>NW_028244755.1:510000-1710000 GCF_964263255.1 Lissotriton vulgaris | reverse complement strand
AGCTTTTCAGTGAAGAGAAGCCAGGCACATTTTAGCTAGTTTTACTTGTAAGTGGGGTTGGAAATGCTTTTCAGGCTCAGTACTGGGCTCAAAACATGCAGCCCTGAGGTCTCTCATGAAAGCAGGTGGTTAAATAGAAATTCGCTGGTCAGCTGACCCGGTAGGAGCAAACGTATGCCAAAAATGTACACAGAATGAGCTTTTCAGTGAAGAGAAGCCAGGCACATTTTAGCTAGTTTTACTTGTAAGTGGGGTTGGAAATGCTTTTCAGGCTCAGTACTGGGCTCAAAACATGCAGCCCTGAGGTCTCTCATGAAAGCAGGTGGTTAAATAGAAATTCGCAGCTCAGCTGACCTGGTAGGAGCAAACGTATGCCAAAAATGTACACAGAATGAGCTTTTCAGTGAATAGCAGCCAGGCACATTTTAGCTAGTTTTACTTGTAAGTGGGGTTGGAAACGCTTTTCAGGATCAGTACTGGGCTCAAAACATGCAGCCCTGAGGTCTCTCATGATAGCAGGTGGTTAAATAGAAATTTGCTGCTCAGCTGACCCGGCAGGAGCAAACGTATGCCAAAAATGTACACAGAATGAGCTATTTAGTGAATAGCAGCCAGGCACATTTTAGCTAGTTTTACTTGTAGGTGGGGTTGGAAACGCTTTTCAGGATCAGTACTGGGCTCAAAACATGCAGCCCTGAGGTCTCTCATGATAGCAGGTGGTTAAATAGAAATTCGCTGCTCAGCTGACCCGGCAGGAGCAAACGTATGCTAAAAATATACTCAGAATGAGCTTTTCAGTGAAGAGAAGCCAGGCACATTTTAGCTAGTTTTACTTGTAAGTGGGGTTGGAAATGCTTTTCAGGCTCAGTACTGGGCTCAAAACATGCAGCCCTGAGGTCTCTCATGAAAGCAGGTGGTTAAATAGAAATTCGCTGCTCAGCTGACCCGGTAGGAGCAAACGTATGCCAAAAATGTACACAGAATGAGCTTTTCAGTGAAGAGAAGCCAGGCACATTTTAGCTAGTTTTACTTGTAAGTGGGGTTGGAAATGCTTTTCAGGCTCAGTACTGGGCTCAAAACAGGCAGCCCTGAGGTCTCTCATGAAAGCAGGTGGTTAAATAGAAATTCGCAGCTCAGCTGACCTGGTAGGAGCAAACGTATGCCAAAAATGTACACAGAATGAGCTTTTCAGTGAATAGCAGCCAGGCACATTTTAGCTAGTTTTACTTGTAAGTGGGGTTAGAAACGCTTTTCAGGATCAGTACTGGGCTCAAAACATGCAGCCCTGAGGTCTCTCATGATAGCAGGTGGTTAAATAGAAATTTGCTGCTCAGCTGACCCGGCAGGAGCAAACGTATGCTAAAAATGTTCTCAGAATGAGCTTTTCAGTGAAGAGAAGCCAGGCACATTTTAGCTAGTTTTACTTGTAAGTGGGGTTGGAAATGCTTTTCAGGCTCAGTACTGGGCTCAAAACATGCAGCCCTGAGATCTCTCATATAAGCAGGTGGTTAAAGAGAAATTCGCTGCTCAGTTGACCCGGTAGGAGCAAACGTATGCCAAAAATGTACACAGAATGAGCTTTTCAGTGAAGAGCAGCCAGGCACATTTTAGCTAGTTTTACTTGTAAGTGGGGTTGGAAACGCTTTTCAGGATCAGTACTGGGCTCAAAACATGCAGCCCTGAGGTCTCTCATGATAGCAGGTGGTTAAATAGAAATTCGCTGCTCAGCTGACCCGGCAGGAGCAAACGTATGCTAAAAATGTACTCAGAATGAGCTTTTCAGTGAATAGAAGCCAGGCACATTTTAGCTAGTTTTACTTGTAAGTGGGGTTGGAAACGCTTTTCAGGCTCAGTACTGGGCTCAAAACATGCAGCCCTGAGGTCTCTCATGATAGCAGGTGGTTAAATAGAAATTCGCTGCTCAGCTGACCCGGCAGGAGCAAACGTATGCTAAAAATGTACTCAGAATGAGCTTTTCAATGAAGAGAAGCCAGGCACATTTTAGCTAGTTTTACTTGTAAGTGGGGTTGGAAACGCTTTTCAGGATCAGTACTGGGCTCAAAACATGCAGCCCTGAGGTCTCTCATGATAGCAGGTGGTTAAATAGAAATTCGCTGCTCAGCTGACCAGGCAGGAGCAAACGTATGCTAAAAATGTACTCAGAATGAGCTTTTCAGTGAAGAGAAGCCAGGCACATTTTAGCTAGTTTTACTTGTAAGTGGGGTTGGAAATGCTTTTCAGGCTCAGTACTGGGCTCAAAACATGCAGCCCTGAGGTCTCTCATGAAAGCAGGTGGTTAAATAGAAATTCGCTGCTCAGCTGACCCAGTAGGAGCAAACGTATGCCAAAAATGTACACAGAATGAGCTTTTCAGTGAATAGCAGCCAGGCACATTTTAGCTAGTTTTACTTGTAAGTGGGGTTGGAAATGCTTTTCAGGCTCAGTACTGGGCTCAAAACATGCAGCCCTGAGGTCTCTCATGAAAGCAGGTGGTTAAATAGAAATTCGCAGCTCAGCTGACCTGGTAGGAGCAAACGTATGCCAAAAATGTACACAGAATGAGCTTTTCAGTGAATAGCAGCCAGGCACATTTTAGCTAGTTTTACTTGTAAGTGGGGTTGGAAACGCTTTTCAGGATCAGTACTGGGCTCAAAACATGCAGCCCTGAGGTCTCTCATGATAGCAGGTGGTTAAATAGAAATTTGCTGCTCAGCTGACCCGGCAGGAGCAAACGTATGCTAAAAATGTTCTCAGAATGAGCTTTTCAGTGAATAGCAGCCAGGCACATTTTAGCTAGTTTTACTTGTAAGTGGGGTTGGAAACGCTTTTCAGGATCAGTACTGGGCTCAAAACATGCAGCCCTGAGGTCTCTCATGATAGCAGGTGGTTAAATAGAAATTCGCTGCTCAGCTGACCCGGCAGGAGCAAACGTATGCTTAAAATGTACTCAGAATGAGCTTTTCAGTGAAGAGAAGCCAGGCACATTTTAGCTAGTTTTACTTGTAAGTGGGGTTGGAAATGCTTTTCAGGCTCAGTACTGGGCTCAAAACATGCAGCCCTGAGGTCTCTCATGAAAGCAGGTGGTTAAATAGAAATTCGCTGCTCAGCTGACCCGGTAGGAGCAAACGTATGCCAAAAATGTACACAGAATGAGCTTTTTAGTGAAGAGCAGCCAGGCACATTTTAGCTAGTTTTACTTGTAAGTGGGGTTGGAAACGCTTTTCAGGCTCAGTACTGGGCTCAAAACATGCAGCCCTGAGGTCTGTCATGAAAGCAAGAGGTTAAATAAAAATTCGCTGCTCAGCTGACCCGGCAGGAGCAAACGTATGCCAAAAATGTACACAGAATGAGCTTTTTAGTGAATAGCAGCTAGGCACATTTTAGCTAGTTTTACTTGTAAGTGGGTTTGGAAACGCTTTTCAGGATCAGTCCTGGGCTCAAAACATGCAGCCCTGAGGTCTCTCGTGATAGCAGGTGGTTAAATAGAAATTTGCTGCTCAGCTGACCCGGCAGGAGCAAACGTATGCTAAAAATGTACTCAGAATGAGCTTTTCAGTGAAGAGAAGCCAGGCATATTTTAGCTACTTTTACTCTAAGTGGGGTTGGAAATGCTTTTCAGGCTCAGTACTGGGCTCAAAACATGCAGCCCTGAGGTCTCTCATGAAAGCAGGCGGTTAAATAGAAATTCGCTGCTCAGCTGACCCGGTAGGAGCAAACGTATGCCAAAAATGTACACAGAATGAGCTTTTCAGTGTATAGCAGCCAGGCACATTTAACTAGTTTTACTTGTAAGTGGGGTTGGAAACGCTTTTCAGGCTCAGTACTGGGCTCAAAACATGCAGCCCTGAGGTCTCTCATGAAAGCAGGTGGTTAAATAGAAATTCGCAGCTCAGCTGACCCGGTAGGAGCAAACGTATGCCAAAAATGTACACAGAATGAGCTTTTCAGTGAAGAGAAGCCAGGCACATTTTAGCTAGTTTTACTTGTAAGTGGGGTTGGAAATGCTTTTCAGGCTCAGTACTGGGCTCAAAACATGCAGCCCTGAGGTCTCTCATGATAGCAGGTGGTTAAATAGAAATTTGCTGCTCAGCTGACCCGGCAGGAGCAAACATATGCCAAAAATGTACACAGAATGAGCTTTTCAGTGAAGAGAAGCCAGGCACATTTTAGCTAGTTTTACTTGTAAGTGGGGTTGAAATGCTTTTCAGGCTCAGTACTGGGCTCAAAACATGCAGCCCTGAGGTCTCTCATGAAAGCAGGTGGTTAAATAGAAATTCGCAGCTCAGCTGACCTGGTAGGAGCAAACGTATGCCAAAAATGTTCTCAGAATGAGCTTTTCAGTGAAGAGAAGCCAGGCACATTTTAGCTAGTTTTACTTGTAAGTGGGGTTGGAAATGCTTTTCAGGCTCAGTACTGGGCTCAAAACATGCAGCCCTGAGGTCTCTCATGAAAGCAGGTGGTTAAATAGAAATTTGCTGCTCAGCTGACCCGGTAGGAGCAAACGTATGCCAAAAATGTACACAGAATGAGCTTTTCAGTGAATAGCAGCCAGGCACATTTTAGCTAGTTTTACTTGTAAGTGGGGTTGGAAATGCTTTTCAGGCTCAGTACTGGGCTCAAAACATGCAGCCCTGAGGTCTCTCATGAAAGCAGGTGGTTAAATAGAAATTCGCTGCTCAGCTGACCCGGTAGGAGCAAACGTATGCCAAAAATGTATACAGAATGAGCTTTTCAGTGAAGAGAAGCCAGGCACATTTTAGGTAGTT
Source organism: Lissotriton vulgaris (assembly GCF_964263255.1). Taxonomy (NCBI): domain Eukaryota; kingdom Metazoa; phylum Chordata; class Amphibia; order Caudata; family Salamandridae; genus Lissotriton; species Lissotriton vulgaris. The sequence continues at coordinate 1,705,234 of NW_028244755.1, read as the reverse complement.
TTACTTGTCAGTGGGGTTGGAAATGCTTTTCAGGCTCAGTACTGGGCTCAAAACATGCAGCCCTGAGGTCTCTCATGAAAGCAGGTGGTTAAATAGAAATTCGTAGCTCAGCTGACCTGGTAGGAGCAAACGTATGCCAAAAATGTACACAGAATGAGCTTTTCAGTGAATAGCAGCCAGGCACATTTTAGCTAGTTTTACTTGTAAGTGGGGTTGGAAACGCTTTTCAGGATCAGTACTGGGCTCAAAACATGCAGCCCTGAGGTCTCTCATGATAGCAGGTGGTTAAATAGAAATTTGCTGCTCAGCTGACCCGGCAGGAGCAAACGTATGCCAAAAATGTACACAGAATGAGCTATTTAGTGAATAGCAGCCAGGCACATTTTAGCTAGTTTTACTTGTAAGTGGGGTTGGAAACGCTTTTCAGGATCAGTACTGGGCTCAAAACATGCAGCCCTGAGGTCTCTCATGATAGCAGGTGGTTAAATAGAAATTCGCTGCTCAGCTGACCCGGCAGGAGCAAACGTATGCTAAAAATATACTCAGAATGAGCTTTTCAGTGAAGAGAAGCCAGGCACATTTTAGCTAATTTTACTTGTAAGTGGGGTTGGAAATGCTTTTCAGGCTCAGTACTGGGCTCAAAACATGCAGCCCTGAGGTCTCTCATGAAAGCAGGTGGTTAAATAGAAATTCGCTGCTCAGCTGACCCGGTAGGAGCAAACGTATGCCAAAAATGTACACAGAATGAGCTTTTCAGTGAAGAGAAGCCAGGCACATTTTAGCTAGTTTTACTTGTAAGTGGGGTTGGAAATGCTTTTCAGGCTCAGTACTGGGCTCAAAACATGCAGCCCTGAGGTCTCTCATGAAAGCAGGTGGTTAAATAGAAATTCGCAGCTCAGCTGACCTGGTAGGAGCAAACGTATGCCAAAAATGTACACAGAATGAGCTTTTCAGTGAATAGCAGCCAGGCACATTTTAGCTAGTTTTACTTGTAAGTGGGGTTGGAAACGCTTTTCAGGATCAGTACTGGGCTCAAAACATGCAGCCCTGAGTTCTCTCATGATAGCAGGTGGTTAAATAGAAATTTGCTGCTCAGCTGACCCGGCAGGAGCAAACGTATGCTAAAAATGTTCTCAGAATGAGCTTTTCAGTGAAGAGAAGCCAGGCACATTTTAGCTAGTTTTACTTGTAAGTGGGGTTGGAAATGCTTTTCAGGCTCAGTACTGGGCTCAAAACATGCAGCCCTGAGGTCTCTCATGAAAGCAGGTGGTTAAATAGAAATTCGCAGCTCAGCTGACCCGGTAGGAGCAAACGTATGCCAAAAATGTACACAGAATGAGCTTTTCAGTGAAGAGAAGCCAGGCACATTTTAGCTAGTTTTACTTGTAAGTGGGGTTGGAAATGCTTTTCAGGCTCAGTACTGGGCTCAAAACATGCAGCCCTGAGGTCTCTCATGATAGCAGGTGGTTAAATAGAAATTTGCTGCTCAGATGACCCGGCAGGAGCAAACATATGCCAAAAATGTACACAGAATGAGCTTTTCAGTGAAGAGAAGCCAGGCACATTTTAGCTAGTTTTACTTGTAAGTGGGGTTGAAATGCTTTTCAGGCTCAGTACTGGGCTCAAAACATGCAGCCCTGAGGTCTCTCATGAAAGCAGGTGGTTAAATAGAAATTCGCAGCTCAGCTGACCTGGTAGGAGCAAACGTATGGCAAAAATGTACACAGAATGAGCTTTTCAGTGAATAGCAGCCAGGCACATTTTAGCTAGTTTTACTTGTAAGTGGGGTTGGAAACGCTTTTCAGGATCAGCACTGGGCTCAAAACATGCAGCCCTGAGGTCTCTCATGATAGCAGGTGGTTAAATAGAAATTTTCTGCTCAGCTGACCCGGCAGGAGCAAACGTATGCTAAAAATGTTCTCAGAATGAGCTTTTCAGTGAAGAGAAGCCAGGCACATTTTAGCTAGTTTTACTTGTAAGTGGGGTTGGAAATGCTTTTCAGTCTCAGTACTGGGCTCAAAACATGCAGCCCTGAGGTCTCTCATGAAAGCAGGTGGTTAAATAGAAATTTGCTGCTCAGCTGACCCGGTAGGAGCAAACGTATGCCAAAAATGTACACAGAATGAGCTTTTCAGTGAATAGCAGCCAGGCACATTTTAGCTAGTTTTACTTGTAAGTGGGGTTGGAAATGCTTTTCAGGCTCAGTACTGGGCTCAAAACATGCAGCCCTGAGGTCTCTCATGAAAGCAGGTGGTTAAATAGAAATTCGCTGCTCAGCTGACCCGGTAGGAGCAAACGTATGCCAAAAATGTACACAGAATGAGCTTTTCAGTGAAGAGAAGCCAGGCACATTTTAGCTAGTTTTACTTGTAAGTGGGGTTGGAAATGCTTTTCAGGCTCAGTACTGGGCTCAAAACATGCAGCCCTGAGGTCTCTCATGAAAGCAGGTGGTTAAATAGAAATTCGTAGCTCAGCTGACCTGGTAGGAGCAAACGTATGCCAAAAATGTACACAGAATGAGCTTTTCAGTGAATAGCAGCCAGGCACATTTTAGCTAGTTTTACTTGTAAGTGGGGTTGGAAACGCTTTTCAGGATCAGTACTGGGCTCAAAACATGCAGCCCTGAGGTCTCTCATGATAGCAGGTGGTTAAATAGAAATTTGCTGCTCAGCTGACCCGGCAGGAGCAAACGTATGCCAAAAATGTACACAGAATGAGCTATTTAGTGAATAGCAGCCAGGCACATTTTAGCTAGTTTTACTTGTAAGTGGGGTTGGAAACGCTTTTCAGGATCAGTACTGGGCTCAAAACATGCAGCCCTGAGGTCTCTCATGATAGCAGGTGGTTAAATAGAAATTCGCTGCTCAGCTGACCCGGCAGGAGCAAACGTATGCTAAAAATATACTCAGAATGAGCTTTTCAGTGAAGAGAAGCCAGGCACATTTTAGCTAGTTTTACTTGTAAGTGGGGTTGGAAATGCTTTTCAGGCTCAGTACTGGGCTCAAAACATGCAGCCCTGAGGTCTCTCATGAAAGCAGGTGGTTAAATAGAAATTCGCTGCTCAGCTGACCCGGTAGGAGCAAACGTATGCCAAAAATGTACACAGAATGAGCTTTTCAGTGAAGAGAAGCCAGGCACATTTTAGCTAGTTTTACTTGTAAGTGGGGTTGGAAATGCTTTTCAGGCTCAGTACTGGGCTCAAAACATGCAGCCCTGAGGTCTCTCATGAAAGCAGGTGGTTAAATAGAAATTCGCAGCTCAGCTGACCTGGTAGGAGCAAACGTATGCCAAAAATGTACACAGAATGAGCTTTTCAGTGAATAGCAGCCAGGCACATTTTAGCTAGTTTTACTTGTAAGTGGGGTTGGAAACGCTTTTCAGGATCAGTACTGGGCTCAAAACATGCAGCCCTGAGGTCTCTCATGATAGCAGGTGGTTAAATAGAAATTTGCTGCTCAGCTGACCCGGCAGGAGCAAACGTATGCTAAAAATATTCTCAGAATGAGCTTTTCAGTGAAGAGAAGCCAGGCACATTTTAGCTAGTTTTACTTGTAAGTGGGGTTGGAAATGCTTTTCAGGCTCAGTACTGGGCTCAAAACATGCAGCCCTGAGATCTCTCATATAAGCAGGTGGTTAAAGAGAAATTCGCTGCTCAGTTGACCCGGTAGGAGCAAACGTATGCCAAAAATGTACACAGAATGAGCTTTTCAGTGAAGAGCAGCCAGGCACATTTTAGCTAGTTTTACTTGTAAGTGGGGTTGGAAACGCTTTTCAGGATCAGTACTGGGCTCAAAACATGCAGCCCTGAGGTCTCTCATGATAGCAGGTGGTTAAATAGAAATTCGCTGCTCAGCTGACCCGGCAGGAGCAAACGTATGCTAAAAATGTACTCAGAATGAGCTTTTCAGTGAATAGCAGCCAGGCACATTTTAGCTAGTTTTACTTGTAAGTGGGGTTGGAAACGCTTATCAGGCTCAGTACTGGGCTCAAAACATGCAGCCCTGAGGTCTCTCATGATAGCAGGTGGTTAAATAGAAATTCGCTGCTCAGCTGACCCGGCAGGAGCAAACGTATGCTAAAAATGTACTCAGAATGAGCTTTTCAATGAAGAGAAGCCAGGCACATTTTAGCTAGTTTTACTTGTAAGTGGGGTTGGAAACGCTTTTCAGGATCAGTACTGGGCTCAAAACATGCAGCCCTGAGGTCTCTCATGATAGCAGGTGGTTAAATAGAAATTCGCTGCTCAGCTGACCCGGCAGGAGCAAACGTATGCTAAAAATGTACTCAGAATGAGCTTTTCAGTGAAGAGAAGCCAGGCACATTTTAGCTAGTTTTACTTGTAAGTGGGGTTGGAAATGCTTTTCAGGCTCAGTACTGGGCTCAAAACATGCAGCCCTGAGGTCTCTCATGAAAGCAGGTGGTTAAATAGAAATTCGCTGCTCAGCTGACCCAGTAGGAGCAAACGTATGCCAAAAATGTACACAGAATGAGCTTTTCAGTGAATAGCAGCCAGGCACATTTTAGCTAGTTTTACTTGTAAGTGGGGTTGGAAATGCTTTTCAGGCTCAGTACTGGGCTCAAAACATGCAGCCCTGAGGTCTCTCATGAAAGCAGGTGGTTAAATAGAAATTCGCAGCTCAGCTGACCTGGTAGGAGCAAACGTATGCCAAAAATGTACACAGAATGAGCTTTTCAGTGAATAGCAGCCAGGCATATTTTAGCTAGTTTTACTTGTAAGTGGGGTTGGAAACGCTTTTCAGGATCAGTACTGGGCTCAAAACATGCAGCCCTGAGGTCTCTCATGATAGCAGGTGGTTAAATAGAAATTTGCTGCTCAGCTGACCCGGCAGGAGCAAACGTATGCTAAAAATGTTCTCAGAATGAGCTTTTCAGTGAATAGCAGCCAGGCACATTTTAGCTAGTTTTACTTGTAAGTGGGGTTGGAAACGCTTTTCAGGATCAGTACTGGGCTCAAAACATGCAGCCCTAAGGTCTCTCATGATAGCAGGTGGTTAAATAGAAATTCGCTGCTCAGCTGACCCGGCAGGAGCAAACGTATGCTTAAAATGTACTCAGAATGAGCTTTTCAGTGAAGAGAAGCCAGGCACATTTTAGCTAGTTTTACTTGTAAGTGGGGTTGGAAATGCTTTTCAGGCTCAGTACTGGGCTCAAAACATGCAGCCCTGAGGTCTCTCATGAAAGCAGGTGGTTAAATAGAAATTCGCTGCTCAGCTGACCCGGTAGGAGCAAACGTATGCCAAAAATGTACACAGAATGAGCTTTTTAGTGAAGAGCAGCCAGGCACATTTTAGCTAGTTTTACTTGTAAGTGGGGTTGGAAACGCTTTTCAGGCTCAGTACTGGGCTCAAAACATGCAGCCCTGAGGTCTGTCATGAAAGCAAGAGGTTAAATAAAAATTTGCTGCTCAGCTGACCCGGCTGGAGCAAACGTATGCTAAAAATGTACTCAGAATGAGCTTTTCAATGAAGAGAAGCCAGGCACATTTTAGCTAGTTTTACTTGTAAGTGGGGTTGGAAACGCTTTTCAGGATCAGTACTGGGCTCAAAACATGCAGCCCTGAGGTCTCTCATGATAGCAGGTGGTTAAATAGAAATTCGCTGCTCAGCTGACCCGGCAGGAGCAAAGGTATGCTAAAAATGTACTCAGAATGAGCTTTTCAGTGAAGAGAAGCCAGGCACATTTTAGCTAGTTTTACTTGTAAGTGGGGTTGGAAATGCTTTTCAGGCTCAGTACTGGGCTCAAAACATGCAGCCCTGAGGTCTCTCATGAAAGCAGGTGGTTAAATAGAAATTCGCTGCTCAGCTGACCCAGTAGGAGCAAACGTATGCCAAAAATGTACACAGAATGAGCTTTTCAGTGAATAGCAGCCAGGCACATTTTAGCTAGTTTTACTTGTAAGTGGGGTTGGAAATGCTTTTCAGGCTCAGTACTGGGCTCAAAACATGCAGCCCTGAGGTCTCTCATGAAAGCAGGTGGTTAAATAGAAATTCGCAGCTCAGCTGACCTGGTAGGATCAAACGTATGCCAAAAATGTACACAGAATGAGCTTTTCAGTGAATAGCAGCCAGGCACATTTTAGCTAGTTTTACTTGTAAGTGGGGTTGGAAACGCTTTTCAGGATCAGTACTGGGCTCAAAACATGCAGCCCTGAGGTCTCTCATGATAGCAGGTGGTTAAATAGAAATTTGCTGCTCAGCTGACCCGGCAGGAGCAAACGTATGCTAAAAATGTTCTCAGAATGAGCTTTTCAGTGAATAGCAGCCAGGCACATTTTAGCTAGTTTTACTTGTAAGTGGGGTTGGAAACGCTTTTCAGGATCAGTACTGGGCTCAAAACATGCAGCCCTGAGGTCTCTCATGAAAGCAGGTGGTTAAATAGAAATTCGCTGCTCAGCTGACCCGGTAGGAGCAAACGTATGCCAAAAATGTACACAGAATGAGCTTTTTAGTGAAGAGCAGCCAGGCACATTTTAGCTAGTTTTACTTGTAAGTGGGGTTGGAAACGCTTTTCAGGCTCAGTACTGGGCTCAAAACATGCAGCCCTGAGGTCTGTCATGAAAGCAAGAGGTTAAATAAAAATTCGCTGCTCAGCTGACCCGGCTGGAGCAAACGTATGCCAAAAATGTACACAGAATGAGCTTTTTAGTGAATAGCAGCCAGGCACATTTTAGCTAGTTTTACTTGTAAGTGGGGTTGGAAACGCTTTTCAGGATCAGTACTGGGCTCAAAACATGCAGCCCTGAGGTCTCTCGTGATAGCAGGTGGTTAAATAGAAATTTGCTGCTCAGCTGACCCGGCAGGAGCAAACGTATGCTAAAAATGTACTCAGAATGAGCTTTTCAGTGAAGAGAAGCCAGGCATATTTTAGCTAGTTTTACTTGTAAGTGGGGTTGGAAATGCTTTTCAGGCTCAGTACTGGGCTCAAAACATGCAGCCCTGAGGTCTCTCATGAAAGCAGGCGGTTAAATAGAAATTCGCTGCTCAGCTGACCCGGTAGGAGCAAACGTATGCCAAAAATGTACACAGAATGAGCTTTTCAGTGAATAGCAGCCAGGCACATTTAACTAGTTTTACTTGTAAGTGGGGTTGGAAACGCTTTTCAGGCTCAGTACTGGGCTCAAAACATGCAGCCCTGAGGTCTCTCATGAAAGCAGGTGGTTAAATAGAAATTCGCAGCTCAGCTGACCCGGTAGGAGCAAACGTATGCCAAAAATGTACACAGAATGAGCTTTTCAGTGAAGAGAAGCCAGGCACATTTTAGCTAGTTTTACTTGTAAGTGGGGTTGGAAATGCTTTTCAGGCTCAGTACTGGGCTCAAAACATGCAGCCCTGAGGTCTCTCATGATAGCAGGTGGTTAAATAGAAATTTGCTGCTCAGCTGACCCGGCAGGAGCAAACGTATGCTAAAAATGTTCTCAGAATGAGCTTTTCAGTGAAGAGAAGCCAGGCACATTTTAGCTAGTTTTACTTGTAAGTGGGGTTGGAAATGCTTTTCAGGCTCAGTACTGGGCTCAAAACATGCAGCCCTGAGGTCTCTCATGAAAGCAGGTGGTTCAATAGAAAATCGCTGCTCAGCTGACCCGGTAGGAGCAAACGTATGCCAAAAATGTACACAGAATGAGCTTTTCAGTGAATAGCAGCCAGGCACATTTTAGCTAGTTTTGCTTGTAAGTGGGGTTGGAAATGCTTTTCAGGCTCAGTACTGGGCTCAAAACATGCAGCCCTGAGGTCTCTCATGAAAGCAGGTGGTTAAATAGAAATTCGCAGCTCGGCTGACCTGGTAGGAGCAAACGTATGCCAAAAATGTACACAGAATGAGCTTTTCAGTGAATAGCAGCCAGGCACATTTTAGCTAGTTTTACTTGTAAGTGGGGTTGGAAACGCTTTTCAGGATCAGTACTGGGCTCAAAACATGCAGCCCTGAGGTCTCTCATGATAGCAGGTGGTTAAATAGAAATTTGCTGCTCAGCTGACCCGGCAGGAGCAAACGTATGCTAAAAATGTTCTCAGAATGAGCTTTTCAGTGAAGAGAAGCCAGGCACATTTTAGCTAGTTTTACTTGTAAGTGGGGTTGGAAATGCTTTTCAGGCTCAGTACTGGGCTCAAAACATGCAGCCCTGAGGTCTCTCATGAAAGCAGGTGGTTAAATAGAAATTCGCTGCTCAGCTGACCCGGTAGGAGCAAACGTATGCCAAAAATGTACACAGAATGAGCTTTTAAGTGAATAGCAGCCAGGCACATTTTAGCTAGTTTTACTTGTAAGTGGGGTTGGAAACGCTTTTCAGGATCAGTACTGGGCTCAAAACATGCAGCCCTGAGGCCTCTCATGATAGCAGGTGGTTAAATAGAAATTCGCTGCTCAGCTGACCCGGCAGGAGCAAACGTATGCTTAAAATGTACTCAGAATGAGCTTTTCAGTGAAGAGAAGCCAGGCACATTTTAGCTAGTTTTACTTGTAAGTGGGGTTGGAAATGCTTATCAGGCTCAGTTCTGGGCTCAAAACATGCAGCCCTGAGGTCTCTCATGAAAGCAGGTGGTTAAATAGAAATTCGCTGCTCAGCTGACCCGGTAGGAGCAAACGTATGCCAAAAATGTACACAGAATGAGCTTTTCAGTGAAGAGCAGCCAGGCACATTTTAGCTAGTTTTCCTTGTAAGTGGGGTTGGAAACGCTTTTCAGGCTCAGTACTGGGCTCAAAACATGCCGCCCTGAGGTCTCTCATGAAAGCAAGAGGTTAAATAAAAATTCGCTGCTCAGCTGACCCAGCAGGAGCAAACGTATGCCAGAAATGTACACAGACTGAGCTTTTTAGTGAATAGCAGCCAGGCACATTTTAGCTAGTTTTACTTGTAAGTGGGGTTGGAAACGCTTTTCAGGATCAGTACTGGGCTCAAAACATGCAGCCCTGAGGTATCTCGTGATAGCAGGTGGTTAAATAGAAATTCACTGCTCAGCTGACCCGGCAGGAGCAAACTTATGCTAAAAATGTACTCAGAATGAGCTTTTCAGTGAAGAGAAGCCAGGCATATTTTAGCTAGTTTTACTTGTAAGTGGGGTTGGAAATGCTTTTCAGGCTCAGTACTGGGCTCAAAACATGCAGCCCTGAGGTCTCTCATGATAGCAGGTGGTTAAATAGAAATTTGCTGCTCAGCTGACCCGGCAGGAGCAAACGTATGCTAAAAATGTTCTCAGAATGAGCTTTTCAGTGAAGAGAAGCCAGGCACATTTTAGCTAGTTTTACTTGTAAGTGGGGTTGGAAATGCTTTTCAGGCTCAGTACTGGGCTCAAAACATGCAGTCCTGAGGTCTCTCATGAAAGCAGGTGGTTCAATAGAAAATCGCTGCTCAGCTGACCCGGTAGGAGCAAACGTATGCCAAAAATGTACACAGAATGAGCTTTTCAGTGAATAGCAGCCAGGCACATTTTAGCTAGTTTTGCTTGTAAGTGGGGTTGGAAATGCTTTTCAGGCTCAGTACTGGGCTCAAAACATGCAGCCCTGAGGTCTCTCATGAAAGCAGGTGGTTAAATAGAAATTCGCAGCTCAGCTGACCTGGTAGGAGCAAACGTATGCCAAAAATGTACACAGAATGAGCTTTTCAGTGAATAGCAGCCAGGCACATTTTAGCTAGTTTTACTTGTAAGTGGGGTTGGAAACGCTTTTCAGGATCAGTACTGGGCTCAAAACATGCAGCCCTGAGGTCTCTCATGATAGCAGGTGGTTAAATAGAAATTTGCTGCTCAGCTGACCCGGCAGGAGCAAACGTATGCTAAAAATGTTCTCAGAATGAGCTTTTCAGTGAAGAGAAGCCAGGCACATTTTAGCTAGTTTTACTTGTAAGTGGGGTTGGAAATGCTTTTCAGGCTCAGTACTGGGCTCAAAACATGCAGCCCTGAGGTCTCTCATGATAGCAGGTGGTTAAATAGAAATTCGCTGCTCAGCTGACCCGGTAGGAGCAAACGTATGCCAAAAATGTACACAGAATGAGCTTTTAAGTGAATAGCAGCCAGGCACATTTTAGCTAGTTTTACTTGTAAGTGGGGTTGGAAACGCTTTTCAGGATCAGTACTGGGCTCAAAACATGCAGCCCTGAGGCCTCTCATGATAGCAGGTGGTTAAATAGAAATTCGCTGCTCAGCTGACCCGGCAGGAGCAAACGTATGCTTAAAATGTACTCAGAATGAGCTTTTCAGTGAAGAGAAGCCAGGCACATTTTAGCTAGTTTTACTTGTAAGTGGGGTTGGAAATGCTTATCAGGCTCAGTTCTGGGCTCAAAACATGCAGCCCTGAGGTCTCTCATGAAAGCAGGTGGTTAAATAGAAATTCGCTGCTCAGCTGACCCGGTAGGAGCAAACGTATGCCAAAAATGTACACAGAATGAGCTTTTCAGTGAATAGCAGCCAGGCACATTTTAGCTAGTTTTACTTGTAAGTGGGGTTGGAAACGCTTTTCAGGCTCAGTACTGGGCTCAAAACATGCAGCCCTGAGGTCTCTCATGAAAGCAGGTGGTTAAATAAAAATTCACAGCTCAGCTGACCCGGTAGGAGCAAACGTATGCCAAAAATGTACACAGAATGAGCTTTTCAGTGAAGAGAAGCCAGGCACATTTTAGCTAGTTTTACTTGTAAGTGGGGTTGGAAATGCTTTTCAGGCTCAGTACTGGGCTCAAAACATGCAGCCCTGAGGTCTCTCATGATAGCAGGTGGTTAAATAGAAATTTGCTGCCCAGCTGACCCGGCAGGAGCAAACGTATGCTAAAAATGTTCTCAGAATGAGCTTTTCAGTGAAGAGAAGCCAGGCACATTTTAGCTAGTTTTACTTGTAAGTGGGGTTGGACACGCTTTTCAGGCTCAGTACTGGGCTCAAAACATGCAGCCCTGAGGTCTCTCATGAAAGCAGGTGGTTAAATAGAAATTCGCAGCTCAGCAAACCCGGTAGGAGCAAACGTATGCCAAAAATGTACACAGAATGAGCTTTTCAGTGAGGAGAAGCGAGGCACATTTTAGCTAGTTTTACTTGTAAGTGGGGTTGGAAATGCTTTTCAGGCTCAGTACTGGGCTCAAAACATGCAGCCCTGAGGTCTCTCATGAAAGCAGGTTGTTAAATAGAAATTCGCTGCTCAGCTGACCCGGTAGGAGCAAACGTATGCCAAAAATGTACACAGAATGAGCTTTTCAGTGAATAGCAGCCAGGCACATTTTAGCTAGTTTTACTTGTAAGTGGGGTTGGAAACGCTTTTCAGGCTCAGTACTGGGCTCAAAACATGCAGCCCTGAGGTCTCTCATGAAAGCAGGTGGTTAAATAGAAATTCGCAGCTCAGCTGACCCGGTAGGAGCAAACGTATGCCAAAAATGTACACAGAATGAGCTTTTCAGTGAAGAGAAGCCAGGCACATTTTAGCTAGTTTTACTTGTAAGTGGGGTTGGAAATGCTTTTCAGGCTCAGTACTGGGCTCAAAACATGCAGCCCTGAGGTCTCTCATGAAAGCAGGTGGTTAAATAGAAATTCGCTGCTCAGCTGACCCGGTAGGAGCAAACGTATGCCAAAAATGTACACAGAATGAGCTTTTCAGTGAATAGCAGCCAGGCACATTTTAGCTAGTTTTACTTGTAAGTGGGGTTGGAAACGCTTTTCAGGCTCAGTACTGGGCTCAAAACATGCAGCCCTGAGGTCTCTCATGATAGCAGGTGGTTAAATAGAAATTCGCTGCTCAGCTGACCCGGTAGGAGCAAACGTATGCCAAAAATGTACACAGAATGAGCTTTTCAGTGAATAGCAGCCAGGCACATTTTAGCTAGTTTTACTTGTAAGTGGGGTTGGAAACGCTTTTCAGGATCAGTACTGAGCTCAAAACATGCAGCCCTGAGGTCTCTCATGATAGCAGGTGGTTAAATAGAAATTTGCTGCTCAGCTGACCGGGCAGGAGCAAACGTATGCTAAAAATGTTCTCAGAATGAGCTTTTCAGTGAAGAGAAGCCAGGCACATTTTAGCTAGTTTTACTTGTAAGTGGGGTTGGAAATGCTTTTCAGGCTCAGTACTGGGCTCAAAACATGCAGCCCTGAGGTCTCTCATGAAAGCAGGTGGTTAAATAGAAATTCGCTGCTCAGCTGACCCGGTAGGAGCAAACGTATGCCAAAAATGTACACAGAATGAGCTTTTCAGTGAATAGCAGCCAGGCACATTTTAGCTAGTTTTACTTGTAAGTGGGGTTGGAAACGCTTTTCAGGATCAGTACTGGGCTCAAAACATTCAGCCCTGAGGTCTCTCATGATAGCAGGTGGTTAAATAGAAATTTGCTGCTCAGCTGACCCGGCAGGAGCAAACGTATGCTTAAAATGTACTCAGAATGAGCTTTTCAGTGAAGAGAAGCCAGGCACATTTTAGCTAGTTTTACTTGTAAGTGGGGTTGGAAATGCTTTTCAGGCTCAGTACTGGGCTCGCAACATGCAGCCCTGAGGTCTCTCATGAAAGCAGGTGGTTAAATAGAAATTCGCTGCTCAGCTGATCCAGTAGGAGCAAACGTATGCCAAAAATGTACACAGAATGAGCTTTTTAGTGAAGAGCAGCCAGGCACATTTTAGCTAGTTTTACTTGTAAGTGGGGTTGGAAACGCTTTTCAGGCTCAGTACTGGGCTCAAAACATGCAGCCCTGAGGTCTCTCATGAAAGCAAGCGGTTAAATAAAAATTCGCTGCTCAGCTGACCCGGCAGGAGCAAACGTATGCCAAAAAGGTACACAGAATGAGCTATTTAGTGAATAGCAGCCAGGCACATTTTAGCTAGTTTTACTTGTAAGTGGGGTTGGAAACGCTTTTCAGGTTCAGTACTGGGCTCAAAACATGCAGCCCTGAGGTCTCTCATGATAGCAGGTGGTTAAATAGAAATTCGCTGCTCAGCTGACCCGGCAGAGGCAAACGTATGCTAAAAATATACTCAGAATGAGCTTTTCAGTGAAGAGAAGCCAGGCACATTTTAGCTAGTTTTACTTGTAAGTGGGGTTGGAAATGCTTTTCAGGCTCAGTACTGGGCTCAAAACATGCAGCCCTGAGGTCTCTCATGAAAGCAGGTGGTTAATAGAAATTCGCTGCTCAGCTGACCAGGTAGGAGCAAACGTATGCCAAAAATGTACACAGAATGAGCTTTTCAGTGAATAGCAGCCAGGCACATTTTAGCTAGTTTTACTTGTAAGTGGGGTTGGAAACGCTTTTCAGGCTCAGTACTGGGCTCAAAACATGCAGCCCTGAGGTCTCTCATGAAAGCAGGTGGTTAAATAGAAATTCGCAGCTCAGGTGACCCGGTAGGAGCAAACGTATGCCAAAAATGTACACAGAATGAGCTTTTCAGTGAAGAGAAGCCAGGCACATTTTAGCTAGTTTTACTTGTAAGTGGGGTTGGAAATGCTTTTCAGGCTCAGTACTGGGCTCAAAACATGCAGCCCTGAGGTCTCTCATGAAAGCAGGTGGTTAAATAGAAATTTGCTGCTCAGCTGACCCGGTAGGAGCAAACGTATGCCAAAAATGTACAAAGAATGAGCTTTTCAGTGAATAGCAGCCAGGCACATTTTAGCTAGTTTTACTTGTAAGTGGGGTTGGAAATGCTTTTCAGGCTCAGTACTGGGCTCAAAACATGCAGCCCTGAGGTCTCTCATGAAAGCAGGTGGTTAAATAGAAATTCGCAGCTCAGCTGACCTGGTAGGAGCAAACGTATGCCAAAAATGTACACAGAATGAGCTTTTCAGTGAATAGCAGCCAGGCACATTTTAGCTAGTTTTACTTGTAAGTGGGGTTGGAAACGCTTTTCAGGATCAGTACTGGGCTCAAAACATGCAGCCCTGAGGTCTCACATGATAGCAGGTGGTTAAATAGAAATTTGCTGCTCAGCTGACCCGGCAGGAGCAAACGTATGCTAAAAATGTTCTCAGAATGAGCTTTTCAGTGAAGAGAAGCCAGGCACATTTTAGCTAGTTTTACTTGTAAGTGGGGTTGGAAATGCTTTTCAGGCTCAGTACTGGGCTCAAAACATGCAGCCCTGAGGTCTCTCATGAAAGCAGGTGGTTAAATAGAAATTCGCTGCTCAGCTGACCCGGTAGGTGCAAACGTATGCCAAAAATGTACACAGAATGAGCTTTTCAGTGAATAGCAGCCAGGCACATTTTAGCTAGTTTTACTTGTAAGTGGGGTTGGAAACGCTTTTCAGGATCAGTACTGGGCTCAAAACATTCAGCCCTGAGGTCTCTCATGATAGCAGGTGGTTAAATAGAAATTCGCTGCTCAGCTGACCCGGCAGGAGCAAACGTATGCCAAAAATGTACACAGAATGAGCTTTTCAGTGAATAGCAGCCAGGCACATTTTAGCTAGTTTTACTTGTAAGTGGGGTTGGAAATGCTTTTCAGGCTCAGTACTGGGCTCAAAACATGCAGCTCTGAGGTCTCGCATGAAAGCAGGTGGTTAAATAGAAATTCGCAGCTCAGCTGACCCGGTAGGAGCAAACGTATGCCAAAAATGTACACAGAATGAGCTTTTCAGTGAAGAGAAGCCAGGCACATTTTAGCTAGTTTTACTTGTAAGTGGGGTTGGAAATGCTTTTCAGGCTCAGTACTGGGCTCAAAACATGCAGCCCTGAGGTCTCTCATGATAGCAGGTGGTTAAATAGAAATTTGCTGCTCAGCAGACCCGGCAGGAGCAAACGTATGCTAAAAATGTTCTCAGAATGAGCTTTTCAGTGAAGAGAAGCCAGGCACATTTTAGCTAGTTTTACTTGTAAGTGGGGTTGGAAATGCTTTTCAGGCTCAGTACTGGGCTCAAAACATGCAGCCCTGAGGTCCCTCATGAAAGCAGGTGGTTAAATAGAAATTCGCTGCTCAGCTGACCCGGTAGGAGCAAACGTATGCCAAAAATGTACACAGAATGAGCTTTTCAGTGAATAGCAGCCAGGCACATTTTAGCTAGTTTTACTTGTAAGTGGGGTTGGAAATGCTTTTCAGGCTCAGTACTGGGCTCAAAACATGCAGCCCTGAGGTCTCTCATGATAGCAGGTGGTTAAATAGAAATTTGCTGCTCAGCTGACCCGGCAGGAGCAAACGTATGCTAAAAATGTACTCAGAATGAGCTTTTCAGTGAAGAGAAGCCAGGCACATTTTACTAGTTTTACTTGTAAGTGGGGTTGGAAACGCTTTTCAGGATCAGTACTGGGCTCAAAACATGCAGCCCTGAGGTCTCTCATGATAGCAGGTGGTTAAATAGAAATTCGCTGCTCAGCTGACCCGGCAGGAGCAAACGTATGCTAAAAATGTACTCAGAATGAGCTTTTCAGTGAAGAGAAGCCAGGCACATTTTAGCCCAGTTTTACTTGTAAGTGGGGTTGGAAATGCTTTTCAGGCTCAGTACTGGGCTCAAAACATGCAGCCCTGAGGTCTCTCATATAAGCAGGTGGTTAAATAGAAATTCGCTGCTCAGCTGACCAGGTAGGAGCAAACGTATGCCAAAAATGTACACAGAATGAGCTTTTCAGTGAAGAGCAGCCAGGCACATTTTAGCTAGTTTTACTTGTAAGTGGGGTTGGAAACGCTTTTCAGGCTCAGAACTGGGCTCAAAACATGCAGCCCTGAGGTCTCTCATGATAGCAGGTGGTTAAATAGAAATTTGCTGCTCAGCTGACCCTGCAGGAGCAAACGTATGCTAAAAATGTACTCAGAATGAGCTTTTCAGTGAAGAGAAGCCAGGCACATTTTAGCTAGTTTTACTTGTAAGTGGGGTTGGAAACGCTTTTCAGGATCAGTACTGGGCTCAAAACATGCAACCCTGAGGTCTCTCATGATAGCAGGTGGTTAAATAGAAATTCGCTGCTCAGCTGACCCAGCAGGAGCAAACGTATGCTAAAAATGTACTCAGAATGAGCTTTTCAGTGAAGAGAAGCCAGGCACATTTTAGCTACTTTTACTTCTAAGTGGGGTTGGAAATGCTTTTCAGGCTCAGTACTGGGCTCAAAACATGCAGCCCTGAGGTCTCTCATGAAAGCAGGTGGTTAAATAGAAATTCGCTGCTCAGCTGACCCGGTAGGAGCAAACGTATGCCAAAAATGTACACAGAATGAGCTTTTCAGTGAATAGCAGCCAGGCACATTTTAGCTAGTTTTACTTGTAAGTGGGGTTGGAAATGCTTTTCAGGCTCAGTACTGGGCTCAAAACATGCAGCCCTGAAGTCTCTCATGAAAGCAGGTGGTTAAATAGAAATTCGCAGCTCAGCTGACCTGGTAGGAGCAAACGTATGCCAAAAATTTACACAGAATGAGCTTTTCAGTGAATAGTAGCCAGGCACATTTTAGCTAGTTTTACTTGTAAGTGGGGTTGGAAATGCTTTTCAGGCTCAGTACTGGGCTCAAAACATGCAGCCCTGAGGTCTCTCATGAAAGCAGGTGGTTAAATAGAAATTCGCAGCTCAGCTGACCTCGTAGGAGCAAACGTATGCCAAAAATGTACACAGAATGAGCTTTTCAGTGAATAGCAGCCAGGCACATTTTAGCTAGTTTTACTTGTAAGTGGGGTTGGAAACGCTTTTCAGGATCAGTACTGGGCTCAAAACATGCAGCCCTGAGGTCTCTCATGATAGCAGGTGGTTAAATAGAAATTCGCTGCTCAGCTGACCCGGCAGGAGCAAACGTATGCTAAAAATGTACTCAGAATGAGCTTTTCAGTGAAGAGAAGCCAGGCACATTTTAGCCCAGTTTTACTTGTAAGTGGGGTTGGAAATGCTTTTCAGGCTCAGTACTGGGCTCAAAACATGCAGCCCTGAGGTCTCTCATATAAGCAGGTGGTTAAATAGAAATTCGCTGCTCAGCTGACCAGGTAGGAGCAAACGTATGCCAAAAATGTACACAGAATGAGCTTTTCAGTGAAGAGCAGCCAGGCACATTTTAGCTAGTTTTACTTGTAAGTGGGGTTGGAAACGCTTTTCAGGCTCAGAACTGGGCTCAAAACATGCAGCCCTGAGGTCTCTCATGATAGCAGGTGGTTAAATAGAAATTCGCAGCTCAGGTGACCCGGTAGGAGCAAACGTATGCCAAAAATGTACACAGAATGAGCTTTTCAGTGAAGAGAAGCCAGGCACATTTTAGCTAGTTTTACTTGTAAGTGGGGTTGGAAATGCTTTTCAGGCTCAGTACTGGGCTCAAAACATGCAGCCCTGAGGTCTCTCATGAAAGCAGGTGGTTAAATAGAAATTTGCTGCTCAGCTGACCCGGTAGGAGCAAACGTATGCCAAAAATGTACAAAGAATGAGCTTTTCAGTGAATAGCAGCCAGGCACATTTTAGCTAGTTTTACTTGTAAGTGGGGTTGGAAATGCTTTTCAGGCTCAGTACTGGGCTCAAAACATGCAGCCCTGAGGTCTCTCATGAAAGCAGGTGGTTAAATAGAAATTCGCAGCTCAGCTGACCTGGTAGGAGCAAACGTATGCCAAAAATGTACACAGAATGAGCTTTTCAGTGAATAGCAGCCAGGCACATTTTAGCTAGTTTTACTTGTAAGTGGGGTTGGAAACGCTTTTCAGGATCAGTACTGGGCTCAAAACATGCAGCCCTGAGGTCTCACATGATAGCAGGTGGTTAAATAGAAATTTGCTGCTCAGCTGACCCGGCAGGAGCAAACGTATGCTAAAAATGTTCTCAGAATGAGCTTTTCAGTGAAGAGAAGCCAGGCACATTTTAGCTAGTTTTACTTGTAAGTGGGGTTGGAAATGCTTTTCAGGCTCAGTACTGGGCTCAAAACATGCAGCCCTGAGGTCTCTCATGAAAGCAGGTGGTTAAATAGAAATTCGCTGCTCAGCTGACCCGGTAGGTGCAAACGTATGCCAAAAATGTACACAGAATGAGCTTTTCAGTGAATAGCAGCCAGGCACATTTTAGCTAGTTTTACTTGTAAGTGGGGTTGGAAACGCTTTTCAGGATCAGTACTGGGCTCAAAACATTCAGCCCTGAGGTCTCTCATGATAGCAGGTGGTTAAATAGAAATTCGCTGCTCAGCTGACCCGGCAGGAGCAAACGTATGCCAAAAATGTACACAGAATGAGCTTTTCAGTGAATAGCAGCCAGGCACATTTTAGCTAGTTTTACTTGTAAGTGGGGTTGGAAATGCTTTTCAGGCTCAGTACTGGGCTCAAAACATGCAGCTCTGAGGTCTCGCATGAAAGCAGGTGGTTAAATAGAAATTCGCAGCTCAGCTGACCCGGTAGGAGCAAACGTATGCCAAAAATGTACACAGAATGAGCTTTTCAGTGAAGAGAAGCCAGGCACATTTTAGCTAGTTTTACTTGTAAGTGGGGTTGGAAATGCTTTTCAGGCTCAGTACTGGGCTCAAAACATGCAGCCCTGAGGTCTCTCATGATAGCAGGTGGTTAAATAGAAATTTGCTGCTCAGCAGACCCGGCAGGAGCAAACGTATGCTAAAAATGTTCTCAGAATGAGCTTTTCAGTGAAGAGAAGCCAGGCACATTTTAGCTAGTTTTACTTGTAAGTGGGGTTGGAAATGCTTTTCAGGCTCAGTACTGGGCTCAAAACATGCAGCCCTGAGGTCCCTCATGAAAGCAGGTGGTTAAATAGAAATTCGCTGCTCAGCTGACCCGGTAGGAGCAAACGTATGCCAAAAATGTACACAGAATGAGCTTTTCAGTGAATAGCAGCCAGGCACATTTTAGCTAGTTTTACTTGTAAGTGGGGTTGGAAATGCTTTTCAGGCTCAGTACTGGGCTCAAAACATGCAGCCCTGAGGTCTCTCATGATAGCAGGTGGTTAAATAGAAATTTGCTGCTCAGCTGACCCGGCAGGAGCAAACGTATGCTAAAAATGTACTCAGAATGAGCTTTTCAGTGAAGAGAAGCCAGGCACATTTTACTAGTTTTACTTGTAAGTGGGGTTGGAAACGCTTTTCAGGATCAGTACTGGGCTCAAAACATGCAGCCCTGAGGTCTCTCATGATAGCAGGTGGTTAAATAGAAATTCGCTGCTCAGCTGACCCGGCAGGAGCAAACGTATGCTAAAAATGTACTCAGAATGAGCTTTTCAGTGAAGAGAAGCCAGGCACATTTTAGCCCAGTTTTACTTGTAAGTGGGGTTGGAAATGCTTTTCAGGCTCAGTACTGGGCTCAAAACATGCAGCCCTGAGGTCTCTCATATAAGCAGGTGGTTAAATAGAAATTCGCTGCTCAGCTGACCAGGTAGGAGCAAACGTATGCCAAAAATGTACACAGAATGAGCTTTTCAGTGAAGAGCAGCCAGGCACATTTTAGCTAGTTTTACTTGTAAGTGGGGTTGGAAACGCTTTTCAGGCTCAGAACTGGGCTCAAAACATGCAGCCCTGAGGTCTCTCATGATAGCAGGTGGTTAAATAGAAATTTGCTGCTCAGCTGACCCTGCAGGAGCAAACGTATGCTAAAAATGTACTCAGAATGAGCTTTTCAGTGAAGAGAAGCCAGGCACATTTTAGCTAGTTTTACTTGTAAGTGGGGTTGGAAACGCTTTTCAGGATCAGTACTGGGCTCAAAACATGCAACCCTGAGGTCTCTCATGATAGCAGGTGGTTAAATAGAAATTCGCTGCTCAGCTGACCCAGCAGGAGCAAACGTATGCTAAAAATGTACTCAGAATGAGCTTTTCAGTGAAGAGAAGCCAGGCACATTTTAGCTACTTTTACTTCTAAGTGGGGTTGGAAATGCTTTTCAGGCTCAGTACTGGGCTCAAAACATGCAGCCCTGAGGTCTCTCATGAAAGCAGGTGGTTAAATAGAAATTCGCTGCTCAGCTGACCCGGTAGGAGCAAACGTATGCCAAAAATGTACACAGAATGAGCTTTTCAGTGAATAGCAGCCAGGCACATTTTAGCTAGTTTTACTTGTAAGTGGGGTTGGAAATGCTTTTCAGGCTCAGTACTGGGCTCAAAACATGCAGCCCTGAAGTCTCTCATGAAAGCAGGTGGTTAAATAGAAATTCGCAGCTCAGCTGACCTGGTAGGAGCAAACGTATGCCAAAAATTTACACAGAATGAGCTTTTCAGTGAATAGTAGCCAGGCACATTTTAGCTAGTTTTACTTGTAAGTGGGGTTGGAAATGCTTTTCAGGCTCAGTACTGGGCTCAAAACATGCAGCCCTGAGGTCTCTCATGAAAGCAGGTGGTTAAATAGAAATTCGCAGCTCAGCTGACCTCGTAGGAGCAAACGTATGCCAAAAATGTACACAGAATGAGCTTTTCAGTGAATAGCAGCCAGGCACATTTTAGCTAGTTTTACTTGTAAGTGGGGTTGGAAACGCTTTTCAGGATCAGTACTGGGCTCAAAACATGCAGCCCTGAGGTCTCTCATGATAGCAGGTGGTTAAATAGAAATTCGCTGCTCAGCTGACCCGGCAGGAGCAAACGTATGCTAAAAATGTACTCAGAATGAGCTTTTCAGTGAAGAGAAGCCAGGCACATTTTAGCCCAGTTTTACTTGTAAGTGGGGTTGGAAATGCTTTTCAGGCTCAGTACTGGGCTCAAAACATGCAGCCCTGAGGTCTCTCATATAAGCAGGTGGTTAAATAGAAATTCGCTGCTCAGCTGACCAGGTAGGAGCAAACGTATGCCAAAAATGTACACAGAATGAGCTTTTCAGTGAAGAGCAGCCAGGCACATTTTAGCTAGTTTTACTTGTAAGTGGGGTTGGAAACGCTTTTCAGGCTCAGAACTGGGCTCAAAACATGCAGCCCTGAGGTCTCTCATGATAGCAGGTGGTTAAATAGAAATTTGCTGCTCAGCTGACCCTGCAGGAGCAAACGTATGCTAAAAATGTACTCAGAATGAGCTTTTCAGTGAAGAGAAGCCAGGCACATTTTAGCTAGTTTTACTTGTAAGTGGGGTTGGAAACGCTTTTCAGGATCAGTACTGGGCTCAAAACATGCAACCCTGAGGTCTCTCATGATAGCAGGTGGTTAAATAGAAATTCGCTGCTCAGCTGACCCAGCAGGAGCAAACGTATGCTAAAAATGTACTCAGAATGAGCTTTTCAGTGAAGAGAAGCCAGGCACATTTTAGCTACTTTTACTTGTAAGTGGGGTTGGAAATGCTTTTCAGGCTCAGTACTGGGCTCAAAACATGCAGCCCTGAGGTCTCTCATGAAAGCAGGTGGTTAAATAGAAATTCGCTGCTCAGCTGACCCGGTAGGAGCAAACGTATGCCAAAAATGTACACAGAATGAGCTTTTCAGTGAATAGCAGCCAGGCACATTTTAGCTAGTTTTACTTGTAAGTGGGGTTGGAAATGCTTTTCAGGCTCAGTACTGGGCTCAAAACATGCAGCCCTGAAGTCTCTCATGAAAGCAGGTGGTTAAATAGAAATTCGCAGCTCAGCTGACCTGGTAGGAGCAAACGTATGCCAAAAATTTACACAGAATGAGCTTTTCAGTGAATAGTAGCCAGGCACATTTTAGCTAGTTTTACTTGTAAGTGGGGTTGGAAATGCTTTTCAGGCTCAGTACTGGGCTCAAAACATGCAGCCCTGAGGTCTCTCATGAAAGCAGGTGGTTAAATAGAAATTCGCAGCTCAGCTGACCTCGTAGGAGCAAACGTATGCCAAAAATGTACACAGAATGAGCTTTTCAGTGAATAGCAGCCAGGCACATTTTAGCTAGTTTTACTTGTAAGTGGGGTTGGAAACGCTTTTCAGGATCAGTACTGGGCTCAAAACATGCAGCCCTGAGGTCTCTCATGATAGCAGGTGGTTAAATAGAAATTTGCTGCTCAGCTGACCCGGCAGGAGCAAACGTATGCCAAAAATGTACACAGAATGAGCTTTTCAGTGAATAGCAGCCAGGCACATTTTAGCTAGTTTTACTTGTAAGTGGGGTTGGAAACGCTTTTCAGGATCAGTACTGGGCTCCAAACATTCAGCCCTGAGGTCTCTCATGATAGCAGGTGGTTAAATAGAAATTCGCTGCTCAGCTGACCTGGCAGGAGCAAACGTATGCTTAAAATGTACTCAGAATGAGCTTTTCAGTGAAGAGAAGCCAGGCACATTTTAGCTAGTTTTACTTGTAAGTGGGGTTGGAAATGCTTTTCAGGCTCAGTACTGGGCTCGAAACATGCAGCCCTGAGGTCTCTCATGAAAGCAGGTGGTTAAATAGAAATTCGCTGCTCAGCTGACCCGGTAGGAGCAAACGTATGCCAAAAATGTACACAGAATGAGCTTTTTAGTGAAGAGCAGCCAGGCACATTTTAGCTAGTTTTACTTGTAAGTGGGGTTGGAAACGCTTTTCAGGCTCAGTACTATGCTCAAAACATGCAGCCCTGAGGTCTCTCATGAAAGCAAGAGGTTAAATAAAAATTCGCTGCTCAGCTGACCCGGCAGGAGCAAACGTATGCCAAAAATGTACACAGAATGAGCTATTTAGTGAATAGCAGCCAGGCACATTTTAGCTAGTTTTACTTGTAAGTGGGGTTGGAAACGCTTTTCAGGATCAGTACTGGGCTCAAAACATGCAGCCCTGAGGTCTCTCGTGATAGCAGGTGGTTAAATAGAAATTCGCTGCTCAGCTGACCCGGCAGGAGCAAACGTATGCTAAAAATGTACTCAGAATGAGCTTTTCAGTGAAGAGAAGCCAGGCATATTTTAGCTAGTTTTACTTGTAAGTGGGGTTGGAAATGCTTTTCAGATCAGTACTGGGCTCAAAACATGCAGCCCTGAGGTCTCTCATGATAGCAGGTGGTTAAATAGAAATTCGCTGCTCAGCTGACCCGGCAGGAGCAAACGTATGCTAAAAATGTACTCAGAATGAGCTTTTCAGTGAATAGCAGCCAGGCACATTTTAGCTAGTTTTACTTGTAAGTGGGGTTGGAAATGCTTTTCAGGCTCAGTACTGGGCTCAAAACATGCAGCCCTGAGGTCTCTCATGATAGCAGGTGGTTAAATAGAAATTTGCTGCTCAGCTGACCCGGCAGGAGCAAACGTATGCTAAAAATGTACTCAGAATGAGCTTTTCAGTGAAGAGAAGCCAGGCACATTTTACTAGTTTTACTTGTAAGTGGGGTTGGAAACGCTTTTCAGATCAGTACTGGGCTTAAAACATGCAGCCCTGAGGTCTCTCATGATAGCAGGTGGTTAAATAGAAATTCGCTGCTCAGCTGACCCGGCAGGAGCAAACGTATGCTAAAAATGTACTCAGAATGAGCTTTTCAGTGAAGAGAAGCCAGGCACATTTTAGCCCAGTTTTACTTGTAAGTGGGGTTGGAAATGCTTTTCAGGCTCAGTACTGGGCTCAAAACATGCAGCCCTGAGGTCTCTCATATAAGCAGGTGGTTAAATAGAAATTTGCTGCTCAGCTGACCAGGTAGGAGCAAACGTATGCCAAAAATGTACACAGAATGAGCTTTTCAGTGAAGAGCAGCCAGGCACATTTTAGCTAGTTTTACTTGTAAGTGGGGTTGGAAACGCTTTTCAGGATCAGTACTGGGCTCAAAACATGCAGCCCTGAAGTCTCTCATGATAGCAGGTGGTTAAATAGAAATTCGCTGCTCAGCTGACCCGGCAGGAGCAAACGTATGCTAAAAATGTACTCAGAATGAGCTTTTCAGTGAAGAGAAGCCAGGCACATTTTAGCTAGTTTTACTTGTAAGTGGGGTTGGAAACGCTTTTCAGGATCAGTACTGGGCTCAAAACATGCAACCCTGAGGTCTCTCATGAAAGCATGTTGGTTAAATAGAAATTCGCTGCTCAGCTGACCAGGTAGGAGCAAACGTATGCCAAAAATGTACACAGAATGAGCTTTTCAGTGAATAGCAGCCAGGCACATTTTAGCTAGTTTTACTTGTAAGTGGGTTTGGAAATGCTTTTCAGGCTCAGTACTGGGCTCAAAACATGCAGCCCTGAGGTCTCTCATGAAAGCAAGAGGTTAAATAAAAATTCGCTGCTCAGCTGACCCGGCAGGAGCAAACGTATGCCAAAAATGTACACAGAATGAGCTTTTTAGTGAATAGCAGCCAGGCACATTTTAGCTAGTTTTACTTGTAAGTGGGGTTGAAAACGCTTTTCAGGATCAGTACTGGGCTCAAAACATGCAGCCCTGAGGTCTCTCGTGATAGCAGGTGGTTAAATAGAAATTCGCTGCTCAGCTGACCCGGCAGGAGCAAACGTATGCTAAAAATGTACTCAGAATGAGCTTTTCAGTGAAGAGAAGCCAGGCATATTTTAGCTAGTTTTACTTGTAAGTGGGGTTGGAAATGCTTTTCAGGCTCAGTACTGGGCTCAAAACATGCAGCCCTGAGGTCTCTCATGAAAGCAGGTGGTTAAATAGAAATTCGCTGCTCAGCTGACCCGGTAGGAGCAAACGTATGCCAAAAATGTACACAGAATGAGCTTTTCAGTGAATAGCAGCCAGGCACATTTTAGCTAGTTTTACTTGTAAGTGGGGTTGGAAACGCTTTTCAGGCTCAGTACTGGGCTCAAAACATGCAGCCCTGAGGTCTCTCATGAAAGCAGGTGGTTAAATAGAAATTTGCAGCTCAGCTGACCCGGTAGGAGCAAACGTATGCCAAAAATGTACACAGAATGAGCTTTTCAGTGAAGAGAAGCCAGGCACATTTTAGCTAGTTTTACTTGTAAGTGGGGTTGGAAATGCTTTTCAGGCTCAGTACTGGGCTCAAAACATGCAGCCCTGAGGTCTCTCATGATAGCAGGTGGTTAAATAGAAATTTGCTTCTCAGCTGACCCGGTAGGAGCAAACGTATGCTAAAAATGTTCTCAGAATGAGCTTTTCAGTGAAGAGAAGCCAGGCACATTTTAGCTAGTTTTACTTGTAAGTGGGGTTGGAAACGCTTTTCAGGCTCAGTACTGGGCTCAAAACATGCAGCCCTGAGGTCTCTCATGAAAGCAGGTGGTTAAATAGAAATTCGCAGCTCAGCTGACCCGGTAGGAGCAAACGTATGCCAAAAATGTACACAGAATGAGCTTTTCATTGAAGAGAAGCCAGGCACATTTTAGCTAGTTTTACTTGTAAGTGGGGTTGGAAATGCTTTTCAGGCTCAGTACTGGGCTCAAAACATGCAGCCCTGAGGTCTCTCATGAAAGAAGGTGGTTAAATAGAAATTCGCTGCTCAGCTGACCCGGTAGGAGCAAACGTATGCCAAAAATGTACACAGAATGAGCTTTTCAGTGAATAGCAGCCAGGCACATTTTAGCTAGTTTTACTTGTAAGTGGGGTTGGAAACGCTTTTCAGGCTCAGTACTGGGCTCAAAACATGCAGCCCTGAGGTCTCTCATGAAAGCAGGTGGTTAAATAGAAATTCGCAGCTCAGCTGACCCGGTAGGAGCAAACGTATGCCAAAAATGTACACAGAATGAGCTTTTCAGTGAAGAGAAGCCAGGCACATTTTAGCTAGTTTTACTTGTAAGTGGGGTTGGAAATGCTTTTCAGGCTCAGTACTGGGCTCAAAACATGCAGCCCTGAGGTCTCTCATGATAGAAGGTGGTTAAATAGACATTTGCTGCTCAGCTGACCCGGCAGGAGCAAACGTATGCTAAAAAAGTTCTCAGAATGAGCTTTTTAGTGAAGAGAAGCCCGGCAATTTTAGCTAGTTTTACTTGTAAGTGGGGTTGGAAATGCTTTTCAGGCTCAGTACTGGGCTCAAAACATGCAGCCCTGAGGTCTCTCATGAAAGCAGGTGGTTAAATAGAAATTCGCAGCTCAGGTGACCCGGTAGGAGCAAACGTATGCCAAAAATGTACACAGAATGAGCTTTTCAGTGAAGAGAAGCCAGGCACATTTTAGCTAGTTTTACTTGTAAGTGGGGTTGGAAATGCTTTTCAGGCTCAGTACTGGGCTCAAAACATGCAGCCCTGAGGTCTCTCATGAAAGCAGGTGGTTAAATAGAAATTTGCTGCTCAGCTGACCCGGTAGGAGCAAACGTATGCCAAAAATGTACACAGAATGAGCTTTTCAGTGAAGAGAAGCCAGGCACATTTTAGCTAGTTTTACTTGTAAGTGGGGTTGGAAATGCTTTTCAGGCTCAGTACTGGGCTCAAAACATGCAGCCCTGATGTCTCTCATGATAGCAGGTGGTTAAATAGAAATTTGCTGCTCAGCTGACCCGGCAGGAGCAAACGTATGCTAAAAATGTTCTCAGAATGAGCTTTTCAGTGAAGAGAAGCCAGGCACATTTTAGCTAGTTTTACTTGTAAGTGGGGTTGGAAATGCTTTTCAGGCTCAGTACTGGGCTCAAAACATGCAGCCCTGAGGTCTCTCATGAAAGCAGGTGGTTAAATAGAAATTCGCTGCTCAGCTGACCCGGTAGGAGCAAACGTATGCCAAAAATGTACACAGAATGAGCTTTTCAGTGAATAGCAGCCAGGCACATTTTAGCTAGTTTTACTTGTAAGTGGGGTTGGAAACGCTTTTCAGGATCAGTACTGGGCTCAAAACATTCAGCCCTGAGGTCTCTCATGATAGCAGGTGGTTAAATAGAAATTCGCTGCTCAGCTGACCCGGCAGGAGCAAACGTATGCTTAAAATGTACTCAGAATGAGCTTTTCAGTGAAGAGAAGCCAGGCACATTTTAGCTAGTTTTACTTGTAAGTGGGGTTGGAAATGCTTTTCAGGCTCAGTACTGGGCTCAAAACATGCAGCCCTGAGGTCTCTCATGAAAGCAGGTGGTTAAATAGAAATTCGCTGCTCAGCTGACCCGGTAGGAGCAAACGTATGCCAAAAATGTACACAGAATGAGCTTTTTAGTGAAGAGCAGCCAGGCACATTTTAGCTAGTTTTACTTGTAAGTGGGGTTGGAAACGCTTTTCAGGCTCAGTACTGGGCTCAAAACATGCAGCCCTGAGGTCTCTCATGAAAGCAAGAGGTTAAATAAAAATTCGCTGCTCAGCTGACCCGGCAGGAGCAAACGTATGCCACAAATGTACACAGAATGAGCTATTTAGTGAATAACAGCCAGGCACATTTTAGCTAGTTTTACTTGTAAGTGGGGTTGGAAACGCTTTTCAGGATCAGTACTGGGCTCAAAACATGCAGCCCTGAGGTCTCTCGTGATAGCAGGTGGTTAAATAGAAATTCGCTGCTCAGCTGACCCGGCAGGAGCAAACGTATGCTAAAAATGTACTCAGAATGAGCTTTTCAGTGAAGAGAAGCCAGGCACATTTTAGCTAGTTTTACTTGTAAGTGGGGTTGGAAATGCTTTTCAGGCTCAGTACTGGGCTCAAAACATGCAGCCCTGAGGTCTCTCATGAAAGCAGGTGGTTAAATAGAAATTCGCTGCTCAGCTGACCCGGTAGGAGCAAACGTATGCCAAAAATGTACACAGAATGAGCTTTTTAGTGAAGAGCAGCCAGGCACATTTTAGCTAGTTTTACTTGTAAGTGGGGTTGTAAACGCTTTTCAGGCTCAGTACTGGGCTCAAAACATGCAGCCCTGAGGTCTCTCATGAAAGCAAGAGGTTAAATAAAAATTCGCTGCTCAGCTGACCCGGCAGGAGCAAACGTATGCCACAAATGTACACAGAATGAGCTATTTAGTGAATAGCAGCCAGGCACATTTTAGCTAGTTTTACTTGTAAGTGGGGTTGGAAACGCTTTTCAGGATCAGTACTGGGCTCAAAACATGCAGCCCTGAGGTCTCTCGTGATAGCAGGTGGTTAAATAGAAATTCGCTGCTCAGCTGACCCGGCAGGAGCAAACGTATGCTAAAAATGTACTCAGAATGAGCTTTTCAGTGAAGAGAAGCCAGGCATATTTTAGCTAGTTTTACTTGTAAGTGGGGTTGAAAATGCTTTTCAGGCTCAGTACTGGGCTCAAAACATGCAGCCCTGAGGTCTCTCATGAAAGCAGGTGGTTAAATAGAAATTCGCTGCTCAGCTGACCCGGTAGGAGCAAACGTATGCCAAAAATGTACACAGAATGAGCTTTTCAGTGAATAGCAGCCAGGCACATTTTAGCTAGTTTTACTTGTAAGTGGGGTTGGAAATGCTTTTCAGGCTCAGTACTGGGCTCAAAACATGCAGCCCTGAGGTCTCGCATGAAAGCAGGTGGTTAAATAGAAATTCGCAGCTCAGCTGACCCGGTAGGAGCAAACGTATGCCAAAAATGTACACAGAATGAGCTTTTCAGTGAAGAGAAGCCAGGCACATTTTAGCTAGTTTTACTTGTAAGTGGGGTTGGAAATGCTTTTCAGGCTCAGTACTGGGCTCAAAACATGCAGCCCTGAGGTCTCTCATGATAGCAGGTGGTTAAATAGAAATTTGCTGCTCAGCAGACCCGGCAGGAGCAAACGTATGCTAAAAATGTTCTCAGAATGAGCTTTTCAGTGAAGAGAAGCCAGGCACATTTTAGCTAGTTTTACTTGTAAGTGGGGTTGGAAATGCTTTTCAGGCTCAGTACTGGGCTCAAAACATGCAGCCCTGAGGTCTCTCATGAAAGCAGGTGGTTAAATAGAAATTCGCTGCTCAGCTGACCCGGTAGGAGCAAACGTATGCCAAAAATGTACACAGAATGAGCTTTTCAGTGAATAGCAGCCAGGCACATTTTAGCTAGTTTTACTTGTAAGTGGGGTTGGAAACGCTTTTCAGGATCAGTACTGGGCTCAAAACATTCAGCCCTGAGGTCTCTCATGATAGCAGGTGGTTAAATAGAAATTCGCTGCTCAGCTGACCCGGCAGGAGCAAACGTATGCTTAAAATGTACTCAGAATGAGCTTTTCAGTGAAGAGAAGCCAGGCACATTTTAGCTAGTTTTACTTGTAAGTGGGGTTGGAAATGCTTTTCAGGCTCAGTACTGGGCTCAAAACATGCAGCCCTGAGGTCTCTCATGAAAGCAGGTGGTTAAATAGAAATTCGCTGCTCAGCTGACCCGGTAGGAGCAAACGTATGCCAAAAATGTACACAGAATGAGCTTTTTAGTGAAGAGCAGCCAGGCACATTTTAGCTAGTTTTACTTGTAAGTGGGGTTGGAAACGCTTTTCAGGCTCAGTACTGGGCTCAAAACATGCAGCCCTGAGGTCTCTCATGAAAGCAAGAGGTTAAATAAAAATTCGCTGCTCAGCTGACCCGGCAGGAGCAAACGTATGCCAAAAATGTACACAGAATGAGCTATTTAGTGAATAGCAGCCAGGCACATTTTAGCTAGTTTTACTTGTAAGTGGGGTTGGAAACGCTTTTCAGGATCAGTACTGGGCTCAAAACATGCAGCCCTGAGGTCTCTCGTGATAGCAGGTGGTTAAATAGAAATTCGCTGCTCAGCTGACCCGGCAGGAGCAAACGTATGCTAAAAATGTACTCAGAATGAGCTTTTCAGTGAAGAGAAGCCAGGCATATTTTAGCTAGTTTTACTTGTAAGTGGGGTTGAAAATGCTTTTCAGGCTCAGTACTGGGCTCAAAACATGCATCCCTGAGGTCTCTCATGAAAGCAGGTGGTTAAATAGAAATTCGCTGCTCAGCTGACCCGGTAGGAGCAAACGTATGCCAAAAATGTACACAGAATGAGCTTTTCAGTGAATAGCAGCCAGGCACATTTTAGCTAGTTTTACTTGTAAGTGGGGTTGGAAATGCTTTTCAGGCTCAGTACTGGGCTCAAAACATGCAGCTCTGAGGTCTCGCATGAAAGCAGGTGGTTAAATAGAAATTCGCAGCTCAGCTGACCCGGTAGGAGCAAACGTATGCCAAAAATGTACACAGAATGAGCTTTTCAGTGAAGAGAAGCCAGGCACATTTTAGCTAGTTTTACTTGTAAGTGGGGTTGGAAATGCTTTTCAGGCTCAGTACTGGGCTCAAAACATGCAGCCCTGAGGTCTCTCATGATAGCAGGTGGTTAAATAGAAATTTGCTGCTCAGCAGACCCGGCAGGAGCAAACGTATGCTAAAAATGTTCTCAGAATGAGCTTTTCAGTGAAGAGAAGCCAGGCACATTTTAGCTAGTTTTACTTGTAAGTGGGGTTGGAAATGCTTTTCAGGCTCAGTACTGGGCTCAAAACATGCAGCCCTGAGGTCCCTCATGAAAGCAGGTGGTTAAATAGAAATTCGCTGCTCAGCTGACCCGGTAGGAGCAAACGTATGCCAAAAATGTACACAGAATGAGCTTTTCAGTGAATAGCAGCCAGGCACATTTTAGCTAGTTTTACTTGTAAGTGGGGTTGGAAATGCTTTTCAGGCTCAGTACTGGGCTCAAAACATGCAGCCCTGAGGTCTCTCATGATAGCAGGTGGTTAAATAGAAATTTGCTGCTCAGCTGACCCGGCAGGAGCAAACGTATGCTAAAAATGTACTCAGAATGAGCTTTTCAGTGAAGAGAAGCCAGGCACATTTTACTAGTTTTACTTGTAAGTGGGGTTGGAAACGCTTTTCAGGATCAGTACTGGGCTCAAAACATGCAGCCCTGAGGTCTCTCATGATAGCAGGTGGTTAAATAGAAATTCGCTGCTCAGCTGACCCGGCAGGAGCAAACGTATGCTAAAAATGTACTCAGAATGAGCTTTTCAGTGAAGAGAAGCCAGGCACATTTTAGCCCAGTTTTACTTGTAAGTGGGGTTGGAAATGCTTTTCAGGCTCAGTACTGGGCTCAAAACATGCAGCCCTGAGGTCTCTCATATAAGCAGGTGGTTAAATAGAAATTCGCTGCTCAGCTGACCAGGTAGGAGCAAACGTATGCTAAAAAGGTACTCAGAATGAGCTTTTCAGTGAAGAGAAGCCAGGCACATTTTAGCTAGTTTTACTTGTAAGTGGGGTTGGAAACGCTTTTCAGGATCAGTACTGGGCTCAAAACATGCAACCCTGAGGTCTCTCATGATAGCAGGTGGTTAAATAGAAATTCGCTGCTCAGCTGACCCAGCAGGAGCAAACGTATGCTAAAAATGTACTCAGAATGAGCTTTTCAGTGAAGAGAAGCCAGGCACATTTTAGCTACTTTTACTTGTAAGTGGGGTTGGAAATGCTTTTCAGGCTCAGTACTGGGCTCAAAACATGCAGCCCTGAGGTCTCTCATGAAAGCAGGTGGTTAAATAGAAATTCGCTGCTCAGCTGACCCAGTAGGAGCAAACGTATGCCAAAAATGTACACAGAATGAGCTTTTCAGTGAATAGCAGCCAGGCACATTTTAGCTAGTTTTACTTGTAAGTGGGGTTGGAAATGCTTTTCAGGCTCAGTACTGGGCTCAAAACATGCAGCCCTGAAGTCTCTCATGAAAGCAGGTGGTTAAATAGAAATTCGCAGCTCAGCTGACCTGGTAGGAGCAAACGTATGCCAAAAATTTACACAGAATGAGCTTTTCAGTGAATAGTAGCCAGGCACATTTTAGCTAGTTTTACTTGTAAGTGGGGTTGGAAATGCTTTTCAGGCTCAGTACTGGGCTCAAAACATGCAGCCCTGAGGTCTCTCATGAAAGCAGGTGGTTAAATAGAAATTCGCAGCTCAGCTGACCTCGTAGGAGCAAACGTATGCCAAAAATGTACACAGAATGAGCTTTTCAGTGAATAGCAGCCAGGCACATTTTAGCTAGTTTTACTTGTAAGTGGGGTTGGAAACGCTTTTCAGGATCAGTACTGGGCTCAAAACATGCAGCCCTGAGGTCTCTCATGATAGCAGGTGGTTAAATAGAAATTTGCTGCTCAGCTGACCCGGCAGGAGCAAACGTATGCTAAAAATGTTCTCAGAATGAGCTTTTCAGTGAAGAGAAGCCAGGCACATTTTAGCTAGTTTTACTTGTAAGTGGGGTTGGAAATGCTTTTCAGGCTCAGTACTGGGCTCAAAACATGCAGCCCTGAGGTCTCTCATGAAAGCAGGTGGTTAAATAGAAATTCGCTGCTCAGCTGACCCGGTAGGAGCAAACGTATGCCAAAAATGTACACAGAATGAGCTTTTCAGTGAATAGCAGCCAGGCACATTTTAGCTAGTTTTACTTGTAAGTGGGGTTGGAAACGCTTTTCAGGATCAGTACTGGGCTCAAAACATTCAGCCCTGAGGTCTCTCATGATAGCAGGTGGTTAAATAGAAATTCGCTGCTCAGCTGACCTGGCAGGAGCAAACGTATGCTTAAAATGTACTCAGAATGAGCTTTTCAGTGAAGAGAAGCCAGGCACATTTTAGCTAGTTTTACTTGTAAGTGGGGTTGGAAATGCTTTTCAGGCTCAGTACTGGGCTCGAAACATGCAGCCCTGAGGTCTCTCATGAAAGCAGGTGGTTAAATAGAAATTCGCTGCTCAGCTGACCCGGTAGGAGCAAACGTATGCCAAAAATGTACACAGAATGAGCTTTTTAGTGAAGAGCAGCCAGGCACATTTTAGCTAGTTTTACTTGTAAGTGGGGTTGGAAACGCTTTTCAGGCTCAGTACTATGCTCAAAACATGCAGCCCTGAGGTCTCTCATGAAAGCAAGAGGTTAAATAAAAATTCGCTGCTCAGCTGACCCGGCAGGAGCAAACGTATGCCAAAAATGTACACAGAATGAGCTATTTAGTGAATAGCAGCCAGGCACATTTTAGCTAGTTTTACTTGTAAGTGGGGTTGGAAACGCTTTTCAGGATCAGTACTGGGCTCAAAACATGCAGCCCTGAGGTCTCTCGTGATAGCAGGTGGTTAAATAGAAATTCGCTGCTCAGCTGACCCGGCAGGAGCAAACGTATGCTAAAAATGTACTCAGAATGAGCTTTTCAGTGAAGAGAAGCCAGGCATATTTTAGCTAGTTTTACTTGTAAGTGGGGTTGGAAATGCTTTTCAGATCAGTACTGGGCTCAAAACATGCAGCCCTGAGGTCTCTCATGATAGCAGGTGGTTAAATAGAAATTCGCTGCTCAGCTGACCCGGCAGGAGCAAACGTATGCTAAAAATGTACTCAGAATGAGCTTTTCAGTGAATAGCAGCCAGGCACATTTTAGCTAATTTTACTTGTAAGTGGGGTTGGAAATGCTTTTCAGGCTCAGTACTGGGCTCAAAACATGCAGCCCTGAGGTCTCTCATGATAGCAGGTGGTTAAATAGAAATTTGCTGCTCAGCTGACCCGGCAGGAGCAAACGTATGCTAAAAATGTACTCAGAATGAGCTTTTCAGTGAAGAGAAGCCAGGCACATTTTACTAGTTTTACTTGTAAGTGGGGTTGGAAACGCTTTTCAGATCAGTACTGGGCTTAAAACATGCAGCCCTGAGGTCTCTCATGATAGCAGGTGGTTAAATAGAAATTCGCTGCTCAGCTGACCCGGCAGGAGCAAACGTATGCTAAAAATGTACTCAGAATGAGCTTTTCAGTGAAGAGAAGCCAGGCACATTTTAGCCCAGTTTTACTTGTAAGTGGGGTTGGAAATGCTTTTCAGGCTCAGTACTGGGCTCAAAACATGCAGCCCTGAGGTCTCTCATATAAGCAGGTGGTTAAATAGAAATTTGCTGCTCAGCTGACCAGGTAGGAGCAAACGTATGCCAAAAATGTACACAGAATGAGCTTTTCAGTGAAGAGCAGCCAGGCACATTTTAGCTAGTTTTACTTGTAAGTGGGGTTGGAAACGCTTTTCAGGATCAGTACTGGGCTCAAAACATGCAGCCCTGAAGTCTCTCATGATAGCAGGTGGTTAAATAGAAATTCGCTGCTCAGCTGACCCGGCAGGAGCAAACGTATGCTAAAAATGTACTCAGAATGAGCTTTTCAGTGAAGAGAAGCCAGGCATATTTTAGCTAGTTTTACTTGTAAGTGGGGTTGGAAATGCTTTTCAGGCTCAGTACTGGGCTCAAAACATGCAGCCCTGAGGTCTCTCATGAAAGCAGGTGGTTAAATAGAAATTCGCTGCTCAGCTGACCCGGTAGGAGCAAACGTATGCCAAAAATGTACACAGAATGAGCTTTTCAGTGAATAGCAGCCAGGCACATTTTAGCTAGTTTTACTTGTAAGTGGGGTTGGAAACGCTTTTCAGGCTCAGTACTGGGCTCAAAACATGCAGCCCTGAGGTCTCTCATGAAAGCAGGTGGTTAAATAGAAATTTGCAGCTCAGCTGACCCGGTAGGAGCAAACGTATGCCAAAAATGTACACAGAATGAGCTTTTCAGTGAAGAGAAGCCAGGCACATTTTAGCTAGTTTTACTTGTAAGTGGGGTTGGAAATGCTTTTCAGGCTCAGTACTGGGCTCAAAACATGCAGCCCTGAGGTCTCTCATGATAGCAGGTGGTTAAATAGAAATTTGCTTCTCAGCTGACCCGGTAGGAGCAAACGTATGCTAAAAATGTTCTCAGAATGAGCTTTTCAGTGAAGAGAAGCCAGGCACATTTTAGCTAGTTTTACTTGTAAGTGGGGTTGGAAACGCTTTTCAGGCTCAGTACTGGGCTCAAAACATGCAGCCCTGAGGTCTCTCATGAAAGCAGGTGGTTAAATAGAAATTCGCAGCTCAGCTGACCCGGTAGGAGCAAACGTATGCCAAAAATGTACACAGAATGAGCTTTTCATTGAAGAGAAGCCAGGCACATTTTAGCTAGTTTTACTTGTAAGTGGGGTTGGAAATGCTTTTCAGGCTCAGTACTGGGCTCAAAACATGCAGCCCTGAGGTCTCTCATGAAAGAAGGTGGTTAAATAGAAATTCGCTGCTCAGCTGACCCGGTAGGAGCAAACGTATGCCAAAAATGTACACAGAATGAGCTTTTCAGTGAATAGCAGCCAGGCACATTTTAGCTAGTTTTACTTGTAAGTGGGGTTGGAAACGCTTTTCAGGCTCAGTACTGGGCTCAAAACATGCAGCCCTGAGGTCTCTCATGAAAGCAGGTGGTTAAATGGAAATTCGCAGCTCAGCTGACCCGGTAGGAGCAAACGTATGCCAAAAATGTACACAGAATGAGCTTTTCAGTGAAGAGAAGCCAGGCACATTTTAGCTAGTTTTACTTGTAAGTGGGGTTGGAAATGCTTTTCAGGCTCAGTACTGGGCTCAAAACATGCAGCCCTGAGGTCTCTCATGATAGAAGGTGGTTAAATAGACATTTGCTGCTCAGCTGACCCGGCAGGAGCAAACGTATGCTAAAAAAGTTCTCAGAATGAGCTTTTTAGTGAAGAGAAGCCCGGCAATTTTAGCTAGTTTTACTTGTAAGTGGGGTTGGAAATGCTTTTCAGGCTCAGTACTGGGCTCAAAACATGCAGCCCTGAGGTCTCTCATGAAAGCAGGTGGTTAAATAGAAATTCGCAGCTCAGGTGACCCGGTAGGAGCAAACGTATGCCAAAAATGTACACAGAATGAGCTTTTCAGTGAAGAGAAGCCAGGCACATTTTAGCTAGTTTTACTTGTAAGTGGGGTTGGAAATGCTTTTCAGGCTCAGTACTGGGCTCAAAACATGCAGCCCTGAGGTCTCTCATGAAAGCAGGTGGTTAAATAGAAATTTGCTGCTCAGCTGACCCGGTAGGAGCAAACGTATGCCAAAAATGTACACAGAATGAGCTTTTCAGTGAATAGCAGCCAGGCACATTTTAGCTAGTTTTACTTGTAAGTGGGGTTGGAAATGCTTTTCAGGCTCAGTACTGGGCTCAAAACATGCAGCCCTGAGGTCTCTCATGAAAGCAGGTGGTTAAATAGAAATTCGCAGCTCAGCTGACCTGGTAGGAGCAAACGTATGCCAAAAATGTACACAGAATGAGCTTTTCAGTGAATAGCAGCCAGGCACATTTTAGCTAGTTTTACTTGTAAGTGGGGTTGGAAACGCTTTTCAGGATCAGTACTGGGCTCAAAACATGCAGCCCTGAGGTCTCTCATGATAGCAGGTGGTTAAATAGAAATTTGCTGCTCAGCTGACCCGGCAGGAGCAAACGTATGCTAAAAATGTTCTCAGAATGAGCTTTTCAGTGAAGAGAAGCCAGGCACATTTTAGCTAGTTTTACTTGTAAGTGGGGTTGGAAATGCTTTTCAGGCTCAGTACTGGGCTCAAAACATGCAGCCCTGAGGTCTCTCATGAAAGCAGGTGGTTAAATAGAAATTCGCTGCTCAGCTGACCCGGTAGGAGCAAACGTATGCCAAAAATGTACACAGAATGAGCTTTTCAGTGAATAGCAGCCAGGCACATTTTAGCTAGTTTTACTTGTAAGTGGGGTTGGAAACGCTTTTCAGGATCAGTACTGGGCTCAAAACATTCAGCCCTGAGGTCTCTCATGATAGCAGGTGGTTAAATAGAAATTCGCTGCTCAGCTGACCCGGCAGGAGCAAACGTATGCTTAAAATGTACTCAGAATGAGCTTTTCAGTGAAGAGAAGCCAGGCACATTTTAGCTAGTTTTACTTGTAAGTGGGGTTGGAAATGCTTTTCAGGCTCAGTACTGGGCTCAAAACATGCAGCCCTGAGGTCTCTCATGAAAGCAGGTGGTTAAATAGAAATTCGCTGCTCAGCTGACCCGGTAGGAGCAAACGTATGCCAAAAATGTACACAGAATGAGCTTTTTAGTGAAGAGCAGCCAGGCACATTTT
Source organism: Lissotriton vulgaris (assembly GCF_964263255.1). NCBI lineage: Eukaryota > Metazoa > Chordata > Amphibia > Caudata > Salamandridae > Lissotriton > Lissotriton vulgaris. Next base: position 1,668,803 of record NW_028244755.1, on the reverse strand, counting down.
AGCTAGTTTTACTTGTAAGTGGGGTTGGAAACGCTTTTCAGGCTCAGTACTGGGCTCAAAACATGCAGCCCTGAAGTCTCTCATGATAGCAGGTGGTTAAATAGAAATTCGCTGCTCAGCTGACCCGGCAGGAGCAAACGTATGCTAAAAATGTACTCAGAATGAGCTTTTCAGTGAAGAGAAGCCAGGCATATTTTAGCTAGTTTTACTTGTAAGTGGGGTTGGAAATGCTTTTCAGGCTCAGTACTGGGCTCAAAACATGCAGCCCTGAGGTCTCTCATGAAAGCAGGTGGTTAAATAGAAATTCGCTGCTCAGCTGACCCGGTAGGAGCAAACGTATGCCAAAAATGTACACAGAATGAGCTTTTCAGTGAATAGCAGCCAGGCACATTTTAGCTAGTTTTACTTGTAAGTGGGGTTGGAAACGCTTTTCAGGCTCAGTACTGGGCTCAAAACATGCAGCCCTGAGGTCTCTCATGAAAGCAGGTGGTTAAATAGAAATTTGCAGCTCAGCTGACCCGGTAGGAGCAAACGTATGCCAAAAATGTACACAGAATGAGCTTTTCAGTGAAGAGAAGCCAGGCACATTTTAGCTAGTTTTACTTGTAAGTGGGGTTGGAAATGCTTTTCAGGCTCAGTACTGGGCTCAAAACATGCAGCCCTGAGGTCTCTCATGATAGCAGGTGGTTAAATAGAAATTTGCTTCTCAGCTGACCCGGTAGGAGCAAACGTATGCTAAAAATGTTCTCAGAATGAGCTTTTCAGTGAAGAGAAGCCAGGCACATTTTAGCTAGTTTTACTTGTAAGTGGGGTTGGAAACGCTTTTCAGGCTCAGTACTGGGCTCAAAACATGCAGCCCTGAGGTCTCTCATGAAAGCAGGTGGTTAAATAGAAATTCGCAGCTCAGCTGACCCGGTAGGAGCAAACGTATGCCAAAAATGTACACAGAATGAGCTTTTCATTGAAGAGAAGCCAGGCACATTTTAGCTAGTTTTACTTGTAAGTGGGGTTGGAAATGCTTTTCAGGCTCAGTACTGGGCTCAAAACATGCAGCCCTGAGGTCTCTCATGAAAGAAGGTGGTTAAATAGAAATTCGCTGCTCAGCTGACCCGGTAGGAGCAAACGTATGCCAAAAATGTACACAGAATGAGCTTTTCAGTGAATAGCAGCCAGGCACATTTTAGCTAGTTTTACTTGTAAGTGGGGTTGGAAACGCTTTTCAGGCTCAGTACTGGGCTCAAAACATGCAGCCCTGAGGTCTCTCATGAAAGCAGGTGGTTAAATAGAAATTCGCAGCTCAGCTGACCCGGTAGGAGCAAACGTATGCCAAAAATGTACACAGAATGAGCTTTTCAGTGAAGAGAAGCCAGGCACATTTTAGCTAGTTTTACTTGTAAGTGGGGTTGGAAATGCTTTTCAGGCTCAGTACTGGGCTCAAAACATGCAGCCCTGAGGTCTCTCATGATAGAAGGTGGTTAAATAGACATTTGCTGCTCAGCTGACCCGGCAGGAGCAAACGTATGCTAAAAAAGTTCTCAGAATGAGCTTTTTAGTGAAGAGAAGCCCGGCAATTTTAGCTAGTTTTACTTGTAAGTGGGGTTGGAAATGCTTTTCAGGCTCAGTACTGGGCTCAAAACATGCAGCCCTGAGGTCTCTCATGAAAGCAGGTGGTTAAATAGAAATTCGCAGCTCAGGTGACCCGGTAGGAGCAAACGTATGCCAAAAATGTACACAGAATGAGCTTTTCAGTGAAGAGAAGCCAGGCACATTTTAGCTAGTTTTACTTGTAAGTGGGGTTGGAAATGCTTTTCAGGCTCAGTACTGGGCTCAAAACATGCAGCCCTGAGGTCTCTCATGAAAGCAGGTGGTTAAATAGAAATTTGCTGCTCAGCTGACCCGGTAGGAGCAAACGTATGCCAAAAATGTACACAGAATGAGCTTTTCAGTGAATAGCAGCCAGGCACATTTTAGCTAGTTTTACTTGTAAGTGGGGTTGGAAATGCTTTTCAGGCTCAGTACTGGGCTCAAAACATGCAGCCCTGAGGTCTCTCATGAAAGCAGGTGGTTAAATAGAAATTCGCAGCTCAGCTGACCTGGTAGGAGCAAACGTATGCCAAAAATGTACACAGAATGAGCTTTTCAGTGAATAGCAGCCAGGCACATTTTAGCTAGTTTTACTTGTAAGTGGGGTTGGAAACGCTTTTCAGGATCAGTACTGGGCTCAAAACATGCAGCCCTGAGGTCTCTCATGATAGCAGGTGGTTAAATAGAAATTTGCTGCTCAGCTGACCCGGCAGGAGCAAACGTATGCTAAAAATGTTCTCAGAATGAGCTTTTCAGTGAAGAGAAGCCAGGCACATTTTAGCTAGTTTTACTTGTAAGTGGGGTTGGAAATGCTTTTCAGGCTCAGTACTGGGCTCAAAACATGCAGCCCTGAGGTCTCTCATGAAAGCAGGTGGTTAAATAGAAATTCGCTGCTCAGCTGACCCGGTAGGAGCAAACGTATGCCAAAAATGTACACAGAATGAGCTTTTCAGTGAATAGCAGCCAGGCACATTTTAGCTAGTTTTACTTGTAAGTGGGGTTGGAAACGCTTTTCAGGATCAGTACTGGGCTCAAAACATTCAGCCCTGAGGTCTCTCATGATAGCAGGTGGTTAAATAGAAATTCGCTGCTCAGCTGACCCGGCAGGAGCAAACGTATGCTTAAAATGTACTCAGAATGAGCTTTTCAGTGAAGAGAAGCCAGGCACATTTTAGCTAGTTTTACTTGTAAGTGGGGTTGGAAATGCTTTTCAGGCTCAGTACTGGGCTCAAAACATGCAGCCCTGAGGTCTCTCATGAAAGCAGGTGGTTAAATAGAAATTCGCTGCTCAGCTGACCCGGTAGGAGCAAACGTATGCCAAAAATGTACACAGAATGAGCTTTTTAGTGAAGAGCAGCCAGGCACATTTTAGCTAGTTTTACTTGTAAGTGGGGTTGGAAACGCTTTTCAGGCTCAGTACTGGGCTCAAAACATGCAGCCCTGAGGTCTCTCATGAAAGCAAGAGGTTAAATAAAAATTCGCTGCTCAGCTGACCCGGCAGGAGCAAACGTATGCCACAAATGTACACAGAATGAGCTATTTAGTGAATAACAGCCAGGCACATTTTAGCTAGTTTTACTTGTAAGTGGGGTTGGAAACGCTTTTCAGGATCAGTACTGGGCTCAAAACATGCAGCCCTGAGGTCTCTCGTGATAGCAGGTGGTTAAATAGAAATTCGCTGCTCAGCTGACCCGGCAGGAGCAAACGTATGCTAAAAATGTACTCAGAATGAGCTTTTCAGTGAAGAGAAGCCAGGCACATTTTAGCTAGTTTTACTTGTAAGTGGGGTTGGAAATGCTTTTCAGGCTCAGTACTGGGCTCAAAACATGCAGCCCTGAGGTCTCTCATGAAAGCAGGTGGTTAAATAGAAATTCGCTGCTCAGCTGACCCGGTAGGAGCAAACGTATGCCAAAAATGTACACAGAATGAGCTTTTTAGTGAAGAGCAGCCAGGCACATTTTAGCTAGTTTTACTTGTAAGTGGGGTTGTAAACGCTTTTCAGGCTCAGTACTGGGCTCAAAACATGCAGCCCTGAGGTCTCTCATGAAAGCAAGAGGTTAAATAAAAATTCGCTGCTCAGCTGACCCGGCAGGAGCAAACGTATGCCACAAATGTACACAGAATGAGCTATTTAGTGAATAGCAGCCAGGCACATTTTAGCTAGTTTTACTTGTAAGTGGGGTTGGAAACGCTTTTCAGGATCAGTACTGGGCTCAAAACATGCAGCCCTGAGGTCTCTCGTGATAGCAGGTGGTTAAATAGAAATTCGCTGCTCAGCTGACCCGGCAGGAGCAAACGTATGCTAAAAATGTACTCAGAATGAGCTTTTCAGTGAAGAGAAGCCAGGCATATTTTAGCTAGTTTTACTTGTAAGTGGGGTTGAAAATGCTTTTCAGGCTCAGTACTGGGCTCAAAACATGCAGCCCTGAGGTCTCTCATGAAAGCAGGTGGTTAAATAGAAATTCGCTGCTCAGCTGACCCGGTAGGAGCAAACGTATGCCAAAAATGTACACAGAATGAGCTTTTCAGTGAATAGCAGCCAGGCACATTTTAGCTAGTTTTACTTGTAAGTGGGGTTGGAAATGCTTTTCAGGCTCAGTACTGGGCTCAAAACATGCAGCCCTGAGGTCTCGCATGAAAGCAGGTGGTTAAATAGAAATTCGCAGCTCAGCTGACCCGGTAGGAGCAAACGTATGCCAAAAATGTACACAGAATGAGCTTTTCAGTGAAGAGAAGCCAGGCACATTTTAGCTAGTTTTACTTGTAAGTGGGGTTGGAAATGCTTTTCAGGCTCAGTACTGGGCTCAAAACATGCAGCCCTGAGGTCTCTCATGATAGCAGGTGGTTAAATAGAAATTTGCTGCTCAGCAGACCCGGCAGGAGCAAACGTATGCTAAAAATGTTCTCAGAATGAGCTTTTCAGTGAAGAGAAGCCAGGCACATTTTAGCTAGTTTTACTTGTAAGTGGGGTTGGAAATGCTTTTCAGGCTCAGTACTGGGCTCAAAACATGCAGCCCTGAGGTCTCTCATGAAAGCAGGTGGTTAAATAGAAATTCGCTGCTCAGCTGACCCGGTAGGAGCAAACGTATGCCAAAAATGTACACAGAATGAGCTTTTCAGTGAATAGCAGCCAGGCACATTTTAGCTAGTTTTACTTGTAAGTGGGGTTGGAAACGCTTTTCAGGATCAGTACTGGGCTCAAAACATTCAGCCCTGAGGTCTCTCATGATAGCAGGTGGTTAAATAGAAATTCGCTGCTCAGCTGACCCGGCAGGAGCAAACGTATGCTTAAAATGTACTCAGAATGAGCTTTTCAGTGAAGAGAAGCCAGGCACATTTTAGCTAGTTTTACTTGTAAGTGGGGTTGGAAATGCTTTTCAGGCTCAGTACTGGGCTCAAAACATGCAGCCCTGAGGTCTCTCATGAAAGCAGGTGGTTAAATAGAAATTCGCTGCTCAGCTGACCCGGTAGGAGCAAACGTATGCCAAAAATGTACACAGAATGAGCTTTTTAGTGAAGAGCAGCCAGGCACATTTTAGCTAGTTTTACTTGTAAGTGGGGTTGGAAACGCTTTTCAGGCTCAGTACTGGGCTCAAAACATGCAGCCCTGAGGTCTCTCATGAAAGCAAGAGGTTAAATAAAAATTCGCTGCTCAGCTGACCCGGCAGGAGCAAACGTATGCCAAAAATGTACACAGAATGAGCTATTTAGTGAATAGCAGCCAGGCACATTTTAGCTAGTTTTACTTGTAAGTGGGGTTGGAAACGCTTTTCAGGATCAGTACTGGGCTCAAAACATGCAGCCCTGAGGTCTCTCGTGATAGCAGGTGGTTAAATAGAAATTCGCTGCTCAGCTGACCCGGCAGGAGCAAACGTATGCTAAAAATGTACTCAGAATGAGCTTTTCAGTGAAGAGAAGCCAGGCATATTTTAGCTAGTTTTACTTGTAAGTGGGGTTGAAAATGCTTTTCAGGCTCAGTACTGGGCTCAAAACATGCAGCCCTGAGGTCTCTCATGAAAGCAGGTGGTTAAATAGAAATTCGCTGCTCAGCTGACCCGGTAGGAGCAAACGTATGCCAAAAATGTACACAGAATGAGCTTTTCAGTGAATAGCAGCCAGGCACATTTTAGCTAGTTTTACTTGTAAGTGGGGTTGGAAATGCTTTTCAGGCTCAGTACTGGGCTCAAAACATGCAGCTCTGAGGTCTCGCATGAAAGCAGGTGGTTAAATAGAAATTCGCAGCTCAGCTGACCCGGTAGGAGCAAACGTATGCCAAAAATGTACACAGAATGAGCTTTTCAGTGAAGAGAAGCCAGGCACATTTTAGCTAGTTTTACTTGTAAGTGGGGTTGGAAATGCTTTTCAGGCTCAGTACTGGGCTCAAAACATGCAGCCCTGAGGTCTCTCATGATAGCAGGTGGTTAAATAGAAATTTGCTGCTCAGCAGACCCGGCAGGAGCAAACGTATGCTAAAAATGTTCTCAGAATGAGCTTTTCAGTGAAGAGAAGCCAGGCACATTTTAGCTAGTTTTACTTGTAAGTGGGGTTGGAAATGCTTTTCAGGCTCAGTACTGGGCTCAAAACATGCAGCCCTGAGGTCCCTCATGAAAGCAGGTGGTTAAATAGAAATTCGCTGCTCAGCTGACCCGGTAGGAGCAAACGTATGCCAAAAATGTACACAGAATGAGCTTTTCAGTGAATAGCAGCCAGGCACATTTTAGCTAGTTTTACTTGTAAGTGGGGTTGGAAATGCTTTTCAGGCTCAGTACTGGGCTCAAAACATGCAGCCCTGAGGTCTCTCATGATAGCAGGTGGTTAAATAGAAATTTGCTGCTCAGCTGACCCGGCAGGAGCAAACGTATGCTAAAAATGTACTCAGAATGAGCTTTTCAGTGAAGAGAAGCCAGGCACATTTTACTAGTTTTACTTGTAAGTGGGGTTGGAAACGCTTTTCAGGATCAGTACTGGGCTCAAAACATGCAGCCCTGAGGTCTCTCATGATAGCAGGTGGTTAAATAGAAATTCGCTGCTCAGCTGACCCGGCAGGAGCAAACGTATGCTAAAAATGTACTCAGAATGAGCTTTTCAGTGAAGAGAAGCCAGGCACATTTTAGCCCAGTTTTACTTGTAAGTGGGGTTGGAAATGCTTTTCAGGCTCAGTACTGGGCTCAAAACATGCAGCCCTGAGGTCTCTCATATAAGCAGGTGGTTAAATAGAAATTCGCTGCTCAGCTGACCAGGTAGGAGCAAACGTATGCTAAAAAGGTACTCAGAATGAGCTTTTCAGTGAAGAGAAGCCAGGCACATTTTAGCTAGTTTTACTTGTAAGTGGGGTTGGAAACGCTTTTCAGGATCAGTACTGGGCTCAAAACATGCAACCCTGAGGTCTCTCATGATAGCAGGTGGTTAAATAGAAATTCGCTGCTCAGCTGACCCAGCAGGAGCAAACGTATGCTAAAAATGTACTCAGAATGAGCTTTTCAGTGAAGAGAAGCCAGGCACATTTTAGCTACTTTTACTTGTAAGTGGGGTTGGAAATGCTTTTCAGGCTCAGTACTGGGCTCAAAACATGCAGCCCTGAGGTCTCTCATGAAAGCAGGTGGTTAAATAGAAATTCGCTGCTCAGCTGACCCAGTAGGAGCAAACGTATGCCAAAAATGTACACAGAATGAGCTTTTCAGTGAATAGCAGCCAGGCACATTTTAGCTAGTTTTACTTGTAAGTGGGGTTGGAAATGCTTTTCAGGCTCAGTACTGGGCTCAAAACATGCAGCCCTGAAGTCTCTCATGAAAGCAGGTGGTTAAATAGAAATTCGCAGCTCAGCTGACCTGGTAGGAGCAAACGTATGCCAAAAATTTACACAGAATGAGCTTTTCAGTGAATAGTAGCCAGGCACATTTTAGCTAGTTTTACTTGTAAGTGGGGTTGGAAATGCTTTTCAGGCTCAGTACTGGGCTCAAAACATGCAGCCCTGAGGTCTCTCATGAAAGCAGGTGGTTAAATAGAAATTCGCAGCTCAGCTGACCTCGTAGGAGCAAACGTATGCCAAAAATGTACACAGAATGAGCTTTTCAGTGAATAGCAGCCAGGCACATTTTAGCTAGTTTTACTTGTAAGTGGGGTTGGAAACGCTTTTCAGGATCAGTACTGGGCTCAAAACATGCAGCCCTGAGGTCTCTCATGATAGCAGGTGGTTAAATAGAAATTTGCTGCTCAGCTGACCCGGCAGGAGCAAACGTATGCTAAAAATGTTCTCAGAATGAGCTTTTCAGTGAAGAGAAGCCAGGCACATTTTAGCTAGTTTTACTTGTAAGTGGGGTTGGAAATGCTTTTCAGGCTCAGTACTGGGCTCAAAACATGCAGCCGTGAGGTCTCTCATGAAAGCAGGTGGTTAAATAGAAATTCGCTGCTCAGCTGACCCGGTAGGAGCAAACGTATGCCAAAAATGTACACAGAATGAGCTTTTCAGTGAATAGCAGCCAGGCACATTTTAGCTAGTTTTACTTGTAAGTGGGGTTGGAAACGCTTTTCAGGATCAGTACTGGGCTCAAAACATTCAGCCCTGAGGTCTCTCATGATAGCAGGTGGTTAAATAGAAATTCGCTGCTCAGCTGACCTGGCAGGAGCAAACGTATGCTTAAAATGTACTCAGAATGAGCTTTTCAGTGAAGAGAAGCCAGGCACATTTTAGCTAGTTTTACTTGTAAGTGGGGTTGGAAATGCTTTTCAGGCTCAGTACTGGGCTCGAAACATGCAGCCCTGAGGTCTCTCATGAAAGCAGGTGGTTAAATAGAAATTCGCTGCTCAGCTGACCCGGTAGGAGCAAACGTATGCCAAAAATGTACACAGAATGAGCTTTTTAGTGAAGAGCAGCCAGGCACATTTTAGCTAGTTTTACTTGTAAGTGGGGTTGGAAACGCTTTTCAGGCTCAGTACTATGCTCAAAACATGCAGCCCTGAGGTCTCTCATGAAAGCAAGAGGTTAAATAAAAATTCGCTGCTCAGCTGACCCGGCAGGAGCAAACGTATGCCAAAAATGTACACAGAATGAGCTATTTAGTGAATAGCAGCCAGGCACATTTTAGCTAGTTTTACTTGTAAGTGGGGTTGGAAACGCTTTTCAGGATCAGTACTGGGCTCAAAACATGCAGCCCTGAGGTCTCTCGTGATAGCAGGTGGTTAAATAGAAATTCGCTGCTCAGCTGACCCGGCAGGAGCAAACGTATGCTAAAAATGTACTCAGAATGAGCTTTTCAGTGAAGAGAAGCCAGGCATATTTTAGCTAGTTTTACTTGTAAGTGGGGTTGGAAATGCTTTTCAGATCAGTACTGGGCTCAAAACATGCAGCCCTGAGGTCTCTCATGATAGCAGGTGGTTAAATAGAAATTCGCTGCTCAGCTGACCCGGCAGGAGCAAACGTATGCTAAAAATGTACTCAGAATGAGCTTTTCAGTGAATAGCAGCCAGGCACATTTTAGCTAATTTTACTTGTAAGTGGGGTTGGAAATGCTTTTCAGGCTCAGTACTGGGCTCAAAACATGCAGCCCTGAGGTCTCTCATGATAGCAGGTGGTTAAATAGAAATTTGCTGCTCAGCTGACCCGGCAGGAGCAAACGTATGCTAAAAATGTACTCAGAATGAGCTTTTCAGTGAAGAGAAGCCAGGCACATTTTACTAGTTTTACTTGTAAGTGGGGTTGGAAACGCTTTTCAGATCAGTACTGGGCTTAAAACATGCAGCCCTGAGGTCTCTCATGATAGCAGGTGGTTAAATAGAAATTCGCTGCTCAGCTGACCCGGCAGGAGCAAACGTATGCTAAAAATGTACTCAGAATGAGCTTTTCAGTGAAGAGAAGCCAGGCACATTTTAGCCCAGTTTTACTTGTAAGTGGGGTTGGAAATGCTTTTCAGGCTCAGTACTGGGCTCAAAACATGCAGCCCTGAGGTCTCTCATATAAGCAGGTGGTTAAATAGAAATTTGCTGCTCAGCTGACCAGGTAGGAGCAAACGTATGCCAAAAATGTACACAGAATGAGCTTTTCAGTGAAGAGCAGCCAGGCACATTTTAGCTAGTTTTACTTGTAAGTGGGGTTGGAAACGCTTTTCAGGATCAGTACTGGGCTCAAAACATGCAGCCCTGAAGTCTCTCATGATAGCAGGTGGTTAAATAGAAATTCGCTGCTCAGCTGACCCGGCAGGAGCAAACGTATGCTAAAAATGTACTCAGAATGAGCTTTTCAGTGAAGAGAAGCCAGGCACATTTTAGCTAGTTTTACTTGTAAGTGGGGTTGGAAACGCTTTTCAGGATCAGTACTGGGCTCAAAACATGCAACCCTGAGGTCTCTCATGAAAGCATGTTGGTTAAATAGAAATTCGCTGCTCAGCTGACCCGGTAGGAGCAAACGTATGCCAAAAATGTACACAGAATGAGCTTTTCAGTGAATAGCAGCCAGGCACATTTTAGCTAGTTTTACTTGTAAGTGGGTTTGGAAATGCTTTTCAGGCTCAGTACTGGGCTCAAAACATGCAGCCCTGAGGTCTCTCATGAAAGCAAGAGGTTAAATAAAAATTCGCTGCTCAGCTGACCCGGCAGGAGCAAACGTATGCCAAAAATGTACACAGAATGAGCTTTTTAGTAAATAGCAGCCAGGCACATTTTAGCTAGTTTTACTTGTAAGTGGGGTTGAAAACGCTTTTCAGGATCAGTACTGGGCTCAAAACATGCAGCCCTGAGGTCTCTCGTGATAGCAGGTGGTTAAATAGAAATTCGCTGCTCAGCTGACCCGGCAGGAGCAAACGTATGCTAAAAATGTACTCAGAATGAGCTTTTCAGTGAAGAGAAGCCAGGCATATTTTAGCTAGTTTTACTTGTAAGTGGGGTTGGAAATGCTTTTCAGGCTCAGTACTGGGCTCAAAACATGCAGCCCTGAGGTCTCTCATGAAAGCAGGTGGTTAAATAGAAATTCGCTGCTCAGCTGACCCGGTAGGAGCAAACGTATGCCAAAAATGTACACAGAATGAGCTTTTCAGTGAATAGCAGCCAGGCACATTTTAGCTAGTTTTACTTGTAAGTGGGGTTGGAAACGCTTTTCAGGCTCAGTACTGGGCTCAAAACATGCAGCCCTGAGGTCTCTCATGAAAGCAGGTGGTTAAATAGAAATTCGCAGCTCAGCTGACCCGGTAGGAGCAAACGTATGCCAAAAATGTACACAGAATGAGCTTTTCAGTGAAGAGAAGCCAGGCACATTTTAGCTAGTTTTACTTGTAAGTGGGGTTGGAAATGCTTTTCAGGCTCAGTACTGGGCTCAAAACATGCAGCCCTGAGGTCTCTCATGATAGCAGGTGGTTAAATAGAAATTTGCTTCTCAGCTGACCCGGTAGGAGCAAACGTATGCTAAAAATGTTCTCAGAATGAGCTTTTCAGTGAAGAGAAGCCAGGCACATTTTAGCTAGTTTTACTTGTAAGTGGGGTTGGAAACGCTTTTCAGGCTCAGTACTGGGCTCAAAACATGCAGCCCTGAGGTCTCTCATGAAAGCAGGTGGTTAAATAGAAATTCGCAGCTCAGCTGACCCGGTAGGAGCAAACGTATGCCAAAAATGTACACAGAATGAGCTTTTCATTGAAGAGAAGCCAGGCACATTTTAGCTAGTTTTACTTGTAAGTGGGGTTGGAAATGCTTTTCAGGCTCAGTACTGGGCTCAAAACATGCAGCCCTGAGGTCTCTCATGAAAGAAGGTGGTTAAATAGAAATTCGCTGCTCAGCTGACCCGGTAGGAGCAAACGTATGCCAAAAATGTACACAGAATGAGCTTTTCAGTGAATAGCAGCCAGGCACATTTTAGCTAGTTTTACTTGTAAGTGGGGTTGGAAACGCTTTTCAGGCTCAGTACTGGGCTCAAAACATGCAGCCCTGAGGTCTCTCATGAAAGCAGGTGGTTAAATAGAAATTCGCAGCTCAGCTGACCCGGTAGGAGCAAACGTATGCCAAAAATGTACACAGAATGAGCTTTTCAGTGAAGAGAAGCCAGGCACATTTTAGCTAGTTTTACTTGTAAGTGGGGTTGGAAATGCTTTTCAGGCTCAGTACTGGGCTCAAAACATGCAGCCCTGAGGTCTCTCATGATAGAAGGTGGTTAAATAGAAATTTGCTGCTCAGCTGACCCGGCAGGAGCAAACGTATGCTAAAAAAGTTCTCAGAATGAGCTTTTCAGTGAAGAGAAGCCCGGCAATTTTAGCTAGTTTTACTTGTAAGTGGGGTTGGAAATGCTTTTCAGGCTCAGTACTGGGCTCAAAACATGCAGCCCTGAGGTCTCTCATGAAAGCAGGTGGTTAAATAGAAATTCGCAGCTCAGGTGACCCGGTAGGAGCAAACGTATGCCAAAAATGTACACAGAATGAGCTTTTCAGTGAAGAGAAGCCAGGCACATTTTAGCTAGTTTTACTTGTAAGTGGGGTTGGAAATGCTTTTCAGGCTCAGTACTGGGCTCAAAACATGCAGCCCTGAGGTCTCTCATGAAAGCAGGTGGTTAAATAGAAATTTGCTGCTCAGCTGACCCGGTAGGAGCAAACGTATGCCAAAAATGTACACAGAATGAGCTTTTCAGTGAATAGCAGCCAGGCACATTTTAGCTAGTTTTACTTGTAAGTGGGGTTGGAAATGCTTTTCAGGCTCAGTACTGGGCTCAAAACATGCAGCCCTGAGGTCTCTCATGAAAGCAGGTGGTTAAATAGAAATTCGCAGCTCAGCTGACCTGGTAGGAGCAAACGTATGCCAAAAATGTACACAGAATGAGCTTTTCAGTGAATAGCAGCCAGGCACATTTTAGCTAGTTTTACTTGTAAGTGGGGTTGGAAACGCTTTTCAGGATCAGTACTGGGCTCAAAACATGCAGCCCTGAGGTCTCTCATGATAGCAGGTGGTTAAATAGAAATTTGCTGCTCAGCTGACCCGGCAGGAGCAAACGTATGCTAAAAATGTTCTCAGAATGAGCTTTTCAGTGAAGAGAAGCCAGGCACATTTTAGCTAGTTTTACTTGTAAGTGGGGTTGGAAATGCTTTTCAGGCTCAGTACTGGGCTCAAAACATGCAGCCCTGAGGTCTCTCATGAAAGCAGGTGGTTAAATAGAAATTCGCTGCTCAGCTGACCCGGTAGGAGCAAACGTATGCCAAAAATGTACACAGAATGAGCTTTTCAGTGAATAGCAGCCAGGCACATTTTAGCTAGTTTTACTTGTAAGTGGGGTTGGAAACGCTTTTCAGGATCAGTACTGGGCTCAAAACATTCAGCCCTGAGGTCTCTCATGATAGCAGGTGGTTAAATAGAAATTCGCTGCTCAGCTGACCCGGCAGGAGCAAACGTATGCTTAAAATGTACTCAGAATGAGCTTTTCAGTGAAGAGAAGCCAGGCACATTTTAGCTAGTTTTACTTGTAAGTGGGGTTGGAAATGCTTTTCAGGCTCAGTACTGGGCTCAAAACATGCAGCCCTGAGGTCTCTCATGAAAGCAGGTGGTTAAATAGAAATTCGCTGCTCAGCTGACCCGGTAGGAGCAAACGTATGCCAAAAATGTACACAGAATGAGCTTTTTAGTGAAGAGCAGCCAGGCACATTTTAGCTAGTTTTACTTGTAAGTGGGGTTGGAAATGCTTTTCAGGCTCAGTACTGGGCTCAAAACATGCAGCCCTGAGGTCTCTCATGAAAGCAGGTGGTTAAATAGAAATTCGCAGCTCAGGTGACCCGGTAGGAGCAAACGTATGCCAAAAATGTACACAGAATGAGCTTTTCAGTGAAGAGAAGCCAGGCACATTTTAGCTAGTTTTACTTGTAAGTGGGGTTGGAAATGCTTTTCAGGCTCAGTACTGGGCTCAAAACATGCAGCCCTGAGGTCTCTCATGAAAGCAGGTGGTTAAATAGAAATTTGCTGCTCAGCTGACCCGGTAGGAGCAAACGTATGCCAAAAATGTACACAGAATGAGCTTTTCAGTGAATAGCAGCCAGGCACATTTTAGCTAGTTTTACTTGTAAGTGGGGTTGGAAATGCTTTTCAGGCTCAGTACTGGGCTCAAAACATGCAGCCCTGAGGTCTCTCATGAAAGCAGGTGGTTAAATAGAAATTCGCAGCTCAGCTGACCTGGTAGGAGCAAACGTATGCCAAAAATGTACACAGAATGAGCTTTTCAGTGAATAGCAGCCAGGCACATTTTAGCTAGTTTTACTTGTAAGTGGGGTTGGAAACGCTTTTCAGGATCAGTACTGGGCTCAAAACATGCAGCCCTGAGGTCTCTCATGATAGCAGGTGGTTAAATAGAAATTTGCTGCTCAGCTGACCCGGCAGGAGCAAACGTATGCTAAAAATGTTCTCAGAATGAGCTTTTCAGTGAAGAGAAGCCAGGCACATTTTAGCTAGTTTTACTTGTAAGTGGGGTTGGAAATGCTTTTCAGGCTCAGTACTGGGCTCAAAACATGCAGCCCTGAGGTCTCTCATGAAAGCAGGTGGTTAAATAGAAATTCGCTGCTCAGCTGACCCGGTAGGAGCAAACGTATGCCAAAAATGTACACAGAATGAGCTTTTCAGTGAATAGCAGCCAGGCACATTTTAGCTAGTTTTACTTGTAAGTGGGGTTGGAAACGCTTTTCAGGATCAGTACTGGGCTCAAAACATTCAGCCCTGAGGTCTCTCATGATAGCAGGTGGTTAAATAGAAATTCGCTGCTCAGCTGACCCGGCAGGAGCAAACGTATGCTTAAAATGTACTCAGAATGAGCTTTTCAGTGAAGAGAAGCCAGGCACATTTTAGCTAGTTTTACTTGTAAGTGGGGTTGGAAATGCTTTTCAGGCTCAGTACTGGGCTCAAAACATGCAGCCCTGAGGTCTCTCATGAAAGCAGGTGGTTAAATAGAAATTCGCTGCTCAGCTGACCCGGTAGGAGCAAACGTATGCCAAAAATGTACACAGAATGAGCTTTTTAGTGAAGAGCAGCCAGGCACATTTTAGCTAGTTTTACTTGTAAGTGGGGTTGGAAACGCTTTTCAGGCTCAGTACTGGGCTCAAAACATGCAGCCCTGAGGTCTCTCATGAAAGCAAGAGGTTAAATAAAAATTTGCTGCTCAGCTGACCCGGCAGGAGCAAACGTATGCCACAAATGTACACAGAATGAGCTATTTAGTGAATAACAGCCAGGCACATTTTAGCTAGTTTTACTTGTAAGTGGGGTTGGAAACGCTTTTCAGGATCAGTACTGGGCTCAAAACATGCAGCCCTGAGGTCTCTCGTGATAGCAGGTGGTTAAATAGAAATTCGCTGCTCAGCTGACCCGGCAGGAGCAAACGTATGCTAAAAATGTACTCAGAATGAGCTTTTCAGTGAAGAGAAGCCAGGCACATTTTAGCTAGTTTTACTTGTAAGTGGGGTTGGAAATGCTTTTCAGGCTCAGTACTGGGCTCAAAACATGCAGCCCTGAGGTCTCTCATGAAAGCAGGTGGTTAAATAGAAATTCGCTGCTCAGCTGACCCGGTAGGAGCAAACGTATGCCAAAAATGTACACAGAATGAGCTTTTTAGTGAAGAGCAGCCAGGCACATTTTAGCTAGTTTTACTTGTAAGTGGGGTTGTAAACGCTTTTCAGGCTCAGTACTGGGCTCAAAACATGCAGCCCTGAGGTCTCTCATGAAAGCAAGAGGTTAAATAAAAATTCGCTGCTCAGCTGACCCGGCAGGAGCAAACGTATGCCACAAATGTACACAGAATGAGCTATTTAGTGAATAGCAGCCAGGCACATTTTAGCTAGTTTTACTTGTAAGTGGGGTTGGAAACGCTTTTCAGGATCAGTACTGGGCTCAAAACATGCAGCCCTGAGGTCTCTCGTGATAGCAGGTGGTTAAATAGAAATTCGCTGCTCAGCTGACCCGGCAGGAGCAAACGTATGCTAAAAATGTACTCAGAATGAGCTTTTCAGTGAAGAGAAGCCAGGCATATTTTAGCTAGTTTTACTTGTAAGTGGGGTTGAAAATGCTTTTCAGGCTCAGTACTGGGCTCAAAACATGCAGCCCTGAGGTCTCTCATGAAAGCAGGTGGTTAAATAGAAATTCGCTGCTCAGCTGACCCGGTAGGAGCAAACGTATGCCAAAAATGTACACAGAATGAGCTTTTCAGTGAATAGCAGCCAGGCACATTTTAGCTAGTTTTACTTGTAAGTGGGGTTGGAAATGCTTTTCAGGCTCAGTACTGGGCTCAAAACATGCAGCCCTGAGGTCTCGCATGAAAGCAGGTGGTTAAATAGAAATTCGCAGCTCAGCTGACCCGGTAGGAGCAAACGTATGCCAAAAATGTACACAGAATGAGCTTTTCAGTGAAGAGAAGCCAGGCACATTTTAGCTAGTTTTACTTGTAAGTGGGGTTGGAAATGCTTTTCAGGCTCAGTACTGGGCTCAAAACATGCAGCCCTGAGGTCTCTCATGATAGCAGGTGGTTAAATAGAAATTTGCTGCTCAGCAGACCCGGCAGGAGCAAACGTATGCTAAAAATGTTCTCAGAATGAGCTTTTCAGTGAAGAGAAGCCAGGCACATTTTAGCTAGTTTTACTTGTAAGTGGGGTTGGAAATGCTTTTCAGGCTCAGTACTGGGCTCAAAACATGCAGCCCTGAGGTCCCTCATGAAAGCAGGTGGTTAAATAGAAATTCGCTGCTCAGCTGACCCGGTAGGAGCAAACGTATGCCAAAAATGTACACAGAATGAGCTTTTCAGTGAATAGCAGCCAGGCACATTTTAGCTAGTTTTACTTGTAAGTGGGGTTGGAAATGCTTTTCAGGCTCAGTACTGGGCTCAAAACATGCAGCCCTGAGGTCTCTCATGATAGCAGGTGGTTAAATAGAAATTTGCTGCTCAGCTGACCCGGCAGGAGCAAACGTATGCTAAAAATGTACTCAGAATGAGCTTTTCAGTGAAGAGAAGCCAGGCACATTTTACTAGTTTTACTTGTAAGTGGGGTTGGAAACGCTTTTCAGGATCAGTACTGGGCTCAAAACATGCAGCCCTGAGGTCTCTCATGATAGCAGGTGGTTAAATAGAAATTCGCTGCTCAGCTAACCCGGCAGGAGCAAACGTATGCTTAAAATGTACTCAGAATGAGCTTTTCAGTGAAGAGAAGCCAGGCACATTTTAGCCCAGTTTTACTTGTAAGTGGGGTTGGAAATGCTTTTCAGGCTCAGTACTGGGCTCAAAACATGCAGCCCTGAGGTCTCTCATATAAGCAGGTGGTTAAATAGAAATTCACTGCTCAGCTGACCAGGTAGGAGCAAACGTATGCCAAAAATGTACACAGAATGAGCTTTTCAGTGAAGAGCAGCCAGGCACATTTTAGCTAGTTTTACTTGTAAGTGGGGTTGGAAACGCTTTTCAGGCTCAGAACTGGGCTCAAAACATGCAGCCCTGAGGTCTCTCATGATAGCAGGTGGTTAAATAGAAATTTGCTGCTCAGCTGACCCTGCAGGAGCAAACGTATGCTAAAAATGTACTCAGAATGAGCTTTTCAGTGAAGAGAAGCCAGGCACATTTTAGCTAGTTTTACTTGTAAGTGGGGTTGGAAACACTTTTCAGGATCAGTACTGGGCTCAAAACATGCAACCCTGAGGTCTCTCATGATAGCAGGTGGTTAAATAGAAATTCGCTGCTCAGCTGACCCAGCAGGAGCAAACGTATGCTAAAAATGTACTCAGAATGAGCTTTTCAGTGAAGAGAAGCCAGGCACATTTTAGCTACTTTTACTTGTAAGTGGGGTTGGAAATGCTTTTCAGGCTCAGTACTGGGCTCAAAACATGCAGCCCTGAGGTCTCTCATGAAAGCAGGTGGTTAAATAGAAATTCGCTGCTCAGCTGACCCGGTAGGAGCAAACGTATGCCAAAAATGTACACAGAATGAGCTTTTCAGTGAATAGCAGCCAGGCACATTTTAGCTAGTTTTACTTGTAAGTGGGGTTGGAAATGCTTTTCAGGCTCAGTACTGGGCTCAAAACATGCAGCCCTGAAGTCTCTCATGAAAGCAGGTGGTTAAATAGAAATTCGCAGCTCAGCTGACCTGGTAGGAGCAAACGTATGCCAAAAATGTACACAGAATGAGCTTTTCAGTGAATAGTAGCCAGGCACATTTTAGCTAGTTTTACTTGTAAGTGGGCTTGGAAATGCTTTTCAGGCTCAGTACTGGGCTCAAAACATGCAGCCCTGAGGTCTCTCATGAAAGCAGGTGGTTAAATAGAAATTCGCAGCTCAGCTGACCTCGTAGGAGCAAACGTATGCCAAAAATGTACACAGAATGAGCTTTTCAGTGAATAGCAGCCAGGCACATTTTAGCTAGTTTTACTTGTAAGTGGGGTTGGAAACGCTTTTCAGGATCAGTACTGGGCTCAAAACATGCAGCCCTGAGGTCTCTCATGATAGCAGGTGGTTAAATAGAAATTTGCTGCTCAGCTGACCCGGCAGGAGCAAACGTATGCTAAAAATGTTCTCAGAATGAGCTTTTCAGTGAAGAGAAGCCAGGCACATTTTAGCTAGTTTTACTTGTAAGTGGGGTTGGAAATGTTTTTCAGGCTCAGTACTGGGCTCAAAACATGCAGCCCTGAGGTCTCTCATGAAAGCAGGTGGTTAAATAGAAATTCGCTGCTCAGCTGACCCGGTAGGAGCAAACGTATGCCAAAAATGTACACAGAATGAGCTTTTCAGTGAATAGCAGCCAGGCACATTTTAGCTAGTTTTACTTGTAAGTGGGGTTGGAAACGCTTTTCAGGATCAGTACTGGGCTCAAAACATTCAGCCCTGAGGTCTCTCATGATAGCAGGTGGTTAAATAGAAATTCGCTGCTCAGCTGACCTGGCAGGAGCAAACGTATGCTTAAAATGTACTCAGAATGAGCTTTTCAGTGAAGAGAAGCCAGGCACATTTTAGCTAGTTTTACTTGTAAGTGGGGTTGGAAATGCTTTTCAGGCTCAGTACTGGGCTCGAAACATGCAGCCCTGAGGTCTCTCATGAAAGCAGGTGGTTAAATAGAAATTCGCTGCTCAGCTGACCCGGTAGGAGCAAACGTATGCCAAAAATGTACACAGAATGAGCTTTTTAGTGAAGAGCAGCCAGGCACATTTTAGCTAGTTTTACTTGTAAGTGGGGTTGGAAACGCTTTTCAGGCTCAGTACTGGGCTCAAAACATGCAGCCCTGAGGTCTCTCATGAAAGCAGGTGGTTAAATAGAAATTTGCAGCTCAGCTGACCCGGTAGGAGCAAACGTATGCCAAAAATGTACACAGAATGAGCTTTTCATTGAAGAGAAGCCAGGCACATTTTAGCTAGTTTTACTTGTAAGTGGGGTTGGAAATGCTTTTCAGGCTCAGTACTGGGCTCAAAACATGCAGCCCTGAGGTCTCTCATGAAAGAAGGTGGTTAAATTGAAATTCGCTGCTCAGCTGACCCGGTAGGAGCAAACGTATGCCAAAAATGTACACAGAATGAGCTTTTCAGTGAATAGCAGCCAGGCACATTTTAGCTAGTTTTACTTGTAAGTGGGGTTGGAAACGCTTTTCAGGCTCAGTACTGGGCTCAAAACATGCAGCCCTGAGGTCTCTCATGAAAGCAGGTGGTTAAATAGAAATTCGCAGCTCAGCTGACCCGGTAGGAGCAAACGTATGCCAAATATGTACACAGAATGAGCTTTTCAGTGAAGAGAAGCCAGGCACATTTTAGCTAGTTTTACTTGTAAGTGGGGTTGGAAATGCTTTTCAGGCTCAGTACTGGGCTCAAAACATGCAGCCCTGAGGTCTCTCATGATAGAAGGTGGTTAAATAGAAATTTGCTGCTCAGCTGACCCGGCAGGAGCAAACGTATGCTAAAAAAGTTCTCAGAATGAGCTTTTCAGTGAAGAGAAGCCAGGCAATTTTAGCTAGTTTTACTTGTAAGTGGGGTTGGAAATGCTTTTCAGGCTCAGTACTGGGCTCAAAACATGCAGCCCTGAGGTCTCTCATGAAAGCAGGTGGTTAAATAGAAATTCGCAGCTCAGGTGACCCGGTAGGAGCAAACGTATGCCAAAAATGTACACAGAATGAGCTTTTCAGTGAAGAGAAGCCAGGCACATTTTAGCTAGTTTTACTTGTAAGTGGGGTTGGAAATGCTTTTCAGGCTCAGTACTGGGCTCAAAACATGCAGCCCTGAGGTCTCTCATGAAAGCAGGTGGTTAAATAGAAATTTGCTGCTCAGCTGACCAGGTAGGAGCAAACGTATGCCAAAAATGTACACAGAATGAGCTTTTCAGTGAATAGCAGCCAGGCACATTTTAGCTAGTTTTACTTGTAAGTGGGGTTGGAAATGCTTTTCAGGCTCAGTACTGGGCTCAAAACATGCAGCCCTGAGGTCTCTCATGAAAGCAGGTGGTTAAATAGAAATTCGCAGCTCAGCTGACCTGGTAGGAGCAAACGTATGCCAAAAATGTACACAGAATGAGCTTTTCAGTGAATAGCAGCCAGGCACATTTTAGCTAGTTTTACTTGTAAGTGGGGTTGGAAACGCTTTTTAGGATCAGTACTGGGCTCAAAACATGCAGCCCTGAGGTCTCTCATGATAGCAGGTGGTTAAATAGAAATTTGCTGCTCAGCTGACCCGGCAGGAGCAAACGTATGCTAAAAATGTTCTCAGAATGAGCTTTTCAGTGAAGAGAAGCCAGGCACATTTTAGCTAGTTTTACTTGTAAGTGGGGTTGGAAATGCTTTTCAGGCTCAGTACTGGGCTCAAAACATGCAGCCCTGAGGTCTCTCATGAAAGCAGGTGGTTAAATAGAAATTCGCTGCTCAGCTGACCCGGTAGGAGCAAACGTATGCCAAAAATGTACACAGAATGAGCTTTTCAGTGAATAGCAGCCAGGCACATTTTAGCTAGTTTTACTTGTAAGTGGGGTTGGAAACGCTTTTCAGGATCAGTACTGGGCTCAAAACATTCAGCCCTGAGGTCTCTCATGATAGCAGGTGGTTAAATAGAAATTCTCTGCTCAGCTGACCCGGCAGGAGCAAACGTATGCTTAAAATGTACTCAGAATGAGCTTTTCAGTGAAGAGAAGCCAGGCACATTTTAGCTAGTTTTACTTGTAAGTGGGGTTGGAAATGCTTTTCAGGCTCAGTACTGGGCTCAAAACATGCAGCCCTGAGGTCTCTCATGAAAGCAGGTGGTTAAATAGAAATTCGCTGCTCAGCTGACCCGGTAGGAGCAAACGTATGCCAAAAATGTACACAGAATGAGCTTTTTAGTGAAGAGCAGCCAGGCACATTTTAGCTAGTTTTACTTGTAAGTGGGGTTGGAAACGCTTTTCAGGCTCAATACTGGGCTCAAAACATGCAGCCCTGAGGTCTCTCATGAAAGCAAGAGGTTAAATAAAAATTCGCTGCTCAGCTGACCCTGCAGGAGCAAACGTATGCCACAAATGTACACAGAATGAGCTATTTAGTGAATAGCAGCCAGGCACATTTTAGCTAGTTTTACTTGTAAGTGGGGTTGGAAACGCTTTTCAGGATCAGTACTGGGCTCAAAACATGCAGCCCTGAGGTCTCTCGTGATAGCAGGTGGTTAAATAGAAATTCGCTGCTCAGCTGACCCGGCAGGAGCAAACGTATGCTAAAAATGTACTCAGAATGAGCTTTTCAGTGAAGAGAAGCCAGGCACATTTTAGCTAGTTTTACTTGTAAGTGGGGTTGGAAATGCTTTTCAGGCTCAGTACTGGGCTCAAAACATGCAGCCCTGAGGTCTCTCATGAAAGCAGGTGGTTAAATAGAAATTCGCTGCTCAGCTGACCCGGTAGGAGCAAACGTATGCCAAAAATGTACACAGAATGAGCTTTTTAGTGAAGAGCAGCCAGGCACATTTTAGCTAGTTTTACTTGTAAGTGGGGTTGTAAACGCTTTTCAGGCTCAGTACTGGGCTCAAAACATGCAGCCCTGAGGTCTCTCATGAAAGCAAGAGGTTAAATAAAAATTCGCTGCTCAGCTGACCCGGCAGGAGCAAACGTATGCCACAAATGTACACAGAATGAGCTATTTAGTGAATAGCAGCCAGGCACATTTTAGCTAGTTTTACTTGTAAGTGGGGTTGGAAATGCTTTTCAGGATCAGTACTGGGCTCAAAACATGCAGCCCTGAGGTCTCTCGTGATAGCAGGTGGTTAAATAGAAATTCGCTGCTCAGCTGACCCAGCAGGAGCAAACGTATGCTAAAAATGTACTCAGAATGAGCTTTTCAGTGAAGAGAAGCCAGGCATATTTTAGCTAGTTTTACTTGTAAGTGGGGTTGAAAATGCTTTTCAGGCTCAGAACTGGGCTCAAAACATGCAGCCCTGAGGTCTCTCATGAAAGCAGGTGGTTAAATAGAAATTCGCTGCTCAGCTGACCCGGTAGGAGCAAACGTATGCCAAAAATGTACACAGAATGAGCTTTTCAGTGAATAGCAGCCAGGCACATTTTAGCTAGTTTTACTTGTAAGTGGGGTTGGAAATGCTTTTCAGGCTCAGTACTGGGCTCAAAACATGCAGCCCTGAGGTCTCGCATGAAAGCAGGTGGTTAAATAGAAATTCGCAGCTCAGCTGACCCGGTAGGAGCAAACGTATGCCAAAAATGTACACAGAATGAGCTTTTCAGTGAAGAGAAGCCAGGCACATTTTAGCTAGTTTTACTTGTAAGTGAGGTTGGAAATGCTTTTCAGGCTCAGTACTGGGCTCAAAACATGCAGCCCTGAGGTCTCTCATGATAGCAGGTGGTTAAATAGAAATTTGCTGCTCAGCTGACCCGGCAGGAGCAAACGTATGCTAAAAATGTACTCAGAATGAGCTTTTCAGTGAAGAGAAGCCAGGCACATTTTACTAGTTTTACTTGTAAGTGGGGTTGGAAACGCTTTTCAGGATCAGTACTGGGCTCAAAACATGCAGCCCTGAGGTCTCTCATGATAGCAGGTGGTTAAATAGAAATTCGCTGCTCAGCTAACCCGGCAGGAGCAAACGTATGCTAAAAATGTACTCAGAATGAGCTTTTCAGTGAAGAGAAGCCAGGCACATTTTAGCCCAGTTTTACTTGTAAGTGGGGTTGGAAATGCTTTTCAGGCTCAGTACTGGGCTCAAAACATGCAGCCCTGAGGTCTCTCATATAAGCAGGTGGTTAAATAGAAATTCGCTGCTCAGCTGACCAGGTAGGAGCAAACGTATGCCAAAAATGTACACAGAATGAGCTTTTCAGTGAAGAGCAGCCAGGCACATTTTAGCTAGTTTTACTTGTAAGTGGGGTTGGAAACGCTTTTCAGGATCAGTACTGGGCTCAAAACATGCAACCCTGAGGTCTCTCATGATAGCAGGTGGTTAAATAGAAATTCGCTGCTCAGCTGACCCAGCAGGAGCAAACGTATGCTAAAAATGTACTCAGAATGAGCTTTTCAGTGAAGAGAAGCCAGGCACATTTTAGCTACTTTTACTTGTAAGTGGGGTTGGAAATGCTTTTCAGGCTCAGTACTGGGCTCAAAACATGCAGCCCTGAGGTCTCTCATGAAAGCAGGTGGTTAAATAGAAATTCGCTGCTCAGCTGACCCGGTAGGAGCAAACGTATGCCAAAAATGTACGCAGAATGAGCTTTTCAGTGAATAGCAGCCAGGCACATTTTAGCTAGTTTTACTTGTAAGTGGGGTTGGAAATGCTTTTCAGGCTCAGTACTGGGCTCAAAACATGCAGCCCTGAAGTCTCTCATGAAAGCAGGTGGTTAAATAGAAATTCGCAGCTCAGCTGACCTGGTAGGAGCAAACGTATGCCAAAAATGTACACAGAATGAGCTTTTCAGTGAATAGTAGCCAGGCACATTTTAGCTAGTTTTACTTGTAAGTGGGGTTGGAAATGCTTTTCAGGCTCAGTACTGGGCTCAAAACATGCAGCCCTGAGGTCTCTCATGATAGCAGGTGGTTAAATAGAAATTTGCTGCTCAGCTGACCCGGCAGGAGCAAACGTATGCTAAAAATGTTCTCAGAATGAGCTTTTCAGTGAAGAGAAGCCAGGCACATTTTAGCTAGTTTTACTTGTAAGTGGGGTTGGAAATGCTTTTCAGGCTCAGTACTGGGCTCAAAACATGCAGCCCTGAGGTCTCTCATGAAAGCAGGTGGTTAAATAGAAATTCGCTGCTCAGCTGACCCGGTAGGAGCAAACGTATGCCAAAAATGTACACAGAATGAGCTTTTCAGTGAATAGCAGCCAGGCACATTTTAGCTAGTTTTACTTGTAAGTGGGGTTGGAAACGCTTTTCAGGATCAGTACTGGGCTCAAAACATTCACCCCTGAGGTCTCTCATGATAGCAGGTGGTTAAATAGAAATTCGCTGCTCAGCTGACCTGGCAGGAGCAAACGTATGCTTAAAATGTACTCAGAATGAGCTTTTCAGTGAAGAGAAGCCAGGCACATTTTAGCTAGTTTTACTTGTAAGTGGGGTTGGAAATGCTTTTCAGGCTCAGTACTGGGCTCGAAACATGCAGCCCTGAGGTCTCTCATGAAAGCAGGTGGTTAAATAGAAATTCGCTGCTCAGCTGACCCGGTAGGAGCAAACGTATGCCAAAAATGTACACAGAATGAGCTTTTTAGTGAAGAGCAGCCAGGCACATTTTAGCTAGTTTTACTTGTAAGTGGGGTTGGAAACGCTTTTCAGGCTCAGTACTGGGCTCAAAACATGCAGCCCTAAGGTCTCTCATGAAAGCAGGTGGTTAAATAGAAATTCGCTGCTCAGCTGACCCGGTAGGAGCAAACGTATGCCAAAAATGTACACAGAATGAGCTTTTCAGTGAATAGCAGCCAGGCACATTTTAGCTAGTTTTACTTGTAAGTGGGGTTGGAAAAGCTTTTCAGGATCAGTACTGGGCTCAAAACATTCAGCCCTGAGGTCTCTCATGATAGCAGGTGGTTAAATAGAAATTCGCTGCTCAGCTGACCTGGAAGGAGCAAACGTATGCTTAAAATGTACTCAGAATGAGCTTTTCAGTGAAGAGAAGCCAGGCACATTTTAGCTAGTTTTACTTGTAAGTGGGGTTGGAAATGCTTTTCAGGCTCAGTACTGGGCTCGAAACATGCAGCCCTGAGGTCTCTCATGAAAGCAGGTGGTTAAATAGAAATTCGCTGCTCAGCTGACCCGGTAGGAGCAAACGTATGCCAAAAATGTACACAGAATGAGCTTTTTAGTGAAGAGCAGCCAGGCACATTTTAGCTAGTTTTACTTGTAAGTGGGGTTGGAAACGCTTTTCAGGCTCAGTACTGGGCTCAAAACATGCAGCCCTGAGGTCTCTCATGAAAGCAAGAGGTTAAATAAAAATTCGCTGCTCAGCTGACCCGGCAGGAGCAAACGTATGCCAAAAATGTACACAGAATGAGCTATTTAGTGAATAGCAGCCAGGCACATTTTAGCTAGTTTTACTTGTAAGTGGGGTTGGAAGCGCTTTTCAGGATCAGTACTGGGCTCAAAACATGCAGCCCTGAGGTCTCTCGTGATAGCAGGTGGTTAAATAGAAATTCGCTGCTCAGCTGACCCGGCAGGAGCAAACGTATGCTAAAAATATACTCAGAATGAGCTTTTCAGTGAAGAGAAGCCAGGCATATTTTAGCTAGTTTTACTTGTAAGTGGGGTTGGAAATGCTTTTCAGGCTCAGTACTGGGCTCAAAACATGCAGCCCTGAGGTCTCTCATGAAAGCAGGTGGTTAAATAGAAATTCGCTGCTCAGCTGACCCGGTAGGAGCAAACGTATGCCAAAAATGTACACAGAATGAGCTTTTCAGTGAATAGCAGCCAGGCACATTTTAGCTAGTTTTACTTGTAAGTGGGGTTGGAAACACTTTTCAGGCTCAGTACTGGGCTCAAAACATGCATCCCTGAGGTCTCGCATGAAAGCAGGTGGTTAAATAGAAATTTGCAGCTCAGCTGACCCGGTAGGAGCAAACGTATGCCAAAAATGTACACAGAATGAGCTTTTCAGTGAAGAGAAGCCAGGCACATTTTAGCTAGTTTTACTTGTAAGTGGGGTTGGAAATGCTTTTCAGGCTCAGTACTGGGCTCAAAACATGCAGCCCTGAGGTCTCTCATGATAGCAGGTGGTTAAATAGAAATTTGCTGCTCAGCTGACCCGGCAGGAGCAAACGTATGCTAAAAATGTTCTCAGAATGAGCTTTTCAGTGAAGAGAAGCCAGGCACATTTTAGCTAGTTTTACTTGTAAGTGGGGTTGGAAATGCTTTTCAGGCTCAGTACTGGGCTCAAAACATGCAGCCCTGAGGTCCCTCATGAAAGCAGGTGGTTAAATAGAAATTCGCTGCTCAGCTGACCCGGTAGGAGCATACGTATGCCAAAAATGTACACAGAATGAGCTTTTCAGTGAATAGCAGCCAGGCACATTTTAGCTAGTTTTACTTGTAAGTGGGGTTGGAAATGCTTTTCAGGCTCAGTACTGGGCTCAAAACATGCAGCCCTGAGGTCTCTCATGATGGCAGGTGGTTAAATAGAAATTTGCTGCTCAGCTGACCCGGTAGGAGCAAACGTATGCCAAAAATGTACACAGAATGAGCTTTTCAGTGAATAGCAGCCAGGCACATTTTAGCTAGTTTTACTTGTAAGTGGGGTTGGAAACGCTTTTCAGGATCAGTACTGGGCTCAAAACATTCAGCCCTGAGGTCTCTCATGATAGCAGGTGGTTAAATAGAAATTCGCTGCTCAGCTGACCTGGCAGGAGCAAACGTATGCTTAAAATGTACTCAGAATGAGCTTTTCAGTGAAGAGAAGCCAGGCACATTTTAGCTAGTTTTACTTGTAAGTGGGGTTGGAAATGCTTTTCAGGCTCAGTACTGGGCTCGAAACATGCAGCCCTGAGGTCTCTCATGAAAGCAGGTGGTTAAATAGAAATTCGCTGCTCAGCTGACCCGGTAGGAGCAAACGTATGCCAAAAATGTACACAGAATGAGCTTTTTAGTGAAGAGCAGCCAGGCACATTTTAGCTAGTTTTACTTGTAAGTGGGGTTGGAAACGCTTTTCAGGCTCAGTACTGGGCTCAAAACATGCAGCCCTGAGGTCTCTCATGAAAGCAGGTGGTTAAATAGAAATTCGCAGCTCAGCTGACCCGGTAGGAGCAAACGTATGCCAAAAATGTACACAGAATGAGCTTTTCATTGAAGAGAAGCCAGGCACATTTTAGCTAGTTTTACTTGTAAGTGGGGTTGGAAATGCTTTTCAGGCTCAGTACTGGGCTCAAAACATGCAGCCCTGAGGTCTCTCATGAAAGAAGGTGGTTAAATAGAAATTCGCTGCTCAGCTGACCCGGTAGGAGCAAACGTATGCCAAAAATGTACACAGAATGAGCTTTTCAGTGAATAGCAGCCAGGCACATTTTAGCTAGTTTTACTTGTAAGTGGGGTTGGAAACGCTTTTCAGGCTCAGTACTGGGCTCAAAACATGCAGCCCTGAGGTCTCTCATGAAAGCAGGTGGTTAAATAGAAATTCGCAGCTCAGCTGACCCGGTAGGAGCAAACGTATGCCAAATATGTACACAGAATGAGCTTTTCAGTGAAGAGAAGCCAGGCACATTTTAGCTAGTTTTACTTGTAAGTGGGGTTGGAAATGCTTTTCAGGCTCAGTACTGGGCTCAAAACATGCAGCCCTGAGGTCTCTCATGATAGAAGGTGGTTAAATAGAAATTTGCTGCTCAGCTGACCCGGCAGGAGCAAACGTATGCTAAAAAAGTTCTCAGAATGAGCTTTTCAGTGAAGAGAAGCCAGGCAATTTTAGCTAGTTTTACTTGTAAGTGGGGTTGGAAATGCTTTTCAGGCTCAGTACTGGGCTCAAAACATGCAGCCCTGAGGTCTCTCATGAAAGCAGGTGGTTAAATAGAAATTCGCAGCTCAGGTGACCCGGTAGGAGCAAACGTATGCCAAAAATGTACACAGAATGAGCTTTTCAGTGAAGAGAAGCCAGGCACATTTTAGCTAGTTTTACTTGTAAGTGGGGTTGGAAATGCTTTTCAGGCTCAGTACTGGGCTCAAAACATGCAGCCCTGAGGTCTCTCATGAAAGCAGGTGGTTAAATAGAAATTTGCTGCTCAGCTGACCAGGTAGGAGCAAACGTATGCCAAAAATGTACACAGAATGAGCTTTTCAGTGAATAGCAGCCAGGCACATTTTAGCTAGTTTTACTTGTAAGTGGGGTTGGAAATGCTTTTCAGGCTCAGTACTGGGCTCAAAACATGCAGCCCTGAGGTCTCTCATGAAAGCAGGTGGTTAAATAGAAATTCGCAGCTCAGCTGACCTGGTAGGAGCAAACGTATGCCAAAAATGTACACAGAATGAGCTTTTCAGTGAATAGCAGCCAGGCACATTTTAGCTAGTTTTACTTGTAAGTGGGGTTGGAAATGCTTTTCAGGCTCAGTACTGGGCTCAAAACATGCAGCCCTGAGGTCTCTCATGATAGCAGGTGGTTAAATAGAAATTCTCTGCTCAGCTGACCCGGCAGGAGCAAACGTATGCTTAAAATGTACTCAGAATGAGCTTTTCAGTGAAGAGAAGCCAGGCACATTTTAGCTAGTTTTACTTGTAAGTGGGGTTGGAAATGCTTTTCAGGCTCAGTACTGGGCTCAAAACATGCAGCCCTGAGGTCTCTCATGAAAGCAGGTGGTTAAATAGAAATTCGCTGCTCAGCTGACCCGGTAGGAGCAAACGTATGCCAAAAATGTACACAGAATGAGCTTTTTAGTGAAGAGCAGCCAGGCACATTTTAGCTAGTTTTACTTGTAAGTGGGGTTGGAAACGCTTTTCAGGCTCAATACTGGGCTCAAAACATGCAGCCCTGAGGTCTCTCATGAAAGCAAGAGGTTAAATAAAAATTCGCTGCTCAGCTGACCCTGCAGGAGCAAACGTATGCCACAAATGTACACAGAATGAGCTATTTAGTGAATAGCAGCCAGGCACATTTTAGCTAGTTTTACTTGTAAGTGGGGTTGGAAACGCTTTTCAGGATCAGTACTGGGCTCAAAACATGCAGCCCTGAGGTCTCTCGTGATAGCAGGTGGTTAAATAGAAATTCGCTGCTCAGCTGACCCGGCAGGAGCAAACGTATGCTAAAAATGTACTCAGAATGAGCTTTTCAGTGAAGAGAAGCCAGGCACATTTTAGCTAGTTTTACTTGTAAGTGGGGTTGGAAATGCTTTTCAGGCTCAGTACTGGGCTCAAAACATGCAGCCCTGAGGTCTCTCATGAAAGCAGGTGGTTAAATAGAAATTCGCTGCTCAGCTGACCCGGTAGGAGCAAACGTATGCCAAAAATGTACACAGAATGAGCTTTTTAGTGAAGAGCAGCCAGGCACATTTTAGCTAGTTTTACTTGTAAGTGGGGTTGTAAACGCTTTTCAGGCTCAGTACTGGGCTCAAAACATGCAGCCCTGAGGTCTCTCATGAAAGCAAGAGGTTAAATAAAAATTCGCTGCTCAGCTGACCCGGCAGGAGCAAACGTATGCCACAAATGTACACAGAATGAGCTATTTAGTGAATAGCAGCCAGGCACATTTTAGCTAGTTTTACTTGTAAGTGGGGTTGGAAACGCTTTTCAGGATCAGTACTGGGCTCAAAACATGCAGCCCTGAGGTCTCTCGTGATAGCAGGCGGTTAAATAGAAATTCGCTGCTCAGCTGACCCGGCAGGAGCAAACGTATGCTAAAAATGTACTCAGAATGAGCTTTTCAGTGAAGAGAAGCCAGGCATATTTTAGCTAGTTTTACTTGTAAGTGGGGTTGAAAATGCTTTTCAGGCTCAGAACTGGGCTCAAAACATGCAGCCCTGAGGTCTCTCATGAAAGCAGGTGGTTAAATAGAAATTCGCTGCTCAGCTGACCCGGTAGGAGCAAACGTATGCCAAAAATGTACACAGAATGAGCTTTTCAGTGAATAGCAGCCAGGCACATTTTAGCTAGTTTTACTTGTAAGTGGGGTTGGAAATGCTTTTCAGGCTCAGTACTGGGCTCAAAACATGCAGCCCTGAGGTCTCGCATGAAAGCAGGTGGTTAAATAGAAATTCGCAGCTCAGCTGACCCGGTAGGAGCAAACGTATGCCAAAAATGTACACAGAATGAGCTTTTCAGTGAAGAGAAGCCAGGCACATTTTAGCTAGTTTTACTTGTAAGTGAGGTTGGAAATGCTTTTCAGGCTCAGTACTGGGCTCAAAACATGCAGCCCTGAGGTCTCTCATGATAGCAGGTGGTTAAATAGAAATTTGCTGCTCAGCAGACCCGGCAGGAGCAAACGTATGCTAAAAATGTTCTCAGAATGAGCTTTTCAGTGAAGAGAAGCCAGGCACATTTTAGCTAGTTTTACTTGTAAGTGGGGTTGGAAATGCTTTTCAGGCTCAGTACTGGGCTCAAAACATGCAGCCCTGAGGTCCCTCATGAAAGCAGGTGGTTAAATAGAAATTCGCTGCTCAGCTGACCCGGTAGGAGCAAACGTATGCCAAAAATGTACACAGAATGAGCTTTTCAGTGAATAGCAGCCAGGCACATTTTAGCTAGTTTTACTTGTAAGTGGGGTTGGAAATGCTTTTCAGGCTCAGTACTGGGCTCAAAACATGCAGCCCTGAGGTCTCTCATGATAGCAGGTGGTTAAATAGAAATTTGCTGCTCAGCTGACCCGGCAGGAGCAAACGTATGCTAAAAATGTACTCAGAATGAGCTTTTCAGTGAAGAGAAGCCAGGCACATTTTACTAGTTTTACTTGTAAGTGGGGTTGGAAACGCTTTTCAGGATCAGTACTGGGCTCAAAACATGCAGCCCTGAGGTCTCTCATGATAGCAGGTGGTTAAATAGAAATTCGCTGCTCAGCTAACCCGGCAGGAGCAAACGTATGCTAAAAATGTACTCAGAATGAGCTTTTCAGTGAAGAGAAGCCAGGCACATTTTAGCCCAGTTTTACTTGTAAGTGGGGTTGGAAATGCTTTTCAGGCTCAGTACTGGGCTCAAAACATGCAGCCCTGAGGTCTCTCATATAAGCAGGTGGTTAAATAGAAATTCGCTGCTCAGCTGACCAGGTAGGAGCAAACGTATGCCAAAAATGTACACAGAATGAGCTTTTCAGTGAAGAGCAGCCAGGCACATTTTAGCTAGTTTTACTTGTAAGTGGGGTTGGAAACGCTTTTCAGGCTCAGAACTGGGCTCAAAACATGCAGCCCTGAGGTCTCTCATGATAGCAGGTGGTTAAATAGAAATTTGCTGCTCAGCTGACCCTGCAGGAGCAAACGTATGCTAAAAATGTACTCAGAATGAGCTTTTCAGTGAAGAGAAGCCAGGCACATTTTAGCTAATTTTACTTGTAAGTGGGGTTGGAAACGCTTTTCAGGATCAGTACTGGGCTCAAAACATGCAACCCTGAGGTCTCTCATGATAGCAGGTGGTTAAATAGAAATTCGCTGCTCAGCTGACCCAGCAGGAGCAAACGTATGCTAAAAATGTACTCAGAATGAGCTTTTCAGTGAAGAGAAGCCAGGCACACTTTAGCTACTTTTACTTGTA
The DNA here is from genome assembly GCF_964263255.1 of Lissotriton vulgaris. Classification (NCBI taxonomy): domain Eukaryota; kingdom Metazoa; phylum Chordata; class Amphibia; order Caudata; family Salamandridae; genus Lissotriton; species Lissotriton vulgaris. Next base: position 1,637,665 of record NW_028244755.1, on the reverse strand, counting down.
AGTGGGGTTGGAAATGCTTTTCAGGCTCAGTACTGGGCTCAAAACATGCAGCCCTGAGGTCTCTCATGAAAGCAGGTGGTTAAATAGAAATTCGCTGCTCAGCTGAACCGGTAGGAGCAAACGTATGCCAAAAATGTACACAGAATGAGCTTTTCAGTGAATAGCAGCCAGGCACATTTTAGCTAGTTTTACTTGTAAGTGGGGTTGGAAATGCTTTTCAGGCTCAGTACTGGGCTCAAAACATGCAGCCCTGAAGTCTCTCATGAAAGCAGGTGGATAAATAGAAATTCGCAGCTCAGCTGACCTGGTAGGAGCAAACGTATGCCAAAAATGTACACAGAATGAGCTTTTCAGTGAATAGTAGCCAGGCACATTTTAGCTAGTTTTACTTGTAAGTGGGGTTGGAAATGCTTTTCAGGCTCAGTACTGGGCTCAAAACATGCAGCCCTGAGGTCTCTCATGAAAGCAGGTGGTTAAATAGAAATTCGCAGCTCAGCTGACCTCGTAGGAGCAAACGTATGCCAAAAATGTACACAGAATGAGCTTTTCAGTGAATAGCAGCCAGGCACATTTTAGCTAGTTTTACTTGTAAGTGGGGTTGGAAACGCTTTTCAGGATCAGTACTGGGCTCAAAACATGCAGCCCTGAGGTCTCTCATGATAGCAGGTGGTTAAATAGAAATTTGCTGCTCAGCTGACCCGGCAGGAGCAAACGTATGCTAAAAATGTTCTCAGAATGAGCTTTTCAGTGAAGAGAAGCCAGGCACATTTTAGCTAGTTTTACTTGTAAGTGGGGTTGGAAATGCTTTTCAGGCTCAGTACTGGGCTCAAAACATGCAGCCCTGAGGTCTCTCATGAAAGCAGGTGGTTAAATAGAAATTCGCTGCTCAGCTGACCCGGTAGGAGCAAACGTATGCCAAAAATGTACACAGAATGAGCTTTTCAGTGAATAGCAGCCAGGCACATTTTAGCTAGTTTTACTTGTAAGTGGGGTTGGAAACGCTTTTCAGGATCAGTACTGGGCTCAAAACATTCAGCCCTGAGGTCTCTCATGATAGCAGGTGGTTAAATAGAAATTCGCTGCTCAGCTGACCTGGCAGGAGCAAACGTATGCTTAAAATGTACTCAGAATGAGCTTTTCAGTGAAGAGAAGCCAGGCACATTTTAGCTAGTTTTACTTGTAAGTGGGGTTGGAAATGCTTTTCAGGCTCAGTACTGGGCTCGAAACATGCAGCCCTGAGGTCTCTCATGAAAGCAGGTGGTTAAATAGAAATTCGCTGCTCAGCTGACCCGGTAGGAGCAAACGTATGCCAAAAATGTACACAGAATGAGCTTTTTAGTGAAGAGCAGCCAGGCACATTTTAGCTAGTTTTACTTGTAAGTGGGGTTGGAAACGCTTTTCAGGCTCAGTACTGGGCTCAAAACATGCAGCCCTAAGGTCTCTCATGAAAGCAGGTGGTTAAATAGAAATTCGCTGCTCAGCTGACCCGGTAGGAGCAAACGTATGCCAAAAATGTACACAGAATGAGCTTTTCAGTGAATAGCAGCCAGGCACATTTTAGCTAGTTTTACTTGTAAGTGGGGTTGGAAAAGCTTTTCAGGATCAGTACTGGGCTCAAAACATTCAGCCCTGAGGTCTCTCATGATAGCAGGTGGTTAAATAGAAATTCGCTGCTCAGCTGACCTGGAAGGAGCAAACGTATGCTTAAAATGTACTCAGAATGAGCTTTTCAGTGAAGAGAAGCCAGGCACATTTTAGCTAGTTTTACTTGTAAGTGGGGTTGGAAATGCTTTTCAGGCTCAGTACTGGGCTCGAAACATGCAGCCCTGAGGTCTTTCATGAAAGCAGGTGGTTAAATAGAAATTCGCTGCTCAGCTGACCCGGTAGGAGCAAACGTATGCCAAAAATGTACACAGAATGAGCTTTTTAGTGAAGAGCAGCCAGGCACATTTTAGCTAGTTTTACTTGTAAGTGGGGTTGGAAACGCTTTTCAGGCTCAGTACTGGGCTCAAAACATGCAGCCCTGAGGTCTCTCATGAAAGCAAGAGGTTAAATAAAAATTCGCTGCTCAGCTGACCCGGCAGGAGCAAACGTATGCCAAAAATGTACACAGAATGAGCTATTTAGTGAATAGCAGCCAGGCACATTTTAGCTAGTTTTACTTGTAAGTGGGGTTGGAAACGCTTTTCAGGATCAGTACTGGGCTCAAAACATGCAGCCCTGAGGTCTCTCGTGATAGCAGGTGGTTAAATAGAAATTCGCTGCTCAGCTGACCCGGCAGGAGCAAACGTATGCTAAAAATATACTCAGAATGAGCTTTTCAGTGAAGAGAAGCCAGGCATATTTTAGCTAGTTTTACTTGTAAGTGGGGTTGGAAATGCTTTTCAGGCTCAGTACTGGGCTCAAAACATGCAGCCCTGAGGTCTCTCATGAAAGCAGGTGGTTAAATAGAAATTCGCTGCTCAGCTGACCCGGTAGGAGCAAACGTATGCCAAAAATGTACACAGAATGAGCTTTTCAGTGAATAGCAGCCAGGCACATTTTAGCTAGTTTTACTTGTAAGTGGGGTTGGAAACACTTTTCAGGCTCAGTACTGGGCTCAAAACATGCATCCCTGAGGTCTCGCATGAAAGCAGGTGGTTAAATAGAAATTTGCAGCTCAGCTGACCCGGTAGGAGCAAACGTATGCCAAAAATGTACACAGAATGAGCTTTTCAGTGAAGAGAAGCCAGGCACATTTTAGCTAGTTTTACTTGTAAGTGGGGTTGGAAATGCTTTTCAGGCTCAGTACTGGGCTCAAAACATGCAGCCCTGAGGTCTCTCATGATAGCAGGTGGTTAAATAGAAATTTGCTGCTCAGCTGACCCGGCAGGAGCAAACGTATGCTAAAAATGTTCTCAGAATGAGCTTTTCAGTGAAGAGAAGCCAGGCACATTTTAGCTAGTTTTACTTGTAAGTGGGGTTGGAAATGCTTTTCAGGCTCAGTACTGGGCTCAAAACATGCAGCCCTGAGGTCCCTCATGAAAGCAGGTGGTTAAATAGAAATTCGCTGCTCAGCTGACCCGGTAGGAGCATACGTATGCCAAAAATGTACACAGAATGAGCTTTTCAGTGAATAGCAGCCAGGCACATTTTAGCTAGTTTTACTTGTAAGTGGGGTTGGAAATGCTTTTCAGGCTCAGTACTGGGCTCAAAACATGCAGCCCTGAGGTCTCCCATGATGGCAGGTGGTTAAATAGAAATTTGCTGCTCAGCTGACCCGGCAGGAGCAAACGTATGCTAAAAATGTACTCAGAATGAGCTTTTCAGTGAAGAGAAGCCAGGCACATTTTACTAGTTTTACTTGTAAGTGGGGTTGGAAACGCTTTTCAGATCAGTACTGGGCTCAAAACATGCAGCCCTGAGGTCTCTCATGATAGCAGGTGGTTAAATAGAAATTCGCTGCTCAGCTGACCCGGCAGTAGCAAACGTATGCTAAAAATGTACTCAGAATGAGCTTTTCAGTGAAGAGAAGCCAGGCACATTTTAGCCCAGTTTTACTTGTAAGTGGGGTTGGAAATGCTTTTCAGGCTCAGTACTGGGCTCAAAACATGCAGCCCTGAGGTCTCTCATATAAGCAGGTGGTTAAATAGAAATTCGCTGCTCAGCTGACCAGGTAGGAGCAAACGTATGCCAAAAATGTACACAGAATGAGCTTTTCAGTGAAGAGCAGCCAGGCACATTTTAGCTAGTTTTACTTGTAAGTGGGGTTGGAAACGCTTTTCAGGATCAGTACTGGGCTCAAAACATGCAGCCCTGAAGTCTCTCATGATAGCAGGTGGTTAAATAGAAATTCGCTGCTCAGCTGACCCGGCAGGAGCAAACGTATGCTAAAAATGTACTCAGAATGAGCTTTTCAGTGAAGAGAAGCCAGGCACATTTTAGTTAGTTTTACTTGTAAGTGGGGTTGGAAACGCTTTTCAGGATCAGTACTGGGCTCAAAACATGCAACCCTGAGGTCTCTCATGAAAGCAGGTGGTTAAATAGAAATTCGCTGCTCAGCTGACCCGGTAGGAGCAAACGTATGCCAAAAATGTACACAGAATGAGCTTTTCAGTGAATAGCAGCCAGGCACATTTTAGCTAGTTTTACTTGTAAGTGGGGTTGGAAATGCTTTTCAGGCTCAGTACTGGGCTCAAAACATGCAGCCCTGAGGTCTCTCATGAAAGCAAGAGGTTAAATAAAAATTCGCTGCTCAGCTGACCCGGCAGGAGCAAACGTATGCCAAAAATGTACACAGAATGAGCTTTTTAGTGAATAGCAGCCAGGCACATTTTAGCTAGTTTTACTTGTAAGTGGGGTTGAAAACGCTTTTCAGGATCAGTACGGGCTCAAAACATGCAGCCCTGAGGTCTCTCGTGATAGCAGGTGGTTAAATAGAAATTTGCTGCTCAGCTGACCCGGCAGGAGCAAACGTATGCCAAAAATGTACACAGAATGAGCTTTTAAGTGAATAGCAGCCAGGCACATTTTAGCTAGTTTTACTTGTAAGTGGGGTTGGAAACGCTTTTCAGGCTCAGTACTGGGCTCAAAACATGCAGCCCTGAGGTCTCTCATGAAAGCAGGTGGTTAAATAGAAATTCGCAGCTCAGCTGACCCGGTAGGAGCAAACGTATGCCAAAAATGTACAAAGAATGAGCTTTTCAGTGAAGAGAAGCCAGGCACATTTTAGCTAGTTTTACTTGTAAGTGGGGTTGGAAATGCTTTTCAGGCTCAGTACTGGGCTCAAAACATGCAGCCCTGAGGTCTCTCATGATAGCAGGTGGTTAAATAGAAATTTGCTGCTCAGCTGACCCGGCAGGAGCAAACGTATGCTAAAAATGTTCTCAGAATGAGCTTTTCAGTGAAGAGAAGCCAGGCACATTTTAGCTAGTTTTACTTGTAAGTGGGGTTGGAAACGCTTTTCAGGATCAGTACTGGGCTCAAAACATGCAGCCCTGAAGTCTCTCATGATAGCAGGTGGTTAAATAGAAATTCGCTGCTCAGCTGACCCGGCAGGAGCAAACGTATGCTAAAAATGTACTCAGAATGAGCTTTTCAGTGAAGAGAAGCCAGGCACATTTTAGCTAGTTTTACTTGTAAGTGGGGTTGGAAACGCTTTTCAGGATCAGTACTGGGCTCAAAACATGCAACCCTGAGGTCTCTCATGAAAGCAGGTGGTTAAATAGAAATTCGCTGCTCAGCTGACCCGGTAGGAGCAAACGTATGCCAAAAATGTACACAGAATGAGCTTTTCAGTGAATAGCAGCCAGGCACATTTTAGCTAGTTTTACTTGTAAGTGGGGTTGGAAATGCTTTTCAGGCTCAGTACTGGGCTCAAAACATGCAGCCCTGAGGTCTCTCATGAAAGCAAGAGGTTAAATAAAAATTCGCTGCTCAGCTGACCCGGCAGGAGCAAACGTATGCCAAAAATGTACACAGAATGAGCTTTTTAGTGAATAGCAGCCAGGCACATTTTAGCTAGTTTTACTTGTAAGTGGGGTTGAAAACGCTTTTCAGGATCAGTACGGGCTCAAAACATGCAGCCCTGAGGTCTCTCGTGATAGCAGGTGGTTAAATAGAAATTTGCTGCTCAGCTGACCCGGCAGGAGCAAACGTATGCCAAAAATGTACACAGAATGAGCTTTTAAGTGAATAGGAGCCAGGCACATTTTAGCTAGTTTTACTTGTAAGTGGGGTTGGAAACGCTTTTCAGGCTCAGTACTGGGCTCAAAACATGCAGCCCTGAGGTCTCTCATGAAAGCAGGTGGTTAAATAGAAATTCGCAGCTCAGCTGACCCGGTAGGAGCAAACGTATGCCAAAAATGTACAAAGAATGAGCTTTTCAGTGAAGAGAAGCCCGGCACATTTTAGCTAGTTTTACTTGTAAGTGGGGTTGGAAATGCTTTTCAGGCTCAGTACTGGGCTCAAAACATGCAGCCCTGAGGTCTCTCATGATAGCAGGTGGTTAAATAGAAATTTGCTGCTCAGCTGACCCGGCAGGAGCAAACGTATGCTAAAAATGTTCTCAGAATGAGCTTTTCAGTGAAGAGAAGCCAGGCACATTTTAGCTAGTTTTACTTGTAAGTGGGGTTGGAAACGCTTTTCAGGCTCAGTACTGGGCTCAAAACATGCAGCCCTGAGGTCTCTCATGAAAGCAGGTGGTTAAATAGAAATTCGCAGCTCAGCTGACCCGGTAGGAGCAAACGTATGCCAAAAATGTACACAGAATGAGCTTTTCATTGAAGAGAAGCCAGGCACATTTTAGCTAGTTTTACTTGTAAGTGGGGTTGGAAATGCTTTTCAGGCTCAGTACTGGGCTCAAAACATGCAGCCCTGAGGTCTCTCATGAAAGAAGGTGGTTAAATAGAAATTTGCTGCTCAGCTGACCCGGCAGGAGCAAACGTATGCTAAAAAAGTTCTCAGAATGAGCTTTTCAGTGAAGAGAAGCCAGGCAATTTTAGCTAGTTTTACTTGTAAGTGGGGTTGGAAATGCTTTTCAGGCTCAGTACTGGGCTCAAAACATGCAGCCCTGAGGTCTCTCATGAAAGCAGGTGGTTAAATAGAAATTCGCTGCTCAGCTGACCCGGTAGGAGCAAACGTATGCCAGAAATGTACACAGAATGAGCTTTTCAGTGAATAGCAGCCAGGCACATTTTAGCTAGTTTTACTTGTAAGTGGGGTTGGAAATGCTCTTCAGGCTCAGTACTGGGCTCAAAACATGCAGCCCTGAGGTCTCTCATGAAAGCAGGTGGTTAAATAGAAATTCGCAGCTCAGCTGACCTGGTAGGAGCAAACGTATGCCAAAAATGTACACAGAATGAGCTTTTCAGTGAATAGCAGCCAGGCACATTTTAGCTAGTTTTACTTGTAAGTGTGGTTGGAAACGCTTTTCAGGATCAGCACTGGGCTCAAAACATGCAGCCCTGAGGTCTCTCATGATAGCAGGTGGTTAAATAGAAATTTGCTGCTCAGCTGACCCGGCAGGAGCAAACGTATGCTAAAAATGTTCTCAGAATGAGCTTTTCAGTGAAGAGAAGCCAGGCACATTTTAGCTAGTTTTACTTGTAAGTGGGGTTGGAAATGTTTTTCAGGCTCAGTACTGGGCTCAAAACATGCAGCCCTGAGGTCTCTCATGAAAGCAGGTGGTTAAATAGAAATTCGCTGCTCAGCTGACCCGGTAGGAGCAAACGTATGCAAAAAATGTACACAGAATGAGCTTTTCAGTGAATAGCAGCCAGGCACATTTTAGCTAGTTTTACTTGTAAGTGGGGTTGGAAACGCTTTTCAGGATCAGTACTGGGCTCAAAACATGCAGCCCTGAGGTCTCTCATGATAGCAGGTGGTTAAATAGAAATTCACTGCTCAGCTGACCCGGCAGGAGCAAACGTATGCTAAAAATATACTCAGAATGAGCTTTTCAGTGAAGAGAAGCCAGGCACATTTTAGCTAGTTTTACTTGTAAGTGGGGTTGGAAATGCTTTTCAGGCTCAGTACTGGGCTCAAAACATGCAGCCCTGAGGTCTCTCATGAAAACAGGTGGTTAAATAGAAATTCGCTGCTCAGCTGACCCGGTAGGAGCAAACGTATGCCAAAAATGTACACAGAATGAGCTTTTCAGTGAATAGCAGCCAGGCACATTTTAGCTAGTTTTACTTGTAAGTTGGGTTGGAAACGCTTTTCAGGCTCAGTACTGGGCTCAAAACATGCAGCCCTGAGGTCTCTCATGATAGCAGGTGGTTAAATAGAAATTTGCTGCTCAGCTGACCCGGCAGGAGCAAACGTATGCTAAAAAAGTTCTCAGAATGAGCTTTTCAGTGAAGAGAAGCCAGGCACATTTTAGCTAGTTTTACTTGTAAGTGGGGTTGGAAATGCTTTTCAGGCTCAGTACTGGGCTCAAAACATGCAGCCCTGAGGTCTCTCATGAAAGCAGGTGGTTAAATAGAAATTCGCTGCTCAGCTGACCCGGTAGGAGCAAACGTATGCCAAAAATGTACACAGAATGAGCTTTTCAGTGAATAGCAGCCAGGCACATTTTAGCTAGTTTTACTTGTAAGTGGGGTTGGAAACGCTTTTCAGGATCAGTACTGGGCTCAAAACATTCAGCCCTGAGGTCTCTCATGATAGCAGGTGGTTAAATAGAAATTCGCTGCTCAGCTGACCTGGCAGGAGCAAACGTATGCTTAAAATGTACTCAGAATGAGCTTTTCAGTGAAGAGAAGCCAGGCACATTTTAGCTAGTTTTACTTGTAAGTGGGGTTGGAAATGCTTTTCAGGCTCAGTACTGGGCTCGAAACATGCAGCCCTGAGGTCTCTCATGAAAGCAGGTGGTTAAATAGAAATTCGCTGCTCAGCTGACCCGGTAGGAGCAAACGTATGCCAAAAATGTACACAGAATGAGCTTTTTAGTGAAGAGCAGCCAGGCACATTTTAGCTAGTTTTACTTGTAAGTGGGGTTGGAAACGCTTTTCAGGCTCAGTACTGGGCTCAAAACATGCAGCCCTAAGGTCTCTCATGAAAGCAGGTGGTTAAATAGAAATTCGCTGCTCAGCTGACCCGGTAGGAGCAAACGTATGCCAAAAATGTACACAGAATGAGCTTTTCAGTGAATAGCAGCCAGGCACATTTTAGCTAGTTTTACTTGTAAGTGGGGTTGGAAAAGCTTTTCAGGATCAGTACTGGGCTCAAAACATTCAGCCCTGAGGTCTCTCATGATAGCAGGTGGTTAAATAGAAATTCGCTGCTCAGCTGACCTGGAAGGAGCAAACGTATGCTTAAAATGTACTCAGAATGAGCTTTTCAGTGAAGAGAAGCCAGGCACATTTTAGCTAGTTTTACTTGTAAGTGGGGTTGGAAATGCTTTTCAGGCTCAGTACTGGGCTCGAAACATGCAGCCCTGAGGTCTTTCATGAAAGCAGGTGGTTAAATAGAAATTCGCTGCTCAGCTGACCCGGTAGGAGCAAACGTATGCCAAAAATGTACACAGAATGAGCTTTTTAGTGAAGAGCAGCCAGGCACATTTTAGCTAGTTTTACTTGTAAGTGGGGTTGGAAACGCTTTTCAGGCTCAGTACTGGGCTCAAAACATGCAGCCCTGAGGTCTCTCATGAAAGCAAGAGGTTAAATAAAAATTCGCTGCTCAGCTGACCCGGCAGGAGCAAACGTATGCCAAAAATGTACACAGAATGAGCTATTTAGTGAATAGCAGCCAGGCACATTTTAGCTAGTTTTACTTGTAAGTGGGGTTGGAAACGCTTTTCAGGATCAGTACTGGGCTCAAAACATGCAGCCCTGAGGTCTCTCGTGATAGCAGGTGGTTAAATAGAAATTCGCTGCTCAGCTGACCCGGCAGGAGCAAACGTATGCTAAAAATATACTCAGAATGAGCTTTTCAGTGAAGAGAAGCCAGGCATATTTTAGCTAGTTTTACTTGTAAGTGGGGTTGGAAATGCTTTTCAGGCTCAGTACTGGGCTCAAAACATGCAGCCCTGAGGTCTCTCATGAAAGCAGGTGGTTAAATAGAAATTCGCTGCTCAGCTGACCCGGTAGGAGCAAACGTATGCCAAAAATGTACACAGAATGAGCTTTTCAGTGAATAGCAGCCAGGCACATTTTAGCTAGTTTTACTTGTAAGTGGGGTTGGAAACACTTTTCAGGCTCAGTACTGGGCTCAAAACATGCATCCCTGAGGTCTCGCATGAAAGCAGGTGGTTAAATAGAAATTTGCAGCTCAGCTGACCCGGTAGGAGCAAACGTATGCCAAAAATGTACACAGAATGAGCTTTTCAGTGAAGAGAAGCCAGGCACATTTTAGCTAGTTTTACTTGTAAGTGGGGTTGGAAATGCTTTTCAGGCTCAGTACTGGGCTCAAAACATGCAGCCCTGAGGTCTCTCATGATAGCAGGTGGTTAAATAGAAATTTGCTGCTCAGCTGACCCGGCAGGAGCAAACGTATGCTAAAAATGTTCTCAGAATGAGCTTTTCAGTGAAGAGAAGCCAGGCACATTTTAGCTAGTTTTACTTGTAAGTGGGGTTGGAAATGCTTTTCAGGCTCAGTACTGGGCTCAAAACATGCAGCCCTGAGGTCCCTCATGAAAGCAGGTGGTTAAATAGAAATTCGCTGCTCAGCTGACCCGGTAGGAGCATACGTATGCCAAAAATGTACACAGAATGAGCTTTTCAGTGAATAGCAGCCAGGCACATTTTAGCTAGTTTTACTTGTAAGTGGGGTTGGAAATGCTTTTCAGGCTCAGTACTGGGCTCAAAACATGCAGCCCTGAGGTCTCCCATGATGGCAGGTGGTTAAATAGAAATTTGCTGCTCAGCTGACCCGGCAGGAGCAAACGTATGCTAAAAATGTACTCAGAATGAGCTTTTCAGTGAAGAGAAGCCAGGCACATTTTACTAGTTTTACTTGTAAGTGGGGTTGGAAACGCTTTTCAGATCAGTACTGGGCTCAAAACATGCAGCCCTGAGGTCTCTCATGATAGCAGGTGGTTAAATAGAAATTCGCTGCTCAGCTGACCCGGCAGTAGCAAACGTATGCTAAAAATGTACTCAGAATGAGCTTTTCAGTGAAGAGAAGCCAGGCACATTTTAGCCCAGTTTTACTTGTAAGTGGGGTTGGAAATGCTTTTCAGGCTCAGTACTGGGCTCAAAACATGCAGCCCTGAGGTCTCTCATATAAGCAGGTGGTTAAATAGAAATTCGCTGCTCAGCTGACCAGGTAGGAGCAAACGTATGCCAAAAATGTACACAGAATGAGCTTTTCAGTGAAGAGCAGCCAGGCACATTTTAGCTAGTTTTACTTGTAAGTGGGGTTGGAAACGCTTTTCAGGATCAGTACTGGGCTCAAAACATGCAGCCCTGAAGTCTCTCATGATAGCAGGTGGTTAAATAGAAATTCGCTGCTCAGCTGACCCGGCAGGAGCAAACGTATGCTAAAAATGTACTCAGAATGAGCTTTTCAGTGAAGAGAAGCCAGGCACATTTTAGTTAGTTTTACTTGTAAGTGGGGTTGGAAACGCTTTTCAGGATCAGTACTGGGCTCAAAACATGCAACCCTGAGGTCTCTCATGAAAGCAGGTGGTTAAATAGAAATTCGCTGCTCAGCTGACCCGGTAGGAGCAAACGTATGCCAAAAATGTACACAGAATGAGCTTTTCAGTGAATAGCAGCCAGGCACATTTTAGCTAGTTTTACTTGTAAGTGGGGTTGGAAATGCTTTTCAGGCTCAGTACTGGGCTCAAAACATGCAGCCCTGAGGTCTCTCATGAAAGCAAGAGGTTAAATAAAAATTCGCTGCTCAGCTGACCCGGCAGGAGCAAACGTATGCCAAAAATGTACACAGAATGAGCTTTTTAGTGAATAGCAGCCAGGCACATTTTAGCTAGTTTTACTTGTAAGTGGGGTTGAAAACGCTTTTCAGGATCAGTACGGGCTCAAAACATGCAGCCCTGAGGTCTCTCGTGATAGCAGGTGGTTAAATAGAAATTTGCTGCTCAGCTGACCCGGCAGGAGCAAACGTATGCCAAAAATGTACACAGAATGAGCTTTTAAGTGAATAGCAGCCAGGCACATTTTAGCTAGTTTTACTTGTAAGTGGGGTTGGAAACGCTTTTCAGGCTCAGTACTGGGCTCAAAACATGCAGCCCTGAGGTCTCTCATGAAAGCAGGTGGTTAAATAGAAATTCGCAGCTCAGCTGACCCGGTAGGAGCAAACGTATGCCAAAAATGTACAAAGAATGAGCTTTTCAGTGAAGAGAAGCCAGGCACATTTTAGCTAGTTTTACTTGTAAGTGGGGTTGGAAATGCTTTTCAGGCTCAGTACTGGCCTCAAAACATGCAGCCCTGAGGTCTCTCATGATAGCAGGTGGTTAAATAGAAATTTGCTGCTCAGCTGACCCGGCAGGAGCAAACGTATGCTAAAAATGTTCTCAGAATGAGCTTTTCAGTGAAGAGAAGCCAGGCACATTTTAGCTAGTTTTACTTGTAAGTGGGGTTGGAAACGCTTTTCAGGATCAGTACTGGGCTCAAAACATGCAGCCCTGAAGTCTCTCATGATAGCAGGTGGTTAAATAGAAATTCGCTGCTCAGCTGACCCGGCAGGAGCAAACGTATGCTAAAAATGTACTCAGAATGAGCTTTTCAGTGAAGAGAAGCCAGGCACATTTTAGCTAGTTTTACTTGTAAGTGGGGTTGGAAACGCTTTTCAGGATCAGTACTGGGCTCAAAACATGCAACCCTGAGGTCTCTCATGAAAGCAGGTGGTTAAATAGAAATTCGCTGCTCAGCTGACCCGGTAGGAGCAAACGTATGCCAAAAATGTACACAGAATGAGCTTTTCAGTGAATAGCAGCCAGGCACATTTTAGCTAGTTTTACTTGTAAGTGGGGTTGGAAATGCTTTTCAGGCTCAGTACTGGGCTCAAAACATGCAGCCCTGAGGTCTCTCATGAAAGCAAGAGGTTAAATAAAAATTCGCTGCTCAGCTGACCCGGCAGGAGCAAACGTATGCCAAAAATGTACACAGAATGAGCTTTTTAGTGAATAGCAGCCAGGCACATTTTAGCTAGTTTTACTTGTAAGTGGGGTTGAAAACGCTTTTCAGGATCAGTACGGGCTCAAAACATGCAGCCCTGAGGTCTCTCGTGATAGCAGGTGGTTAAATAGAAATTTGCTGCTCAGCTGACCCGGCAGGAGCAAACGTATGCCAAAAATGTACACAGAATGAGCTTTTAAGTGAATAGGAGCCAGGCACATTTTAGCTAGTTTTACTTGTAAGTGGGGTTGGAAACGCTTTTCAGGCTCAGTACTGGGCTCAAAACATGCAGCCCTGAGGTCTCTCATGAAAGCAGGTGGTTAAATAGAAATTCGCAGCTCAGCTGACCCGGTAGGAGCAAACGTATGCCAAAAATGTACAAAGAATGAGCTTTTCAGTGAAGAGAAGCCAGGCACATTTTAGCTAGTTTTACTTGTAAGTGGGGTTGGAAATGCTTTTCAGGCTCAGTACTGGGCTCAAAACATGCAGCCCTGAGGTCTCTCATGATAGCAGGTGGTTAAATAGAAATTTGCTGCTCAGCTGACCCGGCAGGAGCAAACGTATGCTAAAAATGTTCTCAGAATGAGCTTTTCAGTGAAGAGAAGCCAGGCACATTTTAGCTAGTTTTACTTGTAAGTGGGGTTGGAAACGCTTTTCAGGCTCAGTACTGGGCTCAAAACATGCAGCCCTGAGGTCTCTCATGAAAGCAGGTGGTTAAATAGAAATTCGCAGCTCAGCTGACCCGGTAGGAGCAAACGTATGCCAAAAATGTACACAGAATGAGCTTTTCATTGAAGAGAAGCCAGGCACATTTTAGCTAGTTTTACTTGTAAGTGGGGTTGGAAATGCTTTTCAGGCTCAGTACTGGGCTCAAAACATGCAGCCCTGAGGTCTCTCATGAAAGAAGGTGGTTAAATAGAAATTTGCTGCTCAGCTGACCCGGCAGGAGCAAACGTATGCTAAAAAAGTTCTCAGAATGAGCTTTTCAGTGAAGAGAAGCCAGGCAATTTTAGCTAGTTTTACTTGTAAGTGGGGTTGGAAATGCTTTTCAGGCTCAGTACTGGGCTCAAAACATGCAGCCCTGAGGTCTCTCATGAAAGCAGGTGGTTAAATAGAAATTCGCTGCTCAGCTGACCCGGTAGGAGCAAACGTATGCCAGAAATGTACACAGAATGAGCTTTTCAGTGAATAGCAGCCAGGCACATTTTAGCTAGTTTTACTTGTAAGTGGGGTTGGAAATGCTCTTCAGGCTCAGTACTGGGCTCAAAACATGCAGCCCTGAGGTCTCTCATGAAAGCAGGTGGTTAAATAGAAATTCGCAGCTCAGCTGACCTGGTAGGAGCAAACGTATGCCAAAAATGTACACAGAATGAGCTTTTCAGTGAATAGCAGCCAGGCACATTTTAGCTAGTTTTACTTGTAAGTGTGGTTGGAAACGCTTTTCAGGATCAGCACTGGGCTCAAAACATGCAGCCCTGAGGTCTCTCATGATAGCAGGTGGTTAAATAGAAATTTGCTGCTCAGCTGACCCGGCAGGAGCAAACGTATGCTAAAAATGTTCTCAGAATGAGCTTTTCAGTGAAGAGAAGCCAGGCACATTTTAGCTAGTTTTACTTGTAAGTGGGGTTGGAAATGTTTTTCAGGCTCAGTACTGGGCTCAAAACATGCAGCCCTGAGGTCTCTCATGAAAGCAGGTGGTTAAATAGAAATTCGCTGCTCAGCTGACCCGGTAGGAGCAAACGTATGCAAAAAATGTACACAGAATGAGCTTTTCAGTGAATAGCAGCCAGGCACATTTTAGCTAGTTTTACTTGTAAGTGGGGTTGGAAACGCTTTTCAGGATCAGTACTGGGCTCAAAACATGCAGCCCTGAGGTCTCTCATGATAGCAGGTGGTTAAATAGAAATTCACTGCTCAGCTGACCCGGCAGGAGCAAACGTATGCTAAAAATATACTCAGAATGAGCTTTTCAGTGAAGAGAAGCCAGGCACATTTTAGCTAGTTTTACTTGTAAGTGGGGTTGGAAATGCTTTTCAGGCTCAGTACTGGGCTCAAAACATGCAGCCCTGAGGTCTCTCATGAAAACAGGTGGTTAAATAGAAATTCGCTGCTCAGCTGACCCGGTAGGAGCAAACGTATGCCAAAAATGTACACAGAATGAGCTTTTCAGTGAATAGCAGCCAGGCACATTTTAGCTAGTTTTACTTGTAAGTTGGGTTGGAAACGCTTTTCAGGCTCAGTACTGGGCTCAAAACATGCAGCCCTGAGGTCTCTCATGAAAGCAGGTGGTTAAATAGAAATTCGCAGCTCAGCTGACCCGGTAGGAGCAAACGTATGCCAAAAATGTACACAGAATGAGCTTTTCAGTGAAGAGAAGCCAGGCACATTTTAGCTAGTTTTACTTGTAAGTGGGGTTGGAAATGCTTTTCAGGCTCAGTACTGGGCTCAAAACATGCAGCCCTGAGGTCTCTCATGATAGCAGGTGGTTAAATAGAAATTTGCTGCTCAGCTGACCCGGCAGGAGCAAACGTATGCTAAAAAAGTTCTCAGAATGAGCTTTTCAGTGAAGAGAAGCCAGGCACATTTTAGCTAGTTTTACTTGTAAGTGGGGTTGGAAATGCTTTTCAGGCTCAGTACTGGGCTCAAAACATGCAGCCCTGAGGTCTCTCATGAAAGCAGGTGGTTAAATAGAAATTCGCTGCTCAGCTGACCCGGTAGGAGCAAACGTATGCCAAAAATGTACACAGAATGAGCTTTTCAGTGAATAGCAGCCAGGCACATTTTAGCTAGTTTTACTTGTAAGTGGGGTTGGAAATGCTTTTCAGGCTCAGTACTGGGCTCAAAACATGCAGCCCTGAGGTCTCTCATGA
The DNA here is from genome assembly GCF_964263255.1 of Lissotriton vulgaris. NCBI lineage: Eukaryota > Metazoa > Chordata > Amphibia > Caudata > Salamandridae > Lissotriton > Lissotriton vulgaris. Next base: position 1,622,238 of record NW_028244755.1, on the reverse strand, counting down.
AAGCAGGTGGTTAAATAGAAATTCGCAGCTCAGCTGACCTGGTAGGAGCAAACGTATCCCAAAAATGTACACAGAATGAGCTTTTCAGTGAATAGCAGCCAGGCACATTTTAGCTAGTTTTACTTGTAAGTGGGGTTGGAAACGCTTTTCAGGATCAGTACTGGGCTCAAAACATGCAGCCCTGAGGTCTCTCATGATAGCATGTGGTTAAATAGAAATTTGCTGCTCAGCTGACCCGGCAGGAGCAAACGTATGCTAAAAATGTTCTCAGAATGAGCTTTTCAATGAAGAGAAGCCAGGCAAATTTTAGCTAGTTTTACTTGTAAGTGGGGTTGGAAATGCTTTTCAGGCTCAGTACTGGGCTCAAAACATGCAGCCCTGAGGTCTCTCATGAAAGCAGGTGGTTAAATAGAAATTCGCTGCTCAGCTGACCCGGTAGGAGCAAACGTATGCTAAAAAAGTTCTCAGAATGAGCTTTTTAGTGAAGAGAAGCCAGGCACATTTTAGCTAGTTTTACTTGTAAGTGGGGTTGGAAATGCTTTTCAGGCTCAGTACTGGGCTCAAAACATGCAGCCCTGAGGTCTCTCATGAAAGCAGGTGGTTAAATAGAAATTCGCTGCTCAGCTGACCCGGTATGAGCAAACGTATGCCAAAAATTTACACAGAATGAGCTTTTCAGTGAATAGCAGCCAGGCACATTTTAGCTAGTTTTACTTGTAAGTGGGGTTGGAAACGCTTTTCAGGATCAGTACTGGGCTCAAAACATGCAGCCCTGAGGTCTCTCATGAAAGAAGGTGGTTAAATAGAAATTCGCTGCTCAGCTGACCCGGTAGGAGCAAACGTATGCCAAAAATGTACACAGAATGAGCTTTTCAGTGAATAGCAGCCAGGCACATTTTAGCTAGTTTTACTTGTAAGTGGGGTTGGAAACGCTTTTCAGGCTCAGTACTGGGCTCAAAACATGCAGCCCTGAGGTCTCTCATGAAAGCAGGTGGTTAAATAGAAATTCGCAGCTCAGCTGACCCGGTAGGAGCAAACGTATGCCAAAAATGTACACAGAATGAGCTTTTCAGTGAAGAGAAGCCAGGCACATTTTAGCTAGTTTTACTTGTAAGTGGGGTTGGAAATGCTTTTCAGGCTCAGTACTGGGCTCAAAACATGCAGCCCTGAGGTCTCTCATGATAGAAGGTGGTTAAATAGAAATTTGCTGCTCAGCTGACCCGGCAGGAGCAAACGTATGCTAAAAAAGTTCTCAGAATGAGCTTTTCAGTGAAGAGAAGCCAGGAAATTTTAGCTAGTTTTACTTGTAAGTGGGGTTGGAAATGCTTTTCAGGCTCAGTACTGGGCTCAAAACATGCAGCCCTGAGGTCTCTCATGAAAGCAGGTGGTTAAATAGAAATTCGCTGCTCAGCTGACCCGGTAGGAGCAAACGTATGCCAAAAATGTACACAGAATGAGCTTTTCAGTGAATAGCAGCCAGGCACATTTTAGCTAGTTTTACTTGTAAGTGGGGTTGGAAATGCTCTTCAGGCTCAGTACTGGGCTCAAAACATGCAGCCCTGAGGTCTCTCATGAAAGCAGGTGGTTAAATAGAAATTCGCAGCTCAGCTGACCTGGTAGGAGCAAACGTATGCCAAAAATGTACACAGAATGAGCTTTTCAGTGAATAGCAGCCAGGCACATTTTAGCTAGTTTTACTTGTAAGTGTGGTTGGAAACGCTTTTCAGGATCAGCACTGGGCTCAAAACATGCAGCCCTGAGGTCTCTCATGATAGCAGGTGGTTAAATAGAAATTTGCTGCTCAGCTGACCCGGCAGGAGCAAACGTATGCTAAAAATGTTCTCAGAATGAGCTTTTCAGTGAAGAGAAGCCAGGCACATTTTAGCTAGTTTTACTTGTAAGTGGGGTTGGAAATGTTTTTCAGGCTCAGTACTGGGCTCAAAACATGCAGCCCTGAGGTCTCTCATGAAAGCAGGTGGTTAAATAGAAATTCGCTGCTCAGCTGACCCGGTAGGAGCAAACGTATGCAAAAAATGTACACAGAATGAGCTTTTCAGTGAATAGCAGCCAGGCACATTTTAGCTAGTTTTACTTGTAAGTGGGGTTGGAAACGCTTTTCAGGATCAGTACTGGGCTCAAAACATGCAGCCCTGAGGTCTCTCATGATAGCAGGTGGTTAAATAGAAATTCGCTGCTCAGCTGACCCGGCAGGAGCAAACGTATGCTAAAAATATACTCAGAATGAGCTTTTCAGTGAAGAGAAGCCAGGCACATTTTAGCTAGTTTTACTTGTAAGTGGGGTTGGAAATGCTTTTCAGGCTCAGTACTGGGCTCAAAACATGCAGCCCTGAGGTCTCTCATGAAAACAGGTGGTTAAATAGAAATTCGCTGCTCAGCTGACCCGGTAGGAGCAAACGTATGCCAAAAATGTACACAGAATGAGCTTTTCAGTGAATAGCAGCCAGGCACATTTTAGCTAGTTTTACTTGTAAGTTGGGTTGGAAACGCTTTTCAGGCTCAGTACTGGGCTCAAAACATGCAGCCCTGAGGTCTCTCATGAAAGCAGGTGGTTAAATAGAAATTCGCAGCTCAGCTGACCCGGTAGGAGCAAACGTATGCCAAAAATGTACACAGAATGAGCTTTTCAGTGAAGAGAAGCCAGGCACATTTTAGCTAGTTTTACTTGTAAGTGGGGTTGGAAATGCTTTTCAGGCTCAGTACTGGGCTCAAAACATGCAGCCCTGAGGTCTCTCATGATAGCAGGTGGTTAAATAGAAATTTGCTGCTCAGCTGACCCGGCAGGAGCAAACGTATGCTAAAAAAGTTCTCAGAATGAGCTTTTCAGTGAAGAGAAGCCAGGCACATTTTAGCTAGTTTTACTTGTAAGTGGGGTTGGAAATGCTTTTCAGGCTCAGTACTGGGCTCAAAACATGCAGCCCTGAGGTCTCTCATGAAAGCAGATGGTTAAATAGAAATTCGCTGCTCAGCTGACCCGGTAGGAGCAAACGTATGCCAAAAATGTACACAGAATGAGCTTTTCAGTGAATAGCAGCCAGGCACATTTTAGCTAGTTTTACTTGTAAGTGGGGTTGGAAATGCTTTTCAGGCTCAGTACTGGGCTCAAAACATGCAGCCCTGAGGTCTCTCATGAAAGCAGGTGGTTAAATAGAAATTCGCAGCTCAGCTGACCTGGTAGGAGCAAACGTATCCCAAAAATGTACACAGAATGAGCTTTTCAGTGAATAGCAGCCAGGCACATTTTAGCTAGTTTTACTTGTAAGTGGGGTTGGAAACGCTTTTCAGGATCAGTACTGGGCTCAAAACATGCAGCCCTGAGGTCTCTCATGATAGCATGTGGTTAAATAGAAATTTGCTGCTCAGCTGACCCGGCAGGAGCAAACGTATGCTAAAAATGTTCTCAGAATGAGCTTTTCAATGAAGAGAAGCCAGGCAAATTTTAGCTAGTTTTACTTGTAAGTGGGGTTGGAAATGCTTTTCAGGCTCAGTACTGGGCTCAAAACATGCAGCCCTGAGGTCTCTCATGAAAGCAGGTGGTTACATAGAAATTCGCTGCTCAGCTGACCCGGTAGGAGCAAACGAATGCTAAAAAAGTTCTCAGAATGAGCTTTTCAGTGAAGAGAAGCCAGGCACATTTTAGCTAGTTTTACTTGTAAGTGGGGTTGGAAATGCTTTTCAGGCTCAGTACTGGGCTCAAAACATGCAGCCCTGAGGTCTCTCATGAAAGCAGGTGGTTAAATAGAAATTCGCTGCTCAGCTGACCCGGTATGAGCAAACGTATGCCAAAAATGTACACAGAATGAGCTTTTCAGTGAATAGCAGCCAGGCACATTTTAGCTAGTTTTACTTGTAAGTGGGGTTGGAAACGCTTTTCAGGATCAGTACTGGGCTCAAAACATGCAGCCCTGAGGTCTCTCATGATAGCAGGTGGTTAAATAGAAATTCGCTGTTCAGCTGACCCGGCAGGAGCAAACGTATGCTAAAAATATACTCAGAATGAGCTTTTCAGTGAAGAGAAGCCAGGCACATTTTAGCTAGTTTTACTTGTAAGTGGGGTTGGAAATGCTTTTCAGGCTCAGTACTGGGCTCAAAACATGCAGCCCTGAGGTCTCTCATGAAAGCAGGTGGTTAAATAGAAATTCGCAGCTCAGCTGACCCGGTAGGAGCAAACGTATGCCAAAATTGTACACAGAATGAGCTTTTCAGTGAAGAGAAGCCAGGCACATTTTAGCTAGTTTTACTTGTAAGTGGGGTTGGAAATGCTTTTCAGGCTCAGTACTGGGCTCAAAACATGCAGCCCTGAGGTCTCTCATGATAGCAGGTGGTTAAATAGAAATTTGCTGCTCAGCTGACCCGGCAGGAGCAAACGTATGCTAAAAAAGTTCTCAGAATGAGCTTTTCAGTGAAGAGAAGCCAGGCACATTTTAGCTAGTTTTACTTGTAAGTGGGGTTGGAAATGCTTTTCAGGCTCAGTACTGGGCTCAAAACATGCAGCCCTGAGGTCTCTCATGAAAGCAGGTGGTTAAATAGAAATTCGCTGCTCAGCTGACCCGGTAGGAGCAAACGTATGCCAAAAATGTACACAGAATGAGCTTTTCAGTGAATAGCAGCCAGGCACATTTTAGCTAGTTTTACTTGTAAGTGGGGTTAGAAATGCTTTTCAGGCTCAGTACTGGGCTCAAAACATGCAGCCCTGAGGTCTCTCATGAAAGCAGGTGGTTAAATAGAAATTCGCAGCTCAGCTGACCTGGTAGGAGCAAACGTATCCCAAAAATGTACACAGAATGAGCTTTTCAGTGAATAGCAGCCAGGCACATTTTAGCTAGTTTTACTTGTAAGTGGGGTTGGAAACGCTTTTCAGGATCAGTACTGGGCTCAAAACATGCAGCCCTGAGGTCTCTCATGATAGCATATGGTTAAATAGAAATTTGCTGCTCAGCTGACCCGGCAGGAGCAAACGTATGCTAAAAATGTTCTCAGAATGAGCTTTTCAATGAAGAGAAGCCAGGCAAATTTTAGCTAGTTTTACTTGTAAGTGGGGTTGGAAATGCTTTTCAGGCTCAGTACTGGGCTCAAAACATGCAGCCCTGAGGTCTCTCATGAAAGCAGGTGGTTACATAGAAATTCGCTGCTCAGCTGACCCGGTAGGAGCAAACGTATGCTAAAAAAGTTCTCAGAATGAGCTTTTCAGTGAAAAGAAGCCAGGCACATTTTAGCTAGTTTTACTTGTAAGTGGGGTTGGAAATGCTTTTCAGGCTCAGTACTGGGCTCAAAACATGCAGCCCTGAGGTCTCTCATGAAAGCAGGTGGTTAAATAGAAATTCGCTGCTCAGCTGACCCGGTATGAGCAAACGTATGCCAAAAATGTACACAGAATGAGCTTTTCAGTGAATAGCAGCCAGGCACATTTTAGCTAGTTTTACTTGTAAGTGGGGTTGGAAATGCTTTTCAGGCTCAGTACTGGGCTCAAAACATGCAGCCCTGAGGTCTCTCATGAAAGCAGGTGGTTAAATAGAAATTCGCAGCTCAGCTGACCCGGCAGGAGCAAACGTATGCTAAAAATGTTCTCAGAATGAGCTTTTCAGTGAAGAGAAGCCAGGCAAATTTTAGCTAGTTTTACTTGTAAGTGGGGTTGGAAATGCTTTTCAGGCTCAGTACTGGGCTCAAAACATGCAGCCCTGAGGTCTCTCATGAAAGCAGGTGGTTAAATAGAAATTCGCTGCTCAGCTGACCCGGTAGGAGCAAACGTATGCCAAAAATGTACACAGAATGAGCTTTTCAGTGAATAGCAGCCAGGCACATTTTAGCTAGTTTTACTTGTAAGTGGGGTTGGAAACGCTTTTCAGGCTCAGTACTGGGCTCAAAACATGCAGCCCTGAGGTCTCTCATGAAAGCAGGTGGTTAAATAGAAATTCGCAGCTCAGCTGACCCGGTAGGAGCAAACGTATGCCAAAAATGTACACAGAATAAGCTTTTCAGTGAAGAGAAGCCAGGCACATTTTAGCTAGTTTTACTTGTAAGTGGGGTTGGAAATGCTTTTCAGGCTCAGTACTGGGCTCAAAACATGCAGCCCTGAGGTCTCTCATGATAGCAGGTGGTTAAATAGAAATTTGCTGCTCAGCTGACCCGGCAGGAGCAAACGTATGCTAAAAAAGTTCTCAGAATGAGCTTTTCAGTGAAGAGAAGCCAGGCACATTTTAGCTAGTTTTACTTGTAAGTGGGGTTGGAAATGCTTTTCAGGCTCAGTACTGGGCTCAAAACATGCAGCCCTGAGGTCTCTCATGAAAGCAGGTGGTTAAATAGAAATTCGCTGCTCAGCTGACCCGGTAGGAGCAAACGTATGCCATAAATGTACACAGAATGAGCTTTTCAGTGAATAGCAGCCAGGCACATTTTAGCTAGTTTTACTTGTAAGTGGGGTTGGAAATGCTTTTCAGGCTCAGTGCTGGGCTCAAAACATGCAGCCCTGAGGTCTCTCATGAAAGCAGGTGGTTAAATAGAAATTCGCAGCTCAGCTGACCTGGTAGGAGCAAACGTATGCCAAAAATGTACACAGAATGAGCTTTTCAGTGAATAGCAGCCAGGCACATTTTAGCTAGTTTTACTTGTAAGTGGGGTTGGAAACGCTTTTCAGGATCAGTACTGGGCTCAAAACATGCAGCCCTGAGGTCTCTCATGATAGCAGGTGGTTAAATAGAAATTTGCTGCTCAGCTGACCCGGCAGGAGCAAACGTATGCTAAAAAAGTTCTCAGAATGAGCTTTTCAGTGAAGAGAAGCCAGGCACATTTTAGCTAGTTTTACTTGTAAGTGGGGTTGGAAATGCTTTTCAGGCTCAGTACTGGGCTCAAAACATGCAGCCCTGAGGTCTCTCATGAAAGCAGGTGGTTAAATAGAAATTCGCTGCTCAGCTGACCCGGTAGGAGCAAACGTATGCCAAAAATGTACACAGAATGAGCTTTTCAGTGAATAGCAGCCAGGCACATTTTAGCTAGTTTTACTTGTAAGTGGGGTTGGAAATGCTTTTCAGGCTCAGTACTGGGCTCAAAACATGCAGCCCTGAGGTCTCTCATGAAAGCAGGTGGTTAAATAGAAATTCGCAGCTCAGCTGACCTGGTAGGAGCAAACGTATGCCAAAAATGTACACAGAATGAGCTTTTCAGTGAATAGCAGCCAGGCACATTTTAGCTAGTTTTACTTGTAAGTGGGGTTGGAAACGCTTTTCAGGATCAGTACTGGGCTCAAAACATGCAGCCCTGAGGTCTCTCATGATAGCAGGTGGTTAAATAGAAATTCGCTGCTCAGCTGACCCGGTAGGAGCAAACGTATGCCAAAAATGTACACAGAATGAGCTTTTCAGTGAATAGCAGCCAGGCACATTTTAGCTAGTTTTACTTGTAAGTGGGGTTGGAAATGCTTTTCAGGCTCAGTACTGGGCTCAAAACATGCAGCCCTAAGGTCTCTCATGAAAGCAGGTGGTTAAATAGAAATTTGCAGCTCAGCTGACCTCGTAGGAGCAAACGTATGCCAAAAATGTACACAGAATGAGCTTTTCAGTGAATAGCAGCCAGGCACATTTTAGCTAGTTTTACTTGTAAGTGGGGTTGGAAACGCTTTTCAGGATCAGTACTGGGCTCAAAACATGCAGCCCTGAGGTCTCTCATGATAGCAGGTGGTTAAATAGAAATTTGCTGCTCAGCTGACCCGGCAGGAGCAAACGTATGCTAAAAATGTTCTCAGAATGAGCTTTTCAGTGAAGAGAAGCCAGGCACATTTTAGCTAGTTTTACTTGTAAGTGGGGTTGGAAATGCTTTTCAGGCTCAGTACTGGGCTCAAAACATGCAGCCCTGAGGTCTCTCATGAAAGCGGGTGGTTAAATAGAAATTCGCTGCTCAGCTGACCGGGTAGGAGCAAACGTATGCCAAAAATGTACACAGAATGAGCTTTTCAGTGAATAGCAGCCAGGCACATTTTAGCTAGTTTTACTTGTAAGTGGGGTTGGAAACGCTTTTCAGGATCAGTACTGGGCTCAAAACATGCAGCCCTGAGGTCTCCCATGATAGCAGGTGGTTAAATAGAAATTTGCTGCTCAGCTGACCCGGTAGGAGCAAACGTATGCCAAAAATGTACACAGAATGAGCTTTTCAGTGAATAGCAGCCAGGCACATTTTAGCTAGTTTTACTTGTAAGTGGGGTTGGAAATGCTTTTCAGGCTCAGTACTGGGCTCAAAACATGCAGCCCTGAGGTCTCTCATGAAAGCAGGTGGTTAAATAGAAATTCGCAGCTCAGCTGACCTCGTAGGAGCAAACGTATGCCAAAAATGTACACAGAATGAGCTTTTCAGTGAATAGCAGCCAGGCACATTTTAGCTAGTTTTACTTGTAAGTGGGGTTGGAAACGCTTTTCAGGATCAGTACTGGGCTCAAAACATGCAGCCCTGAGGTCTCTCGTGATAGCAGGTGGTTAAATAGAAATTCGCTGCTCAGCTGACCTGGCAGGAGCAAAGGTATGCTTAAAATGTACTCAGAATGAGCTTTTCAGTGAAGAGAAGCCAGGCACATTTTAGCTAGTTTTACTTGTAAGTGGGGTTGGAAATGCTTTTCAGGCTCAGTACTGGGCTTTAAACATGCAGCCCTGAGGTCTCTCATGAAAGCAGGTGGTTAAATAGAAATTCGCTGCTCAGCTGACCCGGTAGGAGCAAACGTATGCCAAAAATGTACACAGAATGAGCTTTTTAGTGAAGAGCAGCCAGGCACATTTTAGCTAGTTTTACTTGTAAGTGGGGTTGGAAACGCTTTTCAGGCTCAGTACTGGGCTCTAAACATGCAGCCCTGAGGTCTCTCATGAAAGCAAGAGGTTAAATAAAAATTTGCTGCTCAGCTGACCCGGCAGGAGCAAACGTATGCCAAAAATGTACACAGAATGAGCTATTTAGTGAATAGCAGCCAGGCACATTTTAGCTAGTTTTACTTGTAAGTGGGGTTGGAAACGCTTTTCAGGATCAGTACTGGGCTCAAAACATGCAGCCCTGAGGTCTCTCGTGATAGCAGGTGGTTAAATAGAAATTCGCTGCTCAGCTGACCCGGCAGGAGCAAACGTATGCTAAAAATGTACTCAGAATGAGCTTTCAGTGAAGAGAAGCCAGGCATATTTTAGCTAGTTTTACTTGTAAGTGGGGTTGGAAATGCTTTTCAGGCTCAATACTGGGCTCAAAACATGCAGCCCTGAGGTCTCTCATGAAAGCAGGTGGTTAAATAGAAATTCGCTGCTCAGCTGACCCGGTAGGAGCAAACGTATGCCAAAAATGTACACAGAATGAGCTTTTCAGTGAATAGCAGCCAGGCACATTTTAGCTAGTTTTACTTGTAAGTGGGGTTGGAAACACTTTTCAGGCTCAGTACTGGGCTCAAAACATGCATCCCTGAGGTCTCGCATGAAAGCAGGTGGTTAAATAGAAATTCGCAGCTCAGCTGACCCGGTAGGAGCAAACGTATGCCAAAAATGTACACAGAATGAGCTTTTCAGTGAAGAGAAGCCAGGCACATTTTAGCTAGTTTTACTTGTAAGTGGGGTTGGAAATGCTTTTCAGGCTCAGTACTGAGCTCAAAACATGCAGCCCTGAAGTCTCTCATGATAGCAGGTGGTTAAATAGAAATTTGCTGCTCAGCTGACCCGGCAGGAGCAAACGTATGCTAAAAATGTTCTCAGAATGAGCTTTTCAGTGAAGAGAAGCCAGGCACATTTTAGCTAGTTTTACTTGTAAGTGGGGTTGGAAATGCTTTTCAGGCTCAGTACTGGGCTCAAAACATGCAGCCCTGAGGTCCCTCATGAAAGCAGGTGGTTAAATAGAAATTTGCTGCTCAGCTGACCCGGTAGGAGCATACGTATGCCAAAAATGTACACAGAATGAGCTTTTCAGTGAATAGCAGCCAGCCACATTTTAGCTAGTTTTACTTGTAAGTGGGGTTGGAAATGCTTTTCAGGCTCAGTACTGGGCTCAAAACATGCAGCCCTGAGGTCTCTCATGATAGCAGGTGGTTAAATAGAAATTTGCTGCTCAGCTGACCCGGCAGGAGCAAACGTATGCTAAAAATGTACTCAGAATGAGCTTTTCAGTGAAGAGAAGCCAGGCACATTTTACTAGTTTTACTTGTAAGTGGGGTTGGAAACGCTTTTCAGATCAGTACTGGGCTCAAAACATGCAGCCCTGAGGTCTCTCATGATAGCAGGTGGTTAAATAGAAATTCGCTGCTCAGCTGACCCGGCAGGAGCAAACGTATGCTAAAAATGTACACAGAATGAGCTTTTCAGTGAATAGCAGCCAGGCACATTTTAGCTAGTTTTACTTGTAAGTGGGGTTGGAAACGCTTTTCAGGCTCAGTACTGGGCTCAAAACATGCAGCCCTGAGGTCTCTCATGAAAGCAGGTGGTTAAATAGAAATTCGCTGCTCAGCTGACCCGGTAGGAGCAAACGTATGCCAAAAATGTACACAGAATGAGCTTTTCAGTGAATAGCAGCCAGGCACATTTTAGCTAGTTTTACTTGTAAGTGGGGTTGGAAACGCTTTTCAGGCTCAGTACTGGGCTCAAAACATGCAGCCCTGAGGTCTCTCATGAAAGCAGGTGGTTAAATAGAAATTCGCAGCTCAGCTGACCCGGTAGGAGCAAACGTATGCCAAAAATGTACACAGAATGAGCTTTTCAGTGAAGAGAAGCCAGGCACATTTTAGCTAGTTTTACTTGTAAGTGGGGTTGGAAATGCTTTTCAGGCTCAGTACTGGGCTCAAAACATGCAGCCCTGAGGTCTCTCATGATAGCAGGTGGTTAAATAGAAATTTGCTGCTCAGCTGACCCGGCAGGAGCAAACGTATGCTAAAAATGTTCTCAGAATGAGCTTTTCAGTGAAGAGAAGCCAGGCACATTTTAGCTAGTTTTACTTGTAAGTGGGGTTGGAAACGCTTTTCAGGCTCAGTACTGGGCTCAAAACATGCAGCCCTGAGGTCTCTCATGAAAGCAGGTGGTTAAATTGAAATTCACAGCTCAGCTGACCCGGTAGGAGCAAACGTATGCCAAAAATGTACACAGAATGAGCTTTTCATTGAAGAGAAGCCAGGCACATTTTAGCTAGTTTTACTTGTAAGTGGGGTTGGAAATGATTTTCAGGCTCAGTACTGGGCTCAAAACATGCAGCCCTGAGGTCTCTCATGAAAGAAGGTGGTTAAATAGAAATTTGCTGCTCAGCTGACCCTGTAGGAGCAAACGTATGGCAAAAATGTACACAGAATGAGCTTTTCAGTGAATAGCAGCCAGGCACATTTTAGCTAGTTTTACTTGTAAGTGGGGTTGGAAACGCTTTTCAGGCTCAGTACTGGGCTCAAAACATGCAGCCCTGAGGTCTCTCATGAAAGCAGGTGGTTAAATAGAAATTCGCAGCTCAGCTGACCCGGTAGGAGCAAACGTATGCCAAAAATGTACACAGAATGAGCTTTTCAGTGAAGAGAAGCCAGGCACATTTTAGCTAGTTTTACTTGTAAGTGGGGTTGGAAATGCTTTTCAGGCTCAGTACTGGGCTCAAAACATGCAGCCCTGAGGTCTCTCATGATAGCAGGTGGTTAAATAGAAATTTGCTGCTCAGCTGACCCGGCAGGAGCAAACGTATGCTAAAAAAGTTCTCAGAATGAGCTTTTCAGTGAAGAGAAGCCAGGCACATTTTAGCTAGTTTTACTTGTAAGTGGGGTTGGAAATGCTTTTCAGGCTCAGTACTGGGCTCAAAACATGCAGCCCTGAGGTCTCTCATGAAAGCAGGTGGTTAAATAGAAATTCGCTGCTCAGCTGACCCGGTAGGAGCAAACGTATGCCCAAAATGTACACAGAATGAGCTTTTCAGTGAATAGCAGCCAGGCACATTTTAGCTAGTTTTACTTGTAAGTGGGGTTGGAAATGCTTTTCAGGCTCAGTACTGGGCTAAAAACATGCAGCCCTGAGGTCTCTCATGAAAGCAGGTGGTTAAATAGAAATTCGCAGCTCAGCTGACCTGGTAGGAGCAAACGTATGCCAAAAATGTACACAGAATGAGCTTTTCAGTGAATAGCAGCCAGGCACATTTTAGCTAGTTTTACTTGTAGGTGTGGTTGGAAACGCTTTTCAGGATCAGCACTGGGCTCAAAACATGCAGCCCTGAGGTCTCTCATGATAGCAGGTGGTTAAATAGAAATTTGCTGCTCAGCTGACCCGGCAGGAGCAAACGTATGCTAAAAATGTTCTCAGAAGGAGCTTTTCAGTGAAGAGAAGCCAGGCACATTTTAGCTAGTTTTACTTGTAAGTGGGGTTGGAAATGTTTTTCAGGCTCAGTACTGGGCTCAAAACATGCAGCCCTGAGGTCTCTCATGAAAGCAGGTGGTTAAATAGAAATTCGCTGCTCAGCTGACCAGGTAGGAGCAAACGTATGCAAAAAATGTACACAGAATGAGCTTTTCAGTGAAGAGCAGCCAGGCACATTTTAGCTAGTTTTACTTGTAAGTGGGGTTGGAAACGCTTTTCAGGATCAGTACTGGGCTCAAAACATGCAGCCCTGAGGTCTCTCATGATAGCAGGTGGTTAAATAGAAATTCGCTGCTCAGCTGACCCGGCAGGAGCAAACGTATGCTAAAAATGTACTCAGAATTAGCTTTTCAGTGAATAGCAGCCAGGCACATTTTATCTAGTTTTACTTGTAAGTGGGGTTGGAAACGCTTTTCAGGCTCAGTACTGGGCTCAAAACATGCAGCCCTGAGGTCTCTCATGATAGCAGGTGGTTAAATAGAAATTCGCTGCTCAGCTGACCCGGCAGGAGCAAACGTATGCTAAAAATGTACTCAGAATGAGCTTTTCAGTGAAGAGAAGCCAGGCACATTTTAGCTAGTTTTACTTGTAAGTGGGGTTGGAAACGCTTTTCAGGCTCAGTACTGGGCTCAAAACATGCAGCCCTGAGGTCTCTCATGATAGCAGGTGGTTAAATAGAAATTCGCTGCTCAGCTGACCCGGCAGGAGCAAACGTATGCTAAAAATGTACTCAGAATGAGCTTTTCAGTGAAGAGAAGCCAGGCACATTTTAGCTAGTTTTACTTGTAAGTGGGGTTGGAAATGCTTTTCAGGCTCAGTACTGGGCTCAAAACATGCAGCCCTGAGGTCTCTCATGAAAGCAGGTGGTTAAATAGAAATTCGCTGCTCAGCTGATCCGGTAGGAGCAAACGTATGCCAAAAATGTACACAGAATGAGCTTTTCAGTGAATAGCAGCCAGGCACATTTTAGCTACTTTTACTTGTAAGTGGGGTTGGAAATGCTTTTCAGGCTCAGTACTGGGCTCAAAACATGCAGCCCTGAGGTCTCTCATGAAAGCAGGTGGTTAAATAGAAATTCGCAGCTCAGCTGACCTGGTAGGAGCAAACGTATGCCAAAAATGTACACAGAATGAGCTTTTCAGTGAATAGCAGCCAGGCACATTTTAGCTAGTTTTACTTGTAAGTGGGGTTGGAAACGCTTTTCAGGATAAGTACTGGGCTCAAAACATGCAGCCCTGAGGTCTCTCATGATAGCAGGTGGTTAAATAGAAATTTGCTGCTCAGCTGACCCGGCAGGAGCAAACGTATGCTAAAAATTTTCTCAGAATGAGCTTTTCAGTGAAGAGAAGCCAGGCACATTTTAGCTAGTTTTACTTGTAAGTGGGGTTGGAAATGCTTTTCAGGCTCAGTACTGGGCTCAAAACATGCAGCCCTGAGGTCTCTCATGAAAGCAGGTGGTTAAATAGAAATTCGCTGCTCAGCTGACCCGGTAGGAGCAAACGTATGCCAAAAATGTACACAGAATGAGCTTTTCAGTGCATAGCAGCCAGGCACATTTTAGCTAGTTTTACTTGTAAGTGGGGTTGGAAACGCTTTTCAGGATCAGTACTGGGCTCAAAACATGCAGCCCTGAGGTCTCTCGTGATAGCAGGTGGTTAAATAGAAATTCGCTGCTCAGCTGACCCGGCAGGAGCAAACGTATGCTTAAAATGTACTCAGAATGAGCTTTTCAGTGAAGAGAAGCCAGGCACATTTTAGCTAGTTTTACTTGTAAGTGGGGTTGGAAACGCTTTTCAGGATCAGTACTGGGCTCACAACATGCAGCCCTGAGGTCTCTCATGATAGCAGGTGGTTAAATAGAAATTCGCTGCTCAGCTGACCCGGCAGGAGCAAACGTATGCTAAAAATGTACTCAGAATGAGCTTTTCAGTGAATAGCAGCCAGGCACATTTTAGCTAGTTTTACTTGTAAGTGGGGTTGGAAACGCTTTTCAGGCTCAGTACTGGGCTCAAAACATGCAGCCCTGAGGTCTATCATGATAGCAGGTGGTTAAATAGAAATTCGCTGCTCAGCTGACCCGGCAGGAGCAAACGTATGCTAAAAATGTACTCAGAATGAGCTTTTCAGTGAAGAGAAGCCAGGCACATTTTAGCTAGTTTTACTTGTAAGTGGGGTTGGAAACGCTTTTCAGGATCAGTACTGGGCTCAAAACATGCAGCCCTGAGGTCTCTCATGATAGCAGGTGGTTAAATAGAAATTCGCTGCTCAGCTGACCCGGCAGGAGCAAACGTATGCTAAAAATGTACTCAGAATGAGCTTTTCAGTGAAGAGAAGCCAGGCACATTTTAGCTAGTTTTACTTGTAAGTGGGGTTGGAAATGATTTTCAGGCTCAGTACTGGGCTCAAAACATGCAGCCCTGAGGTCTCTCATGAAAGCAGGTGGTAAAATAGAAATTCGCTGCTCAGCTGACCCGGTAGGAGTAATTGTATGCCAAAAATGTACACAGAATGAGCTTTTCAGTGAATAGCAGCCAGGCACATTTTAGCTAGTTTTACTTGTAAGTGGGGTTGGAAATGCTTTTCAGGCTCAGTACTGGGCTCAAAACATGCAGCCCTGAGGTCTCTCATGAAAGCAGGTGGTTAAATAGAAATTCGCAGCTCAGCTGACCTGGTAGGAGCAAACGTATGCCAAAAATGTACACAGAATGAGCTTTTCAGTGAATAGCAGCCAGGCACATTTTAGCTAGTTTTACTTGTAAGTGGGGTTGGAAACGCTTTTCAGGATCAGTACTGGGCTCAAAACATGCAGCCCTGAGGTCTCTCATGATAGCAGGTGGTTAAATAGAAATTTGCTGCTCAGCTGACCCGGCAGGAGCAAACGTATGCTAAAAATGTTCTCAGAATGAGCTTTTCAGTGAAGAGAAGCCAGGCACATTTTAGCTAGTTTTAGTTGTAAGTGGGGTTGGAAATGCTTTTCAGGCTCAGTACTGGGCTCAAAACATGCAGCCCTGAGGTCTCTCATGAAAGCAGGTGGTTAAATAGAAATTCCCTGCTCAGCTGACCCGGTAGGAGCAAACGTATGATTAAAATGTACTCAGAATGAGCTTTTCAGTCAAGAGAAGCCAGGCACATTTTAGCTAGTTTTACTTGTAAGTGGGGTTGAAAATGCTTTTCAGGCTCAGTACTGGGCTCAAAACATGCAGCCCTGAGGTCTCTCATGAAAGCAGGTGGTTAAATAGAAATTCGCTGCTCAGCTGACCCGGTAGGAGCAAACATATGCCAAAAATGTACACAGAATGAGCTTTTCAGTGAAGAGAAGCCAGGCACATTTTAGCTAGTTTTACTTGTAAGTGGGGTTGAAATGCTTTTCAGGCTCAGTACTGGGCTCAAAACATGCAGCCCTGAGGTCTCTCATGAAAGCAGGTGGTTAAATAGAAATTCACAGCTCAGCTGACCTGGTAGGAGCAAACGTATGCCAAAAATGTACACAGAATGAGCTTTTCAGTGAATAGCAGCCAGGCACATTTTAGCTAGTTTTACTTGTAAGTGGGGTTGGAAACGCTTTTCAGGATCAGTACTGGGCTCAAAACATGCAGCCCTGAGGTCTCTCATGATAGCAGGTGGTTAAATAGAAATTTGCTGCTCAGCTGACCCGGCAGGAGCAAACGTATGCTAAAAATGTTCTCAGAATGAGCTTTTCATTGAAGAGAAGCCAGGCACATTTTAGCTAGTTTTACTTGTAAGTGGGGTTGGAAATGTTTTTCAGGCTCAGTACTGGGCTCAAAACATGCAGCCCTGAGGTCTCTCATGAAAGCAGGTGGTTAAATAGAAATTCGCTGCTCAGCTGACCAGGTAGGAGCAAACGTATGCAAAAAATGTACACAGAATGAGCTTTTCAGTGAAGAGCAGCCAGGCACATTTTAGCTAGTTTTACTTGTAAGTGGGGTTGGAAACGCTTTTCAGGATCAGTACTGGGCTCAAAACATGCAGCCCTGAGGTCTCTCATGATAGCAGGTGGTTAAATAGAAATTCGCTGCTCAGCTGACCCGGCAGGAGCAAACGTATGCTAAAAATGTACTCAGAATTAGCTTTTCAGTGAATAGCAGCCAGGCACATTTTATCTAGTTTTACTTGTAAGTGGGGTTGGAAACGCTTTTCAGGCTCAGTACTGGGCTCAAAACATGCAGCCCTGAGGTCTCTCATGATAGCAGGTGGTTAAATAGAAATTCGCTGCTCAGCTGACCCGGCAGGAGCAAACGTATGCTAAAAATGTACTCAGAATGAGCTTTTCAGTGAAGAGAAGCCAGGCACATTTTAGCTAGTTTTACTTGTAAGTGGGGTTGGAAACGCTTTTCAGGCTCAGTACTGGGCTCAAAACATGCAGCCCTGAGGTCTCTCATGATAGCAGGTGGTTAAATAGAAATTCGCTGCTCAGCTGACCCGGCAGGAGCAAACGTATGCTAAAAATGTACTCAGAATGAGCTTTTCAGTGAAGAGAAGCCAGGCACATTTTAGCTAGTTTTACTTGTAAGTGGGGTTGGAAATGCTTTTCAGGCTCAGTACTGGGCTCAAAACATGCAGCCCTGAGGTCTCTCATGAAAGCAGGTGGTTAAATAGAAATTCGCTG
This sequence comes from Lissotriton vulgaris, assembly GCF_964263255.1. Classification (NCBI taxonomy): domain Eukaryota; kingdom Metazoa; phylum Chordata; class Amphibia; order Caudata; family Salamandridae; genus Lissotriton; species Lissotriton vulgaris. The sequence goes on along the minus strand of NW_028244755.1, from coordinate 1,605,273 downwards.
CTCAGCTGATCCGGTAGGAGCAAACGTATGCCAAAAATGTACACAGAATGAGCTTTTCAGTGAATAGCAGCCAGGCACATTTTAGCTACTTTTACTTGTAAGTGGGGTTGGAAATGCTTTTCAGGCTCAGTACTGGGCTCAAAACATGCAGCCCTGAGGTCTCTCATGAAAGCAGGTGGTTAAATAGAAATTCGCAGCTCAGCTGACCTGGTAGGAGCAAACGTATGCCAAAAATGTACACAGAATGAGCTTTTCAGTGAATAGCAGCCAGGCACATTTTAGCTAGTTTTACTTGTAAGTGGGGTTGGAAACGCTTTTCAGGATAAGTACTGGGCTCAAAACATGCAGCCCTGAGGTCTCTCATGATAGCAGGTGGTTAAATAGAAATTTGCTGCTCAGCTGACCCGGCAGGAGCAAACGTATGCTAAAAATTTTCTCAGAATGAGCTTTTCAGTGAAGAGAAGCCAGGCACATTTTAGCTAGTTTTACTTGTAAGTGGGGTTGGAAATGCTTTTCAGGCTCAGTACTGGGCTCAAAACATGCAGCCCTGAGGTCTCTCATGAAAGCAGGTGGTTAAATAGAAATTCGCTGCTCAGCTGACCCGGTAGGAGCAAACGTATGCCAAAAATGTACACAGAATGAGCTTTTCAGTGCATAGCAGCCAGGCACATTTTAGCTAGTTTTACTTGTAAGTGGGGTTGGAAACGCTTTTCAGGATCAGTACTGGGCTCAAAACATGCAGCCCTGAGGTCTCTCGTGATAGCAGGTGGTTAAATAGAAATTCGCTGCTCAGCTGACCCGGCAGGAGCAAACGTATGCTTAAAATGTACTCAGAATGAGCTTTTCAGTGAAGAGAAGCCAGGCACATTTTAGCTAGTTTTACTTGTAAGTGGGGTTGGAAACGCTTTTCAGGATCAGTACTGGGCTCACAACATGCAGCCCTGAGGTCTCTCATGATAGCAGGTGGTTAAATAGAAATTCGCTGCTCAGCTGACCCGGCAGGAGCAAACGTATGCTAAAAATGTACTCAGAATGAGCTTTTCAGTGAATAGCAGCCAGGCACATTTTAGCTAGTTTTACTTGTAAGTGGGGTTGGAAACGCTTTTCAGGCTCAGTACTGGGCTCAAAACATGCAGCCCTGAGGTCTATCATGATAGCAGGTGGTTAAATAGAAATTCGCTGCTCAGCTGACCCGGCAGGAGCAAACGTATGCTAAAAATGTACTCAGAATGAGCTTTTCAGTGAAGAGAAGCCAGGCACATTTTAGCTAGTTTTACTTGTAAGTGGGGTTGGAAACGCTTTTCAGGATCAGTACTGGGCTCAAAACATGCAGCCCTGAGGTCTCTCATGATAGCAGGTGGTTAAATAGAAATTCGCTGCTCAGCTGACCCGGCAGGAGCAAACGTATGCTAAAAATGTACTCAGAATGAGCTTTTCAGTGAAGAGAAGCCAGGCACATTTTAGCTAGTTTTACTTGTAAGTGGGGTTGGAAATGATTTTCAGGCTCAGTACTGGGCTCAAAACATGCAGCCCTGAGGTCTCTCATGAAAGCAGGTGGTAAAATAGAAATTCGCTGCTCAGCTGACCCGGTAGGAGTAATTGTATGCCAAAAATGTACACAGAATGAGCTTTTCAGTGAATAGCAGCCAGGCACATTTTAGCTAGTTTTACTTGTAAGTGGGGTTGGAAATGCTTTTCAGGCTCAGTACTGGGCTCAAAACATGCAGCCCTGAGGTCTCTCATGAAAGCAGGTGGTTAAATAGAAATTCGCAGCTCAGCTGACCTGGTAGGAGCAAACGTATGCCAAAAATGTACACAGAATGAGCTTTTCAGTGAATAGCAGCCAGGCACATTTTAGCTAGTTTTACTTGTAAGTGGGGTTGGAAACGCTTTTCAGGATCAGTACTGGGCTCAAAACATGCAGCCCTGAGGTCTCTCATGATAGCAGGTGGTTAAATAGAAATTTGCTGCTCAGCTGACCCGGCAGGAGCAAACGTATGCTAAAAATGTTCTCAGAATGAGCTTTTCAGTGAAGAGAAGCCAGGCACATTTTAGCTAGTTTTAGTTGTAAGTGGGGTTGGAAATGCTTTTCAGGCTCAGTACTGGGCTCAAAACATGCAGCCCTGAGGTCTCTCATGAAAGCAGGTGGTTAAATAGAAATTCCCTGCTCAGCTGACCCGGTAGGAGCAAACGTATGATTAAAATGTACTCAGAATGAGCTTTTCAGTCAAGAGAAGCCAGGCACATTTTAGCTAGTTTTACTTGTAAGTGGGGTTGAAAATGCTTTTCAGGCTCAGTACTGGGCTCAAAACATGCAGCCCTGAGGTCTCTCATGAAAGCAGGTGGTTAAATAGAAATTCGCTGCTCAGCTGACCCGGTAGGAGCAAACATATGCCAAAAATGTACACAGAATGAGCTTTTCAGTGAAGAGAAGCCAGGCACATTTTAGCTAGTTTTACTTGTAAGTGGGGTTGAAATGCTTTTCAGGCTCAGTACTGGGCTCAAAACATGCAGCCCTGAGGTCTCTCATGAAAGCAGGTGGTTAAATAGAAATTCACAGCTCAGCTGACCTGGTAGGAGCAAACGTATGCCAAAAATGTACACAGAATGAGCTTTTCAGTGAATAGCAGCCAGGCACATTTTAGCTAGTTTTACTTGTAAGTGGGGTTGGAAACGCTTTTCAGGATCAGTACTGGGCTCAAAACATGCAGCCCTGAGGTCTCTCATGATAGCAGGTGGTTAAATAGAAATTTGCTGCTCAGCTGACCCGGCAGGAGCAAACGTATGCTAAAAATGTTCTCAGAATGAGCTTTTCATTGAAGAGAAGCCAGGCACATTTTAGCTAGTTTTACTTGTAAGTGGGGTTGGAAATGCTTTTCAGGCTCAGTACTGGGCTCAAAACATGCAGCCCTGAGGTCTCTCATGAAAGCAGGTGGTTAAATAGAAATTCGCTGCTCAGCTGACCCGGTAGGAGCAAACGTATGCCAAAAATGTACACAGAATGAGCTTTTCAGTGAATAGCAGCCAGGCACATTTTAGCTAGTTTTACTTGTAAGTGGGGTTGGAAACGCTTTTCAGGATCAGTACTGGGCTCAAAACATGCAGCCCTGAGGTCTCTCATGATAGCAGGTGGTTAAATAGAAATTCGCTGCTCAGCTGACCCGGCAGGAGCAAACGTATGCTTAAAATGTACTCAGAATGAGCTTTTCAGTGAAGAGAAGCCAGGCACATTTTAGCTAGTTTTACTTGTAAGTGGGGTTGGAAATGCTTTTCAGGCTCAGTACTGGGCTCAAAACATGCAGCCCTGAGGTCTCTCATGAAAGCAGGTGGTTAAATAGAAATTCGCTGCTCAGCTGACCCGGTAGGAGCAAACGTATGCCAAAAATGTACACAGAATGAGCTTTTCAGTGAAGAGAAGCCAGGCACATTTTAGCTAGTTTTACTTGTAAGTGGGGTTGGAAATGCTTTTCAGGCTCAGTACTGGGCTCAAAACATGCAGCCCTGAGGTCTCTCATGAAAGCAGGTGGTTAAATAGAAATTCGCTGCTCAGCTGACCCGGTAGGAGCAAACGTATGCCAAAAATGTACACAGAATGAGCTTTTCAGTGAAGAGAAGCCAGGCACATTTTAGCTAGTTTTACTTGTAAGTGGGGTTGGAAATGCTTTTCAGGCTCAGTACTGGGCTCAAAACATGCAGCCCTGAGGTCTCTCATGAAAGCAGGTGGTTAAATAGAAATTCGCAGCTCAGCTGACCTGGTAGGAGCAAACGTATGCCAAAAATGTACACAGAATGAGCTTTTCAGTGAATAGCAGCCAGGCACATTTTAGCTAGTTTTACTTGTAAGTGGGGTTGGAAACGCTTTTCAGGATCAGTACTGGGCTCAAAACTTGCAGCCCTGAGGTCTCTCATGATAGCAGGTGGTTAAATAGAAATTTGCTGCTCAGCTGACCCGGCAGGAGCAAACGTATGCCAAAAATGTACACAGAATGAGCTATTTAGTGAATAGCAGCCAGGCACATTTTAGCTAGTTTTACTTGTAAGTGGGGTTGGAAACGCTTTTCAGGATCAGTACTGGGCTCAAAACATGCAGCCCTGAGGTCTCTCATGATAGCAGGTGGTTAAATAGAAATTCGCTGCTCAGCTGACCCGGCAGGAGCAAACGTATGCTAAAAATATACTCAGAATGAGCTTTTCAGTGAAGAGAAGCCAGGCACATTTTAGCTAGTTTTACTTGTAAGTGGGGTTGGAAATGCTTTTCAGGCTCAGTACTGGGCTCAAAACATGCAGCCCTGAGGTCTCTCATGAAAGCAGGTGGTTAAATAGAAATTCGCTGCTCAGCTGACCCGGTAGGAGCAAACGTATGCCAAAAATGTACACAGAATGAGCTTTTCAGTGAAGAGAAGCCAGGCACATTTTAGCTAGTTTTACTTGTAAGTGGGGTTGGAAATGCTTTTCAGGCTCAGTACTGGGCTCAAAACATGCAGCCCTGAGGTCTCTCATGAAAGCAGGTGGTTAAATAGAAATTTTCAGCTCAGCTGACCTGGTAGGAGCAAACGTATGCCAAAAATGTACACAGAATGAGCTTTTCAGTGAATAGCAGCCAGGCACATTTTAGCTAGTTTTACTTGTAAATGGGGTTGGAAACGCTTTTCAGGATCAGTACTGGGCTCAAAACATGCAGCCCTGAGGTCTCTCATGATAGCAGGTGGTTAAATAGAAATTCGCTGCTCAGCTGACCCGGCAGGAGCAAACGTATGCTTAAAATGTACTCAGAATGAGCTTTTCAGTGAAGAGAAGCCAGGCACATTTTAGCTAGTTTTACTTGTAAGTGGGGTTGGAAATGCTTTTCAGGCTCAGTACTGGGCTCAAAACATGCAGCCCTGAGATCTCTCATATAAGCAGGTGGTTAAAGAGAAATTCGCTGCTCAGTTGACCCGGTAGGAGCAAACGTATGCCAAAAATGTACACAGAATGAGCTTTTCAGTGAAGAGCAGCCAGGCACATTTTAGCTAGTTTTACTTGTAAGTGGGGTTGGAAACGCTTTTCAGGATCAGTACTGGGCTCAAAACATGCAGCCCTGAGGTCTCTCATGATAGCAGGTGGTTAAATAGAAATTCGCTGCTCAGCTGACCCGGCAGGAGCAAACGTATGCTAAAAATGTACTCAGAATGAGCTTTTCAGTGAATAGCAGCCAGGCACATTTTAGCTAGTTTTACTTGTAAGTGGGGTTGGAAACGCTTTTCAGGCTCAGTACTGGGCTCAAAACATGCAGCCCTGAGGTCTCTCATGATAGCAGGTGGTTAAATAGAAATTCGCTGCTCAGCTGACCCGGCAGGAGCAAACGTATGCTAAAAATGTACTCAGAATGAGCTTTTCAGTGAAGAGAAGCCAGGCACATTTTAGCTAGTTTTACTTGTAAGTGGGGTTGGAAATGCTTTTCAGGCTCAGTACTGGGCTCAAAACATGCAGCCCTGAGGTCTCTCATGAAAGCAGGTGGTTAAATAGAAATTCGCTGCTCAGCTGACCCGGTAGGAGCAAACGTATGCCAAAAATGTACACAGAATGAGCTTTTCAGTGAAGAGAAGCCAGGCACATTTTAGCTAGTTTTACTTGTAAGTGGGGTTGGAAATGCTTTTCAGGCTCAGTACTGGGCTCAAAACATGCAGCCCTGAGGTCTCTCATGAAAGCAGGTGGTTAAATAGAAATTCGCAGCTCAGCTGACCTGGTAGGAGCAAACGTATGCCAAAAATGTACACAGAATGAGCTTTTCAGTGAATAGCAGCCAGGCACAATTTATCTAGTTTTACTTGTAAGTGGGGTTGGAAACGCTTTTCAGGATCAGTACTGGGCTCAAAACATGCAGCCCTGAGGTCTCTCATGATAGCAGGTGGTTAAATAGAAATTTGCTGCTCAGCTGACCCGGCAGGAGCAAACGTATGCTAAAAATGTTCTCAGAATGAGCTTTTCAGTGAAGAGAAGCCAGGCACATTTTAGCTAGTTTTACTTGTAAGTGGGGTTGGAAATGCTTTTCAGGCTCAGTACTGGGCTCAAAAAATGCAGCCCTGAGATCTCTCATATAAGCAGGTGGTTAAAGAGAAATTCGCTGCTCAGTTGACCCGGTAGGAGCAAACGTATGCCAAAAATGTACACAGAATGAGCTTTTCAGTGAAGAGCAGCCAGGCACATTTTAGCTAGTTTTACTTGTAAGTGGGGTTGGAAACGCTTTTCAGGATCAGTACTGGGCTCAAAACATGCTGCCCTGAGGTCTCTCATGATAGCAGGTGGTTAAATAGAAATTCGCTGCTCAGCTGACCCGGCAGGAGCAAACGTATGCTAAAAATGTACTCAGAATGAGCTTTTCAGTGAATAGCAGCCAGGCACATTTTAGCTAGTTTTACTTGTAAGTGGGGTTGGAAACGCTTTTCAGGATCAGTACTGGGCTCAAAACATGCAGCCCTGAGGTCTCTCATGATAGCAGGTGGTTAAATAGATATTCGCTGCTCAGCTGACCCGGCAGGAGCAAACGTATGCTAAAAATGTACTCAGAATGAGCTTTTCAGTGAAGAGAAGCCAGGCACATTTTAGCTAGTTTTACTTGTAAGTGGGGTTGGAAATGCTTTTCAGGCTCAGTACTGGGCTCAAAACATGCAGCCCTGAGGTCTCTCATGAAAGCAGGTGGTTAAATAGAAATTCGCTGCTCAGCTGACCCAGTAGGAGCAAACGTATGCCAAAAATGTACACAGAATGAGCTTTTCAGTGAATAGCAGCCAGGCACATTTTAGCTAGTTTTACTTGTAAGTGGGGTTGGAAATGCTTTTCAGGCTCAGTACTGGGCTCAAAACATGCAGCCCTGAGGTCTCACATGAAAGCAGGTGGTTAAATAGAAATTCGCAGCTCAGCTGACCTGGTAGGAGCAAACGTATGCCAAAAATGTACACAGAATGAGCTTTTCAGTGAATAGCAGCCAGGCACATTTTAGCTAGTTTTACTTGTAAGTGGGGTTGGAAACGCTTTTCAGGATCAGTACTGGGCTCAAAACATGCAGCCCTGAGGTCTCTCATGATAGCAGGTGGTTAAATAGAAATTTGCTGCTCAGCTGACCCGGCAGGAGCAAACGTATGCTAAAAATGTTCTCAGAATGAGCTTTTCAGTGAATAGCAGCCAGGCACATTTTAGCTAGTTTTACTTGTAAGTGGGGTTGGAAACGCTTTTCAGGATCAGTACTGGGCTCAAAACATGCAGCCCTGAGGTCTCTCATGAAAGCAGGTGGTTAAATAGAAATTCGCTGCTCAGCTGACCCGGTAGGAGCAAACGTATGCCAAAAATGTACACAGAATGAGCTTTTTATTGAAGAGCAGCCAGGCACATTTTAGCTAGTTTTACTTGTAAGTGGGGTTGGAAACGCTTTTCAGGCTCAGTACTGGGCTCAAAACATGCAGCCCTGAGGTCTGTCATGAAAGCAAGAGGTTAAATAAAAATTCGCTGCTCAGCTGACCCGGCAGGAGCAAACGTATGAAAAAAATGTACACAGAATGAGCTTTTTAGTGAATAGCAGCCAGGCACATTTTAGCTAGTTTTACTTGTAAGTGGGGTTGGAAACGCTTTTCAGGATCAGTACTGGGCTCAAAACATGCAGCCCTGAGGTCTCTCGTGATAGCAGGTGGTTAAATAGAAATTTGCTGCTCAGCTGACCCGGCAGGAGCAAACGTATGCTAAAAATGTACTCAGAATGAGCTTTTCAGTGAAGAGAAGCCAGGCATATTTTAGCTAGTTTTACTTGTAAGTGGGGTTGGAAATGCTTTTCAGGCTCAGTACTGGGCTCAAAACATGCAGCCCTGAGGTCTCTCATGAAAGCAGGCGGTTAAATAGAAATTCGCTGCTCAGCTGACCCGGTAGGAGCAAACGTATGCCAAAAATGTACACAGAATGAGCTTTTCAGTGAATAGCAGCCAGGCACATTTAACTAGTTTTACTTGTAAGTGGGGTTGGAAACGCTTTTCAGGCTCAGTACTGGGCTCAAAACATGCAGCCCTGAGGTCTCTCATGAAAGCAGGTGGTTAAATAGAAATTCGCAGCTCAGCTGACCCGGTAGGAGCAAACGTATGCCAAAAATGTACACAGAATGAGCTTTTCAGTGAAGAGAAGCCAGGCACATTTTAGCTAGTTTTACTTGTAAGTGGGGTTGGAAATGCTTTTCAGGCTCAGTACTGGGCTCAAAACATGCAGCCCTGAGGTCTCTCATGATAGCAGGTGGTTAAATAGAAATTTGCTGCTCAGCTGACCCGGCAGGAGCAAACATATGCCAAAAATGTACACAGAATGAGCTTTTCAGTGAAGAGAAGCCAGGCACATTTTAGCTAGTTTTACTTGTAAGTGGGGTTGAAATGCTTTTCAGGCTCAGTACTGGGCTCAAAACATGCAGCCCTGAGGTCTCTCATGAAAGCAGGTGGTTAAATAGAAATTCGCAGCTCAGCTGACCTGGTAGGAGCAAACGTATGCCAAAAATGTACACAGAATGAGCTTTTCAGTGAATAGCAGCCAGGCACCTTTTAGCTAGTTTTACTTGTAAGTGGGGTTGGAAACGCTTTTCAGGCTCAGTACTGGGCTCAAAACATGCAGCCCTGAGGTCTCTCATGAAAGCAGGTGGTTAAATAGAAATTCGCTGCTCAGCTGACCCGGTAGGAGCAAACGTATGCCAAAAATGTACACAGAATGAGCTTTTCAGTGAATAGCAGCCAGGCACATTTTAGCTAGTTTTACTGGTAAGTGGGGTTGGAAACGCTTTTCAGGCTCAGTACTGTGCTCAAAACATGCAGCCCTGAGGTCTCTCATGAAAGCAGGTGGTTAAATAGAAATTCGCAGCTCAGCTGACCCGGTAGGAGCAAACGTATGCCAAAAATGTACACAGAATGAGCTTTTCAGTGAAGAGAAGCCAGGCACATTTTAGCTAGTTTTACTTGTAAGTGGGGTTGGAAATGCTTTTCAGGCTCAGTACTGGGCTCAAAACATGCAGCCCTGAGGTCTCTCATGATAGCAGGTGGTTAAATAGAAATTTGCTGCTCAGCTGACCCGGCAGGAGCAAACGTATGCTAAAAATGTTCTCAGAATGAGCTTTTCAGTGAAGAGAAGCCAGGCACATTTTAGCTAGTTTTACTTGTAAGTGGGGTTGGAAACGCTTTTCAGGCTCAGTACTGGGCTCAAAACATGCAGCCCTGAGGTCTCTCATGAAAGCAGGTGGTTAAATAGAAATTCGCAGCTCAGCTGACCCGGTAGGAGCAAACGTATGCCAAAAATGTACACAGAATGAGCTTTTCATTGAAGAGAAGCCAGGCACATTTTAGCTAGTTTTACTTGTAAGTGGGATTGGAAATGCTTTTCAGGCTCAGTACTGGGCTCAAAACATGCAGCCCTGAGGTCTCTCATGAAAGAAGGTGGTTAAATAGAAATTCGCTGCTCAGCTGACCCGGTAGGAGCAAACGTATGCCAAAAATGTACACAGAATGAGCTTTTCAGTGAATAGCAGCCAGGCACATTTTAGCTAGTTTTACTTGTAAGTGGGGTTGGAAACGCTTTTCAGGCTCAGTACTGGGCTCAAAACATGCAGCCCTGAAGTCTCTCATGAAAGCAGGTGGTTAAATAGAAATTCGCAGCTCAGCTGACCCGGTAGGAGCAAACGTATGCCAAAAATGTACACAGAATTAGCTTTTCAGTGAAGAGAAGCCAGGCACATTTTAGCTAGTTTTACTTGTAAGTGGGGTTGGAAATGCTTTTCAGGCTCAGTACTGGGCTCAAAACATGCAGCCCTGAGGTCTCTCATGATAGCAGGTGGTTAAATAGAAATTTGCTGCTCAGCTGACCCGGTAGGAGCAAACGTATGCTAAAAAAGTTCTCAGAATGAGCTTTTCAGTGAAGAGAAGCCAGGCACATTTTAGCTAGTTTTACTTGTAAGTGGGGTTGGAAATGCTTTTCAGGCTCAGTACTGGGCTCAAAACATGCAGCCCTGAGGTCTCTCATGAAAGCAGGTGGTTAAATAGAAATTCGCTGCTCAGCTGACCCGGTAGGAGCAAACGTATGCCAAAAATGTACACAGAATGAGCTTTTCAGTGAATAGCAGCCAGGCACATTTTATCTAGTTTTACTTGTAAGTGGGGTTTGAAATGCTTTTCAGGCTCAGTACTGGGCTCAAAACATGCAGCCCTGAGGTCTCTCATGAAAGCAGGTGGTTAATTAGAAATTCACAGCTCAGCTGACCTGGTAGGAGCAAACGTATGCCAAAAATGTACACAGAATGAGCTTTTCAGTGAATAGCAGCCAGGCACATTTTAGCTAGTTTTACTTGTAAGTGTGGTTGGAAACGCTTTTCAGGATCAGCACTGGGCTCAAAACATGCAGCCCTGAGGTCTCTCATGATAGCAGGTGGTTAAATAGAAATTTGCTGCTCAGCTGACCCGGCAGGAGCAAACGTATGCTAAAAATGTTCTCAGAATGAGCTTTTCAGTGAAGAGAAGCCAGGCACATTTTAGCTAGTTTTACTTGTAAGTGGGGTTGGAAATGTTTTTCAGGCTCAGTACTGGGCTCAAAACATGCAGCCCTGAGGTCTCTCATGAAAGCAGGTGGTTAAATAGAAATTTGCTGCTCAGCTGACCAGGTAGGAGCAAACGTATGCAAAAAATGTACACAGAATGAGCTTTTCAGTGAAGAGCAGCCAGGCACATTTTAGCTAGTTTTACTTGTAAGTGGGGTTGGAAACGCTTTTCAGGATCAGTACTGGGCTCAAAACATGCAGCCCTGAGGTCTCTCATGATAGCAGGTGGTTAAATAGAAATTCGCTGCTCAGCTGACCCGGCAGGAGCAAACGTATGCTAAAAATGTACTCAGAATTAGCTTTTCAGTGAATAGCAGCCAGGCACATTTTAGCTAGTTTTACTTGTAAGTGGGGTTGGAAACGCTTTTCAGGCTCAGTACTGGGCTCAAAACATGCAGCCCTGAGGTCTCTCATGATAGCAGGTGGTTAAATAGAAATTCGCTGCTCAGCTGACCCGGCAGGAGCAAACGTATGCTAAAAATGTACTCAGAATGAGCTTTTCAGTGAAGAGAAGCCAGGCACATTTTAGCTAGTTTTACTTGTAAGTGGGGTTGGAAACGCTTTTCAGGCTCAGTACTGGGCTCAAAACATGCAGCCCTGAGGTCTCTCATGATAGCAGGTGGTTAAATAGAAATTCGCTGCTCAGCTGACCCGGCAGGAGCAAACGTATGCTAAAAATGTACTCAGAATGAGCTTTTCAGTGAAGAGAAGCCAGGCACATTTTAGCTAGTTTTACTTGTAAGTGGGGTTGGAAATGCTTTTCAGGCTCAGTACTGGGCTCAAAACATGCAGCCCTGAGGTCTCTCATGAAAGCAGGTGGTTAAATAGAAATTCGCTGCTCAGCTGACCCGGTAGGAGCAAACGTATGCCAAAAATGTACACAGAATGAGCTTTTCAGTGAATAGCAGCCAGGCACATTTTAGCTACTTTTACTTGTAAGTGGGGTTGGAAATGCTTTTCAGGCTCAGTACTGGGCTCAAAACATGCAGCCCTGAGGTCTCTCATGAAAGCAGGTGGTTAAATAGAAATTCGCAGCTCAGCTGACCTGGTAGGAGCAAACGTATGCCAAAAATGTACACAGAATGAGCTTTTCAGTGAATAGCAGCCAGGCACATTTTAGCTAGTTTTACTTGTAAGTGGGGTTGGAAACGCTTTTCAGGATCAGTACTGGGCTCAAAACATGCAGCCCTGAGGTCTCTCATGATAGCAGGTGGTTAAATAGAAATTTGCTGCTCAGCTGACCCGGCAGGAGCAAACGTATGCTAAAAATTTTCTCAGAATGAGCTTTTCAGTGAAGAGAAGCCAGGCACATTTTAGCTAGTTTTACTTGTAAGTGGGGTTGGAAATGCTTTTCAGGCTCAGTACTGGGCTCAAAACATGCAGCCATGAGGTCTCTCATGAAAGCAGGTGGTTAAATAGAAATTCGCTGCTCAGCTGACCCGGTAGGAGCAAACGTATGCCAAAAATGTACACAGAATGAGCTTTTCAGTGAATAGCAGCCAGGCACATTTTAGCTAGTTTTACTTGTAAGTGGGGTTGGAAACGCTTTTCAGGATCAGTACTGGGCTCAAAACATGCAGCCCTGAGGTCTCTCATGATAGCAGGTGGTTAAATAGAAATTCGCTGCTCAGCTGACCCGGCAGGAGCAAACGTATGCTTAAAATGTACTCAGAATGAGCTTTTCAGTGAAGAGAAGCCAGGCACATTTTAGCTAGTTTTACTTGTAAGTGGGGTTGGAAACGCTTTTCAGGATCAGTACTGGGCTCAAAACATGCAGCCCTGAGGTCTCTCGTGATAGCAGGTGGTTAAATAGAAATTCGCTGCTCAGCTGACCCGGCAGGAGCAAACGTATGCTAAAAATGTACTCAGAATGAGCTTTTCAGTGAATAGCAGCCAGGCACATTTTAGCTAGTTTTACTTGTAAGTGGGGTTGGAAACGCTTTTCAGGCTCAGTACTGGGCTCAAAACATGCAGCCCTGAGGTCTCTCATGATAGCAGGTGGTTAAATAGAAATTCGCTGCTCAGCTGACCCGGCAGGAGAAAACGTATGCTAAAAATGTACTCAGAATGAGCTTTTCAGTGAAGAGAAGCCAGGCACATTTTAGCTAGTTTTACTTGTAAGTGGGGTTGGAAACGCTTTTCAGGATCAGTACTGGGCTCAAAACATGCAGCCCTGAGGTCTCTCATGATAGCAGGTGGTTAAATAGAAATTCGCTGCTCAGCTGACCCGGCAGGAGCAAACGTATGCTAAAAATGTACTCAGAATGAGCTTTTCAGTGAAGAGAAGCCAGGCACATTTTAGCTAGTTTTACTTGTAAGTGGGGTTGGAAATGATTTTCAGGCTCAGTACTGGGCTCAAAACATGCAGCCCTGAGGTCTCTCATGAAAGCAGGTGGTAAAATAGAAATTCGCTGCTCAGCTGACCCGTAGGAGTAATTGTATGCCAAAAATGTACACAGAATGAGCTTTTCAGTGAATAGCAGCCAGGCACATTTTAGCTAGTTTTACTTGTAAGTGGGGTTGGAAATGCTTTTCAGGCTCAGTACTGGGCTCAAAACATGCAGCCCTGAGGTCTCTCATGAAAGCAGGTGGTTAAATAGAAATTCGCAGCTCAGCTGACCTGGTAGGAGCAAACGTATGCCAAAAATGTACACAGAATGAGCTTTTCAGTGAATAGCAGCCAGGCACATTTTAGCTAGTTTTACTTGTAAGTGGGGTTGGAAACGCTTTTCAGGATCAGTACTGGGCTCAAAACATGCAGCCCTGAGGTCTCTCATGATAGCAGGTGGTTAAATAGAAATTTGCTGCTCAGCTGACCCGGCAGGAGCAAACGTATGCTAAAAATGTTCTCAGAATGAGCTTTTCAGTGAAGAGAAGCCAGGCACATTTTAGCTAGTTTTACTTGTAAGTGGGGTTGGAAATGCTTTTCAGGCTCAGTACTGGGCTCAAAACATGCAGCCCTGAGGTCTCTCATGAAAGCAGGTGGTTAAATAGAAATTCCCTGCTCAGCTGACCCGGTAGGAGCAAACGTATGATTAAAATGTACTCAGAATGAGCTTTTCAGACAAGAGAAGCCAGGCACATTTTAGCTAGTTTTACTTGTAAGTGGGGTTGGAAATGCTTTTCAGGCTCAGTACTGGGCTCAAAACATGCAGCCCTGAGGTCTCTCATGAAAGCAGGTGGTTAAATAGAAATTCGCTGCTCAGCTGACCCGGTAGGAGCAAACATATGCCAAAAATGTACACAGAATGAGCTTTTCAGTGAAGAGAAGCCAGGCACATTTTAGCTAGTTTTACTTGTAAGTGGGGTTGAAATGCTTTTCAGGCTCAGTACTGGGCTCAAAACATGCAGCCCTGAGGTCTCTCATGAAAGCAGGTGGTTAAATAGAAATTCGCAGCTCAGCTGACCTGGTAGGAGCAAACGTATGCCAAAAATGTACACAGAATGAGCTTTTCAGTGAATAGCAGCCAGGCACATTTTAGCTAGTTTTACTTGTAAGTGGGGTTGGAAACGCTTTTCAGGATCAGTACTGGGCTCAAAACATGCAGCCCTGAGGTCTCTCATGATAGCAGGTGGTTAAATAGAAATTTGCTGCTCAGCTGACCCGGCAGGAGCAAACGTATGCCAAAAATGTACACAGAATGAGCTTTTTAGTGAAGAGCAGCGAGGCACATTTTAGCTAGTTTTACTTGTAAGTGGGGTTGGAAACGCTTTTCAGGATCAGTACTGGGCTCAAAACATGCAGCCCTGAGGTCTCTCATGATAGCAGGTGGTTAAATAGAAATTCGCTGCTCAGCTGACCCGGCAGGAGCAAACGTATGCTAAAAATGTACTCAGAATGAGCTTTTCAGTGAAGAGAAGCCAGGCACATTTTAGCTAGTTTTACTTGTAAGTGGGGTTGGAAATGATTTTCAGGCTCAGTACTGGGCTCAAAACATGCAGCCCTGAGGTCTCTCATGAAAGCAGGTGGTAAAATAGAAATTCGCTGCTCAGCTGACCCGGTAGGAGTAATTGTATGCCAAAAATGTACACAGAATGAGCTTTTCAGTGAATAGCAGCCAGGCACATTTTAGCTAGTTTTACTTGTAAGTGGGGTTGGAAATGCTTTTCAGGCTCAGTACTGGGCTCAAAACATGCAGCCCTGAGGTCTCTCATGAAAGCAGGTGGTTAAATAGAAATTCGCAGCTCAGCTGACCTGGTAGGAGCAAACGTATGCCAAAAATGTACACAGAATGAGCTTTTCAGTGAATAGCAGCCAGGGACATTTTAGCTAGTTTTACTTGTAAGTGGGGTTGGAAACGCTTTTCAGGATCAGTACTGGGCTCAAAACATGCAGCCCTGAGGTCTCTCATGATAGCAGGTGGTTAAATAGAAATTTGCTGCTCAGCTGACCCGGCAGGAGCAAACGTATGCTAAAAATGTTCTCAGAATGAGCTTTTCAGTGAAGAGAAGCCAGGCACATTTTAGCTAGTTTTACTTGTAAGTGGGGTTGGAAATGCTTTTCAGGCTCAGTACTGGGCTCAAAACATGCAGCCCTGAGGTCTCTCATGAAAGCAGGTGGTTAAATAGAAATTCCCTGCTCAGCTGACCCGGTAGGAGCAAACGTATGATTAAAATGTACTCAGAATGAGCTTTTCAGTCAAGAGAAGCCAGGCACATTTTAGCTAGTTTTACTTGTAAGTGGGGTTGGAAATGCTTTTCAGGCTCAGTACTGGGCTCAAAACATGCAGCCCTGAGGTCTCTCATGAAAGCAGGTGGTTAAATAGAAATTCGCTGCTCAGCTGACCCGGTAGGAGCAAACATATGCCAAAAATGTACACAGAATGAGCTTTTCAGTGAAGAGAAGCCAGGCACATTTTAGCTAGTTTTACTTGTAAGTGGGGTTGAAATGCTTTTCAGGCTCAGTACTGGGCTCAAAACATGCAGCCCTGAGGTCTCTCATGAAAGCAGGTGGTTAAATAGAAATTCGCAGCTCAGCTGACCTGGTAGGAGCAAACGTATGCCAAAAATGTACACAGAATGAGCTTTTCAGTGAATAGCAGCCAGGCACATTTTAGCTAGTTTTACTTGTAAGTGGGGTTGGAAACGCTTTTCAGGATCAGTACTGGGCTCAAAACATGCAGCCCTGAGGTCTCTCATGATAGCAGGTGGTTAAATAGAAATTTGCTGCTCAGCTGACCCGGCAGGAGCAAACGTATGCTAAAAATGTTCTCAGAATGAGCTTTTCAGTGAAGAGAAGCCAGGCACATTTTAGCTAGTTTTACTTGTAAGTGGGGTTGGAAATGCTTTTCAGGCTCAGTACTGGGCTCAAAACATGCAGCCCTGAGGTCTCTCATGAAAGCAGGTGGTTAAATAGAAATTCGCTGCTCAGCTGACCCGGTAGGAGCAAACGTATGCCAAAAATGTACACAGAATGAGATTTTCAGTGAATAGCAGCCAGGCACATTTTAGCTAGTTTTACTTGTAAGTGGGGTTGGAAACGCTTTTCAGGATCAGTACTGGGCTCAAAACATGCCGCCCTGAGGTCTCTCATGATAGCAGGTGGTTAAATAGAAATTCGCTGCTCAGCTGACCCGGCAGGAGCAAACGTATGCTTAAAATGTACTCAGAATGAGCTTTTCAGTGAAGAGAAGCCAGGCACATTTTAGCTAGTTTTACTTGTAAGTGGGGTTGGAAATGCTTTTCAGGCTCAGTACTGGGCTCAAAACATGCAGCCCTGAGGTCTCTCATGAAAGCAGGTGGTTAAATAGAAATTCGCTGCTCAGCTGACCCGGTAGGAGCAAACGTATGCCAAAAATGTACACAGAATGAGCTTTTCAGTGAAGAGAAGCCAGGCACATTTTAGCTAGTTTTACTTGTAAGTGGGGTTGGAAATGCTTTTCAGGCTCAGTACTGGGCTCAAAACATGCAGCCCTGAGGTCTCTCATGAAAGCAGGTGGTTAAATAGAAATTCCCTGCTCAGCTGACCCGGTAGGAGCAAACGTATGATTAAAATGTACTCAGAATGAGCTTTTCAGACAAGAGAAGCCAGGCACATTTTAGCTAGTTTTACTTGTAAGTGGGGTTGGAAATGCTTTTCAGGCTCAGTACTGGGCTCAAAACATGCAGCCCTGAGGTCTCTCATGAAAGCAGGTGGTTAAATAGAAATTCGCTGCTCAGCTGACCCGGTAGGAGCAAACATATGCCAAAAATGTACACAGAATGAGCTTTTCAGTGAAGAGAAGCCAGGCACATTTTAGCTAGTTTTACTTGTAAGTGGGGTTGAAATGCTTTTCAGGCTCAGTACTGGGCTCAAAACATGCAGCCCTGAGGTCTCTCATGAAAGCAGGTGGTTAAATAGAAATTCGCAGCTCAGCTGACCTGGTAGGAGCAAACGTATGCCAAAAATGTACACAGAATGAGCTTTTCAGTGAATAGCAGCCAGGCACATTTTAGCTAGTTTTACTTGTAAGTGGGGTTGGAAACGCTTTTCAGGATCAGTACTGGGCTCAAAACATGCAGCCCTGAGGTCTCTCATGATAGCAGGTGGTTAAATAGAAATTTGCTGCTCAGCTGACCCGGCAGGAGCAAACGTATGCCAAAAATGTACACAGAATGAGCTTTTTAGTGAAGAGCAGCGAGGCACATTTTAGCTAGTTTTACTTGTAAGTGGGGTTGGAAACGCTTTTCAGGATCAGTACTGGGCTCAAAACATGCAGCCCTGAGGTCTCTCATGATAGCAGGTGGTTAAATAGAAATTCGCTGCTCAGCTGACCCGGCAGGAGCAAACGTATGCTAAAAATGTACTCAGAATGAGCTTTTCAGTGAAGAGAAGCCAGGCACATTTTAGCTAGTTTTACTTGTAAGTGGGGTTGGAAATGATTTTCAGGCTCAGTACTGGGCTCAAAACATGCAGCCCTGAGGTCTCTCATGAAAGCAGGTGGTAAAATAGAAATTCGCTGCTCAGCTGACCCGGTAGGAGTAATTGTATGCCAAAAATGTACACAGAATGAGCTTTTCAGTGAATAGCAGCCAGGCACATTTTAGCTAGTTTTACTTGTAAGTGGGGTTGGAAATGCTTTTCAGGCTCAGTACTGGGCTCAAAACATGCAGCCCTGAGGTCTCTCATGAAAGCAGGTGGTTAAATAGAAATTCGCAGCTCAGCTGACCTGGTAGGAGCAAACGTATGCCAAAAATGTACACAGAATGAGCTTTTCAGTGAATAGCAGCCAGGGACATTTTAGCTAGTTTTACTTGTAAGTGGGGTTGGAAACGCTTTTCAGGATCAGTACTGGGCTCAAAACATGCAGCCCTGAGGTCTCTCATGATAGCAGGTGGTTAAATAGAAATTTGCTGCTCAGCTGACCCGGCAGGAGCAAACGTATGCTAAAAATGTTCTCAGAATGAGCTTTTCAGTGAAGAGAAGCCAGGCACATTTTAGCTAGTTTTACTTGTAAGTGGGGTTGGAAATGCTTTTCAGGCTCAGTACTGGGCTCAAAACATGCAGCCCTGAGGTCTCTCATGAAAGCAGGTGGTTAAATAGAAATTCCCTGCTCAGCTGACCCGGTAGGAGCAAACGTATGATTAAAATGTACTCAGAATGAGCTTTTCAGTCAAGAGAAGCCAGGCACATTTTAGCTAGTTTTACTTGTAAGTGGGGTTGGAAATGCTTTTCAGGCTCAGTACTGGGCTCAAAACATGCAGCCCTGAGGTCTCTCATGAAAGCAGGTGGTTAAATAGAAATTCGCTGCTCAGCTGACCCGGTAGGAGCAAACATATGCCAAAAATGTACACAGAATGAGCTTTTCAGTGAAGAGAAGCCAGGCACATTTTAGCTAGTTTTACTTGTAAGTGGGGTTGAAATGCTTTTCAGGCTCAGTACTGGGCTCAAAACATGCAGCCCTGAGGTCTCTCATGAAAGCAGGTGGTTAAATAGAAATTCGCAGCTCAGCTGACCTGGTAGGAGCAAACGTATGCCAAAAATGTACACAGAATGAGCTTTTCAGTGAATAGCAGCCAGGCACATTTTAGCTAGTTTTACTTGTAAGTGGGGTTGGAAACGCTTTTCAGGATCAGTACTGGGCTCAAAACATGCAGCCCTGAGGTCTCTCATGATAGCAGGTGGTTAAATAGAAATTTGCTGCTCAGCTGACCCGGCAGGAGCAAACGTATGCTAAAAATGTTCTCAGAATGAGCTTTTCAGTGAAGAGAAGCCAGGCACATTTTAGCTAGTTTTACTTGTAAGTGGGGTTGGAAATGCTTTTCAGGCTCAGTACTGGGCTCAAAACATGCAGCCCTGAGGTCTCTCATGAAAGCAGGTGGTTAAATAGAAATTCGCTGCTCAGCTGACCCGGTAGGAGCAAACGTATGCCAAAAATGTACACAGAATGAGATTTTCAGTGAATAGCAGCCAGGCACATTTTAGCTAGTTTTACTTGTAAGTGGGGTTGGAAACGCTTTTCAGGATCAGTACTGGGCTCAAAACATGCAGCCCTGAGGTCTCTCATGATAGCAGGTGGTTAAATAGAAATTCGCTGCTCAGCTGACCCGGCAGGAGCAAACGTATGCTTAAAATGTACTCAGAATGAGCTTTTCAGTGAAGAGAAGCCAGGCACATTTTAGCTAGTTTTACTTGTAAGTGGGGTTGGAAATGCTTTTCAGGCTCAGTACTGGGCTCAAAACATGCAGCCCTGAGGTCTCTCATGAAAGCAGGTGGTTAAATAGAAATTCGCTGCTCAGCTGACCCGGTAGGAGCAAACGTATGCCAAAAATGTACACAGAATGAGCTTTTCAGTGAAGAGAAGCCAGGCACATTTTAGCTAGTTTTACTTGTAAGTGGGGTTGGAAATGCTTTTCAGGCTCAGTACTGGGCTCAAAACATGCAGCCCTGAGGTCTCTCATGAAAGCAGGTGGTTAAATAGAAATTCGCAGCTCAGCTGACCTGGTAGGACCAAACGTATGCCAAAAATGTACACAGAATGAGCTTTTCAGTGAATGGCAGCCAGGCACATTTTAGCTAGTTTTACTTGTAAGTGGGGTTGGAAACGCTTTTCAGGATCAGTACTGGGCTCAAAACATGCAGCCCTGAGGTCTCTCATGATAGCAGGTGGTTAAATAGAAATTTGCTGCTCAGCTGACCCGGCAGGAGCAAACGTATGCCAAAAATGTACACAGAATGAGCTATTTAGTGAATAGCAGCCAGGCACATTTTAGCTAGTTTTACTTGTAAGTGGGGTTGGAAACGCTTTTCAGGATCAGTACTGGGCTCAAAACATGCAGACCTGGGGTCTCTCATGATAGCAGGTGGTAAAATAGAAATTCGCTGCTCAGCTGACCCGGCAGGAGCAAACGTATGCTAAAAATATACTCAGAATGAGCTTTTCAGTGAAGAGAAGCCAGGCACATTTTAGCTAGTTTTACTTGTAAGTGGGGTTGGAAATGCTTTTCAGGCTCAGTACTGGGCTCAAAACATGCAGCCCTGAGGTCTCTCATGAAAGCAGGTGGTTAAATAGAAATTCGCTGCTCAGCTGAACCGGTAGGAGCAAACGTATGCCAAAAATGTACACAGAATGAGCTTTTCAGTGAAGAGAAGCCAGGCACATTTTAGCTAGTTTTACTTGTAAGTGGGGTTGGAAATGCTTTTCAGGCTCAGTACTGGGCTCAAAACATGCAGCCCTGAGGTCTCTCATGAAAGCAGGTGGTTAAATAGAAATTCGCAGCTCAGCTGACCTGGTAGGAGCAAACGTATGCCAAAAATGTACACAGAATGAGCTTTTCAGTGAATAGCAGCCAGGCACATTTTAGCTAGTTTTACTTGTAAGTGGGGTTGGAAACGCTTTTCAGGATCCAGTACTGGGCTCAAAACATGCAGCCCTGAGGTCTCTCATGATAGCAGGTGGTTAAATAGAAATTTGCTGCTCAGCTGACCCGGCAGGAGCAAACGTATGCTAAAAATGTTCTCAGAATGAGCTTTTCAGTGAAGAGAAGCCAGGCACATTTTAGCTAGTTTTACTTGTAAGTGGGGTTGGAAATGCTTTTCAGGCTCAGTACTGGGCTCAAAACATGCAGCCCTGAGATCTCTCATATAAGCAGGTGGTTAAAGAGAAATTCGCTGCTCAGTTGACCCGGTAGGAGCAAACGTATGCCAAAAATGTACACAGAATGAGCTTTTCAGTGAAGAGCAGCCAGGCACATTTTAGCTAGTTTTACTTGTAAGTGGGGTTGGAAACGCTTTTCAGGATCAGTACTGGGCTCAAAACATGCAGCCCTGAGGTCTCTCATGATAGCAGGTGGTTAAATAGAAATTCGCTGCTCAGCTGACCCGGCAGGAGCAAACGTATGCTAAAAATGTACTCAGAATGAGCTTTTCAGTGAATAGCAGCCAGGCACATTTTAGCTAGTTTTACTTGTAAGTGGGGTTGGAAACGCTTTTCAGGCTCAGTACTGGGCTCAAAACATGCAGCCCTGAGGTCTCTCATGATAGCAGGTGGTTAAATAGAAATTCGCTGCTCAGCTGACCCGGCAGGAGCAAACGTATGCTAAAAATGTACTCAGAATGAGCTTTTCAGTGAAGAGAAGCCAGGCACATTTTAGCTAGTTTTACTTGTAAGTGGGGTTGGAAATGCTTTTCAGGCTCAGTACTGGGCTCAAAACATGCAGCCCTGAGGTCTCTCATGAAAGCAGGTGGTTAAATAGAAATTCGCTGCTCAGCTGACCCGGTAGGAGCAAACGTATGCCAAAAATGTACACAGAATGAGCTTTTCAGTGAAGAGAAGCCAGGCACATTTTAGCTAGTTTTACTTGTAAGTGGGGTTGGAAATGCTTTTCAGGCTCAGTACTGGGCTCAAAACATGCAGCCCTGAGGTCTCTCATGAAAGCAGGTGGTTAAATAGAAATTCGCAGCTCAGCTGACCTGGTAGGAGCAAACGTATGCCAAAAATGTACACAGAATGAGCTTTTCAGTGAATAGCAGCCAGGCACATTTTAGCTAGTTTTACTTGTAAGTGGGGTTGGAAACGCTTTTCAGGATCAGTACTGGGCTCAAAACATGCAGCCCTGAGGTCTCTCATGATAGCAGGTGGTTAAATAGAAATTTGCTGCTCAGCTGACCCGGCAGGAGCAAACGTATGCTAAAAATGTTCTCAGAATGAGCTTTTCAGTGAAGAGAAGCCAGGCACATTTTAGCTAGTTTTACTTGTAAGTGGGGTTGGAAATGCTTTTCAGGCTCAGTACTGGGCTCAAAACATGCAGCCCTGAGATCTCTCATATAAGCAGGTGGTTAAAGAGAAATTCGCTGCTCAGTTGACCCGGTAGGAGCAAACGTATGCCAAAAATGTACACAGAATGAGCTTTTCAGTGAAGAGCAGCCAGGCACATTTTAGCTAGTTTTACTTGTAAGTGGGGTTGGAAACGCTTTTCAGGATCAGTACTGGGCTCAAAACATGCAGCCCTGAGGTCTCTCATGATAGCAGGTGGTTAAATAGAAATTCGCTGCTCAGCTGACCCGGCAGGAGCAAACGTATGCTAAAAATGTACTCAGAATGAGCTTTTCAGTGAATAGCAGCCAGGCACATTTTAGCTAGTTTTACTTGTAAGTGGGGTTGGAAACGCTTTTCAGGATCAGTACTGGGCTCAAAACATGCAGCCCTGAGGTCTCTCGTGATAGCAGGTGGTTAAATAGAAATTCGCTGCTCAGCTGACCCGGCAGGAGCAAACGTATGCTAAAAATGTACTCAGAATGAGCTTTTCAGTGAAGAGAAGCCAGGCACATTTTAGCTAGTTTTACTTGTAAGTGGGGTTGGAAATGCTTTTCAGGCTCAGTACTGGGCTCAAAACATGCAGCCCTGAGGTCTCTCATGAAAGCAGGTGGTTAAATAGAAATTCGCTGCTCAGCTGACCCAGTAGGAGCAAACGTATGCCAAAAATGTACACAGAATGAGCTTTTCAGTGAATAGCAGCCAGGAACATTTTAGCTAGTTTTACTTGTAAGTGGGGTTGGAAATGCTTTTCAGGCTCAGTACTGGGCTCAAAACATGCAGCCCTGAGGTCTCTCATGAAAGCAGGTGGTTAAATAGAAATTCGCAGCTCAGCTGACCTGGTAGGAGCAAACGTATGCCAAAAATGTACACAGAATGAGCTTTTCAGTGAATAGCAGCCAGGCACATTTTAGCTAGTTTTACTTGTAAGTGGGGTTGGAAACGCTTTTCAGGATCAGTACTGGGCTCAAAACATGCAGCCCTGAGGTCTCTCATGATAGCAGGTGGTTAAATAGAAATTTGCTGCTCAGCTGACCCGGCAGGAGCAAACGTATGCTAAAAATGTTCTCAGAATGAGCTTTTCAGTGAATAGCAGCCAGGCACATTTTAGCTAGTTTTACTTGTAAGTGGGGTTGGAAACGCTTTTCAGGATCAGTACTGGGCTCAAAACATGCAGCCCTGAGGTCTCTCATGATAGCAGGTGGTTAAATAGAAATTCGCTGCTCAGCTGACCCGGCAGGAGCAAACGTATGCTTAAAATGTACTCAGAATGAGCTTTTCAGTGAAGAGAAGCCAGGCACATTTTAGCTAGTTTTACTTGTAAGTGGGGTTGGAAACGCTTTTCAGGCTCAGTACTGGGCTCAAAACATGCAGCCCTGAGGTCTCTCATGAAAGCAGGTGGTTAAATAGAAATTCACTGCTCAGCTGACCCGGCAGGAGCAAACGTATGCCAAAAATGTACACAGAATGAGCTTTTTAGTGAAGAGCAGCCAGGCACATTTTAGCTAGTTTTACTTGTAAGTGGGGTTGGAAACGCTTTTCAGGATCAGTACTGGGCTCAAAACATGCAGCCCTGAGGTCTCTCGTGATAGCAGGTGGTTAAATAGAAATTTGCTGCTCAGCTGACCCGGCAGGAGCAAACGTATGCTAAAAATGTACTCAGAATGAGCTTTTCAGTGAAGAGAAGCCAGGCATATTTTAGCTAGTTTTACTTGTAAGTGGGGTTGGAAATGCTTTTCAGGCTCAGTACTGGGCTCAAAACATGCAGCCCTGAGGTCTCTCATGAAAGCAGGCGGTTAAATAGAAATTCGCTGCTCAGCTGACCCGGTAGGAGCAAACGTATGCCAAAAATGTACACAGAATGAGCTTTTCAGTGAATAGCAGCCAGGCACATTTAACTAGTTTTACTTGTAAGTGGGGTTGGAAACGCTTTTCAGGCTCAGTACTGGGCTCAAAACATGCAGCCCTGAGGTCTCTCATGAAAGCAGGTGGTTAAATAGAAATTCGCAGCTCAGCTGACCCGGTAGGAGCAAACGTATGCCAAAAATGTACACAGAATGAGCTTTTCAGTGAAGAGAAGCCAGGCACATTTTAGCTAGTTTTACTTGTAAGTGGGGTTGGAAATGCTTTTCAGGCTCAGTACTGGGCTCAAAACATGCAGCCCTGAGGTCTCTCATGATAGCAGGTGGTTAAATAGAAATTTGCTGCTCAGCTGACCCGGCAGGAGCAAACATATGCCAAAAATGTACACAGAATGAGCTTTTCAGTGAAGAGAAGCCAGGCACATTTTAGCTAGTTTTACTTGTAAGTGGGGTTGAAATGCTTTTCAGGCTCAGTACTGGGCTCAAAACATGCAGCCCTGAGGTCTCTCATGAAAGCAGGTGGTTAAATAGAAATTCGCAGCTCAGCTGACCTGGTAGGAGCAAACGTATGCCAAAAATGTACACAGAATGAGCTTTTCAGTGAATAGCAGCCAGGCACATTTTAGCTAGTTTTACTTGTAAGTGGGGTTGGAAACGCTTTTCAGGATCAGTACTGGGCTCAAAACATGCAGCCCTGAGGTCTCTCATGATAGCAGGTGGTTAAATAGAAATTTGCTGCTCAGCTGACCCGGCAGGAGCAAACGTATGCTAAAAATGTTCTCAGAATGAGCTTTTCAGTGAAGAGAAGCCAGGCACATTTTAGCTAGTTTTACTTGTAAGTGGGGTTGGAAATGCTTTTCAGGCTCAGTACTGGGCTCAAAACATGCAGCCCTGAGGTCTCTCATGAAAGCAGGTGGTTAAATAGAAATTCGCTGCTCAGCTGACCCGGTAGGAGCAAACGTATGCCAAAAATGTACACAGAATGAGCTTTTCAGTGAATAGCAGCCAGGCACATTTTAGCTAGTTTTACTTGTAAGTGGGGTTGGAAACGCTTTTCAGGATCAGTACTGGGCTCAAAACATGCAGCCCTGAGGTCTCTCATGATAGCAGGTGGTTAAATAGAAATTCGCTGCTCAGCTGACCCGGTAGGAGCAAACGTATGCCAAAAATGTACACAGAATGAGCTTTTCAGTGAAGAGAAGCCAGGCACATTTTAGCTAGTTTTACTTGTAAGTGGGGTTGGAAATGCTTTTCAGGCTCAGTACTGGGCTCAAAACATGCAGCCCTGAGGTCTCTCATGAAAGCAGGTGGTTAAATAGAAATTCGTAGCTCAGCTGACCTGGTAGGAGCAAACGTATGCCAAAAATGTACACAGAATGAGCTTTTCAGTGAATAGCAGCCAGGCACATTTTAGCTAGTTTTACTTGTAAGTGGGGTTGGAAACGCTTTTCAGGATCAGTACTGGGCTCAAAACATGCAGCCCTGAGGTCTCTCATGATAGCAGGTGGTTAAATAGAAATTTGCTGCTCAGCTGACCCGGCAGGAGCAAACGTATGCCAAAAATGTACACAGAATGAGCTATTTAGTGAATAGCAGCCAGGCACATTTTAGCTAGTTTTACTTGTAAGTGGGGTTGGAAACACTTTTCAGGATCAGTACTGGGCTCAAAACATGCAGCCCTGAGGTCTCTCATGATAGCAGGTGGTTAAATAGAAATTCGCTGCTCAGCTGACCCGGCAGGAGCAAACGTATGCCAAAAATGTACACAGAATGAGCTTTTCAGTGAAGAGAAGCCAGGCACATTTTAGCTAGTTTTACTTGTAAGTGGGGTTGGAAATGCTTTTCAGGCTCAGTACTGGGCTCAAAACATGCAGCCCTGAGGTCTCTAATGAAAGCAGGTGGTTAAATAGAAATTTGCAGCTCAGCTGACCTGGTAGGAGCAAACGTATGCCAAAAATGTACACAGAATGAGCTTTTCAGTGAATAGCAGCCAGGCACATTTTAGCTAGTTTTACTTGTAAGTGGGGTTGGAAACGCTTTTCAGGATCAGTACTGGGCTCAAAACATGCAGCCCTGAGGTCTCTCATGATAGCAGGTGGTTAAATAGAAATTTGCTGCTCAGCTGACCCGGCAGGAGCAAACGTATGCTAAAAATGTTCTCAGAATGAGCTTTTCAGTGAAGAGAAGCCAGGCACATTTTAGCTAGTTTTACTTGTAAGTGGGGTTGGAAATGCTTTTCAGGCTCACTACTGGGCTCAAAACATGCAGCCCTGAGATCTCTCATATAAGCAGGTGGTTAAAGAGAAATTCACTGCTCAGTTGACCCGGTAGGAGCAAACGTATGCCAAAAATGTACACAGAATGAGCTTTTCAGTGAAGAGCAGCCAGGCACATTTTAGCTAGTTTTACTTGTAAGTGGGGTTGGAAACGCTTTTCAGGATCAGTACTGGGCTCAAAACATGCAGCCCTGAGGTCTCTCATGATAGCAGGTGGTTAAATAGAAATTCGCTGCTCAGCTGACCCGGCAGGAGCAAACGTATGCTAAAAATGTACTCAGAATGAGCTTTTCAGTGAATAGCAGCCAGGCACATTTTAGCTAGTTTTACTTGTAAGTGGGGTTGGAAACGCTTTTCAGGCTCAGTACTGGGCTCAAAACATGCAGCCCTGAGGTCTCTCATGATAGCAGGTGGTTAAATAGAAATTCGCTGCTCAGCTGACCCGGCAGGAGCAAACGTATGCTTAAAATGTACTCAGAATGAGCTTTTCAGTGAAGAGAAGCCAGGCACATTTTAGCTAGTTTTACTTGTAAGTGGGGTTGGAAATGCTTTTCAGGCTCAGTACTGGGCTCAAAACATGCAGCCCTGAGGTCTCTCATGAAAGCAGGTGGTTAAATAGAAATTCGCTGCTCAGCTGACCCGGTAGGAGCAAACGTATGCCAAAAATGTACACAGAATGAGCTTTTTAGTGAAGAGCAGCCAGGCACATTTTAGCTAGTTTTACTTGTAAGTGGGGTTGGAAACGCTTTTCAGGCTCAGTACTGGGCTCAAAACATGCAGCCCTGAGGTCTGTCATGAAAGCAAGAGGTTAAATAAAAATTCGCTGCTCAGCTGACCCGGCAGGAGCAAACATATGCCAAAAATGTACACAGAATGAGCTTTTTAGTGAATAGCAGCCAGGCACATTTTAGCTAGTTTTACTTGTAAGTGGGGTTGGAAACGCTTTTCAGGATCAGTACTGGGCTCAAAACATGCAGCCCTGAGGTCTCTCGTGATAGCAGGTGGTTAAATAGAAATTTGCTGCTCAGCTGACCCGGCAGGAGCAAACGTATGCTAAAAATGTACTCAGAATGAGCTTTTCAGTGAAGAGAAGCCAGGCATATTTTAGCTAGTTTTACTTGTAAGTGGGGTTGGAAATGCTTTTCAGGCTCAGTACTGGGCTCAAAACATGCAGCCCTGAGGTCTCTCATGAAAGCAGGCGGTTAAATAGAAATTCGCTGCTCAGCTGACCCGGTAGGAGCAAACGTATGCCAAAAATGTACACAGAATGAGCTTTTCAGTGAATAGCAGCCAGGCACATTTAACTAGTTTTACTTGTAAGTGGGGTTGGAAACGCTTTTCAGGCTCAGTACTGGGCTCAAAACATGCAGCCCTGAGGTCTCTCATGATAGCAGGTGGTTAAATAGAAATTTGCTGCTCAGCTGACCCGGCAGGAGCAAACGTATGCTAAAAATGTTCTCAGAATGAGCTTTTCAGTGAAGAGAAGCCAGGCACATTTTAGCTAGTTTTACTTGTAAGTGGGGTTGGAAATGCTTTTCAGGCTCAGTACTGGGCTCAAAACATGCAGCCCTGAGGTCTCTCATGAAAGCAGGTGGTTCAATAGAAAATCGCTGCTCAGCTGAACCGGTAGGAGCAAACGTATGCCAAAAATGTACACAGAATGAGCTTTTCAGTGAATAGCAGCCAGGCACATTTTAGCTAGTTTTGCTTGTAAGTGGGGTTGGAAATGCTTTTCAGGCTCAGTACTGGGCTCAAAACATGCAGCCCTGAGGTCTCTCATGAAAGCAGGTGGTTAAATAGAAATTCGCAGCTCAGCTGACCTGGTAGGAGCAAACGTATGCCAAAAATGTACACAGAATGAGCTTTTCAGTGAATAGCAGCCAGGCACATTTTAGCTAGTTTTACTTGTAAGTGGGGTTGGAAACGCTTTTCAGGATCAGTACTGGGCTCAAAACATGCAGCCCTGAGGTCTCTCATGATAGCAGGTGGTTAAATAGAAATGTGCTGCTCAGCTGACCCGGCAGGAGCAAACGTATGCTAAAAATGTTCTCAGAATGAGCTTTTCAGTGAAGAGAAGCCAGGCACATTTTAGCTAGTTTTACTTGTAAGTGGGGTTGGAAATGCTTTTCAGGCTCAGTACTGGGCTCAAAACATGCAGCCCTGAGGTCTCTCATGAAAGCAGGTGGTTAAATAGAAATTCGCTGCTCAGCTGACCCGGTAGGAGCAAACGTATGCCAAAAATGTACACAGAATGAGCTTTTAAGTGAATAGCAGCCAGGCACATTTTAGCTAGTTTTACTTGTAAGTGGGGTTGGAAACGCTTTTCAGGATCAGTACTGGGCTCAAAACATGCAGCCCTGAGGCCTCTCATGATAGCAGGTGGTTAAATAGAAATTCGCTGCTCAGCTGACCCGGCAGGAGCAAACGTATGCTTAAAATGTACTCATAATGAGCTTTTCAGTGAAGAGAAGCCAGGCACATTTTAGCTAGTTTTACTTGTAAGTGGGGTTGGAAATGCTTATCAGGCTCAGTTCTGGGCTCAAAACATGCAGCCCTGAGGTCTCTCATGAAAGCAGGTGGTTAAATAGAAATTCGCTGCTCAGCTGACCCGGTAGGAGCAAACGTATGCCAAAAATGTACACAGAATGAGCTTTTCAGTGAAGAGCAGCCAGGCACATTTTAGCTAGTTTTCCTTGTAAGTGGGGTTGGAAACGCTTTTCAGGCTCAGTACTGGGCTCAAAACATGCAGCCCTGAGGTCTCTCATGAAAGCAAGAGGTTAAATAAAAATTCGCTGCTCAGCTGACCCGGCAGGAGCAAACGTATGCCAGAAATATACACAGAATGAGCTTTTTAGTGAATAGCAGCCAGGCACATTTTAGCTAGTTTTACTTGTAAGTGGGGTTGGAAACGCTTTTCAGGATCAGTACTGGGCTCAAAACATGCAGCCCTGAGGTATCTCGTGATAGCAGGTGGTTAAATAGAAATTCGCTGCTCAGCTGACCCGGCAGGAGCAAACGTATGCTAAAAATGTACTCAGAATGAGCTTTTCAGTGAAGAGAAGCCAGGCATATTTTAGCTAGTTTTACTTGTAAGTGGGGTTGGAAATGCTTTTCAGGCTCAGTACTGGGCTCAAAACATGCAGCCCTGAGGTCTCTCATGAAAGCAGGTGGTTAAATAGAAATTCACTGCTCAGCTGACCCTGTAGGAGCAAACGTATGCCAAAAATGTACACAGAATGAGCTTTTCAGTGAATAGCAGCCAGGCACATTTTAGCTAGTTTTACTTGTAAGTGGGGTTGGAAACGCTTTTCAGGCTCAGTACTGGGCTCAAAACATGCAGCCCTGAGGTCTCTCATGAAAGCAGGTGGTTAAATAGAAATTCGCAGCTCAGCTGACCCGGTAGGAGCAAATGTATGCCAAAAATGTACACAGAATGAGCTTTTCAGTGAAGAGAAGCCAGGCACATTTTAGCTAGTTTTACTTGTAAGTGGGGTGGGAAATGCTTTTCAGGCTCAGTACTGGGCTCAAAACATACAGCCCTGAGGTCTCTCATGATAGCAGGTGGTTAAATAGAAATTTGCTGCCCAGCTGACCCGGCAGGAGCAAACGTATGCTAAAAATGTTCTCAGAATGAGCTTTTCAGTGAAGAGAAGCCAGGCACATTTTAGCTAGTTTTACTTGTAAGTGGGGTTGGAAACGCTTTTCAGGCTCAGTACTGGGCTCAAAACATGCAGCCCTGAGGTCTCTCATGAAAGCAGGTGGTTAAATAGAAATTCGCAGCTCAGCTAACCCGGTAGGAGCAAACGTATGCCAAAAATTTACACAGAATGAGCTTTTCAGTGAGGAGAAGCGAGGCACATTTTAGCTAGTTTTACTTGTAAGTGGGGTTGGAAATGCTTTTCAGGCTCAGTACTGGGCTCAAAACATGCAGCCCTGAGGTCTCTCATGAAAGCAGGTGGTTAAATAGAAATTCGCTGCTCAGCTGACCCGGTAGGAGCAAACGTATGCCAAAAATGTACACAGAATGAGCTTTTCAGTGAATAGCAGCCAGGCACATTTTAGCTAGTTTTACTTGTAAGTGGGGTTGGAAACGCTTTTCAGGCTCAGTACTGGGCTCAAAACATGCAGCCCTGAGGTCTCTCATGAAAGCAGGTGGTTAAATAGAAATTCGCAGCTCAGCTGACCCGGTAGGAGCAAACGTATGCCAAAAATGTACACAGAATGAGCTTTTCAGTGAAGAGAAGCCAGGCACATTTTAGCTAGTTTTACTTGTAAGTGGGGTTGGAAATGCTTTTCAGGCTCAGTACTGGGCTCAAAACATGCAGCCCTGAAGTCTCTCATGATAGCAGGTGGTTAAATAGAAATTTGCTGCTCAGCTGACCCGGCAGGAGCAAACGTATGCTAAAAAAGTTCTTAGAATGAGCTTTTCAGTGAAGAGAAGCCAGGCACATTTTAGCTAGTTTTACTTGTAAGTGGGGTTGGAAATGCTTTTCAGGCTCAGTACTGGGCTCAAAACATGCAGCCCTGAGGTCTCTCATGAAAGCAGGTGGTTAAATAGAAATTCGCTGCTCAGCTGACCCGGTAGGAGCAAACGTATGCCAAAAATGTACACAGAATGAGCTTTTCAGTGAATAGCAGCCAGGCACATTTTAGCTAGTTTTACTTGTAAGTGGGGTTGGAAACGCTTTTCAGGATCAGTACTGGGCTCAAAACATGCAGCCCTGAGGTCTCTCATGATAGCAGGTGGTTAAATAGAAATTTGCTGCTCAGCTGACCGGGCAGGAGCAAACGTATGCTAAAAATGTTCTCAGAATGAGCTTTTCAGTGAAGAGAAGCCAGGCACATTTTAGCTAGTTTTACTTGTAAGTGGGGTTGGAAATGTTTTCAGGCTCAGTACTGGGCTCAAAACATGCAGCCCTGAGGTCTCTCATGAAAGCAGGTGGTTAAATAGAAATTCGCTGCTCAGCTGACCCGGTAGGAGCAAACGTATGCCAAAAATGTACACAGAATGAGCTTTTCAGTGAATAGCAGCCAGGCACATTTTAGCTAGTTTTACTTGTAAGTGGGGTTGGAAACGCTTTTCAGGATCAGTACTGGGCTGAAAACATTCAGCCCTGAGGTCTCTCATGATAGCAGGTGGTTAAATAGAAATTTGCTGCTCAGCTGACCCGGCAGGAGCAAACGTATGCTTAAAATGTACTCAGAATGAGCTTTTCAGTGAAGAGAAGCCAGGCATATTTTAGCTAGTTTTACTTGTAAGTGGGGTTGGAAATGCTTTTCAGGCTCAGTACTGGGCTCGCAACATGCAGCCCTGAGGTCTCTCATGAAAGCAGGTGGTTAAATAGAAATTCGCTGCTCAGCTGATCCGGTAGGAGCAAACGTATGCCAAAAATGTACACAGAATGAGCTTTTTAGTGAAGAGCAGCCAGGCACATTTTAGCTAGTTTTACTTGTAAGTGGGGTTGGAAACGCTTTTCAGGCTCAGTACTGGGCTCAAAACATGCAGCCCTGAGGTCTCTCATGAAAGCAAGCGGTTAAATAAAAATTCGCTGCTCAGCTGACCCGGCAGGAGCAAACGTATGCCAAAAATGTACACAGAATGAGCTATTTAGTGAATAGCAGCCAGGCACATTTTAGCTAGTTTTACTTGTAAGTGGGGTTGGAAACGCTTTTCAGGTTCAGTACTGGGCTCAAAACATGCAGCCCTGAGGTCTCTCATGAAAGCAGGTGGTTAAATAGAAATTCGCAGCTCAGGTGACCCGGTAGGAGCAAACGTATGCCAAAAATGTACACAGAATGAGCTTTTC
This sequence comes from Lissotriton vulgaris, assembly GCF_964263255.1. Taxonomy (NCBI): domain Eukaryota; kingdom Metazoa; phylum Chordata; class Amphibia; order Caudata; family Salamandridae; genus Lissotriton; species Lissotriton vulgaris. Next base: position 1,573,509 of record NW_028244755.1, on the reverse strand, counting down.
AGTGAAGAGAAGCCAGGCACATTTTAGCTAGTTTTACTTGTAAGTGGGGTTGGAAATGCTTTTCAGGCTCAGTACTGGGCTCAAAACATGCAGCCCTGAGGTCTCTCATGAAAGCAGGTGGTTAAATAGAAATTCGCAGCTCAGCTGACCTGGTAGGAGCAAACGTATGCCAAAAATGTACACAGAATGAGCTTTTCAGTGAATAGCAGCCAGGCACATGTTAGCTAGTTTTACTTGTAAGTGGGGTTGGAAACGCTTTTCAGGATCAGTACTGGGCTCAAAACATGCAGCCCTGAGGTCTCTCATGATAGCAGGTGGTTAAATAGAAATTTGCTGCTCATCTGACCCGGCAGGAGCAAACGTATGCTAAAAATGTTCTCAGAATGAGCTTTTCAGTGAAGAGAAGCCAGGCACATTTTAGCTAGTTTTACTTGTAAGTGGGGTTGGAAATGCTTTTCAGGCTCAGTACTGGGCTCAAAACATGCAGCCCTGAGGTCTCTCATGAAAGCAGGTGGTTAAATAGAAATTCGCTGCTCAGCTGACCCGGTAGGAGCAAACGTATGCCAAAAATGTACACAGAATGAGCTTTTCAGTGAATAGCAGCCCGGCACATTTTAGCAAGTTTTACTTGTAAGTGGTGTTGGAAACGCTTTTCAGGATCAGTACTGGGCTCAAAACATTCAGCCCTGAGGTCTCTCATGATAGCAGGTGGTTAAATAGAAATTCGCTGCTCAGCTGACCCGGCAGGAGCAAACGTATGCTTAAAATGTACTCAGAATGAGCTTTTCAGTGAAGAGAAGCCAGGCACATTTTAGCTAGTTTTACTTGTAAGTGGGGTTGGAAATGCTTTTCAGGCTCAGTACTGGGCTCAAAACATGCAGCCCTGAGGTCTCTCATGAAAGCAGGTGGTTAAATAGAAATTCGCTGCTCAGCTGACCCGGTAGGAGCAAACGTATGCGAAAAATGTACACAGAATGAGCTTTTTAGTGAAGAGCAGCCAGGCACATTTTAGCTAGTTTTACTTGTAAGTGGGGTTGGAAACGCTTTTCAGGCTCAGTACTGGGCTCAAAACATGCAGCCCTGAGGTCTCTCATGAAAGCAAGAGGTTAAATAAAAATTCGCTGCTCAGCTGACCCGGCAGGAGCAAACGTATGCCAAAAATGTACACAGAATGAGCTATTTAGTGAATATCAGCCAGGCACATTTTAGCTAGTTTTACTTGTAAGTGGGGTTGGAAACGCTTTTCAGGATCAGTACTGGGCTCAAAACATGCAGCCCTGAGGTCTCTCGTGATATCAGGTGGTTAAATAGAAATTCGCTGCTCAGCTGACCCGGCAGGAGCAAACGTATGCTAAAAATGTACTCAGAATGAGCTTTTCAGTGAAGAGAAGCCAGGCATATTTTAGCTAGTTTTACTTGTAAGTGGGGTTGAAAATGCTTTTCAGGCTCAGTACTGGGCTCAAAACATGCAGCCCTGAGGTCTCTCATGAAAGCAGGTGGTTAAATAGAAATTCGCTGCTCAGCTGACCCGGTAGGAGCAAACGTATGCCAAAAATGTACACAGAATGAGCTTTTCAGTGAATAGCAGCCAGGCACATTTTTGCTAGTTTTACTTGTAAGTGGGGTTGGAAACGCTTTTCAGGCTCAGTACTGGGCTCAAAACATGCAGCCCTGAGGTCTCGCATGAAAGCAGGTGGTTAAATAGAAATTCGCAGCTCAGCTGACCCGGTAGGAGCAAACGTATGCCAAAAATGTACACAGAATGAGCTTTTCAGTGAAGAGAAGCCAGGCACATTTTAGCTAGTTTTACTTGTAAGTGGGGTTGGAAATGCTTTTCAGGCTCAGTACTGGGCTCAAAACATGCAGCCCTGAGGTCTCTCATGATAGCAGGTGGTTAAATAGAAATTTGCTGCTCAGCTGACCCGGCAGGAGCAAACGTATGCTAAAAATGTTCTCAGAATGAGCTTTTCAGTGAAGAGAAGCCAGGCACATTTTAGCTAGTTTTACTTGTAAGTGGGGTTGGAAATGCTTTTCAGGATCAGTACTGGGCTCAAAACATGCAGCCCTGAGGCTTCTCATGATAGCAGGTGGTTAAATAGAAATTCGCTGCTCAGCTGACCCGGCAGGAGCAAACGTATGCTTAAAATGTACTCATAAGGAGCTTTTCAGTGAAGAGAAGCCAGGCACATTTTAGCTAGTTTTACTTGTAAGTGGGGTTGGAAATGCTTATTAGGCTCAGTTGTGGGCTCAAAACATGCAGCCCTGAGGTCTCTCATGAAAGCAGGTGGTTAAATAGAAATTCGCTGCTCAGCTGACCCGGTAGGAGCAAACGTATGCCAAAAATGTACACAGAATGAGCTTTTTAGTGAAGAGCAGCCAGGCACATTTTAGCTAGTTTTCCTTGTAAGTGGGGTTGGAAACGCTTTTCAGGCTCAGTACTGGGCTCAAAACATGCAGCCCTGAGGTCTCTCATGAAAGCAAGAGGTTAAATAAAAATTCGCTGCTCAGCTGACCCGGCAGGAGCAAACGTATGCCAGAAATGTACACAGAAGGAGCTTTTTAGTGAATAGCAGCCAGGCACATTTTAGCTAGTTTTACTTGTAAGTGGGGTTGGAAACGCTTTTCAGGATCAGTACTGGGCTCAAAACATGCAGCCCTGAGGTATCTCGTGATAGCAGGTGGTTAAATAGAAATTTGCTGCTCAGCTGACCCGGCAGGAGCAAACGTATGCTAAAAATGTACTCAGAATGAGCTTTTCAGAGAAGAGAAGCCAGGCATATTTTAGCTAGTTTTACTTGTAAGTGGGGTTGGAAATGCTTTTCAGGCTCAGTACTGGGCTCAAAACATGCAGCCCTGAGGTCTCTCATGAAAGCAGGTGGTTAAATAGAAATTCGCTGCTCAGCTGACCCTGTAGGAGCAAACGTATGCCAAAAATGTACACAGAATGAGCTTTTCAGTGAATAGCAGCCAGGCACATTTTAGCTAGTTTTACTTGTAAGTGGGGTTGGAAACGCTTTTCAGGCTCAGTACTGGGCTCAAAACATGCAGCCCTGAGGTCTCTCATGAAAGCAGGTGGTTAAATAGAAATTTGCTGCTCAGCTGACCCGGCAGGAGCAAACGTATGCTAAAAATGTTCTCAGAATGAGCTTTTCAGTGAATAGCAGCCCGGCACATTTTAGCTAGTTTTACTTGTAAGTGGGGTTGGAAACGCTTTTCAGGATCAGTACTGGGCTCAAAACATTCAGCCCTGAGGTCTCTCATGATAGCAGGTGGTTAAATAGAAATTCGCTGCTCAGCTGACCCGGCAGGAGCAAACGTATGCTTAAAATGTACTCAGAATGAGCTTTTCAGTGAAGAGAAGCCAGGCACATTTTAGCTAGTTTTACTTGTAAGTGGGGTTGGAAATGCTTTTCAGGCTCAGTACTGGGCTCAAAACATGCAGCCCTGAGGTCTCTCATGAAAGCAGGTGGTTAAATAGAAATTCGCTGCTCAGCTGACCCGGTAGGAGCAAACGTATGCCAAAAATGTACACAGAATGAGCTTTTTAGTGAAGAGCAGCCAGGCACATTTTAGCTAGTTTTACTTGTAAGTGGGGTTGGAAACGCTTTTCAGGCTCAGTACTGGGCTCAAAACATGCAGCCCTGAGGTCTCTCATGAAAGCAAGAGGTTAAATAAAAATTCGCTGCTCAGCTGACCCGGCAGGAGCAAACGTATGCCAAAAATGTACACAGAATGAGCTATTTAGTGAATAGCAGCCAGGCACATTTTAGCTAGTTTTACTTGTAAGTGGGGTTGGAAACGCTTTTCAGGATCAGTACTGGGCTCAAAACATGCAGCCCTGAGGTCTCTCGTGATATCAGGTGGTTAAATAGAAATTCGCTGCTCAGCTGACCCGGCAGGAGCAAACGTATGCTAAAAATGTACTCAGAATGAGCTTTTCAGTGAAGAGAAGCCAGGCATATTTTAGCTAGTTTTACTTGTAAGTGGGGTTGAAAATGCTTTTCAGGCTCAGTACTGGGCTCAAAACATGCAGCCCTGAGGTCTCTCATGAAAGCAGGTGGTTAAATAGAAATTCGCTGCTCAGCTGACCCGGTAGGAGCAAACGTATGCCAAAAATGTACACAGAATGAGCTTTTCAGTGAATAGCAGCCAGGCACATTTTAGCTAGTTTTACTTGTAAGTGGGGTTGGAAACGCTTTTCAGGCTCAGTACTGGGCTCAAAACATGCAGCCCTGAGGTCTCGCATGAAAGCAGGTGGTTAAATAGAAATTCGCAGCTCAGCTGACCCGGTAGGAGCAAACGTATGCCAAAAATGTACACAGAATGAGCTTTTCAGTGAAGAGAAGCCAGGCACATTTTAGCTAGTTTTACTTGTAAGTGGGGTTGGAAATGCTTTTCAGGCTCAGTACTGGGCTCAAAACATGCAGCCCTGAGGTCTCTCATGATAGCAGGTGGTTAAATAGAAATTTGCTGCTCAGCTGACCCGGCAGGAGCAAACGTATGCTAAAAATATTCTCAGAATGAGCTTTTCAGTGAAGAGAAGCCAGGCACATTTTAGCTAGTTTTACTTGTAAGTGGGGTTGGAAATGCTTTTCAGGATCAGTACTGGGCTCAAAACATGCAGCCCTGAGGCCTCTCATGATAGCAGGTGGTTAAATAGAAATTCGCTGCTCAGCTGACCCGGCAGGAGCAAACGTATGCTTAAAATGTACTCATAAGGAGCTTTTCAGTGAAGAGAAGCCAGGCACATTTTAGCTAGTTTTACTTGTAAGTGGGGTTGGAAATGCTTATCAGGCTCAGTTCTGGGCTCAAAACATGCAGCCCTGAGGTCTCTCATGAAAGCAGGTGGTTAAATAGAAATTCGCTGCTCAGCTGACCCGGTAGGAGCAAACGTATGCCAAAAATGTACACAGAATGAGCTTTTTAGTGAAGAGCAGCCAGGCACATTTTAGCTAGTTTTCCTTGTAAGTGGGGTTGGAAACGCTTTTCAGGCTCAGTACTGGGCTCAAAACATGCAGCCCTGAGGTCTCTCATGAAAGCAAGAGGTTAAATAAAAATTCGCTGCTCAGCTGACCCGGCAGGAGCAAACGTATGCCAGAAATGTACACAGAATGAGCTTTTTAGTGAATAGCAGCCAGGCACATTTTAGCTAGTTTTACTTGTAAGTGGGGTTGGAAACGCTTTTCAGGATCAGTACTGGGCTCAAAACATGCAGCCCTGAGGAATCTCGTGATAGCAGGTGGTTAAATAGAAATTCGCTGCTCAGCTGACCCGGCAGGAGCAAACGTATGCTAAAAATGTACTCAGAATGAGCTTTTCAGTGAAGAGAAGCCAGGCATATTTTAGCTAGTTTTACTTGTAAGTGGGGTTGGAAATGCTTTTCAGGCTCAGTACTGGGCTCAAAACATGCAGCCCTGAGGTCTCTCATGAAAGCAGGTGGTTAAATAGAAATTCGCTGCTCAGCTGACCCTGTAGGAGCAAACGTATGCCAAAAATGTACACAGAATGAGCTTTTCAGTGAATAGCAGCCAGGCACATTTTAGCTAGTTTTACTTGTAAGTGGGGTTGGAAACGCTTTTCAGGCTCAGTACTGGGCTCAAAACATGCAGCCCTGAGGTCTCTCATGAAAGCAGGTGGTTAAATAGAAATTCGCAGCTCAGCTGACCCGGTAGGAGCAAACGTATGCCAAAAATGTACACAGAATGAGCTTTTCAGTGAAGAGAAGCCAGGCACATTTTAGCTAGTTTTACTTGTAAGTGGGGTTGGAAATGCTTTTCAGGCTCAGTACTGGGCTCAAAACATGCAGCCCTGAGGTCTCTCATGATAGCAGGTGGTTAAATAGAAATTTGCTGCCCAGCTGACCCGGCAGGAGCAAACGTATGCTAAAAATGTTCTCAGAATGAGCTTTTCAGTGAAGGGAAGCCAGGCACATTTTAGCTAGTTTTACTTGTAAGTGGGGTTGGAAACGCTTTTCAGGCTCAGTACTGGGCTCAAAACATGCAGCCCTGAGGTCTCTCATGAAAGCAGGTGGTTAAATAGAAATTCGCAGCTCAGCTAACCCGGTAGGAGCAAACGTATGCTAAAAATGTTCTCAGAATGAGCTTTTCAGTGAAGAGAAGCCAGGCACATTTTAGCTAGTTTTACTTGTAAGTGGGGTTGGAAACGCTTTTCAGGATCAGTACTGGGCTCAAAACATGCAGCCCTGAGGTCTCTCATGATAGCAGGTGGTTAAATAGAAATTCGCTGCTCAGCTGACCCGGCAGGAGCAAACGTATGCTAAAAATGTACTCAGAATGAGCTTTTCAGTGAATAGCAGCCAGGCACATTTTAGCTAGTTTTACTTGTAAGTGGGGTTGGAAACGCTTTTCAGGCTCAGTACTGGGCTCAAAACATGCAGCCCTGAGGTCTCTCATGATAGCAGGTGGTTAAATAGAAATTCGCTGCTCAGCTGACCCGGCAGGAGCAAACGTATGCTAAAAATGTACTCAGAATGAGCTTTTCAGTGAAGAGAAGCCAGGCACATTTTAGCTAGTTTTACTTGTAAGTGGGGTTGGAAATGCTTTTCAGGCTCAGTACTGGGCTCAAAACATGCAGCCCTGAGGTCTCTCATGAAAGCAGGTGGTTAAATAGAAATTCGCTGCTCAGCTGACCCGGTAGGAGCAAACGTATGCCAAAAATGTACACAGAATGAGCTTTTCAGTGAAGAGAAGCCAGGCACATTTTAGCTAGTTTTACTTGTAAGTGGGGTTGGAAATGCTTTTCAGGCTCAGTACTGGGCTCAAAACATGCAGCCCTGAGGTCTCTCATGAAAGCAGGTGGTTAAATAGAAATTCGCAGCTCAGCTGACCTGGTAGGAGCAAACGTATGCCAAAAATGTACACAGAATGAGCTTTTCAGTGAATAGCAGCCAGGCACATTTTAGCTAGTTTTACTTGTAAGTGGGGTTGGAAACGCTTTTCAGGATCAGTACTGGGCTCAAAACATGCAGCCCTGAGGTCTCTCATGATAGCAGGTGGTTAAATAGAAATTTGCTGCTCAGCTGACCCGGCAGGAGCAAACGTATGCTAAAAATGTTCTCAGAATGAGCTTTTCAGTGAAGAGAAGCCAGGCACATTTTAGCTAGTTTTACTTGTAAGTGGGGTTGGAAATGCTTTTCAGGCTCAGTACTGGGCTCAAAACATGCAGCCCTGAGATCTCTCATATAAGCAGGTGGTTAAAGAGAAATACGCTGCTCAGTTGACCCGGTAGGAGCAAACGTATGCCAAAAATGTACACAGAATGAGCTTTTCAGTGAAGAGCAGCCAGGCACATTTTAGCTAGTTTTACTTGTAAGTGGGGTTGGAAACGCTTTTCAGGATCAGTACTGGGCTCAAAACATGCAGCCCTGAGGTCTCTCATGATAGCAGGTGGTTAAATAGAAATTCGCTGCTCAGCTGACCCGGCAGGAGCAAACGTATGCTAAAAATGTACTCAGAATGAGCTTTTCAGTGAATAGCAGCCAGGCACATTTTAGCTAGTTTTACTTGTAAGTGGGGTTGGAAACGCTTTTCAGGATCAGTACTGGGCTCAAAACATGCAGCCCTGAGGTCTCTCGTGATAGCAGGTGGTTAAATAGAAATTCGCTGCTCAGCTGACCCGGCAGGAGCAAACGTATGCTAAAAATGTACTCAGAATGAGCTTTTCAGTGAAGAGAAGCCAGGCACATTTTAGCTAGTTTTACTTGTAAGTGGGGTTGGAAATGCTTTTCAGGCTCAGTACTGGGCTCAAAACATGCAGCCCTGAGGTCTCTCATGAAAGCAGGTGGTTAAATAGAAATTCGCTGCTCAGCTGACCCAGTAGGAGCAAACGTATGCCAAAAATGTACACAGAATGAGCTTTTCAGTGAATAGCAGCCAGGCACATTTTAGCTAGTTTTACTTGTAAGTGGGGTTGGAAATGCTTTTCAGGCTCAGTACTGGGCTCAAAACATGCAGCCCTGAGGTCTCTCATGAAAGCAGGTGGTTAAATAGAAATTCGCAGCTCAGCTGACCTGGTAGGAGCAAACGTATGCCAAAAATGTACACAGAATGAGCTTTTCAGTGAATAGCAGCCAGGCACATTTTAGCTAGTTTTACTTGTAAGTGGGGTTGGAAACGCTTTTCAGGATCAGTACTGGGCTCAAAACATGCAGCCCTGAGGTCTCTCATGATAGCAGGTGGTTAAATAGAAATTTGCTGCTCAGCTGACCCGGCAGGAGCAAACGTATGCTAAAAATGTTCTCAGAATGAGCTTTTCAGTGAATAGCAGCCAGGCACATTTTAGCTAGTTTTACTTGTAAGTGGGGTTGGAAACGCTTTTCAGGATCAGTACTGGGCTCAAAACATGCAGCCCTGAGGTTTCTCATGATAGCAGGTGGTTAAATAGAAATTCGCTGCTCAGCTGACCCGGCAGGAGCAAACGTATGCTTAAAATGTACTCAGAATGAGCTTTTCAGTGAAGAGAAGCCAGGCACATTTTAGCTAGTTTTACTTGTAAGTGGGGTTGGAAACGCTTTTCAGGCTCAGTACTGGGCTCAAAACATGCAGCCCTGAGGTCTCTCATGAAAGCAGGTGGTTAAATAGAAATTCACTGCTCAGCTGACCCGGCAGGAGCAAACGTATGCCAAAAATGTACACAGAATGAGCTTTTTAGTGAAGAGCAGCCAGGCACATTTTAGCTAGTTTTACTTGTAAGTGGGGTTGGAAACGCTTTTCAGGATCAGTACTGGGCTCAAAACATGCAGCCCTGAGGTCTCTCGTGATAGCAGGTGGTTAAATAGAAATTTGCTGCTCAGCTGACCCGGCAGGAGCAAACGTATGCTAAAAATGTACTCAGAATGAGCTTTTCAGTGAAGAGAAGCCAGGCATATTTTAGCTAGTTTTACTTGTAAGTGGGGTTGGAAATGCTTTTCAGGCTCAGTACTGGGCTCAAAACATGCAGCCCTGAGGTCTCTCATGAAAGCAGGCGGTTAAATAGAAATTCGCTGCTCAGCTGACCCGGTAGGAGCAAACGTATGCCAAAAATGTACACAGAATGAGCTTTTCAGTGAATAGCAGCCAGGCACATTTAACTAGTTTTACTTGTAAGTGGGGTTGGAAACGCTTTTCAGGCTCAGTACTGGGCTCAAAACATGCAGCCCTGAGGTCTCTCATGAAAGCAGGTGGTTAAATAGAAATTCGCAGCTCAGCTGACCCGGTAGGAGCAAACGTATGCCAAAAATGTACACAGAATGAGCTTTTCAGTGAAGAGAAGCCAGGCACATTTTAGCTAGTTTTACTTGTAAGTGGGGTTGGAAATGCTTTTCAGGCTCAGTACTGGGCTCAAAACATGCAGCCCTGAGGTCTCTCATGATAGCAGGTGGTTAAATAGAAATTTGCTGCTCAGCTGACCCGGCAGGAGCAAACATATGCCAAAAATGTACACAGAATGAGCTTTTCAGTGAAGAGAAGCCAGGCACATTTTAGCTAGTTTTACTTGTAAGTGGGGTTGAAATGCTTTTCAGGCTCAGTACTGGGCTCAAAACATGCAGCCCTGAGGTCTCTCATGAAAGCAGGTGGTTAAATAGAAATTCGCAGCTCAGCTGACCTGGTAGGAGCAAACGTATGCCAAAAATGTACACAGAATGAGCTTTTCAGTGAATAGCAGCCAGGCACATTTTAGCTAGTTTTACTTGTAAGTGGGGTTGGAAACGCTTTTCAGGATCAGTACTGGGCTCAAAACATGCAGCCCTGAGGTCTCTCATGATAGCAGGTGGTTAAATAGAAATTCGCTGCTCAGCTGACCCGGTAGGAGCAAACGTATGCCAAAAATGTACACAGAATGAGCTTTTCAGTGAAGAGAAGCCAGGCACATTTTAGCTAGTTTTACTTGTAAGTGGGGTTGGAAATGCTTTTCAGGCTCAGTACTGGGCTCAAAACATGCAGCCCTGAGGTCTCTCATGAAAGCAGGTGGTTAAATAGAAATTCGTAGCTCAGCTGACCTGGTAGGAGCAAACGTATGCCAAAAATGTACACAGAATGAGCTTTTCAGTGAATAGCAGCCAGGCACATTTTAGCTAGTTTTACTTGTAAGTGGGGTTGGAAACGCTTTTCAGGATCAGTACTGGGCTCAAAACATGCAGCCCTGAGGTCTCTCATGATAGCAGGTGGTTAAATAGAAATTTGCTGCTCAGCTGACCCGGCAGGAGCAAACGTATGCCAAAAATGTACACAGAATTAGCTATTTAGTGAATAGCAGCCAGGCACATTTTAGCTAGTTTTACTTGTAAGTGGGGTTGGAAACACTTTTCAGGATCAGTACTGGGCTCAAAACATGCAGCCCTGAGGTCTCTCATGATAGCAGGTGGTTAAATAGAAATTCGCTGCTCAGCTGACCCGGCAGGAGCAAACGTATGCCAAAAATGTACACAGAATGAGCTTTTCAGTGAAGAGAAGCCAGGCACATTTTAGCTAGTTTTACTTGTAAGTGGGGTTGGAAATGCTTTTCAGGCTCAGTACTGGGCTCAAAACATGCAGCCCTGAGGTCTCTCATGAAAGCAGGTGGTTAAATAGAAATTTGCAGCTCAGCTGACCTGGTAGGAGCAAACGTATGCCAAAAATGTACACAGAATGAGCTTTTCAGTGAATAGCAGCCAGGCACATTTTAGCTAGTTTTACTTGTAAGTGGGGTTGGAAACGCTTTTCAGGATCAGTACTGGGCTCAAAACATGCAGCCCTGAGGTCTCTCATGATAGCAGGTGGTTAAATAGAAATTTGCTGCTCAGCTGACCCGGCAGGAGCAAACGTATGCTAAAAATGTTCTCAGAATGAGCTTTTCAGTGAATAGCAGCCAGGCACATTTTAGCTAGTTTTACTTGTAAGTGGGGTTGGAAACGCTTTTCAGGATCAGTACTGGGCTCAAAACATGCAGCCCTGAGGTTTCTCATGATAGCAGGTGGTTAAATAGAAATTCGCTGCTCAGCTGACCCGGCAGGAGCAAACGTATGCTTAAAATGTACTCAGAATGAGCTTTTCAGTGAAGAGAAGCCAGGCACATTTTAGCTAGTTTTACTTGTAAGTGGGGTTGGAAACGCTTTTCAGGCTCAGTACTGGGCTCAAAACATGCAGCCCTGAGGTCTCTCATGAAAGCAGGTGGTTAAATAGAAATTCACTGCTCAGCTGACCCGGCAGGAGCAAACGTATGCCAAAAATGTACACAGAATGAGCTTTTTAGTGAAGAGCAGCCAGGCACATTTTAGCTAGTTTTACTTGTAAGTGGGGTTGGAAACGCTTTTCAGGATCAGTACTGGGCTCAAAACATGCAGCCCTGAGGTCTCTCGTGATAGCAGGTGGTTAAATAGAAATTTGCTGCTCAGCTGACCCGGCAGGAGCAAACGTATGCTAAAAATGTACTCAGAATGAGCTTTTCAGTGAAGAGAAGCCAGGCATATTTTAGCTAGTTTTACTTGTAAGTGGGGTTGGAAATGCTTTTCAGGCTCAGTACTGGGCTCAAAACATGCAGCCCTGAGGTCTCTCATGAAAGCAGGCGGTTAAATAGAAATTCGCTGCTCAGCTGACCCGGTAGGAGCAAACGTATGCCAAAAATGTACACAGAATGAGCTTTTCAGTGAATAGCAGCCAGGCACATTTAACTAGTTTTACTTGTAAGTGGGGTTGGAAACGCTTTTCAGGCTCAGTACTGGGCTCAAAACATGCAGCCCTGAGGTCTCTCATGAAAGCAGGTGGTTAAATAGAAATTCGCAGCTCAGCTGACCCGGTAGGAGCAAACGTATGCCAAAAATGTACACAGAATGAGCTTTTCAGTGAAGAGAAGCCAGGCACATTTTAGCTAGTTTTACTTGTAAGTGGGGTTGGAAATGCTTTTCAGGCTCAGTACTGGGCTCAAAACATGCAGCCCTGAGGTCTCTCATGATAGCAGGTGGTTAAATAGAAATTTGCTGCTCAGCTGACCCGGCAGGAGCAAACATATGCCAAAAATGTACACAGAATGAGCTTTTCAGTGAAGAGAAGCCAGGCACATTTTAGCTAGTTTTACTTGTAAGTGGGGTTGAAATGCTTTTCAGGCTCAGTACTGGGCTCAAAACATGCAGCCCTGAGGTCTCTCATGAAAGCAGGTGGTTAAATAGAAATTCGCAGCTCAGCTGACCTGGTAGGAGCAAACGTATGCCAAAAATGTACACAGAATGAGCTTTTCAGTGAATAGCAGCCAGGCACATTTTAGCTAGTTTTACTTGTAAGTGGGGTTGGAAACGCTTTTCAGGATCAGTACTGGGCTCAAAACATGCAGCCCTGAGGTCTCTCATGATAGCAGGTGGTTAAATAGAAATTCGCTGCTCAGCTGACCCGGTAGGAGCAAACGTATGCCAAAAATGTACACAGAATGAGCTTTTCAGTGAAGAGAAGCCAGGCACATTTTAGCTAGTTTTACTTGTAAGTGGGGTTGGAAATGCTTTTCAGGCTCAGTACTGGGCTCAAAACATGCAGCCCTGAGGTCTCTCATGAAAGCAGGTGGTTAAATAGAAATTCGTAGCTCAGCTGACCTGGTAGGAGCAAACGTATGCCAAAAATGTACACAGAATGAGCTTTTCAGTGAATAGCAGCCAGGCACATTTTAGCTAGTTTTACTTGTAAGTGGGGTTGGAAACGCTTTTCAGGATCAGTACTGGGCTCAAAACATGCAGCCCTGAGGTCTCTCATGATAGCAGGTGGTTAAATAGAAATTTGCTGCTCAGCTGACCCGGCAGGAGCAAACGTATGCCAAAAATGTACACAGAATTAGCTATTTAGTGAATAGCAGCCAGGCACATTTTAGCTAGTTTTACTTGTAAGTGGGGTTGGAAACACTTTTCAGGATCAGTACTGGGCTCAAAACATGCAGCCCTGAGGTCTCTCATGATAGCAGGTGGTTAAATAGAAATTCGCTGCTCAGCTGACCCGGCAGGAGCAAACGTATGCCAAAAATGTACACAGAATGAGCTTTTCAGTGAAGAGAAGCCAGGCACATTTTAGCTAGTTTTACTTGTAAGTGGGGTTGGAAATGCTTTTCAGGCTCAGTACTGGGCTCAAAACATGCAGCCCTGAGGTCTCTCATGAAAGCAGGTGGTTAAATAGAAATTTGCAGCTCAGCTGACCTGGTAGGAGCAAACGTATGCCAAAAATGTACACAGAATGAGCTTTTCAGTGAATAGCAGCCAGGCACATTTTAGCTAGTTTTACTTGTAAGTGGGGTTGGAAACGCTTTTCAGGATCAGTACTGGGCTCAAAACATGCAGCCCTGAGGTCTCTCATGATAGCAGGTGGTTAAATAGAAATTTGCTGCTCAGCTGACCCGGCAGGAGCAAACGTATGCTAAAAATGTTCTCAGAATGAGCTTTTCAGTGAAGAGAAGCCAGGCACATTTTAGCTAGTTTTACTTGTAAGTGGGGTTGGAAATGCTTTTCAGGCTCAGTACTGGGCTCAAAACATGCAGCCCTGAGATCTCTCATATAAGCAGGTGGTTAAAGAGAAATTCACTGCTCAGTTGACCCGGTAGGAGCAAACGTATGCCAAAAATGTACACAGAATGAGCTTTTCAGTGAAGAGCAGCCAGGCACATTTTAGCTAGTTTTACTTGTAAGTGGGGTTGGAAACGCTTTTCAGGATCAGTACTGGGCTCAAAACATGCAGCCCTGAGGTCTCTCATGATAGCAGGTGGTTAAATAGAAATTCGCTGCTCAGCTGACCCGGCAGGAGCAAACGTATGCTAAAAATGTACTCAGAATGAGCTTTTCAGTGAATAGCAGCCAGGCACATTTTAGCTAGTTTTACTTGTAAGTGGGGTTGGAAACGCTTTTCAGGCTCAGTACTGGGCTCAAAACATGCAGCCCTGAGGTCTCTCATGATAGCAGGTGGTTAAATAGAAATTTGCTGCTCAGCTGACCCGGCAGGAGCAAACGTATGCTTAAAATGTACTCAGAATGAGCTTTTCAGTGAAGAGAAGCCAGGCACATTTTAGCTAGTTTTACTTGTAAGTGGGGTTGGAAATGCTTTTCAGGCTCAGTACTGGGCTCAAAACATGCAGCCCTGAGGTCTCTCATGAAAGCAGGTGGTTAAATAGAAATTCGCTGCTCAGCTGACCCGGTAGGAGCAAACGTATGCCAAAAATGTACACAGAATGAGCTTTTTAGTGAAGAGCAGCCAGGCACATTTTAGCTAGTTTTACTTGTAAGTGGGGTTGGAAACGCTTTTCAGGCTCAGTACTGGGCTCAAAACATGCAACCCTGAGGTCTGTCATGAAAGCAAGAGGTTAAATAAAAATTCGCTGCTCAGCTGACCCGGCAGGAGCAAACATATGCCAAAAATGTACACAGAATGAGCTTTTTAGTGAATAGCAGCCAGGCACATTTTAGCTAGTTTTACTTGTAAGTGGGGTTGGAAACGCTTTTCAGGATCAGTACTGGGCTCAAAACATGCAGCCCTGAGGTCTCTCGTGATAGCAGGTGGTTAAATAGAAATTTGCTGCTCAGCTGACCCGGCAGGAGCAAACGTATGCTAAAAATGTACTCAGAATGAGCTTTTCAGTGAAGAGAAGCCAGGCATATTTTAGCTAGTTTTACTTGTAAGTGGGGTTGGAAATGCTTTTCAGGCTCAGTACTGGGCTCAAAACATGCAGCCCTGAGGTCTCTCATGAAAGCAGGCGGTTAAATAGAAATTCGCTGCTCAGCTGACCCGGTAGGAGCAAACGTATGCCAAAAATGTACACAGAATGAGCTTTTCAGTGAATAGCAGCCAGGCACATTTAACTAGTTTTACTTGTAAGTGGGGTTGGAAACGCTTTTCAGGCTCAGTACTGGGCTCAAAACATGCAGCCCTGAGGTCTCTCATGATAGCAGGTGGTTAAATAGAAATTTGCTGCTCAGCTGACCCGGCAGGAGCAAACGTATGCTAAAAATGTTCTCAGAATGAGCTTTTCAGTGAAGAGAAGCCAGGCACATTTTAGCTAGTTTTACTTGTAAGTGGGGTTGGAAATGCTTTTCAGGCTCAGTACTGGGCTCAAAACATGCAGCCCTGAGGTCTCTCATGAAAGCAGGTGGTTCAATAGAAAATCGCTGCTCAGCTGAACCGGTAGGAGCAAACGTATGCCAAAAATGTACACAGAATGAGCTTTTCAGTGAATAGCAGCCAGGCACATTTTAGCTAGTTTTGCTTGTAAGTGGGGTTGGAAATGCTTTTCAGGCTCAGTACTGGGCTCAAAACATGCAGCCCTGAGGTCTCTCATGAAAGCAGGTGGTTAAATAGAAATTCGCAGCTCAGCTGACCTGGTAGGAGCAAACGTATGCCAAAAATGTACACAGAATGAGCTTTTCAGTGAATAGCAGCCAGGCACATTTTAGCTAGTTTTACTTGTAAGTGGGGTTGGAAACGCTTTTCAGGATCAGTACTGGGCTCAAAACATGCAGCCCTGAGGTCTCTCATGATAGCAGGTGGTTAAATAGAAATTTGCTGCTCAGCTGACCCGGCAGGAGCAAACGTATGCTAAAAATGTTCTCAGAATGAGCTTTTCAGTGAAGAGAAGCCAGGCACATTTTAGCTAGTTTTACTTGTAAGTGGGGTTGGAAATGCTTTTCAGGCTCAGTACTGGGCTCAAAACATGCAGCCCTGAGGTCTCTCATGAAAGCAGGTGGTTAAATAGAAATTCGCTGCTCAGCTGACCCGGTAGGAGCAAACGTATGCCAAAAATGTACACAGAATGAGCTTTTAAGTGAATAGCAGCCAGGCACATTTTAGCTAGTTTTACTTGTAAGTGGGGTTGGAAACGCTTTTCAGGATCAGTACTGGGCTCAAAACATGCAGCCCTGAGGCCTCTCATGATAGCAGGTGGTTAAATAGAAATTCGCTGCTCAGCTGACCCGGCAGGAGCAAACGTATGCTTAAAATGTACTCATAATGAGCTTTTCAGTGAAGAGAAGCCAGGCACATTTTAGCTAGTTTTACTTGTAAGTGGGGTTGGAAATGCTTATCAGGCTCAGTTCTGGGCTCAAAACATGCAGCCCTGAGGTCTCTCATGAAAGCAGGTGGTTAAATAGAAATTCGCTGCTCAGCTGACCCGGTAGGAGCAAACGTATGCCAAAAATGTACACAGAATGAGCTTTTCAGTGAAGAGCAGCCAGGCACATTTTAGCTAGTTTTCCTTGTAAGTGGGGTTGGAAACGCTTTTCAGGCTCAGTACTGGGCTCAAAACATGCAGCCCTGAGGTCTCTCATGAAAGCAAGAGGTTAAATAAAAATTCGCTGCTCAGCTGACCCGGCAGGAGCAAACGTATGCCAGAAATATACACAGAATGAGCTTTTTAGTGAATAGCAGCCAGGCACATTTTAGCTAGTTTTACTTGTAAGTGGGGTTGGAAACGCTTTTCAGGATCAGTACTGGGCTCAAAACATGCAGCCCTGAGGTATCTCGTGATAGCAGGTGGTTAAATAGAAATTCGCTGCTCAGCTGACCCGGCAGGAGCAAACGTATGCTAAAAATGTACTCAGAATGAGCTTTTCAGTGAAGAGAAGCCAGGCATATTTTAGCTAGTTTTACTTGTAAGTGGGGTTGGAAATGCTTTTCAGGCTCAGTACTGGGCTCAAAACATGCAGCCCTGAGGTCTCTCATGAAAGCAGGTGGTTAAATAGAAATTCACTGCTCAGCTGACCCTGTAGGAGCAAACGTATGCCAAAAATGTACACAGAATGAGCTTTTCAGTGAATAGCAGCCAGGCACATTTTAGCTAGTTTTACTTGTAAGTGGGGTTGGAAACGCTTTTCAGGCTCAGTACTGGGCTCAAAACATGCAGCCCTGAGGTCTCTCATGAAAGCAGGTGGTTAAATAGAAATTCGCAGCTCAGCTGACCCGGTAGGAGCAAATGTATGCCAAAAATGTACACAGAATGAGCTTTTCAGTGAAGAGAAGCCAGGCACATTTTAGCTAGTTTTACTTGTAAGTGGGGTGGGAAATGCTTTTCAGGCTCAGTACTGGGCTCAAAACATACAGCCCTGAGGTCTCTCATGATAGCAGGTGGTTAAATAGAAATTTGCTGCCCAGCTGACCCGGCAGGAGCAAACGTATGCTAAAAATGTTCTCAGAATGAGCTTTTCAGTGAAGAGAAGCCAGGCACATTTTAGCTAGTTTTACTTGTAAGTGGGGTTGGAAACGCATTTCAGGCTCAGTACTGGGCTCAAAACATGCAGCCCTGAGGTCTCTCATGAAAGCAGGTGGTTAAATAGAAATTCGCAGCTCAGCTAACCCGGTAGGAGCAAACGTATGCCAAAAATTTACACAGAATGAGCTTTTCAGTGAGGAGAAGCGAGGCACATTTTAGCTAGTTTTACTTGTAAGTGGGGTTGGAAATGCTTTTCAGGCTCAGTACTGGGCTCAAAACATGCAGCCCTGAGGTCTCTCATGAAAGCAGGTGGTTAAATAGAAATTCGCTGCTCAGCTGACCCGGTAGGAGCAAACGTATGCCAAAAATGTACACAGAATGAGCTTTTCAGTGAATAGCAGCCAGGCACATTTTAGCTAGTTTTACTTGTAAGTGGGGTTGGAAACGCTTTTCAGGCTCAGTACTGGGCTCAAAACATGCAGCCCTGAGGTCTCTCATGAAAGCAGGTGGTTAAATAGAAATTCGCAGCTCAGCTGACCCGGTAGGAGCAAACGTATGCCAAAAATGTACACAGAATGAGCTTTTCAGTGAAGAGAAGCCAGGCACATTTTAGCTAGTTTTACTTGTAAGTGGGGTTGGAAATGCTTTTCAGGCTCAGTACTGGGCTCAAAACATGCAGCCCTGAAGTCTCTCATGATAGCAGGTGGTTAAATAGAAATTTGCTGCTCAGCTGACCCGGCAGGAGCAAACGTATGCTAAAAAAGTTCTCAGAATGAGCTTTTCAGTGAAGAGAAGCCAGGCACATTTTAGCTAGTTTTACTTGTAAGTGGGGTTGGAAATGCTTTTCAGGCTCAGTACTGGGCTCAAAACATGCAGCCCTGAGGTCTCTCATGAAAGCAGGTGGTTAAATAGAAATTCGCTGCTCAGCTGACCCGGTAGGAGCAAACGTATGCCAAAAATGTACACAGAATGAGCTTTTCAGTGAATAGCAGCCAGGCACATTTTAGCTAGTTTTACTTGTAAGTGGGGTTGGAAACGCTTTTCAGGATCAGTACTGGGCTCAAAACATGCAGCCCTGAGGTCTCTCATGATAGCAGGTGGTTAAATAGAAATTTGCTGCTCAGCTGACCGGGCAGGAGCAAACGTATGCTAAAAATGTTCTCAGAATGAGCTTTTCAGTGAAGAGAAGCCAGGCACATTTTAGCTAGTTTTACTTGTAAGTGGGGTTGGAAATGTTTTCAGGCTCAGTACTGGGCTCAAAACATGCAGCCCTGAGGTCTCTCATGAAAGCATGTGGTTAAATAGAAATTCGCTGCTCAGCTGACCCGGTAGGAGCAAACGTATGCCAAAAATGTACACAGAATGAGCTTTTCAGTGAATAGCAGCCAGGCACATTTTAGCTAGTTTTACTTGTAAGTGGGGTTGGAAACGCTTTTCAGGATCAGTACTGGGCTGAAAACATTCAGCCCTGAGGTCTCTCATGATAGCAGGTGGTTAAATAGAAATTTGCTGCTCAGCTGACCCGGCAGGAGCAAACGTATGCTTAAAATGTACTCAGAATGAGCTTTTCAGTGAAGAGAAGCCAGGCATATTTTAGCTAGTTTTACTTGTAAGTGGGGTTGGAAATGCTTTTCAGGCTCAGTACTGGGCTCGCAACATGCAGCCCTGAGGTCTCTCATGAAAGCAGGTGGTTAAATAGAAATTCGCTGCTCAGCTGATCCGGTAGGAGCAAACGTATGCCAAAAATGTACACAGAATGAGCTTTTTAGTGAAGAGCAGCCAGGCACATTTTAGCTAGTTTTACTTGTAAGTGGGGTTGGAAACGCTTTTCAGGCTCAGTACTGGGCTCAAAACATGCAGCCCTGAGGTCTCTCATGAAAGCAAGCGGTTAAATAAAAATTCGCTGCTCAGCTGACCCGGCAGGAGCAAACGTATGCCAAAAATGTACACAGAATGAGCTATTTAGTGAATAGCAGCCAGGCACATTTTAGCTAGTTTTACTTGTAAGTGGGGTTGGAAACGCTTTTCAGGTTCAGTACTGGGCTCAAAACATGCAGCCCTGAGGTCTCTCATGGTAAAGCAGGTGGTTAAATAGAAATTCGCAGCTCAGGTGACCCGGTAGGAGCAAACGTATGCCAAAAATGTACACAGAATGAGCTTTTCAGTGAAGAGAAGCCAGGCACATTTTAGCTAGTTTTACTTGTAAGTGGGGTTGGAAATGCTTTTCAGGCTCAGTACTGGGCTCAAAACATGCAGCCCTGAGGTCTCTCATGAAAGCAGGTGGTTAAATAGAAATTCGCAGCTCAGCTGACCTGGTAGGAGCAAACGTATGCCAAAAATGTACACAGAATGAGCTTTTCAGTGAATAGCAGCCAGGCACATTTTAGCTAGTTTTACTTGTAAGTGGGGTTGGAAACGCTTTTCAGGATCAGTACTGGGCTCAAAACATGCAGCCCTGAGGTCTCTCATGATAGCAGGTGGTTAAATAGAAATTTGCTGCTCATCTGACCCGGCAGGAGCAAACGTATGCTAAAAATGTTCTCAGAATGAGCTTTTCAGTGAAGAGAAGCCAGGCACATTTTAGCTAGTTTTACTTGTAAGTGGGGTTGGAAATGCTTTTCAGGCTCAGTACTGGGCTCAAAACATGCAGCCCTGAGGTCTCTCATGAAAGCAGGTGGTTAAATAGAAATTCGCTGCTCAGCTGACCCGGTAGGAGCAAACGTATGCCAAAAATGTACACAGAATGAGCTTTTCAGTGAATAGCAGCCCGGCACATTTTAGCAAGTTTTACTTGTAAGTGGTGTTGGAAACGCTTTTCAGGATCAGTACTGGGCTCAAAACATTCAGCCCTGAGGTCTCTCATGATAGCAGGTGGTTAAATAGAAATTCGCTGCTCAGCTGACCCGGCAGGAGCAAACGTATGCTTAAAATGTACTCAGAATGAGCTTTTCAGTGAAGAGAAGCCAGGCACATTTTAGCTAGTTTTACTTGTAAGTGGGGTTGGAAATGCTTTTCAGGCTCAGTACTGGGCTCAAAACATGCAGCCCTGAGGTCTCTCATGAAAGCAGGTGGTTAAATAGAATCGCTGCTCAGCTGACCCGGTAGGAGCAAACGTATGCCAAAAATGTACACAGAATGAGCTTTTCAGTGAAGAGAAGCCAGGCACATTTTAGCTAGTTTTACTTGTAAGTGGGGTTGGAAATGCTTTTCAGGCTCAGTACTGGGCTCAAAACATGCAGCCCTGAGGTCTCTCATGAAAGCAGGTGGTTAAATAGAAATTCGCAGCTCAGCTGACCTGGTAGGAGCAAACGTATGCCAAAAATGTACACAGAATGAGCTTTTCAGTGAATAGCAGCCAGGCACATTTTAGCTAGTTTTACTTGTAAGTGGGGTTGGAAACGCTTTTCAGGATCAGTACTGGGCTCAAAACATGCAGCCCTGAGGTCTCTCATGATAGCAGGTGGTTAAATAGAAATTTGCTGCTCAGCTGACCCGGCAGGAGCAAACGTATGCTAAAAATGTTCTCAGAATGAGCTTTTCAGTGAAGAGAAGCCAGGCACATTTTAGCTAGTTTTACTTGTAAGTGGGGTTGGAAATGCTTTTCAGGCTCAGTACTGGGCTCAAAACATGCAGCCCTGAGATCTCTCATATAAGCAGGTGGTTAAAGAGAAATTCGCTGCTCAGTTGACCCGGTAGGAGCAAACGTATGCCAAAAATGTACACAGAATGAGCTTTTCAGTGAAGAGCAGCCAGGCACATTTTAGCTAGTTTTACTTGTAAGTGGGGTTGGAAACGCTTTTCAGGATCAGTACTGGGCTCAAAACATGCAGCCCTGAGGTCTCTCATGATAGCAGGTGGTTAAATAGAAATTCGCTGCTCAGCGGACCCGGCAGGAGCAAACGTATGCTAAAAATGTACTCAGAATGAGCTTTTCAGTGAATAGCAGCCAGGCACATTTTAGCTAGTTTTACTTGTAAGTGGGGTTGGAAACGCTTTTCAGGCTCAGTACTGGGCTCAAAACATGCAGCCCTGAGGTCTCTCATGATAGCAGGTGGTTAAATAGAAATTCGCTGCTCAGCTGACCCGGCAGGAGCAAACGTATGCTAAAAATGTACTCAGAATGAGCTTTTCAATGAAGAGAAGCCAGGCACATTTTAGCTAGTTTTACTTGTAAGTGGGGTTGGAAACGCTTTTCAGGATCAGTACTGGGCTCAAAACATGCAGCCCTGAGGTCTCTCATGATAGCAGGTGGTTAAATAGAAATTCGCTGCTCAGCTGACCCGGCAGGAGCAAACGTATGCAAAAAATGTACTCAGAATGAGCTTTTCAGTGAAGAGAAGCCAGGCACATTTTAGCTAGTTTTACTTGTAAGTGGGGTTGGAAATGCTTTTCAGGCTCAGTACTGGGCTCAAAACATGCAGCCCTGAGGTCTCTCATGAAAGCAGGTGGTTAAATAGAAATTCGCTGCTCAGCTGACCCAGTAGGAGCAAACGTATGCCAAAAATGTACACAGAATGAGCTTTTCAGTGAATAGCAGCCAGGCACATTTTAGCTAGTTTTACTTGTAAGTGGGGTTGGAAAGGCTTTTCAGGCTCAGTACTGGGCTCAAAACATGCAGCCCTGAGGTCTCTCATGAAAGCAGGTGGTTAAATAGAAATTCGCAGCTCAGCTGACCTGGTAGGAGCAAACGTATGCCAAAAATGTACACAGAATGAGCTTTTCAGTGAATAGCAGCCAGGCACATTTTAGCTAGTTTTACTTGTAAGTGGGGTTGGAAACGCTTTTCAGGATCAGTACTGGGCTCAAAACATGCAGCCCTGAGGTCTCTCATGATAGCAGGTGGTTAAATAGAAATTTGCTGCTCAGCTGACCCGGCAGGAGCAAACGTATGCTAAAAATGTTCTCAGAATGAGCTTTTCAGTGAATAGCAGCCAGGCACATTTTAGCTAGTTTTACTTGTAAGTGGGGTTGGAAACGCTTTTCAGGATCAGTACTGGGCTCAAAACATGCAGCCCTGAGGTCTCTCATGATAGCAGGTGGTTAAATAGAAATTCGCTGCTCAGCTGACCCGGCAGGAGCAAACGTATGCTTAAAATGTACTCAGAATGAGCTTTTCAGTGAAGAGAAGCCAGGCACATTTTAGCTAGTTTTACTTGTAAGTGGGGTTGGAAATGCTTTTCAGGCTCAGTACTGGGCTCAAAACATGCAGCCCTGAGGTCTCTCATGAAGCAGGTGGTTAAATAGAAATTCGCTGCTCAGCTGACCCGGTAGGAGCAAACGTATGCCAAAAATGTACACAGAATGAGCTTTTTAGTGAATAGCAGCCAGGCACATTTTAGCTAGTTTTACTTGTAAGTGGGGTTGGAAACGCTTTTCAGGATCAGTACTGGGCTCAAAACATGCAGCCCTGAGGTCTCTCGTGATAGCAGGTGGTTAAATAGAAATTTGCGGCTCAGCTGACCCGGCAGGAGCAAACGTATGCTAAAAATGTACTCAGAATGAGCTTTTCAGTGAAGAGAAGCCAGGCATATTTTAGCTAGTTTTACTTGTAAGTGGGGTTGGAAATGCTTTTCAGGCTCAGTACTGGGCTCAAAACATGCAGCCCTGAGGTCTCTCATGAAAGCAGGCGGTTAAATAGAAATTCGCTGCTCAGCTGACCCGGTAGGAGCAAACGTATGCCAAAAATGTACACAGAATGAGCTTTTCAGTGAATAGCAGCCAGGCACATTTAACTAGTTTTACTTGTAAGTGGGGTTGGAAACGCTTTTCAGGCTCAGTACTGGGCTCAAAACATGCAGCCCTGAGGTCTCTCATGAAAGCAGGTGGTTAAATAGAAATTCGCAGGTCAGCTGACCCGGCAGGAGCAAACGTATGCCAAAAATGTACACAGAATGAGCTTTTCAGTGAAGAGAAGCCAGGCACATTTTAGCTAGTTTTACTTGTAAGTGGGGTTGGAAATGCTTTTCAGGCTCAGTACTGGGCTCAAAACATGCAGCCCTGAGGTCTCTCATGATAGCAGGTGGTTAAATAGAAATTTGCTGCTCAGCTGACCCGGCAGGAGCAAACGTATGCTAAAAATGTTCTCAGAATGAGCTTTTCAGTGAAGAGAAGCCAGGCACATTTTAGCTAGTTTTACTTGTAAGTGGGGTTGGAAATGCTTTTCAGGCTCAGTACTGGGCTCAAAACATGCAGCCCTGAGGTCTCTCATGAAAGCAGGTGGTTCAATAGAAAATCGCTGCTCAGCTGACCCGGTAGGAGCAAACGTATGCCAAAAATGTACACAGAATGAGCTTTTCAGTGTATTGCAGCCAGGCACATTTTAGCTAGTTTTGCTTGTAAGTGGGGTTGGAAATGCTTTTCAGGCTCAGTACTGGGCTCAAAACATGCAGCCCTGAGGTCTCTCATGAAAGCAGGTGGTTAAATATAAATTCGCAGCTCAGCTGACCTGGTAGGAGCAAACGTATGCCAAAAATGTACACAGAATGAGCTTTTCAGTGAATAGCAGCCAGGCACATTTTAGCTAGTTTTACTTGTAAGTGGGGTTGGAAACACTTTTCAGGATCAGTACTGGGCTCAAAACATGCAGCCCTGAGGTCTCTCATGATAGCAGGTGGTTAAATAGAAATTTGCTGCTCAGCTGACCCGGCAGGAGCAAACGTATGCTAAAAATGTTCTCAGAATGAGCTTTTCAGTGAAGAGAAGCCAGGCACATTTTAGCTAGTTTTACTTGTAAGTGGGGTTGGAAATGCTTTTCAGGCTCAGTACTGGGCTCAAAACATGCAGCCCTGAGGTCTCTCATGAAAGCAGGTGGTTAAATAGAAATTCGCTGCTCAGCTGACCCGGTAGGAGCAAACGTATGCCAAAAATGTACACAGAATGAGCTTTTAAGTGAATAGCAGCCAGGCACATTTTAGCTAGTTTTACTTGTAAGTGGGGTTGGAAACGCTTTTCAGGATCAGTACTGGGCTCAAAACATGCAGCCCTGAGGCCTCTCATGATAGCAGGTGGTTAAATAGAAATTCGCTGCTCAGCTGACCCGGCAGGAGCAAACGTATGCTTAAAATGTACTCATAATGAGCTTTTCAGTGAAGAGAAGCCAGGCACATTTTAGCTAGTTTTACTTGTAAGTGGGGTTGGAAATGCTTATCAGGCTCAGTTCTGGGCTCAAAACATGCAGCCCTGAGGTCTCTCAGGAAAGCAGGTGGTTAAATAGAAATTCGCTGCTCAGCTGACCCGGTAGGAGCAAACGTATGCCAAAAATGTACACAGAATGAGCTTTTCAGTGAAGAGCAGCCAGGCACATTTTAGCTAGTTTTACTTGTAAGTGGGGTTGGAAACGCTTTTCAGGCTCAGTACTGGGCTCAAAACATGCAGCCCTGAGGTCTGTCATGAAAGCAAGAGGTTAAATAAAAATTCGCTGCTCAGCTGACCCGGCAGGAGCAAACGTATGCCAAAAATGTACACAGAATGAGCTTTTTAGTGAATAGCAGCCAGGCACATTTTAGCTAGTTTTACTTGTAAGTGGGGTTGGAAACGCTTTTCAGGATCAGTACTGGGCTCAAAACATGCAGCCCTGAGGTCTCTCGTGATAGCAGGTGGTTAAATAGAAATTTGCTGCTCAGCTGACCCGGCAGGAGCAAACGTATGCTAAAAATGTACTCAGAATGAGCTTTTCAGTGAAGAGAAGCCAGGCATATTTTAGCTAGTTTTACTTGTAAGTGGGGTTGGAAATGCTTTTCAGGCTCAGTACTGGGCTCAAAACATGCAGCCCTGAGGTCTCTCATGAAAGCAGGCGGTTAAATAGAAATTCGCTGCTCAGCTGACCCGGTAGGAGCAAATGTATGCCAAAAATGTACACAGAATGAGCTTTTCAGTGAATAGCAGCCAGGCACATTTAACTAGTTTTACTTGTAAGTGGGGTTGGAAACGCTTTTCAGGCTCAGTACTGGGCTCAAAACATGCAGCCCTGAGGTCTCTCATGAAAGCAGGTGGTTAAATAGAAATTCGCAGCTCAGCTGACCCGGTAGGAGCAAACGTATGCCAAAAATGTACACAGAATGAGCTTTTCAGTGAAGAGAAGCCAGGCACATTTTAGCTAGTTTTACTTGTAAGTGGGGTTGGAAATGCTTTTCAGGCTCAGTACTGGGCTCAAAACATGCAGCCCTGAGGTCTCTCATGATAGCAGGTGGTTAAATAGAAATTTGCTGCTCAGCTGACCCGGCAGGAGCAAACGTATGCTAAAAATGTTCTCAGAATGAGCTTTTCAGTGAAGAGAAGCCAGGCACATTTTAGCTAGTTTTACTTGTAAGTGGGGTTGGAAATGCTTTTCAGGCTCAGTACTGGGCTCAAAACATGCAGCCCTGAGGTCTCTCATGAAAGCAGGTGGTTCAATAGAAAATCGCTGCTCAGCTGACCCGGTAGGAGCAAACGTATGCCAAAAATGTACACAGAATGAGCTTTTCAGTGAATAGCAGCCAGGCACATTTTAGCTAGTTTTGCTTGTAAGTGGGGTTGGAAATGCTTTTCAGGCTCAGTACTGGGCTCAAAACATGCAGCCCTGAGGTCTCTCATGAAAGCAGGTGGTTAAATAGAAATTCGCAGCTCAGCTGACCTGGTAGGAGCAAACGTATGCCAAAAATGTACACAGAATGAGCTTTTCAGTGAATAGCAGCCAGGCACATTTTAGCTAGTTTTACTTGTAAGTGGGGTTGGAAACGCTTTTCAGGATCAGTACTGGGCTCAAAACATGCAGCCCTGAGGTCTCTCATGATAGCAGGTGGTTAAATAGAAATTTGCTGCTCAGCTGACCCGGCAGGAGAAAACGTATGCTAAAAATGTTCTCAGAATGAGCTTTTCAGTGAAGAGAAGCCAGGCACATTTTAGCTAGTTTTACTTGTAAGTGGGGTTGGAAATGCTTTTCAGGCTCAGTACTGGGCTCAAAACATGCAGCCCTGAGGTCTCTCATGAAAGCAGGTGGTTAAATAGAAATTTGCTGCTCAGCTGACCCGGTAGGAGCAAACGTATGCCAAAAATGTACACAGAATGAGCTTTTAAGTGAATAGCAGCCAGGCACATTTTAGCTAGTTTTACTTGTAAGTGGGGTTGGAAACGCTTTTCAGGATCAGTACTGGGCTCAAAACATGCAGCCCTGAGGCCTCTCATGATAGCAGGTGGTTAAATAGAAATTCGCTGCTCAGCTGACCCGGCAGGAGCAAACGTATGCTTAAAATGTACTCATAATGAGCTTTTCAGTGAAGAGAAGCCAGGCACATTTTAGCTAGTTTTACTTGTAAGTGGGGTTGGAAATGCTTATCAGGCTCAGTTCTGGGCTCAAAACATGCAGCCCTGAGGTCTCTCATGAAAGCAGGTGGTTAAATAGAAATTTGCTGCTCAGCTGACCCGGTAGGAACAAACGTATGCCAAAAATGTACACAGAATGAGCTTTTTAGTGAAGAGCAGCCAGGCACATTTTAGCTAGTTTTCCTTGTAAGTGGGGTTGGAAACGCTTTTCAGGCTCAGTACTGGGCTCAAAACATGCAGCCCTGAGGTCTCTCATGAAAGCAGGTGGTTAAATAGAAATTCGCTGCTCAGCTGACCCTGTAGGAGCAAACGTATGCCAAAAATGTACACAGAATGAGCTTTTCAGTGAATAGCAGCCGGGCACATTTTAGCTAGTTTTACTTGTAAGTGGGGTTGGAAACGCTTTTCAGGCTCAGTACTGGGCTCAAAACATGCAGCCCTGAGGTCTCTCATGAAAGCAGGTGGTTAAATAGAAATTCGCAGCTCAGCTGACCCGGTAGGAGCAAACGTATGCCAAAAATGTACACAGAATGAGCTTTTCAGTGAAGAGAAGCCAGGCACATTTTAACTAGTTTTACTTGTAAGTGGGGTTGGAAATGCTTTTCAGGCTCAGTACTGGGCTCAAAACATGCAGCCCTGAGGTCTCTCATGAAAGCAGGTGGTTAAATAGAAATTCGCAGCTCAGCTAACCCGGTAGGAGCAAACGTATGCCAAAAATGTACACAGAATGAGCTTTTCAGTGAGGAGAAGCGAGGCACATTTTAGCTAGTTTTACTTGTAAGTGGGGTTGGAAATGCTTTTCAGGCTCAGTACTGGGCTCAAAACATGCAGCCCTGAGGTCTCTCATGAAAGCAGGTGGTTAAATAGAAATTCGCTGCTCAGCTGACCCGGTAGGAGCAAACGTATGCCAAAAATGTACACAGAATGAGCTTTTCAGTGAATAGCAGCCAGGCACATTTTAGCTAGTTTTACTTGTAAGTGGGGTTGGAAACGCTTTTCAGGCTCAGTACTGGGCTCAAAACATGCAGCCCTGAGGTCTCTCATGAAAGCAGGTGGTTAAATAGAAATTCGCAGCTCAGCTGACCCGGTAGGAGCAAACGTATGCCAAAAATGTACACAGAATGAGCTTTTCAGTGAAGAGAAGCCAGGCACATTTTAGCTAGTTTTACTTGTAAGTGGGGTTGGAAATGCTTTTCAGGCTCAGTACTGGGCTCAAAACATGCAGCCCTGAAGTCTCTCATGATAGCAGGTGGTTAAATAGAAATTTGCTGCTCAGCTGACCCGGCAGGAGCAAACGTATGCTAAAAAGTTCTCAGAATGAGCTTTTCAGTGAAGAGAAGCCAGGCACATTTTAGCTAGTTTTACTTGTAAGTGGGGTTGGAAATGCTTTTCAGGCTCAGTACTGGGCTCAAAACATGCAGCCCTGAGGTCTCTCATGAAAGCAGGTGGTTAAATAGAAATTCGCTGCTCAGCTGACCCGGTAGGAGCAAACGTATGCCAAAAATGTACACAGAATGAGCTTTTCAGTGAATAGCAGCCAGGCACATTTTAGCTAGTTTTACTTGTAAGTGGGGTTGGAAACGCTTTTCAGGATCAGTACTGGGCTCAAAACATGCAGCCCTGAGGTCTCTCGTGATAGCAGGTGGTTAAATAGAAATTTGCTGCTCAGCTGACCCGGCAGGAGCAAACGTATGCTAAAAATGTACTCAGAATGAGCTTTTCAGTGAAGAGAAGCCAGGCACATTTTAGCTAGTTTTACTTGTAAGTGGGGTTGGAAACACTTTTCAGGCTCAGTACTGGGCTCAAAACATGCAGCCCTGAGGTCTCTCATATAAGCAGGTGGTTAAATAGAAATTTGCAGCTCAGCTAACCCGGTAGGAGCAAACGTATGCCAAAAATGTACACAAAATGAGCTTTTCAGTGAGGAGAAGCGAGGCACATTTTAGCTAGTTTTACTTGTAAGTGGGGTTGGAAATGCTTTTCAGGCTCAGTACTGGGCTCAAAACATGCAGCCCTGAGGTCTCTCATGAAAGCAGGTGGTTAAATAGAAATTCGCTGCTCAGCTGACCCGGTAGGAGCAAACGTATGCCAAAAATGTACACAGAATGAGCTTTTCAGTGAATAGCAGCCAGGCACATTTTAGCTAGTTTTACTTGTAAGTGGGGTTGGAAACGCTTTTCAGGCTCAGTACTGGGCTCAAAACATGCAGCCCTGAGGTCTCTCATGAAAGCAGGTGGTTAAATAGAAATTCGCAGCTCAGCTGACCCGGTAGGAGCAAACGTATGCCAAAAATGTACACAGAATGAGCTTTTCAGTGAAGAGAAGCCAGGCACATTTTAGCTAGTTTTACTTGTAAGTGGGGTTGGAAATGCTTTTCAGGCTCAGTACTGGGCTCAAAACATGCAGCCCTGAAGTCTCTCATGATAGCAGGTGGTTAAATAGAAATTTGCTGCTCAGCTGACCCGGCAGGAGCAAACGTATGCTAAAAAAGTTCTCAGAATGAGCTTTTCAGTGAAGAGAAGCCAGGCACATTTTAGCTAGTTTTACTTGTAAGTGGGGTTGGAAATGCTTTTCAGGCTCAGTACTGGGCTCAAAACATGCAGCCCTGAGGTCTCTCATGAAAGCAGGTGGTTAAATAGAAATTCGCTGCTCAGCTGACCCGGTAGGAGCAAACGTATGCCAAAAATGTACACAGAATGAGCTTTTCAGTGAATAGCAGCCAGGCACATTTTAGCTAGTTTTACTTGTAAGTGGGGTTGGAAACGCTTTTCAGGATCAGTACTGGGCTCAAAACATGCAGCCCTGAGGTCTCTCATGATAGCAGGTGGTTAAATAGAAATTTGCTGCTCAGCTGACCGGGCAGGAGCAAACGTATGCTAAAAATGTTCTCAGAATGAGCTTTTCAGTGAAGAGAAGCCAGGCACATTTTAGCTAGTTTTACTTGTAAGTGGGGTTGGAAATGTTTTCAGGCTCAGTACTGGGCTCAAAACATGCAGCCCTGAGGTCTCTCATGAAAGCAGGTGGTTAAATAGAAATTCGCTGCTCAGCTGACCCGGTAGGAGCAAACGTATGCCAAAAATGTACTCAGAATGAGCTTTTCAGTGAAGAGAAGCCAGGCACATTTTAGCTAGTTTTACTTGTAAGTGGGGTTGGAAATGCTTTTCAGGCTCAGTACTGGGCTCAAAACATGCAGCCCTGAGGTCTCTCATGAAAGCAGGTGGTTAAATAGAAATTCGCTGCTCAGCTGACCCGGTAGGAGCAAACGTATGCCAAAAATGTACACAGAATGAGCTTTTTAGTGAAGAGCAGCCAGGCACATTTTAGCTAGTTTTACTTGTAAGTGGGGTTGGAAAC
Source organism: Lissotriton vulgaris (assembly GCF_964263255.1). Lineage (NCBI taxonomy): Eukaryota > Metazoa > Chordata > Amphibia > Caudata > Salamandridae > Lissotriton > Lissotriton vulgaris. The sequence continues at coordinate 1,543,716 of NW_028244755.1, read as the reverse complement.
GCTTTTCAGGCTCAGTACTGGGCTCAAAACATGCAGCCCTGAGGTCTGTCATGAAAGCAAGAGGTTAAATAAAAATTTGCTGCTCAGCTGACCCGGCAGGAGCAAACGTATGCCAAAAATGTACACAGAATGAGCTTTTTAGTGAATAGCAGGCAGGCACATTTTAGCTAGTTTTACTTGTAAGTGGGGTTGGAAACGCTTTTCAGGATCAGTACTGGGCTCAAAACATGCAGCCCTGAGGTCTCTCGTGATAGCAGGTGGTTAAATAGAAATTTGCTGCTCAGCTGACCCGGCAGGAGCAAACGTATGCTAAAAATGTACTCAGAATGAGCTTTTCAGTGAAGAGAAGCCAGGCATATTTTAGCTAGTTTTACTTGTAAGTGGGGTTGGAAATGCTTTTCAGGCTCAGTACTGGGCTCAAAACATGCAGCCCTGAGGTCTCTCATGAAAGCAGGCGGTTAAATAGAAATTCGCTGCTCAGCTGACCCGGTAGGAGCAAACGTATGCCAAAAATGTACACAGAATGAGCTTTTCAGTGAATAGCAGCCAGGCACATTTGACTAGTTTTACTTGTAAGTGGGGTTGGAAACGCTTTTCAGGCTCAGTACTGGGCTCAAAACATGCAGCCCTGAGGTCTCTCATGAAAGCAGGTGGTTAAATAGAAATTCGCAGCTCAGCTGACCCGGTAGGAGCAAACGTATGCCAAAAATGTACACAGAATGAGCTTTTCAGTGAAGAGAAGCCAGGCACATTTTAGCTAGTTTTACTTGTAAGTGGGGTTGGAAATGCTTTTCAGGCTCAGTACTGGGCTCAAAACATGCAGCCCTGAGGTCTCTCATGATAGCAGGTGGTTAAATAGAAATTTGCTGCTCAGCTGACCCGGCAGGAGCAAACGTATGCTAAAAATGTTCTCAGAATGAGCTTTTCAGTGAAGAGAAGCCAGGCACATTTTAGCTAGTTTTACTTGTAAGTGGGGTTGGAAATGCTTTTCAGGCTCAGTACTGGGCTCAAAACATGCAGCCCTGAGGTCTCTCATGAAAGCAGGTGGTTCAATAGAAAATCGCTGCTCAGCTGACCCGGTAGGAGCAAACGTATGCCAAAAATGTACACAGAATGAGCTTTTCAGTGAATAGCAGCCAGGCACATTTTAGCTAGTTTTGCTTGTAAGTGTGGTTGGAAATGCTTTTCAGGCTCAGTACTGGGCTCAAAACATGCAGCCCTGAGGTCTCTCATGAAAGCAGGTGGTTAAATAGAAATTCGCAGCTCAGCTGACCTGGTAGGAGCAAACGTATGCCAAAAATGTACACAGAATGAGCTTTTCAGTGAATAGCAGCCAGGCACATTTTAGCTAGTTTTACTTGTAAGTGGGGTTGGAAACGCTTTTCAGGATCAGTACTGGGCTCAAAACATGCAGCCCTGAGGTCTCTCATGATAGCAGGTGGTTAAATAGAAATTTGCTGCTCAGCTGACCCGGCAGGAGCAAACGTATGCTAAAAATGTTCTCAGAATGAGCTTTTCAGTGAATAGCAGCCAGGCACATTTTAGCTAGTTTTACTTGTAAGTGGGGTTGGAAACGCTTTTCAGGATCAGTACTGGGCTCAAAACATGCAGCCCTGAGGCCTCTCATGATAGCAGGTGGTTAAATAGAAATTCGCTGCTCAGCTGACCCGGCAGGAGCAAACGTATGCTTAAAATGTACTCATAATGAGCTTTTCAGTGAAGAGAAGCCAGGCACATTTTAGCTAGTTTTACTTGTAAGTGGGGTTGGAAATGCTTATCAGGCTCAGTTCTGGGCTCAAAACATGCAGCCCTGAGGTCTCTCATGAAAGCAGGTGGTTAAATAGAAATTCGCTGCTCAGCTGACCCGGTAGGAGCAAACGTATGCCAAAAATGTACACAGAATGAGCTTTTCAGTGAAGAGCAGCCAGGCACATTTTAGCTAGTTTTACTTGTAAGTGGGGTTGGAAACGCTTTTCAGGCTCAGTACTGGGCTCAAAACATGCAGCCCTGAGGTCTGTCATGAAAGCAAGAGGTTAAATAAAAATTCGCTGCTCAGCTGACCCGACAGGAGCAAACGTATGCCAAAAATGTACACAGAATGAGCTTTTTAGTGAATAGCAGCCAGGCACATTTTAGCTAGTTTTACTTGTAAGTGGGGTTGGAAACGCTTTTCAGGATCAGTACTGGGCTCAAAACATGCAGCCCTGAGGTCTCTCGTGATAGCAGGTGGTTAAATAGAAATTTGCTGCTCAGCTGACCCGGCAGGAGCAAACGTATGCTAAAAATGTACTCAGAATGAGCTTTTCAGTGAAGAGAAGCCAGGCATATTTTAGCTAGTTTTACTTGTAAGTGGGGTTGGAAATGCTTTTCAGGCTCAGTACTGGGCTCAAAACATGCAGCCCTGAGGTCTCTCATGAAAGCAGGCGGTTAAATAGAAATTCGCTGCTCAGCTGACCCGGTAGGAGCAAACGTATGCCAAAAATGTACACAGAATGAGCTTTTCAGTGAATAGCAGCCAGGCACATTTAACTAGTTTTACTTGTAAGTGGGGTTGGAAACGCTTTTCAGGCTCAGTACTGGGCTCAAAACATGCAGCCCTGAGGTCTCTCATGAAAGCAGGTGGTTAAATAGAAATTCGCAGCTCAGCTGACCCGGTAGGAGCAAACGTATGCCAAAAATGTACACAGAATGAGCTTTTCAGTGAAGAGAAGCCAGGCACATTTTAGCTAGTTTTACTTGTAAGTGGGGTTGGAAATGCTTTTCAGGCTCAGTACTGGGCTCAAAACATGCAGCCCTGAGGTCTCTCATGATAGCAGGTGGTAAAATAGAAATTTGCTGCTCAGCTGACCCGGCAGGAGCAAACGTATGCTAAAAATGTTCTCAGAATGAGCTTTTCAGTGAAGAGAAGCCAGGCACATTTTAGCTAGTTTTACTTGTAAGTGGGGTTGGAAATGCTTTTCAGGCTCAGTACTGGGCTCAAAACATGCAGCCCTGAGGTCTCTCATGAAAGCAGGTGGTTCAATAGAAAATCGCTGCTCAGCTGACCGGGTAGGAGCAAACGTATGCCAAAAATGTACACAGAATGAGCTTTTCAGTGAATAGCAGCCAGGCACATTTTAGCTAGTTTTGCTTGTAAGTGGGGTTGGAAACGCTTTTCAGGCTCAGTACTGGGCTCAAAACATGCAGCCCTGAGGTCTCTCATGAAAGCAAGAGGTTAAATAAAAATTCGCTGCTCAGCTGACCCGGCAGGAGCAAACGTATGCCAGAAATGTACACAGAATGAGCTTTTTAGTGAATAGCAGCCAGGCACATTTTAGCTAGTTTTACTTGTAAGTGGGGTTGGAAAAGCTTTTCAGGATCAGTACTGGGCTCAAAACATGCAGCCCTGAGGTATCTCGTGATAGCAGGTGGTTAAATAGAAATTCGCTGCTCAGCTGACCCGGCAGGAGCAAACGTATGCTAAAAATGTACTCAGAATGAGCTTTTCAGTGAAGGAAGCCAGGCATATTTTAGCTAGTTTTACTTGTAAGTGGGGTTGGAAATGCTTTTCAGGCTCAGTACTGGGCTCAAAACATGCAGCCCTGAGGTCTCTCATGAAAGCAGGTGGTTAAATAGAAATTCGCTGCTCAGCTGACCCTGTAGGAGCAAACGTATGCCAAAAATGTACACAGAATGAGCTTTTCAGTGAATAGCAGCCAGGCACATTTTAGCTAGTTTTTCTTGTAAGTGGGGTTGGAAACGCTTTTCAGGCTCAGTACTGGGCTCAAAACATGCAGCCCTGAGGTCTCTCATGAAAGCAGGTGGTTAAATAGAAATTCGCAGCTCAGCTGACCCGGTAGGAGCAAACGTATGCCAAAAATGTACACAGAATGAGCTTTTCAGTGAAGAGAAGCCAGGCACATTTTAGCTAGTTTTACTTGTAAGTGGGGTTGGAAATGCTTTTCAGGCTCAGTACTGGGCTCAAAACATGCAGCCCTGAGGTCTCTCATGAAAGCAGGTGGTTAAATAGAAATTCGCAGCTCAGCTAACCCGGTAGGAGCAAACGTATGCCAAAAATGTACACAGAATGAGCTTTTCAGTGAGGAGAAGCGAGGCACATTTTAGCTAGTTTTACTTGTAAGTGGGGTTGGAAATGCTTTTCAGGCTCAGTACTGGGCTCAAAACATGCAGCCCTGAGGTCTCTCATGAAAGCAGGTGGTTAAATAGAAATTCGCTGCTCAGCTGACCCGGTAGGAGCAAACGTATGCCAAAAATGTACACAGAATGAGCTTTTCAGTGAATAGCAGCCAGGCACATTTTAGCTAGTTTTACTTGTAAGTGGGGTTGGAAACGCTTTTCAGGCTCAGTACTGGGCTCAAAACATGCAGCCCAGAGGTCTCTCATGAAAGCAGGTGGTTAAATAGAAATTCGCAGCTCAGCTGACCCGGTAGGAGCAAACGTATGCCAAAAATGTACACAGAATGAGCTTTTCAGTGAAGAGAAGCCAGGCACATTTTAGCTAGTTTTACTTGTAAGTGGGGTTGGAAATGCTTTTCAGGCTCAGTACTGGGCTCAAAACATGCAGCCCTGAGGTCTCTCATGAAAGCAGGTGGTTAAATAGAAATTCGCTGCTCAGCTGACCCTGTAGGAGCAAACGTATGCCAAAAATGTACACAGAATGAGCTTTTCAGTGAATAGCAGCCAGGCACATTTTAGCTAGTTTTTCTTGTAAGTGGGGTTGGAAACGCTTTTCAGGCTCAGTACTGGGCTCAAAACATGCAGCCCTGAGGTCTCTCATGAAAGCAGGTGGTTAAATAGAAATTCGCAGCTCAGCTGACCCGGTAGGAGCAAACGTATGCCAAAAATGTACACAGAATGAGCTTTTCAGTGAAGAGAAGCCAGGCACATTTTAGCTAGTTTTACTTGTAAGTGGGGTTGGAAATGCTTTTCAGGCTCAGTACTGGGCTCAAAACATGCAGCCCTGAGGTCTCTCATGAAAGCAGGTGGTTAAATAGAAATTCGCAGCTCAGCTAACCCGGTAGGAGCAAACGTATGCCAAAAATGTACACAGAATGAGCTTTTCAGTGAGGAGAAGCGAGGCACATTTTAGCTAGTTTTACTTGTAAGTGGGGTTGGAAATGCTTTTCAGGCTCAGTACTGGGCTCAAAACATGCAGCCCTGAGGTCTCTCATGAAAGCAGGTGGTTAAATAGAAATTCGCTGCTCAGCTGACCCGGTAGGAGCAAACGTATGCCAAAAATGTACACAGAATGAGCTTTTCAGTGAATAGCAGCCAGGCACATTTTAGCTAGTTTTACTTGTAAGTGGGGTTGGAAACGCTTTTCAGGCTCAGTACTGGGCTCAAAACATGCAGCCCAGAGGTCTCTCATGAAAGCAGGTGGTTAAATAGAAATTCGCAGCTCAGCTGACCCGGTAGGAGCAAACGTATGCCAAAAATGTACACAGAATGAGCTTTTCAGTGAAGAGAAGCCAGGCACATTTTAGCTAGTTTTACTTGTAAGTGGGGTTGGAAATGCTTTTCAGGCTCAGTACTGGGCTCAAAACATGCAGCCCTGAAGTCTCTCATGATAGCAGGTGGTTAAATAGAAATTTGCTGCTCAGCTGACCCGGCAGGAGCAAACGTATGCTAAAAAAGTTCTCAGAATGAGCTTTTCAGTGAAGAGAAGCCAGGCACATTTTAGCTAGTTTTACTTGTAAGTGGGGTTGGAAATGCTTTTCAGGCTCAGTACTGGGCTCAAAACATGCAGCCCTGAGGTCTCTCATGAAAGCAGGTGGTTAAATAGAAATTCGCTGCTCAGCTGACCCGGCAGGAGCAAACGTATGCTAAAAATATACTCAGAATGAGCTTTTCAGTGAGAGAAGCCAGGCACATTTTAGCTAGTTTTACTTGTAAGTGGGGTTGGAAATGCTTTTCAGGCTCAGTACTGGGCTCAAAACATGCAGCCCTGAGGTCTCTCATGAAAGCAGGTGGTTAAATAGAAATTCGCTGCTCAGCTGACCCGGTAGGAGCAAACGTATGCCAAAAATGTACACAGAATGAGCTTTACAGTGAATAGCAGCCAGGCACATTTTAGCTAGTTTTACTTGTAAGTGGGGTTGGAAACGCTTTTCAGGCTCAGTACTGGGCTCAAAACATTCAGCCCTGAGGTCTCTCATGATAGCAGGTGGTTAAATAGAAATTCGCTGCTCAGCTGACCCGGCAGGAGCAAACGTATGCTTAAAATGTACTCAGAATGAGCTTTTCAGTGAAGAGAAGCCAGGCACATTTTAGCTAGTTTTACTTGTAAGTGGGGTTGGAAATGCTTTTCAGGCTCAGTACTGGGCTCAAAACATGCAGCCCTGAGGTCTCTCATGAAAGCAGGTGGTTAAATAGAAATTCGCTGCTCAGCTGACCCGGTAGGAGCAAACGTATGCCAAAAATGTACACAGAATGAGCATTTTTAGTGAAGAGCAGCCAGGCACATTTTAGCTAGTTTTACTTGTAAGTGGGGTTGGAAACGCTTTTCAGGCTCAGTACTGGGCTCAAAACATGCAGCCCTGAGGTCTCTCATGAAAGCAAGAGGTTAAATAAAAATTCGCTGCTCAGCTGACCCGGCAGGAGCAAACGTATGCCAAAAATGTACACAGAATGAGCTATTTAGTGAATAGCAGCCAGGCACATTTTAGCTAGTTTTACTTGTAAGTGGGGTTGGAAACGCTTTTCAGGATCAGTACTGGGCTCAAAACATGCAGCCCTGAGGTCTCTCGTGATAGCAGGTGGTTAAATAGAAATTCGCTGCTCAGCTGACCCGGCAGGAGCAAACGTATGCTAAAAATGTACTCAGAATGAGCTTTTCAGTGAAGAGAAGCCAGGCATATTTTAGCTAGTTTTACTTGTAAGTGGGGTTGAAAATGCTTTTCAGGCTCAGTACTGGGCTCAAAACATGCAGCCCTGAGGTCTCTCATGAAAGCAGGTGGTTAAATAGAAATTCGCTGCTCAGCTGACCCGGTAGGAGCAAACGTATGCCAAAAATGTACACAGAATGAGCTTTTCAGTGAATAGCAGCCAGGCACATTTTAGCTAGTTTTACTTGTAAGTGGGGTTGGAAACGCTTTTCAGGCTCAGTACTGGGCTCAAAACATGCAGCCCTGAGGTCTCGCATGAAAGCAGGTGGTTAAATAGAAATTCGCAGCTCAGCTGACCCGGTAGGAGCAAACGTATGCCAAAAATGTACACAGAATGAGCTTTTCAGTGAAGAGAAGCCAGGCACATTTTAGCTAGTTTTACTTGTAAGTGGGGTTGGAAATGCTTTTCAGGCTCAGTACTGGGCTCAAAACATGCAGCCCTGAGGTCTCTCATGATAGCAGGTGGTTAAATAGAAATTTGCTGCTCAGCTGACCCGGCAGGAGCAAACGTATGCTAAAAATGTTCTCAGAATGAGCTTTTCAGTGAAGAGAAGCCAGGCACATTTTAGCTAGTTTTACTTGTAAGTGGGGTTGGAAATGCTTTTCAGGCTCAGTACTGGGCTCAAAACATGCAGCCCTGAGGTCCCTCATGAAAGCAGGTGGTTAAATAGAAATTCGCTGCTCAGCTGACCCGGTAGGAGCAAACGTATGCCAAAAATGTACACAGAATGAGCTTTTCAGTGAATAGCAGCCAGGCACATTTTAGCTAGTTTTACTTGTAAGTGGGGTTGGAAATGCTTTTCAGGCTCAGTACTGGGCTCAAAACATGCAGCCCTGAGGTCTCTCATGATAGCAGGTGGTTAAATAGAAATTTGCTGCTCAGCTGACCCGGCAGGAGCAAACGTATGCTAAAAATGTACTCAGAATGAGCTTTTCAGTGAAGAGAAGCCAGGCACATTTTACTAGTTTTACTTGTAAGTGGGGTTGGAAACGCTTTTCAGGATCAGTACTGGGCTCAAAACATGCAGCCCTGAGGTCTCTCATGATAGCAGGTGGTTAAATAGAAATTCGCTGCTCAGCTGACCCGGCAGGAGCAAATGTATGCTAAAAATGTACTCAGAATGAGCTTTTCAGTGAAGAGAAGCCAGGCACATTTTAGCCCAGTTTTACTTGTAAGTGGGGTTGGAAATGCTTTTCAGGCTCAGTACTGGGCTCAAAACATGCAGCCCTGAGGTCTCTCATATAAGCAGGTGGTTAAATAGAAATTCGCTGCTCAGCTGACCAGGTAGGAGCAAACGTATGCCAAAAATGTACACAGAATGAGCTTTTCAGTGAAGAGCAGCCAGGCACATTTTAGCTAGTTTTACTTGTAAGTGGGGTTGGAAACGCTTTTCAGGCTCAGAACTGGGCTCAAAACATGCAGCCCTGAGGTCTCTCATGATAGCAGGTGGTTAAATAGAAATTCGCTGCTCAGCTGACCCTGCGGGAGCAAACGTATGCTAAAAATGTACTCAGAATGAGCTTTTCAGTGAAGAGAAGCCAGGCACATTTTAGCTAGTTTTACTTGTAAGTGGGGTTGGAAATGCTTTTCAGGCTCAGTACTGGGCTCAAAACATGCAGCCCTGAGGTCTCTCATGAAAGCAGGTGGTTAAATAGAAATTCGCTGCTCAGCTGACCCGGTAGGAGCAAACGTATGCCAAAAATGTACACAGAATGAGCTTTTCAGTGAATAGCAGCCAGGCACATTTTAGCTAGTTTTACTTGTAAGTGGGGTTGGAAACGCTTTTCAGGCTCAGTACTGGGCTCAAAACATGCAACCCTGAGGTCTCTCATGATAGCAGGTGGTTAAATAGAAATTCGCTGCTCAGCTGACCCAGCAGGAGCAAACGTATGCTAAAAATGTACTCAGAATGAGCTTTTCAGTGAAGAGAAGCCAGGCACATTTTAGCTACTTTTACTTGTAAGTGGGGTTGGAAATGCTTTTCAGGCTCAGTACTGGGCTCAAAACATGCAGCCCTGAGGTCTCTCATGAAAGCAGGTGGTTAAATAGAAATTCGCTGCTCAGCTGACCCGGTAGGAGCAAACGTATGCCAAAAATGTACACAGAATGAGCTTTTCACTGAATAGCAGCCAGGCACATTTTAGCTAGTTTTACTTGTAAGTGGGGTTGGAAATGCTTTGCAGGCTCAGTACTGGGCTCAAAACATGCAGCCCTGAAGTCTCTCATGAAAGCAGGTGGTTAAATAGAAATTCGCAGCTCAGCTGACCTGGTAGGAGCAAACGTATGCCAAAAATGTACACAGAATGAGCTTTTCAGTGAATAGTAGCCAGGCACATTTTAGCTAGTTTTACTTGTAAGTGGGGTTGGAAACGCTTTTCAGGATCAGTACTGGGCTCAAAACATGCAGCCCTGAGGTCTCTCATGATAGCAGGTGGTTAAATAGAAATTTGCTGCTCAGCTGACCCGGCAGGAGCAAACGTATGCTAAAAATGTTCTCAGAATGAGCTTTTCAGTGAAGAGAAGCCAGGCACATTTTAGCTAGTTTTACTTGTAAGTGGGGTTGGAAATGCTTTTCAGGCTCAGTACTGGGCTCAAAACATGCAGCCCTGAGGTCTCTCATATAAGCAGGTGGTTAAATAGAAATTCGCTGCTCAGCTGACCCGGTAGGAGCAAACGTATGCCAAAAATGTACACAGAATGAGCTTTTCAGTGCATAGCAGCCAGGCACATTTTAGCTAGTTTTACTTGTAAGTGGGGTTGGAAACGCTTTTCAGGATCAGTACTGGGCTCAAAACATGCAGCCCTGAGGTCTCTCATGATAGCAGGTGGTCAAATATAAATTTGCTGCTCAGCTGACCCGGCAGGAGCAAACGTATGCTAAAAATGTTCTCAGAATGAGCTTTTCAGTGAAGAGAAGCCAGGCACATTTTAGCTAGTTTTACTTGTAAGTGGGGTTGGAAATGCTTTTCAGGCTCAGTACTGGGCTCAAAACATGCAGCCCTGAGGTCTCTCATGATAGCAGGTGGTTAAATAGAAATTTGCTGCTCAGCTGACCCGGCAGGAGCAAACGTATGCTAAAAATGTTCTCAGAATGAGCTTTTCAGTGAAGAGAAGCCAGGCACATTTTAGCTAGTTTTACTTGTAAGTGGGGTTGGAAATGCTTTTCAGGCTCAGTACTGGGCTCAAAACATGCAGCCCTGAGGTCTCTCATATAAGCAGGTGGTTAAATAGAAATTCGCTGCTCAGCTGACCCGGTAGGAGCAAACGTATGCCAAAAATGTACACAGAATGAGCTTTTCAGTGAAGAGCAGCCAGGCACATTTTAGCTAGTTTTACTTGTAAGTGGGGTTGGAAACGCTTTTCAGGATCAGTACTGGGCTCAAAACATGCAGCCCTGAGGTCTCTCATGATAGCAGGTGGTTAAATAGAAATTCGTTGCTCAGCTGACCCGGTAGGAGCAAACGTATGCCAAAAATGTACACAGAATGAGCTTTTCAGTGAATAGCAGCAAGGCACATTTTAGCTAGTTTTACTTGTAAATGGGGTTGGAAACACTTTTCAGGCTCAGTACTGGGCTCAAAACATGCAGCCCTGAGGTCTCTCATGAAAGCAGGTGGTTAAATAGAAATTCGCAGCTCAGCTGACCCGGTAGGAGCAAACATATGCCAAAAATGTACACAGAATGAGCTTTTCAGTGAAGAGAAGCCAGGCACATTTTAGCTAGTTTTACTTGTAAGTGGGGTTGGAATTGCTTTTCAGGCTCAGTACTGGGCTCAAAACATGCAGCCCTGAGGTCCCTCATGAAAGCAGGTGGTTAAATAGAAATTCGCTGCTCAGCTGACCCGGTAGGAGCAAACGTATGCCAAAAATGCACACAGAATGAGCTTTTCAGTGAATAGCAGCCAGGCACATTTTAGTTAGTTTTACTTGTAAGTGGGGTTGGAAATGCTTTTCAGGCTCAGTACTGGGCTCAAAACATGCAGCCCTGAGGTCTCTCATGATAGCAGGTGGTTAAATAGAAATTTGCTGCTCAGCTGACCCGGCAGGAGCAAACGTATGCTAAAAATGTACTCAGAATGAGCTTTTCAGTGAAGAGAAGCCAGGCACATTTTAGCTAGTTTTACTTGTAAGTGGGGTTGGAAACGCTTTTCAGGATCAGTACTGGGCTCAAAACATGCAGCCCTGAGGTCTCTCATGATAGCAGGTGGTTAAATAGAAATTCGCTGCTCAGCTGACCCGGCAGGAGCAAACGTATGCTAAAAATGTACTCAGAATGAGCTTTTCAGTGAAGAGAAGCCAGGCACATTTTACTAGTTTTACTTGTAAGTGGGGTTGGAAACGCTTTTCAGGCTCAGTACTGGGCTCAAAACATGCAGCCCTGAGGTCTCTCATGATAGCAGGTGGTTAAATAGAAATTTGCTGCTCAGCTGACCCGGCAGGAGCAAACGTATGCTAAAAATGTACTCAGAATGAGCTTTTCAGTGAAGAGAAGCCAGGCACATTTTACTAGTTTTACTTGTAAGTGGGGTTGGAAACGCTTTTCAGGATCAGTACTGGGCTCAAAACATGCAGCCCTGAGGTCTCTCATGATAGCAGGTGGTTAAATAGAAATTCGCTGCTCAGCTGACCCGGCAGGAGCAAACGTATGCTAAAAATGTACTCAGAATGAGCTTTTCAGTGAAGAGAAGCCAAGCACATTTTAGCCCAGTTTTACTTGTAAGTGGGGTTGGAAATGCTTTTCAGGCCCAGTACTGGGCTCAAAACATGCAGCCCTGAGGTCTCTCATATAAGCAGGTGGTTAAATAGAAATTCGCTGCTCAGCTGACCAGGTAGGAGCAAACGTATGCCAAAAATGTACACAGAATGAGCTTTTCAGTGAAGAGCAGCCAGGCACATTTTAGCTAGTTTTACTTGTAAGTGGGGTTGGAAACGCTTTTCAGGATCAGTACTGGGCTCAAAACATGCAGCCCTGAGGTCTCTCATGATAGCAGGTGGTTAAATAGAAATTCGCTGCTCAGCTGACCCGGCAGGAGCAAACGTATGCTAAAAATGTACTCAGAATGAGCTTTTCAGTGAATAGCAGCCAGGCACATTTTAGCTAGTTTTACTTGTAAGTGGGGTTGGAAACGCTTTTCAGGCTCAGTACTGGGCTCAAAACATGCAGCCCTGAGGTCTCTCATGATAGCAGGTGGTTAAATAGAAATTCGCTGCTCAGCTGACCCTGCAGGAGCAAACGTATGCTAAAAATGTACTCAGAATGAGCTTTTCAGTGAAGAGAAGCCAGGCACATTTTAGCTAGTTTTACTTGTAAGTGGGGTTGGAAACGCTTTTCAGGCTCAGTACTGGGCTCAAAACATGCAGCCCTGAGGTCTCTCATGATAGCAGGTGGTTAAATAGAAATTTGCTGCTCAGCTGACCCGGCAGGAGCAAACGTATGCTAAAAATGTACTCAGAATGAGCTTTTCAGTGAAGAGAAGCCAGGCACATTGTAGCTAGTTTTACTTGTAAGTGGGGTTGGAAACGCTTTTCAGGATCAGTACTGGGCTCAAAACATGCAGCCCTGAGGTCTCTCATGATAGCAGGTGGTTAAATAGAAATTCGCTGCTCAGCTGACCCGGCAGGAGCAAACGTATGCTAAAAATGTACTCAGAATGAGCTTTTCAGTGAAGAGAAGCCAGGCACATTTTACTAGTTTTACTTGTAAGTGGGGTTGGAAACGCTTTTCAGGCTCAGTACTGGGCTCAAAACATGCAGCCCTGAGGTCTCTCATGATAGCAGGTGGTTAAATAGAAATTTGCTGCTCAGCTGACCCGGCAGGAGCAAACGTATGCTAAAAATGTACTCAGAATGAGCTTTTCAGTGAAGAGAAGCCAGGCACATTTTACTAGTTTTACTTGTAAGTGGGGTTGGAAACGCTTTTCAGGATCAGTACTGGGCTCAAAACATGCAGCCCTGAGGTCTCTCATGATAGCAGGTGGTTAAATAGAAATTCGCTGCTCAGCTGACCCGGCAGGAGCAAACGTATGCTAAAAATGTACTCAGAATGAGCTTTTCAGTGAAGAGAAGCCAAGCACATTTTAGCCCAGTTTTACTTGTAAGTGGGGTTGGAAATGCTTTTCAGGCCCAGTACTGGGCTCAAAACATGCAGCCCTGAGGTCTCTCATATAAGCAGGTGGTTAAATAGAAATTCGCTGCTCAGCTGACCCGGCAGGAGCAAACGTATGCTAAAAATGTACTCAGAATGAGCTTTTCAGTGAATAGCAGCCAGGCACATTTTAGCTAGTTTTACTTGTAAGTGGGGTTGGAAACGCTTTTCAGGCTCAGTACTGGGCTCAAAACATGCAGCCCTGAGGTCTCTCATGATAGCAGGTGGTTAAATAGAAATTCGCTGCTCAGCTGACCCTGCAGGAGCAAACGTATGCTAAAAATGTACTCAGAATGAGCTTTTCAGTGAAGAGAAGCCAGGCACATTTTAGCTAGTTTTACTTGTAAGTGGGGTTGGAAACGCTTTTCAGGATCAGTACTGGGCTCAAAACATGCAACCCTGAGGTCTCTCATGATAGCAGGTGGTTAAATAGAAATTCGCTGCTCAGCTGACCCGGTAGGAGCAAACGTATGCCAAAAATGTACACAGAATGAGCTTTTCAGTGAAGAGAAGCCAGGCACATTTTAGCTAGTTTTACTTGTAAGTGGGGTTGGAAATGCTTTTCAGGCTCAGTACTGGGCTCAAAACATGCAGCCCTGAGGTCTCTCATGATAGCAGGTGGTTAAATAGAAATTTGCTGCTCAGCTGACCCGGCAGGAGCAAACGTATGCTAAAAATGTTCTCAGAATGAGCTTTTCAGTGAAGAGAAGCCAGGCACATTTTAGCTAGTTTTACTTGTAAGTGGGGTTGGAAATGCTTTTCAGGCTCAGTACTGGGCTCAAAACATGCAGCCCTGAGGTCCCTCATGAAAGCAGGTGGTTAAATAGAAATTCGCTGCTCAGCTGACCCGGTAGGAGCAAACGTATGCCAAAAATGTACACAGAATGAGCTTTTCAGTGAATAGCAGCCAGGCACATTTTAGCTAGTTTTACTTGTAAGTGGGGTTGGAAATGCTTTTCAGGCTCAGTACTGGGCTCAAAACATGCAGCCCTGAGGTCTCTCATGATAGCAGGTGGTTAAATAGAAATTTGCTGCTCAGCTGACCCGGCAGGAGCAAACGTATGCTAAAAATGTACTCAGAATGAGCTTTTCAGTGAAGAGAAGCCAGGCACATTTTACTAGTTTTACTTGTAAGTGGGGTTGGAAACGCTTTTCAGGATCAGTACTGGGCTCAAAACATGCAGCCCTGAGGTCTCTCATGATAGCAGGTGGTTAAATAGAAATTCGCTGCTCAGCTGACCCGGCAGGAGCAAACGTATGCTAAAAATGTACTCAGAATGAGCTTTTCAGTGAAGAGAAGCCAGGCACATTTTAGCCCAGTTTTACTTGTAAGTGGGGTTGGAAATGCTTTTCAGGCTCAGTACTGGGCTCAAAACATGCAGCCCTGAGGTCTCTCATATAAGCAGGTGGTTAAATAGAAATTCGCTGCTCAGCTGACCAGGTAGGAGCAAACGTATGCCAAAAATGTACACAGAATGAGCTTTTCAGTGAAGAGCAGCCAGGCACATTTTAGCTAGTTTTACTTGTAAGTGGGGTTGGAAACGCTTTTCAGGCTCAGAACTGGGCTCAAAACATGCAGCCCTGAGGTCTCTCATGATAGCAGGTGGTTAAATAGAAATTCGCTGCTCAGCTGACCCTGCAGGAGCAAACGTATGCTAAAAATGTACTCAGAATGAGCTTTTCAGTGAAGAGAAGCCAGGCACATTTTAGCTAGTTTTACTTGTAAGTGGGGTTGGAAACGCTTTTCAGGATCAGTACTGGGCTCAAAACATGCAACCCTGAGGTCTCTCATGATAGCAGGTGGTTAAATAGAAATTCGCTGCTCAGCTGACCCAGCAGGAGCAAACGTATGCTAAAAATGTACTCAGAATGAGCTTTTCAGTGAAGAGAAGCCAGGCACATTTTAGCTACTTTTACTTGTAAGTGGGGTTGGAAATGCTTTTCAGGCTCAGTACTGGGCTCAAAACATGCAGCCCTGAGGTCTCTCATGAAAGCAGGTGATTAAATAGAAATTCGCTGCTCAGCTGACCCGGTAGGAGCAAACGTATGCCAAAAATGTACACAGAATGAGCTTTTCAGTGAAGAGAAGCCAGGCACATTTTAGCTAGTTTTACTTGTAAGTGGGGTTGGAAATGCTTTTCAGGCTCAGTACTGGGCTCAAAACATGCAGCCCTGAGGTCTCTCATATAAGCAGGTGGTTAAATAGAAATTCGCTGCTCAGCTGACCCAGTAGGAGCAAACGTATGCCAAAAATGTACACAGAATGAGCTTTTCAGTGCATAGCAGCCAGGCACATTTTAGCTAGTTTTACTTGTAAGTGGGGTTGGAAATGCTTTTCAGGCTCAGTACTGGGCTTAAAACATGCAGCCCTGAAGTCTCTCATGAAAGCAGGTGGTTAAATAGAAATTCGCAGCTCAGCTGACCTGGTAGGAGCAAACGTATACCAAAAATGTACACAGAATGAGCTTTTCAGTGAATAGTAGCCAGGCACATTTTAGCTAGTTTTACTTGTAAGTGGGGTTGGAAACGCTTTTCAGGATCAGTACTGGGCTCAAAACATGCAGCCCTGAGGTCTCTCATGATAGCAGGTGGTCAAATAGAAATTTGCTGCTCAGCTGACCCGGCAGGAGCAAACGTATGCTAAAAATGTTCTCAGAATGAGCTTTTCAGTGAAGAGAAGCCAGGCACATTTTAGCTAGTTTTACTTGTAAGTGGGGTTGGAAATGCTTTTCAGGCTCAGTACTGGGCTCAAAACATGCAGCCCTGAGGTCTCTCATGATAGCAGGTGGTTAAATAGAAATTTGCTGCTCAGCTGACCCGGCAGGAGCAAACGTATGCTAAAAATGTTCTCAGAATGAGCTTTTCAGTGAAGAGAAGCCAGGCACATTTTAGCTAGTTTTACTTGTAAGTGGGGTTGGAAATGCTTTTCAGGCTCAGTACTGGGCTCAAAACATGCAGCCCTGAGGTCTCTCATATAAGCAGGTGGTTAAATAGAAATTCGCTGCTCAGCTGACCCGGTAGGAGCAAACGTATGCCAAAAATGTACACAGAATGAGCTTTTCAGTGAAGAGCAGCCAGGCACATTTTAGCTAGTTTTACTTGTAAGTGGGGTTGGAAACGCTTTTCAGGATCAGTACTGGGCTCAAAACATGCAGCCCTGAGGTCTCTCATGATAGCAGGTGGTTAAATAGAAATTCGCTGCTCAGCTGACCCGGTAGGAGCAAACATATGCCAAAAATGTACACAGAATGAGCTTTTCAGTGAATAGCAGCAAGGCACATTTTAGCTAGTTTTACTTGTAAATGGGGTTGGAAACGCTTTTCAGGCTCAGTACTGGGCTCAAAACATGCAGCCCTGAGGTCTCTCATGAAAGCAGGTGGTTAAATAGAAATTCGCAGCTCAGCTGACCCGGTAGGAGCAAACATATGCCAAAAATGTACACAGAATGAGCTTTTCAGTGAATAGCAGCAAGGCACATTTTAGCTAGTTTTACTTGTAAATGGGGTTGGAAACGCTTTTCAGGCTCAGTACTGGGCTCAAAACATGCAGCCCTGAGGTCTCTCATGAAAGCAGGTGGTTAAATAGAAATTCGCAGCTCAGCTGACCCGGTAGGAGCAAACATATGCCAAAAATGTACACAGAATGAGCTTTTCAGTGAAGAGAAGCCAGGCACATTTTAGCTAGTTTTACTTGTAAGTGGGGTTGGAAATGCTTTTCAGGCTCAGTACTGGGCTCAAAACATGCAGCCCTGAGGTCTCTCATGATAGCAGGTGGTTAAATAGAAATTTGCTGCTCAGCTGACCCGGCAGGAGCAAACGTATGCTAAAAATGTACTCAGAATGAGCTTTTCAGTGAAGAGAAGCCAGGCACATTTTAGCTAGTTTTACTTGTAAGTGGGGTTGGAAACGCTTTTCAGGATCAGTACTGGGCTCAAAACATGCAGCCCTGAGGTCTCTCATATAAGCAGGTGGTTAAATAGAAATTTGCTGCTCAGCTGACCCGGCAGGAGCAAACGTATGCTAAAAATGTTCTCAGAATGAGCTTTTCAGTGAAGAGAAGCCAGGCACATTTTAGCTAGTTTTACTTGTAAGTGGGGTTGGAAATGCTTTTCAGGCTCAGTACTGGGCTCAAAACATGCAGCCCTGAGGTCTCTCATGATAGCAGGTGGTTAAATAGAAATTTGCTGCTCAGCTGACCCGGCAGGAGCAAACGTATGCTAAAAATGTTCTCAGAATGAGCTTTTCAGTGAAGAGAAGCCAGGCACATTTTAGCTAGTTTTACTTGTAAGTGGGGTTGGAAATGCTTTTCAGGCTCAGTACTGGGCTCAAAACATGCAGCCCTGAGGTCTCTCATATAAGCAGGTGGTTAAATAGAAATTCGCTGCTCAGCTGACCCGGTAGGAGCAAACGTATGCCAAAAATGTACACAGAATGAGCTTTTCAGTGAAGAGCAGCCAGGCACATTTTAGCTAGTTTTACTTGTAAGTGGGGTTGGAAACGCTTTTCAGGATCAGTACTGGGCTCAAAACATGCAGCCCTGAGGTCTCTCATGATAGCAGGTGGTTAAATAGAAATTCGCTGCTCAGCTGACCCGGTAGGAGCAAACATATGCCAAAAATGTACACAGAATGAGCTTTTCAGTGAATAGCAGCAAGGCACATTTTAGCTAGTTTTACTTGTAAATGGGGTTGGAAACGCTTTTCAGGCTCAGTACTGGGCTCAAAACATGCAGCCCTGAGGTCTCTCATGAAAGCAGGTGGTTAAATAGAAATTCGCAGCTCAGCTGACCCGGTAGGAGCAAACATATGCCAAAAATGTACACAGAATGAGCTTTTCAGTGAATAGCAGCAAGGCACATTTTAGCTAGTTTTACTTGTAAATGGGGTTGGAAACGCTTTTCAGGCTCAGTACTGGGCTCAAAACATGCAGCCCTGAGGTCTCTCATGAAAGCAGGTGGTTAAATAGAAATTCGCAGCTCAGCTGACCCGGTAGGAGCAAACATATGCCAAAAATGTACACAGAATGAGCTTTTCAGTGAAGAGAAGCCAGGCACATTTTAGCTAGTTTTACTTGTAAGTGGGGTTGGAAATGCTTTTCAGGCTCAGTACTGGGCTCAAAACATGCAGCCCTGAGGTCTCTCATGATAGCAGGTGGTTAAATAGAAATTTGCTGCTCAGCTGACCCGGCAGGAGCAAACGTATGCTAAAAATGTACTCAGAATGAGCTTTTCAGTGAAGAGAAGCCAGGCACATTTTAGCTAGTTTTACTTGTAAGTGGGGTTGGAAACGCTTTTCAGGATCAGTACTGGGCTCAAAACATGCAGCCCTGAGGTCTCTCATATAAGCAGGTGGTTAAATAGAAATTCGCTGCTCAGCTGACCAGGTAGGAGCAAACGTATGCCAAAAATGTACACAGAATGAGCTTTTCAGTGAAGAGCAGCCAGGCACATTTTAGCTAGTTTTACTTGTAAGTGGGGTTGGAAACGCTTTTCAGGATCAGTACTGGGCTCAAAACATGCAGCCCTGAGGTCTCTCATGATAGCAGGTGGTTAAATAGAAATTTGCTGCTCAGCTGACCATGCAGGAGCAAACGTATGCTAAAAATGTACTCAGAATGAGCTTTTCAGTGAATAGCAGCCAGGCACATTTTAGCTAGTTTTACTTGTAAGTGGGGTTGGAAACGCTTTTCAGGCTCAGTACTGGGCTCAAAACATGCAGCCCTGAGGTCTCTCATGATAGCAGGTGGTTAAATAGAAATTCGCTGCTCAGCTGACCCTGCAGGAGCAAACGTATGCTAAAAATGTACTCAGAATGAGCTTTTCAGTGAAGAGAAGCCAGGCACATTTTAGCTAGTTTTACTTGTAAGTGGGGTTGGAAACGCTTTTCAGGATCAGTACTGGGCTCAAAACATGCAACCCTGAGGTCTCTCATGATAGCAGGTGGTTAAATAGAAATTCGCTGCTCAGCTGACCCGGCAGGAGCAAACGTATGCTAAAAATGTACTCAGAATGAGCTTTTCAGTGAAGAGAAGCCAGGCACATTTTAGCTACTTTTACTTGTAAGTGGGGTTGGAAATGCTTTTCAGGCTCAGTACTGGGCTCAAAACATGCAGCCCTGAGGTCTCTCATGAAAGCAGGTGGTTAAATAGAAATTCGCTGCTCAGCTGACCCGGTAGGAGCAAACGTATGCCAAAAATGTACACAGAATGAGCTTTTCAGTGAATAGCAGCCAGGCACATTTTAGCTAGTTTTACTTGTAAGTGGGGTTGGAAATGCTTTTCAGGCTCAGTACTGGGCTCAAAACATGCAGCCCTGAAGTCTCTCATGAAAGCAGGTGGTTAAATAGAAATTCGCAGCTCAGCTGACCTGGTAGGAGCAAACGTATGCCAAAAATGTACACAGAATGAGCTTTTCAGTGAATAGTAGCCAGGCACATTTTAGCTAGTTTTACTTGTAAGTGGGGTTGGAAACGCTTTTCAGGATCAGTACTAGGCTCAAAACATGCAGCCCTGAGGTCTCTCATGATAGCAGGTGGTTAAATAGAAATTTGCTGCTCAGCTGACCCGGCAGGAGCAAACGTATGCTAAAAATGTTCTCAGAATGAGCTTTTCAGTGAAGAGAAGCCAGGCACATTTTAGCAGTTTTACTTGTAAGTGGGGTTGGAAACGCTTTTCAGGCTCAGTACTGGGCTCAAAACATGCAGCCCTGAGGTCTCTCATGATAGCAGGTGGTTAAATAGAAATTTGCTGCTCAGCTGACCCGGCAGGAGCAAACGTATGCTAAAAATGTTCTCAGAATGAGCTTTTCAGTGAAGAGAAGCCAGGCACATTTTAGCTAGTTTTACTTGTAAGTGGGGTTGGAAATGCTTTTCAGGCTCAGTACTGGGCTCAAAACATGCAGCCCTGAGGTCTCTCATATAAGCAGGTGGTTAAATAGAAATTCGCTGCTCAGCTGACCCGGTAGGAGCAAACGTATGCCAAAAATGTACACAGAATGAGCTTTTCAGTGAATAGCAGCCAGGCACATTTTAGCTAGTTTTACTTGTAAGTGGGGTTGGAAATGCTTTTCAGGCTCAGTACTGGGCTCAAAACATGCAGCCCTGAAGTCTCTCATGAAAGCAGGTGGTTAAATAGAAATTCGCAGCTCAGCTGACCTGGTAGGAGCAAACGTATGCCAAAAATGTACACAGAATGAGCTTTTCAGTGAATAGTAGCCAGGCACATTTTAGCTAGTTTTACTTGTAAGTGGGGTTGGAAACGCTTTTCAGGCTCAGTACTGGGCTCAAAACATGCAGCCCTGAGGTCTCTCATGATAGCAGGTGGTTAAATAGAAATTTGCTGCTCAGCTGACCCGGCAGGAGCAAACGTATGCTAAAAATGTTCTCAGAATGAGCTTTTCAGTGAAGAGAAGCCAGGCACATTTTAGCTAGTTTTACTTGTAAGTGGGGTTAGAAATGCTTTTCAGGCTCAGTACTGGGCTCAAAACATGCAGCCCTGAGGTCTCTCATGATAGCAGGTGGTTAAATAGAAATTTGCTGCTCAGCTGACCCGGCAGGAGCAAACGTATGCTAAAAATGTTCTCAGAATGAGCTTTTCAGTGAAGAGAAGCCAGGCACATTTTAGCTAGTTTTACTTGTAAGTGGGGTTGGAAATGCTTTTCAGGCTCAGTACTGGGCTCAAAACATGCAGCCCTGAGGTCTCTCATATAAGCAGGTGGTTAAATAGAAATTCGCTGCTCAGCTGACCCGGTAGGAGCAAACGTATGCCAAAAATGTACACAGAATGAGCTTTTCAGTGAAGAGCAGCCAGGCACATTTTAGCTAGTTTTACTTGTAAGTGGGGTTGGAAACGCTTTTCAGGATCAGTACTGGGCTCAAAACATGCAGCCCTGAGGTCTCTCATGATAGCAGGTGGTTAAATAGAAATTCGCTGCTCAGCTGACCCGGTAGGAGCAAACGTATGCCAAAAATGTACACAGAATGAGCTTTTCAGTGAATAGCAGCCAGGCACATTTTAGCTAGTTTTACTTGTAAATGGGGTTGGAAACGCTTTTCAGGCTCAGTACTGGGCTCAAAACATGCAGCCCTGAGGTCTCTCATGAAAGCAGGTGGTTAAATAGAAATTTGCAGCTCAGCTGACCCGGTAGGAGCAAACATATGCCAAAAATGTACACAGAATGAGCTTTTCAGTGAAGAGAAGCCAGGCACATTTTAGCTAGTTTTACTTGTAAGTGGGGTTGGAAATGCTTTTCAGGCTCAGTACTGGGCTCAAAACATGCAGCCCTGAGGTCCCTCATGAAAGCAGGTGGTTAAATAGAAATTCGCTGCTCAGCTGACCCGGTAGGAGCAAACATATGCCAAAAATGTACACAGAATGAGCTTTTCAGTGAAGAGAAGCCAGGCACATTTTAGCTAGTTTTACTTGTAAGTGGGGTTGGAAATGCTTTTCAGGCTCAGTACTGGGCTCAAAACATGCAGCCCTGAGGTCACTCATGAAAGCAGGTGGTTAAATAGAAATTCGCTGCTCAGCTGACCCGGTAGGAGCAAACGTATGCCAAAAATGTACACAGAATGAGCTTTTCAGTGAATAGCAGCCAGGCACATTTTAGCTAGTTTTACTTGTAAGTGGGGTTGGAAATGCTTTTCAGGCTCAGTACTGGGCTCAAAACATGCAGCCCTGAGGTCTCTCATGATAGCAGGTGGTTAAATAGAAATTTGCTGCTCAGCTGACCCGGCAGGAGCAAACGTATGCTAAAAATGTTCTCAGAATGAGCTTTTCAGTGAAGAGAAGCCAGGCACATTTTAGCTAGTTTTACTTGTAAGTGGGGTTGGAAATGCTTTTCAGGCTCAGTACTGGGCTCAAAACATGCAGCCCTGAGGTCTCTCATATAAGCAGGTGGTTAAATAGAAATTCGCTGCTCAGCTGACCCGGTAGGAGCAAACGTATGCCAAAAATGTACACAGAATGAGCTTTTCAGTGAAGAGCAGCCAGGCACATTTTAGCTAGTTTTACTTGTAAGTGGGGTTGGAAACGCTTTTCAGGATCAGTACTGGGCTCAAAACATGCAGCCCTGAGGTCTCTCATGATAGCAGGTGGTTAAATAGAAATTCGCTGCTCAGCTGACCCGGTAGGAGCAAACATATGCCAAAAATGTACACAGAATGAGCTTTTCAGTGAATAGCAGCAAGGCACATTTTAGCTAGTTTTACTTGTAAATGGGGTTGGAAACGCTTTTCAGGCTCAGTACTGGGCTCAAAACATGCAGCCCTGAGGTCTCTCATGAAAGCAGGTGGTTAAATAGAAATTCGCAGCTCAGCTGACCCGGTAGGAGCAAACATATGCCAAAAATGTACACAGAATGAGCTTTTCAGTGAATAGCAGCAAGGCACATTTTAGCTAGTTTTACTTGTAAATGGGGTTGGAAACGCTTTTCAGGCTCAGTACTGGGCTCAAAACATGCAGCCCTGAGGTCTCTCATGAAAGCAGGTGGTTAAATAGAAATTCGCAGCTCAGCTGACCCGGTAGGAGCAAACATATGCCAAAAATGTACACAGAATGAGCTTTTCAGTGAAGAGAAGCCAGGCACATTTTAGCTAGTTTTACTTGTAAGTGGGGTTGGAAATGCTTTTCAGGCTCAGTACTGGGCTCAAAACATGCAGCCCTGAGGTCTCTCATGATAGCAGGTGGTTAAATAGAAATTTGCTGCTCAGCTGACCCGGCAGGAGCAAACGTATGCTAAAAATGTACTCAGAATGAGCTTTTCAGTGAAGAGAAGCCAGGCACATTTTAGCTAGTTTTACTTGTAAGTGGGGTTGGAAACGCTTTTCAGGATCAGTACTGGGCTCAAAACATGCAGCCCTGAGGTCTCTCATATAAGCAGGTGGTTAAATAGAAATTCGCTGCTCAGCTGACCAGGTAGGAGCAAACGTATGCCAAAAATGTACACAGAATGAGCTTTTCAGTGAAGAGCAGCCAGGCACATTTTAGCTAGTTTTACTTGTAAGTGGGGTTGGAAATGCTTTTCAGGATCAGTACTGGGCTCAAAACATGCAGCCCTGAGGTCTCTCATGATAGCAGGTGGTTAAATAGAAATTTGCTGCTCAGCTGACCATGCAGGAGCAAACGTATGCTAAAAATGTACTCAGAATGAGCTTTTCAGTGAATAGCAGCCAGGCACATTTTAGCTAGTTTTACTTGTAAGTGGGGTTGGAAACGCTTTTCAGGCTCAGTACTGGGCTCAAAACATGCAGCCCTGAGGTCTCTCATATAAGCAGGTGGTTAAATAGAAATTCGCTGCTCAGCTGACCCGGTAGGAGCAAACGTATGCCAAAAATGTACACAGAATGAGCTTTTCAGTGAAGAGCAGCCAGGCACATTTTAGCTAGTTTTACTTGTAAGTGGGGTTGGAAACGCTTTTCAGGATCAGTACTGGGCTCAAAACATGCAGCCCTGAGGTCTCTCATGATAGCAGGTGGTTAAATAGAAATTCGCTGCTCAGCTGACCCGGTAGGAGCAAACGTATGCCAAAAATGTACACAGAATGAGCTTTTCAGTGAATAGCAGCCAGGCACATTTTAGCTAGTTTTACTTGTAAGTGGGGTTGGAAACGCTTTTCAGGATCAGTACTGGGCTCAAAACATGCAACCCTGAGGTCTCTCATGATAGCAGGTGGTTAAATAGAAATTCGCTGCTCAGCTGACCCGGCAGGAGCAAACGTATGCTAAAAATGTACTCAGAATGAGCTTTTCAGTGAAGAGAAGCCAGGCACATTTTAGCTACTTTTACTTGTAAGTGGGGTTGGAAATGCTTTTCAGGCTCAGTACTGGGCTCAAAACATGCAGCCCTGAGGTCTCTCATGAAAGCAGGTGGTTAAATAGAAATTCGCTGCTCAGCTGACCCGGTAGGAGCAAACGTATGCCAAAAATGTACACAGAATGAGCTTTTCAGTGAATAGCAGCCAGGCACATTTTAGCTAGTTTTACTTGTAAGTGGGGTTGGAAATGCTTTTCAGGCTCAGTACTGGGCTCAAAACATGCAGCCCTGAAGTCTCTCATGAAAGCAGGTGGTTAAATAGAAATTCGCAGCTCAGCTGACCTGGTAGGAGCAAACGTATGCCAAAAATGTACACAGAATTAGCTTTTCAGTGAATAGTAGCCAGGCACATTTTAGCTAGTTTTACTTGTAAGTGGGGTTGGAAACGCTTTTCAGGATCAGTACTAGGCTCAAAACATGCAGCCCTGAGGTCTCTCATGATAGCAGGTGGTTAAATAGAAATTTGCTGCTCAGCTGACCCGGCAGGAGCAAACGTATGCCAAAAATGTACACAGAATGAGCTTTTCAGTGAATAGTAGCCAGGCACATTTTAGCTAGTTTTACTTGTAAGTGGGGTTGGAAACGCTTTTCAGGCTCAGTACTGGGCTCAAAACATGCAGCCCTGAGGTCTCTCATGATAGCAGGTGGTTAAATAGAAATTTGCTGCTCAGCTGACCCGGCAGGAGCAAACGTATGCTAAAAATGTTCTCAGAATGAGCTTTTCAGTGAAGAGAAGCCAGGCACATTTTAGCTAGTTTTACTTGTAAGTGGGGTTAGAAATGCTTTTCAGGCTCAGTACTGGGCTCAAAACATGCAGCCCTGAGGTCTCTCATGATAGCAGGTGGTTAAATAGAAATTTGCTGCTCAGCTGACCCGGCAGGAGCAAACGTATGCTAAAAATGTTCTCAGAATGAGCTTTTCAGTGAAGAGAAGCCAGGCACATTTTAGCTAGTTTTACTTGTAAGTGGGGTTGGAAATGCTTTTCAGGCTCAGTACTGGGCTCAAAACATGCAGCCCTGAGGTCTCTCATATAAGCAGGTGGTTAAATAGAAATTCGCTGCTCAGCTGACCCGGTAGGAGCAAACGTATGCCAAAAATGTACACAGAATGAGCTTTTCAGTGAAGAGCAGCCAGGCACATTTTAGCTAGTTTTACTTGTAAGTGGGGTTGGAAACGCTTTTCAGGATCAGTACTGGGCTCAAAACATGCAGCCCTGAGGTCTCTCATGATAGCAGGTGGTTAAATAGAAATTCGCTGCTCAGCTGACCCGGTAGGAGCAAACGTATGCCAAAAATGTACACAGAATGAGCTTTTCAGTGAATAGCAGCCAGGCACATTTTAGCTAGTTTTACTTGTAAATGGGGTTGGAAACGCTTTTCAGGCTCAGTACTGGGCTCAAAACATGCAGCCCTGAGGTCTCTCATGAAAGCAGGTGGTTAAATAGAAATTTGCAGCTCAGCTGACCCGGTAGGAGCAAACATATGCCAAAAATGTACACAGAATGAGCTTTTCAGTGAAGAGAAGCCAGGCACATTTTAGCTAGTTTTACTTGTAAGTGGGGTTGGAAATGCTTTTCAGGCTCAGTACTGGGCTCAAAACATGCAGCCCTGAGGTCCCTCATGAAAGCAGGTGGTTAAATAGAAATTCGCTGCTCAGCTGACCCGGTAGGAGCAAACATATGCCAAAAATGTACACAGAATGAGCTTTTCAGTGAAGAGAAGCCAGGCACATTTTAGCTAGTTTTACTTGTAAGTGGGGTTGGAAATGCTTTTCAGGCTCAGTACTGGGCTCAAAACATGCAGCCCTGAGGTCACTCATGAAAGCAGGTGGTTAAATAGAAATTCGCTGCTCAGCTGACCCGGTAGGAGCAAACGTATGCCAAAAATGTACACAGAATGAGCTTTTCAGTGAATAGCAGCCAGGCACATTTTAGCTAGTTTTACTTGTAAGTGGGGTTGGAAATGCTTTTCAGGCTCAGTACTGGGCTCAAAACATGCAGCCCTGAGGTCTCTCATGATAGCAGGTGGTTAAATAGAAATTTGCTGCTCAGCTGACCCGGCAGGAGCAAACGTATGCTAAAAATGTACTCAGAATGAGCTTTTCAGTGAAGAGAAGCCAGGCACATTTTAGCTAGTTTTACTTGTAAGTGGGGTTGGAAACGCTTTTCAGGATCAGTACTGGGCTCAAAACATGCAGCCCTGAGGTCTCTCATGATAGCAGGTGGTTAAATAGAAATTCGCTGCTCAGCTGACCAGGTAGGAGCAAACGTATGCCAAAAATGTACACAGAATGAGCTTTTCAGTGAAGAGCAGCCAGGCACATTTTAGCTAGTTTTACTTGTAAGTGGGGTTGGAAACGCTTTTCAGGATCAGTACTGGGCTCAAAACATGCAGCCCTGAGGTCTCTCATGATAGCAGGTGGTTAAATAGAAATTCGCTGCTCAGCTGACCCGGCAGGAGCAAACGTATGCTAAAAATGTACTCAGAATGAGCTTTTCAGTGAATAGCAGCCAGGCACATTTTAGCTAGTTTTACTTGTAAGTGGGGTTGGAAATGCTTTTCAGGCTCAGTACTGGGCTCAAAACATGCAGCCCTGAGGTCTCTCATGATAGCAGGTGGTTAAATAGAAATTCGCTGCTCAGCTTACCCGGCAGGAGCAAACGTATGCTAAAAATGTACTCAGAATGAGATTTTCAGTGAAGAGAAGCCAGGCACATTTTAGCCATGTTTTACTTGTAAGTGGGGTTGGAAATGCTTTTCAGGCTCAGTACTGGGCTCAAAACATGCAGCCCTGAGGTCTCTCATATAAGCAGGTGGTTAAATAGAAATTCGCTGCTCAGCTGACCAGGTAGGAGCAAACGTATGCCAAAAATGTACACAGAATGAGCTTTTCAGTGAAGAGCAGCCAGGCACATTTTAGCTAGTTTTACTTGTAAGTGGGGTTGGAAACGCTTTTCAGGATCAGTACTGGGCTCAAAATATGCAGCCCTGAGGTCTCTCATGATAGCAGGTGGTTAAATAGAAATTCGCTGCTCAGCTGACCCGGTAGGAGCAAACGTATGCCAAAAATGTACACAGAATGAGCTTTTCAGTGAATAGCAGCCAGGCACATTTTAGCTAGTTTTACTTGTAAATGGGGTTGGAAACGCTTTTCAGGCTCAGTACTGGGCTCAAAACATGCAGCCCTGAGGTCTCTCATGAAAGCAGGTGGTTAAATAGAAATTCGCAGCTCAGCTGACCCGGTAGGAGCAAACATATGCCAAAAATGTACACAGAATGAGCTTTTCAGTGAAGAGAAGCCAGGCACATTTTAGCTAGTTTTACTTGTAAGTGGGGTTGGAAATGCTTTTCAGGCTCAGTACTGGGCTCAAAACATGCAGCCCTGAGGTCCCTCATGAAAGCAGGTGGTTAAATAGAAATTCGCTGCTCAGCTGACCCGGCAGGAGCAAACATATGCTAAAAATGTACTCAGAATGAGCTTTTCAGTGAAGAGAAGCCAGGCACATTTTAGCTAGTTTTACTTGTAAGTGGGGTTGGAAACGCTTTTCAGGATCAGTACCGGGCTCAAAACATGCAGCCCTGAGGTCTCTCATGATAGCAGGTGGTTAAATAGAAATTCGCTGCTCAGCTGACCCGGCAGGAGCAAACATATGCTAAAAATTTACTCAGAATGAGCTTTTCAGTGAAGAGAAGCCAGGCACATTTTAGCCCAGTTTTACTTGTAAGTGGGGTTGGAAATGCTTTTCAGGCTCAGTACTGGGCTCAAAACATGCAGCCCTGAGGTCTCTCATATAAGCAGGTGGTTAAATAGAAATTCGCTGCTCAGCTGACCAGGTAGGAGCAAACGTATGCCAAAAATGTACACAGAATGAGCTTTTCAGTGAAGAGCAGCCAGGCACATTTTAGCTAGTTTTACTTGTAAGTGGGGTTGGAAACGCTTTTCAGGATCAGTACTGGGCTCAAAACATGCAGCCCTGAGGTCTCTCATGATAGCAGGTGGTCAAATAGAAATTTGCTGCTCAGCTGACCCGGCAGGAGCAAACGTATGCTAAAAATGTTCTCAGAATGAGCTTTTCAGTGAAGAGAAGCCAGGCACATTTTAGCTAGTTTTACTTGTAAGTGGGGTTGGAAATGCTTTTCAGGCTCAGTACTGGGCTCAAAACATGCAGCCCTGAGGTCTCTCATGATAGCAGGTGGTTAAATAGAAATTTGCTGCTCAGCTGACCCGGCAGGAGCAAACGTATGCTAAAAATGTTCTCAGAATGAGCTTTTCAGTGAAGAGAAGCCAGGCACATTTTAGCTAGTTTTACTTGTAAGTGGGGTTGGAAATGCTTTTCAGGCTCAGTACTGGGCTCAAAACATGCAGCCCTGAGGTCTCTCATATAAGCAGGTGGTTAAATAGAAATTCGCTGCTCAGCTGACCCGGTAGGAGCAAACGTATGCCAAAAATGTACACAGAATGAGCTTTTCAGTGAAGAGCAGCCAGGCACATTTTAGCTAGTTTTACTTGTAAGTGGGGTTGGAAACGCTTTTCAGGATCAGTACTGGGCTCAAAACATGCAGCCCTGAGGTCTCTCATGATAGCAGGTGGTTAAATAGAAATTCGTTGCTCAGCTGACCCGGTAGGAGCAAACGTATGCCAAAAATGTACACAGAATGAGCTTTTCAGTGAATAGCAGCAAGGCACATTTTAGCTAGTTTTACTTGTAAATGGGGTTGGAAACACTTTTCAGGCTCAGTACTGGGCTCAAAACATGCAGCCCTGAGGTCTCTCATGAAAGCAGGTGGTTAAATAGAAATTCGCAGCTCAGCTGACCCGGTAGGAGCAAACATATGCCAAAAATGTACACAGAATGAGCTTTTCAGTGAAGAGAAGCCAGGCACATTTTAGCTAGTTTTACTTGTAAGTGGGGTTGGAATTGCTTTTCAGGCTCAGTACTGGGCTCAAAACATGCAGCCCTGAGGTCCCTCATGAAAGCAGGTGGTTAAATAGAAATTCGCTGCTCAGCTGACCCGGTAGGAGCAAACGTATGCCAAAAATGCACACAGAATGAGCTTTTCAGTGAATAGCAGCCAGGCACATTTTAGTTAGTTTTACTTGTAAGTGGGGTTGGAAATGCTTTTCAGGCTCAGTACTGGGCTCAAAACATGCAGCCCTGAGGTCTCTCATGATAGCAGGTGGTTAAATAGAAATTTGCTGCTCAGCTGACCCGGCAGGAGCAAACGTATGCTAAAAATGTACTCAGAATGAGCTTTTCAGTGAAGAGAAGCCAGGCACATTTTAGCTAGTTTTACTTGTAAGTGGGGTTGGAAACGCTTTTCAGGATCAGTACTGGGCTCAAAACATGCAGCCCTGAGGTCTCTCATGATAGCAGGTGGTTAAATAGAAATTCGCTGCTCAGCTGACCCGGCAGGAGCAAACGTATGCTAAAAATGTACTCAGAATGAGCTTTTCAGTGAAGAGAAGCCAGGCACATTTTACTAGTTTTACTTGTAAGTGGGGTTGGAAACGCTTTTCAGGCTCAGTACTGGGCTCAAAACATGCAGCCCTGAGGTCTCTCATGATAGCAGGTGGTTAAATAGAAATTTGCTGCTCAGCTGACCCGGCAGGAGCAAACGTATGCTAAAAATGTACTCAGAATGAGCTTTTCAGTGAAGAGAAGCCAGGCACATTTTACTAGTTTTACTTGTAAGTGGGGTTGGAAACGCTTTTCAGGATCAGTACTGGGCTCAAAACATGCAGCCCTGAGGTCTCTCATGATAGCAGGTGGTTAAATAGAAATTCGCTGCTCAGCTGACCCGGCAGGAGCAAACGTATGCTAAAAATGTACTCAGAATGAGCTTTTCAGTGAAGAGAAGCCAAGCACATTTTAGCCCAGTTTTACTTGTAAGTGGGGTTGGAAATGCTTTTCAGGCCCAGTACTGGGCTCAAAACATGCAGCCCTGAGGTCTCTCATATAAGCAGGTGGTTAAATAGAAATTCGCTGCTCAGCTGACCAGGTAGGAGCAAACGTATGCCAAAAATGTACACAGAATGAGCTTTTCAGTGAAGAGCAGCCAGGCACATTTTAGCTAGTTTTACTTGTAAGTGGGGTTGGAAACGCTTTTCAGGATCAGTACTGGGCTCAAAACATGCAGCCCTGAGGTCTCCCATGATAGCAGGTGGTTAAATAGAAATTCGCTGCTCAGCTGACCCGGCAGGAGCAAACGTATGCTAAAAATGTACTCAGAATGAGCTTTTCAGTGAATAGCAGCCAGGCACATTTTAGCTAGTTTTACTTGTAAGTGGGGTTGGAAACGCTTTTCAGGCTCAGTACTGGGCTCAAAACATGCAGCCCTGAGGTCTCTCATGATAGCAGGTGGTTAAATAGAAATTCGCTGCTCAGCTGACCCTGCAGGAGCAAACGTATGCTAAAAATGTACTCAGAATGAGCTTTTCAGTGAAGAGAAGCCAGGCACATTTTAGCTAGTTTTACTTGTAAGTGGGGTTGGAAACGCTTTTCAGGATCAGTACTGGGCTCAAAACATGCAACCCTGAGGTCTCTCATGATAGCAGGTGGTTAAATAGAAATTCGCTGCTCAGCTGACCCGGTAGGAGCAAACGTATGCCAAAAATGTACACAGAATGAGCTTTTCAGTGAAGAGAAGCCAGGCACATTTTAGCTAGTTTTACTTGTAAGTGGGGTTGGAAATGCTTTTCAGGCTCAGTACTGGGCTCAAAACATGCAGCCCTGAGGTCTCTCATGATAGCAGGTGGTTAAATAGAAATTTGCTGCTCAGCTGACCCGGCAGGAGCAAACGTATGCTAAAAATGTTCTCAGAATGAGCTTTTCAGTGAAGAGAAGCCAGGCACATTTTAGCTAGTTTTACTTGTAAGTGGGGTTGGAAATGCTTTTCAGGCTCAGTACTGGGCTCAAAACATGCAGCCCTGAGGTCCCTCATGAAAGCAGGTGGTTAAATAGAAATTCGCTGCTCAGCTGACCCGGTAGGAGCAAACGTATGCCAAAAATGTACACAGAATGAGCTTTTCAGTGAATAGCAGCCAGGCACATTTTAGCTAGTTTTACTTGTAAGTGGGGTTGGAAATGCTTTTCAGGCTCAGTACTGGGCTCAAAACATGCAGCCCTGAGGTCTCTCATGATAGCAGGTGGTTAAATAGAAATTTGCTGCTCAGCTGACTCGGCAGGAGCAAACGTATGCTAAAAATGTACTCAGAATGAGCTTTTCAGTGAAGAGAAGCCAGGCACATTTTACTAGTTTTACTTGTAAGTGGGGTTGGAAACGCTTTTCAGGATCAGTACTGGGCTCAAAACATGCAGCCCTGAGGTCTCTCATGATAGCAGGTGGTTAAATAGAAATTCGCTGCTCAGCTGACCCGGCAGGAGCAAACGTATGCTAAAAATGTACTCAGAATGAGCTTTTCAGTGAAGAGAAGCCAGGCACATTTTAGCCCAGTTTTACTTGTAAGTGGGGTTGGAAATGCTTTTCAGGCTCAGTACTGGGCTCAAAACATGCAGCCCTGAGGTCTCTCATATAAGCAGGTGGTTAAATAGAAATTCGCTGCTCAGCTGACCAGGTAGGAGCAAACGTATGCCAAAAATGTACACAGAATGAGCTTTTCAGTGAAGAGCAGCCAGGCACATTTTAGCTAGTTTTACTTGTAAGTGGGGTTGGAAACGCTTTTCAGGCTCAGAACTGGGCTCAAAACATGCAGCCCTGAGGTCTCTCATGATAGCAGGTGGTTAAATAGAAATTCGCTGCTCAGCTGACCCTGCAGGAGCAAACGTATGCTAAAAATGTACTCAGAATGAGCTTTTCAGTGAAGAGAAGCCAGGCACATTTTAGCTAGTTTTACTTGTAAGTGGGGTTGGAAACGCTTTTCAGGATCAGTACTGGGCTCAAAACATGCAACCCTGAGGTCTCTCATGATAGCAGGTGGTTAAATAGAAATTCGCTGCTCAGCTGACCCAGCAGGAGCAAACGTATGCTAAAAATGTACTCAGAATGAGCTTTTCAGTGAAGAGAAGCCAGGCACATTTTAGCTACTTTTACTTGTAAGTGGGATTGGAAATGCTTTTCAGGCTCAGTACTGGGCTCAAAACATGCAGCCCTGAGGTCTCTCATGAAAGCAGGTGATTAAATAGAAATTCGCTGCTCAGCTGACCCGGTAGGAGCAAACGTATGCCAAAAATGTACACAGAATGAGCTTTTCAGTGAAGAGAAGCCAGGCACATTTTAGCTAGTTTTACTTGTAAGTGGGGTTGGAAATGCTTTTCAGGCTCAGTACTGGGCTCAAAACATGCAGCCCTGAGGTCTCTCATATAAGCAGGTGGTTAAATAGAAATTCGCTGCTCAGCTGACCCGGTAGGAGCAAACGTATGCCAAAAATGTACACAGAATGAGCTTTTCAGTGCATAGCAGCCAGGCACATTTTAGCTAGTTTTACTTGTAAGTGGGGTTGGAAATGCTTTTCAGGCTCAGTACTGGGCTTAAAACATGCAGCCCTGAAGTCTCTCATGAAAGCAGGTGGTTAAATAGAAATTCGCAGCTCAGCTGACCTGGTAGGAGCAAACGTATACCAAAAATGTACACAGAATGAGCTTTTCAGTGAATAGTAGCCAGGCACATTTTAGCTAGTTTTACTTGTAAGTGGGGTTGGAAACGCTTTTCAGGATCAGTACTGGGCTCAAAACATGCAGCCCTGAGGTCTCTCATGATAGCAGGTGGTCAAATAGAAATTTGCTGCTCAGCTGACCCGGCAGGAGCAAACGTATGCTAAAAATGTTCTCAGAATGAGCTTTTCAGTGAAGAGAAGCCAGGCACATTTTAGCTAGTTTTACTTGTAAGTGGGGTTGGAAATGCTTTTCAGGCTCAGTACTGGGCTCAAAACATGCAGCCCTGAGGTCTCTCATGATAGCAGGTGGTTAAATAGAAATTTGCTGCTCAGCTGACCCGGCAGGAGCAAACGTATGCTAAAAATGTTCTCAGAATGAGCTTTTCAGTGAAGAGAAGCCAGGCACATTTTAGCTAGTTTTACTTGTAAGTGGGGTTGGAAATGCTTTTCAGGCTCAGTACTGGGCTCAAAACATGCAGCCCTGAGGTCTCTCATATAAGCAGGTGGTTAAATAGAAATTCGCTGCTCAGCTGACCCGGTAGGAGCAAACGTATGCCAAAAATGTACACAGAATGAGCTTTTCAGTGAAGAGCAGCCAGGCACATTTTAGCTAGTTTTACTTGTAAGTGGGGTTGGAAACGCTTTTCAGGATCAGTACTGGGCTCAAAACATGCAGCCCTGAGGTCTCTCATGATAGCAGGTGGTTAAATAGAAATTCGCTGCTCAGCTGACCCGGTAGGAGCAAACATATGCCAAAAATGTACACAGAATGAGCTTTTCAGTGAATAGCAGCAAGGCACATTTTAGCTAGTTTTACTTGTAAATGGGGTTGGAAACGCTTTTCAGGCTCAGTACTGGGCTCAAAACATGCAGCCCTGAGGTCTCTCATGAAAGCAGGTGGTTAAATAGAAATTCGCAGCTCAGCTGACCCGGTAGGAGCAAACATATGCCAAAAATGTACACAGAATGAGCTTTTCAGTGAATAGCAGCAAGGCACATTTTAGCTAGTTTTACTTGTAAATGGGGTTGGAAACGCTTTTCAGGCTCAGTACTGGGCTCAAAACATGCAGCCCTGAGGTCTCTCATGAAAGCAGGTGGTTAAATAGAAATTCGCAGCTCAGCTGACCCGGTAGGAGCAAACATATGCCAAAAATGTACACAGAATGAGCTTTTCAGTGAAGAGAAGCCAGGCACATTTTAGCTAGTTTTACTTGTAAGTGGGGTTGGAAATGCTTTTCAGGCTCAGTACTGGGCTCAAAACATGCAGCCCTGAGGTCTCTCATGATAGCAGGTGGTTAAATAGAAATTTGCTGCTCAGCTGACCCGGCAGGAGCAAACGTATGCTAAAAATGTACTCAGAATGAGCTTTTCAGTGAAGAGAAGCCAGGCACATTTTAGCTAGTTTTACTTGTAAGTGGGGTTGGAAACGCTTTTCAGGATCAGTACTGGGCTCAAAACATGCAGCCCTGAGGTCTCTCATATAAGCAGGTGGTTAAATAGAAATTCGCTGCTCAGCTGACCAGGTAGGAGCAAACGTATGCCAAAAATGTACACAGAATGAGCTTTTCAGTGAAGAGCAGCCAGGCACATTTTAGCTAGTTTTACTTGTAAGTGGGGTTGGAAACGCTTTTCAGGATCAGTACTGGGCTCAAAACATGCAGCCCTGAGGTCTCTCATGATAGCAGGTGGTTAAATAGAAATTTGCTGCTCAGCTGACCCGGCAGGAGCAAACGTATGCTAAAAATGTACTCAGAATGAGCTTTTCAGTGAATAGCAGCCAGGCACATTTTAGCTAGTTTTACTTGTAAGTGGGGTTGGAAACGCTTTTCAGGCTCAGTACTGGGCTCAAAACATGCAGCCCTGAGGTCTCTCATGATAGCAGGTGGTTAAATAGAAATTCGCTGCTCAGCTGACCCTGCAGGAGCAAACGTATGCTAAAAATGTACTCAGAATGAGCTTTTCAGTGAAGAGAAGCCAGGCACATTTTAGCTAGTTTTACTTGTAAGTGGGGTTGGAAACGCTTTTCAGGATCAGTACTGGGCTCAAAACATGCAACCCTGAGGTCTCTCATGATAGCAGGTGGTTAAATAGAAATTCGCTGCTCAGCTGACCCGGCAGGAGCAAACGTATGCTAAAAATGTACTCAGAATGAGCTTTTCAGTGAAGAGAAGCCAGGCACATTTTAGCTACTTTTACTTGTAAGTGGGGTTGGAAATGCTTTTCAGGCTCAGTACTGGGCTCAAAACATGCAGCCCTGAGGTCTCTCATGAAAGCAGGTGGTTAAATAGAAATTCGCTGCTCAGCTGACCCGGTAGGAGCAAACGTATGCCAAAAATGTACACAGAATGAGCTTTTCAGTGAATAGCAGCCAGGCACATTTTAGCTAGTTTTACTTGTAAGTGGGGTTGGAAATGCTTTTCAGGCTCAGTACTGGGCTCAAAACATGCAGCCCTGAAGTCTCTCATGAAAGCAGGTGGTTAAATAGAAATTCGCAGCTCAGCTGACCTGGTAGGAGCAAACGTATGCCAAAAATTTACACAGAATGAGCTTTTCAGAGAATAGTAGCCAGGCACATTTTAGCTAGTTTTACTTGTAAGTGGGGTTGGAAACGCTTTTCAGGATCAGTACTAGGCTCAAAACATGCAGCCCTGAGGTCTCTCATGATAGCAGGTGGTTAAATAGAAATTTGCTGCTCAGCTGACCCGGCAGGAGCAAACGTATGCTAAAAATGTTCTCAGAATGAGCTTTTCAGTGAAGAGAAGCCAGGCACATTTTAGCAGTTTTACTTGTAAGTGGGGTTGGAAACGCTTTTCAGGCTCAGTACTGGGCTCAAAACATGCAGCCCTGAGGTCTCTCATGATAGCAGGTGGTTAAATAGAAATTTGCTGCTCAGCTGACCCGGCAGGAGCAAACGTATGCTAAAAATGTTCTCAGAATGAGCTTTTCAGTGAAGAGAAGCCAGGCACATTTTAGCTAGTTTTACTTGTAAGTGGGGTTGGAAATGCTTTTCAGGCTCAGTACTGGGCTCAAAACATGCAGCCCTGAGGTCTCTCATATAAGCAGGTGGTTAAATAGAAATTCGCTGCTCAGCTGACCCGGTAGGAGCAAACGTATGCCAAAAATGTACACAGAATGAGCTTTTCAGTGAATAGCAGCCAGGCACATTTTAGCTAGTTTTACTTGTAAGTGGGGTTGGAAATGCTTTTCAGGCTCAGTACTGGGCTCAAAACATGCAGCCCTGAAGTCTCTCATGAAAGCAGGTGGTTAAATAGAAATTCGCAGCTCAGCTGACCTGGTAGGAGCAAACGTATGCCAAAAATGTACACAGAATGAGCTTTTCAGTGAATAGTAGCCAGGCACATTTTAGCTAGTTTTACTTGTAAGTGGGGTTGGAAACGCTTTTCAGGATCAGTACTGGGCTCAAAACATGCAGCCCTGAGGTCTCTCATGATAGCAGGTGGTTAAATAGAAATTTGCTGCTCAGCTGACCCGGCAGGAGCAAACGTATGCTAAAAATGTTCTCAGAATGAGCTTTTCAGTGAAGAGAAGCCAGGCACATTTTAGCTAGTTTTACTTGTAAGTGGGGTTAGAAATGCTTTTCAGGCTCAGTACTGGGCTCAACACATGCAGCCCTGAGGTCTCTCATGATAGCAGGTGGTTAAATAGAAATTTGCTGCTCAGCTGACCCGGCAGGAGCAAACGTATGCTAAAAATGTTCTCAGAATGAGCTTTTCAGTGAAGAGAAGCCAGGCACATTTTAGCTAGTTTTACTTGTAAGTGGGGTTGGAAATGCTTTTCAGGCTCAGTACTGGGCTCAAAACATGCAGCCCTGAGGTCTCTCATATAAGCAGGTGGTTAAATAGAAATTCGCTGCTCAGCTGACCCGGTAGGAGCAAACGTATGCCAAAAATGTACACAGAATGAGCTTTTCAGTGAAGAGCAGCCAGGCACATTTTAGCTAGTTTTACTTGTAAGTGGGGTTGGAAACGCTTTTCAGGATCAGTACTGGGCTCAAAACATGCAGCCCTGAGGTCTCTCATGATAGCAGGTGGTTAAATAGAAATTCGCTGCTCAGCTGACCCGGTAGGAGCAAACGTATGCCAAAAATGTACACAGAATGAGCTTTTCAGTGAATAGCAGCCAGGCACATTTTAGCTAGTTTTACTTGTAAATGGGGTTGGAAACGCTTTTCAGGCTCAGTACTGGGCTCAAAACATGCAGCCCTGAGGTCTCTCATGAAAGCAGGTGGTTAAATAGAAATTTGCAGCTCAGCTGACCCGGTAGGAGCAAACATATGCCAAAAATGTACACAGAATGAGCTTTTCAGTGAAGAGAAGCCAGGCACATTTTAGCTAGTTTTACTTGTAAGTGGGGTTGGAAATGCTTTTCAGGCTCAGTACTGGGCTCAAAACATGCAGCCCTGAGGTCCCTCATGAAAGCAGGTGGTTAAATAGAAATTCGCTGCTCAGCTGACCCGGTAGGAGCAAACATATGCCAAAAATGTACACAGAATGAGCTTTTCAGTGAAGAGAAGCCAGGCACATTTTAGCTAGTTTTACTTGTAAGTGGGGTTGGAAATGCTTTTCAGGCTCAGTACTGGGCTCAAAACATGCAGCCCTGAGGTCACTCATGAAAGCAGGTGGTTAAATAGAAATTCGCTGCTCAGCTGACCCGGTAGGAGCAAACGTATGCCAAAAATGTACACAGAATGAGCTTTTCAGTGAATAGCAGCCAGGCACATTTTAGCTAGTTTTACTTGTAAGTGGGGTTGGAAATGCTTTTCAGGCTCAGTACTGGGCTCAAAACATGCAGCCCTGAGGTCTCTCATGATAGCAGGTGGTTAAATAGAAATTTGCTGCTCAGCTGACCCGGCAGGAGCAAACGTATGCTAAAAATGTACTCAGAATGAGCTTTTCAGTGAAGAGAAGCCAGGCACATTTTAGCTAGTTTTACTTGTAAGTGGGGTTGGAAACGCTTTTCAGGATCAGTACTGGGCTCAAAACATGCAGCCCTGAGGTCTCTCATGATAGCAGGTGGTTAAATAGAAATTCGCTGCTCAGCTGACCAGGTAGGAGCAAACGTATGCCAAAAATGTACACAGAATGAGCTTTTCAGTGAAGAGCAGCCAGGCACATTTTAGCTAGTTTTACTTGTAAGTGGGGTTGGAAACGCTTTTCAGGATCAGTACTGGGCTCAAAACATGCAGCCCTGAGGTCTCTCATGATAGCAGGTGGTTAAATAGAAATTCGCTGCTCAGCTGACCCGGCAGGAGCAAACGTATGCTAAAAATGTACTCAGAATGAGCTTTTCAGTGAATAGCAGCCAGGCACATTTTAGCTAGTTTTACTTGTAAGTG
This sequence comes from Lissotriton vulgaris, assembly GCF_964263255.1. Lineage (NCBI taxonomy): Eukaryota > Metazoa > Chordata > Amphibia > Caudata > Salamandridae > Lissotriton > Lissotriton vulgaris. Next base: position 1,505,909 of record NW_028244755.1, on the reverse strand, counting down.
GGGTTGGAAATGCTTTTCAGGCTCAGTACTGGGCTCAAAACATGCAGCCCTGAGGTCTCTCATGATAGCAGGTGGTTAAATAGAAATTCGCTGCTCAGCTTACCCGGCAGGAGCAAACGTATGCTAAAAATGTACTCAGAATGAGCTTTTCAGTGAAGAGAAGCCAGGCACATTTTAGCCATGTTTTACTTGTAAGTGGGGTTGGAAATGCTTTTCAGGCTCAGTACTGGGCTCAAAACATGCAGCCCTGAGGTCTCTCATATAAGCAGGTGGTTAAATAGAAATTCGCTGCTCAGCTGACCAGGTAGGAGCAAACGTATGCCAAAAATGTACACAGAATGAGCTTTTCAGTGAAGAGCAGCCAGGCACATTTTAGCTAGTTTTACTTGTAAGTGGGGTTGGAAACGCTTTTCAGGATCAGTACTGGGCTCAAAATATGCAGCCCTGAGGTCTCTCATGATAGCAGGTGGTTAAATAGAAATTCGCTGCTCAGCTGACCCGGTAGGAGCAAACGTATGCCAAAAATGTACACAGAATGAGCTTTTCAGTGAAAAGCAGCCAGGCACATTTTAGCTAGTTTTACTTGTAAATGGGGTTGGAAACGCTTTTCAGGCTCAGTACTGGGCTCAAAACATGCAGCCCTGAGGTCTCTCATGAAAGCAGGTGGTTAAATAGAAATTCGCAGCTCAGCTGACCCGGTAGGAGCAAACATATGCCAAAAATGTACACAGAATGAGCTTTTCAGTGAAGAGAAGCCAGGCACATTTTAGCTAGTTTTACTTGTAAGTGGGGTTGGAAATGCTTTTCAGGCTCAGTACTGGGCTCAAAACATGCAGCCCTGAGGTCCCTCATGAAAGCAGGTGGTTAAATAGAAATTCGCTGCTCAGCTGACCCGGCAGGAGCAAACATATGCTAAAAATGTACTCAGAATGAGCTTTTCAGTGAAGAGAAGCCAGGCACATTTTAGCTAGTTTTACTTGTAAGTGGGGTTGGAAACGCTTTTCAGGATCAGTACCGGGCTCAAAACATGCAGCCCTGAGGTCTCTCATGATAGCAGGTGGTTAAATAGAAATTCGCTGCTCAGCTGACCCGGCAGGAGCAAACATATGCTAAAAATTTACTCAGAATGAGCTTTTCAGTGAAGAGAAGCCAGGCACATTTTAGCCCAGTTTTACTTGTAAGTGGGGTTGGAAATGCTTTTCAGGCTCAGTACTGGGCTCAAAACATGCAGCCCTGAGGTCTCTCATATAAGCAGGTGGTTAAATAGAAATTCGCTGCTCAGCTGACCAGGTAGGAGCAAACGTATGCCAAAAATGTACACAGAATGAGCTTTTCAGTGAAGAGCAGCCAGGCACATTTTAGCTAGTTTTACTTGTAAGTGGGGTTGGAAATGCTTTTCAGGCTCAGTACTGGGCTCAAAACATGCAGCCCTGAGGTCTCTCATGATAGCAGGTGGTTAAATAGAAATTCGCTGCTCAGCTGACCCGGCAGGAGCAAACGTATGCTAAAAATGTACTCAGAATGAGCTTTTCAGTGAAGAGAAGCCAGGCACATTTTAGCCATGTTTTACTTGTAAGTGGGGTTGGAAATGCTTTTCAGGCTCAGTACTGGGCTCAAAACATGCAGCCCTGAGGTCTCTCATATAAGCAGGTGGTTAAATAGAAATTCGCTGCTCAGCTGACCAGGTAGGAGCAAACGTATGCCAAAAATGTACACAGAATGAGCTTTTCAGTGAAGAGCAGCCAGGCACATTTTAGCTAGTTTTACTTGTAAGTGGGGTTGGAAACGCTTTTCAGGATCAGTACTGGGCTCAAAACATGCAGCCCTGATGTCTCTCATGATAGCAGGTGGTTAAATAGAAATTCGCTGCTCAGCTGACCCGGCAGGAGCAAACGTATGCTAAAAATGTACTCAGAATGAGCTTTTCAGTGAAGAGAAGCCAGGCACATTTTAGCTAGTTTTACTTGTAAGTGGGGTTGGAAATGCTTTTCAGGCTCAGTACTGGGCTCAAAACATGCAGCCCTGAGGTCTCTCATGATAGCAGGTGGTTAAATAGAAATTCGCTGCTCAGCTTACCCGGCAGGAGCAAACGTATGCTAAAAATGTACTCAGAATGAGCTTTTCAGTGAAGAGAAGCCAGGCACATTTTAGCCATGTTTTACTTGTAAGTGGGGTTGGAAATGCTTTTCAGGCTCAGTACTGGGCTCAAAACATGCAGCCCTGAGGTCTCTCATATAAGCAGGTGGTTAAATAGAAATTCGCTGCTCAGCTGACCAGGTAGGAGCAAACGTATGCCAAAAATGTACACAGAATGAGCTTTTCAGTGAAGAGCAGCCAGGCACATTTTAGCTAGTTTTACTTGTAAGTGGGGTTGGAAACGCTTTTCAGGATCAGTACTGGGCTCAAAATATGCAGCCCTGAGGTCTCTCATGATAGCAGGTGGTTAAATAGAAATTCGCTGCTCAGCTGACCCGGTAGGAGCAAACGTATGCCAAAAATGTACACAGAATGAGCTTTTCAGTGAAAAGCAGCCAGGCACATTTTAGCTAGTTTTACTTGTAAATGGGGTTGGAAACGCTTTTCAGGCTCAGTACTGGGCTCAAAACATGCAGCCCTGAGGTCTCTCATGAAAGCAGGTGGTTAAATAGAAATTCGCAGCTCAGCTGACCCGGTAGGAGCAAACATATGCCAAAAATGTACACAGAATGAGCTTTTCAGTGAAGAGAAGCCAGGCACATTTTAGCTAGTTTTACTTGTAAGTGGGGTTGGAAATGCTTTTCAGGCTCAGTACTGGGCTCAAAACATGCAGCCCTGAGGTCCCTCATGAAAGCAGGTGGTTAAATAGAAATTCGCTGCTCAGCTGACCCGGCAGGAGCAAACATATGCTAAAAATGTACTCAGAATGAGCTTTTCAGTGAAGAGAAGCCAGGCACATTTTAGCTAGTTTTACTTGTAAGTGGGGTTGGAAACGCTTTTCAGGATCAGTACCGGGCTCAAAACATGCAGCCCTGAGGTCTCTCATGATAGCAGGTGGTTAAATAGAAATTCGCTGCTCAGCTGACCCGGCAGGAGCAAACATATGCTAAAAATTTACTCAGAATGAGCTTTTCAGTGAAGAGAAGCCAGGCACATTTTAGCCCAGTTTTACTTGTAAGTGGGGTTGGAAATGCTTTTCAGGCTCAGTACTGGGCTCAAAACATGCAGCCCTGAGGTCTCTCATATAAGCAGGTGGTTAAATAGAAATTCGCTGCTCAGCTGACCAGGTAGGAGCAAACGTATGCCAAAAATGTACACAGAATGAGCTTTTCAGTGAAGAGCAGCCAGGCACATTTTAGCTAGTTTTACTTGTAAGTGGGGTTGGAAATGCTTTTCAGGCTCAGTACTGGGCTCAAAACATGCAGCCCTGAGGTCTCTCATGATAGCAGGTGGTTAAATAGAAATTCGCTGCTCAGCTGACCCGGCAGGAGCAAACGTATGCTAAAAATGTACTCAGAATGAGCTTTTCAGTGAAGAGAAGCCAGGCACATTTTAGCCATGTTTTACTTGTAAGTGGGGTTGGAAATGCTTTTCAGGCTCAGTACTGGGCTCAAAACATGCAGCCCTGAGGTCTCTCATATAAGCAGGTGGTTAAATAGAAATTCGCTGCTCAGCTGACCAGGTAGGAGCAAACGTATGCCAAAAATGTACACAGAATGAGCTTTTCAGTGAAGAGCAGCCAGGCACATTTTAGCTAGTTTTACTTGTAAGTGGGGTTGGAAACGCTTTTCAGGATCAGTACTGGGCTCAAAACATGCAGCCCTGATGTCTCTCATGATAGCAGGTGGTTAAATAGAAATTCGCTGCTCAGCTGACCCGGCAGGAGCAAACGTATGCTAAAAATGTACTCAGAATGAGCTTTTCAGTGAATAGCAGCCAGGCACATTTTAGCTAGTTTTACTTGTAAGTGGGGTTGGAAGTGCTTTTCAGGCTCAGTACTGGGCTCAAAACATGCAGCCCTGAGGTCTCTCATGAAAGCAGGTGGTTAAATAGAAATTCGCTGCTCAGCTGACCCGGTAGGAGCAAACGTATGCCAAAAATGTACACAGAATGAGCTTTTCAGTGAATAGCAGCCAGGCACATTTTTGCTAGTTTTACTTGTAAGTGGGGTTGGAAATGCTTTTCAGGCTCAGTACTGGGCTCAAAACATGCAGCCCTGAGGTCTCTCATATAAGCAGGTGGTTAAATAGAAATTCGCTGCTCAGCTGACCCGGTAGGAGCAAACGTATGCCAAAAATGAACACAGAATGAGCTTTTCAGTGAAGAGCAGCCAGGCACATTTTAGCTAGTTTTACTTGTAAGTGGGGTTGGAAACGCTTTTCAGGATCAGTACTGGGCTCAAAACATGCAGCCCTGAGGTCTCTCATAATAGCAGGTGGTTAAATAGAAATTCGCAGCTCAGCTGACCTGGTAGGAGCAAACGTATGCCAAAAATGTACACAGAATGAGCTTTTCAGTGAATAGTAGCCAGGCACATTTTAGCTAGTTTTACTTGTAAGTGGGGTTGGAAATGCTTTTCAGGCTCAGTACTGAGCTCAAAACATGCAGCCCTGAGGTCTCTCATGATAGCAGGTGGTTAAATAGAAATTCGCTGCTCAGCTGACCCGGCAGGAGCAAACGTATGCTAAAAATGTACTCAGAATGAGCTTTTCAGTGAATAGCAGCCAGGCACATTTTAGCTAGTTTTACTTGTAAGTGGGATTGGAAACGCTTTTCAGGATCAGTACTGGGCTCAAAACATGCAGCCCTGAGGTCTCTCATGATAGCAGGTGGTGAAATAGAAATTCGCTGCTCAGCTGACCCGGCAGGAGCAAACGTATGCTAAAAATGTACTCAGAATGAGCTTTTCAGTGAATAGCAGCCAGGCACATTTTAGCTAGTTTTACTTGTAAGTGGGGTTGGAAATGCTTTTCAGGCTCAGTACTGGGCTCAAAACATGCAGCCCTGAGGTCTCTCATGATAGCAGGTGGTTAAATAGAAATTCGCTGCTCAGCTGACCCGGCAGGAGCAAACGTATGCTAAAAATGTACTCAGAATGAGCTTTTCAGTGAAGAGAAGCCAGGCACATTTTAGCCATGTTTTACTTGTAAGTGGGGTTGTAAATGCTTTTCAGGCTCAGTACTGGGCTCAAAACATGCATCCCTGAGGTCTCTCATATAAGCAGGTGGTTAAATAGAAATTTGCTGCTCAGCTGACCAGGTAGGAGCAAACGTATGCCAAAAATGTACACAGAATGAGATTTTCAGTGAAGAGCAGCCAGGCACATTTTAGCTAGTTTTACTTGTAAGTGGGGTTGGAAACGCTTTTCAGGATCAGTACTGGGCTCAAAACATGCAGCCCTGATGTCTCTCATGATAGCAGGTGGTTAAATAGAAATTCGCTGCTCAGCTGACCCGGTAGGAGCAAACGTATGCCAAAAATGTACACAGAATGAGCTTTTCAGTGAATAGCAGCCAGGCACATTTTAGCTAGTTTTACTTGTAAATGGGGTTGGAAATGCTTTTCAGGCTCACTACTGGGCTCAAAACATGCAGCCCCGAGGTCTCTCATGAAAGCAGGTGGTTAAATAGAAATTCGCAGCTCAGCTGACCCGGTAGGAGCAAACATATGCCAAAAATGTACACAGAATGAGCTTTTCAGTGAAGAGAAGCCAGGCACATTTTAGCTAGTTTTACTTGTAAGTGGGGTTGGAAATGCTTTTCAGGCTCAGTACTGGGCTCAAAACATGCAGCCCTGAGGTCCCTCATGAAAGCAGGTGGTTAAATAGAAATTCGCTGCTCAGCTGACCCGGCAGGAGCAAACATATGCTAAAAATGTACTCAGAATGAGCTTTTCAGTGAAGAGAAGCCAGGCACATTTTAGCTAGTTTTACTTGTAAGTGGGGTTGGAAACGCTTTTCAGGATCAGTACTGGGCTCAAAACATGCAGCCCTGAGGTCTCTCATGATAGCAGGTGGTTAAATAGAAATTCGCTGCTCAGCTGACCCGGCAGGAGCAAACGTATGCTAAAAATGTACTCAGAATGAGCTTTTCAGTGAAGAGAAGCCAGGCACATTTTAGCCCAGTTTTACTTGTAAGTGGGGGTGGAAATGCTTTTCAGGCTCAGTACTGGGCTCAAAACATGCAGCCCTGAGGTCTCTCATATAAGCAGGTGGTTAAATAGAAATTCGCTGCTCAGCTGACCAGGTAGGAGCAAACGTATGCCAAAAATGTACACAGAATGAGCTTTTCAGTGAAGAGCAGCCAGGCACATTTTAGCTAGTTTTACTTGTAAGTGGGGTTGGAAACGCTTTTCAGGATCAGTACTGGGCTCAAAACATGCAACCCTGAGGTCTCTCATGATAGCAGGTGGTTCAATAGAAATTCACTGCTCAGCTGACCCGGCAGGAGCAAACGTATGCTAAAAATGTACTCAGAATGAGCTTTTCAGTGAATAGCAGCCAGGCACATTTTAGCTAGTTTTACTTGTAAGTGGGGTTGGACTTGCTTTTCAGGCTCAGTACTGGGCTCAAAACATGCAGCCCTGAGGTCTCTCATGATAGCAGGTGGTTAAATAGAAATTCGCTGCTCAGCTGACCCGGCAGGAGCAAACGTATGCTAAAAATGTACTCAGAATGAGCTTTTCAGTGAAGAGAAGCCAGGCACATTTTAGCCATGTTTTACTTGTAAGTGGGGTTGGAAATGCTTTTCAGGCTCAGTACTGGGCTCAAAACATGCAGCCCTGAGGTCTCTCATATAAGCAGGTGGTTAAATAGAAATTTGCTGCTCAGCTGACCAGGTAGGAGCAAACGTATGCCAAAAATGTACACAGAATGAGCTTTTCAGTGAAGAGCAGCCAGGCACATTTTAGCTAGTTTTACTTGTAAGTGGGGTTGGAAACGCTTTTCAGGATCAGTACTGGGCTCAAAACATGCAGCCCTGATGTCTCTCATGATAGCAGGTGGTTAAATAGAAATTCGCTGCTCAGCTGACCCGGCAGGAGCAAACGTATGCTAAAAATGTACTCAGAATGAGCTTTTCAGTGAATAGCAGCCAGGCACATTTTAGCTAGTTTTACTTGTAAGTGGGGTTGGAAGTGCTTTTCAGGCTCAGTACTGGGCTCAAAACATGCAGCCCTGAGGTCTCTCATGAAAGCAGGTGGTTAAATAGAAATTCGCTGCTCAGCTGACCCGGTAGGAGCAAACGTATGCCAAAAATGTACACAGAATGAGCTTTTCAGTGAATAGCAGCCAGGCACATTTTAGCTAGTTTTACTTGTAAGTGGGGTTGGAAATGCTTTTCAGGCTCAGTACTGGGCTCAAAACATGCAGCCCTGAGGTCTCTCATATAAGCAGGTGGTTAAATAGAAATTTGCTGCTCAGCTGACCCGGTAGGAGCAAACGTATGCCAAAAATGAACACAGAATGAGCTTTTCAGTGAAGAATCAGCCAGGCACATTTTAGCTAGTTTTACTTGTAAGTGGGGTTGGAAACGCTTTTCAGGATCAGTACTGGGCTCAAAACATGCATCCCTGAGGTCTCTCATGATAGCAGGTGGTTAAATAGAAATTCGCAGCTCAGCTGACCTGGTAGGAGCAAACGTATGCCAAAAATGTACACAGAATGAGCTTTTCAGTGAATAGTAGCCAGGCACATTTTAGCTAGTTTTACTTGTAAGTGGGGTTGGAAACGCTTTTCAGGATCAGTACTGGGCTCAAAACATGCAGCCCTGAGGTCTCTCATGATAGCAGGTGGTTAAATAGAAATTTGCTGCTCAGCTGACCCGGCAGGAGCAAACGTATGCTAAAAATGTTCTCAGAATGAGCTTTTCAGTGAAGAGAAGCCAGGCACATTTTAGCAGTTTTACTTGTAAGTGGGGTTGGAAATGCTTTTCAGGCTCAGTACTGGGCTCAAAACATGCAGCCCTGAGGTCTCTCATGATAGCAGGCGGTTAAATAGAAATTTGCTGCTCAGCTGACCCGGCAGGAGCAAACGTATGCTAAAAATGTTCTCAGAATGAGCTTTTCAGTGAAGAGAAGCCAGGCACATTTTAGCTAGTTTTACTTGTAAGTGGGGTTGGAAATGCTTTTCAGGCTCAGTACTGGGCTCAAAACATGCAGCCCTGAGGTCTCTCATATAAGCAGGTGGTTAAATAGAAATTCGCTGCTCAGCTGACCCGGTAGGAGCAAACGTATGCCAAAAATGTACACAGAATGAGCTTTTCAGTGAATAGCAGCCAGGCACATTTTAGCTAGTTTTACTTGTAAGTGGGGTTGGAAATGCTTTTCAGGCTCAGTACTGGGCTCAAAACATGCAGCCCTGAAGTCTCTCATGAAAGCAGGTGGTTAAATAGAAATTCGCAGCTCAGCTGACCTGGTAGGAGCAAACGTATGCCAAAAATGTACACAGAATGAGCTTTTCAGTGAATAGTAGCCAGGCACATTTTAGCTAGTTTTACTTGTAAGTGGGGTTGGAAACGCTTTTCAGGATCAGTACTGGGCTCAAAACATGCAGCCCTGAGGTCTCTCATGATAGCAGGTGGTTAAATAGAAATTTGCTGCTCAGCTGACCCGGCAGGAGCAAACGTATGCTAAAAATGTTCTCAGAATGAGCTTTTCAGTGAAGAGAAGCCAGGCACATTTTAGCTAGTTTTACTTGTAAGTGGGGTTGGAAATGCTTTTCAGGCTCAGTACTGGGCTCAAAACATGCAGCCCTGAGGTCTCTCATGATAGCAGGTGGTTAAATAGAAATTTGCTGCTCAGCTGACCCGGCAGGAGCAAACGTATGCTAAAAATGTTCTCAGAATGAGCTTTTCAGTGAAGAGAAGCCAGGCACATTTTAGCTAGTTTTACTTGTAAGTGGGGTTGGAAATGCTTTTCAGGCTCAGTACTGGGCTCAAAACATGCAGCCCTGAGGTCTCTCATATAAGCAGGTGGTTAAATATAAATTCGCTGCTCAGCTGACCCGGTAGGAGCAAACGTATGCCAAAAATGTACACAGAATGAGCTTTTCAGTGAAGAGCAGCCAGGCACATTTTAGCTAGTTTTACTTGTAAGTGGGGTTGGAAACGCTTTTCAGGATCAGTACTGGGCTCAAAACATGCAGCCCTGAGGTCTCTCATGATAGCAGGTGGTTAAATAGAAATTCGCTGCTCAGCTGACCCGGTAGGAGCAAACGTATGCCAAAAATGTACACAGAATGAGCTTTTCAGTGAATAGCAGCCAGGCACATTTTAGCTAGTTTTACTTGTAAATGGGGTTGGAAACGCTTTTCAGGCTCAGTACTGGGCTCAAAACATGCAGCCCTGAGGTCTCTCATGAAAGCAGGTGGTTAAATAGAAATTCGCAGCTCAGCTGACCCGGTAGGAGCAAACATATGCCAAAAATGTACACAGAATGAGCTTTTCAGTGAAGAGAAGCCAGGCACATTTTAGCTAGTTTTACTTGTAAGTGGGGTTGGAAACGCTTTTCAGGATCAGTACTGGGCTCAAAACATGCAGCCCTGAGGTCTCTCATGATAGCAGGTGGTTAAATAGAAATTTGCTGCTCAGCTGACCCGGCAGGAGCAAACGTATGCTAAAAATGTTCTCAGAATGAGCTTTTCAGTGAAGAGAAGCCAGGCACATTTTAGCAGTTTTACTTGTAAGTGGGGTTGGAAATGCTTTTCAGGCTCAGTACTGGGCTCAAAACATGCAGCCCTGAGGTCTCTCATGATAGCAGGCGGTTAAATAGAAATTTGCTGCTCAGCTGACCCGGCAGGAGCAAACGTATGCTAAAAATGTTCTCAGAATGAGCTTTTCAGTGAAGAGAAGCCAGGCACATTTTAGCTAGTTTTACTTGTAAGTGGGGTTGGAAATGCTTTTCAGGCTCAGTACTGGGCTCAAAACATGCAGCCCTGAGGTCTCTCATATAAGCAGGTGGTTAAATAGAAATTCGCTGCTCAGCTGACCCGGTAGGAGCAAACGTATGCCAAAAATGTACACAGAATGAGCTTTTCAGTGAATAGCAGCCAGGCACATTTTAGCTAGTTTTACTTGTAAGTGGGGTTGGAAATGCTTTTCAGGCTCAGTACTGGGCTCAAAACATGCAGCCCTGAAGTCTCTCATGAAAGCAGGTGGTTAAATAGAAATTCGCAGCTCAGCTGACCTGGTAGGAGCAAACGTATGCCAAAAATGTACACAGAATGAGCTTTTCAGTGAATAGTAGCCAGGCACATTTTAGCTAGTTTTACTTGTAAGTGGGGTTGGAAACGCTTTTCAGGATCAGTACTGGGCTCAAAACATGCAGCCCTGAGGTCTCTCATGATAGCAGGTGGTTAAATAGAAATTTGCTGCTCAGCTGACCCGGCAGGAGCAAACGTATGCTAAAAATGTTCTCAGAATGAGCTTTTCAGTGAAGAGAAGCCAGGCACATTTTAGCTAGTTTTACTTGTAAGTGGGGTTGGAAATGCTTTTCAGGCTCAGTACTGGGCTCAAAACATGCAGCCCTGAGGTCTCTCATGATAGCAGGTGGTTAAATAGAAATTTGCTGCTCAGCTGACCCGGCAGGAGCAAACGTATGCTAAAAATGTTCTCAGAATGAGCTTTTCAGTGAAGAGAAGCCAGGCACATTTTAGCTAGTTTTACTTGTAAGTGGGGTTGGAAATGCTTTTCAGGCTCAGTACTGGGCTCAAAACATGCAGCCCTGAGGTCTCTCATATAAGCAGGTGGTTAAATATAAATTCGCTGCTCAGCTGACCCGGTAGGAGCAAACGTATGCCAAAAATGTACACAGAATGAGCTTTTCAGTGAAGAGCAGCCAGGCACATTTTAGCTAGTTTTACTTGTAAGTGGGGTTGGAAACGCTTTTCAGGATCAGTACTGGGCTCAAAACATGCAGCCCTGAGGTCTCTCATGATAGCAGGTGGTTAAATAGAAATTCGCTGCTCAGCTGACCCGGTAGGAGCAAACGTATGCCAAAAATGTACACAGAATGAGCTTTTCAGTGAATAGCAGCCAGGCACATTTTAGCTAGTTTTACTTGTAAATGGGGTTGGAAACGCTTTTCAGGCTCAGTACTGGGCTCAAAACATGCAGCCCTGAGGTCTCTCATGAAAGCAGGTGGTTAAATAGAAATTCGCAGCTCAGCTGACCCGGTAGGAGCAAACATATGCCAAAAATGTACACAGAATGAGCTTTTCAGTGAAGAGAAGCCAGGCACATTTTAGCTAGTTTTACTTGTAAGTGGGGTTGGAAATGCTTTTCAGGCTCAGTACTGGGCTCAAAACATGCAGCCCTGAGGTCTCTCATGATAGCAGGTGGTTAAATAGAAATTCGCTGCTCAGCTGACCCGGCAGGAGCAAACGTATGCTAAAAATGTACTCAGAATGAGCTTTTCAGTGAATAGCAGCCAGGCACATTTTAGCTAGTTTTACTTGTAAGTGGGGTTGGAAATGCTTTTCAGGCTCAGTACTGGGCTCAAAACATGCAGCCCTGAGGTCTCTCATGATAGCAGGTGGTTAAATAGAAATTCGCTGCTCAGCTGACCCGGCAGGAGCAAACGTATGCTAAAAATGTACTCAGAATGAGCTTTTCAGTGAAGAGAAGCCAGGCACATTTTACCCATGTTTTACTTGTAAGTGGGGTTGGAAATGCTTTTCAGGCTCAGTACTGGGCTCAAAACATGCAGCCCTGAGGTCTCTCATATAAGCAGGTGGTTAAATAGAAATTCGCTGCTCAGCTGACCAGGTAGGAGCAAACGTATGCCAAAAATGTACACAGAATGAGCTTTTCAGTGAAGAGCAGCCAGGCACATTTTAGCTAGTTTTACTTGTAAGTGGGGTTGGAAACGCTTTTCAGGATCAGTACTGGGCTCAAAACATGCAGCCCTGATGTCTCTCATGATAGCAGGTGGTTAAATAGAAATTCGCTGCTCAGCTGACCCGGCAGGAGCAAACGTATGCTAAAAATGTACTCAGAATGAGCTTTTCAGTGAATAGCAGCCAGGCACATTTTAGCTAGTTTTACTTGTAAGTGGGGTTGGAAATGCTTTTCAGGCTCAGTACTGGGCTCAAAACATGCAGCCCTGAGGTCTCTCATATAAGCAGGTGGTTAAATAGAAATTCGCTGCTCAGCTGACCCGGTAGGAGCAAACGTATGCCAAAAATGTACACAGAATGAGCTTTTCAGTGAAGAGCAGCCAGGCACATTTTAGCTAGTTTTACTTGTAAGTGGGGTTGGAAACGCTTTTCAGGATCAGTACTGGGCTCAAAACATGCAGCCCTGAGGTCTCTCATGATAGCAGGTGGTTAAATAGAAATTCGCTGCTCAGCTGACCCGGTAGGAGCAAACGTATGCCAAAAATGTACACAGAATGAGCTTTTCAGTGAATAGCAGCCAGGCACATTTTAGCTAGTTTTACTTGTAAATGGGGTTGGAAACGCTTTTCAGGCTCAGTACTGGGCTCAAAACATGCAGCCCTGAGGTCTCTCATGAAAGCAGGTGGTTAAATAGAAATTCGCAGCTCAGCTGACCCGGTAGGAGCAAACATATGCCAAAAATGTACACAGAATGAGCTTTTCAGTGAAGAGAAGCCAGGCACATTTTAGCTAGTTTTACTTGTAAGTGGGGTTGGAAATGCTTTTCAGGCTCAGTACTGGGCTCAAAACATGCAGCCCTGAGGTCCCTCATGAAAGCAGGTGGTTAAATAGAAATTCGCTGCTCAGCTGACCCGGTAGGAGCAAACGTATGCCAAAAATGTACACAGAATGAGCTTTTCAGTGAATAGCAGCCAGGCACATTTTAGCTAGTTTTACTTATAAGTGGGGTTGGAAATGCTTTTCAGGCTCAGTACTGGGCTCAAAACATGCAGCCCTGAGGTCTCTCATGATAGCAGGTGGTTAAATAGAAATTTGCTGCTCAGCTGACCCGGCAGGAGCAAACATATGCTAAAAATGTACTCAGAATGAGCTTTTCAGTGAAGAGAAGCCAGGCACATTTTAGCTAGTTTTACTTGTAAGTGGGGTTGGAAACGCTTTTCAGGATCAGTACTGGGCTCAAAACATGCAGCCCTGAGGTCTCTCATGATAGCAGGTGGTTAAATAGAAATTCGCTGCTCAGCTGACCCGGCAGGAGCAAACGTATGCTAAAAATGTACTCAGAATGAGCTTTTCAGCGAAGAGAAGCCAGGCACATTTTAGCCCAGTTTTACTTGTAAGTGGGGTCGGAAATGCTTTTCAGGCTCAGTACTCGGCTCAAAACATGCAGCCCTGAGGTCTCTCATATAAGCAGGTGGTTAAATAGAAATTCGCTGCTCAGCTGACCAGGTAGGAGCAAACGTATGCCAAAAATGTACACAGAATGAGCTTTTCAGTGAAGAGCAGCCAGGCACATTTCAGCTAGTTTTACTTGTAAGTGGGGTTGGAAACGCTTTTCAGGATCAGTACTGGGCTCAAAACATGCAGCCCTGAGGTCTCTCATGATAGCAGGTGGTTAAATAGAAATTCGCTGCTCAGCTGACCCGGCAGGAGCAAACGTATGCTAAAAATGTACTCAGAATGAGCTTTTCAGTGAATAGCAGCCAGGCACATTTTAGCTAGTTTTACTTGTAAGTGGGGTTGGAAATGCTTTTCAGGCTCAGTACTGGGCTCAAAACATGCAGCCCTGAGGTCTCTCATGATAGCAGGTGGTTAAATAGAAATTCGCTGCTCAGCTGACCCGGCAGGAGCAAACGTATGCTAAAAATGTTCTCAGAATGAGCTTTTCAGTGAAGAGAAGCCAGGCACATTTTAGCTAGTTTTACTTGTAAGTGGGGTTGGAAATGCTTTTCAGGCTCAGTACTGGGCTCAAAACATGCAGCCCTGAGGTCTCTCATATAAGCAGGTGGTTAAATAGAAATTCGCTGCTCAGCTGACCCGGTAGGAGCAAACGTATGCCAAAAATGTACACAGAATGAGCTTTTCAGTGAAGAGCAGCCAGGCACATTTTAGCTAGTTTTACTTGTAAGTGGGGCTGGAAACGCTTTTCAGGATCAGTACTGGGCTCAAAACATGCAGCCCTGAGGTCTCTCATGATAGCAGGTGGTTAAATAGAAATTCGCTGCTCAGCTGACCCGGTAGGAGCAAACGTATGCCAAAAATGTACACAGAATGAACTTTTCAGTGAATAGCAGCCAGGCACATTTTAGCTAGTTTTACTTGTAAATGGGGTTGGAAACGCTTTTCAGGCTCAGTACTGGGCTCAAAACATGCAGCCCTGAGGTCTCTCATGAAAGCAGGTGGTTAAATAGAAATTCGCAGCTCAGCTGACCCGGTAGGAGCAAACATATGCCAAAAATGTACACAGAATGAGCTTTTCAGTGAAGAGAAGCCAGGCACATTTTAGCTAGTTTTACTTGTAAGTGGGGTTGGAAATGCTTTTCAGGCTCAGTACTGGGCTCAAAACATGCAGCCCTGAGGTCCCTCATGAAAGCAGGTGGTTAAATAGAAATTCGCTGCTCAGCTGACCCGGTAGGAGCAAACGTATGCCAAAAATGTACACAGAATGAGCTTTTCAGTGAATAGCAGCCAGGCACATTTTAGCTAGTTTTACTTGTAAGTGGGGTTGGAAATGCTTTTCAGGCTCAGTACTGGGCTCAAAACATGCAGCCCTGAGGTCTCTCATGATAGCAGGTGGTTAAATAGAAATTTGCTGCTCAGCTGACCCGGCAGGAGCAAACGTATGCTAAAAATGTACTCAGAATGAGCTTTTCAGTGAAGAGAAGCCAGGCACATTTTAGCTAGTTTTACTTGTAAGTGGGGTTGGAAATGCTTTTCAGGCTCAGTACTGGGCTCAAAACATGCAGCCCTGAGGTCTCTCATGATAGCAGGTGGTTAAATAGAAATTCGCTGCTCAGCTGACCCGGCAGGAGCAAACGTATGCTAAAAATGTACTCAGAATGAGCTTTTCAGTGAATAGCAGCCAGGCACATTTTAGCTAGTTTTACTTGTAAGTGGGGTTGGAAATGCTTTTCAGGCTCAGTACTGGGCTCAAAACATGCAGCCCTGAGGTCTCTCATGATAGCAGGTGGTTAAATAGAAATTCGCTGCTCAGCTGACCCGGCAGGAGCAAACGTATGCTAAAAATGTACTCAGAATGAGCTTTTCAGTGAAGAGAAGCCAGGCACATTTTAGCCATGTTTTACTTGTAAGTGGGGTTGGAAATGCTTTTCAGGCTCAGTACTGGGCTCAAAACATGCAGCCCTGAGGTCTCTCATATAAGCAGGTGGTTAAATAGAAATTCGCTGCTCAGCTGACCAGGTAGGAGCAAACGTATGCCAAAAATGTACACAGAATGAGCTTTTCAGTGAAGAGCAGCCAGGCACATTTTAGCTAGTTTTACTTGTAAGTGGGGTTGGAAACGCTTTTCAGGATCAGTACTGGGCTCAAAATATGCAGCCCTGATGTCTCTCATGATAGCAGGTGGTTAAATAGAAATTCGCTGCTCAGCTGACCCGGCAGGAGCAAACGTATGCTAAAAATGTACTCAGAATGAGCTTTTCAGTGAATAGCAGCCAGGCACATTTTAGCTAGTTTTACTTGTAAGTGGGGTTGGAAATGCTTTTCAGGCTCAGTACTGGGCTCAAAACATGCAGCCCTGAGGTCTCTCATATAAGCAGGTGGTTAAATAGAAATTCGCTGCTCAGCTGACCCGGTAGGAGCAAACGTATGCCAAAAATGTACACAGAATGAGCTTTTCAGTGAAGAGCAGCCAGGCACATTTTAGCTAGTTTTACTTGTAAGTGGGGTTGGAAACGCTTTTCAGGATCAGTACTGGGCTCAAAACATGCAGCCCTGAGGTCTCTCATGATAGCAGGTGGTTAAATAGAAATTCGCTGCTCAGCTGACCCGGTAGGAGCAAACGTATGCCAAAAATGTACACAGAATGAGCTTTTCAGTGAATAGCAGCCAGGCACATTTTAGCTAGTTTTACTTGTAAATGGGGTTGGAAACGCTTTTCAGGCTCAGTACTGGGCTCAAAACATGCAGCCCTGAGGTCTCTCATGAAAGCAGGTGGTTAAATAGAAATTCGCAGCTCAGCTGACCCGGTAGGAGCAAACATATGCCAAAAATGTACACAGAATGAGCTTTTCAGTGAAGAGAAGCCAGGCACATTTTAGCTAGTTTTACTTGTAAGTGGGGTTGGAAATGCTTTTCAGGCTCAGTACTGGGCTCAAAACATGCAGCCCTGAGGTCCCTCATGAAAGCAGGTGGTTAAATAGAAATTCGCTGCTCAGCTGACCCGGTAGGAGCAAACGTATGCCAAAAATGTACACAGAATGAGCTTTTCAGTGAATAGCAGCCAGGCACATTTTAGCTAGTTTTACTTATAAGTGGGGTTGGAAATGCTTTTCAGGCTCAGTACTGGGCTCAAAACATGCAGCCCTGAGGTCTCTCATGATAGCAGGTGGTTAAATAGAAATTTGCTGCTCAGCTGACCCGGCAGGAGCAAACATATGCTAAAAATGTACTCAGAATGAGCTTTTCAGTGAAGAGAAGCCAGGCACATTTTAGCTAGTTTTACTTGTAAGTGGGGTTGGAAACGCTTTTCAGGATCAGTACTGGGCTCAAAACATGCAGCCCTGAGGTCTCTCATGATAGCAGGTGGTTAAATAGAAATTCGCTGCTCAGCTGACCCGGCAGGAGCAAACGTATGCTAAAAATGTACTCAGAATGAGCTTTTCAGTGAAGAGAAGCCAGGCACATTTTAGCCCAGTTTTACTTGTAAGTGGGGTCGGAAATGCTTTTCAGGCTCAGTACTGGGCTCAAAACATGCAGCCCTGAGGTCTCTCATATAAGCAGGTGGTTAAATAGAAATTCGCTGCTCAGCTGACCAGGTAGGAGCAAACGTATGCCAAAAATGTACACAGAATGAGCTTTTCAGTGAAGAGCAGCCAGGCACATTTCAGCTAGTTTTACTTGTAAGTGGGGTTGGAAACGCTTTTCAGGATCAGTACTGGGCTCAAAACATGCAGCCCTGAGGTCTCTCATGATAGCAGGTGGTTAAATAGAAATTCGCTGCTCAGCTGACCCGGCAGGAGCAAACGTATGCTAAAAATGTACTCAGAATGAGCTTTTCAGTGAATAGCAGCCAGGCACATTTTAGCTAGTTTTACTTGTAAGTGGGGTTGGAAATGTTTTTCAGGCTCAGTACTGGGCTCAAAACATACAGCCCTGAGGTCTCTCATGATAGCAGGTGGTTAAATAGAAATTCGCTGCTCAGCTGACCCGGCAGGAGCAAACGTATGCTAAAAATGTTCTCAGAATGAGCTTTTCAGTGAAGAGAAGCCAGGCACATTTTAGCTAGTTTTACTTGTAAGTGGGGTTGGAAATGCTTTTCAGGCTCAGTACTGGGCTCAAAACATGCAGCCCTGAGGTCTCTCATATAAGCAGGTGGTTAAATAGAAATTCGCTGCTCAGCTGACCCGGTAGGAGCAAACGTATGCCAAAAATGTACACAGAATGAGCTTTTCAGTGAAGAGCAGCCAGGCACATTTTAGCTAGTTTTACTTGTAAGTGGGGTTGGAAACGCTTTTCAGGATCAGTACTGGGCTCAAAACATGCAGCCCTGAGGTCTCTCATGATAGCAGGTGGTTAAATAGAAATTCGCTGCTCAGCTGACCCGGTAGGAGCAAACGTATGCCAAAAATGTACACAGAATGAACTTTTCAGTGAATAGCAGCCAGGCACATTTTAGCTAGTTTTACTTGTAAATGGGGTTGGAAACGCTTTTCAGGCTCAGTACTGGGCTCAAAACATGCAGCCCTGAGGTCTCTCATGAAAGCAGGTGGTTAAATAGAAATTCGCAGCTCAGCTGACCCGGTAGGAGCAAACATATGCCAAAAATGTACACAGAATGAGCTTTTCAGTGAAGAGAAGCCAGGCACATTTTAGCTAGTTTTACTTGTAAGTGGGGTTGGAAATGCTTTTCAGGCTCAGTACTGGGCTCAAAACATGCAGCCCTGAGGTCCCTCATGAAAGCAGGTGGTTAAATAGAAATTCGCTGCTCAGCTGACCCGGTAGGAGCAAACGTATGCCAAAAATGTACACAGAATGAGCTTTTCAGTGAATAGCAGCCAGGCACATTTTAGCTAGTTTTACTTGTAAGTGGGGTTGGAAATGCTTTTCAGGCTCAGTACTGGGCTCAAAACATGCAGCCCTGAGGTCTCTCATGATAGCAGGTGGTTAAATAGAAATTTGCTGCTCAGCTGACCCGGCAGGAGCAAACGTATGCTAAAAATGTACTCAGAATGAGCTTTTCAGTGAAGAGAAGCCAGGCACATTTTAGCTAGTTTTACTTGTAAGTGGGGTTGGAAACGCTTTTCAGGATCAGTACTGGGCTCAAAACATGCAGCCCTGAGGTCTCTCATGATAGCAGGTGGTTAAATAGAAATTCGCTGCTCAGCTGACCCGGCAGGAGCAAACGTATGCTAAAAATGTACTCAGAATGAGCTTTTCAGTGAAGAGAAGCCAGGCACATTTTAGCCCAGTTTTACTTGTAAGTGGGGTTGGAAATGCTTTTCAGGCTCAGTACTGGGCTCAAAACATGCAGCCCTGAGGTCTCTCATATAAGCAGGTGGTTAAATAGAAATTCGCTGCTCAGCTGACCAGGTAGGAGCAAACGTATGCCAAAAATGTACACAGAATGAGCTTTTCAGTGAAGAGAAGCCAGGCACATTTTAGCTAGTTTTACTTGTAAGTGGGGTTGGAAACGCTTTTCAGGATCAGTACTGGGCTCAAAACATGCAGCCCTGAGGTCTCTCATGATAGCAGGTGGTTAAATAGAAATTCGCTGCTCAGCTGACCCGGCAGGAGCAAACGTATGCTAAAAATGTACTCAGAATGAGCTTTTCAGTGAATAGCAGCCAGGCACATTTTAGCTAGTTTTACTTGTAAGTGGGGTTGGAAATGCTTTTCAGGCTCAGTACTGGGCTCAAAACATGCAGCCCTGAGGTCTCTCATGATAGCAGGTGGTTAAATAGAAATTCGCTACTCAGCTGACCCGGCAGGAGCAAACGTATGCTAAAAATGTACACAGAATGAGCTTTTTAGTGAATAGCAGCCAGGCACATTTTAGCTAGTTTTACTTGTAAGTGGGGTTGGAAACGCTTTTCAGGATCAGTACTGGGCTCAAAACATGCAGCCCTGATGTCTCTCATGATAGCAGGTGGTTAAATAGAAATTCGCTGCTCAGCTGACCCGGCAGGAGCAAACGTATGCTAAAAATGTACTCAGAATGAGCTTTTCAGTGAATAGCAGCCAGGCACATTTTAGCTAGTTTTACTTGTAAGTGGGGTTGGAAATGCTTTTCAGGCTCAGTACTGGGCTCAAAACATGCAGCCCTGAGGTCTCTCATATAAGCAGGTGGTTAAATAGAAATTTGCTGCTCAGCTGACCCGGTAGGAGCAAACGTATGCCAAAAATGTACACAGAATGAGCTTTTCAGTGAAGAGCAGCCAGGCACATTTTAGCTAGTTTTACTTGTAAGTGGGGTTGGAAACGCTTTTCAGGATCAGTACTGGGCTCAAAACATGCAGCCCTGAGGTCTCTCATGATAGCAGGTGGTTAAATAGAAATTCGCTGCTCAGCTGACCCGGTAGGAGCAAACGTATGCCAAAAATGTACACAGAATGAGCTTTTCAGTGAATAGCAGCCAGGCACATTTTAGCTAGTTTTACTTGTAAATGGGGTTGGAAATGCTTTTCAGGCTCACTACTGGGCTCAAAACATGCAGCCCCGAGGTCTCTCATGAAAGCAGGTGGTTAAATAGAAATTCGCAGCTCAGCTGACCCGGTAGGAGCAAACATATGCCAAAAATTTACACAGAATGAGCTTTTCAGTGAAGAGAAGCCAGGCACATTTTAGCTAGTTTTACTTGTAAGTGGGGTTGGAAATGCTTTTCAGGCTCAGTACTGGGCTCAAAACATGCAGCCCTGAGGTCCCTCATGAAAGCAGGTGGTTAAATAGAAATTCGCTGCTCAGCTGACCCGGCAGGAGCAAACATATGCTAAAAATGTACTCAGAATGAGCTTTTCAGTGAAGAGAAGCCAGGCACATTTTAGCTAGTTTTACTTGTAAGTGGGGTTGGAAACGCTTTTCAGGATCAGTACTGGGCTCAAAACATGCAGCCCTGAGGTCTCTCATGATAGCAGGTGGTTAAATAGAAATTCGCTGCTCAGCTGACCCGGCAGGAGCAAACGTATGCTAAAAATGTACTCAGAATGAGCTTTTCAGTGAAGAGAAGCCAGGCACATTTTAGCCCAGTTTTACTTGTAAGTGGGGGTGGAAATGCTTTTCAGGCTCAGTACTGGGCTCAAAACATGCAGCCCTGAGGTCTCTCATATAAGCAGGTGGTTAAATAGAAATTCGCTGCTCAGCTGACCAGGTAGGAGCAAACGTATGCCAAAAATGTACACAGAATGAGCTTTTCAGTGAAGAGCAGCCAGGCACATTTTAGCTAGTTTTACTTGTAAGTGGGGTTGGAAACGCTTTTCAGGATCAGTACTGGGCTCAAAACATGCAGCCCTGAGGTCTCTCATGATAGCAGGTGGTTCAATAGAAATTCACTGCTCAGCTGACCCGGCAGGAGCAAACGTATGCTAAAAATGTACTCAGAATGAGCTTTTCAGTGAATAGCAGCCAGGCACATTTTAGCTAGTTTTACTTGTAAGTGGGGTTGGACTTGCTTTTCAGGCTCAGTACTGGGCTCAAAACATGCAGCCCTGAGGTCTCTCATGATAGCAGGTGGTTAAATAGAAATTCGCTGCTCAGCTGACCCGGCAGGAGCAAACGTATGCTAAAAATGTACTCAGAATGAGCTTTTCAGTGAAGAGAAGCCAGGCACATTTTAGCCATGTTTTACTTGTAAGTGGGGTTGGAAATGCTTTTCAGGCTCAGTACTGGGCTCAAAACATGCAGCCCTGAGGTCTCTCATATAAGCAGGTGGTTAAATAGAAATTTGCTGCTCAGCTGACCAGGTAGGAGCAAACGTATGCCAAAAATGTACACAGAATGAGCTTTTCAGTGAAGAGCAGCCAGGCACATTTTAGCTAGTTTTACTTGTAAGTGGGGTTGGAAACGCTTTTCAGGATCAGTACTGGGCTCAAAACATGCAGCCCTGATGTCTCTCATGATAGCAGGTGGTTAAATAGAAATTCGCTGCTCAGCTGACCCGGCAGGAGCAAACGTATGCTAAAAATGTACTCAGAATGAGCTTTTCAGTGAATAGCAGCCAGGCACATTTTAGCTAGTTTTACTTGTAAGTGGGGTTGGAAGTGCTTTTCAGGCTCAGTACTGGGCTCAAAACATGCAGCCCTGAGGTCTCTCATGAAAGCAGGTGGTTAAATAGAAATTCGCTGCTCAGCTGACCCGGTAGGAGCAAACGTATGCCAAAAATGTACACAGAATGAGCTTTTCAGTGAATAGAAGCCAGGCACATTTTAGCTAGTTTTACTTGTAAGTGGGGTTGGAAATGCTTTTCAGGCTCAGTACTGGGCTCAAAACATGCAGCCCTGAGGTCTCTCATATAAGCAGGTGGTTAAATAGAAATTTGCTGCTCAGCTGACCCGGTAGGAGCAAACGTATGCCAAAAATGAACACAGAATGAGCTTTTCAGTGAAGAATCAGCCAGGCACATATTAGCTAGTTTTACTTGTAAGTGGGGTTGGAAACGCTTTTCAGGATCAGTACTGGGCTCAAAACATGCATCCCTGAGGTCTCTCATGATAGCAGGTGGTTAAATAGAAATTCGCAGCTCAGCTGACCTGGTAGGAGCAAACGTATGCCAAAAATGTACACAGAATGAGCTTTTCAGTGAATAGTAGCCAGGCACATTTTAGCTAGTTTTACTTGTAAGTGGGGTTGGAAACGCTTTTCAGGATCAGTACTGGGCTCAAAACATGCAGCCCTGAGGTCTCTCATGATAGCAGGTGGTTAAATAGAAATTTGCTGCTCAGCTGACCCGGCAGGAGCAAACGTATGCTAAAAATGTTCTCAGAATGAGCTTTTCAGTGAAGAGAAGCCAGGCACATTTTAGCAGTTTTACTTGTAAGTGGGGTTGGAAATGCTTTTCAGGCTCAGTACTGGGCTCAAAACATGCAGCCCTGAGGTCTCTCATGATAGCAGGCGGTTAAATAGAAATTTGCTGCTCAGCTGACCCGGCAGGAGCAAACGTATGCTAAAAATGTTCTCAGAATGAGCTTTTCAGTGAAGAGAAGCCAGGCACATTTTAGCTAGTTTTACTTGTAAGTGGGGTTGGAAATGCTTTTCAGGCTCAGTACTGGGCTCAAAACATGCAGCCCTGAGGTCTCTCATATAAGCAGGTGGTTAAATAGAAATTCGCTGCTCAGCTGACCCGGTAGGAGCAAACGTATGCCAAAAATGTACACAGAATGAGCTTTTCAGTGAATAGCAGCCAGGCACATTTTAGCTAGTTTTACTTGTAAGTGGGGTTGGAAATGCTTTTCAGGCTCAGTACTGGGCTCAAAACATGCAGCCCTGAAGTCTCTCATGAAAGCAGGTGGTTAAATAGAAATTCGCAGCTCAGCTGACCTGGTAGGAGCAAACGTATGCCAAAAATGTACACAGAATGAGCTTTTCAGTGAATAGTAGCCAGGCACATTTTAGCTAGTTTTACTTGTAAGTGGGGTTGGAAACGCTTTTCAGGATCAGTACTGGGCTCAAAACATGCAGCCCTGAGGTCTCTCATGATAGCAGGTGGTTAAATAGAAATTTGCTGCTCAGCTGACCCGGCAGGAGCAAACGTATGCTAAAAATGTTCTCAGAATGAGCTTTTCAGTGAAGAGAAGCCAGGCACATTTTAGCTAGTTTTACTTGTAAGTGGGGTTGGAAATGCTTTTCAGGCTCAGTACTGGGCTCAAAACATGCAGCCCTGAGGTCTCTCATGATAGCAGGTGGTTAAATAGAAATTTGCTGCTCAGCT
The DNA here is from genome assembly GCF_964263255.1 of Lissotriton vulgaris. Taxonomy (NCBI): domain Eukaryota; kingdom Metazoa; phylum Chordata; class Amphibia; order Caudata; family Salamandridae; genus Lissotriton; species Lissotriton vulgaris. The sequence goes on along the minus strand of NW_028244755.1, from coordinate 1,482,942 downwards.
GACCCGGCAGGAGCAAACGTATGCTAAAAATGTTCTCAGAATGAGCTTTTCAGTGAAGAGAAGCCAGGCACATTTTAGCTAGTTTTACTTGTAAGTGGGGTTGGAAATGCTTTTCAGGCTCAGTACTGGGCTCAAAACATGCAGCCCTGAGGTCTCTCATATAAGCAGGTGGTTAAATATAAATTCGCTGCTCAGCTGACCCGGTAGGAGCAAACGTATGCCAAAAATGTACACAGAATGAGCTTTTCAGTGAAGAGCAGCCAGGCACATTTTAGCTAGTTTTACTTGTAAGTGGGGTTGGAAACGCTTTTCAGGATCAGTACTGGGCTCAAAACATGCAGCCCTGAGGTCTCTCATGATAGCAGGTGGTTAAATAGAAATTCGCTGCTCAGCTGACCCGGTAGGAGCAAACGTATGCCAAAAATGTAAACAGAATGAGCTTTTCAGTGAATAGCAGCCAGGCACATTTTAGCTAGTTTTACTTGTAAATGGGGTTGGAAACGCTTTTTAGGCTCAGTACTGGGCTCAAAACATGCAGCCCTGAGGTCTCTCATGAAAGCAGGTGGTTAAATAGAAATTCGCAGCTCAGCTGACCCGGTAGGAGCAAACATATGCCAAAAATGTACACAGAATGAGCTTTTCAGTGAAGAGAAGCCAGGCACATTTTAGCTAGTTTTACTTGTAAGTGGGGTTGGAAATGCTTTTCAGGCTCAGTACTGGGCTCAAAACATGCAGCCCTGAGGTCTCTCATGATAGCAGGTGGTTAAATAGAAATTCGCTGCTCAGCTGACCCGGCAGGAGCAAACGTATGCTAAAAATGTACTCAGAATGAGCTTTTCAGTGAATAGCAGCCAGGCACATTTTAGCTAGTTTTACTTGTAAGTGGGGTTGGAAATGCTTTTCAGGCTCAGTACTGGGCTCAAAACATGCAGCCCTGAGGTCTCTCATGATAGCAGGTGGTTAAATAGAAATTCGCTGCTCAGCTGACCCGGCAGGAGCAAACGTATGCTAAAAATGTACTCAGAATGAGCTTTTCAGTGAAGAGAAGCCAGGCACATTTTAGCCATGTTTTACTTGTAAGTGGGGTTGGAAATGCTTTTCAGGCTCAGTACTGGGCTCAAAACATGCAGCCCTGAGGTCTCTCATATAAGCAGGTGGTTAAATAGAAATTCGCTGCTCAGCTGACCAGGTAGGAGCAAACGTATGCCAAAAATGTACACAGAATGAGCTTTTCAGTGAAGAGCAGCCAGGCACATTTTAGCTAGTTTTACTTGTAAGTGGGTTTGGAAACGCTTTTCAGGATCAGTACTGGGCTCAAAACATGCAGCCCTGATGTCTCTCATGATAGCAGGTGGTTAAATAGAAATTCGCTGCTCAGCTGACCCGGCAGGAGCAAACGTATGCTAAAAATGTACTCAGAATGAGCTTTTCAGTGAATAGCAGCCAGGCACATTTTAGCTAGTTTTACTTGTAAGTGGGGTTGGAAATGCTTTTCAGGCTCAGTACTGGGCTCAAAACATGCAGCCCTGAGGTCTCTCATATAAGCAGGTGGTTAAATAGAAATTCGCTGCTCAGCTGACCCGGTAGGAGCAAACGTATGCCAAAAATGTACACAGAATGAGCTTTTCAGTGAAGAGCAGCCAGGCACATTTTAGCTAGTTTTACTTGTAAGTGGGGTTGGAAACGCTTTTCAGGATCAGTACTGGGCTCAAAACATGCAGCCCTGAGGTCTCTCATGATAGCAGGTGGTTAAATAGAAATTCGCTGCTCAGCTGACCCGGTAGGAGCAAACGTATGCCAAAAATGTACACAGAATGAGCTTTTCAGTGAATAGCAGCCAGGCACATTTTAGCTAGTTTTACTTGTAAATGGGGTTGGAAACGCTTTTCAGGCTCAGTACTGGGCTCAAAACATGCAGCCCTGAGGTCTCTCATGAAAGCAGGTGGTTAAATAGAAATTCGCAGCTCAGCTGACCCGGTAGGAGCAAACATATGCCAAAAATGTACACAGAATGAGCTTTTCAGTGAAGAGAAGCCAGGCACATTTTAGCTAGTTTTACTTGTAAGTGGGGTTGGAAATGCTTTTCAGGCTCAGTACTGGGCTCAAAACATGCAGCCCTGAGGTCCCTCATGAAAGCAGGTGGTTAAATAGAAATTCGCTGCTCAGCTGACCCGGTAGGAGCAAACGTATGCCAAAAATTTACACAGAATGAGCTTTTCAGTGAATAGCAGCCAGGCACATTTTAGCTAGTTTTACTTATAAGTGGGGTTGGAAATGCTTTTCAGGCTCAGTACTGGGCTCAAAACATGCAGCCCTGAGGTCTCTCATGATAGCAGGTGGTTAAATAGAAATTTGCTGCTCAGCTGACCCGGCAGGAGCAAACATATGCTAAAAATGTACGCAGAATGAGCTTTTCAGTGAAGAGAAGCCAGGCACATTTTAGCTAGTTTTACTTGTAAGTGGGGTTGGAAACGCTTTTCAGGATCAGTACTGGGCTCAAAACATGCAGCCCTGAGGTCTCTCATGATAGCAGGTGGTTAAATAGAAATTCGCTGCTCAGCTGACCCGGCAGGAGCAAACGTATGCTAAAAATGTACTCAGAATGAGCTTTTCAGCGAAGAGAAGCCAGGCACATTTTAGCCCAGTTTTACTTGTAAGTGGGGTCGGAAATGCTTTTCAGGCTCAGTACTGGGCTCAAAACATGCAGCCCTGAGGTCTCTCATATAAGCAGGTGGTTAAATAGAAATTCGCTGCTCAGCTGACCAGGTAGGAGCAAACGTATGCCAAAAATGTACACAGAATGAGCTTTTCAGTGAAGAGCAGCCAGGCACATTTCAGCTAGTTTTACTTGTAAGTGGGGTTGGAAACGCTTTTCAGGATCAGTACTGGGCTCAAAACATGCAGCCCTGAGGTCTCTCATGATAGCAGGTGGTTAAATAGAAATTCGCTGCTCAGCTGACCCGGCAGGAGCAAACGTATGCTAAAAATGTACTCAGAATGAGCTTTTCAGTGAATAGCAGCCAGGCACATTTTAGCTAGTTTTACTTGTAAGTGGGGTTGGAAATGCTTTTCAGGCTCAGTACTGGGCTCAAAACATGCAGCCCTGAGGTCTCTCATGATAGCAGGTGGTTAAATAGAAATTCGCTGCTCAGCTGACCCGGCAGGAGCAAACGTATGCTAAAAATGTTCTCAGAATGAGCTTTTCAGTGAAGAGAAGCCAGGCACATTTTAGCTAGTTTTACTTGTAAGTGGGGTTGGAAATGCTTTTCAGGCTCAGTACTGGGCTCAAAACATGCAGCCCTGAGGTCTCTCATATAAGCAGGTGGTTAAATAGAAATTCGCTGCTCAGCTGACCCGGTAGGAGCAAACGTATGCCAAAAATGTACACAGAATGAGCTTTTCAGTGAAGAGCAGCCAGGCACATTTTAGCTAGTTTTACTTGTAAGTGGGGTTGGAAACGCTTTTCAGGATCAGTACTGGGCTCAAAACATGCAGCCCTGAGGTCTCTCATGATAGCAGGTGGTTAAATAGAAATTCGCTGCTCAGCTGACCCGGTAGGAGCAAACGTATGCCAAAAATGTACACAGAATGAACTTTTCAGTGAATAGCAGCCAGGCACATTTTAGCTAGTTTTACTTGTAAATGGGGTTGGAAACGCTTTTCAGGCTCAGTACTGGGCTCAAAACATGCAGCCCTGAGGTCTCTCATGAAAGCAGGTGGTTAAATAGAAATTCGCAGCTCAGCTGACCCGGTAGGAGCAAACATATGCCAAAAATGTACACAGAATGAGCTTTTCAGTGAAGAGAAGCCAGGCACATTTTAGCTAGTTTTACTTGTAAGTGGGGTTGGAAATGCTTTTCAGGCTCAGTACTGGGCTCAAAACATGCAGCCCTGAGGTCCCTCATGAAAGCAGGTGGTTAAATAGAAATTCGCTGCTCAGCTGACCCGGTAGGAGCAAACGTATGCCAAAAATGTACACAGAATGAGCTTTTCAGTGAATAGCAGCCAGGCACATTTTAGCTAGTTTTACTTGTAAGTGGGGTTGGAAATGCTTTTCAGGCTCAGTACTGGGCTCAAAACATGCAGCCCTGAGGTCTCTCATGATAGCAGGTGGTTAAATAGAAATTTGCTGCTCAGCTGACCCGGCAGGAGCAAACGTATGCTAAAAATGTACTCAGAATGAGCTTTTCAGTGAAGAGAAGCCAGGCACATTTTAGCTAGTTTTACTTGTAAGTGGGGTTGGAAATGCTTTTCAGGCTCAGTACTGGGCTCAAAACATGCAGCCCTGAGGTCTCTCATGATAGCAGGTGGTTAAATAGAAATTCGCTGCTCAGCTGACCCGGCAGGAGCAAACGTATGCTAAAAATGTACTCAGAATGAGCTTTTCAGTGAATAGCAGCCAGGCACATTTTAGCTAGTTTTACTTGTAAGTGGGGTTGGAAATGCTTTTCAGGCTCAGTACTGGGCTCAAAACATGCAGCCCTGAGGTCTCTCATGATAGCAGGTGGTTAAATAGAAATTCGCTGCTCAGCTGACCCGGCAGGAGCAAACGTATGCTAAAAATGTACTCAGAATGAGCTTTTCAGTGAAGAGAAGCCAGGCACATTTTAGCCATGTTTTACTTGTAAGTGGGGTTGGAAATGCTTTTCAGGCTCAGTACTGGGCTCAAAACATGCAGCCCTGAGGTCTCTCATATAAGCAGGTGGTTAAATAGAAATTCGCTGCTCAGCTGACCAGGTAGGAGCAAACGTATGCCAAAAATGTACACAGAATGAGCTTTTCAGTGAAGAGCAGCCAGGCACATTTTAGCTAGTTTTACTTGTAAGTGGGGTTGGAAACGCTTTTCAGGATCAGTACTGGGCTCAAAACATGCAGCCCTGATGTCTCTCATGATAGCAGGTGGTTAAATAGAAATTCGCTGCTCAGCTGACCCGGCAGGAGCAAACGTATGCTAAAAATGTACTCAGAATGAGCTTTTCAGTGAATAGCAGCCAGGCACATTTTAGCTAGTTTTACTTGTAAGTGGGGTTGGAAATGCTTTTCAGGCTCAGTACTGGGCTCAAAACATGCAGCCCTGAGGTCTCTCATATAAGCAGGTGGTTAAATAGAAATTCGCTGCTCAGCTGACCCGGTAGGAGCAAACGTATGCCAAAAATGTACACAGAATGAGCTTTTCAGTGAAGAGCAGCCAGGCACATTTTAGCTAGTTTTACTTGTAAGTGGGGTTGGAAACGCTTTTCAGGATCAGTACTGGGCTCAAAACATGCAGCCCTGAGGTCTCTCATGATAGCAGGTGGTTAAATAGAAATTCGCTGCTCAGCTGACCCGGTAGGAGCAAACGTATGCCAAAAATGTACACAGAATGAGCTTTTCAGTGAATAGCAGCCAGGCACATTTTAGCTAGTTTTACTTGTAAATGGGGTTGGAAACGCTTTTCAGGCTCAGTACTGGGCTCAAAACATGCAGCCCTGAGGTCTCTCATGAAAGCAGGTGGTTAAATAGAAATTCGCAGCTCAGCTGACCCGGTAGGAGCAAACATATGCCAAAAATGTACACAGAATGAGCTTTTCAGTGAAGAGAAGCCAGGCACATTTTAGCTAGTTTTACTTGTAAGTGGGGTTGGAAATGCTTTTCAGGCTCAGTACTGGGCTCAAAACATGCAGCCCTGAGGTCCCTCATGAAAGCAGGTGGTTAAATAGAAATTCGCTGCTCAGCTGACCCGGTAGGAGCAAACGTATGCCAAAAATGTACACAGAATGAGCTTTTCAGTGAATAGCAGCCAGGCACATTTTAGCTAGTTTTACTTATAAGTGGGGTTGGAAATGCTTTTCAGGCTCAGTACTGGGCTCAAAACATGCAGCCCTGAGGTCTCTCATGATAGCAGGTGGTTAAATAGAAATTTGCTGCTCAGCTGACCCGGCAGGAGCAAACATATGCTAAAAATGTACTCAGAATGAGCTTTTCAGTGAAGAGAAGCCAGGCACATTTTAGCTAGTTTTACTTGTAAGTGGGGTTGGAAACGCTTTTCAGGATCAGTACTGGGCTCAAAACATGCAGCCCTGAGGTCTCTCATGATAGCAGGTGGTTAAATAGAAATTCGCTGCTCAGCTGACCCGGCAGGAGCAAACGTATGCTAAAAATGTACTCAGAATGAGCTTTTCAGTGAAGAGAAGCCAGGCACATTTTAGCCCAGTTTTACTTGTAAGTGGGGTCGGAAATGCTTTTCAGGCTCAGTACTGGGCTCAAAACATGCAGCCCTGAGGTCTCTCATATAAGCAGGTGGTTAAATAGAAATTCGCTGCTCAGCTGACCAGGTAGGAGCAAACGTATGCCAAAAATGTACACAGAATGAGCTTTTCAGTGAAGAGCAGCCAGGCACATTTCAGCTAGTTTTACTTGTAAGTGGGGTTGGAAACGCTTTTCAGGATCAGTACTGGGCTCAAAACATGCAGCCCTGAGGTCTCTCATGATAGCAGGTGGTTAAATAGAAATTCGCTGCTCAGCTGACCCGGCAGGAGCAAACGTATGCTAAAAATGTACTCAGAATGAGCTTTTCAGTGAATAGCAGCCAGGCACATTTTAGCTAGTTTTACTTGTAAGTGGGGTTGGAAATGCTTTTCAGGCTCAGTACTGGGCTCAAAACATACAGCCCTGAGGTCTCTCATGATAGCAGGTGGTTAAATAGAAATTCGCTGCTCAGCTGACCCGGCAGGAGCAAACGTATGCTAAAAATGTTCTCAGAATGAGCTTTTCAGTGAAGAGAAGCCAGGCACATTTTAGCTAGTTTTACTTGTAAGTGGGGTTGGAAATGCTTTTCAGGCTCAGTACTGGGCTCAAAACATGCAGCCCTGAGGTCTCTCATATAAGCAGGTGGTTAAATAGAAATTCGCTGCTCAGCTGACCCGGTAGGAGCAAACGTATGCCAAAAATGTACACAGAATGAGCTTTTCAGTGAAGAGCAGCCAGGCACATTTTAGCTAGTTTTACTTGTAAGTGGGGTTGGAAACGCTTTTCAGGATCAGTACTGGGCTCAAAACATGCAGCCCTGAGGTCTCTCATGATAGCAGGTGGTTAAATAGAAATTCGCTGCTCAGCTGACCCGGTAGGAGCAAACGTATGCCAAAAATGTACACAGAATGAACTTTTCAGTGAATAGCAGCCAGGCACATTTTAGCTAGTTTTACTTGTAAATGGGGTTGGAAACGCTTTTCAGGCTCAGTACTGGGCTCAAAACATGCAGCCCTGAGGTCTCTCATGAAAGCAGGTGGTTAAATAGAAATTCGCAGCTCAGCTGACCCGGTAGGAGCAAACATATGCCAAAAATGTACACAGAATGAGCTTTTCAGTGAAGAGAAGCCAGGCACATTTTAGCTAGTTTTACTTGTAAGTGGGGTTGGAAATGCTTTTCAGGCTCAGTACTGGGCTCAAAACATGCAGCCCTGAGGTCCCTCATGAAAGCAGGTGGTTAAATAGAAATTCGCTGCTCAGCTGACCCGGTAGGAGCAAACGTATGCCAAAAATGTACACAGAATGAGCTTTTCAGTGAATAGCAGCCAGGCACATTTTAGCTAGTTTTACTTGTAAGTGGGGTTGGAAATGCTTTTCAGGCTCAGTACTGGGCTCAAAACATGCAGCCCTGAGGTCTCTCATGATAGCAGGTGGTTAAATAGAAATTTGCTGCTCAGCTGACCCGGCAGGAGCAAACGTATGCTAAAAATGTACTCAGAATGAGCTTTTCAGTGAAGAGAAGCCAGGCACATTTTAGCTAGTTTTACTTGTAAGGGGGGTTGGAAACGCTTTTCAGGATCAGTACTGGGCTCAAAACATGCAGCCCTGAGGTCTCTCATGATAGCAGGTGGTTAAATAGAAATTCGCTGCTCAGCTGACCCGGCAGGAGCAAACGTATGCTAAAAATGTACTCAGAATGAGCTTTTCAGTGAAGAGAAGCCAGGCACATTTTAGCCCAGTTTTACTTGTAAGTGGGGTTGGAAATGCTTTTCAGGCTCAGTACTGGGCTCAAAACATGCAGCCCTGAGGTCTCTCATATAAGCAGGTGGTTAAATAGAAATTCGCTGCTCAGCTGACCCGGCAGGAGCAAACGTATGCTAAAAATGTTCTCAGAATGAGCTTTTCAGTGAAGAGAAGCCAGGCACATTTTAGCTAGTTTTACTTGTAAGTGGGGTTGGAAATGCTTTTCAGGCTCAGTACTGGGCTCAAAACATGCAGCCCTGAGGTCTCTCATATAAGCAGGTGGTTAAATAGAAATTCGCTGCTCAGCTGACCCGGTAGGAGCAAACGTATGCCAAAAATGTACACAGAATGAGCTTTTCAGTGAAGAGCAGCCAGGCACATTTTAGCTAGTTTTACTTGTAAGTGGGGTTGGAAACGCTTTTCAGGATCAGTACTGGGCTCAAAACATGCAGCCCTGAGGTCTCTCATGATAGCAGGTGGTTAAATAGAAATTCGCTGCTCAGCTGACCCGGTAGGAGCAAACGTATGCCAAAAATGTACACAGAATGAACTTTTCAGTGAATAGCAGCCAGGCACATTTTAGCTAGTTTTACTTGTAAATGGGGTTGGAAACGCTTTTCAGGCTCAGTACTGGGCTCAAAACATGCAGCCCTGAGGTCTCTCATGAAAGCAGGTGGTTAAATAGAAATTCGCAGCTCAGCTGACCCGGTAGGAGCAAACATATGCCAAAAATGTACACAGAATGAGCTTTTCAGTGAAGAGAAGCCAGGCACATTTTAGCTAGTTTTACTTGTAAGTGGGGTTGGAAATGCTTTTCAGGCTCAGTACTGGGCTCAAAACATGCAGCCCTGAGGTCCCTCATGAAAGCAGGTGGTTAAATAGAAATTCGCTGCTCAGCTGACCCGGTAGGAGCAAACGTATGCCAAAAATGTACACAGAATGAGCTTTTCAGTGAATAGCAGCCAGGCACATTTTAGCTAGTTTTACTTGTAAGTGGGGTTGGAAATGCTTTTCAGGCTCAGTACTGGGCTCAAAACATGCAGCCCTGAGGTCTCTCATGATAGCAGGTGGTTAAATAGAAATTTGCTGCTCAGCTGACCCGGCAGGAGCAAACGTATGCTAAAAATGTACTCAGAATGAGCTTTTCAGTGAAGAGAAGCCAGGCACATTTTAGCTAGTTTTACTTGTAAGTGGGGTTGGAAACGCTTTTCAGGATCAGTACTGGGCTCAAAACATGCAGCCCTGAGGTCTCTCATGATAGCAGGTGGTTAAATAGAAATTCGCTGCTCAGCTGACCCGGCAGGAGCAAACGTATGCTAAAAATGTACTCAGAATGAGCTTTTCAGTGAAGAGAAGCCAGGCACATTTTAGCCCAGTTTTACTTGTAAGTGGGGTTGGAAATGCTTTTCAGGCTCAGTACTGGGCTCAAAACATGCAGCCCTGAGGTCTCTCATATAAGCAGGTGGTTAAATAGAAATTCGCTGCTCAGCTGACCAGGTAGGAGCAAACGTATGCCAAAAATGTACACAGAATGAGCTTTTCAGTGAAGAGAAGCCAGGCACATTTTAGCTAGTTTTACTTGTAAGTGGGGTTGGAAACGCTTTTCAGGATCAGTACTGGGCTCAAAACATGCAGCCCTGAGGTCTCTCATGATAGCAGGTGGTTAAATAGAAATTCGCTGCTCAGCTGACCCGGCAGGAGCAAACGTATGCTAAAAATGTACTCAGAATGAGCTTTTCAGTGAATAGCAGCCAGGCACATTTTAGCTAGTTTTACTTGTAAGTGGGGTTGGAAATGCTTTTCAGGCTCAGTACTGGGCTCAAAACATGCAGCCCTGAGGTCTCTCATGATAGCAGGTGGTTAAATAGAAATTCGCTACTCAGCTGACCCGGCAGGAGCAAACGTATGCTAAAAATGTACACAGAATGAGCTTTTTAGTGAATAGCAGCCAGGCACATTTTAGCTAGTTTTACTTGTAAGTGGGGTTGGAAACGCTTTTCAGGATCAGTACTGGGCTCAAAACATGCAGCCCTGATGTCTCTCATGATAGCAGGTGGTTAAATAGAAATTCGCTGCTCAGCTGACCCGGCAGGAGCAAACGTATGCTAAAAATGTACTCAGAATGAGCTTTTCAGTGAATAGCAGCCAGGCACATTTTAGCTAGTTTTACTTGTAAGTGGGGTTGGAAATGCTTTTCAGGCTCAGTACTGGGCTCAAAACATGCAGCCCTGAGGTCTCTCATATAAGCAGGTGGTTAAATAGAAATTCGCTGCTCAGCTGACCCGGTAGGAGCAAACGTATGCCAAAAATGTACACAGAATGAGCTTTTCAGTGAAGAGCAGCCAGGCACATTTTAGCTAGTTTTACTTGTAAGTGGGGTTGGAAACGCTTTTCAGGATCAGTACTGGGCTCAAAACATGCAGCCCTGAGGTCTCTCATGATAGCAGGTGGTTAAATAGAAATTCGCTGCTCAGCTGACCCGGTAGGAGCAAACGTATGCCAAAAATGTACACAGAATGAGCTTTTCAGTGAATAGCAGCCAGGCACATTTTAGCTAGTTTTACTTGTAAATGGGGTTGGAAACGCTTTTCAGGCTCAGTACTGGGCTCAAAACATGCAGCCCTGAGGTCTCTCATGAAAGCAGGTGGTTAAATAGAAATTCGCAGCTCAGCTGACCCGGTAGGAGCAAACATATGCCAAAAATGTACACAGAATGAGCTTTTCAGTGAAGAGAAGCCAGGCACATTTTAGCTAGTTTTACTTGTAAGTGGGGTTGGAAATGCTTTTCAGGCTCAGTACTGGGCTCAAAACATGCAGCCCTGAGGTCCCTCATGAAAGCAGGTGGTTAAATAGAAATTCGCTGCTCAGCTGACCCGGTAGGAGCAAACGTATGCCAAAAATGTACACAGAATGAGCTTTTCAGTGAATAGCAGCCAGGCACATTTTAGCTAGTTTTACTTATAAGTGGGGTTGGAAATGCTTTTCAGGCTCAGTACTGGGCTCAAAACATGCAGCCCTGAGGTCTCTCATGATAGCAGGTGGTTAAATAGAAATTTGCTGCTCAGCTGACCCGGCAGGAGCAAACATATGCTAAAAATGTACTCAGAATGAGCTTTTCAGTGAAGAGAAGCCAGGCACATTTTAGCTAGTTTTACTTGTAAGTGGGGTTGGAAACGCTTTTCAGGATCAGTACTGGGCTCAAAACATGCAGCCCTGAGGTCTCTCATGATAGCAGGTGGTTAAATAGAAATTCGCTGCTCAGCTGACCCGGCAGGAGCAAACGTATGCTAAAAATGTACTCAGAATGAGCTTTTCAGTGAATAGCAGCAAGGCACATTTTAGGTAGTTTTACTTGTAAGTGGGGTTGGAAATGCTTTTCAGGCTCAGTACTGGGCTCAAAACATGCAGCCCTGAGGTCTCTCATATAAGCAGGTAGTTAAATAGAAATTCGCTGCTCAGCTGACCAGGAAGGAGCAAACGTATGCCAAAAATGTACACAGAATGAGCTTTTCAGTGAAGAGCAGCCAGGCACATTTTAGCTAGTTTTACTTGTAAGTGGGGTTGGAAACGCTTTTCAGGATCAGTACTGGGCTCAAAACATGCAGCCCTGATGTCTCTCATGATAGCAGGTGGTTAAATAGAAATTCGCTGCTCAGCTGACCCGGCAGGAGCAAACGTATGCTAAAAATGTACTCAGAATGAGCTTTTCAGTGAATAGCAGCCAGGCACATTTTAGCTAGTTTTACTTGTAAGTGGGGTTGGAAATGCTTTTCAGGCTCAGTACTGGGCTCAAAACATGCAGCCCTGAGGTCTCTCATATAAGCAGGTGGTTAAATAGAAATTCGCTGCTCAGCTGACCCGGTAGGAGCAAACGTATGCCAAAAATGTACACAGAATGAGCTTTTCAGTGAAGAGCAGCCAGGCACATTTTAGCTAGTTTTACTTGTAAGTGGGGTTGGAAACGCTTTTCAGGATCAGTACTGGGCTCAAAACATGCAGCCCTGAGGTCTCTCATGATAGCAGGTGGTTAAATAGAAATTCGCTGCTCAGCTGACCCGGTAGGAGCAAACGTATGCCAAAAATGTACACAGAATGAGCTTTTCAGTGAATAGCAGCCAGGCACATTTTAGCTAGTTTTACTTGTAAATGGGGTTGGAAACGCTTTTCAGGCTCAGTACTGGGCTCAAAACATGCAGCCCTGAGGTCTCTCATGAAAGCAGGTGGTTAAATAGAAATTCGCAGCTCAGCTGACCCGGTAGGAGCAAACATATGCCAAAAATGTACACAGAATGAGCTTTTCAGTGAAGAGAAGCCAGGCACATTTTAGCTAGTTTTACTTGTAAGTGGGGTTGGAAATGCTTTTCAGGCTCAGTACTGGGCTCAAAACATGCAGCCCTGAGGTCCCTCATGAAAGCAGGTGGTTAAATAGAAATTCGCTGCTCAGCTGACCCGGTAGGAGCAAACGTATGCCAAAAATGTACTCAGAATGAGCTTTTCAGTGAATAGCAGCCAGGCACATTTTAGCTAGTTTTACTTATAAGTGGGGTTGGAAATGCTTTTCAGGCTCAGTACTGGGCTCAAAACATGCAGCCCTGAGGTCTCTCATGATAGCAGGTGGTTAAATAGAAATTTGCTGCTCAGCTGACCCGGCAGGAGCAAACATATGCTAAAAATGTACTCAGAATGAGCTTTTCAGTGAAGAGAAGCCAGGCACATTTTAGCTAGTTTTACTTGTAAGTGGGGTTGGAAACGCTTTTCAGGATCAGTACTGGGCTCAAAACATGCAGCCCTGAGGTCTCTCATGATAGCAGGTGGTTAAATAGAAATTCGCTGCTCAGCTGACCCGGCAGGAGCAAACGTATGCTAAAAATGTACTCAGAATGAGCTTTTCAGTGAAGAGAAGCCAGGCACATTTTAGCCCAGTTTTACTTGTAAGTGGGGTCGGAAATGCTTTTCAGGCTCAGTACTGGGCTCAAAACATGCAGCCCTGAGGTCTCTCATATAAGCAGGTGGTTAAATAGAAATTCGCTGCTCAGCTGACCAGGTAGGAGCAAACGTATGCCAAAAATGTACACAGAATGAGCTTTTCAGTGAAGAGCAGCCAGGCACATTTCAGCTAGTTTTACTTGTAAGTGGGGTTGGAAACGCTTTTCAGGATCAGTACTGGGCTCAAAACATGCAGCCCTGAGGTCTCTCATGATAGCAGGTGGTTAAATAGAAATTCGCTGCTCAGCTGACCCGGCAGGAGCAAACGTATGCTAAAAATGTACTCAGAATGAGCTTTTCAGTGAATAGCAGCCAGGCACATTTTAGCTAGTTTTACTTGTAAGTGGGGTTGGAAATGCTTTTCAGGCTCAGTACTGGGCTCAAAACATACATCCCTGAGGTCTCTCATGATAGCAGGTGGTTAAATAGAAATTCGCTGCTCAGCTGACCCGGCAGGAGCAAACGTATGCTAAAAATGTTCTCAGAATGAGCTTTTCAGTGAAGAGAAGCCAGGCACATTTTAGCTAGTTTTACTTGTAAGTGGGGTTGGAAATGCTTTTCAGGCTCAGTACTGGGCTCAAAACATGCAGCCCTGAGGTCTCTCATATAAGCAGGTGGTTAAATAGAAATTCGCTGCTCAGCTGACCCGGTAGGAGCAAACGTATGCCAAAAATGTACACAGAATGAGCTTTTCAGTGAAGAGCAGCCAGGCACATTTTAGCTAGTTTTACTTGTAAGTGGGGTTGGAAACGCTTTTCAGGATCAGTACTGGGCTCAAAACATGCAGCCCTGAGGTCTCTCATGATAGCAGGTGGTTAAATAGAAATTCGCTGCTCAGCTGACCCGGTAGGAGCAAACGTATGCCAAAAATGTACACAGAATGAACTTTTCAGTGAATAGCAGCCAGGCACATTTTAGCTAGTTTTACTTGTAAATGGGGTTGGAAACGCTTTTCAGGCTCAGTACTGGGCTCAAAACATGCAGCCCTGAGGTCTCTCATGAAAGCAGGTGGTTAAATAGAAATTCGCAGCTCAGCTGACCCGGTAGGAGCAAACATATGCCAAAAATGTACACAGAATGAGCTTTTCAGTGAAGAGAAGCCAGGCACATTTTAGCTAGTTTTACTTGTAAGTGGGGTTGGAAATGCTTTTCAGGCTCAGTACTGGGCTCAAAACATGCAGCCCTGAGGTCCCTCATGAAAGCAGGTGGTTAAATAGAAATTCGCTGCTCAGCTGACCCGGTAGGAGCAAACGTATGCCAAAAATGTACACAGAATGAGCTTTTCAGTGAATAGCAGCCAGGCACATTTTAGCTAGTTTTACTTGTAAGTGGGGTTGGAAATGCTTTTCAGGCTCAGTACTGGGCTCAAAACATGCAGCCCTGAGGTCTCTCATGATAGCAGGTGGTTAAATAGAAATTTGCTGCTCAGCTGACCCGGCAGGAGCAAACGTATGCTAAAAATGTACTCAGAATGAGCTTTTCAGTGAAGAGAAGCCAGGCACATTTTAGCTAGTTTTACTTGTAAGTGGGGTTGGAAACGCTTTTCAGGATCAGTACTGGGCTCAAAACATGCAGCCCTGAGGTCTCTCATGATAGCAGGTGGTTAAATAGAAATTCGCTGCTCAGCTGACCCGGCAGGAGCAAACGTATGCTAAAAATGTACTCAGAATGAGCTTTTCAGTGAAGAGAAGCCAGGCACATTTTAGCCCAGTTTTACTTGTAAGTGGGGTTGGAAATGCTTTTCAGGCTCAGTACTGGGCTCAAAACATGCAGCCCTGAGGTCTCTCATATAAGCAGGTGGTTAAATAGAAATTCGCTGCTCAGCTGACCAGGTAGGAGCAAACGTATGCCAAAAATGTACACAGAATGAGCTTTTCAGTGAAGAGAAGCCAGGCACATTTTAGCTAGTTTTACTTGTAAGTGGGGTTGGAAACGCTTTTCAGGATCAGTACTGGGCTCAAAACATGCAGCCCTGAGGTCTCTCATGATAGCAGGTGGTTAAATAGAAATTCGCTGCTCAGCTGACCCGGCAGGAGCAAACGTATGCTAAAAATGTACTCAGAATGAGCTTTTCAGTGAATAGCAGCCAGGCACATTTTAGCTAGTTTTACTTGTAAGTGGGGTTGGAAATGCTTTTCAGGCTCAGTACTGGGCTCAAAACATGCAGCCCTGAGGTCTCTCATGATAGCAGGTGGTTAAATAGAAATTCGCTACTCAGCTGACCCGGCAGGAGCAAACGTATGCTAAAAATGTACTCAGAATGAGCTTTTCTGTGAAGAGAAGCCAGGCACATTTTAGCCATGTTTTACTTGTAAGTGGGGTTGGAAATGCTTTTCAGGCTCAGTACTGGGCTCAAAACATGCAGCCCTGAGGTCTCTCATATAAGCAGGTGGTTAAATAGAAATTCGCTGCTCAGCTGACCAGGTAGGAGCAAACGTATGCCAAAAATGTACACAGAATGAGCTTTTTAGTGAATAGCAGCCAGGCACATTTTAGCTAGTTTTACTTGTAAGTGGGGTTGGAAACGCTTTTCAGGATCAGTACTGGGCTCAAAACATGCAGCCCTGATGTCTCTCATGATAGCAGGTGGTTAAATAGAAATTCGCTGCTCAGCTGACCCGGCAGGAGCAAACGTATGCTAAAAATGTACTCAGAATGAGCTTTTCAGTGAATAGCAGCCAGGCACATTTTAGCTAGTTTTACTTGTAAGTGGGGTTGGAAATGCTTTTCAGGCTCAGTACTGGGCTCAAAACATGCAGCCCTGAGGTCTCTCATATAAGCAGGTGGTTAAATAGAAATTCGCTGCTCAGCTGACCCGGTAGGAGCAAACGTATGCCAAAAATGTACACAGAATGAGCTTTTCAGTGAAGAGCAGCCAGGCACATTTTAGCTAGTTTTACTTGTAAGTGGGGTTGGAAACGCTTTTCAGGATCAGTACTGGGCTCAAAACATGCAGCCCTGAGGTCTCTCATGATAGCAGGTGGTTAAATAGAAATTCGCTGCTCAGCTGACCCGGTAGGAGCAAACGTATGCCAAAAATGTACACAGAATGAGCTTTTCAGTGAATAGCAGCCAGGCACATTTTAGCTAGTTTTACTTGTAAATGGGGTTGGAAACGCTTTTCAGGCTCAGTACTGGGCTCAAAACATGCAGCCCTGAGGTCTCTCATGAAAGCAGGTGGTTAAATAGAAATTCGCAGCTCAGCTGACCCGGTAGGAGCAAACATATGCCAAAAATGTACACAGAATGAGCTTTTCAGTGAAGAGAAGCCAGGCACATTTTAGCTAGTTTTACTTGTAAGTGGGGTTGGAAATGCTTTTCAGGCTCAGTACTGGGCTCAAAACATGCAGCCCTGAGGTCCCTCATGAAAGCAGGTGGTTAAATAGAAATTCGCTGCTCAGCTGACCCGGTAGGAGCAAACGTATGCCAAAAATGTACACAGAATGAGCTTTTCCGTGAATAGCAGCCAGGCACATTTTAGCTAGTTTTACTTATAAGTGGGGTTGGAAATGCTTTTCAGGCTCAGTACTGGGCTCAAAACATGCAGCCCTGAGGTCTCTCATGATAGCAGGTGGTTAAATAGAAATTTGCTGCTCAGCTGACCCGGCAGGAGCAAACGTATGCTAAAAATGTACTCAGAATGAGCTTTTCAGTGAATAGCAGCCAGGCACATTTTAGCTAGTTTTACTTGTAAGTGGGGTTGGAAATGCTTTTCAGGCTCAGTACTGGGCTCAAAACATGCAGCCCTGAGGTCTCTCATGATAGCAGGTGGTTAAATAGAAATTCGCTGCTCAGCTGACCCGGAAGGAGCAAACGTATGCTAAAAATGTTCTCAGAATGAGCTTTTCAGTGAAGAGAAGCCAGGCACATTTTAGCTAGTTTTACTTGTAAGTGGGGTTGGAAATGCTTTTCAGGCTCAGTACTGGGCTCAAAACATGCAGCCCTGAGGTCTCTCATATAAGCAGGTGGTTAAATAGAAATTCGCTGCTCAGCTGACCCGGTAGGAGCAAACGTATGCCAAAAATGTACACAGAATGAGCTTTTCAGTGAAGAGCAGCCAGGCACATTTTAGCTAGTTTTACTTGTAAGTGGGGTTGGAAACGCTTTTCAGGATCAGTACTGGGCTCAAAACATGCAGCCCTGAGGTCTCTCATGATAGCAGGTGGTTAAATAGAAATTCGCTGCTCAGCTGACCCGGTAGGAGCAAACGTATGCCAAAAATGTACACAGAATGAACTTTTCAGTGAATAGCAGCCAGGCACATTTTAGCTAGTTTTACTTGTAAATGGGGTTGGAAACGCTTTTCAGGCTCAGTACTGGGCTCAAAACATGCAGCCCTGAGGTCTCTCATGAAAGCAGGTGGTTAAATAGAAATTCGCAGCTCAGCTGACCCGGTAGGAGCAAACATATGCCAAAAATGTACACAGAATGAGCTCAGTGAAGAGAAGCCAGGCACATTTTAGCTAGTTTTACTTGTAAGTGGGGTTGGAAATGCTTTTCAGGCTCAGTACTGGGCTCAAAACATGCAGCCCTGAGGTCCCTCATGAAAGCAGGTGGTTAAATAGAAATTCGCTGCTCAGCTGACCCGGTAGGAGCAAACGTATGCCAAAAATGTACACAGAATGAGCTTTTCAGTGAATAGCAGCCAGGCACATTTTAGCTAGTTTTACTTGTAAGTGGGGTTGGAAATGCTTTTCAGGCTCAGTACTGGGCTCAAAACATGCAGCCCTGAGGTCTCTCATGATAGCAGGTGGTTAAATAGAAATTTGCTGCTCAGCTGACCCGGCAGGAGCAAACGTATGCTAAAAATGTACTCAGAATGAGCTTTTCAGTGAAGAGAAGCCAGGCACATTTTAGCTAGTTTTACTTGTAAGTGGGGTTGGAAATGCTTTTCAGGCTCAGTACTGGGCTCAAAACATGTAGCCCTGAGGTCTCTCATGATAGCAGGTGGTTAAATAGAAATTCGCTGCTCAGCTGACCCGGCAGGAGCAAACGTATGCTAAAAATGTACTCAGAATGAGCTTTTCAGTGAATAGCAGCCAGGCACATTTTAGCTAGTTTTACTTGTAAGTGGGGTTGGAAATGCTTTTCAGGCTCAGTACTGGGCTCAAAACATGCAGCCCTGAGGTCTCTCATGATAGCAGGTGGTTAAATAGAAATTCGCTGCTCAGCTGACCCGGCAGGAGCAAACGTATGCTAAAAATGTACTCAGAATGAGCTTTTCAGTGAAGAGAAGCCAGGCACATTTTAGCCATGTTTTACTTGTAAGTGGGGTTGGAAATGCTTTTCAGGCTCAGTACTGGGCTCAAAACATGCAGCCCTGAGGTCTCTCATATAAGCAGGTGGTTAAATAGA
Organism: Lissotriton vulgaris; assembly: GCF_964263255.1. Taxonomy (NCBI): domain Eukaryota; kingdom Metazoa; phylum Chordata; class Amphibia; order Caudata; family Salamandridae; genus Lissotriton; species Lissotriton vulgaris. The sequence continues at coordinate 1,464,630 of NW_028244755.1, read as the reverse complement.
AATTCGCTGCTCAGCTGACCAGGTAGGAGCAAACGTATGCCAAAAATGTACACAGAATGAGCTTTTCAGTGAAGAGCAGCCAGGCACATTTTAGCTAGTTTTACTTGTAAGTGGGGTTGGAAACGCTTTTCAGGATCAGTACTGGGCTCAAAACATGCAGCCCTGATGTCTCTCATGATAGCAGGTGGTTAAATAGAAATTCGCTGCTCAGCTGACCCGGCAGGAGCAAACGTATGCTAAAAATGTACTCAGAATGAGCTTTTCAGTGAATAGCAGCCAGGCACATTTTAGCTAGTTTTACTTGTAAGTGGGGTTGGAAATGCTTTTCAGGCTCAGTACTGGGCTCAAAACATGCAGCCCTGAGGTCTCTCATATAAGCAGGTGGTTAAATAGAAATTCGCTGCTCAGCTGACCCGGTAGGAGCAAACGTATGCCAAAAATGTACACAGAATGAGCTTTTCAGTGAAGAGCAGCCAGGCACATTTTAGCTAGTTTTACTTGTAAGTGGGGTTGGAAACGCTTTTCAGGATCAGTACTGGGCTCAAAACATGCAGCCCTGAGGTCTCTCATGATAGCAGGTGGTTAAATAGAAATTCGCTGCTCAGCTGACCCGGTAGGAGCAAACGTATGCCAAAAATGTACACAGAATGAGCTTTTCAGTGAATAGCAGCCAGGCACATTTTAGCTAGTTTTACTTGTAAATGGGGTTGGAAACGCTTTTCAGGCTCAGTACTGGGCTCAAAACATGCAGCCCTGAGGTCTCTCATGAAAGCAGGTGGTTAAATAGAAATTCGCAGCTCAGCTGACCCGGTAGGAGCAAACATATGCCAAAAATGTACACAGAATGAGCTTTTCAGTGAAGAGAAGCCAGGCACATTTTAGCTAGTTTTACTTGTAAGTGGGGTTGGAAATGCTTTTCAGGCTCAGTACTGGGCTCAAAACATGCAGCCCTGAGGTCCCTCATGAAAGCAGGTGGTTAAATAGAAATTCGCTGCTCAGCTGACCCGGTAGGAGCAAACGTATGCCAAAAATGTACACAGAATGAGCTTTTCAGTGAATAGCAGCCAGGCACATTTTAGCTAGTTTTACTTATAAGTGGGGTTGGAAATGCTTTTCAGGCTCAGTACTGGGCTCAAAACATGCAGCCCTGAGGTCTCTCATGATAGCAGGTGGTTAAATAGAAATTTGCTGCTCAGCTGACCCGGCAGGAGCAAACATATGCTAAAAATGTACTCAGAATGAGCTTTTCAGTGAAGAGAAGCCAGGCACATTTTAGCTAGTTTTACTTGTAAGTGGGGTTGGAAACGCTTTTCAGGATCAGTACTGGGCTCAAAACATGCAGCCCTGAGGTCTCTCATGATAGCAGGTGGTTAAATAGAAATTCGCTGCTCAGCTGACCCGGCAGGAGCAAACGTATGCTAAAAATGTACTCAGAATGAGCTTTTCAGTGAAGAGAAGCCAGGCACATTTTAGCCCAGTTTTACTTGTAAGTGGGGTCGGAAATGCTTTTCAGGCTCAGTACTGGGCTCAAAACATGCAGCCCTGAGGTCTCTCATATAAGCAGGTGGTTAAATAGAAATTCGCTGCTCAGCTGACCAGGTAGGAGCAAACGTATGCCAAAAATGTACACAGAATGAGCTTTTCAGTGAAGAGCAGCCAGGCACATTTCAGCTAGTTTTACTTGTAAGTGGGGTTGGAAACGCTTTTCAGGATCAGTACTGGGCTCAAAACATGCAGCCCTGAGGTCTCTCATGATAGCAGGTGGTTAAATAGAAATTCGCTGCTCAGCTGACCCGGCAGGAGCAAACGTATGCTAAAAATGTACTCAGAATGAGCTTTTCAGTGAATAGCAGCCAGGCACATTTTAGCTAGTTTTACTTGTAAGTGGGGTTGGAAATGCTTTTCAGGCTCAGTACTGGGCTCAAAACATACAGCCCTGAGGTCTCTCATGATAGCAGGTGGTTAAATAGAAATTCGCTGCTCAGCTGACCCGGCAGGAGCAAACGTATGCTAAAAATGTTCTCAGAATGAGCTTTTCAGTGAAGAGAAGCCAGGCACATTTTAGCTAGTTTTACTTGTAAGTGGGGTTGGAAATGCTTTTCAGGCTCAGTACTGGGCTCAAAACATGCAGCCCTGAGGTCTCTCATATAAGCAGGTGGTTAAATAGAAATTCGCTGCTCAGCTGACCCGGTAGGAGCAAACGTATGCCAAAAATGTACACAGAATGAGCTTTTCAGTGAAGAGCAGCCAGGCACATTTTAGCTAGTTTTACTTGTAAGTGGGGTTGGAAACGCTTTTCAGGATCAGTACTGGGCTCAAAACATGCAGCCCTGAGGTCTCTCATGATAGCAGGTGGTTAAATAGAAATTCGCTGCTCAGCTGACCCGGTAGGAGCAAACGTATGCCAAAAATGTACACAGAATGAACTTTTCAGTGAATAGCAGCCAGGCACATTTTAGCTAGTTTTACTTGTAAATGGGGTTGGAAACGCTTTTCAGGCTCAGTACTGGGCTCAAAACATGCAGCCCTGAGGTCTCTCATGAAAGCAGGTGGTTAAATAGAAATTCGCAGCTCAGCTGACCCGGTAGGAGCAAACATATGCCAAAAATGTACACAGAATGAGCTTTTCAGTGAAGAGAAGCCAGGCACATTTTAGCTAGTTTTACTTGTAAGTGGGGTTGGAAATGCTTTTCAGGCTCAGTACTGGGCTCAAAACATGCAGCCCTGAGGTCCCTCATGAAAGCAGGTGGTTAAATAGAAATTCGCTGCTCAGCTGACCCGGTAGGAGCAAACGTATGCCAAAAATGTACACAGAATGAGCTTTTCAGTGAATAGCAGCCAGGCACATTTTAGCTAGTTTTACTTGTAAGTGGGGTTGGAAATGCTTTTCAGGCTCAGTACTGGGCTCAAAACATGCAGCCCTGAGGTCTCTCATGATAGCAGGTGGTTAAATAGAAATTTGCTGCTCAGCTGACCCGGCAGGAGCAAACGTATGCTAAAAATGTACTCAGAATGAGCTTTTCAGTGAAGAGAAGCCAGGCACATTTTAGCTAGTTTTACTTGTAAGTGGGGTTGGAAACGCTTTTCAGGATCAGTACTGGGCTCAAAACATGCAGCCCTGAGGTCTCTCATGATAGCAGGTGGTTAAATAGAAATTCGCTGCTCAGCTGACCCGGCAGGAGCAAACGTATGCTAAAAATGTACTCAGAATGAGCTTTTCAGTGAAGAGAAGCCAGGCACATTTTAGCCCAGTTTTACTTGTAAGTGGGGTTGGAAATGCTTTTCAGGCTCAGTACTGGGCTCAAAACATGCAGCCCTGAGGTCTCTCATATAAGCAGGTGGTTAAATAGAAATTCGCTGCTCAGCTGACCAGGTAGGAGCAAACGTATGCCAAAAATGTACACAGAATGAGCTTTTCAGTGAAGAGAAGCCAGGCACATTTTAGCTAGTTTTACTTGTAAGTGGGGTTGGAAACGCTTTTCAGGATCAGTACTGGGCTCAAAACATGCAGCCCTGAGGTCTCTCATGATAGCAGGTGGTTAAATAGAAATTCGCTGCTCAGCTGACCCGGCAGGAGCAAACGTATGCTAAAAATGTACTCAGAATGAGCTTTTCAGTGAATAGCAGCCAGGCACATTTTAGCTAGTTTTACTTGTAAGTGGGGTTGGAAATGCTTTTCAGGCTCAGTACTGGGCTCAAAACATGCAGCCCTGAGGTCTCTCATGATAGCAGGTGGTTAAATAGAAATTCGCTACTCAGCTGACCCGGCAGGAGCAAACGTATGCTAAAAATGTACTCAGAATGAGCTTTTCAGTGAAGAGAAGCCAGGCACATTTTAGCCATGTTTTACTTGTAAGTGGGGTTGGAAATGCTTTTCAGGCTCAGTACTGGGCTCAAAACATGCAGCCCTGAGGTCTCTCATATAAGCAGGTGGTTAAATAGAAATTCGCTGCTCAGCTGACCAGGTAGGAGCAAACGTATGCCAAAAATGTACACAGAATGAGCTTTTCAGTGAAGAGCAGCCAGGCACATTTTAGCTAGTTTTACTTGTAAGTGGGGTTGGAAACGCTTTTCAGGATCAGTACTGGGCTCAAAACATGCAGCCCTGATGTCTCTCATGATAGCAGGTGGTTAAATAGAAATTCGCTGCTCAGCTGACCCGGCAGGAGCAAACGTATGCTAAAAATGTACTCAGAATGAGCTTTTCAGTGAATAGCAGCCAGGCACATTTTAGCTAGTTTTACTTGTAAGTGGGGTTGGAAATGCTTTTCAGGCTCAGTACTGGGCTCAAAACATGCAGCCCTGAGGTCTCTCATATAAGGAGGTGGTTAAATAGAAATTCGCTGCTCAACTGACCCGGTAGGAGCAAACGTATGCCAAAAATGTACACAGAATGAGCTTTTCAGTGAAGAGCAGCCAGGCACATTTTAGCTAGTTTTACTTGTAAGTGGGGTTGGAAACGCTTTTCAGGATCAGTACTGGGCTCAAAACATGCAGCCCTGAGGTCTCTCATGATAGCAGGTGGTTAAATAGAAATTCGCTGCTCAGCTGACCCGGTAGGAGCAAACGTATGCCAAAAATGTACACAGAATGAGCTTTTCAGTGAATAGCAGCCAGGCACATTTTAGCTAGTTTTACTTGTAAATGGGGTTGGAAACGCTTTTCAGGCTCAGTACTGGGCTCAAAACATGCAGCCCTGAGGTCCCTCATGAAAGCAGGTGGTTAAATAGAAATTCGCTGCTCAGCTGACCCGGTAGGAGCAAACGTATGCCAAAAATGTACACAGAATGAGCTTTTCAGTGAATAGCAGCCAGGCACATTTTAGCTAGTTTTACTTGTAAGTGGGGTTGGAAATGCTTTTCAGGCTCAGTACTGGGCTCAAAATATGCAGCCCTGAGGTCTCTCATGATAGCAGGTGGTTAAATAGAAATTTGCTGCTCAGCTGACCCGGCAGGAGCAAACATATGCTAAAAATGTACTCAGAATGAGCTTTTCAGTGAAGAGAAGCCAGGCACATTTTAGCTAGTTTTACTTGTAAGTGGGGTTGGAAACGCTTTTCAGGATCAGTACTGGGCTCAAAACATGCAGCCCTGAGGTCTCTCATGATAGCAGGTGGTTAAATAGAAATTCGCTGCTCAGCTGACCCGGCAGGAGCAAACGTATGCTAAAAATGTACTCAGAATGAGCTTTTCAGTGAAGAGAAGCCAGGCACATTTTAGCCCAGTTTTACTTGTAAGTGGGGTTGGAAATGCTTTTCAGGCTCAGTACTGGGCTCAAAACATGCAGCCCTGAGGTCTCTCATATAAGCAGGTGGTTAAATAGAAATTCGCTGCTCAGCTGACCAGGTAGGAGCAAACGTATGCCAAAAATGTACACAGAATGAGCTTTTCAGTGAAGAGCAGCCAGGCACATTTTAGCTAGTTTTACTTGTAAGTGGGGTTGGAAACGCTTTTCAGGATCAGTACTGGGCTCAAAACATGCAGCCCTGAGGTCTCTCATGATAGCAGGTGGTTAAATAGAAATTCGCTGCTCAGCTGACCCGGCAGGAGCAAACGTATGCTAAAAATGTACTCAGAATGAGCTTTTCAGTGAATAGCAGCCAGGCACATTTTAGCTAGTTTTACTTGTAAGTGGGGTTGGAAATGCTTTTCAGGCTCAGTACTGGGCTCCAAACATGCAGCCCTGAGGTCTCTCATGATAGCAGGTGGTTAAATAGAAATTCGCTGCTCAGCTGACCCGGCAGGAGCAAACGTATGCTAAAAATGTACTCAGAATGAGCTTTTCAGTGAAGAGAAGCCAGGCACATTTTAGCTAGTTTTACTTGTAAGTGGGGTTGGAAATGCTTTTCAGGCTCAGTACTGGGCTCAAAACATGCAGCCCTGAAGTCTCTCATGAAAGCAGGTGATTAAATAGAAATTCGCAGCTCAGCTGACCTGGTAGGAGCAAACGTATGCCAAAAATGTACACAGAATGAGCTTTTCAGTGAATAGCAGCCAGGCACATTTTAGCTAGTTTTACTTGTAAGTGGGGTTGGAAACGCTTTTCAGGATCAGTACTGGGCTCAAAACATGCAGCCCTGAGGTCTCTCATGATAGCAGGTGGTTAAATAGAAATTTGCTGCTCAGCTGACCCGGCAGGAGCAAACATATGCTAAAAATGTACTCAGAATGAGCTTTTCAGTGAAGAGAAGCCAGGCACATTTTAGCTAGTTTTACTTGTAAGTGGGGTTGGAAACGCTTTTCAGGATCAGTACTGGGCTCAAAACATGCAGCCCTGAGGTCTCTCATGATAGCAGGTGGTTAAATAGAAATTCGCTGCTCAGCTGACCCGGCAGGAGCAAACGTATGCTAAAAATGTACTCAGAATGAGCTTTTCAGTGAAGAGAAGCCAGGCACATTTTAGCCCAGTTTTACTTGTAAGTGGGGTCGGAAATGCTTTTCAGGCTCAGTACTGGGCTCAAAACATGCAGCCCTGAGGTCTCTCATATAAGCAGGTGGTTAAATAGAAATTCGCTGCTCAGCTGACCAGGTAGGAGCAAACGTATGCCAAAAATGTACACAGAATGAGCTTTTCAGTGAAGAGCAGCCAGGCACATTTCAGCTAGTTTTACTTGTAAGTGGGGTTGGAAACGCTTTTCAGGATCAGTACTGGGCTCAAAACATGCAGCCCTGAGGTCTCTCATGATAGCAGGTGGTTAAATAGAAATTCGCTACTCAGCTGACCCGGCAGGAGCAAACGTATGCTAAAAATGTACTCAGAATGAGCTTTTCTGTGAAGAGAAGCCAGGCACATTTTAGCCATGTTTTACTTGTAAGTGGGGTTGGAAATGCTTTTCAGGCTCAGTACTGGGCTCAAAACATGCAGCCCTGAGGTCTCTCATATAAGCAGGTGGTTAAATAGAAATTCGCTGCTCAGCTGACCAGGTAGGAGCAAACGTATGCCAAAAATGTACACAGAATGAGCTTTTTAGTGAATAGCAGCCAGGCACATTTTAGCTAGTTTTACTTGTAAGTGGGGTTGGAAACGCTTTTCAGGATCAGTACTGGGCTCAAAACATGCAGCCCTGATGTCTCTCATGATAGCAGGTGGTTAAATAGAAATTCGCTGCTCAGCTGACCCGGCAGGAGCAAACGTATGCTAAAAATGTACTCAGAATGAGCTTTTCAGTGAATAGCAGCCAGGCACATTTTAGCTAGTTTTACTTGTAAGTGGGGTTGGAAATGCTTTTCAGGCTCAGTACTGGGCTCAAAACATGCAGCCCTGAGGTCTCTCATATAAGCAGGTGGTTAAATAGAAATTCGCTGCTCAGCTGACCCGGTAGGAGCAAACGTATGCCAAAAATGTACACAGAATGAGCTTTTCAGTGAAGAGCAGCCAGGCACATTTTAGCTAGTTTTACTTGTAAGTGGGGTTGGAAACGCTTTTCAGGATCAGTACTGGGCTCAAAACATGCAGCCCTGAGGTCTCTCATGATAGCAGGTGGTTAAATAGAAATTCGCTGCTCAGCTGACCCGGTAGGAGCAAACGTATGCCAAAAATGTACACAGAATGAGCTTTTCAGTGAATAGCAGCCAGGCACATTTTAGCTAGTTTTACTTGTAAATGGGGTTGGAAACGCTTTTCAGGCTCAGTACTGGGCTCAAAACATGCAGCCCTGAGGTCTCTCATGAAAGCAGGTGGTTAAATAGAAATTCGCAGCTCAGCTGACCCGGTAGGAGCAAACATATGCCAAAAATGTACACAGAATGAGCTTTTCAGTGAAGAGAAGCCAGGCACATTTTAGCTAGTTTTACTTGTAAGTGGGGTTGGAAATGCTTTTCAGGCTCAGTACTGGGCTCAAAACATGCAGCCCTGAGGTCCCTCATGAAAGCAGGTGGTTAAATAGAAATTCGCTGCTCAGCTGACCCGGTAGGAGCAAACGTATGCCAAAAATGTACACAGAATGAGCTTTTCAGTGAATAGCAGCCAGGCACATTTTAGCTAGTTTTACTTATAAGTGGGGTTGGAAATGCTTTTCAGGCTCAGTACTGGGCTCAAAACATGCAGCCCTGAGGTCTCTCATGATAGCAGGTGGTTAAATAGAAATTTGCTGCTCAGCTGACCCGGCAGGAGCAAACGTATGCTAAAAATGTACTCAGAATGAGCTTTTCAGTGAATAGCAGCCAGGCACATTTTAGCTAGTTTTACTTGTAAGTGGGGTTGGAAATGCTTTTCAGGCTCAGTACTGGGCTCAAAACATGCAGCCCTGAGGTCTCTCATGATAGCAGGTGGTTAAATAGAAATTCGCTGCTCAGCTGACCCGGAAGGAGCAAACGTATGCTAAAAATGTTCTCAGAATGAGCTTTTCAGTGAAGAGAAGCCAGGCACATTTTAGCTAGTTTTACTTGTAAGTGGGGTTGGAAATGCTTTTCAGGCTCAGTACTGGGCTCAAAACATGCAGCCCTGAGGTCTCTCATATAAGCAGGTGGTTAAATAGAAATTCGCTGCTCAGCTGACCCGGTAGGAGCAAACGTATGCCAAAAATGTACACAGAATGAGCTTTTCAGTGAAGAGCAGCCAGGCACATTTTAGCTAGTTTTACTTGTAAGTGGGGTTGGAAACGCTTTTCAGGATCAGTACTGGGCTCAAAACATGCAGCCCTGAGGTCTCTCATGATAGCAGGTGGTTAAATAGAAATTCGCTGCTCAGCTGACCCGGTAGGAGCAAACGTATGCCAAAAATGTACACAGAATGAACTTTTCAGTGAATAGCAGCCAGGCACATTTTAGCTAGTTTTACTTGTAAATGGGGTTGGAAACGCTTTTCAGGCTCAGTACTGGGCTCAAAACATGCAGCCCTGAGGTCTCTCATGAAAGCAGGTGGTTAAATAGAAATTCGCAGCTCAGCTGACCCGGTAGGAGCAAACATATGCCAAAAATGTACACAGAATGAGCTCAGTGAAGAGAAGCCAGGCACATTTTAGCTAGTTTTACTTGTAAGTGGGGTTGGAAATGCTTTTCAGGCTCAGTACTGGGCTCAAAACATGCAGCCCTGAGGTCCCTCATGAAAGCAGGTGGTTAAATAGAAATTCGCTGCTCAGCTGACCCGGTAGGAGCAAACGTATGCCAAAAATGTACACAGAATGAGCTTTTCAGTGAATAGCAGCCAGGCACATTTTAGCTAGTTTTACTTGTAAGTGGGGTTGGAAATGCTTTTCAGGCTCAGTACTGGGCTCAAAACATGCAGCCCTGAGGTCTCTCATGATAGCAGGTGGTTAAATAGAAATTTGCTGCTCAGCTGACCCGGCAGGAGCAAACGTATGCTAAAAATGTACTCAGAATGAGCTTTTCAGTGAAGAGAAGCCAGGCACATTTTAGCTAGTTTTACTTGTAAGTGGGGTTGGAAATGCTTTTCAGGCTCAGTACTGGGCTCAAAACATGTAGCCCTGAGGTCTCTCATGATAGCAGGTGGTTAAATAGAAATTCGCTGCTCAGCTGACCCGGCAGGAGCAAACGTATGCTAAAAATGTACTCAGAATGAGCTTTTCAGTGAATAGCAGCCAGGCACATTTTAGCTAGTTTTACTTGTAAGTGGGGTTGGAAATGCTTTTCAGGCTCAGTACTGGGCTCAAAACATGCAGCCCTGAGGTCTCTCATGATAGCAGGTGGTTAAATAGAAATTCGCTGCTCAGCTGACCCGGCAGGAGCAAACGTATGCTAAAAATGTACTCAGAATGAGCTTTTCAGTGAAGAGAAGCCAGGCACATTTTAGCCATGTTTTACTTGTAAGTGGGGTTGGAAATGCTTTTCAGGCTCAGTACTGGGCTCAAAACATGCAGCCCTGAGGTCTCTCATATAAGCAGGTGGTTAAATAGAAATTCGCTGCTCAGCTGACCAGGTAGGAGCAAACGTATGCCAAAAATGTACACAGAATGAGCTTTTCAGTGAAGAGCAGCCAGGCACATTTTAGCTAGTTTTACTTGTAAGTGGGGTTGGAAACGCTTTTCAGGATCAGTACTGGGCTCAAAACATGCAGCCCTGATGTCTCTCATGATAGCAGGTGGTTAAATAGAAATTCGCTGCTCAGCTGACCCGGCAGGAGCAAACGTATGCTAAAAATGTACTCAGAATGAGCTTTTCAGTGAATAGCAGCCAGGCACATTTTAGCTAGTTTTACTTGTAAGTGGGGTTGGAAATGCTTTTCAGGCTCAGTACTGGGCTCAAAACATGCAGCCCTGAGGTCTCTCATATAAGCAGGTGGTTAAATAGAAATTCGCTGCTCAGCTGACCCGGTAGGAGCAAACGTATGCCAAAAATGTACACAGAATGAGCTTTTCAGTGAAGAGCAGCCAGGCACATTTTAGCTAGTTTTACTTGTAAGTGGGGTTGGAAACGCTTTTCAGGATCAGTACTGGGCTCAAAACATGCAGCCCTGAGGTCTCTCATGATAGCAGGTGGTTAAATAGAAATTCGCTGCTCAGCTGACCCGGTAGGAGCAAACGTATGCCAAAAATGTACACAGAATGAGCTTTTCAGTGAATAGCAGCCAGGCACATTTTAGCTAGTTTTACTTGTAAATGGGGTTGGAAACGCTTTTCAGGCTCAGTACTGGGCTCAAAACATGCAGCCCTGAGGTCTCTCATGAAAGCAGGTGGTTAAATAGAAATTCGCAGCTCAGCTGACCCGGTAGGAGCAAACATATGCCAAAAATGTACACAGAATGAGCTTTTCAGTGAAGAGAAGCCAGGCACATTTTAGCTAGTTTTACTTGTAAGTGGGGTTGGAAATGCTTTTCAGGCTCAGTACTGGGCTCAAAACATGCAGCCCTGAGGTCCCTCATGAAAGCAGGTGGTTAAATAGAAATTCGCTGCTCAGCTGACCCGGTAGGAGCAAACGTATGCCAAAAATGTACACAGAATGAGCTTTTCAGTGAATAGCAGCCAGGCACATTTTAGCTAGTTTTACTTATAAGTGGGGTTGGAAATGCTTTTCAGGCTCAGTACTGGGCTCAAAACATGCAGCCCTGAGGTCTCTCATGATAGCAGGTGGTTAAATAGAAATTTGCTGCTCAGCTGACCCGGCAGGAGCAAACATATGCTAAAAATGTACTCAGAATGAGCTTTTCAGTGAAGAGAAGCCAGGCACATTTTAGCTAGTTTTACTTGTAAGTGGGGTTGGAAACGCTTTTCAGGATCAGTACTGGGCTCAAAACATGCAGCCCTGAGGTCTCTCATGATAGCAGGTGGTTAAATAGAAATTCGCTGCTCAGCTGACCCGGCAGGAGCAAACGTATGCTAAAAATGTACTCAGAATGAGCTTTTCAGTGAAGAGAAGCCAGGCACATTTTAGCCCAGTTTTACTTGTAAGTGGGGTCGGAAATGCTTTTCAGGCTCAGTACTGGGCTCAAAACATGCAGCCCTGAGGTCTCTCATATAAGCAGGTGGTTAAATAGAAATTCGCTGCTCAGCTGACCAGGTAGGAGCAAACGTATGCCAAAAATGTACACAGAATGAGCTTTTCAGTGAAGAGCAGCCAGGCACATTTCAGCTAGTTTTACTTGTAAGTGGGGTTGGAAACGCTTTTCAGGATCAGTACTGGGCTCAAAACATGCAGCCCTGAGGTCTCTCATGATAGCAGGTGGTTAAATAGAAATTCGCTGCTCAGCTGACCCGGCAGGAGCAAACGTATGCTAAAAATGTACTCAGAATGAGCTTTTCAGTGAATAGCAGCCAGGCACATTTTAGCTAGTTTTACTTGTAAGTGGGGTTGGAAATGCTTTTCAGGCTCAGTACTGGGCTCAAAACATACAGCCCTGAGGTCTCTCATGATAGCAGGTGGTTAAATAGAAATTCGCTGCTCAGCTGACCCGGCAGGAGCAAACGTATGCTAAAAATGTTCTCAGAATGAGCTTTTCAGTGAAGAGAAGCCAGGCACATTTTAGCTAGTTTTACTTGTAAGTGGGGTTGGAAATGCTTTTCAGGCTCAGTACTGGGCTCAAAACATGCAGCCCTGAGGTCTCTCATATAAGCAGGTGGTTAAATAGAAATTCGCTGCTCAGCTGACCCGGTAGGAGCAAACGTATGCCAAAAATGTACACAGAATGAGCTTTTCAGTGAAGAGCAGCCAGGCACATTTTAGCTAGTTTTACTTGTAAGTGGGGTTGGAAACGCTTTTCAGGATCAGTACTGGGCTCAAAACATGCAGCCCTGAGGTCTCTCATGATAGCAGGTGGTTAAATAGAAATTCGCTGCTCAGCTGACCCGGTAGGAGCAAACGTATGCCAAAAATGTACACAGAATGAACTTTTCAGTGAATAGCAGCCAGGCACATTTTAGCTAGTTTTACTTGTAAATGGGGTTGGAAACGCTTTTCAGGCTCAGTACTGGGCTCAAAACATGCAGCCCTGAGGTCTCTCATGAAAGCAGGTGGTTAAATAGAAATTCGCAGCTCAGCTGACCCGGTAGGAGCAAACATATGCCAAAAATGTACACAGAATGAGCTTTTCAGTGAAGAGAAGCCAGGCACATTTTAGCTAGTTTTACTTGTAAGTGGGGTTGGAAATGCTTTTCAGGCTCAGTACTGGGCTCAAAACATGCAGCCCTGAGGTCCCTCATGAAAGCAGGTGGTTAAATAGAAATTCGCTGCTCAGCTGACCCGGTAGGAGCAAACGTATGCCAAAAATGTACACAGAATGAGCTTTTCAGTGAATAGCAGCCAGGCACATTTTAGCTAGTTTTACTTGTAAGTGGGGTTGGAAATGCTTTTCAGGCTCAGTACTGGGCTCAAAACATGCAGCCCTGAGGTCTCTCATGATAGCAGGTGGTTAAATAGAAATTTGCTGCTCAGCTGACCCGGCAGGAGCAAACGTATGCTAAAAATGTACTCAGAATGAGCTTTTCAGTGAAGAGAAGCCAGGCACATTTTAGCTAGTTTTACTTGTAAGTGGGGTTGGAAACGCTTTTCAGGATCAGTACTGGGCTCAAAACATGCAGCCCTGAGGTCTCTCATGATAGCAGGTGGTTAAATAGAAATTCGCTGCTCAGCTGACCCGGCAGGAGCAAACGTATGCTAAAAATGTACTCAGAATGAGCTTTTCAGTGAAGAGAAGCCAGGCACATTTTAGCCCAGTTTTACTTGTAAGTGGGGTTGGAAATGCTTTTCAGGCTCAGTACTGGGCTCAAAACATGCAGCCCTGAGGTCTCTCATATAAGCAGGTGGTTAAATAGAAATTCGCTGCTCAGCTGACCAGGTAGGAGCAAACGTATGCCAAAAATGTACACAGAATGAGCTTTTCAGTGAAGAGAAGCCAGGCACATTTTAGCTAGTTTTACTTGTAAGTGGGGTTGGAAACGCTTTTCAGGATCAGTACTGGGCTCAAAACATGCAGCCCTGAGGTCTCTCATGATAGCAGGTGGTTAAATAGAAATTCGCTGCTCAGCTGACCCGGCAGGAGCAAACGTATGCTAAAAATGTACTCAGAATGAGCTTTTCAGTGAATAGCAGCCAGGCACATTTTAGCTAGTTTTACTTGTAAGTGGGGTTGGAAATGCTTTTCAGGCTCAGTACTGGGCTCAAAACATGCAGCCCTGAGGTCTCTCATGATAGCAGGTGGTTAAATAGAAATTCGCTACTCAGCTGACCCGGCAGGAGCAAACGTATGCTAAAAATGTACTCAGAATGAGCTTTTCAGTGAAGAGAAGCCAGGCACATTTTAGCCATGTTTTACTTGTAAGTGGGGTTGGAAATGCTTTTCAGGCTCAGTACTGGGCTCAAAACATGCAGCCCTGAGGTCTCTCATATAAGCAGGTGGTTAAATAGAAATTCGCTGCTCAGCTGACCAGGTAGGAGCAAACGTATGCCAAAAATGTACACAGAATGAGCTTTTCAGTGAAGAGCAGCCAGGCACATTTTAGCTAGTTTTACTTGTAAGTGGGGTTGGAAACGCTTTTCAGGATCAGTACTGGGCTCAAAACATGCAGCCCTGATGTCTCTCATGATAGCAGGTGGTTAAATAGAAATTCGCTGCTCAGCTGACCCGGCAGGAGCAAACGTATGCTAAAAATGTACTCAGAATGAGCTTTTCAGTGAATAGCAGCCAGGCACATTTTAGCTAGTTTTACTTGTAAGTGGGGTTGGAAATGCTTTTCAGGCTCAGTACTGGGCTCAAAACATGCAGCCCTGAGGTCTCTCATATAAGGAGGTGGTTAAATAGAAATTCGCTGCTCAACTGACCCGGTAGGAGCAAACGTATGCCAAAAATGTACACAGAATGAGCTTTTCAGTGAAGAGCAGCCAGGCACATTTTAGCTAGTTTTACTTGTAAGTGGGGTTGGAAACGCTTTTCAGGATCAGTACTGGGCTCAAAACATGCAGCCCTGAGGTCTCTCATGATAGCAGGTGGTTAAATAGAAATTCGCTGCTCAGCTGACCCGGTAGGAGCAAACGTATGCCAAAAATGTACACAGAATGAGCTTTTCAGTGAATAGCAGCCAGGCACATTTTAGCTAGTTTTACTTGTAAATGGGGTTGGAAACGCTTTTCAGGCTCAGTACTGGGCTCAAAACATGCAGCCCTGAGGTCCCTCATGAAAGCAGGTGGTTAAATAGAAATTCGCTGCTCAGCTGACCCGGTAGGAGCAAACGTATGCCAAAAATGTACACAGAATGAGCTTTTCAGTGAATAGCAGCCAGGCACATTTTAGCTAGTTTTACTTGTAAGTGGGGTTGGAAATGCTTTTCAGGCTCAGTACTGGGCTCAAAATATGCAGCCCTGAGGTCTCTCATGATAGCAGGTGGTTAAATAGAAATTTGCTGCTCAGCTGACCCGGCAGGAGCAAACATATGCTAAAAATGTACTCAGAATGAGCTTTTCAGTGAAGAGAAGCCAGGCACATTTTAGCTAGTTTTACTTGTAAGTGGGGTTGGAAACGCTTTTCAGGATCAGTACTGGGCTCAAAACATGCAGCCCTGAGGTCTCTCATGATAGCAGGTGGTTAAATAGAAATTCGCTGCTCAGCTGACCCGGCAGGAGCAAACGTATGCTAAAAATGTACTCAGAATGAGCTTTTCAGTGAAGAGAAGCCAGGCACATTTTAGCCCAGTTTTACTTGTAAGTGGGGTTGGAAATGCTTTTCAGGCTCAGTACTGGGCTCAAAACATGCAGCCCTGAGGTCTCTCATATAAGCAGGTGGTTAAATAGAAATTCGCTGCTCAGCTGACCAGGTAGGAGCAAACGTATGCCAAAAATGTACACAGAATGAGCTTTTCAGTGAAGAGCAGCCAGGCACATTTTAGCTAGTTTTACTTGTAAGTGGGGTTGGAAACGCTTTTCAGGATCAGTACTGGGCTCAAAACATGCAGCCCTGAGGTCTCTCATGATAGCAGGTGGTTAAATAGAAATTCGCTGCTCAGCTGACCCGGCAGGAGCAAACGTATGCTAAAAATGTACTCAGAATGAGCTTTTCAGTGAATAGCAGCCAGGCACATTTTAGCTAGTTTTACTTGTAAGTGGGGTTGGAAATGCTTTTCAGGCTCAGTACTGGGCTCCAAACATGCAGCCCTGAGGTCTCTCATGATAGCAGGTGGTTAAATAGAAATTCGCTGCTCAGCTGACCCGGCAGGAGCAAACGTATGCTAAAAATGTACTCAGAATGAGCTTTTCAGTGAAGAGAAGCCAGGCACATTTTAGCTAGTTTTACTTGTAAGTGGGGTTGGAAATGCTTTTCAGGCTCAGTACTGGGCTCAAAACATGCAGCCCTGAAGTCTCTCATGAAAGCAGGTGATTAAATAGAAATTCGCAGCTCAGCTGACCTGGTAGGAGCAAACGTATGCCAAAAATGTACACAGAATGAGCTTTTCAGTGAATAGCAGCCAGGCACATTTTAGCTAGTTTTACTTGTAAGTGGGGTTGGAAACGCTTTTCAGGATCAGTACTGGGCTCAAAACATGCAGCCCTGAGGTCTCTCATGATAGCAGGTGGTTAAATAGAAATTTGCTGCTCAGCTGACCCGGCAGGAGCAAACATATGCTAAAAATGTACTCAGAATGAGCTTTTCAGTGAAGAGAAGCCAGGCACATTTTAGCTAGTTTTACTTGTAAGTGGGGTTGGAAACGCTTTTCAGGATCAGTACTGGGCTCAAAACATGCAGCCCTGAGGTCTCTCATGATAGCAGGTGGTTAAATAGAAATTCGCTGCTCAGCTGACCCGGCAGGAGCAAACGTATGCTAAAAATGTACTCAGAATGAGCTTTTCAGTGAAGAGAAGCCAGGCACATTTTAGCCCAGTTTTACTTGTAAGTGGGGTCGGAAATGCTTTTCAGGCTCAGTACTGGGCTCAAAACATGCAGCCCTGAGGTCTCTCATATAAGCAGGTGGTTAAATAGAAATTCGCTGCTCAGCTGACCAGGTAGGAGCAAACGTATGCCAAAAATGTACACAGAATGAGCTTTTCAGTGAAGAGCAGCCAGGCACATTTCAGCTAGTTTTACTTGTAAGTGGGGTTGGAAACGCTTTTCAGGATCAGTACTGGGCTCAAAACATGCAGCCCTGAGGTCTCTCATGATAGCAGGTGGTTAAATAGAAATTCGCTGCTCAGCTGACCCGGCAGGAGCAAACGTATGCTAAAAATGTACTCAGAATGAGCTTTTCAGTGAATAGCAGCCAGGCACATTTTAGCTAGTTTTACTTGTAAGTGGGGTTGGAAATGCTTTTCAGGCTCAGTACTGGGCTCAAAACATACAGCCCTGAGGTCTCTCATGATAGCAGGTGGTTAAATAGAAATTCGCTGCTCAGCTGACCCGGCAGGAGCAAACGTATGCTAAAAATGTTCTCAGAATGAGCTTTTCAGTGAAGAGAAGCCAGGCACATTTTAGCTAGTTTTACTTGTAAGTGGGGTTGGAAATGCTTTTCAGGCTCAGTACTGGGCTCAAAACATGCAGCCCTGAGGTCTCTCATATAAGCAGGTGGTTAAATAGAAATTCGCTGCTCAGCTGACCCGGTAGGAGCAAACGTATGCCAAAAATGTACACAGAATGAGCTTTTCAGTGAAGAGCAGCCAGGCACATTTTAGCTAGTTTTACTTGTAAGTGGGGTTGGAAACGCTTTTCAGGATCAGTACTGGGCTCAAAACATGCAGCCCTGAGGTCTCTCATGATAGCAGGTGGTTAAATAGAAATTCGCTGCTCAGCTGACCCGGTAGGAGCAAACGTATGCCAAAAATGTACACAGAATGAACTTTTCAGTGAATAGCAGCCAGGCACATTTTAGCTAGTTTTACTTGTAAATGGGGTTGGAAACGCTTTTCAGGCTCAGTACTGGGCTCAAAACATGCAGCCCTGAGGTCTCTCATGAAAGCAGGTGGTTAAATAGAAATTCGCAGCTCAGCTGACCCGGTAGGAGCAAACATATGCCAAAAATGTACACAGAATGAGCTTTTCAGTGAAGAGAAGCCAGGCACATTTTAGCTAGTTTTACTTGTAAGTGGGGTTGGAAATGCTTTTCAGGCTCAGTACTGGGCTCAAAACATGCAGCCCTGAGGTCCCTCATGAAAGCAGGTGGTTAAATAGAAATTCGCTGCTCAGCTGACCCGGTAGGAGCAAACGTATGCCAAAAATGTACACAGAATGAGCTTTTCAGTGAATAGCAGCCAGGCACATTTTAGCTAGTTTTACTTGTAAGTGGGGTTGGAAATGCTTTTCAGGCTCAGTACTGGGCTCAAAACATGCAGCCCTGAGGTCTCTCATGATAGCAGGTGGTTAAATAGAAATTTGCTGCTCAGCTGACCCGGCAGGAGCAAACGTATGCTAAAAATGTACTCAGAATGAGCTTTTCAGTGAAGAGAAGCCAGGCACATTTTAGCTAGTTTTACTTGTAAGTGGGGTTGGAAACGCTTTTCAGGATCAGTACTGGGCTCAAAACATGCAGCCCTGAGGTCTCTCATGATAGCAGGTGGTTAAATAGAAATTCGCTGCTCAGCTGACCCGGCAGGAGCAAACGTATGCTAAAAATGTACTCAGAATGAGCTTTTCAGTGAAGAGAAGCCAGGCACATTTTAGCCCAGTTTTACTTGTAAGTGGGGTTGGAAATGCTTTTCAGGCTCAGTACTGGGCTCAAAACATGCAGCCCTGAGGTCTCTCATATAAGCAGGTGGTTAAATAGAAATTCGCTGCTCAGCTGACCAGGTAGGAGCAAACGTATGCCAAAAATGTACACAGAATGAGCTTTTCAGTGAAGAGAAGCCAGGCACATTTTAGCTAGTTTTACTTGTAAGTGGGGTTGGAAACGCTTTTCAGGATCAGTACTGGGCTCAAAACATGCAGCCCTGAGGTCTCTCATGATAGCAGGTGGTTAAATAGAAATTCGCTGCTCAGCTGACCCGGCAGGAGCAAACGTATGCTAAAAATGTACTCAGAATGAGCTTTTCAGTGAATAGCAGCCAGGCACATTTTAGCTAGTTTTACTTGTAAGTGGGGTTGGAAATGCTTTTCAGGCTCAGTACTGGGCTCAAAACATGCAGCCCTGAGGTCTCTCATGATAGCAGGTGGTTAAATAGAAATTCGCTACTCAGCTGACCCGGCAGGAGCAAACGTATGCTAAAAATGTACTCAGAATGAGCTTTTCAGTGAAGAGAAGCCAGGCACATTTTAGCCATGTTTTACTTGTAAGTGGGGTTGGAAATGCTTTTCAGGCTCAGTACTGGGCTCAAAACATGCAGCCCTGAGGTCTCTCATATAAGCAGGTGGTTAAATAGAAATTCGCTGCTCAGCTGACCAGGTAGGAGCAAACGTATGCCAAAAATGTACACAGAATGAGCTTTTCAGTGAAGAGCAGCCAGGCACATTTTAGCTAGTTTTACTTGTAAGTGGGGTTGGAAACGCTTTTCAGGATCAGTACTGGGCTCAAAACATGCAGCCCTGATGTCTCTCATGATAGCAGGTGGTTAAATAGAAATTCGCTGCTCAGCTGACCCGGCAGGAGCAAACGTATGCTAAAAATGTACTCAGAATGAGCTTTTCAGTGAATAGCAGCCAGGCACATTTTAGCTAGTTTTACTTGTAAGTGGGGTTGGAAATGCTTTTCAGGCTCAGTACTGGGCTCAAAACATGCAGCCCTGAGGTCTCTCATATAAGGAGGTGGTTAAATAGAAATTCGCTGCTCAACTGACCCGGTAGGAGCAAACGTATGCCAAAAATGTACACAGAATGAGCTTTTCAGTGAAGAGCAGCCAGGCACATTTTAGCTAGTTTTACTTGTAAGTGGGGTTGGAAACGCTTTTCAGGATCAGTACTGGGCTCAAAACATGCAGCCCTGAGGTCTCTCATGATAGCAGGTGGTTAAATAGAAATTCGCTGCTCAGCTGACCCGGTAGGAGCAAACGTATGCCAAAAATGTACACAGAATGAGCTTTTCAGTGAATAGCAGCCAGGCACATTTTAGCTAGTTTTACTTGTAAATGGGGTTGGAAACGCTTTTCAGGCTCAGTACTGGGCTCAAAACATGCAGCCCTGAGGTCCCTCATGAAAGCAGGTGGTTAAATAGAAATTCGCTGCTCAGCTGACCCGGTAGGAGCAAACGTATGCCAAAAATGTACACAGAATGAGCTTTTCAGTGAATAGCAGCCAGGCACATTTTAGCTAGTTTTACTTGTAAGTGGGGTTGGAAATGCTTTTCAGGCTCAGTACTGGGCTCAAAACATGCAGCCCTGAGGTCTCTCATGATAGCAGGTGGTTAAATAGAAATTTGCTGCTCAGCTGACCCGGCAGGAGCAAACATATGCTAAAAATGTACTCAGAATGAGCTTTTCAGTGAAGAGAAGCCAGGCACATTTTAGCTAGTTTTACTTGTAAGTGGGGTTGGAAACGCTTTTCAGGATCAGTACTGGGCTCAAAACATGCAGCCCTGAGGTCTCTCATGATAGCAGGTGGTTAAATAGAAATTCGCTGCTCAGCTGACCCGGCAGGAGCAAACGTATGCTAAAAATGTACTCAGAATGAGCTTTTCAGTGAAGAGAAGCCAGGCACATTTTAGCCCAGTTTTACTTGTAAGTGGGGTTGGAAATGCTTTTCAGGCTCAGTACTGGGCTCAAAACATGCAGCCCTGAGGTCTCTCATATAAGCAGGTGGTTAAATAGAAATTCGCTGCTCAGCTGACCAGGTAGGAGCAAACGTATGCCAAAAATGTACACAGAATGAGCTTTTCAGTGAAGAGCAGCCAGGCACATTTTAGCTAGTTTTACTTGTAAGTGGGGTTGGAAACGCTTTTCAGGATCAGTACTGGGCTCAAAACATGCAGCCCTGAGGTCTCTCATGATAGCAGGTGGTTAAATAGAAATTCGCTGCTCAGCTGACCCGGCAGGAGCAAACGTATGCTAAAAATGTACTCAGAATGAGCTTTTCAGTGAATAGCAGCCAGGCACATTTTAGCTAGTTTTACTTGTAAGTGGGGTTGGAAATGCTTTTCAGGCTCAGTACTGGGCTCCAAACATGCAGCCCTGAGGTCTCTCATGATAGCAGGTGGTTAAATAGAAATTCGCTGCTCAGCTGACCCGGCAGGAGCAAACGTATGCTAAAAATGTACTCAGAATGAGCTTTTCAGTGAAGAGAAGCCAGGCACATTTTAGCTAGTTTTACTTGTAAGTGGGGTTGGAAATGCTTTTCAGGCTCAGTACTGGGCTCAAAACATGCAGCCCTGAAGTCTCTCATGAAAGCAGGTGATTAAATAGAAATTCGCAGCTCAGCTGACCTGGTAGGAGCAAACGTATGCCAAAAATGTACACAGAATGAGCTTTTCAGTGAATAGCAGCCAGGCACATTTTAGCTAGTTTTACTTGTAAGTGGGGTTGGAAACGCTTTTCAGGATCAGTACTGGGCTCAAAACATGCAGCCCTGAGGTCTCTCATGATAGCAGGTGGTTAAATAGAAATTTGCTGCTCAGCTGACCCGGCAGGAGCAAACGTATGCTAAAAATGTACTCAGAATGAGCTTTTCAGTGAAGAGAAGCCAGGCACATTTTAGCTAGTTTTACTTGTAAGTGGGGTTGGAAACGCTTTTCAGGATCAGTACTGGGCTCAAAACATGCAGCCCTGAGGTCTCTCATGATAGCAGGTGGTTAAATAGAAATTCGCTGCTCAGCTGACCCGGCAGGAGCAAACGTATGCTAAAAATGTACTCAGAATGAGCTTTTCAGTGAAGAGAAGCCAGGCACATTTTAGCCCAGTTTCACTTGTAAGTGGGGTTGGAAATGCTTTTCAGGCTCAGTACTGGGCTCAAAACATGCAGCCCTGAGGTCTCTCATATAAGCAGGTGGTTAAACAGAAATTTGCTGCTCAGCTGACCAGGTAGGAGCAAACGTATGCCAAAAATGTACACAGAATGAGCTTTTCAGTGAAGAGAAGCCAGGCACATTTTAGCTAGTTTTACTTGTAAGTGGGGTTGGAAACGCTTTTCAGGATCAGTACTGGGCTCAAAACATGCAGCCCTGAGGTCTCTCATGATAGCAGGTGGTTAAATAGAAATTCGCTGCTCAGCTGACCCGGCAGGAGCAAACGTATGCTAAAAATGTACTCAGAATGAGCTTTTCAGTGAATAGCAGCCAGGCACATTTTAGCTAGTTTTACTTGTAAGTGGGGTTGGAAATGCTTTTCAGGCTCAGTACTGGGCTCAAAACATGCAGCCCTGAGGTCTCTCATGATAGCAGGTGGTTAAATAGAAATTCGCTGCTCAGCTGACCCGGCAGGAGCAAACGTATGCTAAAAATGTACTCAGAATGAGCTTTTCAGTGAAGAGAAGCCAGGCACATTTTAGCCATGTTTTACTTGTAAGTGGGGTTGGAAATGCTTTTCAGGCTCAGTACTGGGCTCAAAACATGCAGCCCTGAGGTCTCTCATATAAGCAGGTGGTTAAATAGAAATTCGCTGCTCAGCTGACCAGGTAGGAGCAAACGTATGCCAAAAATGTACACAGAATGAGCTTTTCAGTGAAGAGCAGCCAGGCACATTTTAGCTAGTTTTACTTGTAAGTGGGGTTGGAAACGCTTTTCAGGATCAGTACTGGGCTCAAAACATGCAGCCCTGATGTCTCTCATGATAGCAGGTGGTTAAATAGAAATTCGCTGCTCAGCTGACCCGGCAGGAGCAAACGTATGCTAAAAATGTACTCAGAATGAGCTTTTCAGTGAATAGCAGCCAGGCACATTTTAGCTAGTTTTACTTGTAAGTGGGGTTGGAAATGCTTTTCAGGCTCAGTACTGGGCTCAAAACATGCAGCCCTGAGGTCTCTCATATAAGCAGGTGGTTAAATAGAAATTCGCTGCTCAGCTGACCCGGTAGGAGCAAACGTATGCCAAAAATGTACACAGAATGAGCTTTTCAGTGAAGAGCAGCCAGGCACATTTTAGCTAGTTTTACTTGTAAGTGGGGTTGGAAACGCTTTTCAGGATCAGTACTGGGCTCAAAACATGCAGCCCTGAGGTCTCTCATAATAGCAGGTGGTTAAATAGAAATTCGCTGCTCAGCTGACCCGGTAGGAGCAAACGTATGCCAAAAATGTACACAGAATGAGCTTTTCAGTGAATAGCAGCCAGGCACATTTTAGCTAGTTTTACTTGTAAATGGGGTTGGAAACGCTTTTCAGGCTCAGTACTGGGCTCAAAACATGCAGCCCTGAGGTCTCTCATGAAAGCAGGTGGTTAAATAGAAATTCGCAGCTCAGCTGACCCGGTAGGAGCAAACATATGCCAAAAATGTACACAGAATGAGCTTTTCAGTGAAGAGAAGCCAGGCACATTTTAGCTAGTTTTACTTGTAAGTGGGGTTGGAAATGCTTTTCAGGCTCAGTACTGGGCTCAAAACATGCAGCCCTGAGGTCCCTCATGAAAGCAGGTGGTTAAATAGAAATTCGCTGCTCAGCTGACCCGGTAGGAGCAAACGTATGCCAAAAATGTACACAGAATGAGCTTTTCAGTGAATAGCAGCCAGGCACATTTTAGCTAGTTTTACTTGTAAGTGGGGTTGGAAATGCTTTTCAGGCTCAGTACTGGGCTCAAAACATGCAGCCCTGAGGTCTCTCATGATAGCAGGTGGTTAAATAGAAATTTGCTGCTCAGCTGACCCGGCAGGAGCAAACATATGCTAAAAATGTACTCAGAATGAGCTTTTCAGTGAAGAGAAGCCAGGCACATTTTAGCTAGTTTTACTTGTAAGTGGGGTTGGAAACGCTTTTCAGGATCAGTACTGGGCTCAAAACATGCAGCCCTGAGGTCTCTCATGATAGCAGGTGGTTAAATAGAAATTCGCTGCTCAGCTGACCCGGCAGGAGCAAACGTATGCTAAAAATGTACTCAGAATGAGCTTTTCAGTGAAGAGAAGCCAGGCACATTTTAGCCCAGTTTTACTTGTAAGTGGGGTTGGAAATGCTTTTCAGGCTCAGTACTGGGCTCAAAACATGCAGCCCTGAGGTCTCTCATATAAGCAGGTGGTTAAATAGAAATTCGCTGCTCAGCTGACCAGGTAGGAGCAAACGTATGCCAAAAATGTACACAGAATGAGCTTTTCAGTGAAGAGCAGCCAGGCACATTTTAGCTAGTTTTACTTGTAAGTGGGGTTGGAAACGGTTTTCAGGATCAGTACTGGGCTCAAAACATGCAGCCCTGAGGTCTCTCATGATAGCAGGTGGTTAAATAGAAATTCGCTGCTCAGCTGACCCGGCAGGAGCAAACGTATGCTAAAAATGTACTCAGAATGAGCTTTTCAGTGAATATCAGCCAGGCACATTTTAGCTAGTTTTACTTGTAAGTGGGGTTGGAAATGCTTTTCAGGCTCAGTACTGGGCTCCAAACATGCAGCCCTGATGTCTCTCATGATAGCAGGTGGTTAAATAGAAATTCGCTGCTCAGCTGACCCGGCAGGAGCAAACGTATGCTAAAAATGTACTCAGAATGAGCTTTTCAGTGAAGAGAAGCCAGGCACATTTTAGCTAGTTTTACTTGTAAGTGGGGTTGGAAATGCTTTTCAGGCTCAGTACTGGGCTCAAAACATGCAGCCCTGAAGTCTCTCATGAAAGCAGGTGGTTAAATAGAAATTCGCAGCTCAGCTGACCTGGTAGGAGCAAACGTATGCCAAAAATGTACACAGAATGAGCTTTTCAGTGAATAGCAGCCAGGCACATTTTAGCTAGTTTTACTTGTAAGTGGGGTTGGAAACGCTTTTCAGGATCAGTACTGGGCTCAAAACATGCAGCCCTGAGGTCTCTCATGATAGCAGGTGGTTAAATAGAAATTTGCTGCTCAGCTGACCCGGCAGGAGCAAACGTATGCCAAAAATGTCCTCAGAATGAGCTTTTCAGTGAAGAGAAGCCAGGCACATTTTAGCTAGTTTTACTTGTAAGTGGGGTTGGAAACACTTTTCAGGCTCAGTACTGGGCTCAAAACATGCAGCCCTGAGGTCTCTCATGAAAGCAGGTGGTTAAATAGAAATTCGCTGCTCAGCTGACCCGGTAGGAGCAAACGTATGCCAAAAATGTACACAGAATGAGCTTTTCAGTGAAGAGAAGCCAGGCACATTTTAGCTAGTTTTACTTGTAAGTGGGGTTGGAAACGCTTTTCAGGATCAGTACTGGGCTCAAAACATGCAGCCCTGAGGTCCCTCATGAAAGCAGGTGGTTAAATAGAAATTCACTGCTCAGCTGACCCGGCAGGAGCAAACGTATGCTAAAAATGTACTCAGAATGAGCTTTTCAGTGAAGAGAAGCCAGGCACATTTTAGCTAGTTTTACTTGTAAGTGGGGTTGGAAACGCTTTTCAGGATCAGTACTGGGCTCAAAACATGCAGCCCTGAGGTCTCTCATGATAGCAGGTGGTTAAATAGAAATTCGCTGCTCAGCTGACCCGGCAGGAGCAAACGTATGCTAAAAATGTACTCAGAATGAGCTTTTCAGTGCAGAGAAGCCAGGCACATTTTAGCCCAGTTTTACTTGTAAGTGGGGTTGGAAATGCTTTTCAGGCTCAGTACTGGGCTAAAAACATGCAGCCCTGAGGTCTCTCATATAAGCAGGTGGTTAAATAGAAATTCGCTGCTCAGCTGACCAGGTAGGAGCAAACGTATGCCAAAAATGTACACAGAATGAGCTTTTCAGTGAAGAGCAGCCAGGCACATTTTAGCTAGTTTTACTTGTAAGTGGGGTTGGAAACGCTTTTCAGGATCAGAACTGGGCTCAAAACATGCAGCCCTTATGTCTCTCATGATAGCAGGTGGTTAAATAGAAATTCGCTGCTCAGCTGACCCGGCAGGAGCAAACGTATGCTAAAAATGTACTCAGAATGAGCTTTTCAGTGAATAGCAGCCAGGCACATTTTAGCTAGTTTTACTTGTAAGTGGGGTTGGAAATGCTTTTCAGGCTCAGTACTGGGCTCAAAACATGCAGCCCTGAGGTCTCTCATATAAGCAGGTGGTTAAATAGAAATTCGCTGCTCAGCTGACCCGGTAGGAGCAAACGTATGCCAAAAATGTACACAGAATGAGCTTTTCAGTGAAGAGCAGCCAGGCACATTTTAGCTAGTTTTACTTGTAAGTGGGGTTGGAAACGCCTTTCAGGATCAGTACTGGGCTCAAAACATGCAGCCCTGAGGTCTCTCATGATAGCAGGTGGTTAAATAGAAATTCGCTGCTCAGCTGACCCGGTAGGAGCAAACGTATGCCAAAAATGTACACAGAATGAGCTTTTCAGTGAATAGCAGCCAGGCACATTTTAGCTAGTTTTACTTGTAAATGGGGTTGGAAAAGCTTTTCAGGCTCAGTACTGGGCTCAAAACATGCAGCCCTGAGGTCTCTCATGAAAGCAGGTGGTTAAATAGAAATTCGCAGCTCAGCTGACCCGGTAGGAGCAAACATATGCCAAAAATGTACACAGAATGAGCTTTTCAGTGAAGAGAAGCCAGGCACATTTTAGCTAGTTTTACTTGTAAGTGGGGTTGGAAATGCTTTTCAGGCTCAGTACTGGGCTCAAAACATGCAGCCCTGAGGTCCCTCATGAAAGCAGGTGGTTAAATAGAAATTCGCTGCTCAGCTGACCCGGTAGGAGCAAACGTATGCCAAAAATGTACACAGAATGTGCTTTTCAGTGAATAGCAGCCAGGCACATTTTAGCTAGTTTTACTTGTAAGTGGGGTTGGAAATGCTTTTCAGGCTCAGTACTGGGCTCAAAACATGCAGCCCTGAGGTATCTCATGATAGCAGGTGGTTAAATAGAAATTTGCTGCTCAGCTGACCCGGCAGGAGCAAACGTATGCTAAAAATGTACTCAGAATGAGCTTTTCAGTAAAGAGAAGCCAGGCACATTTTAGCTAGTTTTACTTGTAAGTGGGGTTGGAAACGCTTTTCAGGATCAGTACTGGGCTCAAAACATGCAGCCCTGAGGTCTCTCATGATAGCAGGTGGTTAAATAGAAATTCGCTGCTCAGCTGACCCGGTAGGAGCAAACGTATGCCAAAAATGTACACAGAATGAGCTTTTCAGTGAAGAGAAGCCAGGCACATTTTAGCTAGTTTTACTTGTAAGTGGGGTTGGAAACGCTTTTCAGGATCAGTACTGGGCTCAAAATATGCAGCCCTGAGGTCCCTCATGAAAGCAGGTGGTTAAATAGAAATTCGCTGCTCAGCTGACCCGGTAGGAGCAAACGTATGCCAAAAATGTACACAGAATGTGCTTTTCAGTGAATAGCAGCCAGGCACATTTTAGCTAGTTTTACTTGTAAGTGGGGTTGGAAATGCTTTTCAGGCTCAGTACTGGGCTCAAAACATGCAGCCCTGAGGTCTCTCATGATAGCAGGTGGTTAAATAGAAATTTGCTGCTCAGCTGACCCGGCAGGAGCAAACGTATGCTAAAAATGTACTCAGAATGAGCTTTTCAGTGAAGAGAAGCCAGGCACATTTTAGCTAGTTTTACTTGTAAGTGGGGTTGGAAACGCTTTTCAGGATCAGTACTGGGCTCAAAACATGCAGCCCTGAGGTCTCTCATGATAGCAGGTGGTTAAATAGAAATTCGCTGCTCAGCTGACCCGGCAGGAGCAAACGTATGCTAAAAATGTACTCAGAATGAGCTTTTCAGTGAAGAGAAGCCAGGCACATTTTAGCCCAGTTTTACTTGTAAGTGGGGTTGGAAATGCTTTTCAGGCTCAGTACTGGGCTCAAAACATGCAGCCCTGAGGTCTCTCATATAAGCAGGTGGTTAAATAGAAATTCGCTGCTCAGCTTACCAGGTAGGAGCAAACGTATGCCAAAAATGTACACAGAATGAGCTTTTCAGTGAAGAGCAGCCAGGCACATTTTAGCTAGTTTTACTTGTAAGTGGGGTTGGAAACGCTTTTCAGGATCAGTACTGGGCTCAAAACATGCAGCCCTGATGTCTCTCATGATAGCAGGTGGTTAAATAGAAATTCGCTGCTCAGCTGACCCGGCAGGAGCAAACGTATGCTAAAAATGTACTCAGAATGAGCTTTTCAGTGAATAGCAGCCAGGCACATTTTAGCTAGTTTTACTTGTAAGTGGGGTTGGAAATGCTTTTCAGGCTCAGTACTGGGCTCAAAACATGCAGCCCTGAGGTCTCTCATATAAGCAGGTGGTTAAATAGAAATTCGCTGCTCAGCTGACCCGGTAGGAGCAAACGTATGCCAAAAATGTACACAGAATGAGCTTTTCAGTGAAGAGCAGCCAGGCACATTTTAGCTAGTTTTACTTGTAAGTGGGGTTGGAAACGCTTTTCAGGATCAGTACTGGGCTCAAAACATGCAGCCCTGAGGTCTCTCATGATAGCAGGTGGTTAAATAGAAATTCGCTGCTCAGCTGACCCGGTAGGAGCAAACGTATGCCAAAAATGTACACAGAATGAGCTTTTCAGTGAATAGCAGCCAGGCACATTTTAGCTAGTTTTACTTGTAAATGGGGTTGGAAACGCTTTTCAGGCTCAGTACTGGGCTCAAAACATGCAGCCCTGAGGTCTCTCATGAAAGCAGGTGGTTAAATAGAAATTCGCAGCTCAGCTGACCCGGTAGGAGCAAACATATGCCAAAAATGTACACAGAATGAGCTTTTCAGTGAAGAGAAGCCAGGCACATTTTAGCTAGTTTTACTTGTAAGTGGGGTTGGAAATGCTTTTCAGGCTCAGTACTGGGCTCAAAACATGCAGCCCTGAGGTCCCTCATGAAAGCAGGTGGTTAAATAGAAATTCGCTGCTCAGCTGACCCGGTAGGAGCAAACGTATGCCAAAAATGTACACAGAATGTGCTTTTCAGTGAATAGCAGCCAGGCACATTTTAGCTAGTTTTACTTGTAAGTGGGGTTGGAAATGCTTTTCAGGCTCAGTACTGGGCTCAAAACATGCAGCCCTGAGGTCTCTCATGATAGCAGGTGGTTAAATAGAAATTTGCTGCTCAGCTGACCCGGCAGGAGCAAACGTATGCTAAAAATGTACTCAGAATGAGCTTTTCAGTGAAGAGAAGCCAGGCACATTTTAGCTAGTTTTACTTGTAAGTGGGGTTGGAAACGCTTTTCAGGATCAGTACTGGGCTCAAAACATGCAGCCCTGAGGTCTCTCATGATAGCAGGTGGTTAAATAGAAATTCGCTGCTCAGCTGACCCGGCAGGAGCAAACGTATGCTAAAAATGTACTCAGAATGAGCTTTTCAGTGAATAGCAGCCAGGCACATTTTAGCTAGTTTTACTTGTAAGTGGGGTTGGAAATGCTTTTCAGGCTCAGTACTGGGCTCAAAACATGCAGCCCTGACGTCTCTCATGATAGCAGGTGGTTAAATAGAAATTCGCTGCTCAGCTGACCCGGCAGGAGCAAACGTATGCTAAAAATGTACTCAGAATGAGCTTTTCAGTGAAGAGAAGCCAGGCACATTTTAGCCCAGTTTTACTTGTAAGTGGGGTTGGAAATGCTTTTCAGGCTCAGTACTGGGCTCAAAACATGCAGCCCTGAGGTCTCTCATATAAGCAGGTGGTTAAATAGAAATTCGCTGCTCAGCTGACCAGGTAGGAGCAAACGTATGCCAAAAATGTACACAGAATGAGCTTTTCAGTGAAGAGCAGCCAGGCACATTTTAGC
Organism: Lissotriton vulgaris; assembly: GCF_964263255.1. Classification (NCBI taxonomy): domain Eukaryota; kingdom Metazoa; phylum Chordata; class Amphibia; order Caudata; family Salamandridae; genus Lissotriton; species Lissotriton vulgaris. The sequence continues at coordinate 1,435,558 of NW_028244755.1, read as the reverse complement.
TAGTTTTACTTGTAAGTGGGGTTGGAAATGCTTTTCAGGCCCAGTACTGGGCTCAAAACATGCAGCCCTGAGGTCTCTCATGATAGCAGGTGGTTAAATAGAAATTCGCTGCTCAGCTGACCCGGCAGGAGCAAACGTATGCTAAAAATGTACTCAGAATGAGCTTTTCAGTGAATAGCAGCCAGGCACATTTTAGCTAGTTTTACTTGTAAGTGGGGTTGGAAACGCTTTTCAGGATCAGTACTGGGCTCAAAACATGCAGCCCTGAGGTCTCTCATGATAGCAGGTGGTTAAATAGAAATTCGCTGCTCAGCTGACCCGGCAGGAGCAAACGTATGCTAAAAATGTACTCAGAATGAGCTTTTCAGTGAATAGCAGCCAGGCACATTTTAGCTAGTTTTACTTGTAAGTGGGGTTGGAAATGCTTTTCAGGCTCAGTACTGGGCTCAAAACATGCAGCCCTGAGGTCTCTCATGATAGCAGGTGGTTAAATAGAAATTCGCTGCTCAGCTGACCCGGCAGGAGCAAACGTATGCTAAAAATGTACTCAGAATGAGCTTTTCAGTGAAGAGAAGCCAGGCACATTTTAGCCATGTTTTACTTGTAAGTGGGGTTGGAAATGCTTTTCAGGCTCAGTACTGGGCTCAAAACATGCATCCCTGAGGTCTCTCATATAAGCAGGTGGTTAAATAGAAATTCGCTGCTCAGCTGACCAGGTAGGAGCAAACGTATGCCAAAAATGTACACAGAATGAGCTTTTCAGTGAAGAGCAGCCAGGCACATTTTAGCTAGTTTTACTTGTAAGTGGGGTTGGAAACGCTTTTCAGGATCAGTACTGGGCTCAAAACATGCAGCCCTGATGTCTCTCATGATAGCAGGTGGTTAAATAGAAATTCGCTGCTCAGCTGACCCGGTAGGAGCAAACGTATGCCAAAAATGTACACAGAATGAGCTTTTCAGTGAATAGCAGCCAGGCACATTTTAGCTAGTTTTACTTGTAAATGGGGTTGGAAATGCTTTTCAGGCTCAGTACTGGGCTCAAAACATGCAGCCCTGAGGTCTCTCATGAAAGCAGGTGGTTAAATAGAAATTCGCAGCTCAGCTGACCCGGTAGGAGCAAACATATGCCAAAAATGTACACAGAATGAGCTTTTCAGTGAAGAGAAGCCAGGCACATTTTAGCTAGTTTTACTTGTAAGTGGGGTTGGAAATGCTTTTCAGGCTCAGTACTGGGCTCAAAACATGCAGCCCTGAGGTCCCTCATGAAAGCAGGTGGTTAAATAGAAATTCGCTGCTCAGCTGACCCGGCAGGAGCAAACATATGCTAAAAATGTACTCAGAATGAGCTTTTCAGTGAAGAGAAGCCAGGCACATTTTAGCTAGTTTTACTTGTAAGTGGGGTTGGAAACGCTTTTCAGGATCAGTACTGGGCTCAAAACATTCAGCCCTGAGGTCTCTCATGATAGCAGGTGGTTAAATAGAAATTCGCTGCTCAGCTGACCCGGCAGGAGCAAACGTATGCTAAAAATGTACTCAGAATGAGCTTTTCAGTGAAGAGAAGCCAGGCACATTTTAGCCCAGTTTTACTTGTAAGTGGGGTTGGAAATGCTTTTCAGGCTCAGTACTGGGCTCAAAACATGCAGCCCTGAGGTCTCTCATATAAGCAGGTGGTTAAATAGAAATTTGCTGCTCAGCTGACCAGGTAGGAGCAAACGTATGCCAAAAATGTACACAGAATGAGCTTTTCAGTGAAGAGCAGCCAGGCACATTTTAGCTAGTTTTACTTGTAAGTGGGGTTGGAAACGCTTTTCAGGATCAGTACTGGGCTCAAAACATGCAGCCCTGAGGTCTCTCATGATAGCAGGTGGTTAAATAGAAATTCGCTGCTCAGCTGACCCGGCAGGAGCAAACGTATGCTAAAAATGTACTCAGAATGAGCTTTTCAGTGAATAGCAGCCAGGCACATTTTAGCTAGTTTTACTTGTAAGTGGGGTTGGAAATGCTTTTCAGGCTCAGTACTGGGCTCAAAACATGCAGCCCTGAGGTCTCTCATGATAGCAGGTGGTTAAATAGAAATTCGCTGCTCAGCTGACCCGGCAGGAGCAAACGTATGCTAAAAATGTACTCAGAATGAGCTTTTCAGTGAATAGCAGCCAGGCACATTTTAGCTAGTTTTACTTGTAAGTGGGGTTGGAAATGCTTTTCAGGCTCAGTACTGGGCTCAAAACATGCAGCCCTGAGGTCTCTCATATAAGCAGGTGGTTAAATAGAAATTCGCTGCTCAGCTGACCCGGTAGGAGCAAACGTATGCCAAAAATGTACACAGAATGAGCTTTTCAGTGAATAGCAGCCAGGCACATTTTAGCTAGTTTTACTTGTAAATGGGGTTGGAAAAGCTTTTCAGGCTCAGTACTGGGCTCAAAACATGCAGCCCTGAGGTCTCTCATGAAAGCAGGTGGTTAAATAGAAATTCGCAGCTCAGCTGACCCGGTAGGAGCAAACATATGCCAAAAATGTACACAGAATGAGCTTTTCAGTGAAGAGAAGCCAGGCACATTTTAGCTAGTTTTACTTGTAAGTGGGGTTGGAAATGCTTTTCAGGCTCAGTACTGGGCTCAAAACATGCAGCCCTGAGGTCCCTCATGAAAGCAGGTGGTTAAATAGAAATTCGCTGCTCAGCTGACCCGGTAGGAGCAAACGTATGCCAAAAATGTACACAGAATGTGCTTTTCAGTGAATAGCAGCCAGGCACATTTTAGCTAGTTTTACTTGTAAGTGGGGTTGGAAATGCTTTTCAGGCTCAGTACTGGGCTCAAAACACACAGCCCTGAGGTATCTCATGATAGCAGGTGGTTAAATAGAAATTTGCTGCTCAGCTGACCCGGCAGGAGCAAACGTATGCTAAAAATGTACTCAGAATGAGCTTTTCAGTAAAGAGAAGCCAGGCACATTTTAGCTAGTTTTACTTGTAAGTGGGGTTGGAAACGCTTTTCAGGATCAGTACTGGGCTCAAAACATGCAGCCCTGAGGTCTCTCATGATAGCAGGTGGTTAAATAGAAATTCGCTGCTCAGCTGACCCGGTAGGAGCAAACGTATGCCAAAAATGTACACAGAATGAGCTTTTCAGTGAAGAGAAGCCAGGCACATTTTAGCTAGTTTTACTTGTAAGTGGGGTTGGAAACGCTTTTCAGGATCAGTACTGGGCTCAAAACATGCAGCCCTGAGGTCCCTCATGAAAGCAGGTGGTTAAATAGAAATTCGCTGCTCAGCTGACCCGGTAGGAGCAAACGTATTCCAAAAATGTACACAGAATGTGCTTTTCAGTGAATAGCAGCCAGGCACATTTTAGCTAGTTTTACTTGTAAGTGGGGTTGGAAATGCTTTTCAGGCTCAGTACTGGGCTCAAAACATGCAGCCCTGAGGTCTCTCATGATAGCAGGTGGTTAAATAGAAATTTGCTGCTCAGCTGACCCGGCAGGAGCAAACGTATGCTAAAAATGTACTCAGAATGAGCTTTTCAGTGAAGAGAAGCCAGGCACATTTTAGCTAGTTTTACTTGTAAGTGGGGTTGGAAACGCTTTTCAGGATCAGTACTGGGCTCAAAACATGCAGCCCTGAGGTCTCTCATGATAGCAGGTGGTTAAATAGAAATTCGCTGCTCAGCTGACCCGGCAGGAGCAAACGTATGCTAAAAATGTACTCAGAATGAGCTTTTCAGTGAAGAGAAGCCAGGCACATTTTAGCCCAGTTTTACTTGTAAGTGGGGTTGGAAATGCTTTTCAGGCTCAGTACTGGGCTCAAAACATGCAGCCCTGAGGTCTCTCATATAAGCAGGTGGTTAAATAGAAATTCGCTGCTCAGCTGACCAGGTAGGAGCAAACGTATGCCAAAAATGTACACAGAATGAGCTTTTCAGTGAAGAGCAGTCAGGCACATTTTAGCTAGTTTTACTTGTAAGTGGGGTTGGAAACGCTTTTCAGGATCAGTACTGGGCTCAAAACATGCAGCCCTGATGTCTCTCATGATAGCAGGTGGTTAAATAGAAATTCGCTGCTCAGCTGACCCGGCAGGAGCAAACGTATGCTAAAAATGTACTCAGAATGAGCTTTTCAGTGAATAGCAGCCAGGCACATTTTAGCTAGTTTTACTTGTAAGTGGGGTTGGAAATGCTTTTCAGGCTCAGTACTGGGCTCAAAACATGCAGCCCTGAGGTCTCTCATATAAGCAGGTGGTTAAATAGAAATTCGCTGCTCAGCTGACCCGGTAGGAGCAAACGTATGCCAAAAATGTACACAGAATGAGCTTTTCAGTGAAGAGCAGCCAGGCACATTTTAGCTAGTTTTACTTGTAAGTGGGGTTGGAAACGCTTTTCAGGATCAGTACCGGGCTCAAAACATGCAGCCCTGAGGTCTCTCATGATAGCAGGTGGTTAAATAGAAATTCGCTGCTCAGCTGACCCGGTAGGAGCAAACGTATGCCAAAAATGTACACAGAATGAGCTTTTCAGTGAATAGCAGCCAGGCACATTTTAGCTAGTTTTACTTGTAAATGGGGTTGGAAACGCTTTTCAGGCTCAGTACTGGGCTCAAAACATGCAGCCCTGAGGTCTCTCATGAAAGCAGGTGGTTAAATAGAAATTCGCAGCTCAGCTGACCCGGTAGGAGCAAACATATGCCAAAAATGTACACAGAATGAGCTTTTCAGTGAAGAGAAGCCAGGCACATTTTAGCTAGTTTTACTTGTAAGTGGGGTTGGAAATGCTTTTCAGGCTCAGTACTGGGCTCAAAACATGCAGCCCTAAGGTCCCTCATGAAAGCAGGTGGTTAAATAGAAATTCGCTGCTCAGCTGACCCGGTAGGAGCAAACGTATGCCAAAAATGTACACAGAATGTGCTTTTCAGTGAATAGCAGCCAGGCACATTTTAGCTAGTTTTACTTGTAAGTGGGGTTGGAAATGCTTTTCAGGCTCAGTACTGGGCTCAAAACATGCAGCCCTGAGGTCTCTCATGATAGCAGGTGGTTAAATAGAAATTTGCTGCTCAGCTGACCCGGCAGGAGCAAACGTATGCTAAAAATGTACTCAGAATGAGCTTTTCAGTGAAGAGAAGCCAGGCACATTTTAGCTAGTTTTACTTGTAAGTGGGGTTGGAAACGCTTTTCAGGATCAGTACTGGGCTCAAAACATGCAGCCCTGAGGTCTCTCATGATAGCAGGTGGTTAAATAGAAATTCGCTGCTCAGCTGACCCGGCAGGAGCAAACGTATGCTAAAAATGTACTCAGAATGAGCTTTTCAGTGAATAGCAGCCAGGCACATTTTAGCTAGTTTTACTTGTAAGTGGGGTTGGAAATGCTTTTCAGGCTCAGTACTGTGCTCAAAACATGCAGCCCTGAGGTCTCTCATGATAGCAGGTGGTTAAATAGAAATTCGCTGCTCAGCTGACCCGGCAGGAGCAAACGTATGCTAAAAATGTACTCAGAATGAGCTTTTCAGTGAAGAGAAGCCAGGCACATTTTAGCCCAGTTTTACTTGTAAGTGGGGTTGGAAATGCTTTTCAGGCTCAGTACTGGGCTCAAAACATGCAGCCCTGAGGTCTCTCATATAAGCAGGTGGTTAAATAGAAATTCGCTGCTCAGCTGACCAGGTAGGAGCAAACGTATGCCAAAAATGTACACAGAATGAGCTTTTCAGTGAAGAGCAGCCAGGCACATTTTAGCTAGTTTTACTTGTAAGTGGGGTTGGAAATGCTTTTCAGGCTCAGTACTGGGCTCAAAACATGCAGCCCTGAGGTCTCTCATGATAGCAGGTGGTTAAATAGAAATTCGCTGCTCAGCTGACCCGGCAGGAGCAAACGTATGCTAAAAATGTACTCAGAATGAGCTTTTCAGTGAATAGCAGCCAGGCACATTTTAGCTAGTTTTACTTGTAAGTGGGGTTGGAAACGCTTTTCAGGATCAGTACTGGGCTCAAAACATGCAGCCCTGAGGTCTCTCATGATAGCAGGTGGTTAAATAGAAATTCGCTGCTCAGCTGACCCGGCAGGAGCAAACGTATGCTAAAAATGTACTCAGAATGAGCTTTTCAGTGAATAGCAGCCAGGCACATTTTAGCTAGTTTTACTTGTAAGTGGGGTTGGAAATGCTTTTCAGGCTCAGTACTGGGCTCAAAACATGCAGCCCTGAGGTCTCTCATGATAGCAGGTGGTTAAATAGAAATTCGCTGCTCAGCTGACCCGGCAGGAGCAAACGTATGCTAAAAATGTACTCAGAATGAGCTTTTCAGTGAAGAGAAGCCAGGCACATTTTAGCCATGTTTTACTTGTAAGTGGGGTTGGAAATGCTTTTCAGGCTCAGTACTGGGCTCAAAACATGCATCCCTGAGGTCTCTCATATAAGCAGGTGGTTAAATAGAAATTCGCTGCTCAGCTGACCAGGTAGGAGCAAACGTATGCCAAAAATGTACACAGAATGAGCTTTTCAGTGAAGAGCAGCCAGGCACATTTTAGCTAGTTTTACTTGTAAGTGGGGTTGGAAACGCTTTTCAGGATCAGTACTGGGCTCAAAACATGCAGCCCTGATGTCTCTCATGATAGCAGGTGGTTAAATAGAAATTCGCTGCTCAGCTGACCCGGTAGGAGCAAACGTATGCCAAAAATGTACACAGAATGAGCTTTTCAGTGAATAGCAGCCAGGCACATTTTAGCTAGTTTTACTTGTAAATGGGGTTGGAAATGCTTTTCAGGCTCAGTACTGGGCTCAAAACATGCAGCCCTGAGGTCTCTCATGAAAGCAGGTGGTTAAATAGAAATTCGCAGCTCAGCTGACCCGGTAGGAGCAAACATATGCCAAAAATGTACACAGAATGAGCTTTTCAGTGAAGAGAAGCCAGGCACATTTTAGCTAGTTTTACTTGTAAGTGGGGTTGGAAATGCTTTTCAGGCTCAGTACTGGGCTCAAAACATGCAGCCCTGAGGTCCCTCATGAAAGCAGGTGGTTAAATAGAAATTCGCTGCTCAGCTGACCCGGCAGGAGCAAACATATGCTAAAAATGTACTCAGAATGAGCTTTTCAGTGAAGAGAAGCCAGGCACATTTTAGCTAGTTTTACTTGTAAGTGGGGTTGGAAACGCTTTTCAGGATCAGTACTGGGCTCAAAACATGCAGCCCTGAGGTCTCTCATGATAGCAGGTGGTTAAATAGAAATTCGCTGCTCAGCTGACCCGGCAGGAGCAAACGTATGCTAAAAATGTACTCAGAATGAGCTTTTCAGTGAAGAGAAGCCAGGCACATTTTAGCCCAGTTTTACTTGTAAGTGGGGTTGGAAATGCTTTTCAGGCTCAGTACTGGGCTCAAAACATGCAGCCCTGAGGTCTCTCATATAAGCAGGTGGTTAAATAGAAATGTGCTGCTCAGCTGACCAGGTAGGAGCAAACGTATGCCAAAAATGTACACAGAATGAGCTTTTCAGTGAAGAGCAGCCAGGCACATTTTAGCTAGTTTTACTTGTAAGTGGGGTTGGAAACGCTTTTCAGGATCAGTACTGGGCTCAAAACATGCAGCCCTGAGGTCTCTCATGATAGCAGGTGGTTAAATAGAAATTCGCTGCTCAGCTGACCCGGCAGGAGCAAACGTATGCTAAAAATGTACTCAGAATGAGCTTTTCAGTGAATAGCAGCCAGGCACATTTTAGCTAGTTTTACTTGTAAGTGGGGTTGGAAATGCTTTTCAGGCTCAGTACTGGGCTCAAAACATGCAGCCCTGAGGTCTCTCATGATAGCAGGTGGTTAAATAGAAATTCGCTGCTCAGCTGACCCGGCAGGAGCAAACGTATGCTAAAAATGTACTCAGAATGAGCTTTTCAGTGAAGAGAAGCCAGGCACATTTTAGCCCAGTTTTACTTGTAAGTGGGGTTGGAAATGCTTTTCAGGCTCAGTACTGGGCTCAAAACATGCAGCCCTGAGGTCTCTCATATAAGCAGGTGGTTAAATAGAAATTCGCTGCTCAGCTGACCAGGTAGGAGCAAACGTATGCCAAAAATGTACACAGAATGAGCTTTTCAGTGAAGAGCAGCCAGGCACATTTTAGCTAGTTTTACTTGTAAGTGGGGTTGGAAATGCTTTTCAGGCTCAGTACTGGGCTCAAAACATGCAGCCCTGAGGTCTCTCATGATAGCAGGTGGTTAAATAGAAATTCGCTGCTCAGCTGACCCGGCAGGAGCAAACGTATGCTAAAAATGTACTCAGAATGAGCTTTTCAGTGAATAGCAGCCAGGCACATTTTAGCTAGTTTTACTTGTAAGTGGGGTTGGAAACGCTTTTCAGGATCAGTACTGGGCTCAAAACATGCAGCCCTGAGGTCTCTCATGATAGCAGGTGGTTAAATAGAAATTCGCTGCTCAGCTGACCCGGCAGGAGCAAACGTATGCTAAAAATGTACTCAGAATGAGCTTTTCAGTGAATAGCAGCCAGGCACATTTTAGCTAGTTTTACTTGTAAGTGGGGTTGGAAATGCTTTTCAGGCTCAGTACTGGGCTCAAAACATGCAGCCCTGAGGTCTCTCATGATAGCAGGTGGTTAAATAGAAATTCGCTGCTCAGCTGACCCGGCAGGAGCAAACGTATGCTAAAAATGTACTCAGAATGAGCTTTTCAGTGAAGAGAAGCCAGGCACATTTTAGCCATGTTTTACTTGTAAGTGGGGTTGGAAATGCTTTTCAGGCTCAGTACTGGGCTCAAAACATGCATCCCTGAGGTCTCTCATATAAGCAGGTGGTTAAATAGAAATTCGCTGCTCAGCTGACCAGGTAGGAGCAAACGTATGCCAAAAATGTACACAGAATGAGCTTTTCAGTGAAGAGCAGCCAGGCACATTTTAGCTAGTTTTACTTGTAAGTGGGGTTGGAAACGCTTTTCAGGATCAGTACTGGGCTCAAAACATGCAGCCCTGATGTCTCTCATGATAGCAGGTGGTTAAATAGAAATTCGCTGCTCAGCTGACCCGGTAGGAGCAAACGTATGCCAAAAATGTACACAGAATGAGCTTTTCAGTGAATAGCAGCCAGGCACATTTTAGCTAGTTTTACTTGTAAATGGGGTTGGAAATGCTTTTCAGGCTCAGTACTGGGCTCAAAACATGCAGCCCTGAGGTCTCTCATGAAAGCAGGTGGTTAAATAGAAATTCGCAGCTCAGCTGACCCGGTAGGAGCAAACATATGCCAAAAATGTACACAGAATGAGCTTTTCAGTGAAGAGAAGCCAGGCACATTTTAGCTAGTTTTACTTGTAAGTGGGGTTGGAAATGCTTTTCAGGCTCAGTACTGGGCTCAAAACATGCAGCCCTGAGGTCCCTCATGAAAGCAGGTGGTTAAATAGAAATTCGCTGCTCAGCTGACCCGGCAGGAGCAAACATATGCTAAAAATGTACTCAGAATGAGCTTTTCAGTGAAGAGAAGCCAGGCACATTTTAGCTAGTTTTACTTGTAAGTGGGGTTGGAAACGCTTTTCAGGATCAGTACTGGGCTCAAAACATGCAGCCCTGAGGTCTCTCATGATAGCAGGTGGTTAAATAGAAATTCGCTGCTCAGCTGACCCGGCAGGAGCAAACGTATGCTAAAAATGTACTCAGAATGAGCTTTTCAGTGAAGAGAAGCCAGGCACATTTTAGCCCAGTTTTACTTGTAAGTGGGGTTGGAAATGCTTTTCAGGCTCAGTACTGGGCTCAAAACATGCAGCCCTGAGGTCTCTCATATAAGCAGGTGGTTAAATAGAAATTTGCTGCTCAGCTGACCAGGTAGGAGCAAACGTATGCCAAAAATGTACACAGAATGAGCTTTTCAGTGAAGAGCAGCCAGGCACATTTTAGCTAGTTTTACTTGTAAGTGGGGTTGGAAACGCTTTTCAGGATCAGTACTGGGCTCAAAACATGCAGCCCTGAGGTCTCTCATGATAGCAGGTGGTTAAATAGAAATTCGCTGCTCAGCTGACCCGGCAGGAGCAAACGTATGCTAAAAATGTACTCAGAATGAGCTTTTCAGTGAATAGCAGCCAGGCACATTTTAGCTAGTTTTACTTGTAAGTGGGGTTGGAAGTGCTTTTCAGGCTCAGTACTGGGCTCAAAACATGCAGCCCTGAGGTCTCTCAAGAAAGCAGGTGGTTAAATAGAAATTCGCTGCTCAGCTGACCCGGTAGGAGCAGACGTATGCCAAAAATGTACACAGAATGAGCTTTTCAGTGAATAGCAGCCAGGCACATTTTAGCTAGTTTTACTTGTAAGTGGGGTTGGAAATGCTTTTCAGGCTCAGTACTGGGCTCAAAACATGCAGCCCTGAGGTCTCTCATATAAGCAGGTAGTTAAATAGAAATTTGCTGCTCAGCTGACCCGGTAGGACCAAACGTATGCCAAAAATGAACACAGAATGAGCTTTTCAGTGAAGAGCAGCCAGGCACATTTTAGCTAGTTTTACTTGTAAGTGGGGTTGGAAACGCTTTTCAGGATCAGTACTGGGCTCAAAACATGCAGCCCTGAGGTCTCTCATGATAGCAGGTGGTTAAATAGAAATTCGCAGCTCAGCTGACCTGGTAGGAGCAAACGTATGCCAAAAATGTACACAGATTGAGCTTTTCAGTGAATAGTAGCCAGGCACATTTTAGCTAGTTTTACTTGTAAGTGGGGTTGGAAACGCTTTTCAGGATCAGTACTGGGCTCAAAACATGCAGCCCTGAGGTCTCTCATGATAGCAGGTGGTTAAATAGAAATTTGCTGCTCAGCTGACCCGGCAGGAGCAAACGTATGCTAAAAATGTTCTCAGAATGAGCTTTTCAGTGAAGAGAAGCCAGGCACATTTTAGCAGTTTTACTTGTAAGTGGGGTTGGAAATGCTTTTCAGGCTCAGTACTGGGCTCAAAACATGCAGCCCTGAGGTCTCTCATGATAGCAGGTGGTTAAATAGAAATTTGCTGCTCTGCTGACCCGGCAGGAGCAAACGTATGCTAAAAATGTTCTCAGAATGAGCTTTTCAGTGAAGAGAAGCCAGGCACATTTTAGCTAGTTTTACTTGTAAGTGGGGTTGGAAATGCTTTTCAGGCTCAGTACTGGGCTCAAAACATGCAGCCCTGAGGTCTCTCATATAAGCAGGTGGTTAAATAGAAATTCGCAGCTCAGCTGACCCGGTAGGAGCAAACATATGCCAAAAATGTACACAGAATGAGCTTTTCAGTGAAGAGAAGCCAGGCACATTTTAGCTAGTTTTACTTGTAAGTGGGGTTGGAAATGCTTTTCAGGCTCAGTACTGGGCTCAAAACATGCAGCCCTGAGGTCCCTCATGAAAGCAGGTGGTTAAATAGAAATTCGCTGCTCAGCTGACCCGGCAGGAGCAAACATATGCTAAAAATGTACTCAGAATGAGCTTTTCAGTGAAGAGAAGCCAGGCACATTTTAGCTAGTTTTACTTGTAAGTGGGGTTGGAAACGCTTTTCAGGATCAGTACTGGGCTCAAAACATGCAGCCCTGAGGTCTCTCATGATAGCAGGTGGTTAAATAGAAATTCGCTGCTCAGCTGACCCGGCAGGAGCAAACGTATGCTAAAAATGTACTCAGAATGAGCTTTTCAGTGAAGAGAAGCCAGGCACATTTTAGCCCAGTTTTACTTGTAAGTGGGGTTGGAAATGCTTTTCAGGCTCAGTACTGGGCTCAAAACATGCAGCCCTGAGGTCTCTCATATAAGCAGGTGGTTAAATAGAAATTTGCTGCTCAGCTGACCAGGTAGGAGCAAACGTATGCCAAAAATGTACACAGAATGAGCTTTTCAGTGAAGAGCAGCCAGGCACATTTTAGCTAGTTTTACTTGTAAGTGGGGTTGGAAACGCTTTTCAGGATCAGTACTGGGCTCAAAACATGCAGCCCTGAGGTCTCTCATGATAGCAGGTGGTTAAATAGAAATTCGCTGCTCAGCTGACCCGGCAGGAGCAAACGTATGCTAAAAATGTACTCAGAATGAGCTTTTCAGTGAATAGCAGCCAGGCACATTTTAGCTAGTTTTACTTGTAAGTGGGGTTGGAAGTGCTTTTCAGGCTCAGTACTGGGCTCAAAACATGCAGCCCTGAGGTCTCTCAAGAAAGCAGGTGGTTAAATAGAAATTCGCTGCTCAGCTGACCCGGTAGGAGCAGACGTATGCCAAAAATGTACACAGAATGAGCTTTTCAGTGAATAGCAGCCAGGCACATTTTAGCTAGTTTTACTTGTAAGTGGGGTTGGAAATGCTTTTCAGGCTCAGTACTGGGCTCAAAACATGCAGCCCTGAGGTCTCTCATATAAGCAGGTAGTTAAATAGAAATTTGCTGCTCAGCTGACCCGGTAGGAGCAAACGTATGCCAAAAATGAACACAGAATGAGCTTTTCAGTGAAGAGCAGCCAGGCATATTTTAGCTAGTTTTACTTGTAAGTGGGGTTGGAAACGCTTTTCAGGATCAGTACTGGGCTCAAAACATGCAGCCCTGAGGTCTCTCATGATAGCAGGTGGTTAAATAGAAATTTGCTGCTCAGCTGACCCGGCAGGAGCAAACGTATGCTAAAAATGTTCTCAGAATGAGCTTTTCAGTGAAGAGAAGCCAGGCACATTTTAGCAGTTTTACTTGTAAGTGGGGTTGGAAATGCTTTTCAGGCTCAGTACTGGGCTCAAAACATGCAGCCCTGAGGTCTCTCATGATAGCAGGTGGTTAAATAGAAATTTGCTGCTCTGCTGACCCGGCAGGAGCAAACGTATGCTAAAAATGTTCTCAGAATGAGCTTTTCAGTGAAGAGAAGCCAGGCACATTTTAGCTAGTTTTACTTGTAAGTGGGGTTGGAAATGCTTTTCAGGCTCAGTACTGGGCTCAAAACATGCAGCCCTGAGGTCTCTCATATAAGCAGGTGGTTAAATAGAAATTCGCTGCTCAGCTGACCCGGTAGGAGCAAACGTATGCCAAAAATGTACACAGAATGAGCTTTTCAGTGAATAGCAGCCAGGCACATTTTAGCTAGTTTTACTTGTAAGTGGGGTTGGAAATGCTTTTCAGGCTCAGTACTGGGCTCAAAACATGCAGCCCTGAAGTCTCTCATGAAAGCAGGTGGTTAAATAGAAATTCGCAGCTCAGCTGACCTGGTAGGAGCAAACGTATGCCAAAAATGTACACAGAATGAGCTTTTCAGTGAATAGTAGCCAGGCACATTTTAGCTAGTTTTACTTGTAAGTGGGGTTGGAAACGCTTTTCAGGATCAGTACTGGGCTCAAAACATGCAGCCCTGAGGTCTCTCATGATAGCAGGTGGTTAAATAGAAATTTGCTGCTCAGCTGACCCGGCAGGAGCAAACGTATGCTAAAAATGTTCTCAGAATGAGCTTTTCAGTGAAGAGAAGCCAGGCACATTTTAGCTAGTTTTACTTGTAAGTGGGGTTGGAAATGCTTTTCAGGCTCAGTACTGGGCTCAAAACATGCAGCCCTGAGGTCTCTCATGATAGCAGGTGGTTAAATAGAAATTTGCTGCTCAGCTGACCCGGCAGGAGCAAACGTATGCTAAAAATGTTCTCAGAATGAGCTTTTCAGTGAAGAGAAGCCAGGCACATTTTAGCTAGTTTTACTTGTAAGTGGGGTTGGAAATGCTTTTCAGGCTCAGTACTGGGCTCAAAACATGCAGCCCTGAGGTCTCTCATATAAGCAGGTGGTTAAATATAAATTCGCTGCTCAGCTGACCCGGTAGGAGCAAACGTATACCAAAAATGTACACAGAATGAGCTTTTCAGTGAAGAGCAGCCAGGCACATTTTAGCTAGTTTTACTTGTAAGTGGGGTTGGAAACGCTTTTCAGGATCAGTACTGGGCTCAAAACATGCAGCCCTGAGGTCTCTCATGATAGCAGGTGGTTAAATAGAAATTCGCTGCTCAGCTGACCCGGTAGGAGCAAACGTATGCCAAAAATGTACACAGAATGAGCTTTTCAGTGAATAGCAGCCAGGCACATTTTAGCTAGTTTTACTTGTAAATGGGGTTGGAAACGCTTTTCAGGCTCAGTACTGGGCTCAAAACATGCAGCCCTGAGGTCTCTCATGAAAGCAGGTGGTTAAATAGAAATTCGCAGCTCAGCTGACCCGGTAGGAGCAAACATATGCCAAAAATGTACACAGAATGAGCTTTTCAGTGAAGAGAAGCCAGGCACATTTTAGCTAGTTTTACTTGTAAGTGGGGTTGGAAATGCTTTTCAGGCTCAGTACTGGGCTCAAAACATGCATCCCTGAGGTCCCTCATGAAAGCAGGTGGTTAAATAGAAATTCGCTGCTCAGCTGACCCGGTAGGAGCAAACGTATGCCAAAAATGAACACAGAATGAGCTTTTCAGTGAAGAGCAGCCAGGCACATTTTAGCTAGTTTTACTTGTAAGTGGGGTTGGAAACGCTTTTCAGGATCAGTACTGGGCTCAAAACATGCAGCCCTGAGGTCTCTCATGATAGCAGGTGGTTAAATAGAAATTCGCAGCTCAGCTGACCTGGTAGGAGCAAACGTATGCCAAAAATGTACACAGAATGAGCTTTTCAGTGAATAGTAGCCAGGCACATTTTAGCTAGTTTTACTTGTAAGTGGGGTTGGAAACGCTTTTCAGGATCAGTACTGGGCTCAAAACATGCAGCCCTGAGGTCTCTCATGATAGCAGGTGGTTAAATAGAAATTTGCTGCTCAGCTGACCCGGCAGGAGCAAACGTATGCTAAAAATGTTCTCAGAATGAGCTTTTCAGTGAAGAGAAGCCAGGCACATTTTAGCAGTTTTACTTGTAAGTGGGGTTGGAAATGCTTTTCAGGCTCAGTACTGGGCTCAAAACATGCAGCCCTGAGGTCTCTCATGATAGCAGGTGGTTAAATAGAAATTTGCTGCTCAGCTGACCCGGCAGGAGCAAACGTATGCTAAAAATGTTCTCAGAATGAGCTTTTCAGTGAAGAGAAGCCAGGCACATTTTAGCTAGTTTTACTTGTAAGTGGGGTTGGAAATGCTTTTCAGGCTCAGTACTGGGCTCAAAACATGCAGCCCTGAGGTCTCTCATATAAGCAGGTGGTTAAATAGAAATTCGCTGCTCAGCTGACCCGGTAGGAGCAAACGTATGCCAAAAATGTACACAGAATGAGCTTTTCAGTGAATAGCAGCCAGGCACATTTTAGCTAGTTTTACTTGTAAGTGGGGTTGGAAATGCTTTTCAGGCTCAGTACTGGGCTCAAAACATGCAGCCCTGAAGTCTCTCATGAAAGCAGGTGGTTAAATAGAAATTCGCAGCTCAGCTGACCTGGTAGGAGCAAACGTATGCCAAAAATGTACACAGAATGAGCTTTTCAGTGAATAGTAGCCAGGCACATTTTAGCTAGTTTTACTTGTAAGTGGGGTTGGAAACGCTTTTCAGGATCAGTACTGGGCTCAAAACATGCAGCCCTGAGGTCTCTCATGATAGCAGGTGGTTAAATAGAAATTCGCTGCTCAGCTGACCCGGCAGGAGCAAACGTATGCTAAAAATGTACTCAGAATGAGCTTTTCAGTGAAGAGAAGCCAGGCACATTTTAGCCATGTTTTACTTGTAAGTGGGGTTGGAAATGCTTTTCAGGCTCAGTACTGGGCTCAAAACATGCATCCCTGAGGTCTCTCATATAAGCAGGTGGTTAAATAGAAATTCGCTGCTCAGCTGACCAGGTAGGAGCAAACGTATGCCAAAAATGTACACAGAATGAGCTTTTCAGTGAAGAGCAGCCAGGCACATTTTAGCTAGTTTTACTTGTAAGTGGGGTTGGAAACGCTTTTCAGGATCAGTACTGGGCTCAAAACATGCAGCCCTGATGTCTCTCATGATAGCAGGTGGTTAAATAGAAATTCGCTGCTCAGCTGACCCGGTAGGAGCAAACGTATGCCAAAAATGTACACAGAATGAGCTTTTCAGTGAATAGCAGCCAGGCACATTTTAGCTAGTTTTACTTGTAAATGGGGTTGGAAATGCTTTTCAGGCTCAGTACTGGGCTCAAAACATGCAGCCCTGAGGTCTCTCATGAAAGCAGGTGGTTAAATAGAAATTCGCAGCTCAGCTGACCCGGTAGGAGCAAACATATGCCAAAAATGTACACAGAATGAGCTTTTCAGTGAAGAGAAGCCAGGCACATTTTAGCTAGTTTTACTTGTAAGTGGGGTTGGAAATGCTTTTCAGGCTCAGTACTGGGCTCAAAACATGCAGCCCTGAGGTCCCTCATGAAAGCAGGTGGTTAAATAGAAATTCGCTGCTCAGCTGACCCGGCAGGAGCAAACATATGCTAAAAATGTACTCAGAATGAGCTTTTCAGTGAAGAGAAGCCAGGCACATTTTAGCTAGTTTTACTTGTAAGTGGGGTTGGAAACGCTTTTCAGGATCAGTACTGGGCTCAAAACATGCAGCCCTGAGGTCTCTCATGATAGCAGGTGGTTAAATAGAAATTCGCTGCTCAGCTGACCCGGCAGGAGCAAACGTATGCTAAAAATGTACTCAGAATGAGCTTTTCAGTGAAGAGAAGCCAGGCACATTTTAGCCCAGTTTTACTTGTAAGTGGGGTTGGAAATGCTTTTCAGGCTCAGTACTGGGCTCAAAACATGCAGCCCTGAGGTCTCTCATATAAGCAGGTGGTTAAATAGAAATTTGCTGCTCAGCTGACCAGGTAGGAGCAAACGTATGCCAAAAATGTACACAGAATGAGCTTTTCAGTGAAGAGCAGCCAGGCACATTTTAGCTAGTTTTACTTGTAAGTGGGGTTGGAAACGCTTTTCAGGATCAGTACTGGGCTCAAAACATGCAGCCCTGAGGTCTCTCATGATAGCAGGTGGTTAAATAGAAATTCGCTGCTCAGCTGACCCGGCAGGAGCAAACGTATGCTAAAAATGTACTCAGAATGAGCTTTTCAGTGAATAGCAGCCAGGCACATTTTAGCTAGTTTTACTTGTAAGTGGGGTTGGAAGTGCTTTTCAGGCTCAGTACTGGGCTCAAAACATGCAGCCCTGAGGTCTCTCAAGAAAGCAGGTGGTTAAATAGAAATTCGCTGCTCAGCTGACCCGGTAGGAGCAGACGTATGCCAAAAATTTACACAGAATGAGCTTTTCAGTGAATAGCAGCCAGGCACATTTTAGCTAGTTTTACTTGTAAGTGGGGTTGGAAATGCTTTTCAGGCTCAGTACTGGGCTCAAAACATGCAGCCCTGAGGTCTCTCATATAAGCAGGTAGTTAAATAGAAATTTGCTGCTCAGCTGACCCGGTAGGAGCAAACGTATGCCAAAAATGAACACAGAATGAGCTTTTCAGTGAAGAGCAGCCAGGCACATTTTAGCTAGTTTTACTTGTAAGTGGGGTTGGAAACGCTTTTCAGGATCAGTACTGGGCTCAAAACATGCAGCCCTGAGGTCTCTCATGATAGCAGGTGGTTAAATAGAAATTCGCAGCTCAGCTGACCTGGTAGGAGCAAACGTATGCCAAAAATGTACACAGAATGAGCTTTTCAGTGAATAGTAGCCAGGCACATTTTAGCTAGTTTTACTTGTAAGTGGGGTTGGAAACGCTTTTCAGGATCAGTACTGGGCTCAAAACATGCAGCCCTGAGGTCTCTCATGATAGCAGGTGGTTAAATAGAAATTTGCTGCTCAGCTGACCCGGCAGGAGCAAACGTATGCTAAAAATGTTCTCAGAATGAGCTTTTCAGTGAAGAGAAGCCAGGCACATTTTAGCAGTTTTACTTGTAAGTGGGGTTGGAAATGCTTTTCAGGCTCAGTACTGGGCTCAAAACATGCAGCCCTGAGGTCTCTCATGATAGCAGGTGGTTAAATAGAAATTTGCTGCTCTGCTGACCCGGCAGGAGCAAACGTATGCTAAAAATGTTCTCAGAATGAGCTTTTCAGTGAAGAGAAGCCAGGCACATTTTAGCTAGTTTTACTTGTAAGTGGGGTTGGAAATGCTTTTCAGGCTCAGTACTGGGCTCAAAACATGCAGCCCTGAGGTCTCTCATATAAGCAGGTGGTTAAATAGAAATTCGCAGCTCAGCTGACCCGGTAGGAGCAAACATATGCCAAAAATGTACACAGAATGAGCTTTTCAGTGAAGAGAAGCCAGGCATATTTTAGCTAGTTTTACTTGTAAGTGGGGTTGGAAATGCTTTTCAGGCTCAGTACTGGGCTCAAAACATGCAGCCCTGAGGTCCCTCATGAAAGCAGGTGGTTAAATAGAAATTCGCTGCTCAGCTGACCCGGCAGGAGCAAACATATGCTAAAAATGTACTCAGAATGAGCTTTTCAGTGAAGAGAAGCCAGGCACATTTTAGCTAGTTTTACTTGTAAGTGGGGTTGGAAACGCTTTTCAGGATCAGTACTGGGCTCAAAACATGCAGCCCTGAGGTCTCTCATGATAGCAGGTGGTTAAATAGAAATTCGCTGCTCAGCTGACCCGGCAGGAGCAAACGTATGCTAAAAATGTACTCAGAATGAGCTTTTCAGTGAAGAGAAGCCAGGCACATTTTAGCCCAGTTTTACTTGTAAGTGGGGTTGGAAATGCTTTTCAGGCTCAGTACTGGGCTCAAAACATGCAGCCCTGAGGTCTCTCATATAAGCAGGTGGTTAAATAGAAATTTGCTGCTCAGCTGACCAGGTAGGAGCAAACGTATGCCAAAAATGTACACAGAATGAGCTTTTCAGTGAAGAGCAGCCAGGCACATTTTAGCTAGTTTTACTTGTAAGTGGGGTTGGAAACGCTTTTCAGGATCAGTACTGGGCTCAAAACATGCAGCCCTGAGGTCTCTCATGATAGCAGGTGGTTAAATAGAAATTCGCTGCTCAGCTGACCCGGCAGGAGCAAACGTATGCTAAAAATGTACTCAGAATGAGCTTTTCAGTGAATAGCAGCCAGGCACATTTTAGCTAGTTTTACTTGTAAGTGGGGTTGGAAGTGCTTTTCAGGCTCAGTACTGGGCTCAAAACATGCAGCCCTGAGGTCTCTCAAGAAAGCAGGTGGTTAAATAGAAATTCGCTGCTCAGCTGACCCGGTAGGAGCAGACGTATGCCAAAAATGTACACAGAATGAGCTTTTCAGTGAATAGCAGCCAGGCACATTTTAGCTAGTTTTACTTGTA
The DNA here is from genome assembly GCF_964263255.1 of Lissotriton vulgaris. Classification (NCBI taxonomy): domain Eukaryota; kingdom Metazoa; phylum Chordata; class Amphibia; order Caudata; family Salamandridae; genus Lissotriton; species Lissotriton vulgaris. Next base: position 1,416,426 of record NW_028244755.1, on the reverse strand, counting down.
AGTGGGGTTGGAAATGCTTTTCAGGCTCAGTACTGGGCTCAAAACATGCAGCCCTGAGGTCTCTCATATAAGCAGGTAGTTAAATAGAAATTTGCTGCTCAGCTGACCCGGTAGGAGCAAACGTATGCCAAAAATGAACACAGAATGAGCTTTTCAGTGAAGAGCAGCCAGGCACATTTTAGCTAGTTTTACTTGTAAGTGGGGTTGGAAACGCTTTTCAGGATCAGTACTGGGCTCAAAACATGCAGCCCTGAGGTCTCTCATGATAGCAGGTGGTTAAATAGAAATTCGCAGCTCAGCTGACCTGGTAGGAGCAAACGTATGCCAAAAATGTACACAGAATGAGCTTTTCAGTGAATAGTAGCCAGGCACATTTTAGCTAGTTTTACTTGTAAGTGGGGTTGGAAACGCTTTTCAGGATCAGTACTGGGCTCAAAACATGCAGCCCTGAGGTCTCTCATGATAGCAGGTGGTTAAATAGAAATTTGCTGCTCAGCTGACCCGGCAGGAGCAAACGTATGCTAAAAATGTTCTCAGAATGAGCTTTTCAGTGAAGAGAAGCCAGGCACATTTTAGCAGTTTTACTTGTAAGTGGGGTTGGAAATGCTTTTCAGGCTCAGTACTGGGCTCAAAACATGCAGCCCTGAGGTCTCTCATGATAGCAGGTGGTTAAATAGAAATTTGCTGCTCTGCTGACCCGGCAGGAGCAAACGTATGCTAAAAATGTTCTCAGAATGAGCTTTTCAGTGAAGAGAAGCCAGGCACATTTTAGCTAGTTTTACTTGTAAGTGGGGTTGGAAATGCTTTTCAGGCTCAGTACTGGGCTCAAAACATGCAGCCCTGAGGTCTCTCATATAAGCAGGTGGTTAAATAGAAATTCGCTGCTCAGCTGACCCGGTAGGAGCAAACGTATGCCAAAAATGTACACAGAATGAGCTTTTCAGTGAATAGCAGCCAGGCACATTTTAGCTAGTTTTACTTGTAAGTGGGGTTGGAAATGCTTTTCAGGCTCAGTACTGGGCTCAAAACATGCAGCCCTGAAGTCTCTCATGAAAGCAGGTGGTTAAATAGAAATTCGCAGCTCAGCTGACCTGGTAGGAGCAAACGTATGCCAAAAATGTACACAGAATGAGCTTTTCAGTGAATAGTAGCCAGGCACATTTTAGCTAGTTTTACTTGTAAGTGGGGTTGGAAACGCTTTTCAGGATCAGTACTGGGCTCAAAACATGCAGCCCTGAGGTCTCTCATGATAGCAGGTGGTTAAATAGAAATTTGCTGCTCAGCTGACCCGGCAGGAGCAAACGTATGCTAAAAATGTTCTCAGAATGAGCTTTTCAGTGAAGAGAAGCCAGGCACATTTTAGCTAGTTTTACTTGTAAGTGGGGTTGGAAATGCTTTTCAGGCTCAGTACTGGGCTCAAAACATGCAGCCCTGAGGTCTCTCATGATAGCAGGTGGTTAAATAGAAATTTGCTGCTCAGCTGACCCGGCAGGAGCAAACGTATGCTAAAAATGTTCTCAGAATGAGCTTTTCAGTGAAGAGAAGCCAGGCACATTTTAGCTAGTTTTACTTGTAAGTGGGGTTGGAAATGCTTTTCAGGCTCAGTACTGGGCTCAAAACATGCAGCCCTGAGGTCTCTCATATAAGCAGGTGGTTAAATATAAATTCGCTGCTCAGCTGACCTGGTAGGAGCAAACGTATGCCAAAAATGTACACAGAATGAGCTTTTCAGTGAAGAGCAGCCAGGCACATTTTAGCTAGTTTTACTTGTAAGTGGGGTTGGAAACGCTTTTCAGGATCAGTACTGGGCTCAAAACATGCAGCCCTGAGGTCTCTCATGATAGCAGGTGGTTAAATAGAAATTCGCTGCTCAGCTGACCCGGTAGGAGCAAACGTATGCCAAAAATGTACACAGAATGAGCTTTTCAGTGAATAGCAGCCAGGCACATTTTAGCTAGTTTTACTTGTAAATGGGGTTGGAAACGCTTTTCAGGCTCAGTACTGGGCTCAAAACATGCAGCCCTGAGGTCTCTCATGAAAGCAGGTGGTTAAATAGAAATTCGCAGCTCAGCTGACCCGGTAGGAGCAAACATATGCCAAAAATGTACACAGAATGAGCTTTTCAGTGAAGAGAAGCCAGGCACATTTTAGCTAGTTTTACTTGTAAGTGGGGTTGGAAATGCTTTTCAGGCTCAGTACTGGGCTCAAAACATGCATCCCTGAGGTCCCTCATGAAAGCAGGTGGTTAAATAGAAATTCGCTGCTCAGCTGACCCGGTAGGAGCAAACGTATGCCAAAAATGAACACAGAATGAGCTTTTCAGTGAAGAGCAGCCAGGCACATTTTAGCTAGTTTTACTTGTAAGTGGGGTTGGAAACGCTTTTCAGGATCAGTACTGGGCTCAAAACATGCAGCCCTGAGGTCTCTCATGATAGCAGGTGGTTAAATAGAAATTCGCAGCTCAGCTGACCTGGTAGGAGCAAACGTATGCCAAAAATGTACACAGAATGAGCTTTTCAGTGAATAGTAGCCAGGCACATTTTAGCTAGTTTTACTTGTAAGTGGGGTTGGAAACGCTTTTCAGGATCAGTACTGGGCTCAAAACATGCAGCCCTGAGGTCTCTCATGATAGCAGGTGGTTAAATAGAAATTTGCTGCTCAGCTGACCCGGCAGGAGCAAACGTATGCTAAAAATGTTCTCAGAATGAGCTTTTCAGTGAAGAGAAGCCAGGCACATTTTAGCAGTTTTACTTGTAAGTGGGGTTGGAAATGCTTTTCAGGCTCAGTACTGGGCTCAAAACATGCAGCCCTGAGGTCTCTCATGATAGCAGGTGGTTAAATAGAAATTTGCTGCTCAGCTGACCCGGCAGGAGCAAACGTATGCTAAAAATGTTCTCAGAATGAGCTTTTCAGTGAAGAGAAGCCAGGCACATTTTAGCTAGTTTTACTTGTAAGTGGGGTTGGAAATGCTTTTCAGGCTCAGTACTGGGCTCAAAACATGCAGCCCTGAGGTCTCTCATATAAGCAGGTGGTTAAATAGAAATTCGCTGCTCAGCTGACCCGGTAGGAGCAAACGTATGCCAAAAATGTACACAGAATGAGCTTTTCAGTGAATAGCAGCCAGGCACATTTTAGCTAGTTTTACTTGTAAGTGGGGTTGGAAATGCTTTTCAGGCTCAGTACTGGGCTCAAAACATGCAGCCCTGAAGTCTCTCATGAAAGCAGGTGGTTAAATAGAAATTCGCAGCTCAGCTGACCTGGTAGGAGCAAACGTATGCCAAAAATGTACACAGAATGAGCTTTTCAGTGAATAGTAGCCAGGCACATTTTAGCTAGTTTTACTTGTAAGTGGGGTTGGAAACGCTTTTCAGGATCAGTACTGGGCTCAAAACATGCAGCCCTGAGGTCTCTCATGATAGCAGGTGGTTAAATAGAAATTTGCTGCTCAGCTGACCCGGCAGGAGCAAACGTATGCTAAAAATGTTCTCAGAATGAGCTTTTCAGTGAAGAGAAGCCAGGCACATTTTAGCTAGTTTTACTTGTAAGTGGGGTTGGAAATGCTTTTCAGGCTCAGTACTGGGCTCAAAACATGCAGCCCTGAGGTCTCTCATGATAGCAGGTGGTTAAATAGAAATTTGCTGCTCAGCTGACCCGGCAGGAGCAAACGTATGCTAAAAATGTTCTCAGAATGAGCTTTTCAGTGAAGAGAAGCCAGGCACATTTTAGCTAGTTTTACTTGTAAGTGGGGTTGGAAATGCTTTTCAGGCTCAGTACTGGGCTCAAAACATGCAGCCCTGAGGTCTCTCATATAAGCAGGTGGTTAAATATAAATTCGCTGCTCAGCTGACCCGGTAGGAGCAAACGTATGCCAAAAATGTACACAGAATGAGCTTTTCAGTGAAGAGCAGCCAGGCACATTTTAGCTAGTTTTACTTGTAAGTGGGGTTGGAAACGCTTTTCAGGATCAGTACTGGGCTCAAAACATGCAGCCCTGAGGTCTCTCATGATAGCAGGTGGTTAAATAGAAATTCGCTGCTCAGCTGACCCGGTAGGAGCAAACGTATGCCAAAAATGTACACAGAATGAGCTTTTCAGTGAATAGCAGCCAGGCACATTTTAGCTAGTTTTACTTGTAAATGGGGTTGGAAACGCTTTTCAGGCTCAGTACTGGGCTCAAAACATGCAGCCCTGAGGTCTCTCATGAAAGCAGGTGGTTAAATAGAAATTCGCAGCTCAGCTGACCCGGTAGGAGCAAACATATGCCAAAAATGTACACAGAATGAGCTTTTCAGTGAAGAGAAGCCAGGCACATTTTAGCTAGTTTTACTTGTAAGTGGGGTTGGAAATGCTTTTCAGGCTCAGTACTAGGCTCAAAACATGCATCCCTGAGGTCCCTCATGAAAGCAGGTGGTTAAATAGAAATTCGCTGCTCAGCTGACCCGGTAGGAGCAAACGTATGCCAAAAATGTACACAGAATGAGCTTTTCAGTGAATAGCAGCCAGGCACATTTTAGCTAGTTTTACTTGTAAGTGGGGTTGGAAATGCTTTTCAGGCTCAGTACTGGGCTCAAAACATGCAGCCCTGAGGTCTCTCATGATAGCAGGTGGTTAAATAGAAATTTGCTGCTCAGCTGACCCGGCAGGAGCAAACGTATGCTAAAAATGTACTCAGAATGAGCTTTTCAGTGAAGAGAAGCCAGGCACATTTTAGCTAGTTTTACTTGTAAGTGGGGTTGGAAACGCTTTTCAGGATCAGTACTGGGCTCAAAACATGCAGCCCTGAGGTCTCTCATGATAGCAGGTGGTTAAATAGAAATTCGCTGCTCAGCTGACCCGGCAGGAGCAAACGTATGCTAAAAATGTACTCAGAATGAGCTTTTCAGTGAAGAGAAGCCAGGCACATTTTAGCCCAGTTTTACTTGTAAGTGGGGTTGGAAATGCTTTTCAGGCTCAGTACTGGGCTCAAAACATGCAGCCCTGAGGTCTCTCATATAAGCAGGTGGTTAAATAGAAATTCGCTGCTCAGCTGACCAGGTAGGAGCAAACGTATGCCAAAAATGTACACAGAATGAGCTTTTCAGTGAAGAGCAGCCAGGCACATTTTAGCTAGTTTTACTTGTAAGTGGGGTTGGAAACGCTTTTCAGGATCAGTACTGGGCTCAAAACATGCAGCCCTGAGGTCTCTCATGATAGCAGGTGGTTAAATAGAAATTCGCTGCTCAGCTGACCCGGCAGGAGCAAAAGTATGCTAAAAATGTACTCAGAATGAGCTTTTCAGTGAATAGCAGCCAGGCACATTTTAGCTAGTTTTACTTGTAAGTGGGGTTGGAAATGCTTTTCAGGCTCAGTACTGGGCTCAAAACATGCAGCCCTGAGGTCTCTCATGATAGCAGGTGGTTAAATAGAAATTCGCTGCTCAGCTGACCCGGCAGGAGCAAACGTATGCTAAAAATGTTCTCAGAATGAGCTTTTCAGTGAAGAGAAGCCAGGCACATTTTAGCTAGTTTTACTTGTAAGTGGGGTTGGAAATGCTTTTCAGGCTCAGTACTGGGCTCAAAACATGCAGCCCTGAGGTCTCTCATGATAGCAGGTGGTTAAATAGAAATTTGCTGCTCAGCTGACCCGGCAGGAGCAAACGTATGCTAAAAATGTTCTCAGAATGAGCTTTTCAGTGAAGAGAAGCCAGGCACATTTTAGCTAGTTTTACTTGTAAGTGGGGTTGGAAATGATTTTCAGGCTCAGTACTGGGCTCAAAACATGCAGCCCTGAGGTCTCTCATATAAGCAGGTGGTTAAATAGAAATTCGCTGCTCAGCTGACCCGGTAGGAGCAAACGTATGCCAAAAATGTACACAGAATGAGCTTTTCAGTGAAGAGCAGCCAGGCACATTTTAGCTAGTTTTACTTGTAAGTGGGGTTGGAAACGCTTTTCAGGATCAGTACTGGGCTCAAAACATGCAGCCCTGAGGTCTCTCATGATAGCAGGTGGTTAAATAGAAATTCGCTGCTCAGCTGACCCGGTAGGAGCAAACGTATGCCAAAAATGTACACAGAATGAACTTTTCAGTGAATAGCAGCCAGGCACATTTTACTAGTTTTACTTGTAAATGGGGTTGGAAACGCTTTTCAGGCTCAGTACTGGGCTCAAAACATGCAGCCCTGAGGTCCCTCATGAAAGCAGGTGGTTAAATAGAAATTCGCTGCTCAGCTGACCCTGTAGGAGCAAACGTATGCCAAAAATGTACACAGAATGAGCTTTTCAGTGAATAGCAGCCAGACACATTTTAGCTAGTTTTACTTGTAAGTGGGGTTGGAAATGCTTTTCAGGCTCAGTACTGGGCTCAAAACATGCAGCCCTGAGGTCTCTCATGATAGCAGGTGGTTAAATAGAAATTTGCTGCTCAGCTGACCCGGCAGGAGCAAACGTATGCTAAAAATGTACTCAGAATGAGCTTTTCAGTGAAGAGAAGCCAGGCACATTTTAGCTAGTTTTACTTGTAAGTGGGGTTGGAAACGCTTTTCAGGATCAGTACTGGGCTCAAAACATGCAGCCCTGAGGTCTCTCATGATAGCAGGTGGTTAAATAGAAATTCGCTGCTCAGCTGACCCGGCAGGAGCAAACGTATGCTAAAAATGTACTCAGAATGAGCTTTTCAGTGAAGAGAAGCCAGGCACATTTTAGCCCAGTTTTACTTGTAAGTGGGGTTGGAAATGCTTTTCAGGCTCAGTACTGGGCTCAAAACATGCAGCCCTGAGGTCTCTCATATAAGCAGGTGGTTAAATAGAAATTTGCTGCTCAGCTGACCAGGTAGGAGCAAACGTATGCCAAAAATGTACACAGAATGAGCTTTTCAGTGAAGAGCAGCCAGGCACATTTTAGCTAGTTTTACTTGTAAGTGGGGTTGGAAACGCTTTTCAGGATCAGTACTGGGCTCAAAACATGCAGCCCTGAGGTCTCTCATGATAGCAGGTGGTTAAATAGAAATTCGCTGCTCAGCTGACCCGGCAGGAGCAAACGTATGCTAAAAATGTACTCAGAATGAGCTTTTCAGTGAATAGCAGCCAGGCACATTTTAGCTAGTTTTACTTGTAAGTGGGGTTGGAAGTGCTTTTCAGGCTCAGTACTGGGCTCAAAACATGCAGCCCTGAGGTCTCTCAAGAAAGCAGGTGGTTAAATAGAAATTCGCTGCTCAGCTGGCCCGGTAGGAGCAGACGTATGCCAAAAATGTACACAGAATGAGCTTTTCAGTGAATAGCAGCCAGGCACATTTTAGCTAGTTTTACTTGTAAGTGGGGTTGGAAATGCTTTTCAGGCTCAGTACTGGGCTCAAAACATGCAGCCCTGAGGTCTCTCATATAAGCAGGTAGTTAAATAGAAATTTGCTGCTCAGCTGACCCGGTAGGAGCAAACGTATGCCAAAAATGAACACAGAATGAGCTTTTCAGTGAAGAGCAGCCAGGCACATTTTAGCTAGTTTTACTTGTAAGTGGGGTTGGAAACGCTTTTCAGGATCAGTACTGGGCTCAAAACATGCAGCCCTGAGGTCTCTCATGATAGCAGGTGGTTAAATAGAAATTCGCAGCTCAGCTGACCTGGTAGGAGCAAACGTATGCCAAAAATGTACACAGAATGAGCTTTTCAGTGAATAGTAGCCAGGCACATTTTAGCTAGTTTTACTTGTAAGTGGGGTTGGAAACGCTTTTCAGGATCAGTACTGGGCTCAAAACATGCAGCCCTGAGGTCTCTCATGATAGCAGGTGGTTAAATAGAAATTTGCTGCTCAGCTGACCCGGCAGGAGCAAACGTATGCTAAAAATGTTCTCAGAATGAGCTTTTCAGTGAAGAGAAGCCAGGCACATTTTAGCAGTTTTACTTGTAAGTGGGGTTGGAAATGCTTTTCAGGCTCAGTACTGGGCTCAAAACATGCAGCCCTGAGGTCTCTCATGATAGCAGGTGGTTAAATAGAAATTTGCTGCTCTGCTGACCCGGCAGGAGCAAACGTATGCTAAAAATGTTCTCAGAATGAGCTTTTCAGTGAAGAGAAGCCAGGCACATTTTAGCTAGTTTTACTTGTAAGTGGGGTTGGAAATGCTTTTCAGACTCAGTACTGGGCTCAAAACATGCAGCCCTGAGGTCTCTCATATAAGCAGGTGGTTAAATAGAAATTCGCTGCTCAGCTGACCCGGTAGGAGCAAACGTATGCCAAAAATGTACACAGAATGAGCTTTTCAGTGAATAGCAGCCAGGCACATTTTAGCTAGTTTTACTTGTAAGTGGGGTTGGAAATGCTTTTCAGGCTCAGTACTGGGCTCAAAACATGCAGCCCTGAAGTCTCTCATGAAAGCAGGTGGTTAAATAGAAATTCGCAGCTCAGCTGACCTGGTAGGAGCAAACGTATGCCAAAAATGTACACAGAATGAGCTTTTCAGTGAATAGTAGCCAGGCACATTTTAGCTAGTTTTACTTGTAAGTGGGGTTGGAAACGCTTTTCAGGATCAGTACTGGGCTCAAAACATGCAGCCCTGAGGTCTCTCATGATAGCAGGTGGTTAAATAGAAATTTGCTGCTCAGCTGACCCGGCAGGAGCAAACGTATGCTAAAAATGTTCTCAGAATGAGCTTTTCAGTGAAGAGAAGCCAGGCACATTTTAGCTAGTTTTACTTGTAAGTGGGGTTGGAAATGCTTTTCAGGCTCAGTACTGGGCTCAAAACATGCAGCCCTGAGGTCTCTCATGATAGCAGGTGGTTAAATAGAAATTTGCTGCTCAGCTGACCCGGCAGGAGCAAACGTATGCTAAAAATGTTCTCAGAATGAGCTTTTCAGTGAAGAGAAGCCAGGCACATTTTAGCTAGTTTTACTTGTAAGTGGGGTTGGAAATGCTTTTCAGGCTCAGTACTGGGCTCAAAACATGCAGCCCTGAGGTCTCTCATATAAGCAGGTGGTTAAATATAAATTCGCTGCTCAGCTGACCCGGTAGGAGCAAACGTATGCCAAAAATGTACACAGAATGAGCTTTTCAGTGAAGAGTAGCAGCCAGGCACATTTTAGCTAGTTTTACTTGTAAATGGGGTTGGAAACGCTTTTCAGGCTCAGTACTGGGCTCAAAACATGCAGCCCTGAGGTCTCTCATGAAAGCAGGTGGTTAAATAGAAATTCGCAGCTCAGCTGACCCGGTAGGAGCAAACATATGCCAAAAATGTACACAGAATGAGCTTTTCAGTGAAGAGAAGCCAGGCACATTTTAGCTAGTTTTACTTGTAAGTGGGGTTGGAAATGCTTTTCAGGCTCAGTACTGGGCTCAAAACATGCAGCCCTGAGGTCCCTCATGAAAGCAGTTGGTTAAATAGAAATTCGCTGCTCAGCTGACCCGGTAGGAGCAAACGTATGCCAAAAATGAACACAGAATGAGCTTTTCAGTGAATAGCAGCCAGGCACATTTTAGCTAGTTTTACTTGTAAGTGGGGTTGGAAATGCTTTTCAGGCTCAGTACTGGGCTCAAAACATGCAGCCCTGAGGTCTCTCATGATAGCAGGTGGTTAAATAGAAATGTGCTGCTCAGCTGACCCGGCAGGAGCAAACGTATGCTAAAAATGTACTCAGAATGAGCTTTTCAGTGAAGAGAAGCCAGGCACATTTTAGCTAGTTTTACTTGTAAGTGGGGTTGGAAACGCTTTTCAGGAGCAGTACTGGGCTCAAAACATGCAGCCCTGAGGTCTCGCATGATAGCAGGTGGTTAAATAGAAATTCGCTGCTCAGCTGACCCGGCAGGAGCAAACGTATGCTAAAAATGTACTCAGAATGAGCTTTTCAGTGAAGAGAAGCCAGGCACATTTTAGCCCAGTTTTACTTGTAAGTGGGGTTGGAAATGCTTTTCAGGCTCAGTGCTGGGCTCAAAAAATGCAGCCCTGAGGTCTCTCATATAAGCAGGTGGTTAAATAGAAATTCGCTGCTCAGCTGACCAGGTAGGAGCAAACGTATGCCAAAAATGTACACAGAATGAGCTTTTCAGTGAAGAGCAGCCAGGCACATTTTAGCTAGTTTTACTTGTAAGTGGGGTTGGAAACGCTTTTCAGGATCAGTACTGGGCTCAAAACATGCAGCCCTGAGGTCTCTCATGATAGCAGGTGGTTAAATAGAAATTCGCTGCTCAGCTGACCCGGCAGGAGCAAACGTATGCTTAAAATGTACTCAGAATGAGCTTTTCAGTGAATAGCAGCCAGGCACATTTTAGCTAGTTTTACTTGTAAGTGGGGTTGGAAATGCTTTTCAGGCTCAGTACTGGGCTCAAAACATGCAGCCCTGAGGTCTCTCATGATAGCAGGTGGTTAAATAGAAATTCGCTGCTCAGCTGACCCGGCAGGAGCAAACGTATGCTAAAAATGTACACAGAATGAGCTTTTCAGTGAATAGCAGCCAGGCACATTTTAGCTAGTTTTACTTGTAAGTGGGGTTGGAAATGCTTTTCAGGCTCAGTACTGGGCTCAAAACATGCAGCCCTGAGGTCTCTCATATAAGCAGGTGGTTAAATAGAAATTCGCTGCTCAGCTGACCAGGTAGGAGCAAACGTATGCCAAAAATGTACACAGAAGGAGCTTTTCAGTGAAGAGCAGCCAGGCACATTTTAGCTAGTTTTACTTGTAAGTGGGGTTGGAAATGCTTTTCAGGATCAGTACTGGGCTCAAAACATGCAGCCCTGATGTCTCTCATGATAGCAGGTGGTTAAATAGAAATTCGCTGCTCAGCTGACCAGGCAGGAGCAAACGTATGCTAAAAATGTACTCAGAATGAGCTTTTCAGTGAATAGCAGCCAGGCACATTTTAGCTAGTTTTACTTGTAAGTGGGGTTGGAAATGCTTTTCAGGCTCAGTACTGGGCTCAAAACATGCAGCCCTGAGGTCTCTCATATAAGCAGGTGGTTAAATAGAAATTCGCTGCTCAGCTGACCCGGTAGGAGCAAACGTATGCCAAAAATGTACACAGAATGAGCTTTTCAGTGAAGAGCAGCCAGGCACATTTTAGCTAGTTTTACTTGTAAGTGGGGTTGGAAACGCTTTTCAGGATCAGTACTGGGCTCAAAACATGCAGCCCTGAGGTCTCTCATGATAGCAGGTGGTTAAATAGAAATTCGCTGCTCAGCTGACCCGGCAGGAGCAAACATATGCCAAAAATGTACACAGAATGAGCTTTTCAGTGAATAGCAGCCAGGCACATTTTAGCTAGTTTTACTTGTAAATGGGGTTGGAAACGCTTTTCAGGCTCAGTACTGGGCTCAAAACATGCAGACCTGAGGTCTCTCATGAAAGCAGGTGGTTAAATAGAAATTCGCAGCTCAGCTGACCCGGTAGGAGCAAACATATGCCAAAAATGTACACAGAATGAGCTTTTCAGTGAAGAGAAGCCAGGCACATTTGAGCTAGTTTTACTTGTAAGTGGGGTTGGAAATGCTTTTCAGGCTCAGTACTGAGCTCAAAACATGCAGCCCTGAGGTCCCTCATGAAAGCAGGTGGTTAAATAGAAATTCGCTGCTCAGCTGACCCGGTAGGAGCAAACGTATGCCAAAAATGTACACAGAATGAGCTTTTCAGTGAATAGCAGCCAGGCACATTTTAGCTAGTTTTACTTGTAAGTGGGGTTGGAAATGCTTTTCAGGCTCAGTACTGGGCTCAAAACATGCAGCCCTGAGGTCTCTCATGATAGCAGGTGGTTAAATAGAAATTTGCTGCTCAGCTGACCCGGCAGGAGCAAACATATGCTAAAAATGTACTCAGAATGAGCTTTTCAGTGAAGAGAAGCCAGGCACATTTTAGCTAGTTTTACTTGTAAGTGGGGTTGGAAACGCTTTTCAGGATCAGTACTGGGCTCAAAACATGCAGCCCTGAGGTCTCTCATGATAGCAGGTGGTTAAATAGAAATTCGCTGCTCAGCTGACCCGGCAGGAGCAAACGTATGCTAAAAATGTACTCAGAATGAGCTTTTCAGTGAAGAGAAGCCAGGCACATTTTAGCCCAGTTTTACTTGTAAGTGGGGTTGGAAATGCTTTTCAGGCTCAGTACTGGGCTCAAAACATGCAGCCCTGAGGTCTCTCATATAAGCAGGTGGTTAAATAGAAATTCGCTGCTCAGCTGACCAGGTAGGAGCAAACGTATGCCAAAAATGTACACAGAATGAGCTTTTCAGTGAAGAGCAGCCAGGCACATTTTAGCTAGTTTTACTTGTAAGTGGGGTTGGAAACGCTTTTCAGGATCAGTACTGGGCTCAAAACATGCAGCCCTGAGGCCTCTCATGATAGCAGGTGGTTAAATAGAAATTCGCTGCTCAGCTGACCCGGCAGGAGCAAACGTATGCTAAAAATGTACTCAGAATGAGCTTTTCAGTGAATAGCAGCCAGGCACATTTTAGCTAGTTTTACTTGTAAGTGGGGTTGGAAATGCTTTTCAGGCTCAGTACTGGGCTCAAAACATGCAGCCCTGAGGTCTCTCATGATAGCAGGTGGTTAAATAGAAATTCGCAGCTCAGCTGACCCGGTAGGAGCAAACATATGCCAAAAATGTACACAGAATGAGCTTTTCAGTGAAGAGAAGCCAGGCACATTTTAGCTAGTTTTACTTGTAAGTGGGGTTGGAAATGCTTTTCAGGCTCAGTACTGGGTTCAAAACATGCAGCCCTGAGGTCCCTCATGAAAGCAGGTGGTTAAATAGAAATTCGCTGCTCAGCTGACCCGGTAGGAGCAAACGTATGCCAAAAATGTACACAGAATGAGCTTTTCAGTGAATAGCAGCCAGGCACATTTTAGCTAGTTTTACTTGTAAGTGGGGTTGGAAATGCTTTTCAGGCTCAGTACTGGGCTCAAAACATGCAGCCCTGAGGTCTCTCATGATAGCAGGTGGTTAAATAGAAATTTGCTGCTCAGCTGACCCGGCAGGAGCAAACGTATGCTAAAAATGTACTCAGAATGAGCTTTTCAGTGAAGAGAAGCCAGGCACATTTTAGCTAGTTTTACTTGTAAGTGGGGTTGGAAACGCTTTTCAGGATCAGTACTGGGCTCAAAACATGCAGCCCTGAGGTCTCTCATGATAGCAGGTGGTTAAATAGAAATTCGCTGCTCAGCTGACCCGGCAGGAGCAAACGTATGCTAAAAATGTACTCAGAATGAGCTTTTCAGTGAAGAGAAGCCAGGCACATTTTAGCCCAGTTTTACTTGTAAGTGGGGTTGGAAATGCTTTTCAGGCTCAGTACTGGGCTCAAAACATGCAGCCCTGAGGTCTCTCATATAAGCAGGTGGTTAAATAGAAATTCGCTGCTCAGCTGACCCGGTAGGAGCAAACGTATACCAAAAATGTACCCAGAATGAGCTTTTCAGTGAAGAGAAGCCAGGCACATTTTAGCTAGTTTTACTTGTAAGTGGGGTTGGAAACGCTTTTCAGGATCAGTACTGGGCTCAAAACATGCAGCCCTGAGGTCTCTCATGATAGCAGGTGGTTAAATAGAAATTCGCTGCTCAGCTGACCCGGCAGGAGCAAACGTATGCTAAAAATGTACTCAGAATGAGCTTTTCAGTGAAGAGAAGCCAGGCACATTTTAGCCCAGTTTTACTTGTAAGTGGGGTTGGAAATGCTTTTCAGGCTCAGTACTGGGCTCAAAACATGCAGCCCTGAGGTCTCTCATATAAGCAGGTGGTTAAATAGAAATTCGCTGCTCAGCTGACCCGGTAGGAGCAAACGTATGCCAAAAATGTACACAGAATGAGCTTTTCAGTGAATAGCAGCCAGGCACATTTTAGCTAGTTTTACTTGTAAGTGGGGTTGGAAATGCTTTTCAGGCTCAGTACTGGGCTCAAAACATGCAGCCCTGAGGTCTCTCATGATAGCAGGTGGTTAAATAGAAATTCGCTGCTCAGCTGACCCGGCAGGAGCAAACGTATGCTAAAAATGTACTCAGAATGAGCTTTTCAGTGAAGAGAAGCCAGGCACATTTTAGCCCAGTTTTACTTGTAAGTGGGGTTGGAAATGCTTTTCAGGCTCAGTACTGGGCTCAAAACATGCAGCCCTGAGGTCTCTCATATAAGCAGGTGGTTAAATAGAAATTCACTGCTCAGCTGACCAGGTAGGAGCAAACGTATGCCTAAAATGTACACAGAATGAGCTTTTCAGTGAAGAGCAGCCAGGCACATTTTAGCTAGTTTTACTTGTAAGTGGGGTTGGAAACGCTTTTCAGGATCAGTACTGGGCTCAAAACATGCAGCCCTGAGGTCTCTCATGATAGCAGGTGGTTAAATAGAAATTCGCTGCTCAGCTGACCCGGCAGGAGCAAACGTATGCTAAAAATGTACTCAGAATGAGCTTTTCAGTGAATAGCAGCCAGGCACATTTTAGCTAGTTTTACTTGTAAGTGGGGTTGGAAATGCTTTTCAGGCTCAGTACTGGGCTCAAACCATGCAGCCCTGAGGTCTCTCATGATAGCAGGTGGTTAAATAGAAATTCGCTGCTCAGCTGACCCGGCAGGAGCAAACGTATGCTAAAAATGTTCTCAGAATGAGCTTTTCAGTTAAGAGAAGCCAGGCACATTTTAGCTAGTTTTACTTGTAAGTGGGGTTGGAAATGCTTTTCAGGCTCAGTACTGGGCTCAAAACATGCAGCCCTGAGGTCTCTCATGATAGCAGGTGGTTAAATAGAAATTTGCTGCTCAGCTGACCCGGCAGGAGCAAACGTATGCTAAAAATGTTCTCAGAATGAGCTTTTCAGTGAAGAGAAGCCAGGCACATTTTAGCTAGTTTTACTTGTAAGTGGGGTTGGAAATGCTTTTCAGGCTCAGTACTGGGCTCAAAACATGCAGCCCTGAGGTATCTCATATAAGCAGGTGGTTAAATAGAAATTCGCTGCTCAGCTGACCCGGTAGGAGCAAACGTATGCCAAAAATGTACACAGAATGAGCTTTTCAGTGAAGAGCAGCCAGGCACATTTTAGCTAGTTTTACTTGTAAGTGGGGTTGGAAACGCTTTTCAGGATCAGTACTGGGCTCAAAACATGCAGCCCTGAGGTCTCTCATGATAGCAGGTGGTTAAATAGAAATTCGCTGCTCAGCTGACCCGGTAGGAGCAAACGTATGCCAAAAATGTACACAGAATGAACTTTTCAGTGAATAGCAGCCAGGCACATTTTAGCTAGTTTTACTTGTAAATGGGGTTGGAAACGCTTTTCAGGCTCAGTACTGGGCTCAAAACATGCAGCCCTGAGGTCTCTCATGAAAGCAGGTGGTTAAATAGAAATTCGCAGCTCAGCTGACCCGGTAGGAGCAAACATATGCCAAAAATGTACACAGAATGAGCTTTTCAGTGAAGAGAAGCCAGGCACATTTTAGCTAGTTTTACTTGTAAGTGGGGTTGGAAATGCTTTTCAGGCTCAGTACTGGGCTCAAAACATGCAGCCCTCAGGTCCCTCATGAAAGCAGGTGGTTAAATAGAAATTTGCTGCTCAGCTGACCCGGTAGGAGCAAACGTATGCCAAAAATGTACACAGAATGAGCTTTTCAGTGAATAGCAGCCAGGCACATTTTAGCTAGTTTTACTTGTAAGTGGGGTTGGAAATGCTTTTCAGGCTCAGTACTGGGCTCAAAACATGCAGCCCTGAGGTCTCTCATGATAGCAGGTGGTTAAATAGAAATTCGCTGCTCAGCTGACCCGGCAGGAGCAAACGTATGCTAAAAATGTACTCAGAATGAGCTTTTCAGTGAAGAGAAGCCAGGCACATTTTAGCCATGTTTTACTTGTAAGTGGGGTTGGAAATGCTTTTCAGGCTCAGTACTGGGCTCAAAACATGCAGCCCTGAGGTCTCTCATATAAGCAGGTGGTTAAATAGAAATTCGCTGCTCAGCTGACCCGGTAGGAGCAAACGTATGCCAAAAATGTACACAGAATGAGCTTTTCAGTGAATAGCAGCCAGGCACATTTTAGCTAGTTTTACTTGTAAGTGGGGTTGGAAATGCTTTTCAGGCTCAGTACTGGGCTCAAAACATGCAGCCCTGAGGTCTCTCATGATAGCAGGTGGTTAAATAGAAATTCGCTGCTCAGCTGACCCGGCAGGAGCAAACGTATGCTAAAAATGTACTCAGAATGAGCTTTTCAGTGAAGAGAAGCCAGGCACATTTTAGCCCAGTTTTACTTGTAAGTGGGGTTGGAAATGCTTTTCAGGCTCAGTACTGGGCTCAAAACATGCAGCCCTGAGGTCTCTCATATAAGCAGGTGGTTAAATAGAAATTCGCTGCTCAGCTGACCAGGTAGGAGCAAACGTATGCCAAAAATGTACACAGAATGAGCTTTTCAGTGAAGAGCAGCCAGGCACATTTTAGCTAGTTTTACTTGTAAGTGGGGTTGGAAACGCTTTTCAGGATCAGTACTGGGCTCAAAACATGCAGCCCTGAGGTCTCTCATGATAGCAGGTGGTTAAATAGAAATTCGCTGCTCAGCTGACCCGGCAGGAGCAAACGTATGCTAAAAATGTACTCAGAATGAGCTTTTCAGTGAATAGCAGCCAGGCACATTTTAGCTAGTTTTACTTGTAAGTGGGGTTGGAAATGCTTTTCAGGCTCAGTACTGGGCTCAAAACATGCAGCCCTGAGGTCTCTCATGATAGCAGGTGGTTAAATAGAAATTCGCTGCTCAGCTGACCCGGCAGGAGCAAACGTATGCTAAAAATGTTCTCAGAATGAGCTTTTCAGTTAAGAGAAGCCAGGCACATTTTAGCTAGTTTTACTTGTAAGTGGGGTTGGAAATGCTTTTCAGGCTCAGTACTGGGCTCAAAACATGCAGCCCTGAGGTCTCTCATGATAGCAGGTGGTTAAATAGAAATTTGCTGCTCAGCTGACCCGGCAGGAGCAAACGTATGCTAAAAATGTTCTCAGAATGAGCTTTTCAGTGAAGAGAAGCCAGGCACATTTTAGCTAGTTTTACTTGTAAGTGGGGTTGGAAATGCTTTTCAGGCTCAGTACTGGGCTCAAAACATGCAGCCCTGAGGTATCTCATATAAGCAGGTGGTTAAATAGAAATTCGCTGCTCAGCTGACCCGGTAGGAGCAAACGTATGCCAAAAATGTACACAGAATGAGCTTTTCAGTGAAGAGCAGCCAGGCATATTTTAGCTAGTTTTACTTGTAAGTGGGGTTGGAAACGCTTTTCAGGATCAGTACTGGGCTCAAAACATGCAGCCCTGAGGTCTCTCATGATAGCAGGTGGTTAAATAGAAATTCGCTGCTCAGCTGACCCGGTAGGAGCAAACGTATGCCAAAAATGTACACAGAATGAACTTTTCAGTGAATAGCAGCCAGGCACATTTTAGCTAGTTTTACTTGTAAATGGGGTTGGAAACGCTTTTCAGGCTCAGTACTGGGCTCAAAACATGCAGCCCTGAGGTCTCTCATGAAAGCAGGTGGTTAAATAGAAATTCGCAGCTCAGCTGACCCGGTAGGAGCAAACATATGCCAAAAATGTACACAGAATGAGCTTTTCAGTGAAGAGAAGCCAGGCACATTTTAGCTAGTTTTACTTGTAAGTGGGGTTGGAAATGCTTTTCAGGCTCAGTACTGGGCTCAAAACATGCAGCCCTGAGGTCCCTCATGAAAGCAGGTGGTTAAATAGAAATTCGCTGCTCAGCTGACCCGGTAGGAGCAAACGTATGCCAAAAATGTACACAGAATGAGCTTTTCAGTGAATAGCAGCCAGGCACATTTTAGCTAGTTTTACTTGTAAGTGGGGTTGGAAATGCTTTTCAGGCTCAGTACTGGGCTCAAAACATGCAGCCCTGAGGTTTCTCATGATAGCAGGTGGTTAAATAGAAATTTGCTGCTCAGCTGACCCGGCAGGAGCAAACGTATGCTAAAAATGTACGCAGAATGAGCTTTTCAGTGAAGAGAAGCCAGGCACATTTTAGCTAGTTTTACTTGTAAGTGGGGTTGGAAAGGCTTTTCAGGATCAGTACTGGGCTCAAAACATGCAGCCCTGAGGTCTCTCATGATAGCAGGTGGTTAAATAGAAATTCGCTGCTCAGCTGACCCGGCAGGAGCAAACGTATGCTAAAAATGTACTCAGAATGAGCTTTTCAGTGAAGAGAAGCCAGGCACATTTTAGCCCAGTTTTACTTGTAAGTGGGGTTGGAAATGCTTTTCAGGCTCAGTACTGGGCTCAAAACATGCAGCCCTGAGGTCTCTCATATAATCAGGTGGTTAAATAGAAATTCGCTGCTCAGCTGACCAGGTAGGAGCAAACGTATGCCAAAAATGTACACAGAATGAGCTTTTCAGTGAAGAGCAGCCAGGCACATTTTAGCTAGTTTTACTTGTAAGTGGGGTTGGAAACGCTTTTCAGGATCAGTACTGGGCTCAAAACATGCAGCCCTGAGGTCTCTCATGATAGCAGGTGGTTAAATAGAAATTCGCTGCTCAGCTGACCCGGCAGGAGCAAACGTATGCTTAAAATGTACTCAGAATGAGCTTTTCAGTGAATAGCAGCCAGGCACATTTTAGCTAGTTTTACTTGTAAGTGGGGTTGGAAATGCTTTTCAGGCTCAGTACTGGGCTCAAAACATGCAGCCCTGAGGTCTCTCATGATAGCAGGTGGTTAAATAGAAATTCACTGCTCAGCTGACCAGGTAGGAGCAAACGTATGCCTAAAATGTACACAGAATGAGCTTTTCAGTGAAGAGCAGCCAGGCACATTTTAGCTAGTTTTACTTGTAAGTGGGGTTGGAAACGCTTTTCAGGATCAGTACTGGGCTCAAAACATGCAGCCCTGAGGTCTCTCATGATAGCAGGTGGTTAAATAGAAATTCGCTGCTCAGCTGACCCGGCAGGAGCAAACGTATGCTAAAAATGTACTCAGAATGAGCTTTTCAGTGAATAGCAGCCAGGCACATTTTAGCTAGTTTTACTTGTAAGTGGGGTTGGAAATGCTTTTCAGGCTCAGTACTGGGCTCAAACCATGCAGCCCTGAGGTCTCTCATGATAGCAGGTGGTTAAATAGAAATTCGCTGCTCAGCTGACCCGGCAGGAGCAAACGTATGCTAAAAATGTTCTCAGAATGAGCTTTTCAGTTAAGAGAAGCCAGGCACATTTTAGCTAGTTTTACTTGTAAGTGGGGTTGGAAATGCTTTTCAGGCTCAGTACTGGGCTCAAAACATGCAGCCCTGAGGTCTCTCATGATAGCAGGTGGTTAAATAGAAATTTGCTGCTCAGCTGACCCGGCAGGAGCAAACGTATGCTAAAAATGTTCTCAGAATGAGCTTTTCAGTGAAGAGAAGCCAGGCACATTTTAGCTAGTTTTACTTGTAAGTGGGGTTGGAAATGCTTTTCAGGCTCAGTACTGGGCTCAAAACATGCAGCCCTGAGGTATCTCATATAAGCAGGTGGTTAAATAGAAATTCGCTGCTCAGCTGACCCGGTAGGAGCAAACGTATGCCAAAAATGTACACAGAATGAGCTTTTCAGTGAAGAGCAGCCAGGCACATTTTAGCTAGTTTTACTTGTAAGTGGGGTTGGAAACGCTTTTCAGGATCAGTACTGGGCTCAAAACATGCAGCCCTGAGGTCTCTCATGATAGCAGGTGGTTAAATAGAAATTCGCTGCTCAGCTGACCCGGTAGGAGCAAACGTATGCCAAAAATGTACACAGAATGAACTTTTCAGTGAATAGCAGCCAGGCACATTTTAGCTAGTTTTACTTGTAAATGGGGTTGGAAACGCTTTTCAGGCTCAGTACTGGGCTCAAAACATGCAGCCCTGAGGTCTCTCATGAAAGCAGGTGGTTAAATAGAAATTCGCAGCTCAGCTGACCCGGTAGGAGCAAACATATGCCAAAAATGTACACAGAATGAGCTTTTCAGTGAAGAGAAGCCAGGCACATTTTAGCTAGTTTTACTTGTAAGTGGGGTTGGAAATGCTTTTCAGGCTCAGTACTGGGCTCAAAACATGCAGCCCTCAGGTCCCTCATGAAAGCAGGTGGTTAAATAGAAATTTGCTGCTCAGCTGACCCGGTAGGAGCAAACGTATGCCAAAAATGTACACAGAATGAGCTTTTCAGTGAATAGCAGCCAGGCACATTTTAGCTAGTTTTACTTGTAAGTGGGGTTGGAAATGCTTTTCAGGCTCAGTACTGGGCTCAAAACATGCAGCCCTGAGGTCTCTCATGATAGCAGGTGGTTAAATAGAAATTCGCTGCTCAGCTGACCCGGCAGGAGCAAACGTATGCTAAAAATGTACTCAGAATGAGCTTTTCAGTGAAGAGAAGCCAGGCACATTTTAGCCATGTTTTACTTGTAAGTGGGGTTGGAAATGCTTTTCAGGCTCAGTACTGGGCTCAAAACATGCAGCCCTGAGGTCTCTCATATAAGCAGGTGGTTAAATAGAAATTCGCTGCTCAGCTGACCCGGTAGGAGCAAACGTATGCCAAAAATGTACACAGAATGAGCTTTTCAGTGAATAGCAGCCAGGCACATTTTAGCTAGTTTTACTTGTAAGTGGGGTTGGAAATGCTTTTCAGGCTCAGTACTGGGCTCAAAACATGCAGCCCTGAGGTCTCTCATGATAGCAGGTGGTTAAATAGAAATTCGCTGCTCAGCTGACCCGGCAGGAGCAAACGTATGCTAAAAATGTACTCAGAATGAGCTTTTCAGTGAAGAGAAGCCAGGCACATTTTAGCCCAGTTTTACTTGTAAGTGGGGTTGGAAATGCTTTTCAGGCTCAGTACTGGGCTCAAAACATGCAGCCCTGAGGTCTCTCATATAAGCAGGTGGTTAAATAGAAATTCGCTGCTCAGCTGACCAGGTAGGAGCAAACGTATGCCAAAAATGTACACAGAATGAGCTTTTCAGTGAAGAGCAGCCAGGCACATTTTAGCTAGTTTTACTTGTAAGTGGGGTTGGAAACGCTTTTCAGGATCAGTACTGGGCTCAAAACATGCAGCCCTGAGGTCTCTCATGATAGCAGGTGGTTAAATAGAAATTCGCTGCTCAGCTGACCCGGCAGGAGCAAACGTATGCTAAAAATGTACTCAGAATGAGCTTTTCAGTGAATAGCAGCCAGGCACATTTTAGCTAGTTTTACTTGTAAGTGGGGTTGGAAATGCTTTTCAGGCTCAGTACTGGGCTCAAAACATGCAGCCCTGAGGTCTCTCATGATAGCAGGTGGTTAAATAGAAATTCGCTGCTCAGCTGACCCGGCAGGAGCAAACGTATGCTAAAAATGTTCTCAGAATGAGCTTTTCAGTTAAGAGAAGCCAGGCACATTTTAGCTAGTTTTACTTGTAAGTGGGGTTGGAAATGCTTTTCAGGCTCAGTACTGGGCTCAAAACATGCAGCCCTGAGGTCTCTCATGATAGCAGGTGGTTAAATAGAAATTTGCTGCTCAGCTGACCCGGCAGGAGCAAACGTATGCTAAAAATGTTCTCAGAATGAGCTTTTCAGTGAAGAGAAGCCAGGCACATTTTAGCTAGTTTTACTTGTAAGTGGGGTTGGAAATGCTTTTCAGGCTCAGTACTGGGCTCAAAACATGCAGCCCTGAGGTATCTCATATAAGCAGGTGGTTAAATAGAAATTCGCTGCTCAGCTGACCCGGTAGGAGCAAACGTATGCCAAAAATGTACACAGAATGAGCTTTTCAGTGAAGAGCAGCCAGGCATATTTTAGCTAGTTTTACTTGTAAGTGGGGTTGGAAACGCTTTTCAGGATCAGTACTGGGCTCAAAACATGCAGCCCTGAGGTCTCTCATGATAGCAGGTGGTTAAATAGAAATTCGCTGCTCAGCTGACCCGGTAGGAGCAAACGTATGCCAAAAATGTACACAGAATGAACTTTTCAGTGAATAGCAGCCAGGCACATTTTAGCTAGTTTTACTTGTAAATGGGGTTGGAAACGCTTTTCAGGCTCAGTACTGGGCTCAAAACATGCAGCCCTGAGGTCTCTCATGAAAGCAGGTGGTTAAATAGAAATTCGCAGCTCAGCTGACCCGGTAGGAGCAAACATATGCCAAAAATGTACACAGAATGAGCTTTTCAGTGAAGAGAAGCCAGGCACATTTTAGCTAGTTTTACTTGTAAGTGGGGTTGGAAATGCTTTTCAGGCTCAGTACTGGGCTCAAAACATGCAGCCCTGAGGTCCCTCATGAAAGCAGGTGGTTAAATAGAAATTCGCTGCTCAGCTGACCCGGTAGGAGCAAACGTATGCCAAAAATGTACACAGAATGAGCTTTTCAGTGAATAGCAGCCAGGCACATTTTAGCTAGTTTTACTTGTAAGTGGGGTTGGAAATGCTTTTCAGGCTCAGTACTGGGCTCAAAACATGCAGCCCTGAGGTTTCTCATGATAGCAGGTGGTTAAATAGAAATTTGCTGCTCAGCTGACCCGGCAGGAGCAAACGTATGCTAAAAATGTACGCAGAATGAGCTTTTCAGTGAAGAGAAGCCAGGCACATTTTAGCTAGTTTTACTTGTAAGTGGGGTTGGAAAGGCTTTTCAGGATCAGTACTGGGCTCAAAACATGCAGCCCTGAGGTCTCTCATGATAGCAGGTGGTTAAATAGAAATTCGCTGCTCAGCTGACCCGGCAGGAGCAAACGTATGCTAAAAATGTACTCAGAATGAGCTTTTCAGTGAAGAGAAGCCAGGCACATTTTAGCCCAGTTTTACTTGTAAGTGGGGTTGGAAATGCTTTTCAGGCTCAGTACTGGGCTCAAAACATGCAGCCCTGAGGTCTCTCATATAATCAGGTGGTTAAATAGAAATTCGCTGCTCAGCTGACCAGGTAGGAGCAAACGTATGCCAAAAATGTACACAGAATGAGCTTTTCAGTGAAGAGCAGCCAGGCACATTTTAGCTAGTTTTACTTGTAAGTGGGGTTGGAAACGCTTTTCAGGATCAGTACTGGGCTCAAAACATGCAGCCCTGAGGTCTCTCATGATAGCAGGTGGTTAAATAGAAATTCGCTGCTCAGCTGACCCGGCAGGAGCAAACGTATGCTTAAAATGTACTCAGAATGAGCTTTTCAGTGAATAGCAGCCAGGCACATTTTAGCTAGTTTTACTTGTAAGTGGGGTTGGAAATGCTTTTCAGGCTCAGTACTGGGCTCAAAACATGCAGCCCTGAGGTCTCTCATGATAGCAGGTGGTTAAATAGAAATTCGCTGCTCAGCTGACCCGGCAGGAGCAAACGTATGCTAAAAATGTACTCAGAATGAGCTTTTCAGTGAAGAGAAGCCAGGCACATTTTAGCCATGTTTTACTTGTAAGTGGGGTTGGAAATGCTTTTCAGGCTCAGTACTGGGCTCAAAACATGCAGCCCTGAGGTCTCTCATATAAGCAGGTGGTTAAATAGAAATTCGCTGCTCAGCTGACCAGGTAGGAGCAAACGTATGCCAAAAATGTACACAGAATGAGCTTTTCAGTGAAGAGCAGCCAGGCACATTTTAGCTAGTTTTACTTGTAAGTGGGGTTGGAAACGCTTTTCAGGATCAGTACTGGGCTCAAAACATGCAGCCCTGATGTCTCTCATGATAGCAGGTGGTTAAATAGAAATTCGCTGCTCAGCTGACCCGGCAGGAGCAAACGTATGCTAAAAATGTACTCAGAATGAGCTTTTCAGTGAATAGCAGCCAGGCACATTTTAGCTAGTTTTACTTGTAAGTGGGGTTGGAAATGCTTTTCAGGCTCAGTACTGGGCTCAAAACATGCAGCCCTGAGGTCTCTCATATAAGCAGGTGGTTAAATAGAAATTCGCTGCTCAGCTGACCCGGTAGGAGCAAACGTATGCCAAAAATGTACACAGAATGAGCTTTTCAGTGAAGAGCAGCCAGGCACATTTTAGCTAGTTTTACTTGTAAGTGGGGTTGGAAATGCTTTTCAGGATCAGTACAGGGCTCAAAACATGCAGCCCTGAGGTCTCTCATGATAGCAGGTGGTTAAATAGATATTCGCTGCTCAGCTGACCCGGTAGGAGCAAACGTATGCCAAAAATGTACACAGAATGAGCTTTTCAGTGAATAGCAGCCAGGCACATTTTAGCTAGTTTTACTTGTAAATGGGGTTGGAAACGCTTTTCAGGCTCAGTACTGGGCTCAAAACATGCAGCCCTGAGGTCTCTCATGAAAGCAGGTGGTTAAATAGAAATTTGCAGCTCAGCTGACCCGGTAGGAGCAAACATATGCCAAAAATGTACACAGAATGAGCTTTTCAGTGAAGAGAAGCCAGGCACATTTTAGCTAGTTTTACTTGTAAGTGGGGTTGGAAATGCTTTTCAGGCTCAGTACTGGGCTCAAAACATGCAGCCCTGAGGTCCCTCATGAAAGCAGGTGGTTAAATAGAAATTCGCTGCTCAGCTGACCCGGTAGGAGCAAACGTATGCCAAAAATGTACACAGAATGAGCTTTTCAGTGAATAGCAGCCAGGCACATTTTAGCTAGTTTTACTTGTAAGTGGGGTTGGAAATGCTTTTCAGGCTCAGTACTGGGCTCAAAACATGCAGCCCTGAGGTCTCTCATGATAGCAGGTGGTTAAATAGAAATTTGCTGCTCAGCTGACCCGGCAGGAGCAAACATATGCTAAAAATGTACTCAGAATGAGCTTTTCAGTGAAGAGAAGCCAGGCACATTTTAGCTAGTTTTACTTGTAAGTGGGGTTGGAAACGCTTTTCAGGATCAGTACTGGGCTCAAAACATGCAGCCCTGAGGTCTCTCATGATAGCAGGTGGTTAAATAGAAATTCGCTGCTCAGCTGACCCGGCAGGAGCAAACGTATGCTAAAAATGTACTCAGAATGAGCTTTTCAGTGAAGAGAAGCCAGGCACATTTTAGCCCAGTTTTACTTGTAAGTGGGGTTGGAAATGCTTTTCAGGCTCAGTACTGGGCTCAAAACATGCAGCCCTGAGGTCTCTCATATAAGCAGGTGGTTAAATAGAAATTCTCTGCTCAGCTGACCAGGTAGGAGCAAACGTATGCCAAAAATGTACACAGAATGAGCTTTTCAGTGAAGAGCAGCCAGGTACATTTTAGCTAGTTTTACTTGTAAGTGGGGTTGGAAACGCTTTTCAGGATCAGTACTGGGCTCAAAACATGCAGCCCTGAGGTCTCTCATGATAGCAGGTGGTTAAATAGAAATTCGCTGCTCAGCTGACCCGGCAGGAGCAAACGTATGCTAAAAATGTACTCAGAATGAGCTTTTCAGTGAATAGCAGCCAGGCACATTTTAGCTAGTTTTACTTGTAAGTGGGGTTGGAAATGCTTTTCAGGCTCAGTACTGGGCTCAAAACATGCAGCCCTGAGGTCTCTCATGATAGCTGGTGGTTAAATAGAAATTCGCTGCTCAGCTGACCCGGCAGGAGCAAACGTATGCTAAAAATGTACTCAGAATGAGCTTTTCAGTGAAGAGAAGCCAGGCACATTTTAGCTAGTTTTACTTGTAAGTGGGGTTGGAAATGCTTTTCAGGCTCAGTACTGGGCTCAAAACATGCAGCCCTGAAGTCTCTCATGAAAGCAGGTGGTTAAATAGAAATTCGCAGCTCAGCTGACCTGGTAGGAGCAAACGTATGCCAAAAATGTACACAGAATGAGCTTTTCAGTGAATAGCAGCCATGCACATTTTAGCTAGTTTTACTTGTAAGTGGGGTTGGAAACGCTTTTCAGGATCAGTACTGGGCTCAAAACATGCAGCCCTGAGGTCTCTCATGATAGCAGGTGGTTAAATAGAAATTTGCTGCTCAGCTCACCCGGCAGGAGCAAACGTATGCCAAAAATGTTCTCAGAATGAGCTTTTCAGTGAAGAGAAGCCAGGCACATTTTAGCTAGTTTTACTTGTAAGTGGGGTTGGAAACACTTTTCAGGCTCAGTACTGGGCTCAAAACATGCAGCCCTGAGGTCCCTCATGAAAGCAGGTGGTTAAATAGAAATTCGCTGCTCAGCTGACCCGGTAGGAGCAAACGTATGCCAAAAATGTACACAGAATGTGCTTTTCAGTGAATAGCAGCCAGGCACATTTTAGCTAGTTTTACTTGTAAGTGGGGTTGGAAACGCTTTTCAGGCTCAGTACTGGGCTCAAAACATGCAGCCCTGAGGTCTCTCATGATAGCAGGTGGTTAAATAGAAATTCGCTGCTCAGCTGACCCGGCAGGAGCAAACGTATGCTAAAAATGTACTCAGAATGAGCTTTTCAGTGAAGAGAAGCCAGGCACATTTTAGCCCAGTTTTACTTGTAAGTGGGGTTGGAAATGCTTTTCAGGCTCAGTACTGGGCTCAAAACATGCAGCCCTGAGGTCTCTCATATAAGCAGGTGGTTAAATAGAAATTCGCTGCTCAGCTGACCAGGTAGGAGCAAACGTATGCCAAAAATGTACACAGAATGAGCTTTTCAGTGAAGAGCAGCCAGGCACATTTTAGCTAGTTTTACTTGTAAGTGGGGTTGGAAACGCTTTTCAGGATCAGTACTGGGCTCAAAACATGCAGCCCTGATGTCTCTCATGATAGCAGGTGGTTAAATAGAAATTCGCTGCTCAGCTGACCCGGCAGGAGCAAACGTATGCTAAAAATGTACTCAGAATGAGCTTTTCAGTGAATAGCAGCCAGGCACATTTTAGCTAGTTTTACTTGTAAGTGGGGTTGGAAATGCTTTTCAGGCTCAGTACTGGGCTCAAAACATGCAGCCCTGAGGTCTCTCATATAAGCAGGTGGTTAAATAGAAATTCGCTGCTCAGCTGACCCGGTAGTAGCAAACGTATGCCAAAAATGTACACAGAATGAGCTTTTCAGTGAAGAGCAGCCAGGCACATTTTAGCTAGTTTTACTTGTAAGTGGGGTTGGAAACGCTTTTCAGGATCAGTACTGGGCTCAAAACATGCAGCCCTGAGGTCTCTCATGATAGCAGGTGGTTAAATAGAAATTCGCTGCTCAGCTGACCCGGTAGGAGCAAACGTATGCCAAAAATGTACACAGAATGAGCTTTTCAGTGAATAGCAGCCAGGCACATTTTAGCTAGTTTTACTTGTAAATGGGGTTGGAAACGCTTTTCAGGCTCAGTACTGGGCTCAAAACATGCAGCCCTGAGGTCTCTCATGAAAGCAGGTGGTTAAATAGAAATTCGCAGCTCAGCTGACCCGGTAGGAGCAAACATATGCCAAAAATGTACACAGAATGAGCTTTTCAGTGAAGAGAAGCCAGGCACATTTTAGCTAGTTTTACTTGTAAGTGGGGTTGGAAATGCTTTTCAGGCTCAGTACTGGGCTCAAAACATGCAGCCCTGAGGTCCCTCATGAAAGCAGGTGGTTAAATAGAAATTCGCTGCTCAGCTGACCCGGTAGGAGCAAACGTATGCCAAAAATGTACACAGAATGTGCTTTTCAGTGAATAGCAGCCAGGCACATTTTAGCTAGTTTTACTTGTAAGTGGGGTTGGAAATGCTTTTCAGGCTCAGTACTGGGCTCAAAACATGCAGCCCTGAGGTCTCTCATGATAGCAGGTGGTTAAATAGAAATTCGCTGCTCAGCTGACCCGGCAGGAGCAAACGTATGCTAAAAATGTACTCAGAATGAGCTTTTCAGTGAAGAGAAGCCAGGCACATTTTAGCCCAGTTTTACTTGTAAGTGGGGTTGGAAATGCTTTTCAGGCTCAGTACTGGGCTCAAAACATGCAGCACTGAGGTCTCTCATATAAGCAGGTGGTTAAATAGAAATTCGCTGCTCAGCTGACCAGGTAGGAGCAAACGTATGCCAAAAATGTACACAGAATGAGCTTTTCAGTGAAGAGCAGCCAGGCACATTTTAGCTAGTTTTACTTGTAAGTGGGGTTGGAAACGCTTTTCAGGATCAGTACTGGGCTCAAAACATGCAGCCCTGAGGTCTCTCATGATAGCAGGTGGTTAAATAGAAATTCGCTGCTCAGCTGACCCGGCAGGAGCAAACGTATGCTAAAAATGTACTCAGAATGAGCTTTTCAGTGAATAGCAGCCAGGCACATTTTAGCTAGTTTTACTTGTAAGTGGGGTTGGAAATGCTTTTCAGGCTCAGTACTGGGCTCAAAACATGCAGCCCTGAGGTCTCTCATGATAGCAGGTGGTTAAATAGAAATTCGCTGCTCAGCTGACCCGGCAGGAGCAAACGTATGCTAAAAATGTACTCAGAATGAGCTTTTCAGTGAAGAGAAGCCAGGCACATTTTAGCCATGTTTTACTTGTAAGTGGGGTTGGAAATGCTTTTCAGGCTCAGTACTGGGCTCAAAACATGCAGCCCTGAGGTCTCTCATATAAGCAGGTGGTTAAATAGAAATTCGCTGCTCAGCTGACCAGGTAGGAGCAAACGTATGCCAAAAATGTACACAGAATGAGCTTTTCAGTGAAGAGCAGCCAGGCACATTTTAGCTAGTTTTACTTGTAAGTGGGGTTGGAAACGCTTTTCAGGATCAGTACTGGGCTCAAAACATGCAGCCCTGATGTCTCTCATGATAGCAGGTGGTTAAATAGAAATTCGCTGCTCAGCTGACCCGGCAGGAGCAAACGTATGCTAAAAATGTACTCAGAATGAGCTTTTCAGTGAATAGCAGCCAGGCACATTTTAGCTAGTTTTACTTGTAAGTGGGGTTGGAAATGCTTTTCAGGCTCAGTACTGGGCTCAAAACATGCCGCCCTGAGGTCTCTCATATAAGCAGGTGGTTAAATAGAAATTCGCTGCTCAGCTGACACGGTAGGAGCAAACGTATGCCAAAAATGCACACAGAATGAGCTTTTCAGTGAAGAGCAGCCAGGCACATTTTAGCTAGTTTTACTTGTAAGTGGGGTTGGAAACGCTTTTCAGGATCAGTACTGGGCTCTAAACATGCAGCCCTGAGGTCTCTCATGATAGCAGGTGGTTAAATAGAAATTCGCTGCTCAGCTGACCCGGTAGGAGCAAACGTATGCCAAAAATGTACACAGAATGAGCTTTTCAGTGAATAGCAGCCAGGCACATTTTAGCTAGTTTTACTTGTAAATGGGGTTGGAAACGCTTTTCAGGCTCAGTACTGGGCTCAAAACATGCAGCCCTGAGGTCTCTCATGAAAGCAGGTGGTTAAATAGAAATTCGCAGCTCAGCTGACCCGGTAGGAGCAAACATATGCCAAAAATGTACACAGAATGAGCTTTTCAGTGAAGAGAAGCCAGGCACATTTTAGCTAGTTTTACTTGTAAGTGGGGTTGGAAATGCTTTTCAGGCTCAGTACTGGGCTCAAAACATGCAGCCCTGAGGTCCCTCATGAAAGCAGGTGGTTAAATAGAAATTCGCTGCTCAGCTGACCCGGTAGGAGCAAACGTATGCCAAAAATGTACACAGAATGAGCTTTTCAGTGAATAGCAGCCAGGCACATTTTAGCTAGTTTTACTTGTAAGTGGGGTTGGAAATGCTTTTCAGGCTCAGTACTGGGCTCAAAACATGCAGCCCTGAGGTCTCTCATGATAGCAGGTGGTTAAATAGAAATTTGCTGCTCAGCTGACCCGGCAGGAGCAAACATATGCTAAAAATGTACTCAGAATGAGCTTTTCAGTGAAGAGAAGCCAGGCACATTTTAGCTAGTTTTACTTGTAAGTGGGGTTGGAAACGCTTTTCAGGATCAGTACTGGGCTCAAAACATGCAGCCCTGAGGTCTCTCATGATAGCAGGTGTTTAAATAGAAATTCGCTGCTCAGCTGACCCGGCAGGAGCAAACGTATGCTAAAAATGTACTCAGAATGAGCTTTTCAGTGAAGAGAAGCCAGGCACATTTTAGCCCAGTTTTACTTGTAAGTGGGGTTGGAAATGCTTTTCAGGCTCAGTACTGGGCTCAAAACATGCAGCCCTGAGGTCTCTCATATAAGCAGGTGGTTAAATAGAAATTCGCTGCTCAGCTGACCAGGTAGGAGCAAACGTATGCCAAAAATGTACACAGAATGAGCTTTTCAGTGAAGAGCAGCCAGGCACATTTTAGCTAGTTTTACTTGTAAGTGGGGTTGGAAACCCTTTTCAGGATCAGTACTGGGCTCAAAACATGCAGCCCTGAGGTCTCTCATGATAGCAGGTGGTTAAATAGAAATTCGCTGCTCAGCTGACCCAGCAGGAGCAAACGTATGCTAAAAATGTACTCAGAATGAGCTTTTCAGTGAATAGCAGCCAGGCACATTTTAGCTAGTTTTACTTGTAAGTGGGGTTGGAAATGCTTTTCAGGCTCAGTACTGGGCTCAAAACATGCAGCCCTGAGGTCTCTTATGATAGCAGGTGGTTAAATAGAAATTCGCTGCTCAGCTGACCCGGCAGGAGCAAACGTATGCTAAAAATGTACTCAGAATGAGCTTTTCAGTGAAGAGAAGCCAGGCACATTTTAGCTAGTTTTACTTGTAAGTGGGGTTGGAAATGCTTTTCAGGCTCAGTACTGGGCTCAAAACATGCAGCCCTGAAGTCTCTCATGAAAGCAGGTGGTTAAATAGAAATTCGCAGCTCAGCTGACCTGGTAGGAGCAAACGTATGCCAAAAATGTACACAGAATGAGCTTTTCAGTGAATAGCAGCCAGGCACATTTTAGCTAGTTTTACTTGTAAGTGGGGTTGGAAACGCTTTTCAGGATCAGTACTGGGCTCAAAACATGCAGCCCTGAGGTCTCTCATGATAGCAGGTGGTTAAATAGAAATTTGCTGCTCAGCTGACCCGGCAGGAGCAAACGTATGCCAAAAATGTTCTCAGAATGAGCTTTTCAGTGAAGAGAAGCCAGGCACATTTTAGCTAGTTTTACTTGTAAGTGGGGTTGGAAACACTTTTCAGGCTCAGTACTGGGCTCAAAACATGCAGCCCTGAGGTCTCTCATATAAGCAGGTGGTTAAATAGAAATTCGCTGCTCAGCTGACCAGGTAGGAGCAAACGTATGCCAAAAATGTACACAGAATGAGCTTTTCAGTGAAGAGCAGCCAGGCACATTTTAGCTAGTTTTACTTGTAAGTGGGGTTGGAAACGCTTTTCAGGATCAGTACTGGGCTCAAAACATGCAGCCCTGAGGTCTCTCATGATAGCAGGTGGTTAAATAGAAATTCGCTGCTCAGCTGACCCGGCAGGAGCAAACGTATGCTAAAAATGTACTCAGAATGAGCTTTTCAGTGAATAGCAGCCAGGCACATTTTAGCTAGTTTTACTTGTAAGTGGGGTTGGAAATGCTTTTCAGGCTCAGTACTGGGCTCAAAACATGCAGCCCTGAGGTCTCTCATGATAGCAGGTGGTTAAATAGAAATTCGCTGCTCAGCTGACCCGGCAGGAGCAAACGTATGCTAAAAATGTACTCAGAATGAGCTTTTCAGTGAAGAGAAGCCAGGCACATTTTAGCTAGTTTTACTTGTAAGTGGGGTTGGAAATGCTTTTCAGGCTCAGTACTGGGCTCAAAACATGCAGCCCTGAAGTCTCTCATGAAAGCAGGTGGTTAAATAGAAATTCGCAGCTCAGCTGACCTGGTAGGAGCAAACGTATGCCAAAAATGTACACAGAATGAGCTTTTCAGTGAATAGCAGCCAGGCACATTTTAGCTAGTTTTACTTGTAAGTGGGGTTGGAAACGCTTTTCAGGATCAGTACTGGGCTCAAAACATGCAGCCCTGAGGTGTCTCATGATAGCAGGTGGTTAAATAGAAATTTGCTGCTCAGCTGACCCGGCAGGAGCAAACGTATGCCAAAAATGTTCTCAGAATGAGCTTTTCAGTGAAGAGAAGCCAGGCACATTTTAGCTAGTTTTACTTGTAAGTGGGGTTGGAAACACTTTTCAGGCTCAGTACTGGGCTCAAAACATGCAGCCCTGATGTCTCTCATGAAAGCAGGTGGTTAAATAGAAATTCGCTGCTCAGCTGACCCGGTAGGAGCAAACGTATGCCAAAAATGTACACAGAATGTGCTTTTCAGTGAATAGCAGCCAGGCACATTTTAGCTAGTTTTACTTGTAAGTGGGGTTGGAAACGCTTTTCAGGCTCAGTACTGGGCTCAAAACATGCAGCCCTGAGGTCTCTCATGATAGCAGGTGGTTAAATAGAAATTCGCTGCTCAGCTGACCCGGCAGGAGCAAACGTATGCTAAAAATGTACTCAGAATGAGCTTTTCAGTGAAGAGAAGCCAGGCACATTTTAGCCCAGTTTTACTTGTAAGTGGGGTTGGAAATGCTTTTCAGGCTCAGTACTGGGCTCAAAACATGCAGCCCTGAGGTCTCTCATATAAGCAGGTGGTTAAATAGAAATTCGCTGCTCAGCTGACCAGGTAGGAGCAAACGTATGCCAAAAATGTACACAGAATGAGCTTTTCAGTGAAGAGCAGCCAGGCACATTTTAGCTAGTTTTACTTGTAAGTGGGGTTGGAAACGCTTTTCAGGATCAGTACTGGGCTCAAAACATGCAGCCCTGATGTCTCTCATGATAGCAGGTGGTTAAATAGAAATTCGCTGCTCAGCTGACCCGGCAGGAGCAAACGTATGCTAAAAATGTACTCAGAATGAGCTTTTCAGTGAAGAGAAGCCAGGCACATTTTAGCTAGTTTTACTTGTAAGTGGGGTTGGAAATGCTTTTCAGGCTCAGTACTGGGCTCAAAACATGCAGCCCTGAAGTCTCTCATGAAAGCAGGTGGTTAAATAGAAATTCGCAGCTCAGCTGACCTGGTAGGAGCAAACGTATGCCAAAAATGTACACAGAATGAGCTTTTCAGTGAATAGCAGCCAGGCACATTTTAGCTAGTTTTACTTGTAAGTGGGGTTGGAAACGCTTTTCAGGATCAGTACTGGGCTCAAAACATGCAGCCCTGAGGTCTCTCATGATAGCAGGTGGTTAAATAGAAATTCGCTGCTCAGCTGACCCGGCAGGAGCAAACGTATGCTAAAAATGTACTCAGAATGAGCTTTTCAGTGAAGAGAAGCCAGGCACATTTTAGCCCAGTTTTACTTGTAAGTGGGGTTGGAAATGCTTTTCAGGCTCAGTACTGGGCTCAAAACATGCAGCCCTGAGGTCTCTCATATAAGCAGGTGGTTAAATAGAAATTCGCTGCTCAGCTGACCAGGTAGGAGCAAACGTATGCCAAAAATGTACACAGAATGAGCTTTTCAGTGAAGAGCAGCCAGGCACATTTTAGCTAGTTTTACTTGTAAGTGGGGTTGGAAACGCTTTTCAGGATCAGTACTGGGCTCAAAACATGCAGCCCTGATGTCTCTCATGATAGCAGGTGGTTAAATAGAAATTCGCTGCTCAGCTGACCCGGCAGGAGCAAACGTATGCTAAAAATGTACTCAGAATGAGCTTTTCAGTGAATAGCAGCCAGGCACATTTTAGCTAGTTTTACTTGTAAGTGGGGTTGGAAATGCTTTTCAGGCTCAGTACTGGGCTCAAAACATGCAGCCCTGAGGTCTCTCATATAAGCAGGTGGTTAAATAGAAATTCGCTGCTCAGCTGACCCGGTAGTAGCAAACGTATGCCAAAAATGTACACAGAATGAGCTTTTCAGTGAAGAGCAGCCAGGCACATTTTAGCTAGTTTTACTTGTAAGTGGGGTTGGAAACGCTTTTCAGGATCAGTACTGGGCTCAAAACATGCAGCCCTGAGGTCTCTCATGATAGCAGGTGGTTAAATAGAAATTCGCTGCTCAGCTGACCCGGTAGGAGCAAACGTATGCCAAAAATGTACACAGAATGAGCTTTTCAGTGAATAGCAGCCAGGCACATTTTAGCTAGTTTTACTTGTAAATGGGGTTGGAAACGCTTTTCAGGCTCAGTACTGGGCTCAAAACATGCAGCCCTGAGGTCTCTCATGAAAGCAGGTGGTTAAATAGAAATTCGCAGCTCAGCTGACCCGGTAGGAGCAAACATATGCCAAAAATGTACACAGAATGAGCTTTTCAGTGAAGAGAAGCCAGGCACATTTTAGCTAGTTTTACTTGTAAGTGGGGTTGGAAATGCTTTTCAGGCTCAGTACTGGGCTCAAAACATGCAGCCCTGAGGTCCCTCATGA
This sequence comes from Lissotriton vulgaris, assembly GCF_964263255.1. Classification (NCBI taxonomy): domain Eukaryota; kingdom Metazoa; phylum Chordata; class Amphibia; order Caudata; family Salamandridae; genus Lissotriton; species Lissotriton vulgaris. The sequence continues at coordinate 1,382,453 of NW_028244755.1, read as the reverse complement.
AAGCAGGTGGTTAAATAGAAATTCGCTGCTCAGCTGACCCGGTAGGAGCAAACGTATGCCAAAAATGTACACAGAATGTGCTTTTCAGTGAATAGCAGCCAGGCACATTTTAGCTAGTTTTACTTGTAAGTGGGGTTGGAAATGCTTTTCAGGCTCAGTACTGGGCTCAAAACATGCAGCCCTGAGGTCTCTCATGATAGCAGGTGGTTAAATAGAAATTCGCTGCTCAGCTGACCCGGCAGGAGCAAACGTATGCTAAAAATGTACTCAGAATGAGCTTTTCAGTGAAGAGAAGCCAGGCACATTTTAGCCCAGTTTTACTTGTAAGTGGGGTTGGAAATGCTTTTCAGGCTCAGTACTGGGCTCAAAACATGCAGCCCTGAGGTCTCTCATATAAGCAGGTGGTTAAATAGAAATTCGCTGCTCAGCTGACCAGGTAGGAGCAAACGTATGCCAAAAATGTACACAGAATGAGCTTTTCAGTGAAGAGCAGCCAGGCACATTTTAGCTAGTTTTACTTGTAAGTGGGGTTGGAAACGCTTTTCAGGATCAGTACTGGGCTCAAAACATGCAGCCCTGAGGTCTCTCATGATAGCAGGTGGTTAAATAGAAATTCGCTGCTCAGCTGACCCGGCAGGAGCAAACGTATGCTAAAAATGTACTCAGAATGAGCTTTTCAGTGAATAGCAGCCAGGCACATTTTAGCTAGTTTTACTTGTAAGTGGGGTTGGAAATGCTTTTCAGGCTCAGTACTGGGCTCAAAACATGCAGCCCTGAGGTCTCTCATGATAGCAGGTGGTTAAATAGAAATTCGCTGCTCAGCTGACGCGGCAGGAGCAAACGTATGCTAAAAATGTACTCAGAATGAGCTTTTCAGTGAAGAGAAGCCAGGCACATTTTAGCCATGTTTTACTTGTAAGTGGGGTTGGAAATGCTTTTCAGGCTCAGTACTGGGCTCAAAACATGCAGCCCTGAGGTCTCTCATATAAGCAGGTGGTTAAATAGAAATTCGCTGCTCAGCTGACCAGGTAGGAGCAAACGTATGCCAAAAATGTACACAGAATGAGCTTTTGAGTGAAGAGCAGCCAGGCACATTTTAGCTAGTTTTACTTGTAAGTGGGGTTGGAAACGCTTTTCAGGATCAGTACTGGGCTCAAAACATGCAGCCCTGATGTCTCTCATGATAGCAGGTGGTTAAATAGAAATTCGCTGCTCAGCTGACCCGGCAGGAGCAAACGTATGCTAAAAATGTACTCAGAATGAGCTTTTCAGTGAATAGCAGCCAGGCACATTTTAGCTAGTTTTACTTGTAAGTGGGGTTGGAAATGCTTTTCAGGCTCAGTACTGGGCTCAAAACATGCAGCCCTGAGGTCTCTCATATAAGCAGGTGGTTAAATAGAAATTCGCTGCTCAGCTGACACGGTAGGAGCAAACGTATGCCAAAAATGTACACAGAATGAGCTTTTCAGTGAAGAGCAGCCAGGCACATTTTAGCTAGTTTTACTTGTAAGTGGGGTTGGAAACGCTTTTCAGGATCAGTACTGGGCTCTAAACATGCAGCCCTGAGGTCTCTCATGATAGCAGGTGGTTAAATAGAAATTCGCTGCTCAGCTGACCCGGTAGGAGCAAACGTATGCCAAAAATGTACACAGAATGAGCTTTTCAGTGAATAGCAGCCAGGCACATTTTAGCTAGTTTTACTTGTAAATGGGGTTGGAAACGCTTTTCAGGCTCAGTACTGGGCTCAAAACATGCAGCCCTGAGGTCTCTCATGAAAGCAGGTGGTTAAATAGAAATTCGCAGCTCAGCTGACCCGGTAGGAGCAAACATATGCCAAAAATGTACACAGAATGAGCTTTTCAGTGAAGAGAAGCCAGGCACATTTTAGCTAGTTTTACTTGTAAGTGGGGTTGGAAATGCTTTTCAGGCTCAGTACTGGGCTCAAAACATGCAGCCCTGAGGACCCTCATGAAAGCAGGTGGTTAAATAGAAATTCGCTGCTCAGCTGACCCGGTAGGAGCAAACGTATGCCAAAAATGTACACAGAATGAGCTTTTCAGTGAATAGCAGCCAGGCACATTTTAGCTAGTTTTACTTGTAAGTGGGGTTGGAAATGCTTTTCAGGCTCAGTACTGGGCTCAAAACATGCAGCCCTGAGGTCTCTCATGATAGCAGGTGGTTAAATAGAAATTTGCTGCTCAGCTGACCCGGCAGGAGCAAACATATGCTAAAAATGTACTCAGAATGAGCTTTTCAGTGAAGAGAAGCCAGGCACATTTTAGCTAGTTTTACTTGTAAGTGGGGTTGGAAACGCTTTTCAGGATCAGTACTGGGCTCAAAACATGCAGCCCTGAGGTCTCTCATGATAGCAGGTGGTTAAATAGAAATTCGCTGCTCAGCTGACCCGGCAGGAGCAAACGTATGCTAAAAATGTACTCAGAATGAGCTTTTCAGTGAAGAGAAGCCAGGCACATTTTAGCCCAGTTTTACTTGTAAGTGGGGTTGGAAATGCTTTTCAGGCTCAGTACTGGGCTCAAAACATGCAGCCCTGAGGTCTCTCATATAAGCAGGTGGTTAAATAGAAATTCGCTGCTCAGCTGACCAGGTAGGAGCAAACGTATGCCAAAAATGTACACAGAATGAGCTTTTCAGTGAAGAGCAGCCAGGCACATTTTAGCTAGTTTTACTTGTAAGTGGGGTTGGAAACCCTTTTCAGGATCAGTACTGGGCTCAAAACATGCAGCCCTGAGGTCTCTCATGATAGCAGGTGGTTAAATAGAAATTCGCTGCTCAGCTGACCCAGCAGGAGCAAACGTATGCTAAAAATGTACTCAGAATGAGCTTTTCAGTGAATAGCAGCCAGGCACATTTTAGCTAGTTTTACTTGTAAGTGGGGTTGGAAATGCTTTTCAGGCTCAGTACTGGGCTCAAAACATGCAGCCCTGAGGTCTCTCATGATAGCAGGTGGTTAAATAGAAATTCGCTGCTCAGCTGACCCGGCAGGAGCAAACGTATGCTAAAAATGTACTCAGAATGAGCTTTTCAGTGAAGAGAAGCCAGGCACATTTTAGCTAGTTTTACTTGTAAGTGGGGTTGGAAATGCTTTTCAGGCTCAGTACTGGGCTCAAAACATGCAGCCCTGAAGTCTCTCATGAAAGCAGGTGGTTAAATAGAAATTCGCAGCTCAGCTGACCTGGTAGGAGCAAACGTATGCCAAAAATGTACACAGAATGAGCTTTTCAGTGAATAGCAGCCAGGCACATTTTAGCTAGTTTTACTTGTAAGTGGGGTTGGAAACGCTTTTCAGGATCAGTACTGGGCTCAAAACATGCAGCCCTGAGGTCTCTCATGATAGCAGGTGGTTAAATAGAAATTTGCTGCTCAGCTGACCCGGCAGGAGCAAACGTATGCCAAAAATGTTCTCAGAATGAGCTTTTCAGTGAAGAGAAGCCAGGCACATTTTAGCTAGTTTTACTTGTAAGTGGGGTTGGAAACACTTTTCAGGCTCAGTACTGGGCTCAAAACATGCAGCCCTGAGGTCTCTCATATAAGCAGGTGGTTAAATAGAAATTCGCTGCTCAGCTGACCAGGTAGGAGCAAACGTATGCCAAAAATGTACACAGAATGAGCTTTTCAGTGAAGAGCAGCCAGGCACATTTTAGCTAGTTTTACTTGTAAGTGGGGTTGGAAACGCTTTTCAGGATCAGTACTGGGCTCAAAACATGCAGCCCTGAGGTCTCTCATGATAGCAGGTGGTTAAATAGAAATTCGCTGCTCAGCTGACCCGGCAGGAGCAAACGTATGCTAAAAATGTACTCAGAATGAGCTTTTCAGTGAATAGCAGCCAGGCACATTTTAGCTAGTTTTACTTGTAAGTGGGGTTGGAAATGCTTTTCAGGCTCAGTACTGGGCTCAAAACATGCAGCCCTGAGGTCTCTCATGATAGCAGGTGGTTAAATAGAAATTCGCTGCTCAGCTGACCCGGCAGGAGCAAACGTATGCTAAAAATGTACTCAGAATGAGCTTTTCAGTGAAGAGAAGCCAGGCACATTTTAGCTAGTTTTACTTGTAAGTGGGGTTGGAAATGCTTTTCAGGCTCAGTACTGGGCTCAAAACATGCAGCCCTGAAGTCTCTCATGAAAGCAGGTGGTTAAATAGAAATTCGCAGCTCAGCTGACCTGGTAGGAGCAAACGTATGCCAAAAATGTACACAGAATGAGCTTTTCAGTGAATAGCAGCCAGGCACATTTTAGCTAGTTTTACTTGTAAGTGGGGTTGGAAACGCTTTTCAGGATCAGTACTGGGCTCAAAACATGCAGCCCTGAGGTGTCTCATGATAGCAGGTGGTTAAATAGAAATTTGCTGCTCAGCTGACCCGGCAGGAGCAAACGTATGCCAAAAATGTTCTCAGAATGAGCTTTTCAGTGAAGAGAAGCCAGGCACATTTTAGCTAGTTTTACTTGTAAGTGGGGTTGGAAACACTTTTCAGGCTCAGTACTGGGCTCAAAACATGCAGCCCTGATGTCTCTCATGAAAGCAGGTGGTTAAATAGAAATTCGCTGCTCAGCTGACCCGGTAGGAGCAAACGTATGCCAAAAATGTACACAGAATGAGCTTTTCAGTGAAGAGAAGCCAGGCACATTTTAGCTAGTTTTACTTGTAAGTGGGGTTGGAAACGCTTTTCAGGATCAGTACTGGGCTCAAAACATGCAGCCCTGAGGTCCCTCATGAAAGCAGGTGGTTAAATAGAAATTCGCTGCTCAGCTGACCCGGTAGGAGCAAACGTATGCCAAAAATGTACACAGAATGTGCTTTTCAGTGAATAGCAGCCAGGCACATTTTAGCTAGTTTTACTTGTAAGTGGGGTTGGAAATGCTTTTCAGGCTCAGTACTGGGCTCAAAACATGCAGCCCTGAGGTCTCTCATGATAGCAGGTGGTTAAATAGAAATTTGCTGCTCAGCTGACCCGGCAGGAGCAAACGTATGCTAAAAATGTACTCAGAATGAGCTTTTCAGTGAAGAGAAGCCAGGCACATTTTAGCTAGTTTTACTTGTAAGTGGGGTTGGAAACGCTTTTCAGGATCAGTACTGGGCTCAAAACATGCAGCCCTGAGGTCTCTCATGATAGCAGGTGGTTAAATAGAAATCCGCTGCTCAGCTGACCCGGCAGGAGCAAACGTATGCTAAAAATGTACTCAGAATGAGCTTTTCAGTGAAGAGAAGCCAGGCACATTTTAGCCCAGTTTTACTTGTAAGTGGGGTTGGAAATGCTTTTCAGGCTCAGTACTGGGCTCAAAACATGCAGCCCTGAGGTCTCTCATATAAGCAGGTGGTTAAATAGAAATTCGCTGCTCAGCTGACCAGGTAGGAGCAAACGTAAGCCAAAAATGTACACAGAATGAGCTTTTCAGTGAAGAGCAGCCAGGCACATTTTAGCTAGTTTTACTTGTAAGTGGGGTTGGAAACGCTTTTCAGGATCAGTACTGGGCTCAAAACATGCAGCTCTGAGGTCTCTCATGATAGCAGGTGGTTAAATAGAAATTCGCTGCTCAGCTGACCCGGCAGGAGCAAACGTATGCTAAAAATGTACTCAGAATGAGCTTTTCAGTGAATAGCAGCCAGGCACATTTTAGCTAGTTTTACTTGTAAGTGGGGTTGGAAACACTTTTCAGGCTCAGTACTGGGCTCAAAACATGCAGCCCTGAGGTCTCTCATGAAAGCAGGTGGTTAAATAGAAATTCGCTGCTCAGCTGACCCGGTAGGAGCAAACGTATGCCAAAAATGTACACAGAATGAGCTTTTCAGTGAAGAGAAGCCAGGCACATTTTAGCTAGTTTTACTTGTAAGTGGGGTTGGAAACGCTTTTCAGGATCAGTACTGGGCTCAAAACATGCAGCCCTGAGGTCCCTCATGAAAGCAGGTGGTTAAATAGAAATTCGCTGCTCAGCTGACCCGGTAGGAGCAAACGTATGCCAAAAATGTACACAGAATGTGCTTTTCAGTGAATAGCAGCCAGGCACATTTTAGCTAGTTTTACTTGTAAGTGGGGTTGGAAATGCTTTTCAGGCTCAGTACTGGGCTCAAAACATGCAGCCCTGAGGTCTCTCATGATAGCAGGTGGTTAAATAGAAATTTGCTGCTCAGCTGACCCGGCAGGAGCAAACGTATGCTAAAAATGTACTCAGAATGAGCTTTTCAGTGAAGAGAAGCCAGGCACATTTTAGCTAGTTTTACTTGTAAGTGGGGTTGGAAACGCTTTTCAGGATCAGTACTGGGCTCAAAACATGCAGCCCTGAGGTCTCTCATGATAGCAGGTGGTTAAATAGAAATTCGCTGCTCAGCTGACCCGGCAGGAGCAAACGTATGCTAAAATTGTACTCAGAATGAGCTTTTCAGTGAAGAGAAGCCAGGCACATTTTAGCCCAGTTTTACTTGTAAGTGGGGTTGGAAATGCTTTTCAGGCTCAGTACTGGGCTCAAAACATGCAGCCCTGAGGTCTCTCATATAAGCAGGTGGTTAAATAGAAATTCGCTGCTCAGCTGACCAGGTAGGAGCAAACGTATGCCAAAAATGTACACAGAATGAGCTTTTCAGTGAAGAGCAGCCAGGCACATTTTAGCTAGTTTTACTTGTAAGTGGGGTTGGAAACGCTTTTCAGGATCAGTACTGGGCTCAAAACATGCAGCTCTGAGGTCTCTCATGATAGCAGGTGGTTAAATAGAAATTCGCTGCTCAGCTGACCCGGCAGGAGCAAACGTATGCTAAAAATGTACTCAGAATGAGCTTTTCAGTGAATAGCAGCCAGGCACATTTTAGCTAGTTTTACTTGTAAGTGGGGTTGGAAATGCTTTTCAGGCTCAGTACTGGGCTCAAAACATGCAGCCCTGAGGTCTCTCATGAAAGCAGGTGGTTAAATAGAAATTTGCTGCTCAGCTGACCCGGTAGGAGCAAACGTATGCCAAAAATGTACACAGAATGAGCTTTTCAGTGAATAGCAGCCAGGCACATTTTAGCTAGTTTTACTTGTAAGTGGGGTTGGAAACGCTTTTCAGGATCAGTACTGGGCTCAAAACATGCAGCCCTGAGGTCTCTCATGATAGCAGGTGGTTAAATAGAAATTTGCTGCTCAGCTGACCCGGCAGGAGCAAACGTATGCTAAAAATGTTCTCAGAATGAGCTTTTCAGTGGAGAGAAGCCAGGCACATTTTAGCTAGTTTTACTTGTAAGTGGGGTTGGAAACGCTTTTCAGGCTCAGTACTGGGCTCAAAACATGCAGCCCTGAGGTCTCTCATGAAAGCAGGTGGTTAAATAGAAATTCGCTGCTCAGCTGACCCGGTAGGAGCAAACGTATGCCAAAAATGTACACAGAATGAGCTTTTCAGTGAATAGCGGCCAGGCACATTTTAGCTAGTTTTACTTGTAAGTGGGGTTGGAAACGCTTTTCAGGATCAGTACTGGGCTCAAAACATGCAGCCCTGAGGTCTCTCATGATAGCAGGTGTTTAAATAGAAATTCGCTGCTCAGCTGACCCGGCAGGAGCAAACGTATGCTTAAAATGTACTCAGAATGAGCTTTTCAGTGAAGAGAAGCCAGGCACATTTTAGCTAGTTTTACTTGTAAATGGGGTTGGAAATGCTTTTCAGGCTCAGTACTGGGCTCAAAACATGCAGCCCTGAGGTCTCTCATGAAAGCAGGTGGTTAAATAGAAATTCGCTGCTCAGCTGACCCGGTAGGAGCAAACGTATGCCAAAAATGTACACAGAATGAGATTTTTAGTGAAGAGCAGCCAGGCACATTTTAGCTAGTTTTACTTGTAAGTGGGGTTGGAAACGCTTTTCAGGCTCAGTACTGGGCTCAAAACATGCAGCCCTGAGGTCTCTCATGAAAGCAAGAGGTTAAATAAAAATTCGCTGCTCAGCTGACCCGGCAGGAGCAAACGTATGCCAAAAATGTACACAGAATGAGCTATTTAGTGAATAGCAGCCAGGCACATTTTAGCTAGTTTTACTTGTAAGTGGGGTTGGAAACGCTTTTCAGGATCAGTACTGGGCTCAAAACATGCAGCCCTGAGGTCTCTCGTGATAGCAGGTGGTTAAATAGAAATTCGCTGCTCAGCTGACCCGGTAGGAGCAAACGTATGCCAAAAATGTACACAGAATGAGCTTTTCAGTGAATAGCAGCCAGGCACATTTTAGCTAGTTTTACTTGTAAGTGGGGTTGGAAACGCTTTTCAGGCTCAGTACTGGGCTCAAAACATGCAGCCCTGAGGTCTCTCATGAAAGCAAGAGGTTAAATAAAAATTCGCTGCTCAGCTGACCCGGCAGGAGCAAAGGTATGCCAAAAATGTACACAGAATGAGCTATTTAGTGAATAGCAGCCAGGCACATTTTAGCTAGTTTTACTTGTAAGTGGGGTTGGAAACGCTTTTCAGGATCAGTACTGGGCTCAAAACATGCAGCCCTGAGGTCTCTCGTGATAGCAGGTGGTTAAATAGAAATTCGCTGCTCAGCTGACCCGGTAGGAGCAAACGTATGCCAAAAATGTACACAGAATGAGCTTTTCAGTGAAGAGAAGCCAGGCACATTTTAGCTAGTTTTACTTGTAAGTGGGGTTGGAAACGCTTTTCAGGATCAGTACTGGGCTCAAAACATGCAGCCCTGAGGTCTCTCATGATAGCAGGTGGTTAAATAGAAATTCGCTGCTCAGCTGACCCGGCAGGAGCAAACGTATGCTAAAAATGTACTCAGAATGAGCTTTTCAGTGAAGAGAAGCCAGGCACATTTTAGCCCAGTTTTACTTGTAAGTGGGGTTGGAAATGCTTTTCAGGCTCAGTACTGGGCTCAAAACATGCAGCCCTGAGGTCTCTCATATAAGCAGGTGGTTAAATAGAAATTCGCTGCTCAGCTGACCAGGTAGGAGCAAACGTATGCCAAAAATGTACACAGAATGAGCTTTTCAGTGAAGAGCAGCCAGGCACATTTTAGCTAGTTTTACTTGTAAGTGGGGTTGGAAATGCTTTTCAGGCTCAGTACTGGGCTCAAAACATGCAGCCCTGAGGTCTCTCATGATAGCAGGTGGTTAAATAGAAATTCGCTGCTCAGCTGACCCGGCAGGAGCAAACGTATGCTAAAAATGTACTCAGAATGAGCTTTTCAGTGAAGAGAAGCCAGGCACATTTTAGCTAGTTTTACTTGTAAGTGGGGTTGGAAATGCTTTTCAGGCTCAGTACTGGGCTCAAAACATGCAGCCCTGAAGTCTCTCATGAAAGCAGGTGGTTAAATAGAAATTCGCAGCTCAGCTGACCTGGTAGGAGCAAACGTATGCCAAAAATGTACACAGAATGAGCTTTTCAGTGAATAGCAGCCAGGCACATTTTAGCTAGTTTTACTTGTAAGTGGGGTTGGAAACGCTTTTCAGGATCAGTACTGGGCTCAAAACATGCAGCCCTGAGGTCTCTCATGATAGCAGGTGGTTAAATAGAAATTTGCTGCTCAGCTGACCCGGCAGGAGCAAACGTATGCCAAAAATGTTCTCAGAATGAGCTTTTCAGTGAAGAGAAGCCAGGCACATTTTAGCTAGTTTTACTTGTAAGTGGGGTTGGAAACACTTTTCAGGCTCAGTACTGGGCTCAAAACATGCAGCCCTGAGGTCTCTCATGAAAGCAGGTGGTTAAATAGAAATTCGCTGCTCAGCTGACCCGGTAGGAGCAAACGTATGCCAAAAATGTACACAGAATGAGCTTTTCAGTGAAGAGAAGCCAGGCACATTTTAGCTAGTTTTACTTGTAAGTGGGGTTGGAAACGCTTTTCAGGATCAGTACTGGGCTCAAAACATGCAGCCCTGAGGTCCCTCATGAAAGCAGGTGGTTAAATAGAAATTCGCTGCTCAGCTGACCCGGTAGGAGCAAACGTATGCCAAAAATGTACACAGAATGTGCTTTTCAGTGAATAGCAGCCAGGCACATTTTAGCTAGTTTTACTTGTAAGTGGGGTTGGAAATGCTTTTCAGGCTCAGTACTGGGCTCAAAACATGCAGCCCTGAGGTCTCTCATGATAGCAGGTGGTTAAATAGAAATTTGCTGCTCAGCTGACCCGGCAGGAGCAAACGTATGCTAAAAATGTACTCAGAATGAGCTTTTCAGTGAAGAGAAGCCAGGCACATTTTAGCTAGTTTTACTTGTAAGTGGGGTTGGAAACGCTTTTCAGGATCAGTACTGGGCTCAAAACATGCAGCCCTGAGGTCTCTCATGATAGCAGGTGGTTAAATATAAATTCGCTGCTCAGCTGACCCGGCAGGAGCAAACGTATGCTAAAAATGTACTCAGAATGAGCTTTTCAGTGAAGAGAAGCCAGGCACATTTTAGCCCAGTTTTACTTGTAAGTGGGGTTGGAAATGCTTTTCAGGCTCAGTACTGGGCTCAAAACATGCAGCCCTGAGGTCTCTCATATAAGCAGGTGGTTAAATAGAAATTCGCTGCTCAGCTGACCAGGTAGGAGCAAACGTATGCCAAAAATGTACACAGAATGAGCTTTTCAGTGAAGAGCAGCCAGGCACATTTTAGCTAGTTTTACTTGTAAGTGGGGTTGGAAACGCTTTTCAGGATCAGTACTGGGCTCAAAACATGCAGCTCTGAGGTCTCTCATGATAGCAGGTGGTTAAATAGAAATTCGCTGCTCAGCTGACCCGGCAGGAGCAAACGTATGCTAAAAATGTACTCAGAATGAGCTTTTCAGTGAATAGCAGCCAGGCACATTTTAGCTAGTTTTACTTGTAAGTGGGGTTGGAAATGCTTTTCAGGCTCAGTACTGGGCTCAAAACATGCAGCCCTGAGGTCTCTCATGAAAGCAGGTGGTTAAATAGAAATTTGCTGCTCAGCTGACCCGGTAGGAGCAAACGTATGCCAAAAATGTACACAGAATGAGCTTTTCAGTGAATAGCAGCCAGGCACATTTTAGCTAGTTTTACTTGTAAGTGGGGTTGGAAACGCTTTTCAGGATCAGTACTGGGCTCAAAACATGCAGCCCTGAGGTCTCTCATGATAGCAGGTGGTTAAATAGAAATTTGATGCTCAGCTGACCCGGCAGGAGCAAACGTATGCTAAAAATGTTCTCAGAATGAGCTTTTCAGTGAAGAGAAGCCAGGCACATTTATGCTAGTTTTACTTGTAAGTGGGGTTGGAAACGCTTTTCAGGCTCAGTACTGGGCTCAAAACATGCAGCCCTGAGGTCTCTCATGAAAGCAGGTGGTTAAATAGAAATTCGCTGCTCAGCTGACCCGGTAGGAGCAAACGTATGCCAAAAATGTACACAGAATGAGATTTTTAGTGAAGAGCAGCCAGGCACATTTTAGCTAGTTTTACTTGTAAGTGGGGTTGGAAATGCTTTTCAGGCTCAGTACTGGGCTCAAAACATGCAGCCCTGAGGTCTCTCATGAAAGCAAGAGGTTAAATAAAAATTCGCTGCTCAGCTGACCCGGCAGGAGCAAACGTATGCCAAAAATGTACACAGAATGAGCTATTTAGTGAATAGCAGCCAGGCACATTTTAGCTAGTTTTACTTGTAAGTGGGGTTGGAAACGCTTTTCAGGATCAGTACTGGGCTCAAAACATGCAGCCCTGAGGTCTCTCGTGATAGCAGGTGGTTAAATAGAAATTCGCTGCTCAGCTGACCCGGTAGGAGCAAACGTATGCCAAAAATGTACACAGAATGAGCTTTTCAGTGAATAGCAGCCAGGCACATTTTAGCTAGTTTTACTTGTAAGTGGGGTTGGAAACGCTTTTCAGGCTCAGTACTGGGCTCAAAACATGCAGCCCTGAGGTCTCGCATGAACGCAGGTGGTTAAATAGAAATTCGCAGCTCAGCTGACCCGGTAGGAGCAAACGTATGCCAAAAATGTACACAGAATGAGCTTTTCAGTGAAGAGAAGCCAGGCACATTTTGGCTAGTTTTACTTGTAAGTGGGGTTGGAAATGCTTTTCAGGCTCAGTACTGGGCTCAAAACATGCAGCCCTGAGGTCTCTCATGATAGCAGGTGGTTAAATAGAAATTTGCTGCTCAGCTGACCCGGCAGGAGCAAACGTATGCTAAAAATGTTCTCAGAATGAGCTTTTCAGTGAAGAGAAGCCAGGCACATTTTAGCTAGTTTTACTTGTAAGTGGGGTTGGAAATGCTTTTCAGGCTCAGTACTGGGCTCAAAACATGCAGCCCTGAGGTCCCTCATGAAAGCAGGTGGTTAAATAGAAATTCGCTGCTCAGCTGACCCGGTAGGAGCAAACGTATGCCAAAAATGTACACAGAATGAGCTTTTCAGTGAATAGCAGCCAGGCACATTTTAGCTAGTTTTACTTGTAAGTGGGGTTGGAAATGCTTTTCAGGCTCAGTACTGGGCTCAAAACATGCAGCCCTGAGGTCTCTCATGATAGCAGGTGGTTAAATAGAAATTTGCTGCTCAGCTGACCCGGCAGGAGCAAACGTATGCTAAAAATGTACTCAGAATGAGCTTTTCAGTGAAGAGAAGCCAGGCACATTTTACTAGTTTTACTTGTAAGTGGGGTTGGAAACGCTTTTCAGGATCAGTACTGGGCTCAAAACATGCAGCCCTGAGGTCTCTCATGATAGCAGGTGGTTAAATAGAAATTCGCTGCTCAGCTGACCCGGCAGGAGCAAACGTATGCTAAAAATGTACTCAGAATGAGCTTTTCAGTGAAGAGAAGCCAGGCACATTTTAGCCCAGTTTTACTTGTAAGTGGGGTTGGAAATGCTTTTCAGGCTCAGTACTGGGCTCAAAACATGCAGCCCTGAGGTCTCTCATATAAGCAGGTGGTTAAATAGAAATTCGCTGCTCAGCTGACCAGGTAGGAGCAAACGTATGCCAAAAATGTACACAGAATGAGCTTTTCAGTGAAGAGCAGCCAGGCACATTTTAGCTAGTTTTACTTGTAAGTGGGGTTGGAAACGCTTTTCAGGCTCAGAACTGGACTCAAAACATGCAGCCCTGAGGTCTCTCATGATAGCAGGTGGTTAAATAGAAATTCGCTGCTCAGCTGACCCTGCAGGAGCAAACGTATGCTAAAAATGTACTCAGAATGAGCTTTTCAGTGAAGAGAAGCCAGGCACATTTTAGCTAGTTTTACTTGTAAGTGGGGTTGGAAACGCTTTTCAGGATCAGTACTGGGCTCAAAACATGCAACCCTGAGGTCTCTCATGATAGCAGGTGGTTAAATAGAAATTCGCTGCTCAGCTGACCCAGCAGGAGCAAACGTATGCTAAAAATGTACTCAGAATGAGCTTTTCAGTGAAGAGAAGCCAGGCACATTTTAGCTACTTTTACTTGTAAGTGGGGTTGGAAATGCTTTTCAGGCTCAGTACTGGGCTCAAAACATGCAGCCCTGAGGTCTCTCATGAAAGCAGGTGGTTAAATAGAAATTCGCTGCTCAGCTGACCCGGTAGGAGCAAACGTATGCCAAAAATGTACACAGAATGAGCTTTTCAGTGAATAGCAGCCAGGCACATTTTAGCTAGTTTTACTTGTAAGTGGGGTTGGAAATGCTTTTCAGGCTCAGTACTGGGCTCAAAACATGCAGCCCTGAAGTCTCTCATGAAAGCAGGTGGTTAAATAGAAATTCGCAGCTCAGCTGACCTGGTAGGAGCAAACGTATGCCAAAAATGTACACAGAATGAGCTTTTCAGTGAATAGCAGCCAGGCACATTTTAGCTAGTTTTACTTGTAAGTGGGGTTGGAAACGCTTTTCAGGATCAGTACTGGGTTCAAAACATGCAGCCCTGAGGTCTCTCATGATAGCAGGTGGTTAAATAGAAATTTGCTGCTCAGCTGACCCGGCAGGAGCAAACGTATGCCAAAAATGTTCTCAGAATGAGCTTTTCAGTGAAGAGAAGCCAGGCACATTTTAGCTAGTTTTACTTGTAAGTGGGGTTGGAAACACTTTTCAGGCTCAGTACTGGGCTCAAAACATGCAGCCCTGAGGTCTCTCATGAAAGCAGGTGGTTAAATAGAAATTCGCTGCTCAGCTGACCCGGTAGGAGCAAACGTATGCCAAAAATGTACACAGAATGAGTTTTTCAGTGAAGAGAAGCCAGGCACATTTTAGCTAGTTTTACTTGTAAGTGGGGTTGGAAACGCTTTTCAGGATCAGTACTGGGCTCAAAACATGCAGCCCTGAGGTCCCTCATGAAAGCAGGTGGTTAAATAGAAATTCGCTGCTCAGCTGACCCGGTAGGAGCAAACGTATGCCAAAAATGTACACAGAATGTGCTTTTCAGTGAATAGCAGCCAGGCACATTTTAGCTAGTTTTACTTGTAAGTGGGGTTGGAAATGCTTTTCAGGCTCAGTACTGGGCTCAAAACATGCAGCCCTGAGGTCTCTCATGATAGCAGGTGGTTAAATAGAAATTTGCTGCTCAGCTGACCCGGCAGGAGCAAACGTATGCTAAAAATGTACTCAGAATGAGCTTTTCAGTGAAGAGAAGCCAGGCACATTTTAGCTAGTTTTACTTGTAAGTGGGGTTGGAAACGCTTTTCAGGATCAGTACTGGGCTCAAAACATGCAGCCCTGAGGTCTCTCATGATAGCAGGTGGTTAAATAGAAATTCGCTGCTCAGCTGACCCGGCAGGAGCAAACGTATGCTAAAAATGTACTCAGAATGAGCTTTTCAGTGAAGAGAAGCCAGGCACATTTTAGCCCAGTTTTACTTGTAAGTGGGGTTGGAAATGCTTTTCAGGCTCAGTACTGGGCTCAAAACATGCAGCCCTGAGGTCTCTCATATAAGCAGGTGGTTAAATAGAAATTCGCTGCTCAGCTGACCAGGTAGGAGCAAACGTATGCCAAAAATGTACACAGAATGAGCTTTTCAGTGAAGAGCAGCCAGGCACATTTTAGCTAGTTTTACTTGTAAGTGGGGTTGGAAACGCTTTTCAGGATCAGTACTGGGCTCAAAACATGCAGCTCTGAGGTCTCTCATGATAGCAGGTGGTTAAATAGAAATTTGCTGCTCAGCTGACCCGGCAGGAGCAAACGTATGCTAAAAATGTACTCAGAATGAGCTTTTCAGTGAATAGCAGCCAGGCACATTTTAGCTAGTTTTACTTGTAAGTGGGGTTGGAAATGCTTTTCAGGCTCAGTACTGGGCTCAAAACATGCAGCCCTGAGGTCTCTCATGAAAGCAGGTGGTTAAATAGAAATTTGCTGCTCAGCTGACCCGATAGGAGCAAACGTATGCCAAAAATGTACACAGAATGAGCTTTTCAGTGAATAGCAGCCAGGCACATTTTAGCTAGTTTTACTTGTAAGTGGGGTTGGAAACGCTTTTCAGGATCAGTACTGGGCTCAAAACATGCAGCCCTGAGGTCTCTCATGATAGCAGGTGGTTAAATAGAAATTTGCTGCTCAGCTGACCCGGCAGGAGCAAACGTATGCTAAAAATGTTCTCAGAATGAGCTTTTCAGTGAAGAGAAGCCAGGCACTTTTTAGCTAGTTTTACTTGTAAGTGGGGTTGGAAACGCTTTTCAGGCTCAGTACTGGGCTCAAAACATGCAGCCCTGAGGTCTCTCATGAAAGCAGGTGGTTAAATAGAAATTCGCTGCTCAGCTGACCCGGTAGGAGCAAACGTATGCCAAAAATGTACACAGAATGAGCTTTTCAGTGAATAGCAGCCATGCACATTTTAGCTAGTTTTACTTGTAAGTGGGGTTGGAAACGCTTTTCAGGATCAGTACTGGGCTCAAAACATGCAGCCCTGAGGTCTCTCATGATAGCAGGTGGTTAAATAGAAATTTGCTGCTCAGCTGACCCGGCAGGAGCAAACGTATGCTAAAAATGTTCTCAGAATGAGCTTTTCAGTGAAGAGAAGCCAGGCACATTTTAGCTAGTTTTACTTGTAAGTGGGGTTGGAAATGCTTTTCAGGCTCAGTACTGGGCTCAAAACATGCAGCCCTGAGGTCCCTCATGAAAGCAGGTGGTTAAATAGAAATTTGCTGCTCAGCTGACCCGGTAGGAGCAAACGTATGCCAAAAATGTACACAGAATGAGCTTTTCAGTGAATAGCAGCCAGGCACATTTTAGCTAGTTTTACTTGTAAGTGGGGTTGGAAATGCTTTTCAGGCTCAGTACTGGGCTCAAAACATGCAGCCCTGAGGTCTCTCATGATAGCAGGTGGTTAAATAGAAATTTGCTGCTCAGCTGACCCGGCAGGAGCAAACGTATGCTAAAAATGTTCTCAGAATGAGCTTTTCAGTGAAGAGAAGCCAGGCACGTTTTACTAGTTTTACTTGTAAGTGGGGTTGGAAACGCTTTTCAGGATCAGTACTGGGCTCAAAACATGCAGCCCTGAGGTCTCTCATGATAGCAGGTGGTTAAATAGAAATTCGCTGCTCAGCTGACCCGGCAGGAGCAAACGTATGCTAAAAATGTACTCAGAATGAGCTTTTCAGTGAAGAGAAGCCAGGCACATTTTAGCCCAGTTTTACTTGTAAGTGGGGTTGGAAATGCTTTTCAGGCTCAGTACTGGGCTCAAAACATGCAGCCCTGAGGTCTCTCATATAAGCAGGTGGTTAAATAGAAATTCGCTGCTCAGCTGACCAGGTAGGAGCAAACGTATGCCAAAAATGTACACAGAATGAGCTTTTCAGTGAAGAGCAGCCAGGCACATTTTAGCCAGTTTTACTTGTAAGTGGGGTTGGAAACGCTTTTCAGGCTCAGAACTGGGCTCAAAACATGCAGCCCTGAGGTCTCTCATGATAGTAGGTGGTTAAATAGAAATTCGCTGCTCAGCTGACCCTGCAGGAGCAAACGTATGCTAAAAATGTACTCAGAATGAGCTTTTCAGTGAAGAGAAGCCAGGCACATTTTAGCTAGTTTTACTTGTAAGTGGGGTTGGAAACGCTTTTCAGGATCAGTACTGGGCTCAAAACATGCAACCCTGAGGTCTCTCATGATAGCAGGTGGTTAAATAGAAATTCGCTGCTCAGCTGACCCAGCAGGAGCAAACGTATGCTAAAAATGTACTCAGAATGAGCTTTTCAGTGAAGAGAAGCCAGGCACATTTTAGCTACTTTTACTTGTAAGTGGGGTTGGAAATGCTTTTCAGGCTCAGTACTGGGCTCAAAACATGCAGCCCTGAGGTCTCTCATGAAAGCAGGTGGTTAAATAGAAATTCGCTGCTCAGCTGACCCGGTAGGAGCAAACGTATGCCAAAAATGTACACAGAATGAGCTTTTCAGTGAATAGCAGCCAGGCACATTTTAGCTAGTTTTACTTGTAAGTGGGGTTGGAAATGCTTTTCAGGCTCAGTACTGGGCTCAAAACATGCAGCCCTGAAGTCTCTCATGAAAGCAGGTGGTTAAATAGAAATTCGCAGCTCAGCTGACCTGGTAGGAGCAAACGTATGCCAAAAATGTACACAGAATGAGCTTTTCAGTGAATAGCAGCCAGGCACATTTTAGCTAGTTTTACTTGTAAGTGGGGTTGGAAACGCTTTTCAGGATCAGTACTGGGCTCAAAACATGCAGCCCTGAGGTCTCTCATGATAGCAGGTGGTTAAATAGAAATTTGCTGCTCAGCTGACCCGGCAGGAGCAAACGTATGCCAAAAATGTTCTCAGAATGAGCTTTTCAGTGAAGAGAAGCCAGGCACATTTTAGCTAGTTTTACTTGTAAGTGGGGTTGGAAACACTTTTCAGGCTCAGTACTGGGCTCAAAACATGCAGCCCTGAGGTCTCTCATGAAAGCAGGTGGTTAAATAGAAATTCGCTGCTCAGCTGACCCGGTAGGAGCAAACGTATGCCAAAAATGTACACAGAATGAGCTTTTCAGTGAAGAGAAGCCAGGCACATTTTAGCTAGTTTTACTTGTAAGTGGGGTTGGAAACGCTTTTCAGGATCAGTACTGGGCTCAAAACATGCAGCCCTGAGGTCCCTCATGAAAGCAGGTGGTTAAATAGAAATTCGCTGCTCAGCTGACCCGGTAGGAGCAAACGTATGCCAAAAATGTACACAGATTGAGCTTTTCAGTGAATAGCAGCCAGGCACATTTTAGCTAGTTTTACTTGTAAGTGGGGTTGGAAATGCTTTTCAGGCTCAGTACTGGGCTCACAACATGCAGCCCTGAGGTCTCTCATGATAGCAGGTGGTTAAATAGAAATTTGCTGCTCAGCTGACCCGGCAGGAGCAAACGTATGCTAAAAATGTACTCAGAATGAGCTTTTCAGTGAAGAGAAGCCAGGCACATTTTAGCTAGTTTTACTTGTAAGTGGGGTTGGAAACGCTTTTCAGGATCAGTACTGGGCTCAAAACATGCAGCCCTGAGGTCTCTCATGATAGCAGGTGGTTAAATAGAAATTCGCTGCTCAGCTGACCCGGCAGGAGCAAACGTATGCTAAAAATGTACTCAGAATGAGCTTTTCAGTGAAGAGAAGCCAGGCACATTTTAGCCCAGTTTTACTTGTTAGTGGGGTTGGAAATGCTTTTCAGGCTCAGTACTGGGCTCAAAACATGCAGCCCTGAGGTCTCTCATATAAGCAGGTGGTTAAATAGAAATTCGCTGCTCAGCTGACCAGGTAGGAGCAAACGTATGCCAAAAATGTACACAGAATGAGCTTTTCAGTGAAGAGCAGCCAGGCACATTTTAGCTAGTTTTACTTGTAAGTGGGGTTGGAAACGCTTTTCAGGATCAGTACTGGGCTCAACACATGCAGCTCTGAGGTCTCTCATGATAGCAGGTGGTTAAATAGAAATTCGCTGCTCAGCTGACCCGGCAGGAGCAAACGTATGCTAAAAATGTACTCAGAATGAGCTTTTCAGTGAATAGCAGCCAGGCACATTTTAGCTAGTTTTACTTGTAAGTGGGGTTGGAAATGCTTTTCAGGCTCAGTACTGGGCTCAAAACATGCAGCCCTGAGGTCTCTCATGAAAGCAGGTGGTTAAATAGAAATTCGCTGCTCAGCTGACCCGGTAGGAGCAAACGTATGCCAAAAATGTACACAGAATGAGCTTTTCAGTGAATAGCAGCCAGGCACATTTTAGCTAGTTTTACTTGTAAGTGGGGTTGGAAACGCTTTTCAGGATCAGTACTGGGCTCAACACATGCAGCTCTGAGGTCTCTCATGATAGCAGGTGGTTAAATAGAAATTCGCTGCTCAGCTGACCCGGCAGGAGCAAACGTATGCTAAAAATGTACTCAGAATGAGCTTTTCAGTGAATAGCAGCCAGGCACATTTTAGCTAGTTTTACTTGTAAGTGGGGTTGGAAACGCTTTTCAGGCTCAGTACTGGGCTCAAAACATGCAGCCCTGAGGTCTCTCATGAAAGCAGGTGGTTAAATAGAAATTTGCTGCTCAGCCGACCCGGTAGGAGCAAACGTATGCCAAAAATGTACACAGAATGAGCTTTTCAGTGAATAGCAGCCAGGCACATTTTAGCTAGTTTTACTTGTAAGTGGGGTTGGAAATGCTTTTCAGGATCAGTACTGGGCTCAAAACATGCAGCCCTGAGGTCTCTCATGATAGCAGGTGTTTAAATAGAAATTTGCTGCTCAGCTGACCCGGCAGGAGCAAACGTATGCTTAAAATGTACTCAGAATGAGCTTTTCAGTGAAGAGAAGCCAGGCACATTTTAGCTAGTTTTACTTGTAAATGGGGTTGGAAATGCTTTTCAGGCTCAGTACTGGGCTCAAAACATGCAGCCCTGAGGTCTCTCATGAAAGCAGGTGGTTAAATAGAAATTCGCTGCTCAGCTGACCCGGTAGGAGCAAACGTATGCCAAAAATGTACACAGAATGAGATTTTTAGTGAAGAGCAGCCAGGCACATTTTAGCTAGTTTTACTTGTAAGTGGGGTTGGAAACGCTTTTCAGGCTCAGTACTGGGCTCAAAACATGCAGCCCTGAGGTCTCTCATGAAAGCAAGAGGTTAAATAAAAATTTGCTGCTCAGCTGACCCGGCAGGAGCAAACGTATGCCAAAAATGTACACAGAATGAGCTATTTAGTGAATAGCAGCCAGGCACATTTTAGCTAGTTTTACTTGTAAGTGGGGTTGGAAACGCTTTTCAGGATCAGTACTGGGCTCAAAACATGCAGCCCTGAGGTCTCTCGTGATAGCAGGTGGTTAAATAGAAATTCGCTGCTCAGCTGACCCGGCAGGAGCAAACGTATGCTAAAAATGTACTCAGAATGAGCTTTTCAGTGAAGAGAAGCCAGGCATATTTTAGCTAGTTTTACTTGTAAGTGGGGTTGAAAATGCTTTTCAGGCTCAGTACTGGGCTCAAAACCTGCAGCCCTGAGGTCTCTCATGAAAGCAGGTGGTTAAATAGAAATTCGCTGCTCAGCTGACCCGGTAGGAGCAAACGTATGCCAAAAATTTACACAGAATGAGCTTTTCAGTGAATAGCAGCCAGGCACATTTTAGCTAGTTTTACTTGTAAGTGGGGTTGGAAACGCTTTTCAGGCTCAGTACTGGGCTCAAAACATGCAGCCCTGAGGTCTCGCATGAAAGCAGGTGGTTAAATAGAAATTCGCAGCTCAGCTGACCCGGTAGGAGCAAACGTATGCCAAAAATGTACACAGAATGAGCTTTTCAGTGAAGAGAAGCCAGGCACATTTTAGCTAGTTTTACTTGTAAGTGGGGTTGGAAATGCTTTTCAGGCTCAGTACTGGGCTCAAAACATGCAGCCCTGAGGTCTCTCATGATAGCAGGTGGTTAAATAGAAATTTGCTGCTCAGCTGACCCGGAAGGAGCAAACGTATGCTAAAAATGTACACAGAATGAGCTTTTCAGTGAAGAGAAGCCAGGCACATTTTAGCTAGTTTTACTTGTAAGTGGGGTTGGAAACGCTTTTCAGGATCAGTACTGGGCTCAAAACATGCAGCCCTGAGGTCTCTCATGATAGCAGGTGGTTAAATAGAAATTCGCTGCTCAGCTGACCCGGCAGGAGCAAACGTATGCTAAAAATGTACTCAGAATGAGCTTTTCAGTGAAGAGAAGCCAGGCACATTTTAGCCCAGTTTTACTTGTAAGTGGGGTTGGAAATGCTTTTCAGGCTCAGTACTGGGCTCAAAACATGCAGCCCTGAGGTCTCTCATATAAGCAGGTGGTTAAATAGAAATTCGCTGCTCAGCTGACCAGGTAGGAGCAAACGTATGCCAAAAATGTACACAGAATGAGCTTTTCAGTGAAGAGCAGCCAGGCACATTTTAGCTAGTTTTACTTGTAAGTGGGGTTGGAAATGCTTTTCAGGCTCAGTACTGGGCTCAAAACATGCAGCCCTGAGGTCTCTCATATAAGCAGGTGGTTAAATAGAAATTCGCTGCTCAGCTGACCAGGTAGGAGCAAACGTATGCCAAAAATGTACACAGAATGAGCTTTTCAGTGAAGAGCAGCCAGGCACATTTTAGCTAGTTTTACTTGTAAGTGGGGTTGGAAACGCTTTTCAGGATCAGTACTGGGCTCAAAACATGCAGCTCTGAGGTCTCTCATGATAGCAGGTGGTTAAATAGAAATTTGCTGCTCAGCTGACCCGGCAGGAGCAAACGTATGCTAAAAATGTACTCAGAATGAGCTTTTCAGTGAATAGCAGCCAGGCACATTTTAGCTAGTTTTACTTGTAAGTGGGGTTGGAAATGCTTTTCAGGCTCAGTACTGGGCTCAAAACATGCAGCCCTGAGGTCTCTCATGAAAGCAGGTGGTTAAATAGAAATTTGCTGCTCAGCTGACCCGATAGGAGCAAACGTATGCCAAAAATGTACACAGAATGAGCTTTTCAGTGAATAGCAGCCAGGCACATTTTAGCTAGTTTTACTTGTAAGTGGGGTTGGAAACGCTTTTCAGGATCAGTACTGGGCTCAAAACATGCAGCCCTGAGGTCTCTCATGATAGCAGGTGGTTAAATAGAAATTTGCTGCTCAGCTGACCCGGCAGGAGCAAACGTATGCTAAAAATGTTCTCAGAATGAGCTTTTCAGTGAAGAGAAGCCAGGCACTTTTTAGCTAGTTTTACTTGTAAGTGGGGTTGGAAACGCTTTTCAGGCTCAGTACTGGGCTCAAAACATGCAGCCCTGAGGTCTCTCATGAAAGCAGGTGGTTAAATAGAAATTCGCTGCTCAGCTGACCCGGTAGGAGCAAACGTATGCCAAAAATGTACACAGAATGAGCTTTTCAGTGAATAGCAGCCATGCACATTTTAGCTAGTTTTACTTGTAAGTGGGGTTGGAAACGCTTTTCAGGATCAGTACTGGGCTCAAAACATGCAGCCCTGAGGTCTCTCATGATAGCAGGTGGTTAAATAGAAATTTGCTGCTCAGCTGACCCGGCAGGAGCAAACGTATGCTAAAAATGTTCTCAGAATGAGCTTTTCAGTGAAGAGAAGCCAGGCACATTTTAGCTAGTTTTACTTGTAAGTGGGGTTGGAAATGCTTTTCAGGCTCAGTACTGGGCTCAAAACATGCAGCCCTGAGGTCCCTCATGAAAGCAGGTGGTTAAATAGAAATTTGCTGCTCAGCTGACCCGGTAGGAGCAAACGTATGCCAAAAATGTACACAGAATGAGCTTTTCAGTGAATAGCAGCCAGGCACATTTTAGCTAGTTTTACTTGTAAGTGGGGTTGGAAATGCTTTTCAGGCTCAGTACTGGGCTCAAAACATGCAGCCCTGAGGTCTCTCATGATAGCAGGTGGTTAAATAGAAATTTGCTGCTCAGCTGACCCGGCAGGAGCAAACGTATGCTAAAAATGTTCTCAGAATGAGCTTTTCAGTGAAGAGAAGCCAGGCACGTTTTACTAGTTTTACTTGTAAGTGGGGTTGGAAACGCTTTTCAGGATCAGTACTGGGCTCAAAACATGCAGCCCTGAGGTCTCTCATGATAGCAGGTGGTTAAATAGAAATTCGCTGCTCAGCTGACCCGGCAGGAGCAAACGTATGCTAAAAATGTACTCAGAATGAGCTTTTCAGTGAAGAGAAGCCAGGCACATTTTAGCCCAGTTTTACTTGTAAGTGGGGTTGGAAATGCTTTTCAGGCTCAGTACTGGGCTCAAAACATGCAGCCCTGAGGTCTCTCATATAAGCAGGTGGTTAAATAGAAATTCGCTGCTCAGCTGACCAGGTAGGAGCAAACGTATGCCAAAAATGTACACAGAATGAGCTTTTCAGTGAAGAGCAGCCAGGCACATTTTAGCCAGTTTTACTTGTAAGTGGGGTTGGAAACGCTTTTCAGGCTCAGAACTGGGCTCAAAACATGCAGCCCTGAGGTCTCTCATGATAGTAGGTGGTTAAATAGAAATTCGCTGCTCAGCTGACCCTGCAGGAGCAAACGTATGCTAAAAATGTACTCAGAATGAGCTTTTCAGTGAAGAGAAGCCAGGCACATTTTAGCTAGTTTTACTTGTAAGTGGGGTTGGAAACGCTTTTCAGGATCAGTACTGGGCTCAAAACATGCAACCCTGAGGTCTCTCATGATAGCAGGTGGTTAAATAGAAATTCGCTGCTCAGCTGACCCAGCAGGAGCAAACGTATGCTAAAAATGTACTCAGAATGAGCTTTTCAGTGAAGAGAAGCCAGGCACATTTTAGCTACTTTTACTTGTAAGTGGGGTTGGAAATGCTTTTCAGGCTCAGTACTGGGCTCAAAACATGCAGCCCTGAGGTCTCTCATGAAAGCAGGTGGTTAAATAGAAATTCGCTGCTCAGCTGACCCGGTAGGAGCAAACGTATGCCAAAAATGTACACAGAATGAGCTTTTCAGTGAATAGCAGCCAGGCACATTTTAGCTAGTTTTACTTGTAAGTGGGGTTGGAAATGCTTTTCAGGCTCAGTACTGGGCTCAAAACATGCAGCCCTGAAGTCTCTCATGAAAGCAGGTGGTTAAATAGAAATTCGCAGCTCAGCTGACCTGGTAGGAGCAAACGTATGCCAAAAATGTACACAGAATGAGCTTTTCAGTGAATAGCAGCCAGGCACATTTTAGCTAGTTTTACTTGTAAGTGGGGTTGGAAACGCTTTTCAGGATCAGTACTGGGCTCAAAACATGCAGCCCTGAGGTCTCTCATGATAGCAGGTGGTTAAATAGAAATTTGCTGCTCAGCTGACCCGGCAGGAGCAAACGTATGCCAAAAATGTTCTCAGAATGAGCTTTTCAGTGAAGAGAAGCCAGGCACATTTTAGCTAGTTTTACTTGTAAGTGGGGTTGGAAACACTTTTCAGGCTCAGTACTGGGCTCAAAACATGCAGCCCTGAGGTCTCTCATGAAAGCAGGTGGTTAAATAGAAATTCGCTGCTCAGCTGACCCGGTAGGAGCAAACGTATGCCAAAAATGTACACAGAATGAGCTTTTCAGTGAAGAGAAGCCAGGCACATTTTAGCTAGTTTTACTTGTAAGTGGGGTTGGAAACGCTTTTCAGGATCAGTACTGGGCTCAAAACATGCAGCCCTGAGGTCCCTCATGAAAGCAGGTGGTTAAATAGAAATTCGCTGCTCAGCTGACCCGGTAGGAGCAAACGTATGCCAAAAATGTACACAGATTGAGCTTTTCAGTGAATAGCAGCCAGGCACATTTTAGCTAGTTTTACTTGTAAGTGGGGTTGGAAATGCTTTTCAGGCTCAGTACTGGGCTCACAACATGCAGCCCTGAGGTCTCTCATGATAGCAGGTGGTTAAATAGAAATTTGCTGCTCAGCTGACCCGGCAGGAGCAAACGTATGCTAAAAATGTACTCAGAATGAGCTTTTCAGTGAAGAGAAGCCAGGCACATTTTAGCTAGTTTTACTTGTAAGTGGGGTTGGAAACGCTTTTCAGGATCAGTACTGGGCTCAAAACATGCAGCCCTGAGGTCTCTCATGATAGCAGGTGGTTAAATAGAAATTCGCTGCTCAGCTGACCCGGCAGGAGCAAACGTATGCTAAAAATGTACTCAGAATGAGCTTTTCAGTGAAGAGAAGCCAGGCACATTTTAGCCCAGTTTTACTTGTTAGTGGGGTTGGAAATGCTTTTCAGGCTCAGTACTGGGCTCAAAACATGCAGCCCTGAGGTCTCTCATATAAGCAGGTGGTTAAATAGAAATTCGCTGCTCAGCTGACCAGGTAGGAGCAAACGTATGCCAAAAATGTACACAGAATGAGCTTTTCAGTGAAGAGCAGCCAGGCACATTTTAGCTAGTTTTACTTGTAAGTGGGGTTGGAAACGCTTTTCAGGATCAGTACTGGGCTCAACACATGCAGCTCTGAGGTCTCTCATGATAGCAGGTGGTTAAATAGAAATTCGCTGCTCAGCTGACCCGGCAGGAGCAAACGTATGCTAAAAATGTACTCAGAATGAGCTTTTCAGTGAATAGCAGCCAGGCACATTTTAGCTAGTTTTACTTGTAAGTGGGGTTGGAAATGCTTTTCAGGCTCAGTACTGGGCTCAAAACATGCAGCCCTGAGGTCTCTCATGAAAGCAGGTGGTTAAATAGAAATTCGCTGCTCAGCTGACCCGGTAGGAGCAAACGTATGCCAAAAATGTACACAGAATGAGCTTTTCAGTGAATAGCAGCCAGGCACATTTTAGCTAGTTTTACTTGTAAGTGGGGTTGGAAACGCTTTTCAGGATCAGTACTGGGCTCAACACATGCAGCTCTGAGGTCTCTCATGATAGCAGGTGGTTAAATAGAAATTCGCTGCTCAGCTGACCCGGCAGGAGCAAACGTATGCTAAAAATGTACTCAGAATGAGCTTTTCAGTGAATAGCAGCCAGGCACATTTTAGCTAGTTTTACTTGTAAGTGGGGTTGGAAACGCTTTTCAGGCTCAGTACTGGGCTCAAAACATGCAGCCCTGAGGTCTCTCATGAAAGCAGGTGGTTAAATAGAAATTTGCTGCTCAGCCGACCCGGTAGGAGCAAACGTATGCCAAAAATGTACACAGAATGAGCTTTTCAGTGAATAGCAGCCAGGCACATTTTAGCTAGTTTTACTTGTAAGTGGGGTTGGAAATGCTTTTCAGGATCAGTACTGGGCTCAAAACATGCAGCCCTGAGGTCTCTCATGATAGCAGGTGTTTAAATAGAAATTTGCTGCTCAGCTGACCCGGCAGGAGCAAACGTATGCTTAAAATGTACTCAGAATGAGCTTTTCAGTGAAGAGAAGCCAGGCACATTTTAGCTAGTTTTACTTGTAAATGGGGTTGGAAATGCTTTTCAGGCTCAGTACTGGGCTCAAAACATGCAGCCCTGAGGTCTCTCATGAAAGCAGGTGGTTAAATAGAAATTCGCTGCTCAGCTGACCCGGTAGGAGCAAACGTATGCCAAAAATGTACACAGAATGAGATTTTTAGTGAAGAGCAGCCAGGCACATTTTAGCTAGTTTTACTTGTAAGTGGGGTTGGAAACGCTTTTCAGGCTCAGTACTGGGCTCAAAACATGCAGCCCTGAGGTCTCTCATGAAAGCAAGAGGTTAAATAAAAATTTGCTGCTCAGCTGACCCGGCAGGAGCAAACGTATGCCAAAAATGTACACAGAATGAGCTATTTAGTGAATAGCAGCCAGGCACATTTTAGCTAGTTTTACTTGTAAGTGGGGTTGGAAACGCTTTTCAGGATCAGTACTGGGCTCAAAACATGCAGCCCTGAGGTCTCTCGTGATAGCAGGTGGTTAAATAGAAATTCGCTGCTCAGCTGACCCGGCAGGAGCAAACGTATGCTAAAAATGTACTCAGAATGAGCTTTTCAGTGAAGAGAAGCCAGGCATATTTTAGCTAGTTTTACTTGTAAGTGGGGTTGAAAATGCTTTTCAGGCTCAGTACTGGGCTCAAAACCTGCAGCCCTGAGGTCTCTCATGAAAGCAGGTGGTTAAATAGAAATTCGCTGCTCAGCTGACCCGGTAGGAGCAAACGTATGCCAAAAATTTACACAGAATGAGCTTTTCAGTGAATAGCAGCCAGGCACATTTTAGCTAGTTTTACTTGTAAGTGGGGTTGGAAACGCTTTTCAGGCTCAGTACTGGGCTCAAAACATGCAGCCCTGAGGTCTCGCATGAAAGCAGGTGGTTAAATAGAAATTCGCAGCTCAGCTGACCCGGTAGGAGCAAACGTATGCCAAAAATGTACACAGAATGAGCTTTTCAGTGAAGAGAAGCCAGGCACATTTTAGCTAGTTTTACTTGTAAGTGGGGTTGGAAATGCTTTTCAGGCTCAGTACTGGGCTCAAAACATGCAGCCCTGAGGTCTCTCATGATAGCAGGTGGTTAAATAGAAATTTGCTGCTCAGCTGACCCGGAAGGAGCAAACGTATGCTAAAAATGTACACAGAATGAGCTTTTCAGTGAAGAGAAGCCAGGCACATTTTAGCTAGTTTTACTTGTAAGTGGGGTTGGAAACGCTTTTCAGGATCAGTACTGGGCTCAAAACATGCAGCCCTGAGGTCTCTCATGATAGCAGGTGGTTAAATAGAAATTCGCTGCTCAGCTGACCCGGCAGGAGCAAACGTATGCTAAAAATGTACTCAGAATGAGCTTTTCAGTGAAGAGAAGCCAGGCACATTTTAGCCCAGTTTTACTTGTAAGTGGGGTTGGAAATGCTTTTCAGGCTCAGTACTGGGCTCAAAACATGCAGCCCTGAGGTCTCTCATATAAGCAGGTGGTTAAATAGAAATTCGCTGCTCAGCTGACCAGGTAGGAGCAAACGTATGCCAAAAATGTACACAGAATGAGCTTTTCAGTGAAGAGCAGCCAGGCACATTTTAGCTAGTTTTACTTGTAAGTGGGGTTGGAAATGCTTTTCAGGATCAGTACTGGGCTCAAAACATGCAGCTCTGAGGTCTCTCATGATAGCAGGTGGTTAAATAGAAATTCGCTGCTCAGCTGACCCGGCAGGAGCAAACGTATGCTAAAAATGTACTCAGAATGAGCTTTTCAGTGAATAGCAGCCAGGCACATTTTAGCTAGTTTTACTTGTAAGTGGGGTTGGAAATGCTTTTCAGGCTCAGTACTGGGCTCAAAACATGCAGCCCTGAGGTCTCTCATGAAAGCAGGTGGTTAAATAGAAATTTGCTGCTCAGCTGACCCGGTAGGAGCAAACGTATGCCAAAAATGTACACAGAATGAGCTTTTCAGTGAATAGCAGCCAGGCACATTTTAGCTAGTTTTACTTGTAAGTGGGGTTGGAAACGCTTTTCAGGATCAGTACTGGGCTCAAAACATGCAGCCCTGAGGTCTCTCATGATAGCAGGTGGTTAAATAGAAATTTGCTGCTCAGCTGACCCGGCAGGAGCAAACGTATGCTAAAAATGTTCTCAGAATGAGCTTTTCAGTGAAGAGAAGCCAGGCACATTTTAGCTAGTTTTACTTGTAAGTGGGGTTGGAAACGCTTTTCAGGCTCAGTACTGGGCTCAAAACATGCAGCCCTGAGGTCTCTCATGAAAGCAGGTGGTTAAATAGAAATTCGCTGCTCAGCTGACCCGGTAGGAGCAAACGTATGCCAAAAATGTACACAGAATGAGCTTTTCAGTGAATAGCAGCCAGGCACATTTTAGCTAGTTTTACTTGTAAATGGGGTTGGAAACGCTTTTCAGGATCAGTACTGGGCTCAAAACATGCAGCCCTGAGGTCTCTCATGATAGCAGGTGTTTAAATAGAAATTCGCTGCTCAGCTGACCCGGCAGGAGCAAACGTATGCTTAAAATGTACTCAGAATGAGCTTTTCAGTGAAGAGAAGCCAGGCACATTTTAGCTAGTTTTACTTGTAAATGGGGTTGGAAATTCTTTTCAGGCTCAGTACTGGGCTCAAAACATGCAGCCCTGAGGTCTCTCATGAAAGCAGGTGGTTAAATAGAAATTCGCTGCTCAGCTGACCCGGTAGGAGCAAACGTATGCCAAAAATGTACACAGAATGAGATTTTTAGTGAAGAGCAGCCAGGCACATTTTAGCTAGTTTTACTTGTAAGTGGGGTTGGAAACGCTTTTCAGGCTCAGTACTGGGCTCAAAACATGCAGCCCAGAGGTCTCTCATGAAAGCAAGAGGTTAAATAAAAATTCGCTGCTCAGCTGACCCGGCAGGAGCAAACGTATGCCAAAAATGTACACAGAATGAGCTATTTAGTGAATAGCAGCCAGGCACATTTTAGCTAGTTTTACTTGTAAGTGGGGTTGGAAACGCTTTTCAGGATCAGTACTGGGCTCAAAACATGCAGCCCTGAGGTCTCTCGTGATAGCAGGTGGTTAAATAGAAATTCGCTGCTCAGCTGACCCGGCAGGAGCAAACGTATGCTAAAAATGTACTCAGAATGAGCTTTTCAGTGAAGAGAAGCCAGGCATATTTTAGCTAGTTTTACTTGTAAGTGGGGTTGAAAATGCTTTTCAGGCTCAGTACTGGGCTCAAAACCTGCAGCCCTGAGGTCTCTCATGAAAGCAGGTGGTTAAATAGAAATTCGCTGCTCAGCTGACCCGGTAGGAGCAAACGTATGCCAAAAATGTACACAGAATGAGCTTTTCAGTGAATAGCAGCCAGGCACATTTTAGCTAGTTTTACTTGTAAGTGGGGTTGGAAACGCTTTTCAGGCTCAGTACTGGGCTCAAAACATGCAGCCCTGAGGTCTCGCATGAAAGCAGGTGGTTAAATAGAAATTCGCAGCTCAGCTGACCCGGTAGGAGCAAACGTATGCCAAAAATGTACACAGAATGAGCTTTTCAGTGAAGAGAAGCCAGGCACATTTTAGCTAGTTTTACTTGTAAGTGGGGTTGGAAATGCTTTTCAGGCTCAGTACTGGGCTCAAAACATGCAGCCCTGAGGTCTCTCATGATAGCAGGTGGTTAAATAGAAATTTGCTGCTCAGCTGACCCGGCAGGAGCAAACGTATGCTAAAAATGTACTCAGAATGAGCTTTTCAGTGAAGAGAAGCCAGGCACATTTTAGCTAGTTTTACTTGTAAGTGGGGTTGGAAACGCTTTTCAGGATCAGTACTGGGCTCAAAACATGCAGCCCTGAGGTCTCTCATGATAGCAGGTGGTTAAATAGAAATTCGCTGCTCAGCTGACCCGGCAGGAGCAAACGTATGCTAAAAATGTACTCAGAATGAGCTTTTCAGTGAAGAGAAGCCAGGCACATTTTAGCCCAGTTTTACTTGTAAGTGGGGTTGGAAATGCTTTTCAGGCTCAGTACTGGGCTCAAAACATGCAGCCCTGAGGTCTCTCATATAAGCAGGTGGTTAAATAGAAATTCGCTGCTCAGCTGACCAGGTAGGAGCAAACGTATGCCAAAAATGTACACAGAATGAGCTTTTCAGTGAAGAGCAGCCAGGCACATTTTAGCTAGTTTTACTTGTAAGTGGGGTTTGAAACGCTTTTCAGGATCAGTACTGGGCTCAAAACATGCAGCTCTGAGGTCTCTCATGATAGCAGGTGGTTAAATAGAAATTCGCTGCTCAGCTGACCCGGCAGGAGCAAACGTATGCTAAAAATGTACTCAGAATGAGCTTTTCAGTGAATAGCAGCCAGGCACATTTTAGCTAGTTTTACTTGTAAGTGGGGTTGGAAATGCTTTTCAGGCTCAGTACTGGGCTCAAAACATGCAGCCCTGAGGTCTCTCATGAAAGCAGGTGGTTAAATAGAAATTTGCTGCTCAGCTGACCCGGTAGGAGCAAACGTATGCCAAAAATGTACACAGAATGAGCTTTTCAGTGAATAGCAGCCAGGCACATTTTAGCTAGTTTTACTTGTAAGTGGGGTTGGAAACGCTTTTCAGGATCAGTACTGGGCTCAAAACATGCAGCCCTGAGGTCTCTCATGATAGCAGGTGGTTAAATAGAAATTTGCTGCTCAGCTGACCCGGCAGGAGCAAACGTATGCTAAAAATGTTCTCAGAATGAGCTTTTCAGTGAAGAGAAGCCAGGCACATTTTAGCTAGTTTTACTTGTAAGTGGGGTTGGAAACGCTTTTCAGGCTCAGTACTGGGCTCAAAACATGCAGCCCTGAGGTCTCTCATGAAAGCAGGTGGTTAAATAGAAATTCGCTGCTCAGCTGACCCGGTAGGAGCAAACGTATGCCAAAAATGTACACAGAATGAGCTTTTCAGTGAATAGCAGCCAGGCACATTTTAGCTAGTTTTACTTGTAAGTGGGGTTGGAAACGCTTTTCAGGATCAGTACTGGGCTCAAAACATGCAGCCCTGAGGTCTCTCATGAAAGCAGGTGGTTAAATAGAAATTTGCTGCTCAGCTGACCCGGTAGGAGCAAACGTATGCCAAAAATGTACACAGAATGAGCTTTTCAGTGAATAGCAGCCAGGCACATTTTAGCTAGTTTTACTTGTAAGTGGGGTTGGAAACGCTTTTCAGGATCAGTACTGGGCTCAAAACATGCAGCCCTGAGGTCTCTCATGATAGCAGGTGGTTAAATAGAAATTTGCTGCTCAGCTGACCCGGCAGGAGCAAACGTATGCTAAAAATGTTCTCAGAATGAGCTTTTCAGTGAAGAGAAGCCAGGCACATTTTAGCTAGTTTTACTTGTAAGTGGGGTTGGAAACGCTTTTCAGGCTCAGTACTGGGCTCAAAACATGCAGCCCTGAGGTCTCTCATGAAAGCAGGTGGTTAAATAGAAATTCGCTGCTCAGCTGACCCGGTAGGAGCAAACGTATGCCAAAAATGTACACAGAATGAGCTTTTCAGTGAATAGCAGCCAGGCACATTTTAGCTAGTTTTACTTGTAAGTGGGGTTGGAAACGCTTTTCAGGATCAGTACTGGGCTCAAAACATGCAGCCCTGAGGTCTCTCATGATAGCAGGTGTTTAAATAGAAATTCGCTGCTCAGCTGACCCGGCAGGAGCAAACGTATGCTTAAAATGTACTCAGAATGAGCTTTTCAGTGAAGAGAAGCCAGGCACATTTTAGCTAGTTTTACTTGTAAATGGGGTTGGAAATGCTTTTCAGGCTCAGTACTGGGCTCAAAACATGCAGCCCTGAGGTCTCTCATGAAAGCAGGTGGTTAAATAGAAATTCGCTGCTCAGCTGACCCGGTAGGAGCAAACGTATGCCAAAAATGTACACAGAATGAGATTTTTAGTGAAGAGCAGCCAGGCACATTTTAGCTAGTTTTACTTGTAAGTGGGGTTGGAAACGCTTTTCAGGCTCAGTACTGGGCTCAAAACATGCAGCCCTGAGGTCTCTCATGAAAGCAAGAGGTTAAATAAAAATTCGCTGCTCAGCTGACCCGGCAGGAGCAAACGTATGCCAAAAATGTACACAGAATGAGCTATTTAGTGAATAGCAGCCAGGCACATTTTAGCTAGTTTTACTTGTAAGTGGGGTTGGAAACGCTTTTCAGGATCAGTACTGGGCTCAAAACATGCAGCCCTGAGGTCTCTCGTGATAGCAGGTGGTTAAATAGAAATTCGCTGCTCAGCTGACCCGGTAGGAGCAAACGTATGCCAAAAATGTACACAGAATGAGCTTTTCAGTGAATAGCAGCCAGGCACATTTTAGCTAGTTTTACTTGTAAGTGGGGTTGGAAACGCTTTTCAGGCTCAGTACTGGGCTCAAAACATGCAGCCCTGAGGTCTCTCATGAAAGCAAGAGGTTAAATAAAAATTCGCTGCTCAGCTGACCCGGCAGGAGCAAAGGTATGCCAAAAATGTACACAGAATGAGCTATTTAGTGAATAGCAGCCAGGCACATTTTAGCTAGTTTTACTTGTAAGTGGGGTTGGAAACGCTTTTCAGGATCAGTACTGGGCTCAAAACATGCAGCCCTGAGGTCTCTCGTGATAGCAGGTGGTTAAATAGAAATTCGCTGCTCAGCTGACCCGGTAGGAGCAAACGTATGCCAAAAATGTACACAGAATGAGCTTTTCAGTGAAGAGAAGCCAGGCACATTTTAGCTAGTTTTACTTGTAAGTGGGGTTGGAAACGCTTTTCAGGATCAGTACTGGGCTCAAAACATGCAGCCCTGAGGTCTCTCATGATAGCAGGTGGTTAAATAGAAATTCGCTGCTCAGCTGACCCGGCAGGAGCAAACGTATGCTAAAAATGTACTCAGAATGAGCTTTTCAGTGAAGAGAAGCCAGGCACATTTTAGCCCAGTTTTACTTGTAAGTGGGGTTGGAAATGCTTTTCAGGCTCAGTACTGGGCTCAAAACATGCAGCCCTGAGGTCTCTCATATAAGCAGGTGGTTAAATAGAAATTCGCTGCTCAGCTGACCAGGTAGGAGCAAACGTATGCCAAAAATGTACACAGAATGAGCTTTTCAGTGAAGAGCAGCCAGGCACATTTTAGCTAGTTTTACTTGTAAGTGGGGTTGGAAATGCTTTTCAGGCTCAGTACTGGGCTCAAAACATGCAGCCCTGAGGTCTCTCATGATAGCAGGTGGTTAAATAGAAATTCGCTGCTCAGCTGACCCGGCAGGAGCAAACGTATGCTGAAAATGTACTCAGAATGAGCTTTTCAGTGAAGAGAAGCCAGGCACATTTTAGCTAGTTTTACTTGTAAGTGGGGTTGGAAATGCTTTTCAGGCTCAGTACTGGGCTCAAAACATGCAGCCCTGAAGTCTCTCATGAAAGCAGGTGGTTAAATAGAAATTCGCAGCTCAGCTGACCTGGTAGGAGCAAACGTATGCCAAAAATGTACACAGAATGAGCTTTTCAGTGAATAGCAGCCAGGCACATTTTAGCTAGTTTTACTTGTAAGTGGGGTTGGAAACGCTTTTCAGGATCAGTACTGGGCTCAAAACATGCAGCCCTGAGGTCTCTCATGATAGCAGGTGGTTAAATAGAAATTTGCTGCTCAGCTGACCCGGCAGGAGCAAACGTATGCCAAAAATGTTCTCAGAATGAGCTTTTCAGTGAAGAGAAGCCAGGCACATTTTAGCTAGTTTTACTTGTAAGTGGGGTTGGAAACACTTTTCAGGCTCAGTACTGGGCTCAAAACATGCAGCCCTGAGGTCTCTCATGAAAGCAGGTGGTTAAATAGAAATTCGCTGCTCAGCTGACCCGGTAGGAGCAAACGTATGCCAAAAATGTACACAGAATGAGCTTTTCAGTGAAGAGAAGCCAGGCACATTTTAGCTAGTTTTACTTGTAAGTGGGGTTGGAAACGCTTTTCAGGATCAGTACTGGGCTCAAAACATGCAGCCCTGAGGTCCCTCATGAAAGCAGGTGGTTAAATAGAAATTCGCTGCTCAGCTGACCCGGTAGGAGCAAACGTATGCCAAAAATGTACACAGAATGTGCTTTTCAGTGAATAGCAGCCAGGCACATTTTAGCTAGTTTTACTTGTAAGTGGGGTTGGAAATGCTTTTCAGGCTCAGTACTGGGCTCAAAACATGCAGCCCTGAGGTCTCTCATGATAGCAGGTGGTTAAATAGAAATTTGCTGCTCAGCTGACCTGGCAGGAGCAAACGTATGCTAAAAATGTACTCAGAATGAGCTTTTCAGTGAAGAGAAGCCAGGCACATTTTAGCTAGTTTTACTTGTAAGTGGGGTTGGAAACGCTTTTCAGGATCAGTACTGGGCTCAAAACATGCAGCCCTGAGGTCTCTCATGATAGCAGGTGGTTAAATAGAAATTCGCTGCTCAGCTGACCCGGCAGGAGCAAACGTATGCTAAAAATGTACTCAGAATGAGCTTTTCAGTGAAGAGAAGCCAGGCACATTTTAGCCCAGTTTTACTTGTAAGTGGGGTTGGAAATGCTTTTCAGGCTCAGTACTGGGCTCAAAACATGCAGCCCTGAGGTCTCTCATATAAGCAGGTGGTTAAATAGAAATTCGCTGCTCAGCTGACCAGGTAGGAGCAAACGTATGCCAAAAATGTACACAGAATGAGCTTTTCAGTGAAGAGCAGCCAGGCACATTTTAGCTAGTTTTACTTGTAAGTGGGGTTGGAAACGCTTTTCAGGATCAGTACTGGGCTCAAAACATGCAGCTCTGAGGTCTCTCATGATAGCAGGTGGTTAAATAGAAATTCGCTGCTCAGCTGACCCGGCAGGAGCAAACGTATGCTAAAAATGTACTCAGAATGAGCTTTTCAGTGAATAGCAGCCAGGCACATTTTAGCTAGTTTTACTTGTAAGTGGGGTTGGAAATGCTTTTCAGGCTCAGTACTGGGCTCAAAACATGCAGCCCTGAGGTCTCTCATGAAAGCAGGTGGTTAAATAGAAATTTGCTGCTCAGCTGACCCGGTAGGAGCAAACGTATGCCAAAAATGTACACAGAATGAGCTTTTCAGTGAATAGCAGCCAGGCACATTTTAGCTAGTTTTACTTGTAAGTGGGGTTGGAAACGCTTTTCAGGATCAGTACTGGGCTCAAAACATGCAGCCCTGAGGTCTCTCATGATAGCAGGTGGTTAAATAGAAATTTGCTGCTCAGCTGACCCGGCAGGAGCAAACGTATGCTAAAAATGTTCTCAGAATGAGCTTTTCAGTGAAGAGAAGCCAGGCACATTTTAGCTAGTTTTACTTGTAAGTGGGGTTGGAAACGCTTTTCAGGCTCAGTACTGGGCTCAAATCATGCAGCCCTGAGGTCTCTCATGAAAGCAGGTGGTTAAATAGAAATTTGCTGCTCAGCTGACCCGGTAGGAGCAAACGTATGCCAAAAATGTACACAGAATGAGCTTTTCAGTGAAGAGAAGCCAGGCACATTTTAGCTAGTTTTACTTGTAAGTGGGGTTGGAAACGCTTTTCAGGATCAGTACTGGGCTCAAAACATGCAGCCCTGAGGTCTCTCATGATAGCAGGTGGTTAAATAGAAATTCGCTGCTCAGCTGACCCGGCAGGAGCAAACGTATGCTAAAAATGTACTCAGAATGAGCTTTTCAGTGAAGAGAAGCCAGGCACATTTTAGCCCAGTTTTACTTGTAAGTGGGGTTGGAAATGCTTTTCAGGCTCAGTACTGGGCTCAAAACATGCAGCCCTGAGGTCTCTCATATAAGCAGGTGGTTAAATAGAAATTCGCTGCTCAGCTGACCAGGTAGGAGCAAACGTATGCCAAAAATGTACACAGAATGAGCTTTTCAGTGAAGAGCAGCCAGGCACATTTTAGCTAGTTTTACTTGTAAGTGGGGTTGGAAATGCTTTTCAGGCTCAGTACTGGGCTCAAAACATGCAGCCCTGAGGTCTCTCATGATAGCAGGTGGTTAAATAGAAATTCGCTGCTCAGCTGACCCGGCAGGAGCAAACGTATGCTAAAAATGTACTCAGAATGAGCTTTTCAGTGAAGAGAAGCCAGGCACATTTTAGCTAGTTTTACTTGTAAGTGGGGTTGGAAATGCTTTTCAGGCTCAGTACTGGGCTCAAAACATGCAGCCCTGAAGTCTCTCATGAAAGCAGGTGGTTAAATAGAAATTCGCAGCTCAGCTGACCTGGTAGGAGCAAACGTATGCCAAAAATGTACACAGAATGAGCTTTTCAGTGAATAGCAGCCAGGCACATTTTAGCTAGTTTTACTTGTAAGTGGGGTTGGAAACGCTTTTCAGGATCAGTACTGGGCTAAAAACATGCAGCCCTGAGGTCTCTCATGATAGCAGGTGGTTAAATAGAAATTTGCTGCTCAGCTGACCAGGCAGGAGCAAACGTATGCCAAAAATGTTCTCAGAATGAGCTTTTCAGTGAAGAGAAGCCAGGCACATTTTAGCTAGTTTTACTTGTAAGTGGGGTTGGAAACACTTTTCAGGCTCAGTACTGGGCTCAAAACATGCAGCCCTGAGGTCTCTCATGAAAGCAGGTGGTTAAATAGAAATTCGCTGCTCAGCTGACCCGGTAGGAGCAAACGTATGCCAAAAATGTACACAGAATGAGCTTTTCAGTGAAGAGAAGCCAGGCACATTTTAGCTAGTTTTACTTGTAAGTGGGGTTGGAAACGCTTTTCAGGATCAGTACTGGGCTCAAAACATGCAGCCCTGAGGTCCCTCATGAAAGCAGGTGGTTAAATAGAAATTCGCTGCTCAGCTGACCCGGTAGGAGCAAACGTATGCCAAAAATGTACACAGAATGTGCTTTTCAGTGAATAGCAGCCAGGCACATTTTAGCTAGTTTTACTTGTAAGTGGGGTTGGAAATGCTTTTCAGGCTCAGTACTGGGCTCAAAACATGCAGCCCTGAGGTCTCTCATGATAGCAGGTGGTTAAATAGAAATTTGCTGCTCAGCTGACCTGGCAGGAGCAAACGTATGCTAAAAATGTACTCAGAATGAGCTTTTCAGTGAAGAGAAGCCAGGCACATTTTAGCTAGTTTTACTTGTAAGTGGGGTTGGAAACGCTTTTCAGGATCAGTACTGGGCTCAAAACATGCAGCCCTGAGGTCTCTCATGATAGCAGGTGGTTAAATAGAAATTCGCTGCTCAGCTGACCCGGCAGGAGCAAACGTATGCTAAAAATGTACTCAGAATGAGCTTTTCAGTGAAGAGAAGCCAGGCACATTTTAGCCCAGTTTTACTTGTAAGTGGGGTTGGAAATGCTTTTCAGGCTCAGTACTGGGCTCAAAACATGCAGCCCTGAGGTCTCTCATATAAGCAGGTGGTTAAATAGAAATTCGCTGCTCAGCTGACCAGGTAGGAGCAAACGTATGCCAAAAATGTACACAGAATGAGCTTTTCAGTGAAGAGCAGCCAGGCACATTTTAGCTAGTTTTACTTGTAAGTGGGGTTGGAAACGCTTTTCAGGATCAGTACTGGGCTCAAAACATGCAGCTCTGAGGTCTCTCATGATAGCAGGTGGTTAAATAGAAATTCGCTGCTCAGCTGACCCGGCAGGAGCAAACGTATGCTAAAAATGTACTCAGAATGAGCTTTTCAGTGAATAGCAGCCAGGCACATTTTAGCTAGTTTTACTTGTAAGTGGGGTTGGAAATGCTTTTCAGGCTCAGTACTGGGCTCAAAACATGCAGCCCTGAGGTCTCTCATGAAAGCAGGTGGTTAAATAGAAATTTGCTGCTCAGCTGACCCGGTAGGAGCAAACGTATGCCAAAAATGTACACAGAATGAGCTTTTCAGTGAATAGCAGCCAGGCACATTTTAGCTAGTTTTACTTGTAAGTGGGGTTGGAAACGCTTTTCAGGATCAGTACTGGGCTCAAAACATGCAGCCCTGAGGTCTCTCATGATAGCAGGTGGTTAAATAGAAATTTGCTGCTCAGCTGACCCGGCAGGAGCAAACGTATGCTAAAAATGTTCTCAGAATGAGCTTTTCAGTGAAGAGAAGCCAGGCACATTTTAGCTAGTTTTACTTGTAAGTGGGGTTGGAAACGCTTTTCAGGCTCAGTACTGGGCTCAAATCATGCAGCCCTGAGGTCTCTCATGAAAGCAGGTGGTTAAATAGAAATTTGCTGCTCAGCTGACCCGGTAGGAGCAAACGTATGCCAAAAATGTACACAGAATGAGATTTTTAGTGAAGAGCAGCCAGGCACATTTTAGCTAGTTTTACTTGTAAGTGGGGTTGGAAACGCTTTTCAGGCTCAGTACTGGGCTCAAAACATGCAGCCCTGAGGTCTCTCATGAAAGCAAGAGGTTAAATAAAAATTCGCTGCTCAGCTGACCCGGCAGGAGCAAACGTATGCTGAAAATGTACTCAGAATGAGCTTTTCAGTGAAGAGAAGCCAGGCACATTTTAACTAGTTTTACTTGTAAATGGGGTTGGAAATGCTTTTCAGGCTCAGTACTGGGCTCAAAACATGCAGCCCTGAGGTCTCTCATGAAAGCAGGTGGTTAAATAGAAATTCGCTGCTCAGCTGACCCGGTAGGAGCAAACGTATGCCAAAAATGTACACAGAATGAGATTTTTAGTGAAGAGCAGCCAGGCACATTTTAGCTAGTTTTACTTGTAAGTGGGGTTGGAAACGCTTTTCAGGCTCAGTACTGGGCTCAAAACATGCAGCCCTGAGGTCTCTCATGAAAGCAAGCGGTTAAATAAAAATTCGCTGCTCAGCTGACCCGGCAGGAGCAAACGTATGCCAAAAATGTACACAGAATGAGCTATTTAGTGAATAGCAGCCAGGCACATTTTAGCTAGTTTTACTTGTAAGTGGGGTTGGAAACGCTTTTCAGGATCAGTACTGGGCTCAAAACATGCAGCCCTGAGGTCTCTCGTGATAGCAGGTGGTTAAATAGAAATTCGCTGCTCAGCTGACCCGGCAGG
The DNA here is from genome assembly GCF_964263255.1 of Lissotriton vulgaris. NCBI lineage: Eukaryota > Metazoa > Chordata > Amphibia > Caudata > Salamandridae > Lissotriton > Lissotriton vulgaris. The sequence goes on along the minus strand of NW_028244755.1, from coordinate 1,343,384 downwards.
AGCAAACGTATGCTAAAAATGTACTCAGAATGAGCTTTTCAGTGAAGAGAAGCCAGGCACATTTTAGCCCAGTTTTACTTGTAAGTGGGGTTGGAAATGCTTTTCAGGCTCAGTACTGGGCTCAAAACATGCAGCCCTGAGGTCTCTCATATAAGCAGGTGGTTAAATAGAAATTCGCTGCTCAGCTGACCCGGTAGGAGCAAACGTATGCCAAAAATGTACACAGAATGAGCTTTTCAGTGAATAGCAGCCAGGCACATTTTAGCTAGTTTTACTTGTAAGTGGGGTTGGAAATGCTTTTCAGGCTCAGTACTGGGCTCAAAACATGCAGCCCTGAGGTCTCTCATGATAGCAGGTGGTTAAATAGAAATTTGCTGCTCAGCTGACCCGGCAGGAGCAAACGTATGCTAAAAATGTACTCAGAATGAGCTTTTCAGTGAAGAGAAGCCAGGCACATTTTACTAGTTTTACTTGTAAGTGGGGTTGGAAACGCTTTTCAGGATCAGTACTGGGCTCAAAACATGCAGCCCTGAGGTCTCTCATGATAGCAGGTGGTTAAATAGAAATTCGCTGCTCAGCTGACCCGGCAGGAGCAAACGTATGCTAAAAATGTACTCAGAATGAGCTTTTCAGTGAAGAGAAGCCAGGCACATTTTAGCCCAGTTTTACTTGTAAGTGGGGTTGGAAATGCTTTTCAGGCTCAGTACTGGGCTCAAAACATGCAGCCCTGAGGTCTCTCATATAAGCAGGTGGTTAAATAGAAATTCGCTGCTCAGCTGACCAGGTAGGAGCAAACGTATGCCAAAAATGTACACAGAATGAGCTTTTCAGTGAAGAGCAGCCAGGCACATTTTAGCTAGTTTTACTTGTAAGTGGGGTTGGAAACGCTTTTCAGGCTCAGAACTGGACTCAAAACATGCAGCCCTGAGGTCTCTCATGATAGCAGGTGGTTAAATAGAAATTCGCTGCTCAGCTGACCCTGCAGGAGCAAACGTATGCTAAAAATGTACTCAGAATGAGCTTTTCAGTGAAGAGAAGCCAGGCACATTTTAGCTAGTTTTACTTGTAAGTGGGGTTGGAAACGCTTTTCAGGATCAGTACTGGGCTCAAAACATGCAACCCTGAGGTCTCTCATGATAGCAGGTGGTTAAATAGAAATTCGCTGCTCAGCTGACCCAGCAGGAGCAAACGTATGCTAAAAATGTACTCAGAATGAGCTTTTCAGTGAAGAGAAGCCAGGCACATTTTAGCTACTTTTACTTGTAAGTGGGGTTGGAAATGCTTTTCAGGCTCAGTACTGGGCTCAAAACATGCAGCCCTGAGGTCTCTCATGAAAGCAGGTGGTTAAATAGAAATTCGCTGCTCAGCTGACCCTGTAGGAGCAAACGTATGCCAAAAATGTACACAGAATGAGCTTTTCAGTGAATAGCAGCCAGGCACATTTTAGCTAGTTTTACTTGTAAGTGGGGTTGGAAATGCTTTTCAGGCTCAGTACTGGGCTCAAAACATGCAGCCCTGAAGTCTCTCATGAAAGCAGGTGGTTAAATAGAAATTCGCAGCTCAGCTGACCTGGTAGGAGCAAACGTATGCCAAAAATGTACACAGAATGAGCTTTTCAGTGAATAGCAGCCAGGCACATTTTAGCTAGTTTTACTTGTAAGTGGGGTTGGAAACGCTTTTCAGGATCAGTACTGGGTTCAAAACATGCAGCCCTGAGGTCTCTCATGATAGCAGGTGGTTAAATAGAAATTTGCTGCTCAGCTGACCCGGCAGGAGCAAACGTATGCCAAAAATGTTCTCAGAATGAGCTTTTCAGTGAAGAGAAGCCAGGCACATTTTAGCTAGTTTTACTTGTAAGTGGGGTTGGAAACACTTTTCAGGCTCAGTACTGGGCTCAAAACATGCAGCCCTGAGGTCTCTCATGAAAGCAGGTGGTTAAATAGAAATTCGCTGCTCAGCTGACCCGGTAGGAGCAAACGTATGCCAAAAATGTACACAGCATGAGTTTTTCAGTGAAGAGAAGCCAGGCACATTTTAGCTAGTTTTACTTGTAAGTGGGGTTGGAAACGCTTTTCAGGATCAGTACTGGGCTCAAAACATGCAGCCCTGAGGTCCCTCATGAAAGCAGGTGGTTAAATAGAAATTCGCTGCTCAGCTGACCCGGTAGGAGCAAACGTATGCCAAAAATGTACACAGAATGTGCTTTTCAGTGAATAGCAGCCAGGCACATTTTAGCTAGTTTTACTTGTAAGTGGGGTTGGAAATGCTTTTCAGGCTCAGTACTGGGCTCAAAACATGCAGCCCTGAGGTCTCTCATGATAGCAGGTGGTTAAATAGAAATTTGCTGCTCAGCTGACCCGGCAGGAGCAAACGTATGCTAAAAATGTACTCAGAATGAGCTTTTCAGTGAAGAGAAGCCAGGCACATTTTAGCTAGTTTTACTTGTAAGTGGGGTTGGAAACGCTTTTCAGGATCAGTACTGGGCTCAAAACATGCAGCCCTGAGGTCTCTCATGATAGCAGGTGGTTAAATAGAAATTCGCTGCTCAGCTGACCCGGCAGGAGCAAACGTATGCTAAAAATGTACTCAGAATGAGCTTTTCAGTGAAGAGAAGCCAGGCACATTTTAGCCCAGTTTTACTTGTAAGTGGGGTTGGAAATGCTTTTCAGGCTCAGTACTGGGCTCAAAACATGCAGCCCTGAGGTCTCTCATATAAGCAGGTGGTTAAATAGAAATTCGCTGCTCAGCTGACCAGGTAGGAGCAAACGTATGCCAAAAATGTACACAGAATGAGCTTTTCAGTGAAGAGCAGCCAGGCACATTTTAGCTAGTTTTACTTGTAAGTGGGGTTGGAAACGCTTTTCAGGATCAGTACTGGGCTCAAAACATGCAGCTCTGAGGTCTCTCATGATAGCAGGTGGTTAAATAGAAATTTGCTGCTCAGCTGACCCGGCAGGAGCAAACGTATGCTAAAAATGTACTCAGAATGAGCTTTTCAGTGAATAGCAGCCAGGCACATTTTAGCTAGTTTTACTTGTAAGTGGGGTTGGAAATGCTTTTCAGGCTCAGTACTGGGCTCAAAACATGCAGCCCTGAGGTCTCTCATGAAAGCAGGTGGTTAAATAGAAATTTGCTGCTCAGCTGACCCGATAGGAGCAAACGTATGCCAAAAATGTACACAGAATGAGCTTTTCAGTGAATAGCAGCCAGGCACATTTTAGCTAGTTTTACTTGTAAGTGGGGTTGGAAACGCTTTTCAGGATCAGTACTGGGCTCAAAACATGCAGCCCTGAGGTCTCTCATGATAGCAGGTGGTTAAATAGAAATTTGCTGCTCAGCTGACCCGGCAGGAGCAAACGTATGCTAAAAATGTTCTCAGAATGAGCTTTTCAGTGAAGAGAAGCCAGGCACTTTTTAGCTAGTTTTACTTGTAAGTGGGGTTGGAAACGCTTTTCAGGCTCAGTACTGGGCTCAAAACATGCAGCCCTGAGGTCTCTCATGAAAGCAGGTGGTTAAATAGAAATTCGCTGCTCAGCTGACCCGGTAGGAGCAAACGTATGCCAAAAATGTACACAGAATGAGCTTTTCAGTGAATAGCAGCCATGCACATTTTAGCTAGTTTTACTTGTAAGTGGGGTTGGAAACGCTTTTCAGGATCAGTACTGGGCTCAAAACATGCAGCCCTGAGGTCTCTCATGATAGCAGGTGGTTAAATAGAAATTTGCTGCTCAGCTGACCCGGCAGGAGCAAACGTATGCTAAAAATGTTCTCAGAATGAGCTTTTCAGTGAAGAGAAGCCAGGCACATTTTAGCTAGTTTTACTTGTAAGTGGGGTTGGAAATGCTTTTCAGGCTCAGTACTGGGCTCAAAACATGCAGCCCTGAGGTCCCTCATGAAAGCAGGTGGTTAAATAGAAATTTGCTGCTCAGCTGACCCGGTAGGAGCAAACGTATGCCAAAAATGTACACAGAATGAGCTTTTCAGTGAATAGCAGCCAGGCACATTTTAGCTAGTTTTACTTGTAAGTGGGGTTGGAAATGCTTTTCAGGCTCAGTACTGGGCTCAAAACATGCAGCCCTGAGGTCTCTCATGATAGCAGGTGGTTAAATAGAAATTTGCTGCTCAGCTGACCCGGCAGGAGCAAACGTATGCTAAAAATGTACTCAGAATGAGCTTTTCAGTGAAGAGAAGCCAGGCACGTTTTACTAGTTTTACTTGTAAGTGGGGTTGGAAACGCTTTTCAGGATCAGTACTGGGCTCAAAACATGCAGCCCTGAGGTCTCTCATGATAGCAGGTGGTTAAATAGAAATTCGCTGCTCAGCTGACCCGGCAGGAGCAAACGTATGCTAAAAATGTACTCAGAATGAGCTTTTCAGTGAAGAGAAGCCAGGCACATTTTAGCCCAGTTTTACTTGTAAGTGGGGTTGGAAATGCTTTTCAGGCTCAGTACTGGGCTCAAAACATGCAGCCCTGAGGTCTCTCATATAAGCAGGTGGTTAAATAGAAATTCGCTGCTCAGCTGACCAGGTAGGAGCAAACGTATGCCAAAAATGTACACAGAATGAGCTTTTCAGTGAAGAGCAGCCAGGCACATTTTAGCCAGTTTTACTTGTAAGTGGGGTTGGAAACGCTTTTCAGGCTCAGAACTGGGCTCAAAACATGCAGCCCTGAGGTCTCTCATGATAGCAGGTGGTTAAATAGAAATTCGCTGCTCAGCTGACCCTGCAGGAGCAAACGTATGCTAAAAATGTACTCAGAATGAGCTTTTCAGTGAAGAGAAGCCAGGCACATTTTAGCTAGTTTTACTTGTAAGTGGGGTTGGAAACGCTTTTCAGGATCAGTACTGGGCTCAAAACATGCAACCCTGAGGTCTCTCATGATAGCAGGTGGTTAAATAGAAATTCGCTGCTCAGCTGACCCAGCAGGAGCAAACGTATGCTAAAAATGTACTCAGAATGAGCTTTTCAGTGAAGAGAAGCCAGGCACATTTTAGCTACTTTTACTTGTAAGTGGGGTTGGAAATGCTTTTCAGGCTCAGTACTGGGCTCAAAACATGCAGCCCTGAGGTCTCTCATGAAAGCAGGTGGTTAAATAGAAATTCGCTGCTCAGCTGACCCGGTAGGAGCAAACGTATGCCAAAAATGTACACAGAATGAGCTTTTCAGTGAATAGCAGCCAGGCACATTTTAGCTAGTTTTACTTGTAAGTGGGGTTGGAAATGCTTTTCAGGCTCAGTACTGGGCTCAAAACATGCAGCCCTGAAGTCTCTCATGAAAGCAGGTGGTTAAATAGAAATTCGCAGCTCAGCTGACCTGGTAGGAGCAAACGTATGCCAAAAATGTACACAGAATGAGCTTTTCAGTGAATAGCAGCCAGGCACATTTTAGCTAGTTTTACTTGTAAGTGGGGTTGGAAACGCTTTTCAGGATCAGTACTGGGCTCAAAACATGCAGCCCTGAGGTCTCTCATGATAGCAGGTGGTTAAATAGAAATTTGCTGCTCAGCTGACCCGGCAGGAGCAAACGTATGCCAAAAATGTTCTCAGAATGAGCTTTTCAGTGAAGAGAAGCCAGGCACATTTTAGCTAGTTTTACTTGTAAGTGGGGTTGGAAACACTTTTCAGGCTCAGTACTGGGCTCAAAACATGCAGCCCTGAGGTCTCTCATGAAAGCAGGTGGTTAAATAGAAATTCGCTGCTCAGCTGACCCGGTAGGAGCAAACGTATGCCAAAAATGTACACAGAATGAGCTTTTCAGTGAAGAGAAGCCAGGCACATTTTAGCTAGTTTTACTTGTAAGTGGGGTTGGAAACGCTTTTCAGGATCAGTACTGGGCTCAAAACATGCAGCCCTGAGGTCCCTCATGAAAGCAGGTGGTTAAATAGAAATTCGCTGCTCAGCTGACCCGGTAGGAGCAAACGTATGCCAAAAATGTACACAGATTGAGCTTTTCAGTGAATAGCAGCCAGGCACATTTTAGCTAGTTTTACTTGTAAGTGGGGTTGGAAATGCTTTTCAGGCTCAGTACTGGGCTCACAACATGCAGCCCTGAGGTCTCTCATGATAGCAGGTGGTTAAATAGAAATTTGCTGCTCAGCTGACCCGGCAGGAGCAAACGTATGCTAAAAATGTACTCAGAATGAGCTTTTCAGTGAAGAGAAGCCAGGCACATTTTAGCTAGTTTTACTTGTAAGTGGGGTTGGAAACGCTTTTCAGGATCAGTACTGGGCTCAAAACATGCAGCCCTGAGGTCTCTCATGATAGCAGGTGGTTAAATAGAAATTCGCTGCTCAGCTGACCCGGCAGGAGCAAACGTATGCTAAAAATGTACTCAGAATGAGCTTTTCAGTGAAGAGAAGCCAGGCACATTTTAGCCCAGTTTTACTTGTAAGTGGGGTTGGAAATGCTTTTCAGGCTCAGTACTGGGCTCAAAACATGCAGCCCTGAGGTCTCTCATATAAGCAGGTGGTTAAATAGAAATTCGCTGCTCAGCTGACCAGGTAGGAGCAAACGTATGCCAAAAATGTACACAGAATGAGCTTTTCAGTGAAGAGCAGCCAGGCACATTTTAGCTAGTTTTACTTGTAAGTGGGGTTGGAAACGCTTTTCAGGATCAGTACTGGGCTCAACACATGCAGCTCTGAGGTCTCTCATGATAGCAGGTGGTTAAATAGAAATTCGCTGCTCAGCTGACCCGGCAGGAGCAAACGTATGCTAAAAATGTACTCAGAATGAGCTTTTCAGTGAATAGCAGCCAGGCACATTTTAGCTAGTTTTACTTGTAAGTGGGGTTGGAAATGCTTTTCAGGCTCAGTACTGGGCTCAAAACATGCAGCCCTGAGGTCTCTCATGAAAGCAGGTGGTTAAATAGAAATTCGCTGCTCAGCTGACCCGGTAGGAGCAAACGTATGCCAAAAATGTACACAGAATGAGCTTTTCAGTGAATAGCAGCCAGGCACATTTTAGCTAGTTTTACTTGTAAGTGGGGTTGGAAACGCTTTTCAGGATCAGTACTGGGCTCAACACATGCAGCTCTGAGGTCTCTCATGATAGCAGGTGGTTAAATAGAAATTCGCTGCTCAGCTGACCCGGCAGGAGCAAACGTATGCTAAAAATGTACTCAGAATGAGCTTTTCAGTGAATAGCAGCCAGGCACATTTTAGCTAGTTTTACTTGTAAGTGGGGTTGGAAACGCTTTTCAGGCTCAGTACTGGGCTCAAAACATGCAGCCCTGAGGTCTCTCATGAAAGCAGGTGGTTAAATAGAAATTTGCTGCTCAGCCGACCCGGTAGGAGCAAACGTATGCCAAAAATGTACACAGAATGAGCTTTTCAGTGAATAGCAGCCAGGCACATTTTAGCTAGTTTTACTTGTAAGTGGGGTTGGAAATGCTTTTCAGGATCAGTACTGGGCTCAAAACATGCAGCCCTGAGGTCTCTCATGATAGCAGGTGTTTAAATAGAAATTTGCTGCTCAGCTGACCCGGCAGGAGCAAACGTATGCTTAAAATGTACTCAGAATGAGCTTTTCAGTGAAGAGAAGCCAGGCACATTTTAGCTAGTTTTACTTGTAAATGGGGTTGGAAATGCTTTTCAGGCTCAGTACTGGGCTCAAAACATGCAGCCCTGAGGTCTCTCATGAAAGCAGGTGGTTAAATAGAAATTCGCTGCTCAGCTGACCCGGTAGGAGCAAACGTATGCCAAAAATGTACACAGAATGAGATTTTTAGTGAAGAGCAGCCAGGCACATTTTAGCTAGTTTTACTTGTAAGTGGGGTTGGAAACGCTTTTCAGGCTCAGTACTGGGCTCAAAACATGCAGCCCTGAGGTCTCTCATGAAAGCAAGAGGTTAAATAAAAATTTGCTGCTCAGCTGACCCGGCAGGAGCAAACGTATGCCAAAAATGTACACAGAATGAGCTATTTAGTGAATAGCAGCCAGGCACATTTTAGCTAGTTTTACTTGTAAGTGGGGTTGGAAACGCTTTTCAGGATCAGTACTGGGCTCAAAACATGCAGCCCTGAGGTCTCTCGTGATAGCAGGTGGTTAAATAGAAATTCGCTGCTCAGCTGACCCGGCAGGAGCAAACGTATGCTAAAAATGTACTCAGAATGAGCTTTTCAGTGAAGAGAAGCCAGGCATATTTTAGCTAGTTTTACTTGTAAGTGGGGTTGAAAATGCTTTTCAGGCTCAGTACTGGGCTCAAAACCTGCAGCCCTGAGGTCTCTCATGAAAGCAGGTGGTTAAATAGAAATTCGCTGCTCAGCTGACCCGGTAGGAGCAAACGTATGCCAAAAATTTACACAGAATGAGCTTTTCAGTGAATAGCAGCCAGGCACATTTTAGCTAGTTTTACTTGTAAGTGGGGTTGGAAACGCTTTTCAGGCTCAGTACTGGGCTCAAAACATGCAGCCCTGAGGTCTCGCATGAAAGCAGGTGGTTAAATAGAAATTCGCAGCTCAGCTGACCCGGTAGGAGCAAACGTATGCCAAAAATGTACACAGAATGAGCTTTTCAGTGAAGAGAAGCCAGGCACATTTTAGCTAGTTTTACTTGTAAGTGGGGTTGGAAATGCTTTTCAGGCTCAGTACTGGGCTCAAAACATGCAGCCCTGAGGTCTCTCATGATAGCAGGTGGTTAAATAGAAATTTGCTGCTCAGCTGACCCGGCAGGAGCAAACGTATGCTAAAAATGTACACAGAATGAGCTTTTCAGTGAAGAGAAGCCAGGCACATTTTAGCTAGTTTTACTTGTAAGTGGGGTTGGAAACGCTTTTCAGGATCAGTACTGGGCTCAAAACATGCAGCCCTGAGGTCTCTCATGATAGCAGGTGGTTAAATAGAAATTCGCTGCTCAGCTGACCCGGCAGGAGCAAACGTATGCTAAAAATGTACTCAGAATGAGCTTTTCAGTGAAGAGAAGCCAGGCACATTTTAGCCCAGTTTTACTTGTAAGTGGGGTTGGAAATGCTTTTCAGGCTCAGTACTGGGCTCAAAACATGCAGCCCTGAGGTCTCTCATATAAGCAGGTGGTTAAATAGAAATTCGCTGCTCAGCTGACCAGGTAGGAGCAAACGTATGCCAAAAATGTACACAGAATGAGCTTTTCAGTGAAGAGCAGCCAGGCACATTTTAGCTAGTTTTACTTGTAAGTGGGGTTGGAAATGCTTTTCAGGATCAGTACTGGGCTCAAAACATGCAGCTCTGAGGTCTCTCATGATAGCAGGTGGTTAAATAGAAATTCGCTGCTCAGCTGACCCGGCAGGAGCAAACGTATGCTAAAAATGTACTCAGAATGAGCTTTTCAGTGAATAGCAGCCAGGCACATTTTAGCTAGTTTTACTTGTAAGTGGGGTTGGAAATGCTTTTCAGGCTCAGTACTGGGCTCAAAACATGCAGCCCTGAGGTCTCTCATGAAAGCAGGTGGTTAAATAGAAATTTGCTGCTCAGCTGACCCGGTAGGAGCAAACGTATGCCAAAAATGTACACAGAATGAGCTTTTCAGTGAATAGCAGCCAGGCACATTTTAGCTAGTTTTACTTGTAAGTGGGGTTGGAAACGCTTTTCAGGATCAGTACTGGGCTCAAAACATGCAGCCCTGAGGTCTCTCATGATAGCAGGTGGTTAAATAGAAATTTGCTGCTCAGCTGACCCGGCAGGAGCAAACGTATGCTAAAAATGTTCTCAGAATGAGCTTTTCAGTGAAGAGAAGCCAGGCACATTTTAGCTAGTTTTACTTGTAAGTGGGGTTGGAAACGCTTTTCAGGCTCAGTACTGGGCTCAAAACATGCAGCCCTGAGGTCTCTCATGAAAGCAGGTGGTTAAATAGAAATTCGCTGCTCAGCTGACCCGGTAGGAGCAAACGTATGCCAAAAATGTACACAGAATGAGCTTTTCAGTGAATAGCAGCCAGGCACATTTTAGCTAGTTTTACTTGTAAGTGGGGTTGGAAACGCTTTTCAGGATCAGTACTGGGCTCAAAACATGCAGCCCTGAGGTCTCTCATGATAGCAGGTGTTTAAATAGAAATTCGCTGCTCAGCTGACCCGGCAGGAGCAAACGTATGCTTAAAATGTACTCAGAATGAGCTTTTCAGTGAAGAGAAGCCAGGCACATTTTAGCTAGTTTTACTTGTAAATGGGGTTGGAAATTCTTTTCAGGCTCAGTACTGGGCTCAAAACATGCAGCCCTGAGGTCTCTCATGAAAGCAGGTGGTTAAATAGAAATTCGCTGCTCAGCTGACCCGGTAGGAGCAAACGTATGCCAAAAATGTACACAGAATGAGATTTTTAGTGAAGAGCAGCCAGGCACATTTTAGCTAGTTTTACTTGTAAGTGGGGTTGGAAACGCTTTTCAGGCTCAGTACTGGGCTCAAAACATGCAGCCCTGAGGTCTCTCATGAAAGCAAGAGGTTAAATAAAAATTCGCTGCTCAGCTGACCCGGCAGGAGCAAACGTATGCCAAAAATGTACACAGAATGAGCTATTTAGTGAATAGCAGCCAGGCACATTTTAGCTAGTTTTACTTGTAAGTGGGGTTGGAAACGCTTTTCAGGATCAGTACTGGGCTCAAAACATGCAGCCCTGAGGTCTCTCGTGATAGCAGGTGGTTAAATAGAAATTCGCTGCTCAGCTGACCCGGCAGGAGCAAACGTATGCTAAAAATGTACTCAGAATGAGCTTTTCAGTGAAGAGAAGCCAGGCATATTTTAGCTAGTTTTACTTGTAAGTGGGGTTGAAAATGCTTTTCAGGCTCAGTACTGGGCTCAAAACCTGCAGCCCTGAGGTCTCTCATGAAAGCAGGTGGTTAAATAGAAATTCGCTGCTCAGCTGACCCGGTAGGAGCAAACGTATGCCAAAAATGTACACAGAATGAGCTTTTCAGTGAATAGCAGCCAGGCACATTTTAGCTAGTTTTACTTGTAAGTGGGGTTGGAAACGCTTTTCAGGCTCAGTACTGGGCTCAAAACATGCAGCCCTGAGGTCTCGCATGAAAGCAGGTGGTTAAATAGAAATTCGCAGCTCAGCTGACCCGGTAGGAGCAAACGTATGCCAAAAATGTACACAGAATGAGCTTTTCAGTGAAGAGAAGCCAGGCACATTTTAGCTAGTTTTACTTGTAAGTGGGGTTGGAAATGCTTTTCAGGCTCAGTACTGGGCTCAAAACATGCAGCCCTGAGGTCTCTCATGATAGCAGGTGGTTAAATAGAAATTTGCTGCTCAGCTGACCCGGCAGGAGCAAACGTATGCTAAAAATGTACTCAGAATGAGCTTTTCAGTGAAGAGAAGCCAGGCACATTTTAGCTAGTTTTACTTGTAAGTGGGGTTGGAAACGCTTTTCAGGATCAGTACTGGGCTCAAAACATGCAGCCCTGAGGTCTCTCATGATAGCAGGTGGTTAAATAGAAATTCGCTGCTCAGCTGACCCGGCAGGAGCAAACGTATGCTAAAAATGTACTCAGAATGAGCTTTTCAGTGAAGAGAAGCCAGGCACATTTTAGCCCAGTTTTACTTGTAAGTGGGGTTGGAAATGCTTTTCAGGCTCAGTACTGGGCTCAAAACATGCAGCCCTGAGGTCTCTCATATAAGCAGGTGGTTAAATAGAAATTCGCTGCTCAGCTGACCAGGTAGGAGCAAACGTATGCCAAAAATGTACACAGAATGAGCTTTTCAGTGAAGAGCAGCCAGGCACATTTTAGCTAGTTTTACTTGTAAGTGGGGTTGGAAACGCTTTTCAGGATCAGTACTGGGCTCAAAACATGCAGCTCTGAGGTCTCTCATGATAGCAGGTGGTTAAATAGAAATTCGCTGCTCAGCTGACCCGGCAGGAGCAAACGTATGCTAAAAATGTACTCAGAATGAGCTTTTCAGTGAATAGCAGCCAGGCACATTTTAGCTAGTTTTACTTGTAAGTGGGGTTGGAAATGCTTTTCAGGCTCAGTACTGGGCTCAAAACATGCAGCCCTGAGGTCTCTCATGAAAGCAGGTGGTTAAATAGAAATTTGCTGCTCAGCTGACCCGGTAGGAGCAAACGTATGCCAAAAATGTACACAGAATGAGCTTTTCAGTGAATAGCAGCCAGGCACATTTTAGCTAGTTTTACTTGTAAGTGGGGTTGGAAACGCTTTTCAGGATCAGTACTGGGCTCAAAACATGCAGCCCTGAGGTCTCTCATGATAGCAGGTGGTTAAATAGAAATTTGCTGCTCAGCTGACCCGGCAGGAGCAAACGTATGCTAAAAATGTTCTCAGAATGAGCTTTTCAGTGAAGAGAAGCCAGGCACATTTTAGCTAGTTTTACTTGTAAGTGGGGTTGGAAACGCTTTTCAGGCTCAGTACTGGGCTCAAAACATGCAGCCCTGAGGTCTCTCATGAAAGCAGGTGGTTAAATAGAAATTCGCTGCTCAGCTGACCCGGTAGGAGCAAACGTATGCCAAAAATGTACACAGAATGAGCTTTTCAGTGAATAGCAGCCAGGCACATTTTAGCTAGTTTTACTTGTAAGTGGGGTTGGAAACGCTTTTCAGGATCAGTACTGGGCTCAAAACATGCAGCCCTGAGGTCTCTCATGAAAGCAGGTGGTTAAATAGAAATTTGCTGCTCAGCTGACCCGGTAGGAGCAAACGTATGCCAAAAATGTACACAGAATGAGCTTTTCAGTGAATAGCAGCCAGGCACATTTTAGCTAGTTTTACTTGTAAGTGGGGTTGGAAACGCTTTTCAGGATCAGTACTGGGCTCAAAACATGCAGCCCTGAGGTCTCTCATGATAGCAGGTGGTTAAATAGAAATTTGCTGCTCAGCTGACCCGGCAGGAGCAAACGTATGCTAAAAATGTTCTCAGAATGAGCTTTTCAGTGAAGAGAAGCCAGGCACATTTTAGCTAGTTTTACTTGTAAGTGGGGTTGGAAACGCTTTTCAGGCTCAGTACTGGGCTCAAAACATGCAGCCCTGAGGTCTCTCATGAAAGCAGGTGGTTAAATAGAAATTCGCTGCTCAGCTGACCCGGTAGGAGCAAACGTATGCCAAAAATGTACACAGAATGAGCTTTTCAGTGAATAGCAGCCAGGCACATTTTAGCTAGTTTTACTTGTAAGCGGGGTTGGAAACGCTTTTCAGGATCAGTACTGGGCTCAAAACATGCAGCCCTGAGGTCTCTCATGATAGCAGGTGTTTAAATAGAAATTCGCTGCTCAGCTGACCCGGCAGGAGCAAACGTATGCTTAAAATGTACTCAGAATGAGCTTTTCAGTGAAGAGAAGCCAGGCACATTTTAGCTAGTTTTACTTGTAAATGGGGTTGGAAATGCTTTTCAGGCTCAGTACTGGGCTCAAAACATGCAGCCCTGAGGTCTCTCATGAAAGCAGGTGGTTAAATAGAAATTCGCTGCTCAGCTGACCCGGTAGGAGCAAACGTATGCCAAAAATGTACACAGAATGAGATTTTTAGTGAAGAGCAGCCAGGCACATTTTAGCTAGTTTTACTTGTAAGTGGGGTTGGAAACGCTTTTCAGGCTCAGTACTGGGCTCAAAACATGCAGCCCTGAGGTCTCTCATGAAAGCAAGAGGTTAAATAAAAATTCGCTGCTCAGCTGACCCGGCAGGAGCAAACGTATGCCAAAAATGTACACAGAATGAGCTATTTAGTGAATAGCAGCCAGGCACATTTTAGCTAGTTTTACTTGTAAGTGGGGTTGGAAACGCTTTTCAGGATCAGTACTGGGCTCAAAACATGCAGCCCTGAGGTCTCTCGTGATAGCAGGTGGTTAAATAGAAATTCGCTGCTCAGCTGACCCGGTAGGAGCAAACGTATGCCAAAAATGTACACAGAATGAGCTTTTCAGTGAAGAGCAGCCAGGCACATTTTAGCTAGTTTTACTTGTAAGTGGGGTTGGAAACGCTTTTCAGGATCAGTACTGGGCTCAAAACATGCAGCCCTGATGTCTCTCATGATAGCAGGTGGTTAAATAGAAATTCGCTGCTCAGCTGACCCGGCAGGAGCAAACGTATGCTAAAAATGTACTCAGAATGAGCTTTTCAGTGAATAGCAGCCAGGCACATTTTAGCTAGTTTTACTTGTAAGTGGGGTTGGAAATGCTTTTCAGGCTCAGTACTGGGCTCAAAACATGCAGCCCTGAGGTCTCTCATGATAGCAGGTGGTTAAATAGAAATTTGCTGCTCAGCTGACCCGGCAGGAGCAAACGTATGCTAAAAATGTTCTCAGAATGAGCTTTTCAGTGAAGAGAAGCCAGGCACATTTTAGCTAGTTTTACTTGTAAGTGGGGTTGGAAATGCTTTTCAGGCTCAGTACTGGGCTCAAAACATGCAGCCCTGAGGTCTCTCATGAAAGCAGGTGGTTAAATAGAAATTCGCTGCTCAGCTGACCCGGTAGGAGCAAACGTATGCCAAAAATGTACACAGAATGAGCTTTTCAGTGAATAGCAGCCAGGCACATTTTAGCTAGTTTTACTTGTAAGTGGGGTTGGAAATGCTTTTCAGGCTCAGTACTGGGCTCAAAACATGCAGCCCTGAGGTCTCTCATGATAGCAGGTGGTTAAATAGAAATTTGCTGCTCAGCTGACCCGGCAGGAGCAAACGTATGCTAAAAATGTACTCAGAATGAGCTTTTCAGTGAAGAGAAGCCAGGCACATTTTACTAGTTTTACTTGTAAGTGGGGTTGGAAACGCTTTTCAGGATCAGTACTGGGCTCAAAACATGCAGCCCTGAGGTCTCTCATGATAGCAGGTGGTTAAATAGAAATTCGCTGCTCAGCTGACCCGGCAGGAGCAAACGTATGCTAAAAATGTACTCAGAATGAGCTTTTCAGTGAAGAGAAGCCAGGCACATTTTAGCCCAGTTTTACTTGTAAGTGGGGTTGGAAATGCTTTTCAGGCTCAGTACTGGGCTCAAAACATGCAGCCCTGAGGTCTCTCATATAAGCAGGTGGTTAAATAGAAATTCGCTGCTCAGCTGACCAGGTAGGAGCAAACGTATGCCAAAAATGTACACAGAATGAGCTTTTCAGTGAAGAGCAGCCAGCACATTTTAGCTAGTTTTACTTGTAAGTGGGGTTGGAAACGCTTTTCAGGCTCAGAACTGGACTCAAAACATGCAGCCCTGAGGTCTCTCATGATAGCAGGTGGTTAAATAGAAATTCGCTGCTCAGCTGACCCTGCAGGAGCAAACGTATGCTAAAAATGTACTCAGAATGAGCTTTTCAGTGAAGAGAAGCCAGGCACATTTTAGCTAGTTTTACTTGTAAGTGGGGTTGGAAACGCTTTTCAGGATCAGTACTGGGCTCAAAACATGCAACCCTGAGGTCTCTCATGATAGCAGGTGGTTAAATAGAAATTCGCTGCTCAGCTGACCCAGCAGGAGCAAACGTATGCTAAAAATGTACTCAGAATGAGCTTTTCAGTGAAGAGAAGCCAGGCACATTTTAGCTACTTTTACTTGTAAGTGGGGTTGGAAATGCTTTTCAGGCTCAGTACTGGGCTCAAAACATGCAGCCCTGAGGTCTCTCATGAAAGCAGGTGGTTAAATAGAAATTCGCTGCTCAGCTGACCCGGTAGGAGCAAACGTATGCCAAAAATGTACACAGAATGAGCTTTTCAGTGAATAGCAGCCAGGCACATTTTAGCTAGTTTTACTTGTAAGTGGGGTTGGAAATGCTTTTCAGGCTCAGTACTGGGCTCAAAACATGCAGCCCTGAGGTCTCTCATGATAGCAGGTTGTTAAATAGAAATTTGCTGCTCAGCTGACCCGGCAGGAGCAAACGTATGCTAAAAATGTACTCAGAATGAGCTTTTCAGTGAAGAGAAGCCAGGCACATTTTAGCTAGTTTTACTTGTAAGTGGGGTTGGAAACGCTTTTCAGGATCAGTACTGGGCTCAAAACATGCAGCCCTGAGGTCTCTCATGATAGCAGGTGGTTAAATAGAAATTCGCTGCTCAGCTGACCCGGCAGGAGCAAACGTATGCTAAAAATGTACTCAGAATGAGCTTTTCAGTGAAGAGAAGCCAGGCACATTTTAGCCCAGTTTTACTTGTAAGTGGGGTTGGAAATGCTTTTCAGGCTCAGTACTGGGCTCAAAACATGCAGCCCTGAGGTCTCTCATATAAGCAGGTGGTTAAATAGAAATTCGCTGCTCAGCTGACCAGGTATTAGCAAACGTATGCCAAAAATGTACACAGAATGAGCTTTTCAGTGAAGAGCAGCCAGGCACATTTTAGCTAGTTTTACTTGTAAGTGGGGTTGGAAACGCTTTTCAGGATCAGTACTGGGCTCAACACATGCAGCTCTGAGGTCTCTCATGATAGCAGGTGGTTAAATAGAAATTCGCTGCTCAGCTGACCCGGCAGGAGCAAACGTATGCTAAAAATGTACTCAGAATGAGCTTTTCAGTGAAGAGAAGCCAGGCACATTTTAGCTAGTTTTACTTGTAAGTGGGGTTGGAAACGCTTTTCAGGCTCAGTACTGGGCTCAAAACATGCAGCCCTGAGGTCTCTCATGAAAGCAGGTGGTTAAATAGAAATTCGCTGCTCAGCTGACCCGGTAGGAGCAAACGTATGCCAAAAATGTACACAGAATGAGATTTTTAGTGAAGAGCAGCCAGGCACATTTTAGCTAGTTTTACTTGTAAGTGGGGTTGGAAACGCTTTTCAGGCTCAGTACTGGGCTCAAAACATGCAGCCCTGAGGTCTCTCATGAAAGCAAGAGGTTAAATAAAAATTCGCTGCTCAGCTGACCCGGCAGGAGCAAACGTATGCCAAAAATGTACACAGAATGAGCTATTTAGTGAATAGCAGCCAGGCACATTTTAGCTAGTTTTACTTGTAAGTGGGGTTGGAAACGCTTTTCAGGCTCAGTACTGGGCTCAAAACATGCAGCCCTGAGGTCTCTCATGAAAGCAGGTGGTTAAATAGAAATTCGCTGCTCAGCCGACCCGGTAGGAGCAAACGTATGCCAAAAATGTACACAGAATGAGCTTTTCAGTGAATAGCAGCCAGGCACATTTTAGCTAGTTTTACTTGTAAGTGGGGTTGGAAACGCTTTTCAGGATCAGTACTGGGCTCAAAACATGCAGCCCTGAGGTCTCTCATGATAGCAGGTGTTTAAATAGAAATTCGCTGCTCAGCTGACCCGGCAGGAGCAAACGTATGCTGAAAATGTACTCAGAATGAGCTTTTCAGTGAAGAGAAGCCAGGCACATTTTAACTAGTTTTACTTGTAAATGGGGTTGGAAATGCTTTTCAGGCTCAGTACTGGGCTCAAAACATGCAGCCCTGAGGTCTCTCATGAAAGCAGGTGGTTAAATAGAAATTCGCTGCTCAGCTGACCCGGTAGGAGCAAACGTATGCCAAAAATGTACACAGAATGAGATTTTTAGTGAAGAGCAGCCAGGCACATTTTAGCTAGTTTTACTTGTAAGTGGGGTTGGAAACGCTTTTCAGGCTCAGTACTGGGCTCAAAACATGCAGCCCTGAGGTCTCTCATGAAAGCAAGCGGTTAAATAAAAATTCGCTGCTCAGCTGACCCGGCAGGAGCAAACGTATGCCAAAAATGTACACAGAATGAGCTATTTAGTGAATAGCAGCCAGGCACATTTTAGCTAGTTTTACTTGTAAGTGGGGTTGGAAACGCTTTTCAGGATCAGTACTGGGCTCAAAACATGCAGCCCTGAGGTCTCTCGTGATAGCAGGTGGTTAAATAGAAATTCGCTGCTCAGCTGACCCGGCAGGAGCAAACGTATGCTAAAAATGTACTCAGAATGAGCTTTTCAGTGAAGAGAAGCCAGGCACATTTTAGCCCAGTTTTACTTGTAAGTGGGGTTGGAAATGCTTTTCAGGCTCAGTACTGGGCTCAAAACATGCAGCCCTGAGGTCTCTCATATAAGCAGGTGGTTAAATAGAAATTCGCTGCTCAGCTGACCAGGTATTAGCAAACGTATGCCAAAAATGTACACAGAATGAGCTTTTCAGTGAAGAGCAGCCAGGCACATTTTAGCCCAGTTTTACTTGTAAGTGGGGTTGGAAATGCTTTTCAGGCTCAGTACTGGGCTCAAAACATGCAGCCCTGAGGTCTCTCATATAAGCAGGTGGTTAAATAGAAATTCGCTGCTCAGCTGACCAGGTAGGAGCAAACGTATGCCAAAAATGTACACAGAATGAGCTTTTCAGTGAAGAGCAGCCAGGCACATTTTAGCTAGTTTTACTTGTAAGTGGGGTTGGAAACGCTTTTCAGGCTCAGAACTGGACTCAAAACATGCAGCCCTGAGGTCTCTCATGATAGCAGGTGGTTAAATAGAAATTCGCTGCTCAGCTGACCCTGCAGGAGCAAACGTATGCTAAAAATGTACTCAGAATGAGCTTTTCAGTGAAGAGAAGCCAGGCACATTTTAGCTAGTTTTACTTGTAAGTGGGGTTGGAAACGCTTTTCAGGATCAGTACTGGGCTCAAAACATGCAACCCTGAGGTCTCTCATGATAGCAGGTGGTTAAATAGAAATTCGCTGCTCAGCTGACCCAGCAGGAGCAAACGTATGCTAAAAATGTACTCAGAATGAGCTTTTCAGTGAAGAGAAGCCAGGCACATTTTAGCTACTTTTACTTGTAAGTGGGGTTGGAAATGCTTTTCAGGCTCAGTACTGGGCTCAAAACATGCAGCCCTGAGGTCTCTCATGAAAGCAGGTGGTTAAATAGAAATTCGCTGCTCAGCTGACCCGGTAGGAGCAAACGTATGCCAAAAATGTACACAGAATGAGCTTTTCAGTGAATAGCAGCCAGGCACATTTTAGCTAGTTTTACTTGTAAGTGGGGTTGGAAATGCTTTTCAGGCTCAGTACTGGGCTCAAAACATGCAGCCCTGAGGTCTCTCATGATAGCAGGTTGTTAAATAGAAATTTGCTGCTCAGCTGACCCGGCAGGAGCAAACGTATGCTAAAAATGTACTCAGAATGAGCTTTTCAGTGAAGAGAAGCCAGGCACATTTTAGCTAGTTTTACTTGTAAGTGGGGTTGGAAACGCTTTTCAGGATCAGTACTGGGCTCAAAACATGCAGCCCTGAGGTCTCTCATGATAGCAGGTGGTTAAATAGAAATTCGCTGCTCAGCTGACCCGGCAGGAGCAAACGTATGCTAAAAATGTACTCAGAATGAGCTTTTCAGTGAAGAGAAGCCAGGCACATTTTAGCCCAGTTTTACTTGTAAGTGGGGTTGGAAATGCTTTTCAGGCTCAGTACTGGGCTCAAAACATGCAGCCCTGAGGTCTCTCATATAAGCAGGTGGTTAAATAGAAATTCGCTGCTCAGCTGACCAGGTATTAGCAAACGTATGCCAAAAATGTACACAGAATGAGCTTTTCAGTGAAGAGCAGCCAGGCACATTTTAGCTAGTTTTACTTGTAAGTGGGGTTGGAAACGCTTTTCAGGATCAGTACTGGGCTCAACACATGCAGCTCTGAGGTCTCTCATGATAGCAGGTGGTTAAATAGAAATTCGCTGCTCAGCTGACCCGGCAGGAGCAAACGTATGCTAAAAATGTACTCAGAATGAGCTTTTCAGTGAAGAGAAGCCAGGCACATTTTAGCTAGTTTTACTTGTAAGTGGGGTTGGAAACGCTTTTCAGGCTCAGTACTGGGCTCAAAACATGCAGCCCTGAGGTCTCTCATGAAAGCAGGTGGTTAAATAGAAATTCGCTGCTCAGCTGACCCGGTAGGAGCAAACGTATGCCAAAAATGTACACAGAATGAGATTTTTAGTGAAGAGCAGCCAGGCACATTTTAGCTAGTTTTACTTGTAAGTGGGGTTGGAAACGCTTTTCAGGCTCAGTACTGGGCTCAAAACATGCAGCCCTGAGGTCTCTCATGAAAGCAAGAGGTTAAATAAAAATTCGCTGCTCAGCTGACCCGGCAGGAGCAAACGTATGCCAAAAATGTACACAGAATGAGCTATTTAGTGAATAGCAGCCAGGCACATTTTAGCTAGTTTTACTTGTAAGTGGGGTTGGAAACGCTTTTCAGGCTCAGTACTGGGCTCAAAACATGCAGCCCTGAGGTCTCTCATGAAAGCAGGTGGTTAAATAGAAATTCGCTACTCAGCCGACCCGGTAGGAGCAAACGTATGCCAAAAATGTACACAGAATGAGCTTTTCAGTGAATAGCAGCCAGGCACATTTTAGCTAGTTTTACTTGTAAGTGGGGTTGGAAACGCTTTTCAGGATCAGTACTGGGCTCAAAACATGCAGCCCTGAGGTCTCTCATGATAGCAGGTGTTTAAATAGAAATTCGCTGCTCAGCTGACCCGGCAGGAGCAAACGTATGCTGAAAATGTACTCAGAATGAGCTTTTCAGTGAAGAGAAGCCAGGCACATTTTAACTAGTTTTACTTGTAAATGGGGTTGGAAATGCTTTTCAGGCTCAGTACTGGGCTCAAAACATGCAGCCCTGAGGTCTCTCATGAAAGCAGGTGGTTAAATAGAAATTCGCTGCTCAGCTGACCCGGTAGGAGCAAACGTATGCCAAAAATGTACACAGAATGAGATTTTTAGTGAAGAGCAGCCAGGCACATTTTAGCTAGTTTTACTTGTAAGTGGGGTTGGAAACGCTTTTCAGGCTCAGTACTGGGCTCAAAACATGCAGCCCTGAGGTCTCTCATGAAAGCAAGCGGTTAAATAAAAATTCGCTGCTCAGCTGACCCGGCAGGAGCAAACGTATGCCAAAAATGTACACAGAATGAGCTATTTAGTGAATAGCAGCCAGGCACATTTTAGCTAGTTTTACTTGTAAGTGGGGTTGGAAACGCTTTTCAGGATCAGTACTGGGCTCAAAACATGCAGCCCTGAGGTCTCTCGTGATAGCAGGTGGTTAAATAGAAATTCGCTGCTCAGCTGACCCGGCAGGAGCAAACGTATGCTAAAAATGTACTCAGAATGAGCTTTTCAGTGAAGAGAAGCCAGGCATATTTTAGCTAGTTTTACTTGTAAGTGGGGTTGAAAATGCTTTTCAGGCTCAGTACTGGGCTCAAAACATGCAGCCCTGAGGTCTCTCATGAAAGCAGGTGGTTAAATAGAAATTCGCTGCTCAGCTGACCCGGTAGGAGCAAACGTATGCCAAAAATGTACACAGAATGAGCTTTTCAGTGAATAGCAGCCAGGCATATTTTAGCTAGTTTTACTTGTAAGTGGGGTTGGAAACGCTTTTCAGGCTCAGTACTGGGCTCAAAACATGCAGCCCTGAGGTCTCACATGAAAGCAGGTGGTTAAATAGAAATTCGCAGCTCAGCTGACCCGGTAGGAGCAAACGTATGCCAAAAATGTACACAGAATGAGCTTTTCAGTGAAGAGAAGCCAGGCACATTTTAGCTAGTTTTACTTGTAAGTGGGGTTGGAAATGCTTTTCAGGCTCAGTACTGGGCTCAAAACATGCAGCCCTGAGGTCTCTCATGATAGCAGGTGGTTAAATAGAAATTTGCTGCTCAGCTGACCCGGCAGGAGCAAACGTATGCTAAAAATGTTCTCAGAATGAGCTTTTCAGTGAAGAGAAGCCAGGCACATTTTAGCTAGTTTTACTTGTAAGTGGGGTTGGAAATGCTTTTCAGGCTCAGTACTGGGCTCAAAACATGCAGCCCTGAGGTCCCTCATGAAAGCAGGTGGTTAAATAGAAATTCGCTGCTCAGCTGACCCGGTAGGAGCAAACGTATGCCAAAAATGTACACAGAATGAGCTTTTCAGTGAATAGCAGCCAGGCACATTTTAGCTAGTTTTACTTGTAAGTGGGGTTGGAAATGCTTTTCAGGCTCAGTACTGGGCTCAAAACATGCAGCCCTGAGGTCTCTCATGATAGCAGGTGGTTAAATAGAAATTTGCTGCTCAGCTGACCCGGCAGGAGCAAACGTATGCTAAAAATGTACTCAGAATGAGCTTTTCAGTGAAGAGAAGCCAGGCACATTTTACTAGTTTTACTTGTAAGTGGGGTTGGAAACGCTTTTCAGGATCAGTACTGGGCTCAAAACATGCAGCCCTGAGGTCTCTCATGATAGCAGGTGGTTAAATAGAAATTCGCTGCTCAGCTGACCTGGTAGGAGCAAACGTATGCCAAAAATGTACACAGAATGAGCTTTTCAGTGAATAGTAGCCAGGCACATTTTAGCTAGTTTTACTTGTAAGTGGGGTTGGAAACGCTTTTCAGGATCAGTACTGGGCTCAAAACATGCAGCCCTGAGGTCTCTCATGATAGCAGGTGGTTAAATAGAAATTTGCTGCTCAGCTGACCCGGCAGGAGCAAACATATGCTAAAAATGTTCTCAGAATGAGCTTTTCAGTGAAGAGAAGCCAGGCACATTTTAGCAGTTTTACTTGTAAGTGGGGTTGGAAATGCTTTTCAGGCTCAGTACTGGGCTCAAAACATGCAGCCCTGAGGTCTCTCATGATAGCAGGTGGTTAAATAGAAATTTGCTGCTCAGCTGACCCGGCAGGAGCAAACGTATGCTAAAAATGTTCTCAGAATGAGCTTTTCAGTGAAGAGAAGCCAGGCACATTTTAGCTAGTTTTACTTGTAAGTGGGCTTGGAAATGCTTTTCAGGCTCAGTACTGGGCTCAAAACATGCAGCCCTGAGGTCTCTCATATAAGCAGGTGGTTAAATAGAAATTCGCTGCTCAGCTGACCCGGTAGGAGCAAACGTATGCCAAAAATGTACACAGAATGAGCTTTTCAGTGAAGAGCAGCCAGGCACATTTTAGCTAGTTTTACTTGTAAGTGGGGTTGGAAACGCTTTTCAGGATCAGTACTGGGCTCAAAACATGCAGCCCTGAGGTCTCTCATGATAGCAGGTGGTTAAATAGAAATTCGCTGCTCAGCTGACCCGGTAGGAGCAAACGTATGCCAAAAATGTACACAGAATGAGCTTTTCAGTGAATAGCAGCAAGGCACATTTTAGCTAGTTTTACTTGTAAATGGGGTTGGAAACGCTTTTCAGGCTCAGTACTGGGCTCAAAACATGCAGCCCTGAGGTCTCTCATGAAAGCAGGTGGTTAAATAGAAATTCGCAGCTCAGCTGACCCGGTAGGAGCAAACATATGCCAAAAATGTACACAGAATGAGCTTTTCAGTGAAGAGAAGCCAGGCACATTTTAGCTAGTTTTACTTGTAAGTGGGGTTGGAAATGCTTTTCAGGCTCAGTACTGGGCTCAAAACATGCAGCCCTGAGGTCCCTCATGAAAGCAGGTGGTTAAATAGAAATTCGCTGCTCAGCTGACCCGGTAGGAGCAAACGTATGCCAAAAATGTACACAGAATGAGCTTTTCAGTGAATAGCAGCCAGGCACATTTTAGCTAGTTTTACTTGTAAGTGGGGTTGGAAATGCTTTTCAGGCTCAGTACTGGGCTCAAAACATGCAGCCCTGAGGTCTCTCATGATAGCAGGTGGTTAAATAGAAATTTGCTGCTCAGCTGACCCGGCAGGAGCAAACGTATGCTAAAAATGTACTCAGAATGAGCTTTTCAGTGAAGAGAAGCCAGGCACATTTTACTAGTTTTACTTGTAAGTGGGGTTGGAAACGCTTTTCAGGATCAGTACTGGGCTCAAAACATGCAGCCCTGAGGTCTCTCATGATAGCAGGTGGTTAAATAGAAATTCGCTGCTCAGCTGACCCGGCAGGAGCAAACGTATGCTAAAAATGTACTCAGAATGAGCTTTTCAGTGAAGAGAAGCCAGGCACATTTTAGCCCAGTTTTACTTGTAAGTGGGGTTGGAAATGCTTTTCAGGCTCAGTACTGGGCTCAAAACATGCAGCCCTGAGGTCTCTCATATAAGCAGGTGGTTAAATAGAAATTCGCTGCTCAGCTGACCAGGTAGGAGCAAACGTATGCCAAAAATGTACACAGAATGAGCTTTTCAGTGAAGAGCAGCCAGGCACATTTTAGCTAGTTTTACTTGTAAGTGGGGTTGGAAACGCTTTTCAGGCTCAGAACTGGGCTCAAAACATGCAGCCCTGAGGTCTCTCATGATAGCAGGTGGTTAAATAGAAATTCGCTGCTCAGCTGACCCTGCAGGAGCAAACGTATGCTAAAAATGTACTCAGAATGAGCTTTTCAGTGAAGAGAAGCCAGGCACATTTTAGCTAGTTTTACTTGTAAGTGGGGTTGGAAACGCTTTTCAGGATCAGTACTGGGCTCAAAACATGCAACCCTGAGGTCTCTCATGATAGCAGGTGGTTAAATAGAAATTCGCTGCTCAGCTGACCCAGCAGGAGCAAACGTATGCTAAAAATGTACTCAGAATGAGCTTTTCAGTGAAGAGAAGCCAGGCACATTTTAGCTACTTTTACTTGTAAGTGGGGTTGGAAATGCTTTTCAGGCTCAGTACTGGGCTCAAAACATGCAGCCCTGAAGTCTCTCATGAAAGCAGGTGGTTAAATAGAAATTCGCAGCTCAGCTGACCTGGTAGGAGCAAACGTATGCCAAAAATGTACACAGAATGAGCTTTTCAGTGAATAGTAGCCAGGCACATTTTAGCTAGTTTTACTTGTAAGTGGGGTTGGAAACGCTTTTCAGGATCAGTACTGGGCTCAAAACATGCAGCCCTGAGGTCTCTCATGATAGCAGGTGGTTAAATAGAAATTTGCTGCTCAGCTGACCCGGCAGGAGCAAACATATGCTAAAAATGTTCTCAGAATGAGCTTTTCAGTGAAGAGAAGCCAGGCACATTTTAGCAGTTTTACTTGTAAGTGGGGTTGGAAATGCTTTTCAGGCTCAGTACTGGGCTCAAAACATGCAGCCCTGAGGTCTCTCATGATAGCAGGTGGTTAAATAGAAATTTGCTGCTCAGCTGACCCGGCAGGAGCAAACGTATGCTAAAAATGTTCTCAGAATGAGCTTTTCAGTGAAGAGAAGCCAGGCACATTTTAGCTAGTTTTACTTGTAAGTGGGCTTGGAAATGCTTTTCAGGCTCAGTACTGGGCTCAAAACATGCAGCCCTGAGGTCTCTCATATAAGCAGGTGGTTAAATAGAAATTCGCTGCTCAGCTGACCCGGTAGGAGCAAACGTATGCCAAAAATGTACACAGAATGAGCTTTTCAGTGAAGAGCAGCCAGGCACATTTTAGCTAGTTTTACTTGTAAGTGGGGTTGGAAACGCTTTTCAGGATCAGTACTGGGCTCAAAACATGCAGCCCTGAGGTCTCTCATGATAGCAGGTGGTTAAATAGAAATTCGCTGCTCAGCTGACCCGGTAGGAGCAAACGTATGCCAAAAATGTACACAGAATGAGCTTTTCAGTGAATAGCAGCAAGGCACATTTTAGCTAGTTTTACTTGTAAATGGGGTTGGAAACGCTTTTCAGGCTCAGTACTGGGCTCAAAACATGCAGCCCTGAGGTCTCTCATGAAAGCAGGTGGTTAAATAGAAATTCGCAGCTCAGCTGACCCGGTAGGAGCAAACATATGCCAAAAATGTACACAGAATGAGCTTTTCAGTGAAGAGAAGCCAGGCACATTTTAGCTAGTTTTACTTGTAAGTGGGGTTGGAAATGCTTTTCAGGCTCAGTACTGGGCTCAAAACATGCAGCCCTGAGGTCCCTCATGAAAGCAGGTGGTTAAATAGAAATTCGCTGCTCAGCTGACCCGGTAGGAGCAAACGTATGCCAAAAATGTACACAGAATGAGCTTTTCAGTGAATAGCAGCCAGGCACATTTTAGCTAGTTTTACTTGTAAGTGGGGTTGGAAATGCTTTTCAGGCTCAGTACTGGGCTCAAAACATGCAGCCCTGAGGTCTCTCATGATAGCAGGTGGTTAAATAGAAATTTGCTGCTCAGCTGACCCGGCAGGAGCAAACGTATGCTAAAAATGTACTCAGAATGAGCTTTTCAGTGAAGAGAAGCCAGGCACATTTTACTAGTTTTACTTGTAAGTGGGGTTGGAAACGCTTTTCAGGATCAGTACTGGGCTCAAAACATGCAGCCCTGAGGTCTCTCATGATAGCAGGTGGTTAAATAGAAATTCGCTGCTCAGCTGACCCGGCAGGAGCAAACGTATGCTAAAAATGTACTCAGAATGAGCTTTTCAGTGAAGAGAAGCCAGGCACATTTTAGCCCAGTTTTACTTGTAAGTGGGGTTGGAAATGCTTTTCAGGCTCAGTACTGGGCTCAAAACATGCAGCCCTGAGGTCTCTCATATAAGCAGGTGGTTAAATAGAAATTCGCTGCTCAGCTGACCAGGTAGGAGCAAACGTATGCCAAAAATGTACACAGAATGAGCTTTTCAGTGAAGAGCAGCCAGGCACATTTTAGCTAGTTTTACTTGTAAGTGGGGTTGGAAACGCTTTTCAGGCTCAGAACTGGGCTCAAAACATGCAGCCCTGAGGTCTCTCATGATAGCAGGTGGTTAAATAGAAATTCGCTGCTCAGCTGACCCTGCAGGAGCAAACGTATGCTAAAAATGTACTCAGAATGAGCTTTTCAGTGAAGAGAAGCCAGGCACATTTTAGCTAGTTTTACTTGTAAGTGGGGTTGGAAACGCTTTTCAGGATCAGTACTGGGCTCAAAACATGCAACCCTGAGGTCTCTCATGATAGCAGGTGGTTAAATAGAAATTCGCTGCTCAGCTGACCCAGCAGGAGCAAACGTATGCTAAAAATGTACTCAGAATGAGCTTTTCAGTGAAGAGAAGCCAGGCACATTTTAGCTACTTTTACTTGTAAGTGGGGTTGGAAATGCTTTTCAGGCTCAGTACTGGGCTCAAAACATGCAGCCCTGAAGTCTCTCATGAAAGCAGGTGGTTAAATAGAAATTCGCAGCTCAGCTGACCTGGTAGGAGCAAACGTATGCCAAAAATGTACACAGAATGAGCTTTTCAGTGAATAGTAGCCAGGCACATTTTAGCTAGTTTTACTTGTAAGTGGGGTTGGAAACGCTTTTCAGGATCAGTACTGGGCTCAAAACATGCAGCCCTGAGGTCTCTCATGATAGCAGGTGGTTAAATAGAAATTTGCTGCTCAGCTGACCCGGCAGGAGCAAACATATGCTAAAAATGTTCTCAGAATGAGCTTTTCAGTGAAGAGAAGCCAGGCACATTTTAGCAGTTTTACTTGTAAGTGGGGTTGGAAATGCTTTTCAGGCTCAGTACTGGGCTCAAAACATGCAGCCCTGAGGTCTCTCATGATAGCAGGTGGTTAAATAGAAATTTGCTGCTCAGCTGACCCGGCAGGAGCAAACGTATGCTAAAAATGTTCTCAGAATGAGCTTTTCAGTGAAGAGAAGCCAGGCACATTTTAGCTAGTTTTACTTGTAAGTGGGCTTGGAAATGCTTTTCAGGCTCAGTACTGGGCTCAAAACATGCAGCCCTGAGGTCTCTCATATAAGCAGGTGGTTAAATAGAAATTCGCTGCTCAGCTGACCCGGTAGGAGCAAACGTATGCCAAAAATGTACACAGAATGAGCTTTTCAGTGAAGAGCAGCCAGGCACATTTTAGCTAGTTTTACTTGTAAGTGGGGTTGGAAACGCTTTTCAGGATCAGTACTGGGCTCAAAACATGCAGCCCTGAGGTCTCTCATGATAGCAGGTGGTTAAATAGAAATTCGCTGCTCAGCTGACCCGGTAGGAGCAAACGTATGCCAAAAATGTACACAGAATGAGCTTTTCAGTGAATAGCAGCAAGGCACATTTTAGCTAGTTTTACTTGTAAATGGGGTTGGAAACGCTTTTCAGGCTCAGTACTGGGCTCAAAACATGCAGCCCTGAGGTCTCTCATGAAAGCAGGTGGTTAAATAGAAATTCGCAGCTCAGCTGACCCGGTAGGAGCAAACATATGCCAAAAATGTACACAGAATGAGCTTTTCAGTGAAGAGAAGCCAGGCACATTTTAGCTAGTTTTACTTGTAAGTGGGGTTGGAAATGCTTTTCAGGCTCAGTACTGGGCTCAAAACATGCAGCCCTGAGGTCCCTCATGAAAGCAGGTGGTTAAATAGAAATTTGCTGCTCAGCTGACCCGGTAGGAGCAAACGTATGCCAAAAATGCACACAGAATGAGCTTTTCAGTGAATAGCAGCCAGGCACATTTTAGCTAGTTTTACTTGTAAGTGGGGTTGGAAATGCTTTTCAGGCTCAGTACT
Source organism: Lissotriton vulgaris (assembly GCF_964263255.1). NCBI lineage: Eukaryota > Metazoa > Chordata > Amphibia > Caudata > Salamandridae > Lissotriton > Lissotriton vulgaris. Next base: position 1,315,290 of record NW_028244755.1, on the reverse strand, counting down.
GGGCTCAAAACATGCAGCCCTGAGGTCTCTCATGATAGCAGGTGGTTAAATAGAAATTTGCTGCTCAGCTGACCCGGCAGGAGCAAACGTATGCTAAAAATGTACTCAGAATGAGCTTTTCAGTGAAGAGAAGCCAGGCACATTTTAGCTAGTTTTACTTGTAAGTGGGGTTGGAAACGCTTTTCAGGATCAGTACTGGGCTCAAAACATGCAGCCCTGAGGTCTCTCATGATAGCAGGTGGTTAAATAGAAATTCGCTGCTCAGCTGACCCGGCAGGAGCAAACGTATGCTAAAAATGTACTCAGAATGAGCTTTTCAGTGAAGAGAAGCCATGCACATTTTAGCCCAGTTTTACTTGTAAGTGGGGTTGGAAATGCTTTTCAGGCTCAGTACTGGGCTCAAAACATGCAGCCCTGAGGTCTCTCATATAAGCAGGTGGTTAAATAGAAATTCGCTGCTCAGCTGACCAGGTAGGAGCAAACGTATGCCAAAAATGTACACAGAATGAGCTTTTCAGTGAAGAGCAGCCAGGCACATTTTAGCTAGTTTTACTTGTAAGTGGGGTTGGAAACGCTTTTCAGGCTCAGTACTGGGCTCACAACATGCAGCCCTGAGGTCTCTCATGATAGCAGGTGGTTAAATAGAAATTTGCTGCTCAGCTGACCCGGCAGGAGCAAACGTATGCTAAAAATGTACTCAGAATGAGCTTTTCAGTGAAGAGAAGCCAGGCACATTTTACTAGTTTTACTTGTAAGTGGGGTTGGAAACGCTTTTCAGGATCAGTACTTGGCTCAAAACATGCAGCCCTGAGGTCTCTCATGATAGCAGGTGGTTAAATAGAAATTCGCTGCTCAGCTGACCCGGCAGGAGCAAACGTATGCTAAAAATGTACTCAGAATGAGCTTTTCAGTGAAGAGAAGCCAGGCACATTTTAGCTAGTTTTACTTGTAAGTGGGGTTGGAAACGCTTTTCAGGATCAGTACTGGGCTCAAAACATGCAGCCCTGAGGTCTCTCATGATAGCAGGTGGTTAAGTAGAAATTCGCTGCTCAGCTGACCCGGCAGGAGCAAACGTATGCTAAAAATGTACTCAGAATGAGCTTTTCAGTGAAGAGAAGCCAGGCACATTTTAGCCCAGTTTTACTTGTAAGTGGGGTTGGAAATGCTTTTCAGGCTCAGTACTGGGCTCAAAACATGCAGCCCTGAGGTCTCTCATATAAGCAGGTGGTTAAATAGAAATTCGCTGCTCAGCTGACCAGGTAGGAGCAAACGTATGCCAAAAATGTACACAGAATGAGCTTTTCAGTGAAGAGCAGCCAGGCACATTTTAGCTAGTTTTACTTGTAAGTGGGGTTGGAAACGCTTTTCAGGATCAGTACTGGGCTCAAAACATGCAGCCCTGAGGTCTCTCATGATAGCAGGTGGTTAAATAGAAATTCGCTGCTCAGCTGACCCGGCAGGAGCAAACGTATGCTAAAAATGTACTCAGAATGAGCTTTTCAGTGAATAGCAGCCAGGCACATTTTAGCTAGTTTTACTTGTAAGTGGGGTTGAAAATGCTTTTCAGGCTCAGTATTGGGCTCAAAACATGCAGCCCTGAGGTCTCTCATGATAGCAGGTGGTTAAATAGAAATTCGCTGCTCAGCTGACCCGGCAGGAGCAAACGTATGCTAAAAATGTTCTCAGAATGAGCTTTTCAGTGAAGAGAAGCCAGGCACATTTTAGCTAGTTTTACTTGTAAGTGGGGTTGGAAATGCTTTTCAGGCTCAGTACTGGGCTCAAAACATGCAGCCCTGAGGTCTCTCATGATAGCAGGTGGTTAAATAGAAATTTGCTGCTCAGCTGACCCGGCAGGAGCAAACGTATGCTAAAAATGTTCTCAGAATGAGCTTTTCAGTGAAGAGAAGCCAGGCACATTTTAGCTAGTTTTACTTGTAAGTGGGGTTGGAAATGCTTTTCAGGCTCAGTACTGGGCTCAAAACATGCAGCCCTGAGGTCTCTCATATAAGCAGGTGGTTAAATAGAAATTCGCTGCTCAGCTGACCCGGTAGGAGCAAACATATGCCAAAAATGTACACAGAATGAGCTTTTCAGTGAAGAGCAGCCAGGCACATTTTAGCTAGTTTTACTTGTAAGTGGGGTTGGAAATGCTTTTCAGGCTCAGTACTGGGCTCAAAACATGCAGCCCTGAGGTCTCTCATGATAGCAGGTGGTTAAATAGAAATTTGCTGCTCAGCTGACCCGGCAGGAGCAAACGTATGCTAAAAATGTACTCAGAATGAGCTTTTCAGTGAAGAGAAGCCAGGCACATTTTACTAGTTTTACTTGTAAGTGGGGTTGGAAACGCTTTTCAGGATCAGTACTGGGCTCAAAACATGCAGCCCTGAGGTCTCTCATGATAGCAGGTGGTTAAATAGAAATTCGCTGCTCAGCTGACCCGGCAGGAGCAAACGTATGCTAAAAATGGACTCAGAATGACCTTTTCAGTGAAGAGAAGCCAGGCATATTTTAGCTAGTTTTACTTGTAAGTGGGGTTGGAAATGCTTTTCAGGCTCAGTACTGGGCTCAAAACATGCAGCCCTGAGGTCTCTCATGATAGCAGGTGGTTAAATAGAAATTCGCTGCTCAGCTGACCCGGCAGGAGCAAACGTATGCTAAAAATGTACTCAGAATGAGCTTTTCAGTGAAGAGAAGCCAGGCACATTTTAACTAGTTTTACTTGTAAGTGGGGTTGGAAACGCTTTTCAGGATCAGTACTGGGCTCAAAACATGCAGCCCTGAGGTCTCTCATGATAGCAGGTGGTTAAATAGAAATTCGCTGCTCAGCTGACCCGGCAGGAGCAAACGTATGCTAAAAATGTACTCAGAATGAGCTTTTCAGTGAAGAGAAGCCAGGCACATTTTAGCTAGTTTTACTTGTAAGTGGGGTTGGAAACGCTTTTCAGGATCAGTACTGGGCTCAAAACATGCAGCCCTGAGGTCTCTCATGATAGCAGGTGGTTAAATAGAAATTCGCTGCTCAGCTGACCCGGCAGGAGCAAACGTATGCTAAAAATGTACTCAGAATGAGCTTTTCAGTGAAGAGAAGCCAGGCACATTTTAGCCCAGTTTTACTTGTAAGTGGGGTTGGAAATGCTTTTCAGGCTCAGTACTGGGCTCAAAACATGCAGCCCTGAGGTCTCTCATATAAGCAGGTGGTTAAATAGAAATTCGCTGCTCAGCTGACCAGGTAGGAGCAAACGTATGCCAAAAATGTACACAGAATGAGCTTTTCAGTGAAGAGCAGCCAGGCACATTTTAGCTAGTTTTACTTGTAAGTGGGGTTGGAAACGCTTTTCAGGATCAGTACTGGGCTCAAAACATGCAGCCCTGAGGTCTCTCATGATAGCAGGTGGTTAAATAGAAATTCGCTGCTCAGCTGACCCGGCAGGAGCAAACGTATGCTAAAAATGTACTCAGAATGAGCCTTTCAGTGAATAGCAGCCAGGCACATTTTAGCTAGTTTTACTTGTAAGTGGGGTTGGAAATGCTTTTCAGGCTCAGTACTGGGCTCAAAACATGCAGCCCTGAGGTCTCTCATGATAGCAGGTGGTTAAATAGAAATTCGCTGCTCAGCTGACCCGGCAGGAGCAAACGTATGCTAAAAATGTTCTCAGAATGAGCTTTTCAGTGAAGAGAAGCCAGGCACATTTTAGCTAGTTTTACTTGTAAGTGGGGTTGGAAATGCTTTTCAGGCTCAGTACTGGGCTCAAAACATGCAGCCCTGAGGTCTCTCATGATAGCAGGTGGTTAAATAGAAATTTGCTGCTCAGCTGACACGGCAGGAGCAAACGTATGCTAAAAATGTTCTCAGAATGAGCTTTTCAGTGAAGAGAAGCCAGGCACATTTTAGCTAGTTTTACTTGTAAGTGGGGTTGGAAATGCTTTTCAGGCTCAGTACTGGGCTCAAAACATGCAGCCCTGAGGTCTCTCATATAAGCAGGTGGTTAAATAGAAATTCGCTGCTCAGCTGACCCGGTAGGAGCAAACGTATGCCAAAAATGTACACAGAATGAGCTTTTCAGTGAAGAGCAGCCAGGCACATTTTAGCTAGTTTTACTTGTAAGTGGGGTTGGAAACGCTTTTCAGGATCAGTACTGGGATCAAAACATGCAGCCCTGAGGTCTCTCATGATAGCAGGTGGTTAAATAGAAATTCGCTGCTCAGCTGACCCGGTATAGGAGCAAACGTATGCCAAAAATGTACACAGAATGAACTTTTCAGTGAATAGCAGCCAGGCACATTTTAGCTAGTTTTACTTGTAAATGGGGTTGGAAACGCTTTTCAGGCTCAGTACTGGGCTCAAAACATGCAGCCCTGAGGTCTCTCATGAAAGCAGGTGGTTAAATAGAAATTCGCAGCTCAGCTGACCCGGTAGGAGCAAACATATGCCAAAAATGTACACAGAATGAGCTTTTCAGTGAAGAGAAGCCAGGCACATTTTAGCTAGTTTTACTTGTAAGTGGGGTTGGAAATGTTTTTCAGGCTCAGTACTGGGCTCAAAACATGCAGCCCTGAGGTCCCTCATGAAAGCAGGTGGTTAAATAGAAATTCGCTGCTCAGCTGACCCGGTAGGAGCAAACGTATGCCAAAAATGTACACAGAATGAGCTTTTCAGTGAATAGCAGCCAGGCACATTTTAGCTAGTTTTACTTGTAAGTGGGGTTGGAAATGCTTTTCAGGCTCAGTACGGGGCTCAAAACATGCAGCCCTAAGGTCTCTCATGATAGCAGGTGGTTAAATAGAAATTTGCTGCTCAGCTGACCCGGCAGGAGCAAACGTATGCTAAAAATGTACTCAGAATGAGCTTTTCAGTGAAGAGAAGCCAGGCACATTTTAGCTAGTTTTACTTGTAAGTGGGGTTGGAAATGCTTTTCAGGCTCAGTACTGGGCTCAAAACATGCAGCCCTGAGGTCTCTTATATAAGCAGGTGGTTAAATAGAAATTCGCTGCTCAGCTGACCAGGTAGGAGCAAACGTATGCCAAAAATGTACACAGAATGAGCTTTTCAGTGAAGAGCAGCCAGGCACATTTTAGCTAGTTTTACTTGTAAGTGGGGTTGGAAACGCTTTTCAGGATCCGTACTGGGCTCAAAACATGCAGCCCTGATGTCTCTCATGATAGCAGGTGGTTAAATAGAAATTCGCTGCTCAGCTGACCCGGCAGGAGCAAACGTATGCTAAAAATGTACTCAGAATGAGCTTTTCAGTGAATAGCAGCCAGGCACATTTTAGCTAGTTTTACTTGTAAGTGGGGTTGGAAATGCTTTTCAGGCTCAGTACTGGGCTCAAAACATGCAGCCCTGAGGTCTCTCATATAAGCAGGTGGTTAAATAGAAATTCGCTGCTCAGCTGACCCGGTAGGAGCAAACGTATGCCAAAAATGTACACAGAATGAGCTTTTCAGTGAAGAGCAGCCAGGCACATTTTAGCTAGTTTTACTTGTAAGTGGGGTTGGAAACGCTTTTCAGGATCAGTACTGGGCTCAAAACATGCAGCCCTGAGGTCTCTCATGATAGCAGGTGGTTAAATAGAAATTCGCTGCTCAGCTGACCCGGTAGGAGCAAACGTATGCCAAAAATGTACACAGAATGAGCTTTTCAGTGAATAGCAGCCAGGCACATTTTAGCTAGTTTTACTTGTAAATGGGGTTGGAAACGCTTTTCAGGCTCAGTACTGGGCTCAAAACATGCAGCCCTGAGGTCTCTCATGAAAGCAGGTGGTTAAATAGAAATTCGCAGCTCAGCTGACCCGGTAGGAGCAAACATATGCCAAAAATGTACACAGAATGAGCTTTTCAGTGAAGAGAAGCCAGGCACATTTTAGCTAGTTTTACTTGTAAGTGGGGTTAAAAATGCTTTTCAGGCTCAGTACTGGGCTCAAAACATGCAGCCCTGAGGTCCCTCATGAAAGCAGGTGGTTAAATAGAAATTCGCTGCTCAGCTGACCCGGTAGGAGCAAACGTATGCCAAAAATGTACACAGAATGAGCTTTTCAGTGAATAGCAGCCAGGCACATTTTAGCTAGTTTTACTTGTAAGTGGGGTTGGAAATGCTTTTCAGGCTCAGTACTGGGCTCAAAACATGCAGCCCTGAGGTCTCTCATGATAGCAGGTGGTTAAATAGAAATTCGCTGCTCAGCTGACCCGGCAGGAGCAAACGTATGCTAAAAATGTACTCAGAATGACCTTTTCAGTGAAGAGAAGCCAGGCACATTTTAGCTAGTTTTACTTGTAAGTGGGGTTGGAAATGCTTTTCAGGCTCAGTACTGGGCTCAAAACATGCAGCCCTGAAGTCTCTCATGAAAGCAGGTGGTTAAATAGAAATTCGCAGCTCAGCTGACCTGGTAGGAGCAAACGTATGCCAAAAATGTACACAGAATGAGCTTTTCAGTGAATAGCAGCCAGGCACATTTTAGCTAGTTTTACTTGTAAGTGGGGTTGGAAACGCTTTTCAGGATCAGTACTGGGCTCAAAACATGCAGCCCTGAGGTCTCTCATGATAGCAGGTGGTTAAATAGAAATTTGCTGCTCAGCTGACCCGGCAGGAGCAAACGTATGCCAAAAATGTTCTCAGAATGAGCTTTTCAGTGAAGAGAAGCCAGGCACATTTTAGCTAGTTTTACTTGTAAGTGGGGTTGGAAACACTTTTCAGGCTCAGTACTGGGCTCAAAACATGCAGCCCTGAGGTCTCTCATGAAAGCAGGTGGTTAAATAGAAATTCGCTGCTCAGCTGACCCGGTAGGAGCAAACGTATGCCAAAAATGTACACAGAATGAGCTTTTCAGTGAAGAGAAGCCAGGCACATTTTAACTAGTTTTACTTGTAAGTGGGGTTGGAAACGCTTTTCAGGATCAGTACTGGGCTCAAAACATGCAGCCCTGAGGTCTCTCATGATAGCAGGTGGTTAAATAGAAATTCGCTGCTCAGCTGACCCGGCAGGAGCAAACATATGCTAAAAATGTACTCAGAATGAGCTTTTCAGTGAAGAGAAGCCAGGCACATTTTAGCTAGTTTTACTTGTAAGTGGGGTTGGAAACGCTTTTCAGGATCAGTACTGGGCTCAAAACATGCAGCCCTGAGGTCTCTCATGATAGCAGGTGGTTAAATAGAAATTCGCTGCTCAGCTGACCCGGCAGGAGCAAACGTATGCTAAAAATGTACTCAGAATGAGCTTTTCAGTGAAGAGAAGCCAGGCACATTTTAGCCCAGTTTTACTTGTAAGTGGGGTTGGAAATGCTTTTCAGGCTCAGTACTGGGCTCAAAACATGCAGCCCTGAGGTCTCTCATATAAGCAGGTGGTTAAATAGAAATTCGCTGCTCAGCTGACCAGGTAGGAGCAAACGTATGCCAAAAATGTACACAGAATGAGCTTTTCAGTGAAGAGCAGCCAGGCACATTTTAGCTAGTTTTACTTGTAAGTGGGGTTGGAAACGCTTTTCAGGATCAGTACTGGGCTCAAAACATGCAGCCCTGAGGTCTCTCATGATAGCAGGTGGTTAAATAGAAATTCGCTGCTCAGCTGACCCGGCAGGAGCAAACGTATGCTAAAAATGTACTCAGAATGAGCTTTTCAGTGAATAGCAGCCAGGCACATTTTAGCTAGTTTTACTTGTAAGTGGGGTTGGAAATGCTTTTCAGGCTCAGTACTGGGCTCAAAACATGCAGCCCTGAGGTCTCTCATGATAGCAGGTGGTTAAATAGAAATTTGCTGCTCAGCTGACCCGGCAGGAGCAAACGTATGCTAAAAATGTTCTCAGAATGAGCTTTTCATTGAAGAGAAGCCAGGCACATTTTAGCTAGTTTTACTTGTAAGTGGGGTTGGAAATGCTTTTCAGGCTCAGTACTGGGCTCAAAACATGCAGCCCTGAGGTCTCTCATGATAGCAGGTGGTTAAATAGAAATTTGCTGCTCAGCTGACCCGGCAGGAGCAAACGTATGCTAAAAATGTTCTCAGAATGAGCTTTTCAGTGAAGAGAAGCCAGGCACATTTTAGCTAGTTTTACTTGTAAGTGGGGTTGGAAATGCTTTTCAGGCTCAGTACTGGGCTCAAAACATGCAGCCCTGAGGTCTCTCATATAAGCAGGTGGTTAAATAGAAATTCGCTGCTCAGCTGACCCGGTAGGAGCAAACGTATGCCAAAAATGTACACAGAATGAGCTTTTCAGTGAAGAGCAGCCAGGCACATTTTAGCTAGTTTTACTTGTAAGTGGGGTTGGAAACGCTTTTCAGGATCAGTACTGGGCTCAAAACATGCAGCCCTGAGGTCTCTCATGATAGCAGGTGGTTAAATAGAAATTCGCTGCTCAGCTGACCCGGTATAGGAGCAAACGTATGCCAAAAATGTACACAGAATGAACTTTTCAGTGAATAGCAGCCAGGCACATTTTAGCTAGTTTTACTTGTAAATGTGGTTGGAAACGCTTTTCAGGCTCAGTACTGGGCTCAAAACATGCAGCCCTGAGGTCTCTCATGAAAGCAGGTGGTTAAATAGAAATTCGCAGCTCAGCTGACCCGGTAGGAGCAAACATATGCCAAAAATGTACACAGAATGAGCTTTTCAGTGAAGAGAAGCCAGGCACATTTTAGCTAGTTTTACTTGTATGTGGGGTTGGAAATGTTTTTCAGGCTCAGTACTGGGCTCAAAACATGCAGCCCTGAGGTCCCTCATGAAAGCAGGTGGTTAAATAGAAATTCGCTGCTCAGCTGACCCGGTAGGAGCAAACGTATGCCAAAAATGTACACAGAATGAGCTTTTCAGTGAATAGCAGCCAGGCACATTTTAGCTAGTTTTACTTGTAAGTGGGGTTGGAAATGCTTTTCAGGCTCAGTACTGGGCTCAAAACATGCAGCCCTGAGGTCTCTCATATAAGCAGGTGGTTAAATAGAAATTCGCTGCTCAGCTGACCCGGTAGGAGCAAACGTATGCCAAAAATGTACACAGAATGAGCTTTTCAGTGAAGATTAGCCAGGCACATTTTAGCTAGTTTTACTTGTAAGTGGGGTTGGAAACGCTTTTCAGGATCAGTACTGGGCTCAAAACATGCAGCCCTGAGGTCTCTCATGATAGCAGGTGGTTAAATAGAAATTCGCTGCTCAGCTGACCCGGTATAGGAGCAAACGTATGCCAAAAATGTACACAGAATGAACTTTTCAGTGAATAGCAGCCAGGCACATTTTAGCTAGTTTTACTTGTAAATGTGGTTGGAAACGCTTTTCAGGCTCAGTACTGGGCTCAAAACATGCAGCCCTGAGGTCTCTCATGAAAGCAGGTGGTTAAATAGAAATTCGCAGCTCAGCTGACCCGGTAGGAGCAAACATATGCCAAAAATGTACACAGAATGAGCTTTTCAGTGAAGAGAAGCCAGGCACATTTTAGCTAGTTTTACTTGTAAGTGGGGTTGGAAATGTTTTTCAGGCTCAGTACTGGGCTCAAAACATGCAGCCCTGAGGTCCCTCATGAAAGCAGGTGGTTAAATAGAAATTCGCTGCTCAGCTGACCCGGTAGGAGCAAACGTATGCCAAAAATGTACACAGAATGAGCTTTTCAGTGAATAGCAGCCAGGCACATTTTAGCTAGTTTTACTTGTAAGTGGGGTTGGAAATGCTTTTCAGGCTCAGTACTGGGCTCAAAACATGCAGCCCTGAGGTCTCTCATGATAGCAGGTGGTTAAATAGAAATTTGCTGCTCAGCTGACCCGGCAGGAGCAAACGTATGCTAAAAATGTACCCAGAATGAGCTTTTCAGTGAAGAGAAGCCAGGCACATTTTAGCTAGTTTTACTTGTAAGTGGGGTTGGAAATGCTTTTCAGGCTCAGTACTGGGCTCAAAACATGCAGCCCTGAGGTCTCTTATATAAGCAGGTGGTTAAATAGAAATTCGCTGCTCAGCTGACCAGGTAGGAGCAAACGTATGCCAAAAATGTACACAGAATGAGCTTTTCAGTGAAGAGCAGCCAGGCACATTTTAGCTAGTTTTACTTGTAAGTGGGGTTGGAAACGCTTTTCAGGCTCAGTACTGGGCTCAAAACATGCAGCCCTGAGGTCTCTCATATAAGCAGGTGGTTAAATAGAAATTCGCTGCTCAGCTGACCCGGCAGGAGCAAACGTATGCTAAAAATGTACTCAGAATGAGCTTTTCAGTGAATAGCAGCCAGGCACATTTTAGCTAGTTTTACTTGTAAGTGGGGTTGGAAATGCTTTTCAGGCTCAGTACTGGGCTCAAAACATGCAGCCCTGAGGTCTCTCATATAAGCAGGTGGTTAAATAGAAATTCGCTGCTCAGCTGACCCGGTAGGAGCAAACGTATGCCAAAAATGTACACAGAATGAGCTTTTCAGTGAAGAGCAGCCAGGCACATTTTAGCTAGTTTTACTTGTAAGTGGGGTTGGAAACGCTTTTCAGGATCAGTACTGGGCTCAAAACATGCAGCCCTGAGGTCTCTCATGATAGCAGGTGGTTAAATAGAAATTCGCTGCTCAGCTGACCCGGTAGGAGCAAACGTATGCCAAAAATGTACACAGAATGAGCTTTTCAGTGAATAGCAGCCAGGCACATTTTAGCTAGTTTTACTTAAAAATGGGGTTGGAAACGCTTTTCAGGCTCAGTACTGGGCTCAAAACATGCAGCCCTGAGGTCTCTCATGAAAGCAGGTGGTTAAATAGAAATTCGCAGCTCAGCTGACCCGGTAGGAGCAAACATATGCCAAAAATGTACACAGAATGAGCTTTTCGGTGAAGAGAAGCCAGGCACATTTTAGCTAGTTTTACTTGTAAGTGGGGTTAAAAATGCTTTTCAGGCTCAGTACTGGGCTCAAAACATGCAGCCCTGAGGTCCCTCATGAAAGCAGGTGGTTAAATAGAAATTCGCTGCTCAGCTGACCCGGTAGGAGCAAACGTATGCCAAAAATGTACACAGAATGAGCTTTTCAGTGAATAGCAGCCAGGCACATTTTAGCTAGTTTTACTTGTAAGTGGGGTTGGAAATGCTTTTCAGGCTCAGTACTGGGCTCAAAACATGCAGCCCTGAGGTCTCTCATGATAGCAGGTGGTTAAATAGAAATTCGCTGCTCAGCTGACCCGGCAGGAGCAAACGTATGCTAAAAATGTACTCAGAATGACCTTTTCAGTGAAGAGAAGCCAGGCACATTTTAGCTAGTTTTACTTGTAAGTGGGGTTGGAAATGCTTTTCAGGCTCAGTACTGGGCTCAAAACATGCAGCCCTGAAGTCTCTCATGAAAGCAGGTGGTTAAATAGAAATTCGCAGCTCAGCTGACCTGGTAGGAGCAAACGTATGCCAAAAATGTACACAGAATGAGCTTTTCAGTGAATAGCAGCCAGGCACATTTTAGCTAGTTTTACTTGTAAGTGGGGTTGGAAACGCTTTTCAGGATCAGTACTGGGCTCAAAACATGCAGCCCTGAGGTCTCTCATGATAGCAGGTGGTTAAATAGAAATTTGCTGCTCAGCTGACCCGGCAGGAGCAAACGTATGCCAAAAATGTTCTCAGAATGAGCTTTTCAGTGAAGAGAAGCCAGGCACATTTTAGCTAGTTTTACTTGTAAGTGGGGTTGGAAACACTTTTCAGGCTCAGTACTGGGCTCAAAACATGCAGCCCTGAGGTCTCTCATGAAAGCAGGTGGTTAAATAGAAATTCGCTGCTCAGCTGACCCGGTAGGAGCAAACGTATGCCAAAAATGTACACAGAATGAGCTTTTCAGTGAAGAGAAGCCAGGCACATTTTAACTAGTTTTACTTGTAAGTGGGGTTGGAAACGCTTTTCAGGATCAGTACTGGGCTCAAAACATGCAGCCCTGAGGTCTCTCATGATAGCAGGTGGTTAAATAGAAATTCGCTGCTCAGCTGACCCGGCAGGAGCAAACATATGCTAAAAATGTACTCAGAATGAGCTTTTCAGTGAAGAGAAGCCAGGCACATTTTAGCTAGTTTTACTTGTAAGTGGGGTTGGAAACGCTTTTCAGGATCAGTACTGGGCTCAAAACATGCAGCCCTGAGGTCTCTCATGATAGCAGGTGGTTAAATAGAAATTCGCTGCTCAGCTGACCCGGCAGGAGCAAACGTATGCTAAAAATGTACTCAGAATGAGCTTTTCAGTGAAGAGAAGCCAGGCACATTTTAGCCCAGTTTTACTTGTAAGTGGGGTTGGAAATGCTTTTCAGGCTCAGTACTGGGCTCAAAACATGCAGCCCTGAGGTCTCTCATATAAGCAGGTGGTTAAATAGAAATTCGCTGCTCAGCTGACCAGGTAGGAGCAAACGTATGCCAAAAATGTACACAGAATGAGCTTTTCAGTGAAGAGCAGCCAGGCACATTTTAGCTAGTTTTACTTGTAAGTGGGGTTGGAAACGCTTTTCAGGATCAGTACTGGGCTCAAAACATGCAGCCCTGAGGTCTCTCATGATAGCAGGTGGTTAAATAGAAATTCGCTGCTCAGCTGACCCGGCAGGAGCAAACGTATGCTAAAAATGTACTCAGAATGAGCTTTTCAGTGAATAGCAGCCAGGCACATTTTAGCTAGTTTTACTTGTAAGTGGGGTTGGAAATGCTTTTCAGGCTCAGTACTGGGCTCAAAACATGCAGCCCTGAGGTCTCTCATGATAGCAGGTGGTTAAATAGAAATTTGCTGCTCAGCTGACCCGGCAGGAGCAAACGTATGCTAAAAATGTTCTCAGAATGAGCTTTTCATTGAAGAGAAGCCAGGCACATTTTAGCTAGTTTTACTTGTAAGTGGGGTTGGAAATGCTTTTCAGGCTCAGTACTGGGCTCAAAACATGCAGCCCTGAGGTCTCTCATGATAGCAGGTGGTTAAATAGAAATTTGCTGCTCAGCTGACCCGGCAGGAGCAAACGTATGCTAAAAATGTTCTCAGAATGAGCTTTTCAGTGAAGAGAAGCCAGGCACATTTTAGCTAGTTTTACTTGTAAGTGGGGTTGGAAATGCTTTTCAGGCTCAGTACTGGGCTCAAAACATGCAGCCCTGAGGTCTCTCATATAAGCAGGTGGTTAAATAGAAATTCGCTGCTCAGCTGACCCGGTAGGAGCAAACGTATGCCAAAAATGTACACAGAATGAGCTTTTCAGTGAAGAGCAGCCAGGCACATTTTAGCTAGTTTTACTTGTAAGTGGGGTTGGAAACGCTTTTCAGGATCAGTACTGGGCTCAAAACATGCAGCCCTGAGGTCTCTCATGATAGCAGGTGGTTAAATAGAAATTCGCTGCTCAGCTGACCCGGTATAGGAGCAAACGTATGCCAAAAATGTACACAGAATGAACTTTTCAGTGAATAGCAGCCAGGCACATTTTAGCTAGTTTTACTTGTAAATGTGGTTGGAAACGCTTTTCAGGCTCAGTACTGGGCTCAAAACATGCAGCCCTGAGGTCTCTCATGAAAGCAGGTGGTTAAATAGAAATTCGCAGCTCAGCTGACCCGGTAGGAGCAAACATATGCCAAAAATGTACACAGAATGAGCTTTTCAGTGAAGAGAAGCCAGGCACATTTTAGCTAGTTTTACTTGTATGTGGGGTTGGAAATGTTTTTCAGGCTCAGTACTGGGCTCAAAACATGCAGCCCTGAGGTCCCTCATGAAAGCAGGTGGTTAAATAGAAATTCGCTGCTCAGCTGACCCGGTAGGAGCAAACGTATGCCAAAAATGTACACAGAATGAGCTTTTCAGTGAATAGCAGCCAGGCACATTTTAGCTAGTTTTACTTGTAAGTGGGGTTGGAAATGCTTTTCAGGCTCAGTACTGGGCTCAAAACATGCAGCCCTGAGGTCTCTCATATAAGCAGGTGGTTAAATAGAAATTCGCTGCTCAGCTGACCCGGTAGGAGCAAACGTATGCCAAAAATGTACACAGAATGAGCTTTTCAGTGAAGATTAGCCAGGCACATTTTAGCTAGTTTTACTTGTAAGTGGGGTTGGAAACGCTTTTCAGGATCAGTACTGGGCTCAAAACATGCAGCCCTGAGGTCTCTCATGATAGCAGGTGGTTAAATAGAAATTCGCTGCTCAGCTGACCCGGTATAGGAGCAAACGTATGCCAAAAATGTACACAGAATGAACTTTTCAGTGAATAGCAGCCAGGCACATTTTAGCTAGTTTTACTTGTAAATGTGGTTGGAAACGCTTTTCAGGCTCAGTACTGGGCTCAAAACATGCAGCCCTGAGGTCTCTCATGAAAGCAGGTGGTTAAATAGAAATTCGCAGCTCAGCTGACCCGGTAGGAGCAAACATATGCCAAAAATGTACACAGAATGAGCTTTTCAGTGAAGAGAAGCCAGGCACATTTTAGCTAGTTTTACTTGTAAGTGGGGTTGGAAATGTTTTTCAGGCTCAGTACTGGGCTCAAAACATGCAGCCCTGAGGTCCCTCATGAAAGCAGGTGGTTAAATAGAAATTCGCTGCTCAGCTGACCCGGTAGGAGCAAACGTATGCCAAAAATGTACACAGAATGAGCTTTTCAGTGAATAGCAGCCAGGCACATTTTAGCTAGTTTTACTTGTAAGTGGGGTTGGAAATGCTTTTCAGGCTCAGTACTGGGCTCAAAACATGCAGCCCTGAGGTCTCTCATGATAGCAGGTGGTTAAATAGAAATTTGCTGCTCAGCTGACCCGGCAGGAGCAAACGTATGCTAAAAATGTACCCAGAATGAGCTTTTCAGTGAAGAGAAGCCAGGCACATTTTAGCTAGTTTTACTTGTAAGTGGGGTTGGAAATGCTTTTCAGGCTCAGTACTGGGCTCAAAACATGCAGCCCTGAGGTCTCTTATATAAGCAGGTGGTTAAATAGAAATTCGCTGCTCAGCTGACCAGGTAGGAGCAAACGTATGCCAAAAATGTACACAGAATGAGCTTTTCAGTGAAGAGCAGCCAGGCACATTTTAGCTAGTTTTACTTGTAAGTGGGGTTGGAAACGCTTTTCAGGCTCAGTACTGGGCTCAAAACATGCAGCCCTGAGGTCTCTCATATAAGCAGGTGGTTAAATAGAAATTCGCTGCTCAGCTGACCCGGCAGGAGCAAACGTATGCTAAAAATGTACTCAGAATGAGCTTTTCAGTGAATAGCAGCCAGGCACATTTTAGCTAGTTTTACTTGTAAGTGGGGTTGGAAATGCTTTTCAGGCTCAGTACTGGGCTCAAAACATGCAGCCCTGAGGTCTCTCATATAAGCAGGTGGTTAAATAGAAATTCGCTGCTCAGCTGACCCGGTAGGAGCAAACGTATGCCAAAAATGTACACAGAATGAGCTTTTCAGTGAAGAGCAGCCAGGCACATTTTAGCTAGTTTTACTTGTAAGTGGGGTTGGAAACGCTTTTCAGGATCAGTACTGGGCTCAAAACATGCAGCCCTGAGGTCTCTCATGATAGCAGGTGGTTAAATAGAAATTCGCTGCTCAGCTGACCCGGTAGGAGCAAACGTATGCCAAAAATGTACACAGAATGAGCTTTTCAGTGAATAGCAGCCAGGCACATTTTAGCTAGTTTTACTTAAAAATGGGGTTGGAAACGCTTTTCAGGCTCAGTACTGGGCTCAAAACATGCAGCCCTGAGGTCTCTCATGAAAGCAGGTGGTTAAATAGAAATTCGCAGCTCAGCTGACCCGGTAGGAGCAAACATATGCCAAAAATGTACACAGAATGAGCTTTTCGGTGAAGAGAAGCCAGGCACATTTTAGCTAGTTTTACTTGTAAGTGGGGTTAAAAATGCTTTTCAGGCTCAGTACTGGGCTCAAAACATGCAGCCCTGAGGTCTCTCATGATAGCAGGTGGTTAAATAGAAATTCGCTGCTCAGCTGACCCGGCAGGAGCAAACGTATGCTAAAAATGTACTCAGAATGAGCTTTTCAGTGAAGAGAAGCCAGGCACATTTTAGCTAGTTTTACTTGTAAGTGGGGTTGGAAATGCTTTTCAGGCTCAGTACTGGGCTCAAAACATGCAGCCCTGAAGTCTCTCATGAAAGCAGGTGGTTAAATAGAAATTCGCAGCTCAGCTGACCTGGTAGGAGCAAACGTATGCCAAAAATGTACACAGAATGAGCTTTTCAGTGAATAGCAGCCAGGCACATTTTAGCTAGTTTTACTTGTAAGTGGGGTTGGAAACGCTTTTCAGGATCAGTACTGGGCTCAAAACATGCAGCCCTGAGGTCTCTCATGATAGCAGGTGGTTAAATAGAAATTTGCTGCTCAGCTGACCCGGCAGGAGCAAACGTATGCCAAAAATGTTCTCAGAATGAGCTTTTCAGTGAAGAGAAGCCAGGCACATTTTAGCTAGTTTTACTTGTAAGTGGGGTTGGAAACACTTTTCAGGCTCAGTACTGGGCTCAAAACATGCAGCCCTGAGGTCTCTCATGAAAGCAGGTGGTTAAATAGAAATTCGCTGCTCAGCTGACCCGGTAGGAGCAAACGTATGCCAAAAATGTACACAGAATGAGCTTTTCAGTGAAGAGAAGCCAGGCACATTTTAGCTGGTTTTACTTGTAAGTGGGGTTGGAAACGCTTTTCAGGATCAGTACTGGGCTCAAAACATGCAGCCCTGAGGTCCCTCATGAAAGCAGGTGGTTAAATAGAAATTCGCTGCTCAGCTGACCCGGTAGGAGCAAACGTATGCCAAAAATGTACACAGAATGTGCTTTTCAGTGAATAGCAGCCAGGCACTTTTTAGCTAGTTTTACTTGTAAGTGGGGTTGGAAATGCTTTTCAGGCTCAGTACTGGGCTCAAAACATGCAGCCCTGAGGTCTCTCATGATAGCAGGTGGTTAAAAATAGAAATTTGCTGCTCAGCTGACCCGGCAGGAGCAAACGTATGCTAAAAATGTACTCAGAATGAGCTTTTCAGTGAAGAGAAGCCAGGCACATTTTAGCTAGTTTTACTTGTAAGTGGGGTTGGAAACGCTTTTCAGGATCAGTACTGGGCTCAAAACATGCAGCCCTGAGGTCTCTCGTGATAGCAGGTGGTTAAATAGAAATTCGCTGCTCAGCTGACCCGGCAGGAGCAAACGTATGCTAAAAATGTACTCAGAATGAGCTTTTCAGTGAAGAGAAGCCAGGCACATTTTAGCCCAGTTTTACTTGTAAGTGGGGTTGGAAATGCTTTTCAGGCTCAGTACTGGGCTCAAAACATGCAGCCCTGAGGTCTCTCATGATAGCAGGTGGTTAAATAGAAATTCGCTGCTCAGCTGACCCGGCAGGAGCAAACGTATGCTAAAAATGTTCTCAGAATGAGCTTTTCAGTGAAGAGAAGCCAGGCACATTTTAGCTAGTTTTACTTGTAAGTGGGGTTGGAAATGCTTTTCAGGCTCAGTACTGGGCTCAAAACATGCAGCCCTGAGGTCTCTCATGATAGCAGGTGGTTAAATAGAAATTTGCTGCTCAGCTGACCCGGCAGGAGCAAACGTATGCTAAAAATGTTCTCAGAATGAGCTTTTCAGTGAAGAGAAGCCAGGCACATTTTAGCTAGTTTTACTTGTAAGTGGGGTTGGAAATGCTTTTCAGGCTCAGTACTGGGCTCAAAACATGCAGCCCTGAGGTCTCTCATATAAGCAGGTGGTTAAATAGAAATTCGCTGCTCAGCTGACCCGGTAGGAGCAAACGTATGCCAAAAATGTACACAGAATGAGCTTTTCAGTGAAGAGCAGCCAGGCACATTTTAGCTAGTTTTACTTGTAAGTGGGGTTGGAAACGCTTTTCAGGATCAGTACTGGGCTCAAAACATGCAGCCCTGAGGTCTCTCATGATAGCAGGTGGTTAAATAGAAATTCGCTGCTCAGCTGACCCGGTATAGGAGCAAACGTATGCCAAAAATGTACACAGAATGAACTTTTCAGTGAATAGCAGCCAGGCACATTTTAGCTAGTTTTACTTGTAAATGGGGTTGGAAACGCTTTTCAGGCTCAGTACTGGGCTCAAAACATGCAGCCCTGAGGTCTCTCATGAAAGCAGGTGGTTAAATAGAAATTCGCAGCTCAGCTGACCCGGTAGGAGCAAACATATGCCAAAAATGTACACAGAATGAGCTTTTCAGTGAAGAGAAGCCAGGCACATTTTAGCTAGTTTTACTTGTAAGTGGGGTTGGAAATGTTTTTCAGGCTCAGTACTGGGCTCAAAACATGCAGCCCTGAGGTCCCTCATGAAAGCAGGTGGTTAAATAGAAATTCGCTGCTCAGCTGACCCGGTAGGAGCAAACGTATGCCAAAAATGTACACAGAATGAGCTTTTCAGTGAATAGCAGCCAGGCACATTTTAGCTAGTTTTACTTGTAAGTGGGGTTGGAAATGCTTTTCAGGCTCAGTACTGGGCTCAAAACATGCAGCCCTGAGGTCTCTCATGATAGCAGGTGGTTAAATAGAAATTTGCTGCTCAGCTGACCCGGCAGGAGCAAACGTATGCTAAAAATGTACTCAGAATGAGCTTTTCAGTGAAGAGAAGCCAGGCACATTTTAGCTAGTTTTACTTGTAAGTGGGGTTGGAAATGCTTTTCAGGCTCAGTACTGGGCTCAAAACATGCAGCCCTGAGGTCTCTTATATAAGCAGGTGGTTAAATAGAAATTCGCTGCTCAGCTGACCAGGTAGGAGCAAACGTATGCCAAAAATGTACACAGAATGAGCTTTTCAGTGAAGAGCAGCCAGGCACATTTTAGCTAGTTTTACTTGTAAGTGGGGTTGGAAACGCTTTTCAGGATCCGTACTGGGCTCAAAACATGCAGCCCTGATGTCTCTCATGATAGCAGGTGGTTAAATAGAAATTCGCTGCTCAGCTGACCCAGCAGGAGCAAACGTATGCTAAAAATGTACTCAGAATGAGCTTTTCAGTGAATAGCAGCCAGGCACATTTTAGCTAGTTTTACTTGTAAGTGGGGTTGGAAATGCTTTTCAGGCTCAGTACTGGGCTCAAAACATGCAGCCCTGAGGTCTCTCATATAAGCAGGTGGTTAAATAGAAATTCGCTGCTCAGCTGACCCGGTAGGAGCAAACGTATGCCAAAAATGTACACAGAATGAGCTTTTCAGTGAAGAGCAGCCAGGCACATTTTAGCTAGTTTTACTTGTAAGTGGGGTTGGAAACGCTTTTCAGGATCAGTACTGGGCTCAAAACATGCAGCCCTGAGGTCTCTCATGATAGCAGGTGGTTAAATAGAAATTCGCTGCTCAGCTGACCCAGTAGGAGCAAACGTATGCCAAAAATGTACACAGAATGAGCTTTTCAGTGAATAGCAGCCAGGCACATTTTAGCTAGTTTTACTTGTAAATGGGGTTGGAAACGCTTTTCAGGCTCAGTACTGGGCTCAAAACATGCAGCCCTGAGGTCTCTCATGATAGCAGGTGGTTAAATAGAAATTTGCTGCTCAGCTGACCCGGCAGGAGCAAACGTATGCTAAAAATGTACTCAGAATGAGCTTTTCAGTGAAGAGAAGCCAGGCACATTTTAGCTAGTTTTACTTGTAAGTGGGGTTGGAAATGCTTTTCAGGCTCAGTACTGGGCTCAAAACATGCAGCCCTGAAGTCTCTCATGAAAGCAGGTGGTTAAATAGAAATTCGCAGCTCAGCTGACCTGGTAGGAGCAAACGTATGCCAAAAATGTACACAGAATGAGCTTTTCAGTGAATAGCAGCCAGGCACATTTTAGCTAGTTTTACTTGTAAGTGGGGTTGGAAACGCTTTTCAGGATCAGTACTGGGCTCAAAACATGCAGCCCTGAGGTCTCTCATGATAGCAGGTGGTTAAATAGAAATTTGCTGCTCAGCTGATCCGGCAGGAGCAAACGTATGCCAAAAATGTTCTCAGAATGAGCTTTTCAGTGAAGAGAAGCCAGGCACATTTTAGCTAGTTTTACTTGTAAGTGGGGTTGGAAACACTTTTCAGGCTCAGTACTGGGCTCAAAACATGCAGCCCTGAGGTCTCTCATGAAAGCAGGTGGTTAAATAGAAATTCGCTGCTCAGCTGACCCGGTAGGAGCAAACGTATGCCAAAAATGTACACAGAATGAGCTTTTCAGTGAAGAGAAGCCAGGCACATTTTAGCTGGTTTTACTTGTAAGTGGGGTTGGAAACGCTTTTCAGGATCAGTACTGGGCTCAAAACATGCAGCCCTGAGGTCCCTCATGAAAGCAGGTGGTTAAATAGAAATTCGCTGCTCAGCTGACCCGGTAGGAGCAAACATATGCCAAAAATGTACACAGAATGTGCTTTTCAGTGAATAGCAGCCAGGCACTTTTTAGCTAGTTTTACTTGTAAGTGGGGTTGGAAATGCTTTTCAGGCTCAGTACTGGGCTCAAAACATGCAGCCCTGAGGTCTCTCATGATAGCAGGTGGTTAAAAATAGAAATTTGCTGCTCAGCTGACCCGGCAGGAGCAAACGTATGCTAAAAATGTACTCAGAATGAGCTTTTCAGTGAAGAGAAGCCAGGCACATTTTAGCTAGTTTTACTTGTAAGTGGGGTTGGAAACGCTTTTCAGGATCAGTACTGGGCTCAAAACATGCAGCCCTGAGGTCTCTCATGATAGCAGGTGGTTAAATAGAAATTCGCTGCTCAGCTGACCCGGCAGGAGCAAACGTATGCTAAAAATGTACTCAGAATGAGCTTTTCAGTGAAGAGAAGCCAGGCACATTTTAGCCCAGTTTTACTTGTAAGTGGGGTTGGAAATGCTTTTCAGGCTCAGTACTGGGCTCAAAACATGCAGCCCTGAGGTCTCTCATATAAGCAGGTGGTTAAATAGAAATTCGCTGCTCAGCTGACCAGGTAGGAGCAAACGTATGCCAAAAATGTACACAGAATGAGCTTTTCAGTGAATAGCAGCCAGGCACATTTTAGCTAGTTTTACTTGTAAGTGGGGTTGGAAACGCTTTTCAGGATCAGTACTGGGCTCAAAACATGCAGCCCTGAGGTCTCTCATGATAGCAGGTGTTTAAATAGAAATTCGCTGCTCAGCTGACCCGGCAGGAGCAAACGTATGCTTAAAATGTACTCAGAATGAGCTTTTCAGTGAAGAGAAGCCAGGCACATTTTAGCTAGTTTTACTTGTAAATGGGGTTGGAAATGCTTTTCAGGCTCAGTACTGGGCTCAAAACATGCAGCCCTGAGGTCTCTCATGATAGCAGGTGGTTAAATAGAAATTTGCTGCTCAGCTGACCCGGCAGGAGCAAACGTATGCTAAAAATGTTCTCAGAATGAGCTTTTCAGTGAAGAGAAGCCAGGTACATTTTAGCTAGTTTTACTTGTAAGTGGGGTTGGAAACGCTTTTCAGGCTCAGTACTGGGCTCAAAACATGCAGCCCTGAGGTCTCTCATGAAAGCAGGTGGTTAAATAGAAATTCGCTGCTCAGCTGACCCAGTAGGAGCAAACGTATGCCAAAAATGTACACAGAATGAGCTTTTCAGTGAATAGCAGCCAGGCACATTTTAGCTAGTTTTACTTGTAAGTGGGGTTGGAAACGCTTTTCAGGATCAGTACTGGGCTCAAAACATGCAGCCCTGAGGTCTCTCATGATAGCAGGTGTTTAAATAGAAATTCGCTGCTCAGCTGACCCAGCAGGAGCAAACGTATGCTTAAAATGTACACAGAATGAGATTTTTAGTGAAGAGCAGCCAGGCACATTTTAGCTAGTTTTACTTGTAAGTGGGGTTGGAAACGCTTTTCAGGCTCAGTACTGGGCTCAAAACATGCAGCCCTGAGGTCTCTCATGAAAGCAAGAGGTTAAATAAAAATTCGCTGCTCAGCTGACCCGGCAGGAGCAAACGTATGCCAAAAATGTACACAGAATGAGCTATTTAGTGAATAGCAGCCAGGCACATTTTAGCTAGTTTTACTTGTAAGTGGGGTTGGAAACGCTTTTCAGGATCAGTACTGGGCTCAAAACATGCAGCCCTGAGGTCTCTCGTGATAGCAGGTGGTTAAATAGAAATTCGCTGCTCAGCTGACCCGGCAGGAGCAAACGTATGCTAAAAATGTACTCAGAATGAGCTTTTCAGTGAAGAGAAGCCAGGCACATTTTAGCTAGTTTTACTTGTAAGTGGGGTTGAAAATGCTTTTCAGGCAAACTCATTAGAGTTTGAGGAAAAAATCGAGGGGAGGAGTCAAGATGGCGGGCTGAACACCGCCGAGTGGAGACGCTGCTTGTGTGGTCTGCTCCCTGTAACTGCGACTAAGGAACGAAGGAATGAGTTCTATTCAACAAAGACCCAACGGAGGACGGAGTATGGAGAGCGGAGCAGGGGAGGAATGAGAAGGAAGATTTAAATTGCTTTTTGGCGATTTATCACTTTTAGCAATTTGTACTCACGTGTGGAGTGATACAAGAAGATCGGCTTGAGACTGGCGTCTAGTGTTCGGCGCTTGACGGTTTGGCGGATTCAATGTTGTGGAAGCTGCTGCAATACGGCAGGAGCTTGCTTCGCTCCCGGAGCCGAGCAGCGAGCCTCACTCGCGCTACACCGCCTTCCACTTTTTTGATCAGCTGGGCGTTCCGAGCGGTGACTCAGGGTGTACACCTGAGAGCTCTCCCAGGAACACGGCAGCAGCGACGCGCTGGAGAAAGAGAACCAGCGGAACTGATAGAAACAGCAGTGGGGCACGAGTCGATGTCCTCACGTCAGACAAGATCCAGGAAGACCGCTTTGGCGCCTAAGAAACGACTTACAGGTACTATTACTGCGGTGGCTGTAGGGGTAACGGAGGTAAGCACCCTGGGGGATAAGAAGGAGACTAGCAAAACGGCTTTAAATGGGACTGCTAACCCTGGTTTGAACACCCTTGGAGCTAGCGATGTCGATAAGGGTTTGTGCTCAGGAAAGATGAGTGATTCCACCATGGCTGCTAAGGGGGACGTCAAGGGTGCGCTAAATATGGACTTTAATGTAACAGAGATGCAGTCTGTCGGTAAAGACAAGAGCAATGAAAATATTAAAGGTGATAAAAATAAAAATAAAAATAAAAATAAAAACGATGATGAAACATATGCCAGAAATAAGGAACTAGGTAAAATATCTGGAGTGGAACAGGCAAAGATGAGTACGCAGGAAATCACCCAGGATATTGGGCTTACTACTGAGAGATGTAGTGGTAAGAAAGGATCGGATAAAGTATCTATAGACAAGGGGACTACAAACTCTGCAACTAAGGAAACTAAGGGAGCTAGTGAAACAAAGTTGGTCCAGAACAATATTGAGACTGATCTAACCAATAAACCACCACAGATGTTACAAGATCTACTGGGAGGCGCCGAGATTTCTAATACTAGCAGTACCATATGTGAGAAGGTTGATAAAAATAAGCCAAAAGAAAAGGAGCAGGAGGGAGAGATTGATTTGGGTCAGGAATCTGGAACTAAGACAGACGAAGATTCAAATGTTGACTATGAGGAACTATCGGAAGAAGAAGAAGGGCTTAATGAGACTTCTAAAGTGATAATTAATAAAACTAATAAAAAATTGGTACCAAAGAAAGCTAAAAGAAAGGTCAAGACGAAGCAAAAACTCCTCCTATTAAAAGCAACAGGTAAAGAAATGGCTGAAAATAAAAAAAGTTGCTTAATTGATGACAGTCCGTTGAGAAGGTGGATAGAAGCTAAAGGCGGAGTAAAGAATATGGCCTTAAGACTCTCGGGGGCCAGTCCGGATGAGCTCAACGGGCAGCTGAGCAAAATTCAAGAGGATAAGTTAAGCAACAATACATGCTTAAATGTGGATAGACCTACGGACCCTTTAACCAACGTTAATGGAATTGTACTACCTTTGAATCAAGAGGTCTCAAATAATACGATCATAGTCTCTGAAGAGGAGAATAATGATTTAAATGTTGGGACACACTCAGAGACACACTCAGAGACCCCTGGAGTTTCTTTTATTTCTATTGGTACTCTAGATATTTCTACGCTGCAAAATACATCAAATGAGCTCAAGAAATCAAGTATGGAACCAAATCTTGAGCTGTTAGATCCAAATAGTGAGGAGATAAACATACCCGAGGAAACTATCGTATCTAGTTTGAGGAAAACACAGATACAACTAGATCAAACTGTTAAGAATCCTGAAAATAATCCAGGAATAGTAGTGGGATTGGACTCTTCGGTTGCAGTGTCAATAGGCACACATTTAAATTTGCATGAATCAATACCTGGAGGGTCTATACTGCAAGCCGGGAACTTCTCTCAACCAAGTTCCTTCCACACTTTCAATTCCATACCACCACAGGGCATATCAATGGAGGCAATTATGCAGACTTTGCTAGAGCAGAGGGTTGAGAACCAACAACAATACCTCCAATTGAGAGAGGATAACACTAAAATACAAGGTACCATGAGAGACATTTGTCAAAATCTAGGAGGAATAAGTAAAGAAATAGAAGACATTAAAACACGAATAGTGGAGGTGGAAGAAGATGTTAATCATGCCTCCTCAACTATTAAACAAAATACTTCTAGATTGACCCTACTGGAAACCAAAGTGGAAGATTTGGAAAATAGGGCCCGAAGACAAAATCTTAGATTATTTGGAATACCGGAAGGTATTGAGGGGTCAGACCCGAGAGCTTTTGTGGCCAAACTGTTTCAAAGGGCCTTCGTGGATCTCGCAGACTGGGATTGGGACTCCCAACTCCAAAGGGTACACAGACTACCGTTAGTTCAAAGGAATACAAATAGCAAGTTCCCAAGACCTTTTCTGATTTACTTTGGCAACTTTCTTTTGCGACAAGCAGTTGCACTAAAAGCTAAACCAAATAATCCTGTAACCGTTGATAACTTCACTTTTTTTGTGAAGTCTGATTTAACTAAGGTAACTATGGATAAACGGTGGGAACTTCGGAAATTAATCGATGCCTTCAAAAATATAGGATGCTTGGCCTATTTGCAAGAACCTGCCCGCCTTAAAGTTATTCAGGATGGACAAGTGGTCTTTTTCACCGATCCTTTAACTGCGGAACAATGCTTGGAAAAATTCTCATGTGATAATGAAAGAAGAAAGCAAAAAGAAAAAGAGAACTAGTGCTATACCTTTTTTGTTCTTTTCTTTCTTTTTCCTTCTCGTAATTTTTTTATCTCTAATATAAAAGAAGGCAGGTTAGATACAGGCATATGTATGTACATTCTTTTCTCTTTTCCCCCCTTTTTTTTTTTTTCTTCCTCTAATGTAGGCTGATATTCTGCGATACTCTGAAATATGAGTTGAATATAGTTACTAAAGGTACTAAAGGTATGATTCAATTTAGGTTTGAGCAACCACTCATGCATGCTTCTTCACAGAGCTGCCACTCCAGCGGCAGCAATGCTAGAGGGGAGCTCCCCCCCAAGAAACAGGGTGCTGCAAGGGAGGGGGTGGGGTTGCCACAAGGGCAAGGGTGGCAACGGGAGTCAGGGGTGGGGGGTGGTGATTAAAAGGAAAAATGTGTTTGCAAGTTTTGACGTTTTATTTTGGTTTAAAGAAGGTGACAATGTAATGCTTATGAAGGTTAAAACAAAGAGGAATAGGAGTTTATTATGTATAAATTCAATAATTAATAAATGCTTAAGCTAAGAATTTTATGTTGGAATGTAGATGGCCTAAATAATAAAAGTAAAAGAAATCTAGTAAAAGAAGAGATAAAAATGTATAATCCGAACATAGTGCTGTTGTCAGAAACTCATATAAAATATCAGGATAAAAAATTGCTCACACAACTAGGTTATGAATTGGTTATCTGTACCTCGCTGAATGAGACCATAAGGGGGGTTGCTATTCTAAAACAAAGAACACTCCAATTAGATATAATGAAGACTGCGACTGATAATAGAGGCAGATGGGCAATAGCACAGATTCAAGGTGCTAAAGCTAAATTAGTATTCTGTGTGGTATATGGCCCAAATATTGATAAACCTAAAATCTATGAAGATCTAAGCTTAGAATTACTAGAATGGGAAGGGGAAATTATTATTGCTGGAGACTTTAACTGTGTGATGAATTATAAACTGGATTCAACGGGGCCAAGGAATTTTAAAAGAATGCACAAAGTTAGAATGGCGATTCTAGAATTGGCAAGATTAAACAACATTAGAGACATATGGCGGTCTAAACACCCAAAGACGCCAGGTTTTACCTATTATTCTGCCCCGCACAGATCATGCTCTAGGATCGACTTGATATGGGCCTCAGAAAATATTCTAGAAAAATGCACGATTGAAATCTGTCCCAAAGTAACGTCGGATCACAATCCTCTTCTTATGGAAATTAACATTGATAATCAGAATGTAAAATTAAGAAAATTTACCTTTCCTAGACACTTATTGGGTGACCCAACTTTCATCACATCAATCAAAAATCATATACAGGAATTTATTACGCTAAATATTAACACAGCGAGCATTAATACTGTATGGGACACTTGCAAGTGTAGTATCAGAGGCTGTGTCCAACAGTATGTATATAGGCTCAATACAGAAAATCGCAATCAGAATAAGGATATGACATCTAAACTATCAGATTTGGAATCACAACTGGCGGATGCAACACTGCAATCAAAAAATAATATTGATCAGATTAGAACACAACTAGCAGGGATACAAGCTGGACTCAGGAAAACGCTAAGGGAAAGATATGCGGTTAGACTACATAAATACAAATTAGATCAATATGAAGGGGGCGACCGTATCGGAAAAATACTAGCCTTCAAAACTGCGGACAGGAAAGCAAAAACTAGAATAAAGGAAATAATGGGGTCAGATCTAGTGCTATACGGGCAGGAGGAACAAATTTTAACTCAATTTGTTAAATTCTACCAGCATCTATATACCCCAGAGGAGCTACCGAGCAAATTAAATATCGAAAAATATCTTGATCAACACTTGAACTCAACGCAAGAACTTAAACAAGAAATAATCCAACATCTAAACTCAAATATCTCTATGGAGGAGATTAAAATAGCTATTGATCATTTACCCTTAGGTAAGGCAGTTGGGGAAGATTGCATACCAGGGGAGATGTATAAACTTTGCTATCAAGAGTTGGCTCCTTTATTACAAACAGTTATTAACGCTATTATTGTTTCTAAACAAGCTCCTTCTTCATGGAAACTCGCTAAAATCATATTTTTTTTGAAAAAGGGGAAGCCAGAAAAAGAGTGTGGATCGTATCGGCCCATATCTCTACTAAATTCGGATGTGAAAAATTTTTGCTAAAATCTTAGCTAATCGACTAGCGCCCCATATGCCAGATATTGTTAATCCCCAACAGCATGGCTTTGTGATAGGTAGAGATACCACCATGCATGTTAATACTTCTATAACGGCCTTGGATGTAGCAGAAACTACTAACACCCCACTCGGTATGATAATGTTAGATGCGGAAAAGGCATTTGACCGAGTGGGGTGGGATTATTTATGGACAGTATTAGGAAAAATGGGTATAAATGGTCCTTACTTAGACTGGGTTATGTCAATCTATGATGAACCACGGGCGGTGATTAGCTACGGAGGCATAGATTCTAATAATTTTAAGATTTCTAGAGGTACTAGGCAGGGATGCCCCCTTTCACCATTATTATTTGCTTTATCTTTAGAACCTTTTTTAAATGCTTTAAATACCCAAACAAATATAATACCTGCTCAACATGGGGACATAACCCTTAAATTAACAGCTTTTGCGGATGACATCGCAATATATACATCGGATGTGTGTAAAGCTATGCCAGCAATTATAGAGGAAGCACACAAGTTCGGGGAAATCTCTGGATATAAATTAAATGTTAACAAAACCCAAATCATACTTAATTACACCCCGGCTGCATGTATTTATAAGACCTGCAAAGAAGCGGTTTATTTAGGTATAAAGCTTATGGCTAAAGTGGAGAAAATTGTTGAAATAAACTATGGGGCATTTCTCAAAGAGACAACTGCAAGTTTTAAAAAATGGCATAAGATACCTCTGAGTCTACTAGGGAGAGTAAATCTGATTAAAATGAAAATCTTACCTAAGTTACTTTATTTGTGCAGAGCTATACCGTTACTGCCAAATAAGCTGTTTTTTAAGAAATTGGATGGGATCTGTAGCAGTTTTATTTGGGGGTATAAAAAGGCACGGAGGGCGATTAAATTTCTGACTTTACCTATCTCTAAAGGGGGACTTACTTTTCCGGACTTTAATTTTTATTTTTTAGCTACTTTCTTTTTGCGCATTAGGAGTCTATTAAAGAGCACCCCTCCTTTATTTTTCCATCAATATATGCTGGGAACAGATGCCAACCAATTTTTACTACGGGTTCATGATCCTAATTACTTCAAAAGAATAAAGTTTAAGACGGCTAAGCATGCTATCAGAATTTGGGACAAATTCTTGTACATTAGCAATTCTTCATTTTACAACGCTGAGCTTAGACTATGGAATAATCCGGGCCTGCCTGGTATCTTCTCGGATGGTGTGGGAAATCGGTGGATGAGATTAGGTATAAACACGCTAGGAGACTTGTATGATATTAATGGCCTGATGGATTTCGATAATTTAAAAATTACATATGGGCTCACTGATGATATGCATTTTAAATATAGACAGCTTAGAGATTTTTTTTGGAACAAATTGAAGATAATGGAAGTTGGACAATCTGAAATTCTTGAGGGTATTTATTCAGGAAAAACTAAATCATTGATTAAATGGGGATATCAATGGCTTATTAAGGTGAAGGATGAAAACACAACCCAAATTGCAGCTAAATGGTCTCGTAGATTAAACCAAAACATTAATTCAGTTCACATTGGAAATGCCCTATCTCACTTAAATGACATAGTTCACTCTTCCAATTTGAAAATGCAACTCTATAGGACTGTTACGGAGCTATATTATACGCCACAAAGGATATCTAGTTGGTCACAAGGTAACTCCTTGACAGATAAATCCAAGTGTGCTAAATGTGATACTGCTGCGGCTGGGATTGAACATATGTTATTTTATTGTCCGGCACTCTCTAATTTTTGGAATCGTATATCCTACTATCTTCAATTATACCAAATAAGTTCAATGGATTTCACGGCACAATGGGTTCTGTTAGATATTCAAGATATGAACTGTCCCAACAAAGATCTTTTAACGATTTTGATAGCATGTGCTAGATTAATTATAGCCAGGGTTTGGATCTCTAAAGAACCCCCCATGGTTGCTGACTGGATAGCACTGGTATATGAAATTAGAACTATGGAGCTCTCCCTAGCAAAGCTTAGAGGCCCTAAAGCCCTTTTGAAAAAAGAAAAGATATGGAAGAGATTTTTCGATGGTCAAGAGCTATGATTAGGCCTAATCCGTTCTTTCTCTTCTTTCCTTTTTTCTTCTTTCTTTCTTTAGAAGTAATGTGAAGTTTTGTTTTAAGAAATACTGTTTTATGTTTGTATTCCTCTATGTTACGAATTTATAACTGTATGTTGATTATGGAACTGATCTGCTACGAACTTTGTCACTTCTTGCAAACAATAAAAACGTTTAAAAAAAAAAAAAAAGAAAATGCTTTTCAGGCTCAGTACTGGGCTCAAAACATGCAGCCCTGAGGTCTCTCATGAAAGCAGGTGGTTAAATAGAAATTCGCTGCTCAGCTGACCCGGTAGGAGCAAACGTATGCCAAAAATGTACACAGAATGAGCTTTTCAGTGAATAGCAGCCAGGTACATTTTAGCTAGTTTTACTTGTAAGTGGGGTTGGAAACGCTTTTCAGGCTCAGTACTGGGCTCAAAACATGCAGCCCTGAGGTCTTGCATGAAAGCAGGTGGTTAAATAGAAATTCGCAGCTCAGCTGACCCGGTAGGAGCAAACGTATGCCAAAAATGTACACAGAATGAGCTTTTCAGTGAAGAGAAGCCAGGCACATTTTAGCTAGTTTTACTTGTAAGTGGGGTTGGAAATGCTTTTCAGGCTCAGTACTGGGCTCAAAACATGCAGCCCTGAGGTCTCTCATGATAGCAGGTGGTTAAATAGAAATTTGCTGCTCAGCTGACCCGGCAGGAGCAAACGTATGCTAAAAATGTCCTCAGAATGAGCTTTTCAGTGAAGAGAAGCCAGGCACATTTTAGCTAGTTTTACATGTAAGTGGGGTTGGAAATGCTTTTCAGGCTCAGTACTGGGCTCAAAACATGCAGCCCTGAGGTCCCTCATGAAAGCAGGTGGTTAAATAGAAATTCGCTGCTCAGCTGACCCGGTAGGAGCAATCGTATGCCAAAAATGTACACAGAATGAGCTTTTCAGTGAATAGCAGCCAGGCACATTTTACTAGTTTTACTTGTAAGTGGGGTTGGAAATGCTTTTCAGGATCAGTACTGGGCTCAAAACATGCAGCCCTGAGGTCTCTCATGATAGCAGGTGGTTAAATAGAAATTCGCTGCTCAGCTGACCCGGCAGGAGCAAACGTATGCTAAAAATGTACTCAGAATGAGCTTTTCAGTGAAGAGAAGCCAGGCACATTTTAGCCCAGTTTTACTTGTAAGTGGGGTTGGAAATGCTTTTCAGGCTCAGTACTGGGCTCAAAACATGCAGCCCTGAGGTCTCTCATATAAGCAGGTGGTTAAATAGAAATTCGCTGCTCAGCTGACCAGGTAGGAGCAAACGTATGCCAAAAATGTACACAGAATGAGCTTTTCAGTGAAGAGCAGCCAGGCACATTTTAGCTAGTTTTACTTGTAAGTGGGGTTGGAAATGCTTTTCAGGATCAGTACTGGGCTCAAAACATGCAGCCCTGAGGTCTCTCATGATAGCAGGTGGTTAAATAGAAATTTGCTGCTCAGCTGACCCGGCAGGAGCAAACGTATGCTAAAAATGTACTCAGAATGAGCTTTTCAGTGAAGAGAAGCCAGGCACATTTTAGCTAGTTTTACTTGTAAGTGGGGTTGGAAACGCTTTTCAGGATCAGTACTGGGCTCAAAACATGCAGCCCTGAGGTCTCTCATGATAGCAGGTGGTTAAATAGAAATTCGCTGCTCAGCTGACCCGGCAGGAGCAAACGTATGCTAAAAATGTACTCAGAATTAGCTTTTCAGTGAAGAGAAGCCAGGCACATTTTAGCCCAGTTTTACTTGTAAGTGGGGTTGGAAATGCTTTTCAGGCTCAGTACTGGGCTCAAAACATGCAGCCCTGAGGTCTCTCATATAAGCAGGTGGTTAAATAGAAATTCGCTGCTCAGCTGACCAGGTAGGAGCAAACGTATGCCAACAATGTACACAGAATGAGCTTTTCAGTGAAGAGCAGCCAGGAACATTTTAGCTAGTTTTACTTGTAAGTGGGGTTGGAAACGCTTTTCAGGATCAGTACTGGGCTCAAAACATGCAGCTCTGAGGTCTCTCATGATAGCAGGTGGTTAAATAGAAATTCGCTGCTCAGCTGACCCGGCAGGAGCAAACGTATACTAAAAATGTACTCAGAATGAGCTTTTCAGTGAATAGCAGCCAGGCACATTTTAGCTAGTTTTACTTGTAAGTGGGGTTGGAAATGCTTTTCAGGCTCAGTACTGGGCTCAAAACATGCAGCCCTGAGGTCTCTCATGAAAGCAGGTGGTTAAATAGAAATTCGCTGCTCAGCTGACCCGGTAGGAGCAAACGTATGCCAATAATGTACACAGAATGAGCTTTTCAGTGAATAGCAGCCAGGCACATTTTAGCTAGTTTTACTTGTAAGTGGGGTTGGAAACGCTTTTCAGGATCAGTACTGGGCTCAAAACATGCAGCCCTGAGGTCTCTCATGATAGCAGGTGGTTAAATAGAAATTTGCTGCTCAGCTGACCCGGCAGGAGCAAACGTATGCTAAAAATGTTCTCAGAATGAGCTTTTCAGTGAAGAGAAGCCAGGCACATTTTAGCTAGTTTTACTTGTAAGTGAGGTTGGAAACGCTTTTCAGGCTCAGTACTGGGCTCAAAACATGCAGCCCTGTGGTCTCTCATGAAAGCAGGTGGTTAAATAGAAATTCGCTGCTCAGCTGACCCGGTAGGAGCAAACGTATGCCAAAAATGTACACAGAATGAGCTTTTCAGTGAATAGCAGCCAGGCACATTTTAGCTAGTTTTACTTGTAAGTGGGGTTGGAAACGCTTTTCAGGCTCAGTACTGGGCTCAAAACATGCAGCCCTGAGGTCTCTCATGAAAGCAGGTGGTTAAATAGAAATTCGCGGCTCAGCTGACCCGGTAGGAGCAAACGTATGCCAAAAATGTACACAGAATGAGATTTTTAGTGAAGAGCAGCCAGGCACATTTTAGCTAGTTTTACTTGTAAGTGGGGTTGGAAACGCTTTTCAGGCTCAGTACTGGGCTCAAAACATGCAGCCCTGAGGTCTCTCATGAAAGCAAGAGGTTAAAAAAAAATTCGCTGCTCAGCTGACCCGGCAGGAGCAAACGTATGCCAAAAATGTACACAGAATGAGCTATTTAGTGAATAGCAGCCAGGCACATTTTAGCTAGTTTTACTTGTAAGTGGGGTTGGAAACGCTTTTCAGGATCAGTACTGGGCTCAAAACATGCAGCCCTGAGGTCTCTCGTGATAGCAGGTGGTTAAATAGAAATTCGCTGCTCAGCTGACCCGGCAGGAGCAAACGTATGCTAAAAATGTACTCAGAATGAGCTTTTCAGTGAAGAGAAGCCAGGCATATTTTAGCTAGTTTTACTTGTAAGTGGGGTTGAAAATGCTTTTCAGGCTCAGTACTGGGCTCAAAACATGCAGCCCTGAGGTCTCTCATGAAAGCAGGTGGTTAAATAGAAATTCGCTGCTCAGCTGACCCGGTAGGAGCAAACGTATGCCAAAAATGTACACAGAATGAGCTTTTCAGTGAATAGCAGCCAGGCACATTTTAGCTAGTTTTACTTGTAAGTGGGGTTGGAAACGCTTTTCAGGCTCAGTACTGGGCTCAAAACATGCAGCCCTGAGGTCTCGCATGAAAGCAGGTGGTTAAATAGAAATTCGCAGCTCAGCTGACCCGGTAGGAGCAAACCTATGCCAAAAATGTACACAGAATGAGCTTTTCAGTGAAGAGAAGCCAGGCACATTTTAGCTAGTTTTACTTGTAAGTGGGGTTGGAAATGCTTTTCAGGCTCAGTACTGGGCTCAAAACATGCAGCCCTGAGGTCTCTCATGATAGCAGGTGGTTAAATAGAAATTTGCTGCTCAGCTGACCCGGCAGGAGCAAACGTATGCTAAAAATGTTCTCAGAATGAGCTTTTCAGTGAAGAGAAGCCAGGCACATTTTAGCTAGTTTTACTTGTAAGTGGGGTTGGAAATGCTTTTCAGGCTCAGTACTGGGCTCAAAACATGCAGCCCTGAGGTCCCTCATGAAAGCAGGTGGTTAAATAGAAATTCGCTGCTCAGCTGACCCGGTAGGAGCAAACGTATGCCAAAAATGTACACAGAATGAGCTTTTCAGTGAATAGCAGCCAGGCACATTTTAGCTAGTTTTACTTGTAAGTGGGGTTGGAAATGCTTTTCAGGCTCAGTACTGGGCTCAAAACATGCAGCCCTGAGGTCTCTCATGATAGCAGGTGGTTAAATAGAAATTTGCTGCTCAGCTGACCCGGCAGGAGCAAACGTATGCTAAAAATGTACTCAGAATGAGCTTTTCAGTGAAGAGAAGCCAGGCACATTTTACTAGTTTTACTTGTAAGTGGGGTTGGAAACGCTTTTCAGGATCAGTACTGGGCTCAAAACATGCAGCCCTGAGGTCTCTCATGATAGCAGGTGGTTAAATAGAAATTTGCTGCTCAGCTGACCCGGCAGGAGCAAACGTATGCTAAAAATGTACTCAGAATGAGCTTTTCAGTGAAGAGAAGCCAGGCACATTTTAGCCCAGTTTTACTTGTAAGTGGGGTTGGAAATGCTTTTCAGGCTCAGTACTGGGCTCAAAACATGCAGCCCTGAGGTCTCTCATATAAGCAGGTGGTTAAATAGAAATTCGCTGCTCAGCTGACCAGGTAGGAGCAAACGTATGCCAAAAATGTACACAGAATGAGCTTTTCAGTGAAGAGCAGCCAGGCACATTTTAGCTAGTTTTACTTGTAAGTGGGGTTGGAAACGCTTTTCAGGCTCAGAACTGGGCTCAAAACATGCAGCCCTGAGGTCTCTCATGATAGCAGGTGGTTAAATAGAAATTCGCTGCTCAGCTGACCCTGCAGGAGCAAACGTATGCTAAAAATGTACTCAGAATGAGCTTTTCAGTGAAGAGAAGCCAGGCACATTTTAGCTAGTTTTACTTGTAAGTGGGGTTGGAAACGCTTTTCAGGATCAGTACTGGGCTCAAAACATGCAACCCTGAGGTCTCTCATGATAGCAGGTGGTTAAATAGAAATTCGCTGCTCAGCTGACCCAGCAGGAGCAAACGTATGCTAAAAATGTACTCAGAATGAGCTTTTCAGTGAAGAGAAGCCAGGCACATTTTAGCTACTTTTACTTGTAAGTGGGGTTGGAAATGCTTTTCAGGCTCAGTACTGGGCTCAAAACATGCAGCCCTGAGGTCTCTCATGAAAGCAGGTGGTTAAATAGAAATTCGCTGCTCAGCTGACCCGGTAGGAGCAAACGTATGCAAAAAATGTACACAGAATGAGCTTTTCAGTGAATAGCAGCCAGGCACATTTTAGCTAGTTTTACTTGTAAGTGGGGTTGGAAATGCTTTTCAGGCTCAGTACTGGGCTCAAAACATGCAGCCCTGAGGTCTCTCATATAAGCAGGTGGTTAAATAGAAATTCGCTGCTCAGCTGACCCGGTAGGAGCAAACGTATGCCAAAAATGTACACAGAATGAGCTTTTCAGTGAAGAGCAGCCAGGCACATTTTAGCTAGTTTTACTTGTAAGTGGGGTTGGAAACGCTTTTCAGGATCAGTACTGGGCTCAAAACATGCAGCCCTGAGGTCTCTCATGATAGCAGGTGGTTAAATAGAAATTCGCTGCTCAGCTGACCCGGTAGGAGCAAACGTATGCCAAAAATGTACACAGAATGAGCTTTTCAGTGAATAGCAGCCAGGCACATTTTAGCTAGTTTTACTTGTAAATGGGGTTGGAAACGCTTTTCAGGCTCAGTACTGGGCTCAAAACATGCAGCCCTGAGGTCTCTCATGAAAGCAGGTGGTTAAATAGAAATTCGCAGCTCAGCTGACCCGGTAGGAGCAAACATATGCCAAAAATGTACACAGAATGAGCTTTTCAGTGAAGAGAAGCCAGGCACATTTTAGCTAGTTTTACTTGTAAGTGGGGTTAAAAATGCTTTTCAGGCTCAGTACTGGGCTCAAAACATGCAGCCCTGAGGTCCCTCATGAAAGCAGGTGGTTAAATAGAAATTCGCTGCTCAGCTGACCCGGTAGGAGCAAACGTATGCCAAAAATGTACACAGAATGAGCTTTTCAGTGAATAGCAGCCAGGCACATTTTAGCTAGTTTTACTTGTAAGTGGGGTTGGAAATGCTTTTCAGGCTCAGTACTGGGCTCAAAACATGCAGCCCTGAGGTCTCTCATGATAGCAGGTGGTTAAATAGAAATTTGCTGCTCAGCTGACCCGGCAGGAGCAAACATATGCTAAAAATGTACTCAGAATGAGCTTTTCAGTGAAGAGAAGCCAGGCACATTTTAGCTAGTTTTACTTGTAAGTGGGGTTGGAAACGCTTTTCAGGATCAGTACTGGGCTCAAAACATGCAGCCCTGAGGTCTCTCATGATAGCAGGTGGTTAAATAGAAATTCGCTGCTCAGCTGACCCGGCAGGAGCAAACGTATGCTAAAAATGTACTCAGAATGAGCTTTTCAGTGAAGAGAAGCCAGGCACATTTTAGCCCAGTTTTACTTGTAAGTGGGGTTGGAAATGCTTTTCAGGCTCAGTACTGGGCTCAAAACATGCAGCCCTGAGGTCTCTCATATAAGCAGGTGGTTAAATAGAAATTCGCTGCTCAGCTGACCAGGTAGGAGCAAACGTATGCCAAAAATGTACACAGAATGAGCTTTTCAGTGAAGAGCAGCCAGGCACATTTTAGCTAGTTTTACTTGTAAGTGGGGTTGGAAACGCTTTTCAGGATCAGTACTGGGCTCAAAACATGCAGCCCTGAGGTCTCTCATGATAGCAGGTGGTTAAATAGAAATTCGCTGCTCATGCTCAGCTGACCCGGCAGGAGCAAACGTATGCTAAAAATGTACTCAGAATGAGCTTTTCAGTGAATAGCAGCCAGGCACATTTTAGCTAGTTTTACTTGTAAGTGGGGTTGGAAATGCTTTTCAGGCTCAGTACTGGGCTCAAAACATGCAGCCCTGAGGTCTCTCATGATAGCAGGTGGTTAAATAGAAATTCGCTGCTCAGCTGACCCGGCAGGAGCAAACGTATGCTAAAAATGTACTCAGAATGAGCTTTTCAGTGAAGAGAAGCCAGGCACATTTTAGCTAGTTTTACTTGTAAGTGGGGTTGGAAATGATTTTCAGGCTCAGTACTGGGCTCAAAACATGCAGCCCTGAAGTCTCTCATGAAAGCAGGTGGTTAAATAGAAATTCGCAGCTCAGCTGACCTGGTAGGAGCAAACGTATGCCAAAAATGTACACAGAATGAGCTTTTCAGTGAATAGCAGCCAGGCACATTTTAGCTAGTTTTACTTGTAAGTGGGGTTGGAAACGCTTTTCAGGATCAGTACTGGGCTCAAAACATGCAGCCCTGAGGTCTCTCATGATAGCAGGTGGTTAAATAGAAATTTGCTGCTCAGCTGACCAGGTAGGAGCAAACGTATGCCAAAAATGTACACAGAATGAACTTTTCAGTGAAGAGCAGCCAGGCACATTTTAGCTAGTTTTACTTGTAAGTGGGGTTGGAAATGCTTTTCAGGCTCAGTACTGGGCTCAAAACATGCAGCCCTGAGGTCTCTCATGATAGCAGGTGGTTAAATAGAAATTTGCTGCTCAGCTGACCCGGCAGGAGCAAACGTATGCTAAAAATGTACTCAGAATGAGCTTTTCAGTGAAGAGAAGCCAGGCACATTTTAGCTAGTTTTACTTGTAAGTGGGGTTGGAAACGCTTTTCAGGATCAGTACTGGGCTCAAAACATGCAGCCCTGAGGTCTCTCATGATAGCAGGTGGTTAAATAGAAATTCGCTGCTCAGCTGACCCGGCAGGAGCAAACGTATGCTAAAAATGTACTCAGAATGAGCTTTTCAGTGAAGAGAAGCCAGGCACATTTTAGCCCAGTTTTACTTGTAAGTGGGGTTGGAAATGCTTTTCAGGCTCAGTACTGGGCTCAAAACATGCAGCCCTGAGGTCTCTCATATAAGCAGGTGGTTAAATAGAAATTCGCTGCTCAGCTGACCAGGTAGGAGCAAACGTATGCCAAAAATGTACACAGAATGAGCTTTTCAGTGAAGAGCAGGCAGGCACATTTTAGCTAGTTTTACTTGTAAGTGGGGTTGGAAACGCTTTTCAGGATCAGTACTAGGCTCAAAACATGCAGCTCTGAGGTCTCTCATGATAGCAGGTGGTTAAATAGAAATTCGCTGCTCAGCTGACCCGGCAGGAGCAAACGTATGCTAAAAATGTACTCAGAATGAGCTTTTCAGTGAATAGCAGCCAGGCACATTTTAGCTAGTTTTACTTGTAAGTGGGGTTGGAAATGCTTTTCAGGCTCAGTACTGGGCTCAAAACATGCAGCCCTGAGGTCTCTCGTGAAAGCAGGTGGTTAAATAGAAATTCGCTGCTCAGCTGACCCGGTAGGAGCAAACGTATGCCAAAAATGTACACAGAATGAGCTTTTCAGTGAATAGCAGCCAGGCACATTTTAGCTAGTTTTACTTGTAAGTGGGGTTGGAAACGCTTTTCAGGATCAGTACTGGGCTCAAAACATGCAGCCCTGAGGTCTCTCATGATAGCAGGTGGTTAAATAGAAATTTGCTGCTCAGCTGACCCGGCAGGAGCAAACGTATGCTAAAAATGTTCTCAGAATGAGCTTTTCAGTGAAGAGAAGCCAGGCACATTTTAGCTAGTTTTACTTGTAAGTGGGGTTGGAAACGCTTTTCAGGCTCAGTACTGGGCTCAAAACATGCAGCCCTGAGGTCTCTCATGAAAGCAGGTGGTTAAATAGAAATTCGCTGCTCAGCTGACCCGGTAGGAGCAAACGTATGCCAAAAATGTACACAGAATGAGCTTTTCAGTGAATAGCAGCCAGGCACATTTTAGCTAGTTTTACTTGTAAGTGGGGTTGGAAAAGCTTTTCAGGATCAGTACTGGGCTCAAAACATGCAGCCCTGAGGTCTCTCATGATAGCAGGTGGTTAAATAGAAATTCGCTGCTCAGCTGACCCGGCAGGAGCAAACGTATGCTAAAAATGTACTCAGAATGAGCTTTTCA
Source organism: Lissotriton vulgaris (assembly GCF_964263255.1). Taxonomy (NCBI): domain Eukaryota; kingdom Metazoa; phylum Chordata; class Amphibia; order Caudata; family Salamandridae; genus Lissotriton; species Lissotriton vulgaris. The sequence continues at coordinate 1,276,974 of NW_028244755.1, read as the reverse complement.
GTGAAGAGAAGCCAGGCACATTTTAGCTAGTTTTACTTGTAAGTGGGGTTGGAAACGCTTTTCAGGATCAGTACTGGGCTCAAAACATGCAGCCCTGAGGTCTCTCATGATAGCAGGTGGTTAAATAGAAATTCGCTACTCAGCTGTCCCGGCAGGAGCAAACGTATGCTAAAAATGTACTCAGAATGAGCTTTTCAGTGAAGAGAAGCCAGGCACATTTTAGCCCAGTTTTACTTGTAAGTGGGGTTGGAAATGCTTTTCAGGCTCAGTACTGGGCTCAAAACATGCAGCCCTGAGGTCTCTCATATAAGCAGGTGGTTAAATAGAAATTCGCTGCTCAGCTGACCAGGTAGGAGCAAACGTATGCCAAAAATGTACACAGAATGAGCTTTTCAGTGAAGAGCAGGCAGGCACATTTTAGCTAGTTTTACTTGTAAGTGGGGTTGGAAACGCTTTTCAGGATCAGTACTGGGCTCAAAACATGCAGCTCTGAGGTCTCTCATGATAGCAGGTGGTTAAATAGAAATTCGCTGCTCAGCTGACCCGGCAGGAGCAAACGTATGCTAAAAATGTACTCAGAATGAGCTTTTCAGTGAATAGCAGCCAGGCACATTTTAGCTAGTTTTACTTGTAAGTGGGGTTGGAAATGCTTTTCAGGCTCAGTACTGGGCTCAAAACATGCAGCCCTGAGGTCTCTCGTGAAAGCAGGTGGTTAAATAGAAATTCGCTGCTCAGCTGACCCGGTAGGAGCAAACGTATGCCAAAAATGTACACAGAATGAGCTTTTCAGTGAATAGCAGCCAGGCACATTTTAGCTAGTTTTACTTGTAAGTGGGGTTGGAAACGCTTTTCAGGATCAGTACTGGGCTCAAAACATGCAGCCCTGAGGTCTCTCATGATAGCAGGTGGTTAAATAGAAATTTGCTGCTCAGCTGACCCGGCAGGAGCAAACGTATGCTAAAAATGTTCTCAGAATGAGCTTTTCAGTGAAGAGAAGCCAGGCACATTTTAGCTAGTTTTACTTGTAAGTGGGGTTGGAAACGCTTTTCAGGCTCAGTACTGGGCTCAAAACATGCAGCCCTGAGGTCTCTCATGAAAGCAGGTGGTTAAATAGAAATTCGCTGCTCAGCTGACCCGGTAGGAGCAAACGTATGCCAAAAATGTACACAGAATGAGCTTTTCAGTGAATAGCAGCCAGGCACATTTTAGCTAGTTTTACTTGTAAGTGGGGTTGGAAAAGCTTTTCAGGATCAGTACTGGGCTCAAAACATGCAGCCCTGAGGTCTCTCATGATAGCAGGTGTTTAAATAGAAATTCGCTGCTCAGCTGACCCGGCAGGAGCAAACGTATGCTTAAAATGTACTCAGAATGAGCTTTTCAGTGAAGAGAAGCCAGGCACATTTTAGCTAGTTTTACTTGTAAATGGGGTTGGAAATGCTTTTCAGGCTCAGTACTGGGCTCAAAACATGCAGCCCTGAGGTCTCTCATGAAAGCAGGTGGTTAAATAGAAATTCGCTGCTCAGCTGACCCGGTAGGAGCAAACGTATGCCAAAAATGTACACAGAATGAGATTTTTAGTGAAGAGCAGCCAGGCACATTTTAGCTAGTTTTACTTGTAAGTGGGGTTGGAAACGCTTTTCAGGCTCAGTACTGGGCTCAAAACATGCAGCCCTGAGGTCTCTCATGAAAGCAAGAGGTTAAATAAAAATTCGCTGCTCAGCTGACCCGGCAGGAGCAAACGTATGCCAAAAATGTACACAGAATGAGCTATTTAGTGAATAGCAGCCAGGCACATTTTAGCTAGTTTTACTTGTAAGTGGGGTTGGAAACGCTTTTCAGGATCAGTACTGGGCTCAAAACATGCAGCCCTGAGGTCTCTCGTGATAGCAGGTGGTTAAATAGAAATTCGCTGCTCAGCTGACCCGGCAGGAGCAAACGTATGCTAAAAATGTACTCAGAATGAGCTTTTCAGTGAAGAGAAGCCAGGCATATTTTAGCTAGTTTTACTTGTAAGTGGGGTTGAAAATGCTTTTCAGGCTCAGTACTGGGCTCAAAACATGCAGCCCTGAGGTCTCTCATGAAAGCAGGTGGTTAAATAGAAATTCGCTGCTCAGCTGACCCGGTAGGAGCAAACGTATGCCAAAAATGTACACAGAATGAGCTTTTCAGTGAATAGCAGCCAGGCACATTTTAGCTAGTTTTACTTGTAAGTGGGGTTGGAAACGCTTTTCAGGCTCAGTACTGGGCTCAAAACATGCAGCCCTGAGGTCTCGCATGAAAGCAGGTGGTTAAATAGAAATTCGCAGCTCAGCTGACCCGGTAGGAGCAAACGTATGCCAAAAATGTACACAGAATGAGCTTTTCAGTGAAGAGAAGCCAGGCACATTTTAGCTAGTTTTACTTGTAAGTGGGGTTGGAAATGCTTTTCAGGCTCAGTACTGGGCTCAAAACATGCCGCCCTGAGGTCTCTCATGATAGCAGGTGGTTAAATAGAAATTTGCTGCTCTGCTGACCCGGCAGGAGCAAACGTATGCTAAAAATGTTCTCAGAATGAGCTTTTCAGTGAAGAGAAGCCAGGCACATTTTAGCTAGTTTTACTTGTAAGTGGGGTTGGAAATGCTTTTCAGGCTCAGTACTGGGCTCAAAACATGCAGCCCTGAGGTCCCTCATGAAAGCAGGTGGTTAAATAGAAATTCGCTGCTCAGCTGACCCGGTAGGAGCAAACGTATGCCAAAAATGTACACAGAATGAGCTTTTCAGTGAATAGCAGCCAGGCACATTTTAGCTAGTTTTACTTGTAAGTGGGGTTGGAAATGCTTTTCAGGCTCAGTACTGGGCTCAAAACATGCAGCCCTGAGGTCTCTCATGATGGCAGGTGGTTAAATAGAAATTTGCTGCTCAGCTGACCCGGCAGGAGCAAACGTATGCTAAAAATGTACTCAGAATGAGCTTTTCAGTGAAGACAAGCCAGGCACATTTTACTAGTTTTACTTGTAAGTGGGGTTGGAAACGCTTTTCAGGATCAGTACTGGGCTCAAAACATGCAGCCCTGAGGTCTCTCATGATAGCAGGTGGTTAAATAGAAATTCGCTGCTCAGCTGACCCGGCAGGAGCAAACGTATGCTAAAAATGTACTCAGAATGAGCTTTTCAGTGAAGAGAAGCCAGGCACATTTTAGCCCAGTTTTACTTGTAAGTGGGGTTGGAAATGCTTTTCAGGCTCAGTACTGGGCTCAAAACATGCAGCCCTGAGGTCTCTCATATAAGCAGGTGGTTAAATAGAAATTCGCTGCTCAGCTGACCAGGTAGGAGCAAACGTATGCCAAAAAATGTACACAGAATGAGCTTTTCAGTGAAGAGCAGCCAGGCACATTTTAGCTAGTTTTACTTGTAAGTGGGGTTGGAAACGCTTTTCAGGCTCAGAACTGGGCTCAAAACATGCAGCCCTGAGGTCTCTCATGATAGCAGGTGGTTAAATAGAAATTCGCTGCTCAGCTGACCCTGCAGGAGCAAACGTATGCTAAAAATGTACTCAGAATGAGCTTTTCAGTGAAGAGAAGCCAGGCACATTTTAGCTAGTTTTACTTGTAAGTGGGGTTGGAAACGCTTTTCAGGATCAGTACTGGGCTCAAAACATGCAACCCTGAGGTCTCTCATGATAGCAGGTGGTTAAATAGAAATTCGCTGCTCAGCTGACCCAGCAGGAGCAAACGTATGCTAAAAATGTACTCAGAATGAGCTTTTCAGTGAAGAGAAGCCAGGCACATTTTAGCTACTTTTACTTGTAAGTGGGGTTGGAAATGCTTTTCAGGCTCAGTACTGGGCTCAAAACATGCAGCCCTGAGGTCTCTCATGAAAGCAGGTGGTTAAATAGAAATTCGCTGCTCAGCTGACCCGGTAGGAGCAAACGTATGCCAAAAATGTACACAGAATGAGCTTTTCAGTGAATAGCAGCCAGGCACATTTTAGCTAGTTTTACTTGTAAGTGGGGTTGGAAATGCTTTTCAGGCTCAGTACTGGGCTCAAAACATGCAGCCCTGAGGTCTCTCATATAAGCAGGTGGTTAAATAGAAATTCGCTGCTCAGCTGACCCGGTAGGAGCAAACTTATGCCAAAAATGTACACAGAATGAGCTTTTCAGTGAAGAGCAGCCAGGCACATTTTAGCTAGTTTTACTTGTAAGTGGGGTTGGAAACGCTTTTCAGGATCAGTACTGGGCTCAAAACATGCAGCCCTGAGGTCTCTCATGATAGCAGGTGGTTAAATAGAAATTCGCTGCTCAGCTGACCCGGTAGGAGCAAACATATGCCAAAAATGTACACAGAATGAGCTTTTCAGTGAAGAGAAGCCAGGCACATTTTAGCTAGTTTTACTTGTAAGTGGGGTTAAAAATGCTTTTCAGGCTCAGTACTGGGCTCAAAACATGCAGCCCTGAGGTCCCTCATGAAAGCAGGTGGTTAAATAGAAATTCGCTGCTCAGCTGACCCGGTAGGAGCAAACGTATGCCAAAAATGTACACAGAATGAGCTTTTCAGTGAATAGCAGCCAGGCACATTTTAGCTAGTTTTACTTGTAATTGGGGTTGGAAATGCTTTTCAGGCTCAGTACTGAGCTCAAAACATGCTGCCCTGAGGTCTCTCATGATAGCAGGTGGTTAAATAGAAATTTGCTGCTCAGCTGACCCGGCAGGAGCAAACATATGCTAAAAATGTACTCAGAATGAGCTTTTCAGTGAAGAGAAGCCAGGCACATTTTAGCTAGTTTTACTTGTAAGTGGGGTTGGAAACGCTTTTCAGGATCAGTACTGGGCTCAAAACATGCAGCCCTGAGGTCTCTCATGATAGCAGGTGGTTAAATAGAAATTCGCTGCTCAGCTGACCCGGCAGGAGCAAACGTATGCTAAAAATGTACTCAGAATGAGCTTTTCAGTGAAGAGAAGCCAGGCACATTTTAGCCCAGTTTTACTTGTAAGTGGGGTTGGAAATGCTTTTCAGGCTCAGTACTGGGCTCAAAACATGCAGCCCTGAGGTCTCTCATATAAGCAGGTGGTTAAATAGAAATTCGCTGCTCAGCTGACCAGGTAGGAGCAAACGTATGCCAAAAATGTACACAGAATGAGCTTTTCAGTGAAGAGCAGCCAGGCACATTTTAGCTAGTTTTACTTGTAAGTGGGGTTGGAAACGCTTTTCAGGATCAGTACTGGGCTCAAAACATGCAGCCCTGAGGTCTCTCATGATAGCAGGTGGTTAAATAGAAATTCGCTGCTCAGCTGACCCGGCAGGAGCAAACGTATGCTAAAAATGTACCCAGAATGAGCTTTTCAGTGAATAGCAGCCAGGCACATTTTAGCTAGTTTTACTTGTAAGTGGGGTTGGAAATGCTTTTCAGGCTCAGTACTGGGCTCAAAACATGCAGCCCTGAGGTCTCTCATGATAGCAGGTGGTTAAATAGAAATTCGCTGCTCAGCTGACCCGGCAGGAGCAAACGTATGCTAAAAATGTACTCAGAATGAGCTTTTCAGTGAAGAGAAGCCAGGCACATTTTAGCTAGTTTTACTTGTAAGTGGGGTTGGAAATGCTTTTCAGGCTCAGTACTGGGCTCAAAACATGCAGCCCTGAAGTCTCTCATGAAAGCAGGTGGTTAAATAGAAATTCGCAGCTCAGCTGACCTGGTAGGAGCAAACGTATGCCAAAAATGTACACAGAATGAGCTTTTCAGTGAATAGCAGCCAGGCACATTTTAGCTAGTTTTACTTGTAAGTGGGGTTGGAAACGCTTTTCAGGATCAGTACTGGGCTCAAAACATGCAGCCCTGAGGTCTCTCATGATAGCAGGTTGTTAAATAGAAATTTGCTGCTCAGCTGACCCGGCAGGAGCAAACGTATGCCAAAAATGTTCTCAGAATGAGCTTTTCAGTGAAGAGAAGCCAGGCACATTTTAGCTAGTTTTACTTGTAAGTGGGGTTGGAAACACTTTTCAGGCTCAGTACTGGGCTCAAAACATGCAGCCCTGAGGTCTCTCATGAAAGCAGGTGGTTAAATAGAAATTCGCTGCTCAGCTGACCCGGTAGGAGCAAACGTATGCCAAAAATGTACACAGAATGAGCTTTTCAGTGAAGAGAAGCCAGGCACATTTTAGCTAGTTTTACTTGTAAGTGGGGTTGGAAACGCTTTTCAGGATCAGTACTGGGCTCAAAACATGCAGCCCTGAGGTCCCTCATGAAAGCAGGTGGTTAAATAGAAATTCGCTGCTCAGCTGACCCGGTAGGAGCAAACGTATGCCAAAAATGTACACAGAATGTGCTTTTCAGTGAATAGCAGCCAGGCACTTTTTAGCTAGTTTTACTTGTAAGTGGGGTTGGAAATGCTTTTCAGGCTCAGTACTGGGCTCAAAACATGCAGCCCTGAGGTCTCTCATGATAGCAGGTGGTTAAATAGAAATTTGCTGCTCAGCTGACCCGGCAGGAGCAAACGTATGCTAAAAATGTACTCAGAATGAGCTTTTCAGTGAAGAGAAGCCAGGCACATTTTAGCTAGTTTTACTTGTAAGTGGGGTTGGAAACGCTTTTCAGGATCAGTACTGGGCTCAAAACATGCAGCCCTGAGGTCCCTCATGAAAGCAGGTGGTTAAATAGAAATTCGCTGCTCAGCTGACCCAGCAGGAGCAAACGTATGCTTAAAATGTACACAGAATGAGATTTTTAGTGAAGAGCAGCCAGGCACATTTTAGCTAGTTTTACTTGTAAGTGGGGTTGGAAACGCTTTTCAGGCTCAGTACTGGGCTCAAAACATGCAGCCCTGAGGTCTCTCATGAAAGCAAGAGGTTAAATAAAAATTCGCTGCTCAGCTGACCCGGCAGGAGCAAACGTATGCCAAAAATGTACACAGAATGAGCTATTTAGTGAATAGCAGCCAGGCACATTTTAGCTAGTTTTACTTGTAAGTGGGGTTGGAAACGCTTTTCAGGATCAGTACTGGGCTCAAAACATGCAGCCCTGAGGTCTCTCGTGATAGCAGGTGGTTAAATAGAAATTCGCTGCTCAGCTGACCCGGCAGGAGCAAACGTATGCTAAAAATGTACTCAGAATGAGCTTTTCAGTGAAGAGAAGCCAGGCACATTTTAGCTAGTTTTACTTGTAAGTGGGGTTGAAAATGCTTTTCAGGCAAACTCATTAGAGTTTGAGGAAAAAATCGAGGGGAGGAGTCAAGATGGCGGGCTGAACACCGCCGAGTGGAGACGCTGCTTGTGTGGTCTGCTCCCTGTAACTGCGACTAAGGAACGAAGGAATGAGTTCTATTCAACAAAGACCCAATGGAGGACGGAGTATGGAGAGCGGAGCAGGGGAGGAATGAGAAGGAAGATTTAAATTGCTTTTTGGCGATTTATCACTTTTAGCAATTTGTACTCACGTGTGGAGTGATACAAGAAGATCGGCTTGAGACTGGCGTCTAGTGTTCGGCGCTTGACGGTTTGGCGGATTCAATGTTGTGGAAGCTGCTGCAATACGGCAGGAGCTTGCTTCGCTCCCGGAGCCGAGCAGCGAGCCTCACTCGCGCTACACCGCCTTCCACTTTTTTGATCAGCTGGGCGTTCCGAGCGGTGACTCAGGGTGTACACCTGAGAGCTCTCCCAGGAACACGGCAGCAGCGACGCGCTGGAGAAAGAGAACCAGCGGAACTGATAGAAACAGCAGTGGGGCACGAGTCGATGTCCTCACGTCAGACAAGATCCAGGAAGACCGCTTTGGCGCCTAAGAAACTACTTACAGGTACTATTACTGCGGTGGCTGTAGGGGTAACGGAGGTAAGCACCCTGGGGGATAAGAAGGAGACTAGCAAAACGGCTTTAAATGGGACTGCTAACCCTGGTTTGAACACCCTTGGAGCTAGCGATGTCGATAAGGGTTTGTGCTCAGGAAAGATGAGTGATTCCACCATGGCTGCTAAGGGGGACGTCAAGGGTGCGCTAAATATGGACTTTAATGTAACAGAGATGCAGTCTGTCGGTAAAGACAAGAGCAATGAAAATATTAAAGGTGATAAAAATAAAAATAAAAATAAAAACGATGATGAAACATATGCCAGAAATAAGGAACTAGGTAAAATATCTGGAGTGGAACAGGCAAAGATGAGTACGCAGGAAATCACCCAGGATATTGGGCTTACTACTGAGAGATGTAGTGGTAAGAAAGGATCGGATAAAGTATCTATAGACAAGGGGACTACAAACTCTGCAACTAAGGAAACTAAGGGAGCTAGTGAAACAAAGTTGGTCCAGAACAATATTGAGACTGATCTAACCAATAAACCACCACAGATGTTACAAGATCTACTGGGAGGCGCCGAGATTTCTAATACTAGCAGTACCATATGTGAGAAGGTTGATAAAAATAAGCCAAAAGAAAAGGAGCAGGAGGGAGAGATTGATTTGGGTCAGGAATCTGGAACTAAGACAGACGAAGATTCAAATGTTGACTATGAGGAACTATCGGAAGAAGAAGAAGGGCTTAATGAGACTTCTAAAGTGATAATTAATAAAACTAATAAAAAATTGGTACCAAAGAAAGCTAAAAGAAAGGTCAAGACGAAGCAAAAACTCCTCCTATTAAAAGCAACAGGTAAAGAAATGGCTGAAAATAAAAAAAGTTGCTTAATTGATGACAGTCCGTTGAGAAGGTGGATAGAAGCTAAAGGCGGAGTAAAGAATATGGCCTTAAGACTCTCGGGGGCCAGTCCGGATGAGCTCAACGGGCAGCTGAGCAAAATTCAAGAGGATAAGTTAAGCAACAATACATGCTTAAATGTGGATAGACCTACGGACCCTTTAACCAACGTTAATGGAATTGTACTACCTTTGAATCAAGAGGTCTCAAATAATACGATCATAGTCTCTGAAGAGGAGAATAATGATTTAAATGTTGGGACACACTCAGAGACACACTCAGAGACCCCTGGAGTTTCTTTTATTTCTATTGGTACTCTAGATATTTCTACGCTGCAAAATACATCAAATGAGCTCAAGAAATCAAGTATGGAACCAAATCTTGAGCTGTTAGATCCAAATAGTGAGGAGATAAACATACCCGAGGAAACTATCGTATCTAGTTTGAGGAAAACACAGATACAACTAGATCAAACTGTTAAGAATCCTGAAAATAATCCAGGAATAGTAGTGGGATTGGACTCTTCGGTTGCAGTGTCAATAGGCACACATTTAAATTTGCATGAATCAATACCTGGAGGGTCTATACTGCAAGCCGGGAACTTCTCTCAACCAAGTTCCTTCCACACTTTCAATTCCATACCACCACAGGGCATATCAATGGAGGCAATTATGCAGACTTTGCTAGAGCAGAGGGTTGAGAACCAACAACAATACCTCCAATTGAGAGAGGATAACACTAAAATACAAGGTACCATGAGAGACATTTGTCAAAATCTAGGAGGAATAAGTAAAGAAATAGAAGACATTAAAACACGAATAGTGGAGGTGGAAGAAGATGTTAATCATGCCTCCTCAACTATTAAACAAAATACTTCTAGATTGACCCTACTGGAAACCAAAGTGGAAGATTTGGAAAATAGGGCCCGAAGACAAAATCTTAGATTATTTGGAATACCGGAAGGTATTGAGGGGTCAGACCCGAGAGCTTTTGTGGCCAAACTGTTTCAAAGGGCCTTCGTGGATCTCGCAGACTGGGATTAGGACTCCCAACTCCAAAGGGTACACAGACTACCGTTAGTTCAAAGGAATACAAATAGCAAGTTCCCAAGACCTTTTCTGATTTACTTTGGCAACTTTCTTTTGCGACAAGCAGTTGCACTAAAAGCTAAACCAAATAATCCTGTAACCGTTGATAACTTCACTTTTTTTGTGAAGTCTGATTTAACTAAGGTAACTATGGATAAACGGTGGGAACTTCGGAAATTAATCGATGCCTTCAAAAATATAGGATGCTTGGCCTATTTGCAAGAACCTGCCCGCCTTAAAGTTATTCGGGATGGACAAGTGGTCTTTTTCACCGATCCTTTAACTGCGGAACAATGCTTGGAAAAATTCTCATGTGATAATGAAAGAAGAAAGCAAAAAGAAAAAGAGAACTAGTGCTATACCTTTTTTGTTCTTTTCTTTCTTTTTCCTTCTCGTAATTTTTTTATCTCTAATATAAAAGAAGGCAGGTTAGATACAAGCATATGTATGTACATTCTTTTCTCTTTTCCCCCTTTTTTTTTTTTTCTTCCTCTAATGTAGGCTGATATTCTGCGATACTCTGAAATATGAGTTGAATATAGTTACTAAAGGTACTAAAGGTATGATTCAATTTAGGTTTGAGCAACCACTCATGCATGCTTCTTCACAGAGCTGCCACTCCAGCGGCAGCAATGCTAGAGGGGAGCTCCCCCCCAAGAAACAGGGTGCTGCAAGGGAGGGGGTGGGGTTGCCACAAGGGCAAGGGTGGCAACGGGAGTCAGAGGTGGGGGGTGGTGATTAAAAGGAAAAATGTGTTTGCAAGTTTTGACGTTTTATTTTGGTTTAAAGAAGGTGACAATGTAATGCTTATGAAGGTTAAAACAAAGAGGAATAGGAGTTTATTATGTATAAATTCAATAATTAATAAATGCTTAAGCTAAGAATTTTATGTTGGAATGTAGATGGCCTAAATAATAAAAGTAAAAGAAATCTAGTAAAAGAAGAGATAAAAATGTATAATCCGAACATAGTGCTGTTGTCAGAAACTCATATAAAATATCAGGATAAAAAATTGCTCACACAACTAGGTTATGAATTGGTTATCTGTACCTCGCTGAATGAGACCATAAGGGGGGTTGCTATTCTAAAACAAAGAACACTCCAATTAGATATAATGAAGACTGCGACTGATAATAGAGGCAGATGGGCAATAGCACAGATTCAAGGTGCTAAAGCTAAATTAGTATTCTGTGTGGTATATGGCCCAAATATTGATAAACCTAAAATCTATGAAGATCTAAGCTTAGAATTACTAGAATGGGAAGGGGAAATTATTATTGCTGGAGACTTTAACTGTGTGATGAATTATAAACTGGATTCAACGGGGCCAAGGAATTTTAAAAGAATGCACAAAGTTAGAATGGCGATTCTAGAATTGGCAAGATTAAACAACATTAGAGACATATGGCGGTCTAAACACCCAAAGACGCCAGGTTTTACCTATTATTCTGCCCCGCACAGATCATGCTCTAGGATCGACTTGATATGGGCCTCAGAAAATATTCTAGAAAAATGCACGATTGAAATCTGTCCCAAAGTAACGTCGGATCACAATCCTCTTCTTATGGAAATTAACATTGATAATCAGAATGTAAAATTAAGAAAATTTACCTTTCCTAGACACTTATTGGGTGACCCAACTTTCATCACATCAATCAAAAATCATATACAGGAATTTATTACGCTAAATATTAACACAGCGAGCATTAATACTGTATGGGACACTTGCAAGTGTAGTATCAGAGGCTGTGTCCAACAGTATGTATATAGGCTCAATACAGAAAATCGCAATCAGAATAAGGATATGACATCTAAACTATCAGATTTGGAATCACAACTGGCGGATGCAACACTGCAATCAAAAAATAATATTGATCAGATTAGAACACAACTAGCAGGGATACAAGCTGGACTCAGGAAAACGCTAAGGGAAAGATATGCGGTTAGACTACATAAATACAAATTAGATCAATATGAAGGGGGCGACCGTATCGGAAAAATACTAGCCTTCAAAACTGCGGACAGGAAAGCAAAAACTAGAATAAAGGAAATAATGGGGTCAGATCTAGTGCTATACGGGCAGGAGGAACAAATTTTAACTCAATTTGTTAAATTCTACCAGCATCTATATACCCCAGAGGAGCTACCGAGCAAATTAAATATCGAAAAATATCTTGATCAACACTTGAACTCAACGCAAGAACTTAAACAAGAAATAATCCAACATCTAAACTCAAATATCTCTATGGAGGAGATTAAAATAGCTATTGATCATTTACCCTTAGGTAAGGCAGTTGGGGAAGATTGCATACCAGGGGAGATGTATAAACTTTGCTATCAAGAGTTGGCTCCTTTATTACAAACAGTTATTAACGCTATTATTGTTTCTAAACAAGCTCCTTCTTCATGGAAACTCGCTAAAATCATATTTGTTTTGAAAAAGGGGAAGCCAGAAAAAGAGTGTGGATCGTATCGGCCCATATCTCTACTAAATTCGGATGTGAAAATTTTTTGCTAAAATCTTAGCTAATCGACTAGCGCCCCATATGCCAGATATTGTTAATCCCCAACAGCATGGCTTTGTGATAGGTAGAGATACCACCATGCATGTTAATACTTCTATAACGGCCTTGGATGTAGCAGAAACTACTAACACCCCACTCGGTATGATAATGTTAGATGCGGAAAAGGCATTTGACCGAGTGGGGTGGGATTATTTATGGACAGTATTAGGAAAAATGGGTATAAATGGTCCTTACTTAGACTGGGTTATGTCAATCTATGATGAACCACGGGCGGTGATTAGCTACGGAGGCATAGATTCTAATAATTTTAAGATTTCTAGAGGTACTAGGCAGGGATGCCCCCTTTCACCATTATTATTTGCTTTATCTTTAGAACCTTTTTTAAATGCTTTAAATACCCAAACAAATATAATACCTGCTCAACATGGGGACATAACCCTTAAATTAACAGCTTTTGCGGATGACATCGCAATATATACATCGGATGTGTGTAAAGCTATGCCAGCAATTATAGAGGAAGCACACAAGTTCGGGGAAATCTCTGGATATAAATTAAATGTTAACAAAACCCAAATCATACTTAATTACACCCCGGCTGCATGTATTTATAAGACCTGCAAAGAAGCGGTTTATTTAGGTATAAAGCTTATGGCTAAAGTGGAGAAAATTGTTGAAATAAACTATGGGGCATTTCTCAAAGAGACAACTGCAAGTTTTAAAAAATGGCATAAGATACCTCTGAGTCTACTAGGGAGAGTAAATCTGATTAAAATGAAAATCTTACCTAAGTTACTTTATTTGTGCAGAGCTATACCGTTACTGCCAAATAAGCTGTTTTTTAAGAAATTGGATGGGATCTGTAGCAGTTTTATTTGGGGGTATAAAAAGGCACGGAGGGCGATTAAATTTCTGACTTTACCTATCTCTAAAGGGGGACTTACTTTTCCGGACTTTAATTTTTATTTTTTAGCTACTTTCTTTTTGCGCATTAGGAGTCTATTAAAGAGCACCCCTCCTTTATTTTTCCATCAATATATGCTGGGAACAGATGCCAACCAATTTTTACTACGGGTTCATGATCCTAATTACTTCAAAAGAATAAAGTTTAAGACGGCTAAGCATGCTATCAGAATTTGGGACAAAATCTTGTACATTAGCAATTCTTCATTTTACAACGCTGAGCTTAGACTATGGAATAATCCGGGCCTGCCTGGTATCTTCTCGGATGGTGTGGGAAATCGGTGGATGAGATTAGGTATAAACACGCTAGGAGACTTGTATGATATTAATGGCCTGATGGATTTCGATAATTTAAAAATTACATATGGGCTCACTGATGATATGCATTTTAAATATAGACAGCTTAGAGATTTTTTTTGGAACAAATTGAAGATAATGGAAGTTGGACAATCTGAAATTCTTGAGGGTATTTATTCAGGAAAAACTAAATCATTGATTAAATGGGGATATCAATGGCTTATTAAGGTGAAGGATGAAAACACAACCCAAATTGCAGCTAAATGGTCTCGTAGATTAAACCAAAACATTAATTCAGTTCACATTGGAAATGCCCTATCTCACTTAAATGACATAGTTCACTCTTCCAATTTGAAAATGCAACTCTATAGGACTGTTACGGAGCTATATCATACGCCACAAAGGATATCTAGTTGGTCACAAGGTAACTCCTTGACAGATAAATCCAAGTGTGCTAAATGTGATACTGCTGCGGCTGGGATTGAACATATGTTATTTTATTGTCCGGCACTCTCTAATTTTTGGAATCGTATATCCTACTATCTTCAATTATACCAAATAAGTTCAATGGATTTCACGGCACAATGGGTTCTGTTAGATATTCAAGATATGAACTGTCCCAACAAAGATCTTTTAACGATTTTGATAGCATGTGCTAGATTAATTATAGCCAGGGTTTGGATCTCTAAAGAACCCCCCATGGTTGCTGACTGGATAGCACTGGTATATGAAATTAGAACTATGGAGCTCTCCCTAGCAAAGCTTAGAGGCCCTAAAGCCCTTTTGAAAAAAGAAAAGATATGGAAGAGATTTTTCGATGGTCAAGAGCTATGATTAGGCCTAATCCGTTCTTTCTCTTCTTTCCTTTTTTCTTCTTTCTTTCTTTAGAAGTAATGTGAAGTTTTGTTTTAAGAAATACTGTTTTATGTTTGTATTCCTCTATGTTACGAATTTATAACTGTATGTTGATTATGGAACTGATCTGCTACGAACTTTGTCACTTCTTGCAAACAATAAAAACGTTTAAAAAAAAAAAAAAAAGAAAATGCTTTTCAGGCTCAGTACTGGGCTCAAAACATGCAGCCCTGAGGTCTCTCATGAAAGCAGGTGGTTAAATAGAAATTCGCTGCTCAGCTGACCCGGTAGGAGCAAACGTATGCCAAAAATGTACACAGAATGAGCTTTTCAGTGAATAGCAGCCAGGTACATTTTAGCTAGTTTTACTTGTAAGTGGGGTTGGAAACGCTTTTCAGGCTCAGTACTGGGCTCAAAACATGCAGCCCTGAGGTCTCGCATGAAAGCAGGTGGTTAAATAGAAATTCGCAGCTCAGCTGACCCGGTAGGAGCAAACGTATGCCAAAAATGTACACAGAATGAGCTTTTCAGTGAAGAGAAGCCAGGCACATTTTAGCTAGTTTTACTTGTAAGTGGGGTTGGAAATGCTTTTCAGGCTCAGTACTGGGCTCAAAACATGCAGCCCTGAGGTCTCTCATGATAGCAGGTGGTTAAATAGAAATTTGCTGCTCAGCTGACCCGGCAGGAGCAAACGTATGCTAAAAATGTCCTCAGAATGAGCTTTTCAGTGAAGAGAAGCCAGGCACATTTTAGCTAGTTTTACTTGTAAGTGGAGTTGGAAATGCTTTTCAGGCTCAGTACTGGGCTCAAAACATGCAGCCCTGAGGTCCCTCATGAAAGCAGGTGGTTAAATAGAAATTCGCTGCTCAGCTGACCCGGTAGGAGCAATCGTATGCCAAAAATGTACACAGAATGAGCTTTTCAGTGAATAGCAGCCAGGCACATTTTAGCTAGTTTTACTTGTAAGTGGGGTTGGAAATGCTTTTCAGGCTCAGTACTGGGCTCAAAACATGCAGCCCTGAGGTCTCTCATGATAGCAGGTGGTTAAATAGAAATTTGCTGCTCAGCTGACCCGGCAGGAGCAAACGTATGCTAAAAATGTACTCAGAATGAGCTTTTCAGTGAAGAGAAGCCAGGCACATTTTACTAGTTTTACTTGTAAGTGGGGTTGGAAACGCTTTTCAGGATCAGTACTGGGCTCAAAACATGCAGCCCTGAGGTCTCTCATGATAGCAGGTGGTTAAATAGAAATTCGCTGCTCAGCTGACCCGGCAGGAGCAAACGTATGCTAAAAATGTACTCAGAATGAGCTTTTCAGTGAAGAGAAGCCAGGCACATTTTAGCCCAGTTTTACTTGTAAGTGGGGTTGGAAATGCTTTTCAGGCTCAGTACTGGGCTCAAAACATGCAGCCCTGAGGTCTCTCATATAAGCAGGTGGTTAAATAGAAATTCGCTGCTCAGCTGACCAGGTAGGAGCAAACGTATGCCAAAAATGTACACAGAATGAGCTTTTCAGTGAAGAGCAGCCAGGCACATTTTAGCTAGTTTTACTTGTAAGTGGGGTTGGAAATGCTTTTCAGGCTCAGTACTGGGCTCAAAACATGCAGCCCTGAGGTCTCTCATGATAGCAGGTGGTTAAATAGAAATTTGCTGCTCAGCTGACCCGGCAGGAGCAAACGTATGCTAAAAATGTACTCAGAATGAGCTTTTCAGTGAAGAGAAGCCAGGCACATTTTAGCTAGTTTTACTTGTAAGTGGGGTTGGAAACGCTTTTCAGGATCAGTACTGGGCTCAAAACATGCAGCCCTGAGGTCTCTCATGATAGCAGGTGGTTAAATAGAAATTCGCTGCTCAGCTGACCCGGCAGGAGCAAACGTATGCTAAAAATGTACTCAGAATGAGCTTTTCAGTGAAGAGAAGCCAGGCACATTTTAGCCCAGTTTTACTTGTAAGTGGGGTTGGAAATGCTTTTCAGGCTCAGTACTGGGCTCAAAACATGCAGCCCTGAGGTCTCTCATATAAGCAGGTGGTTAAATAGAAATTCGCTGCTCAGCTGACCAGGTAGGAGCAAACGTATGCCAACAATGTACACAGAATGAGCTTTTCAGTGAAGAGCAGCCAGGCACATTTTAGCTAGTTTTACTTGTAAGTGGGGTTGGAAACGCTTTTCAGGATCAGTACTGGGCTCAAAACATGCAGCTCTGAGGTCTCTCATGATAGCAGGTGGTTAAATAGAAATTCGCTGCTCAGCTGACCCGGCAGGAGCAAACGTATACTAAAAATGTACTCAGAATGAGCTTTTCAGTGAATAGCAGCCAGGCACATTTTAGCTAGTTTTACTTGTAAGTGGGGTTGGAAATGCTTTTCAGGCTCAGTACTGGGCTCAAAACATGCAGCCCTGAGGTCTCTCATGAAAGCAGGTGGTTAAATAGAAATTCGCTGCTCAGCTGACCCGGTAGGAGCAAACGTATGCCAAAAATGTACACAGAATGAGCTTTTCAGTGAATAGCAGCCAGGCACATTTTAGCTAGTTTTACTTGTAAGTGGGGTTGGAAACGCTTTTCAGGATCAGTACTGGGCTCAAAACATGCAGCCCTGAGGTCTCTCATGATAGCAGGTGGTTAAATAGAAATTTGCTGCTCAGCTGACCCGGCAGGAGCAAACGTATGCTAAAAATGTTCTCAGAATGAGCTTTTCAGTGAAGAGAAGCCAGGCACATTTTAGCTAGTTTTACTTGTAAGTGAGGTTGGAAACGCTTTTCAGGCTCAGTACTGGGCTCAAAACATGCAGCCCTGAGGTCTCTCATGAAAGCAGGTGGTTAAATAGAAATTCGCTGCTCAGCTGACCCGGTAGGAGCAAACGTATGCCAAAAATGTACACAGAATGAGCTTTTCAGTGAATAGCAGCCAGGCACATTTTAGCTAGTTTTACTTGTAAGTGGGGTTGGAAACGCTTTTCAGGCTCAGTACTGGGCTCAAAACATGCAGCCCTGAGGTCTCTCATGAAAGCAGGTGGTTAAATAGAAATTCGCGGCTCAGCTGACCCGGTAGGAGCAAACGTATGCCAAAAATGTACACAGAATGAGATTTTTAGTGAAGAGCAGCCAGGCACATTTTAGCTAGTTTTACTTGTAAGTGGGGTTGGAAACGCTTTTCAGGCTCAGTACTGGGCTCAAAACATGCAGCCCTGAGGTCTCTCATGAAAGCAAGAGGTTAAAAAAAAATTCGCTGCTCAGCTGACCCGGCAGGAGCAAACGTATGCCAAAAATGTACACAGAATGAGCTATTTAGTGAATAGCAGCCAGGCACATTTTAGCTAGTTTTACTTGTAAGTGGGGTTGGAAACGCTTTTCAGGATCAGTACTGGGCTCAAAACATGCAGCCCTGAGGTCTCTCGTGATAGCAGGTGGTTAAATAGAAATTCGCTGCTCAGCTGACCCGGCAGGAGCAAACGTATGCTAAAAATGTACTCAGAATGAGCTTTTCAGTGAAGAGAAGCCAGGCATATTTTAGCTAGTTTTACTTGTAAGTGGGGTTGAAAATGCTTTTCAGGCTCAGTACTGGGCTCAAAACATGCAGCCCTGAGGTCTCTCATGAAAGCAGGTGGTTAAATAGAAATTCGCTGCTCAGCTGACCCGGTAGGAGCAAACGTATGCCAAAAATGTACACAGAATGAGCTTTTCAGTGAATAGCAGCCAGGCACATTTTAGCTAGTTTTACTTGTAAGTGGGGTTGGAAACGCTTTTCAGGCTCAGTACTGGGCTCAAAACATGCAGCCCTGAGGTCTCGCATGAAAGCAGGTGGTTAAATAGAAATTCGCAGCTCAGCTGACCCGGTAGGAGCAAACCTATGCCAAAAATGTACACAGAATGAGCTTTTCAGTGAAGAGAAGCCAGGCACATTTTAGCTAGTTTTACTTGTAAGTGGGGTTGGAAATGCTTTTCAGGCTCAGTACTGGGCTCAAAACATGCAGCCCTGAGGTCTCTCATGATAGCAGGTGGTTAAATAGAAATTTGCTGCTCAGCTGACCCGGCAGGAGCAAACGTATGCTAAAAATGTTCTCAGAATGAGCTTTTCAGTGAAGAGAAGCCAGGCACATTTTAGCTAGTTTTACTTGTAAGTGGGGTTGGAAATGCTTTTCAGGCTCAGTACTGGGCTCAAAACATGCAGCCCTGAGGTCCCTCATGAAAGCAGGTGGTTAAATAGAAATTCGCTGCTCAGCTGACCCGGTAGGAGCAAACGTATGCCAAAAATGTACACAGAATGAGCTTTTCAGTGAATAGCAGCCAGGCACATTTTAGCTAGTTTTACTTGTAAGTGGGGTTGGAAATGCTTTTCAGGCTCAGTACTGGGCTCAAAACATGCAGCCCTGAGGTCTCTCATGATAGCAGGTGGTTAAATAGAAATTTGCTGCTCAGCTGACCCGGCAGGAGCAAACGTATGCTAAAAATGTACTCAGAATGAGCTTTTCAGTGAAGAGAAGCCAGGCACATTTTACTAGTTTTACTTGTAAGTGGGGTTGGAAACGCTTTTCAGGATCAGTACTGGGCTCAAAACATGCAGCCCTGAGGTCTCTCATGATAGCAGGTGGTTAAATAGAAATTCGCTGCTCAGCTGACCCGGCAGGAGCAAACGTATGCTAAAAATGTACTCAGAATGAGCTTTTCAGTGAAGAGAAGCCAGGCACATTTTAGCCCAGTTTTACTTGTAAGTGGGGTTGGAAATGCTTTTCAGGCTCAGTACTGGGCTCAAAACATGCAGCCCTGAGGTCTCTCATATAAGCAGGTGGTTAAATAGAAATTCGCTGCTCAGCTGACCAGGTAGGAGCAAACGTTTGCCAAAAATGTACACAGAATGAGCTTTTCAGTGAAGAGCAGCCAGGCACATTTTAGCTAGTTTTACTTGTAAGTGGGGTTGGAAACGCTTTTCAGGCTCAGAACTGGGCTCAAAACATGCAGCCCTGAGGTCTCTCATGATAGCAGGTGGTTAAATAGAAATTCGCTGCTCAGCTGACCCTGCAGGAGCAAACGTATGCTAAAAATGTACTCAGAATGAGCTTTTCAGTGAAGAGAAGCCAGGCACATTTTAGCTAGTTTTACTTGTAAGTGGGGTTGGAAACGCTTTTCAGGATCAGTACTGGGCTCAAAACATGCAACCCTGAGGTCTCTCATGATAGCAGGTGGTTAAATAGAAATTCGCTGCTCAGCTGACCCAGCAGGAGCAAACGTATGCTAAAAATGTACTCAGAATGAGCTTTTCAGTGAAGAGAAGCCAGGCACATTTTAGCTACTTTTACTTGTAAGTGGGGTTGGAAATGCTTTTCAGGCTCAGTACTGGGCTCAAAACATGCAGCCCTGAGGTCTCTCATGAAAGCAGGTGGTTAAATAGAAATTCGCTGCTCAGCTGACCCGGTAGGAGCAAACGTATGCCAAAAATGTACACAGAATGAGCTTTTCAGTGAATAGCAGCCAGGCACATTTTAGCTAGTTTTACTTGTAAGTGGGGTTGGAAATGCTTTTCAGGCTCAGTACTGGGCTCAAAACATGCAGCCCTGAGGTCTCTCATATAAGCAGGTGGTTAAATAGAAATTCGCTGCTCAGCTGACCCGGTAGGAGCAAACGTATGCCAAAAATGTACACAGAATGAGCTTTTCAGTGAAGAGCAGCCAGGCACATTTTAGCTAGTTTTACTTGTAAGTGGGGTTGGAAACGCTTTTCAGGATCAGTACTGGGCTCAAAACATGCAGCCCTGAGGTCTCTCATGATAGCAGGTGGTTAAATAGAAATTCGCTGCTCAGCTGACCCGGTAGGAGCAAACGTATGCCAAAAATGTACACAGAATGAGCTTTTCAGTGAATAGCAGCCAGGCACATTTTAGCTAGTTTTACTTGTAAATGGGGTTGGAAACGCTTTTCAGGCTCAGTACTGGGCTCAAAACATGCAGCCCTGAGGTCTCTCATGAAAGCAGGTGGTTAAATAGAAATTCGCAGCTCAGCTGACCCGGTAGGAGCAAACATATGCCAAAAATGTACACAGAATGAGCTTTTCAGTGAAGAGAAGCCAGGCACATTTTAGCTAGTTTTACTTGTAAGTGGGGTTAAAAATGCTTTTCAGGCTCAGTACTGGGCTCAAAACATGCAGCCCTGAGGTCCCTCATGAAAGCAGGTGGTTAAATAGAAATTCGCTGCTCAGCTGACCCGGTAGGAGCAAACGTATGCCAAAAATGTACACAGAATGAGCTTTTCAGTGAATAGCAGCCAGGCACATTTTAGCTAGTTTTACTTGTAAGTGGGGTTGGAAATGCTTTTCAGGCTCAGTACTGGGCTCAAAACATGCAGCCCTGAGGTCTCTCATGATAGCAGGTGGTTAAATAGAAATTTGCTGCTCAGCTGACCCGGCAGGAGCAAACATATGCTAAAAATGTACTCAGAATGAGCTTTTCAGTGAAGAGAAGCCAGGCACATTTTAGCTAGTTTTACTTGTAAGTGGGGTTGGAAACGCTTTTCAGGATCAGTACTGGGCTCAAAACATGCAGCCCTGAGGTCTCTCATGATAGCAGGTGGTTAAATAGAAATTCGCTGCTCAGCTGACCTGGCAGGAGCAAACGTATGCTAAAAATGTACTCAGAATGAGCTTTTCAGTGAAGAGAAGCCAGGCACATTTTAGCCCAGTTTTACTTGTAAGTGGGGTTGGAAATGCTTTTCAGGCTCAGTACTGGGCTCAAAACATGCAGCCCTGAGGTCTCTCATATAAGCAGGTGGTTAAATAGAAATTCGCTGCTCAGCTGACCAGGTAGGAGCAAACGTATGCCAAAAATGTACACAGAATGAGCTTTTCAGTGAAGAGCAGCCAGGCACATTTTAGCTAGTTTTACTTGTAAGTGGGGTTGGAAACGCTTTTCAGGATCAGTACTGGGCTCAAAACATGCAGCCCTGAGGTCTCTCATGATAGCAGGTGGTTAAATAGAAATTCGCTGCTCAGCTGACCCGGCAGGAGCAAACGTATGCTAAAAATGTACTCAGAATGAGCTTTTCAGTGAATAGCAGCCAGGCACATTTTAGCTAGTTTTACTTGTAAGTGGGGTTGGAAATGCTTTTCAGGCTCAGTACTGGGCTCAAAACATGCAGCCCTGAGGTCTCTCATGATAGCAGGTGGTTAAATAGAAATTCGCTGCTCAGCTGACCCGGCAGGAGCAAACGTATGCTAAAAATGTACTCAGAATGAGCTTTTCAGTGAAGAGAAGCCAGGCACATTTTAGCTAGTTTTACTTTTAAGTGGGGTTGGAAATGATTTTCAGGCTCAGTACTGGGCTCAAAACATGCAGCCCTGAAGTCTCTCATGAAAGCAGGTGGTTAAATAGAAATTCGCAGCTCAGCTGACCTGGTAGGAGCAAACGTATGCCAAAAATGTACACAGAATGAGCTTTTCAGTGAATAGCAGCCAGGCACATTTTAGCTAGTTTTACTTGTAAGTGGGGTTGGAAACGCTTTTCAGGATCAGTACTGGGCTCAAAACATGCAGCCCTGAGGTCTCTCATGATAGCAGGTGGTTAAATAGAAATTTGCTGCTCAGCTGACCAGGTAGGAGCAAACGTATGCCAAAAATGTACACAGAATGAACTTTTCAGTGAAGAGCAGCCAGGCACATTTTAGCTAGTTTTACTTGTAAGTGGGGTTGGAAATGCTTTTCAGGCTCAGTACTGGGCTCAAAACATGCAGCCCTGAGGTCTCTCATGATAGCAGGTGGTTAAATAGAAATTTGCTGCTCAGCTGACCCGGCAGGAGCAAACGTATGCTAAAAATGTACTCAGAATGAGCTTTTCAGTGAAGAGAAGCCAGGCACATTTTAGCTAGTTTTACTTGTAAGTGGGGTTGGAAACGCTTTTCAGGATCAGTACTGGGCTCAAAACATGCAGCCCTGAGGTCTCTCATGATAGCAGGTGGTTAAATAGAAATTCGCTGCTCAGCTGACCCGGCAGGAGCAAACGTATGCTAAAAATGTACTCAGAATGAGCTTTTCAGTGAAGAGAAGCCAGGCACATTTTAGCCCAGTTTTACTTGTAAGTGGGGTTGGAAATGCTTTTCAGGCTCAGTACTGGGCTCAAAACATGCAGCCCTGAGGTCTCTCATATAAGCAGGTGGTTAAATAGAAATTCGCTGCTCAGCTGACCAGGTAGGAGCAAACGTATGCCAAAAATGTACACAGAATGAGCTTTTCAGTGAAGAGCAGGCAGGCACATTTTAGCTAGTTTTACTTGTAAGTGGGGTTGGAAACGCTTTTCAGGATCAGTACTGGGCTCAAAACATGCAGCTCTGAGGTCTCTCATGATAGCAGGTGGTTAAATAGAAATTCGCTGCTCAGCTGCCCCGGCAGGAGCAAACGTATGCTAAAAATGTACTCAGAATGAGCTTTTCAGTGAATAGCAGCCAGGCACATTTTAGCTAGTTTTACTTGTAAGTGGGGTTGGAAATGCTTTTCAGGCTCAGTACTGGGCTCAAAACATGCAGCCCTGAGGTCTCTCGTGAAAGCAGGTGGTTAAATAGAAATTCGCTGCTCAGCTGACCCGGTAGGAGCAAACGTATGCCAAAAATGTACACAGAATGAGCTTTTCAGTGAATAGCAGCCAGGCACATTTTAGCTAGTTTTACTTGTAAGTGGGGTTGGAAACGCTTTTCAGGATCAGTACTGGGCTCAAAACATGCAGCCCTGAGGTCTCTCATGATAGCAGGTGGTTAAATAGAAATTTGCTGCTCAGCTGACCCGGCAGGAGCAAACGTATGCTAAAAATGTTCTCAGAATGAGCTTTTCAGTGAAGAGAAGCCAGGCACATTTTAGCTAGTTTTACTTGTAAGTGGGGTTGGAAACGCTTTTCAGGCTCAGTACTGGGCTCAAAACATGCAGCCCTGAGGTCTCTCATGAAAGCAGGTGGTTAAATAGAAATTCGCTGCTCAGCTGACCCGGTAGGAGCAAACGTATGCCAAAAATGTACACAGAATGAGCTTTTCAGTGAATAGCAGCCAGGCACATTTTAGCTAGTTTTACTTGTAAGTGGGGTTGGAAAAGCTTTTCAGGATCAGTACTGGGCTCAAAACATGCAGCCCTGAGGTCTCTCATGATAGCAGGTGGTTAAATAGAAATTCGCTGCTCAGCTGACCCGGCAGGAGCAAACGTATGCTAAAAATGTACTCAGAATGAGCTTTTCAGTGAAGAGAAGCCAGGCACATTTTAGCTAGTTTTACTTGTAAGTGGGGTTGGAAACGCTTTTCAGGATCAGTACTGGGCTCAAAACATGCAGCCCTGAGGTCTCTCATGATAGCAGGTGGTTAAATAGAAATTCGCTGCTCAGCTGACCCGGCAGGAGCAAACGTATGCTAAAAATGTACTCAGAATGAGCTTTTCAGTGAAGAGAAGCCAGGCACATTTTAGCCCAGTTTTACTTGTAAGTGGGGTTGGAAATGCTTTTCAGGCTCAGTACTGGGCTCAAAACATGCAGCCCTGAGGTCTCTCATATAAGCAGGTGGTTAAATAGAAATTCGCTGCTCAGCTGACCAGGTAGGAGCAAACGTATGCCAAAAATGTACACAGAATGAGCTTTTCAGTGAAGAGCAGGCAGGCACATTTTAGCTAGTTTTACTTGTAAGTGGGGTTGGAAACGCTTTTCAGGATCAGTACTGGGCTCAAAACATGCAGCTCTGAGGTCTCTCATGATAGCAGGTGGTTAAATAGAAATTCGCTGCTCAGCTGACCCGGCAGGAGCAAACGTATGCTAAAAATGTACTCAGAATGAGCTTTTCAGTGAATAGCAGCCAGGCACATTTTAGCTAGTTTTACTTGTAAGTGGGGTTGGAAATGCTTTTCAGGCTCAGTACTGGGCTCAAAACATGCAGCCCTGAGGTCTCTCGTGAAAGCAGGTGGTTAAATAGAAATTCGCTGCTCAGCTGACCCGGTAGGAGCAAACGTATGCCAAAAATGTACACAGAATGAGCTTTTCAGTGAATAGCAGCCAGGCACATTTTAGCTAGTTTTACTTGTAAGTGGGGTTGGAAACGCTTTTCAGGATCAGTACTGGGCTCAAAACATGCAGCCCTGAGGTCTCTCATGATAGCAGGTGGTTAAATAGAAATTTGCTGCTCAGCTGACCCGGCAGGAGCAAACGTATGCTAAAAATGTTCTCAGAATGAGCTTTTCAGTGAAGAGAAGCCAGGCACATTTTAGCTAGTTTTACTTGTAAGTGGGGTTGGAAACGCTTTTCAGGCTCAGTACTGGGCTCAAAACATGCAGCCCTGAGGTCTCTCATGAAAGCAGGTGGTTAAATAGAAATTCGCTGCTCAGCTGACCCGGTAGGAGCAAACGTATGCCAAAAATGTACACAGAATGAGCTTTTCAGTGAATAGCAGCCAGGCACATTTTAGCTAGTTTTACTTGTAAGTGGGGTTGGAAAAGCTTTTCAGGATCAGTACTGGGCTCAAAACATGCAGCCCTGAGGTCTCTCATGATAGCAGGTGTTTAAATAGAAATTCGCTGCTCAGCTGACCCGGCAGGAGCAAACGTATGCTTAAAATGTACTCAGAATGAGCTTTTCAGTGAAGAGAAGCCAGGCACATTTTAGCTAGTTTTACTTGTAAATGGGGTTGGAAATGCTTTTCAGGCTCAGTACTGGGCTCAAAACATGCAGCCCTGAGGTCTCTCATGAAAGCAGGTGGTTAAATAGAAATTCGCTGCTCAGCTGACCCGGTAGGAGCAAACGTATGCCAAAAATGTACACAGAATGAGATTTTTAGTGAAGAGCAGCCAGGCACATTTTAGCTAGTTTTACTTGTAAGTGGGGTTGGAAACGCTTTTCAGGCTCAGTACTGGGCTCAAAACATGCAGCCCTGAGGTCTCTCATGAAAGCAAGAGGTTAAATAAAAATTCGCTGCTCAGCTGACCCGGCAGGAGCAAACGTATGCCAAAAATGTACACAGAATGAGCTATTTAGTGAATAGCAGCCAGGCACATTTTAGCTAGTTTTACTTGTAAGTGGGGTTGGAAACGCTTTTCAGGATCAGTACTGGGCTCAAAACATGCAGCCCTGAGGTCTCTCGTGATAGCAGGTGGTTAAATAGAAATTCGCTGCTCAGCTGACCCGGCAGGAGCAAACGTATGCTAAAAATGTACTCAGAATGAGCTTTTCAGTGAAGAGAAGCCAGGCATATTTTAGCTAGTTTTACTTGTAAGTGGGGTTGAAAATGCTTTTCAGGCTCAGTACTGGGCTCAAAACATGCAGCCCTGAGGTCTCTCATGAAAGCAGGTGGTTAAATAGAAATTCGCTGCTCAGCTGACCCGGTAGGAGCAAACGTATGCCAAAAATGTACACAGAATGAGCTTTTCAGTGAATAGCAGCCAGGCACATTTTAGCTAGTTTTACTTGTAAGTGGGGTTGGAAACGCTTTTCAGGCTCAGTACTGGGCTCAAAACATGCAGCCCTGAGGTCTCGCATGAAAGCAGGTGGTTAAATAGAAATTCGCAGCTCAGCTGACCCGGTAGGAGCAAACGTATGCCAAAAATGTACACAGAATGAGCTTTTCAGTGAAGAGAAGCCAGGCACATTTTAGCTAGTTTTACTTGTAAGTGGGGTTGGAAATGCTTTTCAGGCTCAGTACTGGGCTCAAAACATGCCGCCCTGAGGTCTCTCATGATAGCAGGTGGTTAAATAGAAATTTGCTGCTCTGCTGACCCGGCAGGAGCAAACGTATGCTAAAAATGTTCTCAGAATGAGCTTTTCAGTGAAGAGAAGCCAGGCACATTTTAGCTAGTTTTACTTGTAAGTGGGGTTGGAAATGCTTTTCAGGCTCAGTACTGGGCTCAAAACATGCAGCCCTGAGGTCCCTCATGAAAGCAGGTGGTTAAATAGAAATTCGCTGCTCAGCTGACCCGGTAGGAGCAAACGTATGCCAAAAATGTACACAGAATGAGCTTTTCAGTGAATAGCAGCCAGGCACATTTTAGCTAGTTTTACTTGTAAGTGGGGTTGGAAATGCTTTTCAGGCTCAGTACTGGGCTCAAAACATGCAGCCCTGAGGTCTCTCATGATAGCAGGTGGTTAAATAGAAATTTGCTGCTCAGCTGACCCGGCAGGAGCAAACGTATGCTAAAAATGTACTCAGAATGAGCTTTTCAGTGAAGAGAAGCCAGGCACATTTTACTAGTTTTACTTGTAAGTGGGGTTGGAAACGCTTTTCAGGATCAGTACTGGGCTCAAAACATGCAGCCCTGAGGTCTCTCATGATAGCAGGTGGTTAAATAGAAATTCGCTGCTCAGCTGACCCGGCAGGAGCAAACGTATGCTAAAAATGTACTCAGAATGAGCTTTTCAGTGAAGAGAAGCCAGGCACATTTTAGCCCAGTTTTACTTGTAAGTGGGGTTGGAAATGCTTTTCAGGCTCAGTACTGGGCTCAAAACATGCAGCCCTGAGGTCTCTCATATAAGCAGGTGGTTAAATAGAAATTCGCTGCTCAGCTGACCAGGTAGGAGCAAACGTATGCCAAAAATGTACACAGAATGAGCTATTTAGTGAATAGCAGCCAGGCACATTTTAGCTAGTTTTACTTGTAAGTGGGGTTGGAAACGCTTTTCAGGATCAGTACTGGGCTCAAAACATGCAGCCCTGAGGTCTCTCGTGATAGCAGGTGGTTAAATAGAAATTCGCTGCTCAGCTGACCCGGCAGGAGCAAACGTATGCTAAAAATGTACTCAGAATGAGCTTTTCAGTGAAGAGAAGCCAGGCATATTTTAGCTAGTTTTACTTGTAAGTGGGGTTGAAAATGCTTTTCAGGCTCAGTACTGGGCTCAAAACATGCAGCCCTGAGGTCTCTCATGAAAGCAGGTGGTTAAATAGAAATTCGCTGCTCAGCTGACCCGGTAGGAGCAAACGTATGCCAAAAATGTACACAGAATGAGCTTTTCAGTGAATAGCAGCCAGGCACATTTTAGCTAGTTTTACTTGTAAGTGGGGTTGGAAACGCTTTTCAGGCTCAGTACTGGGCTCAAAACATGCAGCCCTGAGGTCTCTCATGAAAGCAGGTGGTTAAATAGAAATTCGCAGCTCAGCTGACCCGGTAGGAGCAAACATATGCCAAAAATGTACACAGAATGAGCTTTTCAGTGAAGAGAAGCCAGGCACATTTTAGCTAGTTTTACTTGTAAGTGGGGTTGGAAATGCTTTTCAGGCTCAGTACTGGGCTCAAAACATGCCGCCCTGAGGTCTCTCATGATAGCAGGTGGTTAAATAGAAATTTGCTGCTCTGCTGACCCGGCAGGAGCAAACGTATGCTAAAAATGTTCTCAGAATGAGCTTTTCAGTGAAGAGAAGCCAGGCACATTTTAGCTAGTTTTACTTGTAAGTGGGGTTGGAAATGCTTTTCAGGCTCAGTACTGGGCTCAAAACATGCAGCCCTGAGGTCCCTCATGAAAGCAGGTGGTTAAATAGAAATTCGCTGCTCAGCTGACCCGGTAGGAGCAAACGTATGCCAAAAATGTACACAGAATGAGCTTTTCAGTGAATAGCAGCCAGGCACATTTTAGCTAGTTTTACTTGTAAGTGGGGTTGGAAATGCTTTTCAGGCTCAGTACTGGGCTCAAAACATGCAGCCCTGAGGTCTCTCATGATAGCAGGTGGTTAAATAGAAATTTGCTGCTCAGCTGACCCGGCAGGAGCAAACGTATGCTAAAAATGTACTCAGAATGAGCTTTTCAGTGAAGAGAAGCCAGGCACATTTTACTAGTTTTACTTGTAAGTGGGGTTGGAAACGCTTTTCAGGATCAGTACTGGGCTCAAAACATGCAGCCCTGAGGTCTCTCATGATAGCAGGTGGTTAAATAGAAATTCGCTGCTCAGCTGACCCGGCAGGAGCAAACGTATGCTAAAAATGTACTCAGAATGAGCTTTTCAGTGAAGAGAAGCCAGGCACATTTTAGCCCAGTTTTACTTGTAAGTGGGGTTGAAAATGCATTTCAGGCTCAGTACTGGGCTCAAAACATGCAGCCCTGAGGTCTCTCATATAAGCAGGTGGTTAAATAGAAATTCGCTGCTCAGCTGACCAGGTAGGAGCAAACGTATGCCAAAAAATGTACACAGAATGAGCTTTTCAGTGAAGAGCAGTCAGGCACATTTTAGCTAGTTTTACTTGTAAGTGGGGTTGGAAACGCTTTTCAGGATCAGTACTGGGCTCAAAACATGCAACCCTGAGGTCTCTCATGATAGCAGGTGGTTAAATAGAAATTCGCTGCTCAGCTGACCCAGCAGGAGCAAACGTATGCTAAAAATGTACTCAGAATGAGCTTTTCAGTGAAGAGAAGCCAGGCACATTTTAGCTACTTTTACTTGTAAGTGGGGTTGGAAATGCTTTTCAGGCTCAGTACTGGGCTCAAAACATGCAGCCCTGAGGTCTCTCATGAAAGCAGGTGGTTAAATAGAAATTCGCTGCTCAGCTGACCCGGTAGGAGCAAACGTATGCCAAAAATGTACACAGAATGAGCTTTTCAGTGAATAGCAGCCAGGCACATTTTAGCTAGTTTTACTTGTAAGTGGGGTTGGAAATGCTTTTCAGGCTCAGTACTGGGCTCAAAACATGCAGCCCTGAGGTCTCTCATATAAGCAGGTGGTTAAATAGAAATTTGCTGCTCAGCTGACCCGGTAGGAGCAAACGTATGCCAAAAATGTACACAGAATGAGCTTTTCAGTGAAGAGCAGCCAGGCACATTTTAGCTAGTTTTACTTGTAAGTGGGGTTGGAAACGCTTTTCAGGATCAGTACTGGGCTCAAAACATGCAGCCCTGAGGTCTCTCATGATAGCAGGTGGTTAAATAGAAATTCGCTGCTCAGCTGACCCGGTAGGAGCAAACATATGCCAAAAATGTACACAGAATGAGCTTTTCAGTGAAGAGAAGCCAGGCACATTTTAGCTAGTTTTACTTGTAAGTGGGGTTAAAAATGCTTTTCAGGCTCAGTACTGGGCTCAAAACATGCAGCCCTGAGGTCCCTCATGAAAGCAGGTGGTTAAATAGAAATTCGCTGCTCAGCTGACCCGGTAGGAGCAAACGTATGCCAAAAATGTACACAGAATGAGCTTTTCAGTGAATAGCAGCCAGGCACATTTTAGCTAGTTTTACTTGTAAGTGGGGTTGGAAATGCTTTTCAGGCTCAGTACTGAGCTCAAAACATGCAGCCCTGAGGTCTCTCATGATAGCAGGTGGTTAAATAGAAATTTGCTGCTCAGCTGACCCGGCAGGAGCAAACATATGCTAAAAATGTACTCAGAATGAGCTTTTCAGTGAAGAGAAGCCAGGCACATTTTAGCTAGTTTTACTTGTAAGTGGGGTTGGAAACGCTTTTCAGGATCAGTACTGGGCTCAAAACATGCAGCCCTGAGGTCTCTCATGATAGCAGGTGGTTAAATAGAAATTCGCTGCTCAGCTGACCCGGCAGGAGCAAACGTATGCTAAAAATGTACTCAGAATGAGCTTTTCAGTGAAGAGAAGCCAGGCACATTTTAGCCCAGTTTTACTTGTAAGTGGGGTTGGAAATGCTTTTCAGGCTCAGTACTGGGCTCAAAACATGCAGCCCTGAGGTCTCTCATATAAGCAGGTGGTTAAATAGAAATTCGCTGCTCAGCTGACCAGGTAGGAGCAAACGTATGCCAAAAATGTACACAGAATGAGCTTTTCAGTGAAGAGCAGCCAGGCACATTTTAGCTAGTTTTACTTGTAAGTGGGGTTGGAAACGCTTTTCAGGATCAGTACTGGGCTCAAAACATGCAGCCCTGAGGTCTCTCATGATAGCAGGTGGTTAAATAGAAATTCGCTGCTCAGCTGACCCGGCAGGAGCAAACGTATGCTAAAAATGTACTCAGAATGAGCTTTTCAGTGAATAGCAGCCAGGCACATTTTAGCTAGTTTTACTTGTAAGTGGGGTTGGAAATGCTTTTCAGGCTCAGTACTGGGCTCAAAACATGCAGCCCTGAGGTCTCTCATGATAGCAGGTGGTTAAATAGAAATTCGCTGCTCAGCTGACCCGGCAGGAGCAAACGTATGCTAAAAATGTACTCAGAATGAGCTTTTCAGTGAAGAGAAGCCAGGCACATTTTAGCTAGTTTTACTTGTAAGTGGGGTTGGAAATGCTTTTCAGGCTCAGTACTGGGCTCAAAACATGCAGCCCTGAAGTCTCTCATGAAAGCAGGTGGTTAAATAGAAATTCGCAGCTCAGCTGACCTGGTAGGAGCAAACGTATGCCAAAAATGTACACAGAATGAGCTTTTCAGTGAATAGCAGCCAGGCACATTTTAGCTAGTTTTACTTGTAAGTGGGGTTGGAAACGCTTTTCAGGATCAGTACTGGGCTCAAAACATGCAGCCCTGAGGTCTCTCATGATAGCAGGTTGTTAAATAGAAATTTGCTGCTCAGCTGACCCGGCAGGAGCAAACGTATGCCAAAAATGTTCTCAGAATGAGCTTTTCAGTGAAGAGAAGCCAGGCACATTTTAGCTAGTTTTACTTGTAAGTGGGGTTGGAAACACTTTTCAGGCTCAGTACTGGGCTCAAAACATGCAGCCCTGAGGTCTCTCATGAAAGCAGGTGGTTAAATAGAAATTCGCTGCTCAGCTGACCCGGTAGGAGCAAACGTATGCCAAAAATGTACACAGAATGAGCTTTTCAGTGAAGAGAAGCCAGGCACATTTTAGCTAGTTTTACTTGTAAGTGGGGTTGGAAACGCTTTTCAGGATCAGTACTGGGCTCAAAACATGCAGCCCTGAGGTCCCTCATGAAAGCAAGTGGTTAAATAGAAATTCGCTGCTCAGCTGACCCGGTAGGAGCAAACGTATGCCAAAAATGTACACAGAATGTGCTTTTCAGTGAATAGCAGCCAGGCACTTTTTAGCTAGTTTTACTTGTAAGTGGGGTTGGAAATGCTTTTCAGGCTCAGTACTGGGCTCAAAACATGCAGCCCTGAGGTCTCTCATGATAGCAGGTGGTTAAATAGAAATTTGCTGCTCAGCTGACCCGGCAGGAGCAAACGTATGCTAAAAATGTACTCAGAATGAGCTTTTCAGTGAAGAGAAGCCAGGCACATTTTAGCTAGTTTTACTTGTAAGTGGGGTTGGAAACGCTTTTCAGGATCAGTACTGGGCTCAAAACATGCAGCCCTGAGGTCTCTCATATAAGCAGGTGGTTAAATAGAAATTCGCTGCTCAGCTGACCAGGTAGGAGCAAACGTATGCCAAAAATGTACACAGAATGAGCTTTTCAGTGAATAGCAGCCAGGCACATTTTAGCTAGTTTTACTTGTAAGTGGGGTTGGAAACGCTTTTCAGGATCAGTACTGGGCTCAAAACATGCAGCCCTGAGGTCTCTCATGATAGCAGGTGTTTAAATAGAAATTCGCTGCTCAGCTGACCCGGCAGGAGCAAACGTATGCTTAAAATGTACTCAGAATGAGCTTTTCAGTGAAGAGAAGCCAGGCACATTTTAGCTAGTTTTACTTGTAAATGGGGTTGGAAATGCTTTTCAGGCTCAGTACTGGGCTCAAAACATGCAGCCCTGAGGTCTCTCATGATAGCAGGTGGTTAAATAGAAATTTGCTGCTCAGCTGACCCAGCAGGAGAAAACGTATGCTAAAAATGTTCTCAGAATGAGCTTTTCAGTGAAGAGAAGCCAGGCACATTTTCGCTAGTTTTACTTGTAAGTGGGGTTGGAAACGCTTTTCAGGCTCAGTACTGGGCTCAAAACATGCAGCCCTGAGGTCTCTCATGAAAGCAGGTGGTTAAATAGAAATTCGCTGCTCAGCTGACCCGGTAGGAGCAAACGTATGCCAAAAATGTACACAGAATGAGATTTTTAGTGAAGAGCAGCCAGGCACATTTTAGCTAGTTTTACTTGTAAGTGGGGTTGGAAACGCTTTTCAGGCTCAGTACTGGGCTCAAAACATGCAGCCCTGAGGTCTCTCATGAAAGCAAGAGGTTAAATAAAAATTCGCTGCTCAGCTGACCCGGCAGGAGCAAACGTATGCCAAAAATGTACACAGAATGAGCTATTTAGTGAATAGCAGCCAGGCACATTTTAGCTAGTTTTACTTGTAAGTGGGGTTGGAAACGCTTTTCAGGATCAGTACTGGGCTCAAAACATGCAGCCCTGAGGTCTCTCGTGATAGCAGGTGGTTAAATAGAAATTCGCTGCTCAGCTGACCCGGCAGGAGCAAACGTATGCTAAAAATGTACTCAGAATGAGCTTTTCAGTGAAGAGAAGCCAGGCATATTTTAGCTAGTTTTACTTGTAAGTGGGGTTGAAAATGCTTTTCAGGCTCAGTACTGGGCTCAAAACATGCAGCCCTGAGGTCTCTCATGAAAGCAGGTGGTTAAATAGAAATTCGCTGCTCAGCTGACCCGGTAGGAGCAAACGTATGCCAAAAATGTACACAGAATGAGCTTTTCAGTGAATAGCAGCCAGGCACATTTTAGCTAGTTTTACTTGTAAGTGGGGTTGGAAACGCTTTTCAGGCTCAGTACTGGGCTCAAAACATGCAGCCCTGAGGTCTCGCATGAAAGCAGGTGGTTAAATAGAAATTCGCAGCTCAGCTGACCCGGTAGGAGCAAACGTATGCCAAAAATGTACACAGAATGAGCTTTTCAGTGAAGAGAAGCCAGGCACATTTTAGCTAGTTTTACTTGTAAGTGGGGTTGGAAATGCTTTTCAGGCTCAGTACTGGGCTCAAAACATGCAGCCCTGAGGTCTCTCATGATAGCAGGTGGTTAAATAGAAATTTGCTGCTCAGCTGACCCGGCAGGAGCAAACGTATGCTAAAAATGTTCTCAGAATGAGCTTTTCAGTGAAGAGAAGCCAGGCACATTTTAGCTAGTTTTACTTGTAAGTGGGGTTGGAAATGCTTTTCAGGCTCAGTACTGGGCTCAAAACATGCAGCCCTGAGGTCCCTCATGAAAGCAGGTGGTTAAATAGAAATTCGCTGCTCAGCTGACCCGGTAGGAGCAAACGTATGCCAAAAATGTACACAGAATGAGCTTTTCAGTGAATAGCAGCCCAGCACATTTTAGCTAGTTTTACTTGTAAGTGGGGTTGGAAATGCTTTTCAGGCTCAGTACTGGGCTCAAAACATGCAGCCCTGAGGTCTCTCATGATAGCAGGTGGTTAAATAGAAATTTGCTGCTCAGCTGACCCGGCAGGAGCAAACGTATGCTAAAAATGTACTCAGAATGAGCTTTTCAGTGAAGAGAAGCCAGGCACATTTTACTAGTTTTACTTGTAAGTGGGGTTGGAAACGCTTTTCAGGATCAGTACTGGGCTCAAAACATGCAGCCCTGAGGTCTCTCATGATAGCAGGTGGTTAAATAGAAATTCGCTGCTCAGCTGACCCGGCAGGAGCAAACGTATGCTAAAAATGTACTCAGAATGAGCTTTTCAGTGAAGAGAAGCCAGGCACATTTTAGCCCAGTTTTACTTGTAAGTGGGGTTGGAAATGCTTTTCAGGCTCAGTACTGGGCTCAAAACATGCAGCCCTGAGGTCTCTCATATAAGCAGGTGGTTAAATAGAAATTCGCTGCTCAGCTGACCAGGTAGGAGCAAACGTATGCCAAAAATGTACACAGAATGAGCTTTTCAGTGAAGAGCAGCCAGGCACATTTTAGCTAGTTTTACTTGTAAGTGGGGTTGGAAATGCTTGTCAGGCTCAGTACTGGGCTCAAAACATGCAGCCCTGAGGTCTCTCATGATAGCAGGTGGTTAAATAGAAATTTGCTGCTCAGCTGACCCGGCAGGAGCAAACGTATGCTAAAAATGTACTCAGAATGAGCTTTTCAGTGAAGAGAAGCCAGGCACATTTTAGCTAGTTTTACTTGTAAGTGGGGTTGGAAACGCTTTTCAGGATCAGTACTGGGCTCAAAACATGCAACCCTGAGGTCTCTCATGATAGCAGGTGGTTAAATAGAAATTCGCTGCTCAGCTGACCCGGCAGGAGCAAACGTATGCTAAAAATGTACTCAGAATGAGCTTTTCAGTGAAGAGAAGCCAGGCACATTTTAGCCCAGTTTTACTTGTAAGTGGGGTTGGAAATGCGTTTCAGGCTCAGTACTGGGCTCAAAACATGCAGCCCTGAGGTCTCTCATATAAGCAGGTGGTTAAATAGAAATTCGCTGCTCAGCTGACCAGGTAGGAGCAAACGTATGCCAAAAATGTACACAGAATGAGCTTTTCAGTGAAGAGCAGCCAGGCACATTTTAGCTAGTTTTACTTGTAAGTGGGGTTGGAAACGCTTTTCAGGCTCAGTACTGGGCTCAAAACATGCAGCCCTGAGGTCTCTCATGATAGCAGGTGGTTAAATAGAAATTTGCTGCTCAGCTGACCCGGCAGGAGCAAACGTATGCTAAAAATGTTCTCAGAATGAGCTTTTCAGTGAAGAGAAGCCAGGCACATTTTAGCTAGTTTTACTTGTAAGTGGGGTTGGAAACGCTTTTCAGGCTCAGTACTGGGCTCAAAACATGCAGCCCTGAGGTCTCTCATGAAAGCAGGTGGTTAAATAGAAATTCGCTGCTCAGCTGACCCGGTAGGAGCAAACGTATGCCAAAAATGTACACAGAATGAGCTTTTCAGTGAATAGCAGCCAGGCACATTTTAGCTAGTTTTACTTGTAAGTGGGGTTGGAAACGCTTTTCAGGATCAGTACTGGGCTCAAAACATGCAGCCCTGAGGTCTCTCATGATAGCAGGTGTTTAAATAGAAATTCGCTGCTCAGCTGACCCGGCAGGAGCAAACGTATGCTTGAAATGTACTCAGAATGAGCTTTTCAGTGAAGAGAAGCCAGGCACATTTTAGCTAGTTTTACTTGTAAATGGGGTTGGAAATGCTTTTCAGGCTCAGTACTGGGCTCAAAACATGCAGCCCTGAGGTCTCTCATGAAAGCAGGTGGTTAAATAGAAATTCGCTGCTCAGCTGACCCGGTAGGAGCAAACGTATGCCAAAAATGTACACAGAATGAGATTTTTAGTGAAGAGCAGCCAGGCACATTTTAGCTAGTTTTACTTGTAAGTGGGGTTGGAAACGCTTTTCAGGCTCAGTACTGGGCTCAAAACATGCAGCCCTGAGGTCTCTCATGAAAGCAAGAGGTTAAATAAAAATTCGCTGCTCAGCTGACCCGGCAGGAGCAAACGTATGCCAAAAATGTACACAGAATGAGCTATTTAGTGAATAGCAGCCAGGCACATTTTAGCTAGTTTTACTTGTAAGTGGGGTTGGAAACGCTTTTCAGGATCAGTACTGGGCTCAAAACATGCAGCCCTGAGGTCTCTCGTGATAGCAGGTGGTTAAATAGAAATTCGCTGCTCAGGTGACCCGGCAGGAGCAAACGTATGCTAAAAATGTACTCAGAATGAGCTTTTCAGTGAAGAGAAGCCAGGCATATTTTAGCTAGTTTTACTTGTAAGTGGGGTTGAAAATGCTTTTCAGGCTCAGTACAGGGCTCAAAACATGCAGCCCTGAGGTCTCTCATGAAAGCAGGTGGTTAAATAGAAATTCGCTGCTCAGCTGACCCGGTAGGAGCAAACGTATGCCAAAAATGTACACAGAATGAGCTTTTCAGTGAATAGCAGCCAGGCACATTTTAGCTAGTTTTACTTGTAAGTGGGGTTGGAAATGCTTTTCAGGCTCAGTACTGGGCTCAAAACATGCAGCCCTGAGGTCTCTCATGATAGCAGGTGGTTAAATAGAAATTTGCTGCTCAGCTGACCCGGCAGGAGCAAACGTATGCTAAAAATGTTCTCAGAATGAGCTTTTCAGTGAAGAGAAGCCAGGCACATTTTAGCTAGTTTTACTTGTAAGTGGGGTTGGAAATGCTTTTCAGGCTCAGTACTGGGCTCAAAACATGCAGCCCTGAGGTCCCTCATGAAAGCAGGTGGTTAAATAGAAATTCGCTGCTCAGCTGACCCGGTAGGAGCAAACGTATGCCAAAAATGTACACAGAATGAGCTTTTCAGTGAATAGCAGCCAGGCACATTTTAGCTAGTTTTACTTGTAAGTGGGGTTGGAAATGCTTTTCAGGCTCAGTACTGGGCTCAAAACATGCAGCCCTGAGGTCCCTCATGAAAGCAGGTGGTTAAATAGAAATTCGCTGCTCAGCTGACCCGGTAGGAGCAAACGTATGCCAAAAATGTACACAGAATGAGCTTTTCAGTGAATAGCAGCCAGGCACATTTTAGCTAGTTTTACTTGTAAGTGGGGTTGGAAATGCTTTTCAGGCTCAGTACTGGGCTCAAAACATGCAGCCCTGAGGTCTCTCATGATAGCAGGTGGTTAAATAGAAATTTGCTGCTCAGCTGACCCGGCAGGAGCAAACGTATGCTAAAAATGTACTCAGAATGAGCTTTTCAGTGAAGAGAAGCCAGGCACATTTTACTAGTTTTACTTGTAAGTGGGGTTGGAAACGCTTTTCAGGATCAGTACTGGGCTCAAAACATGCAGCCCTGAGGTCTCTCATGATAGCAGGTGGTTAAATAGAAATTCGCTGCTCAGCTGACCCGGCAGGAGCAAACGTATGCTAAAAATGTACTCAGAATGAGCTTTTCAGTGAAGAGAAGCCAGGCACATTTTAGCCCAGTTTTACTT
The DNA here is from genome assembly GCF_964263255.1 of Lissotriton vulgaris. Classification (NCBI taxonomy): domain Eukaryota; kingdom Metazoa; phylum Chordata; class Amphibia; order Caudata; family Salamandridae; genus Lissotriton; species Lissotriton vulgaris. The sequence goes on along the minus strand of NW_028244755.1, from coordinate 1,239,950 downwards.
GTAAGTGGGGTTGGAAATGCTTTTCAGGCTCAGTACTGGGCTCAAAACATGCAGCCCTGAGGTCTCTCATATAAGCAGGTGGTTAAATAGAAATTCGCTGCTCAGCTGACCAGGTAGGAGCAAACGTATGCCAAAAATGTACACAGAATGAGCTTTTCAGTGAAGAGCAGCCAGGCACATTTTAGCTAGTTTTACTTGTAAGTGGGGTTGGAAATGCTTTTCAGGCTCAGTACTGGGCTCAAAACATGCAGCCCTGAGGTCTCTCATGATAGCAGGTGGTTAAATAGAAATTTGCTGCTCAGCTGACCCGGCAGGAGCAAACGTATGCTAAAAATGTACTCAGAATGAGCTTTTCAGTGAAGAGAAGCCAGGCACATTTTAGCTAGTTTTACTTGTAAGTGGGGTTGGAAACGCTTTTCAGGATCAGTACTGGGCTCAAAACATGCAGCCCTGAGGTCTCTCATGATAGCAGGTGGTTAAATAGAAATTCGCTGCTCAGCTGACCCGGCAGGAGCAAACGTATGCTAAAAATGTACTCAGAATGAGCTTTTCAGTGAAGAGAAGCCAGGCACATTTTAGCCCAGTTTTACTTGTAAGTGGGGTTGGAAATGCTTTTCAGGCTCAGTACTGGGCTCAAAACATGCAGCCCTGAGGTCTCTCATATAAGCAGGTGGTTAAATAGAAATTCGCTGCTCAGCTGACCAGGTAGGAGCAAACGTATGCCAAAAATGTACACAGAATGAGCTTTTCAGTGAAGAGCAGCCAGGCACATTTTAGCTAGTTTTACTTGTAAGTGGGGTTGGAAACGCTTTTCAGGATCAGTACTGGGCTCAAAACATGCAGCTCTGAGGTCTCTCATGATAGCAGGTGGTTAAATAGAAATTCGCTGCTCAGCTGACCCGGCAGGAGCAAACGTATGCTAAAAATGTACTCAGAATGAGCTTTTCAGTGAATAGCAGCCAGGCACATTTTAGCTAGTTTTCCTTGTAAGTGGGGTTGGAAATGCTTTTCAGGCTCAGTACTGGGCTCAAAACATGCAGCCCTGAGGTCTCTCATGAAAGCAGGTGGTTAAATAGAAATTCGCTGCTCAGCTGACCCGGTAGGAGCAAACGTATGCCAAAAATGTACACAGAATGAGCTTTTCAGTGAATAGCAGCCAGGCACATTTTAGCTAGTTTTACTTGTAAGTGGGGTTGGAAACGCTTTTCAGGATCAGTACTGGGCTCAAAACATGCAGCCCTGAGGTCTCTCATGATAGCAGGTGGTTAAATAGAAATTTGCTGCTCAGCTGACCCGGCAGGAGCAAACGTATGCTAAAAATGTTCTCAGAATGAGCTTTTCAGTGAAGAGAAGCCAGGCACATTTTAGCTAGTTTTACTTGTAAGTGGGGTTGGAAACACTTTTCAGGCTCAGTACTGGGCTCAAAACATGCAGCCCTGAGGTCTCTCATGAAAGCAGGTGGTTAAATAGAAATTCGCTGCTCAGCTGACCCGGTAGGAATAAACGTATGCCAAAAATGTACACAGAATGACCTTTTCAGTGAATAGCAGCCAGGCACATTTTAGCTAGTTTTACTTGTAAGTGGGGTTGGAAACACTTTTCAGGATCAGTACTGGGCTCAAAACATGCAGCCCTGAGGTCTTTCATGATAGCAGGTGTTTAAATTGAAATTCGCTGCTCAGCTGACCCGGCAGGAGCAAACGTATGCTTAAAATGTACTCAGAATGAGCTTTTCAGTGAAGAGAAGCCAGGCACATTTTAGCTAGTTTTACTTGTAAATGGGGTTGGAAATGCTTTTCAGGCTCAGTACTGGGCTCAAAACATGCAGCCCTGAGGTCTCTCATGAAAGCAGGTGGTTAAATAGAAATTCGCTGCTCAGCTGACCCGGTAGGAGCAAACGTATGCCAAAAATGAACACAGAATGAGATTTTTAGTGAAGAGCAGCCAGGCACATTTTAGCTAGTTTTACTTGTAAGTGGGGTTGGAAACGCTTTTCAGGCTCAGTACTGGGCTCAAAACATGCAGCCCTGAGGTCTCTCATGAAAGCAAGAGGTTAAATAAAAATTCACTGCTCAGCTGACCCGGCAGGAGCAAACGTATGCCAAAAAATGTACACAGAATGAGCTATTTAGTGAATAGCAGCCAGGCACATTTTAGCTAGTTTTACTTGTAAGTGGGGTTGGAAACGCTTTTCAGGATCAGTACTGGGCTCAAAACATGCAGCCCTGAGGTCTCTCGTGATAGCAGGTGGTTAAATAGAAATTCGCTGCTCAGCTGACCCGGCAGGAGCAAACGTATGCTAAAAATGTACTCAGAATGAGCTTTTCAGTGAAGAGAAGCCAGGCATATTTTTGCTAGTTTTACTTGTAAGTGGGGTTGAAAATGCTTTTCAGGCTCAGTACTGGGCTCAAAACATGCAGCCCTGAGGTCTCTCATGAAAGCAGGTGGTTAAATAGAAATTCGCTGGTCAGCTGACCCGGTAGGAGCAAACGTATGCCAAAAATGTACACAGAATGAGCTTTTCAGTGAATAGCAGCCAGGCACATTTTAGCTAGTTTTACTTGTAAGTGGGGTTGGAAACGCTTTTCAGGATCAGTACTGGGCTCAAAACATGCAGCCCTGAGGTCTCTCGTGATAGCAGGTGGTTAAATAGAAATTCGCTGCTCAGCTGACCCGGCAGGAGCAAACGTATGCTAAAAATGTACTCAGAATGAGCTTTTCAGTGAAGAGAAGCCAGGCATATTTTCGCTAGTTTTACTTGTAAGTGGGGTTGAAAATGCTTTTCAGGCTCAGTACTGGGCTCAAAACATGCAGCCCTGAGGTCTCTCATGAAAGCAGGTGGTTAAATAGAAATTCGCTGGTCAGCTGACCCGGTAGGAGCAAACGTATGCCAAAAATGTACACAGAATGAGCTTTTCAGTGAATAGCAGCCAGGCACATTTTAGCTAGTTTTACTTGTAAGTGGGGTTGGAAACGCTTTTCAGGCTCAGTACTGGGCTCAAAACATGCAGCCCTGAGGTCTCGCATGAAAGCAGGTGGTTAAATAGAAATTCGCAGCTCAGCTGACCCGGTAGGAGCAAACGTATGCCAAAAATGTACACAGAATGAGCTTTTCAGTGAAGAGAAGCCAGGCACATTTTAGCTAGTTTTACTTGTAAGTGGGGTTGGAAATGCTTTTCAGGCTCAGTACTGGGCTCAAAACATGCAGCCCTGAGGTCCCTCATGAAAGCAGGTGGTTAAATAGAAATTCGCTGCTCAGCTGACCCGGTAGGAGCAAACGTATGCCAAAAATGTACACAGAATGAGCTTTTCAGTGAATAGCAGCCAGGCACATTTTAGCTAGTTTTACTTGTAAGTGGGGTTGGAAATGCTTTTCAGGCTCAGTACTGGGCTCAAAACATGCAGCCCTGAGGTCTCTCATGAAAGCAGGTGGTTAAATAGAAATTCGCTGCTCAGCTGACCCGGTAGGAGCAAACGTATGCCAAAAATGTACACAGAATGAGCTTTTCAGTGAATAGCAGCCAGGCACATTTTAGCTAGTTTTACTTGTAAGTGGGGTTGGAAACGCTTTTCAGGATCAGTACTGGGCTCAAAACATGCAGCCCTGAGGTCTCTCATGATAGCAGGTGGTTAAATAGAAATTTGCTGCTCAGCTGACCCGGCAGGAGCAAACGTATGCTAAAAATGTTCTCAGAATGAGATTTTCAGTGAAGAGAAGCCAGGCACATAATAGCTAGTTTTACTTGTAAGTGGGGTTGGAAACGCTTTTCAGGCTCAGTACTGGGCTCAAAACATGCAGCCCTGAGGTCTCTCATGAAAGCAGGTGGTTAAATAGAAATTCGCTGCTCAGCTGACCCGGTAGGAGCAAACGTATGCCAAAAATGTACACAGAATGAGCTTTTCAGTGAATAGCAGCCAGGCACATTTTAGCTAGTTTTACTTGTAAGTGGGGTTGGAAACGCTTTTCAGGCTCAGTACTGGGCTCAAAACATGCAGCCCTGAGGTCTCTCATGAAAGCAAGAGGTTAAATAAAAATTCGCTGCTCAGCTGACCCGGCAGGAGCAAACGTATGCTTAAAATGTACTCAGAATGAGCTTTTCAGTGAAGAGAAGCCAGGCACATTTTAGCTAGTTTTACTTGTAAGTGGGGTTGGAAATGCTTTTCAGGCTCAGTACTGGGCTCAAAACATGCAGCCCTGAGGTCTCTCATGATAGCAGGTGGTTAAATAGAAATTTGCTGCTCAGCTGACCCGGCAGGAGCAAACGTATGCTAAAAATGTTCTCAGAATGAGCTTTTCAGTGAAGAGAAGCCAGGCACATTTTAGCTAGTTTTACTTGTAAGTGGGGTTGGAAATGCTTTTCAGGCTCAGTACTGGGCTCAAAACATGCAGCCCTGAGGTCTCTCATGAAAGCAGGTGGTTAAATAGAAATTCGCTGCTCAGCTGACCCGGTAGGAGCAAACGTATGCAAAAAATGTACACAGAATGAGCTTTTCAGTGAATAGCAGCCAGGCACATTTTAGCTAGTTTTACTTGTAAGTGGGGTTGGAAATGCTTTTCAGGCTCAGTACTGGGCTCAAAACATGCAGCCCTGAGGTCTCTCATGATAGCAGGTGGTTAAATAGAAATTTGCTGCTCAGCTGACCCGGCAGGAGCAAACGTATGCTAAAAATGTACTCAGAATGAGCTTTTCAGTGAAGAGAAGCCAGGCACATTTTACTAGTTTTACTTGTAAGTGGGGTTGGAAACGCTTTTCAGGATCAGTACTGGGCTCAAAACATGCAGCCCTGAGGTCTCTCATGATAGCAGGTGGTTAAATAGAAATTCGCTGCTCAGCTGACCCGGCAGGAGCAAACGTATGCTAAAAATGTACTCAGAATGAGCTTTTCAGTGAAGAGAAGCCAGGCACATTTTAGCCCAGTTTTACTTGTAAGTGGGGTTGGAAATGCTTTTCAGGCTCAGTACTGGGCTCAAAACATGCAGCCCTGAGGTCTCTCATGAAAGCAGGTGGTTAAATAGAAATTTGCTGCTCAGCTGATCCGGTAGGAGCAAACGTATGCCAAAAATGTACACAGAATGAGCTTTTCAGTGAATAGCAGCCAGGCACATTTTAGCTAGTTTTACTTGTAAGTGGGGTTGGAAATGCTTTTCAGGCTCAGTACTGGGCTCAAAACATGCAGCCCTGAGGTCTCTCATGATAGCAGGTGGTTAAATAGAAATTTGCTGCTCAGCTGACCCGGCAGGAGCAAACGTATGCTAAAAATGTTCTCAGAATGAGCTTTTCAGTGAAGAGAAGCCAGGCACATTTTAGCTAGTTTTACTTGTAAGTGGGGTTGGAAATGCTTTTCAGGCTCAGTACTGGGCTCAAAACATGCAGCCCTGAAGTCTCTCATGAAAGCAGGTGGTTAAATAGAAATTCGAAGCTCAGCTGACCTGGTAGGAGCAAACGTATGCCAAAAATGTACACAGAATGAGCTTTTCAGTGAATAGCAGCCAGGCACATTTTAGCTAGTTTTACTTGCAAGTGGGGTTGGAAACGCTTTTCAGGATCAGTACTGGGCTCAAAACATGCAGCCCTGAGGTCTCTCATATAAGCAGGTGGTTAAATAGAAATTTGCTGCTCAGCTGACCCGGCAGGAGCAAACGTATGCCAAAAATGTTCTCAGAATGAGCTTTTCAGTGAAGAGAAGCCAGGCACATTTTAGCTAGTTTTACTTGTAAGTGGGGTTGGAAACACTTTTCAGGCTCAGTACTGGGCTCAAAACATGCAGCCCTGAGGTCTCTCATGAAAGCAGGTGGTTAAATAGAAATTCGCTGCTCAGCTGACCCGGTAGGAGCAAACGTATGCCAAAAATGTACACAGAATGAGCTTTTCAGTGAAGAGAAGCCAGGCACATTTTAGCTAGTTTTACTTGTAAGTGGGGTTGGAAACGCTTTTCAGGATCAGTACTGGGCTCAAAACATGCAGCCCTGAGGTCCCTCATGAAAGCAGGTGGTTAAATAGAAATTCGCTGCTCAGCTGACCCGGTAGGAGCAAACGTATGCCAAAAATGTACACAGAATGTGCTTTTCAGTGAATAGCAGCCAGGCACATTTTAGCTAGTTTTACTTGTAAGTGGGGTTGGAAATGCTTTTCAGGCTCAGTACTGGGCTCAAAACATGCAGCCCTGAGGTCTCTCATGATAGCAGGTGGTTAAATAGAAATTTGCTGCTCAGCTGACCCGGCAGGAGCAAACGTATGCTAAAAATGTACTCAGAATGAGCTTTTCAGTGAAGAGAAGCCAGGCACATTTTAGCTAGTTTTACTTGTAAGTGGGGTTGGAAACGCTTTTCAGGATCAGTACTGGGCTCAAAACATGCAGCCCTGAGGTCTCTCATGATAGCAGGTGGTTAAATAGAAATTCGCTGCTCAGCTGACCCGGCAGGAGCAAACGTATGCTAAAAATGTACTCAGAATGAGCTTTTCAGTGAAGAGAAGCCAGGCACATTTTAGCCCAGTTTTACTTGTAAGTGGGGTTGGAAATGCTTTTCAGGCTCAGTACTGGGCTCAAAACATGCAGCCCTGAGGTCTCTCATATAAGCAGGAGGTTAAATAGAAATTCGCTGCTCAGCTGACCAGGTAGGAGCAAACGTATGCCAAAAATGTACACAGAATGAGCTTTTCAGTGAAGAGCAGCCAGGCACATTTTAGCTAGTTTTACTTGTAAGTGGGGTTGGAAACGCTTTTCAGGATCAGTACTGGGCTCAAAACATGCAGCTCTGAGGTCTCTCATGATAGCAGGTGGTTAAATAGAAATTCGCTGCTCAGCTGACCCGGCAGGAGCAAACGTATGCTAAAAATGTACTCAGAATGAGCTTTTCAGTGAATAGCAGCCAGGCACATTTTAGCTAGTTTTACTTGTAAGTGGGGTTGGAAATGCTTTTCAGGCTCAGTACTGGGCTCAAAACATGCAGCCCTGAGGTCTCTCATGAAAGCAGGTGGTTAAATAGAAATTCGCTGCTCAGCTGACCCGGTAGGACCAAACGTATGCCAAAAATGTACACAGAATGAGCTTTTCAGTGAATAGCAGCCAGGCACATTTTAGCTAGTTTTACTTGTAAGTGGGGTTGGAAACGCTTTTCAGGATCAGTACTGGGCTCAAAACATGCAGCCCTGAGGTCTCTCATGATAGCAGGTGGTTAAATAGAAATTTGCTGCTCAGCTGACCCGGCAGGAGCAAACGTATGCTAAAAATGTTCTCAGAATGAGCTTTTCAGTGAAGAGAAGCCAGGCACATTTTAGCTAGTTTTACTTGTAAGTGGGGTTGGAAACGCTTTTCAGGCTCAGTACTGGGCTCAAAACATGCAGCCCTGAGGTCTCGCATGATAGCAGGTGGTTAAATAGAAATTCGCTGCTCAGCTGACCCGGCAGGAGCAAACGTATGCTAAAAATGTTCTCAGAATGAGCTTTTCAGTGAAGAGAAGCCAGGCACATTTTAGCTAGTTTTACTTGTAAGTGGGGTTGGAAATGCTTTTCAGGCTCAGTACTGGGCTCAAAACATGCAGCCCTGAGGTCCCTCATGAAAGCAGGTGGTTAAATAGAAATTCGCTGCTCAGCTGACCCGGTAGGAGCAAACGTATGCCAAAAATGTACACAGAATGAGCTTTTCAGTGAATAGCAGCCAGGCACATTTTAGCTAGTTTTACTTGTAAGTGGGGTTGGAAATGCTTTTCAGGCTCAGTACTGGGCTCAAAACATGCAGCCCTGAGGTCTCTCATGATAGCAGGTGGTTAAATAGAAATTTGCTGCTCAGCTGACCCGGCAGGAGCAAACGTATGCTAAAAATGTACTCAGAATGAGCTTTTCAGTGAAGAGAAGCCAGGCACATTTTACTAGTTTTACTTGTAAGTGGGGTTGGAAACGCTTTTCAGGATCAGTACTGGGCTCAAAACATGCAGCCCTGAGGTCTCTCATGATAGCAGGTGGTTAAATAGAAATTCGCTGCTCAGCTGACCCGGCAGGAGCAAACGTATGCTAAAAATGTACTCAGAATGAGCTTTTCAGTGAAGAGAAGCCAGGCACATTTTAGCCCAGTTTTACTTGTAAGTGGGGTTGGAAATGCTTTTCAGGCTCAGTACTGGGCTCAAAACATGCAGCCCTGAGGTCTCTCATATAAGCAGGTGGTTAAATAGAAATTCGCTGCTCAGCTGACCAGGTAGGAGCAAACGTATGCCAAAAATGTACACAGAATGAGCTTTTCAGTGAAGAGCAGCCAGGCACATTTTAGCTAGTTTTACTTGTAAGTGGGGTTGGAAACGCTTTTCAGGCTCAGAACTGGGCTCAAAACATGCAGCCCTGAGGTCTCTCATGATAGCAGGTGGTTAAATAGAAATTCGCTGCTCAGCTGACCCTGCAGGAGCAAACGTATGCTAAAAATGTACTCAGAATGAGCTTTTCAGTGAAGAGAAGCCAGGCACATTTTAGCTAGTTTTACTTGTAAGTGGGGTTGGAAACGCTTTTCAGGATCAGTACTGGGCTCAAAACATGCAACCCTGAGGTCTCTCATGATAGCAGGTGGTTAAATAGAAATTCGCTGCTCAGCTGACCCAGCAGGAGCAAACGTATGCTAAAAATGTACTCAGAATGAGCTTTTCAGTGAAGAGAAGCCAGGCACATTTTAGCTACTTTTACTTGTAAGTGGGGTTGGAAATGCTTTTCAGGCTCAGTACTGGGCTCAAAACATGCAGCCCTGAGGTCTCTCATGAAAGCAGGTGGTTAAATAGAAATTCGCTGCTCAGCTGACCCGGTAGGAGCAAACGTATGCCAAAAATGTACACAGAATGAGCTTTTCAGTGAATAGCAGCCAGGCACATTTTAGCTAGTTTTACTTGTAAGTGGGGTTGGAAATGCTTTTCAGGCTCAGTACTGGGCTCAAAACATGCAGCCCTGAAGTCTCTCATGAAAGCAGGTGGTTAAATAGAAATTCGCAGCTCAGCTGACCTGGTAGGAGCAAACGTATGCCAAAAATGTACACAGAATGAGCTTTTCAGTGAATAGCAGCCAGGCACATTTTAGCTAGTTTTACTTGTAAGTGGGGTTGGAAACGCTTTTCAGGATCAGTACTGGGCTCAAAACATGCAGCCCTGAGGTCTCTCATGATAGCAGGTGGTTAAATAGAAATTTGCTGCTCAGCTGACCCGGCAGGAGCAAACGTATGCCAAAAATGTTCTCAGAATGAGCTTTTCAGTGAAGAGAAGCCAGGCACATTTTAGCTAGTTTTACTTGTAAGTGGGGTTGGAAACACTTTTCAGGCTCAGTACTGGGCTCAAAACATGCAGCCCTGAGGTCTCTCATGAAAGCAGGTGGTTAAATAGAAATTCGCTGCTCAGCTGACCCGGTAGGAGCAAACGTATGCCAAAAATGTACACAGAATGAGCTTTTCAGTGAAGAGAAGCCAGGCACATTTTAGCTAGTTTTTACTTGTAAGTGGGGTTGGAAACGCTTTTCAGGATCAGTACTGGGCTCAAAACATGCAGCCCTGAGGTCCCTCATGAAAGCAGGTGGTTAAATAGAAATTCGCTGCTCAGCTGACCCGGTAGGAGCAAACGTATGCCAAAAATGTACACAGAATGTGCTTTTCAGTGAATAGCAGCCAGGCACATTTTAGCTAGTTTTACTTGTAAGTGGGGTTGGAAATGCTTTTCAGGCTCAGTACTGGGCTCAAAACATGCAGCCCTGAGGTCTCTCATGATAGCAGGTGGTTAAATAGAAATTTGCTGCTCAGCTGACCCGGCAGGAGCAAACGTATGCTAAAAATGTACTCAGAATGAGCTTTTCAGTGAAGAGAAGCCAGGCACATTTTAGCTAGTTTTACTTGTAAGTGGGGTTGGAAACGCTTTTCAGGATCAGTACTGGGCTCAAAACATGCAGCCCTGAGGTCCCTCATGAAAGCAGGTGGTTAAATAGAAATTCGCTGCTCAGCTGACCGGTAGGAGCAAACGTATGCCAAAAATGTACACAGAATGTGCTTTTCAGTGAATAGCAGCCAGGCACATTTTAGCTAGTTTTACTTGTAAGTGGGGTTGGAAATGCTTTTCAGGCTCAGTACTGGGCTCAAAACATGCAGCCCTGAGGTCTCTCATGATAGCAGGTGGTTAAATAGAAATTTGCTGCTCAGCTGACCCGGCAGGAGCAAACGTATGCCAAAAATGTACACAGAATGAGCTTTTCAGTGAATAGCAGCCAGGCACATTTTAGCTAGTTTTACTTGTAAGTGGGGTTGGAAACGCTTTTCAGGATCAGTACTGGGCTCAAAACATGCAGCCCTGAGGTCTCTCATGATAGCAGGTGTTTAAATAGAAATTCGCTGCTCAGTTGACCCGGCAGGAGCAAACGTATGCTTAAAATGTACTCAGAATGAGCTTTTCAGTGAAGAGAAGCCAGGCACATTTTAGCTAGTTTTACTTGTAAATGGGGTTGGAAATGCTTTTCAGGCTCAGTACTGGGCTCAAAACATGCAGCCCTGAGGTCTCTCATGAAAGCAGGTGGTTAAATAGAAATTCGCTGCTCAGCTGACCCGGTAGGAGCAAACGTATGCCAAAAATGTACACAGAATGAGATTTTTAGTGAAGAGCAGCCAGGCACATTTTAGCTAGTTTTACTTGTAAGTGGGGTTGGAAACGCTTTTCAGGCTCAGTACTGGGCTCAAAACATGCAGCCCTGAGGTCTCTCATGAAAGCAAGAGGTTAAATAAAAATTCGCTGCTCAGCTGACCCGGCAGGAGCAAACGTATGCCAAAAATGTACACAGAATGAGCTTTTCAGTGAATAGCAGCCAGGCACATTTTAGCTAGTTTTACTTGTAAGTGGGGTTGGAAATGCTTTTCAGGATCAGTACTGGGCTCAAAACATGCAGCCCTGAGGTCTCTCGTGATAGCAGGTGGTTAAATAGAAATTCGCTGCTCAGCTGACCCGGCAGGAGCAAACGTATGCTAAAAATGTACTCAGAATGAGCTTTTCAGTGAAGAGAAGCCAGGCATATTTTAGCTAGTTTTACTTGTAAGTGGGGTTGGAAACGCTTTTCAGGATCAGTACTGGGCTCAAAACATGCAGCCCTGAGGTCTCTCATGATAGCAGGTGGTTAAATAGAAATTCGCTGCTCAGCTGACCCGGCAGGAGCAAACGTATGCTAAAAATGTACTCAGAATGAGCTTTTCAGTGAAGAGAAGCCAGGCACATTTTAGCCCAGTTTTACTTGTAAGTGGGGTTGGAAATGCTTTTCAGGCTCAGTACTGGGCTCAAAACATGCAGCCCTGAGGTCTCTCATATAAGCAGGTGGTTAAATAGAAATTCGCTGCTCAGCTGACCAGGTAGGAGCAAACGTATGCCAAAAATGTACACAGAATGAGCTTTTCAGTGAAGAGCAGCCAGGCACATTTTAGCTAGTTTTACTTGTAAGTGGGGTTGGAAACGCTTTTCAGGATCAGTACTGGGCTCAAAACATGCAGCTCTGAGGTCTCTCATGATAGCAGGTGGTTAAATAGAAATTCGCTGCTCAGCTGACCCGGCAGGAGCAAACGTATGCCAAAAATGTACACAGAATGAGCTTTTCAGTGAATAGCAGCCAGGCACATTTTAGCTAGTTTTACTTGTAAGTGGGGTTGGAAACGCTTTTCAGGATCAGTACTGGGCTCAAAACATGCAGCCCTGAGGTCTCTCATGATAGCAGGTGGTTAAATAGAAATTTGCTGCTCAGCTGACCCGGCAGGAGCAAACGTATGCTAAAAATGTTCTCAGAATGAGCTTTTCAGTGAAGAGAAGCCAGGCACATTTGAGCTAGTTTTACTTGTAAGTGGGGTTGGAAACTCTTTTCAGGCTCGGTACTGGGCTCAAAACATGCAGCCCTGAGGTCTCTCATGAAAGCAGGTGGTTAAATAGAAATTCGCTGCTCAGCTGACCCGGTAGGAGCAAACGTATGCCAAAAATGTACACAGAATGAGCTTTTCAGTGAATAGCAGCCAGGCACATTTTAGCTAGTTTTACTTGTAAGTGGGGTTGGAAATGCTTTTCAGGCTCAGTACTGGGCTCAAAACATGCAGCCCTGAGGTCTCTCATGATAGCAGGTGGTTAAATAGAAATTTGCTGCTCAGCTGACCCGGCAGGAGCAAACATATGCTAAAAATGTACTCAGAATGAGCTTTTCAGTGAAGAGAAGCCAGGCACATTTTAGCCCAGTTTTACTTGTAAGTGGGGTTGGAAATGCTTTTCAGGCTCAGTACTGGGCTCAAAACATGCAGCCCTGAGGTCTCTCATATAAGCAGGTGGTTAAATAGAAATTCGCTGCTCAGCTGACCAGGTAGGAGCAAACGTATGCCAAAAATGTACACAGAATGAGCTTTTCAGTGAAGAGCAGCCAGGCACATTTTAGCTAGTTTTACTTGTAAGTGGGGTTGGAAACGCTTTTCAGGCTCAGAACTGGGCTCAAAACATGCAGCCCTGAGGTCTCTCATGATAGCAGGTGGTTAAATAGAAATTCGCTGCTCAGCTGACCCTGCAGGAGCAAACGTATGCTAAAAATGTACTCAGAATGAGCTTTTCAGTGAAGAGAAGCCAGGCACATTTTAGCTAGTTTTACTTGTAAGTGGGGTTGGAAACGCTTTTCAGGATCAGTACTGGGCTCAAAACATGCAACCCTGAGGTCTCTCATGATAGCAGGTGGTTAAATAGAAATTCGCTGCTCAGCTGACCCAGCAGGAGCAAACGTATGCTAAAAATGTACTCAGAATGAGCTTTTCAGTGAAGAGAAGCCAGGTACATTTTAGCTACTTTTACTTGTAAGTGGGGTTGGAAATGCTTTTCAGGCTCAGTACTGGGCTCAAAACATGCAGCCCTGAGGTCTCTCATGAAAGCAGGTGGTTAAATAGAAATTCGCTGCTCAGCTGACCCGGTAGGAGCAAACGTATGCCAAAAATGTACACAGAATGAGCTTTTCAGTGAATAGCAGCCAGGCACATTTTAGCTAGTTTTACTTGTAAGTGGGGTTGGAAATGCTTTTCAGGCTCAGTACTGGGCTCAAAACATGCAGCCCTGAAGTCTCTCATGAAAGCAGGTGGTTAAATAGAAATTCGCAGCTCGGCTGACCTGGTAGGAGCAAACGTATGCCAAAAATGTACACAGAATGAGCTTTTCAGTGAATAGCAGCCAGGCACATTTTAGCTAGTTTTACTTGTAAGTGGGGTTGGAAACGCTTTTCAGGATCAGTACTGGGCTCAAAACATGCAGCCCTGAGGTCTCTCATGATAGCAGGTGGTTAAATAGAAATTTGCTGCTCAGCTGACCCGGCAGGAGCAAACGTATGCCAAACATGTTCTCAGAATGAGCTTTTCAGTGAAGAGAAGCCAGGCACATTTTAGCTAGTTTTACTTGTAAGTGGGGTTGGAAACACTTTTCAGGCTCAGTACTGGGCTCAAAACATGCAGCCCTGAGGTCTCTCATGAAAGCAGGTGGTTAAATAGAAATTCGCTGCTCAGCTGACCCGGTAGGAGCAAACATATGCCAAAAATGTACACATAATGAGCTTTTCAGTGAAGAGAAGCCAGGCACATTTTAGCTAGTTTTACTTGTAAGTGGGGTTGGAAACGCTTTTCAGGATCAGTACTGGGCTCAAAACATGCAGCCCTGAGGTCCCTCATGAAAGCAGGTGGTTAAATAGAAATTCGCTGCTCAGCTGACCCGGTAGGAGCAAACGTATGCCAAAAATGTACACAGAATGTGCTTTTCAGTGAATAGCAGCCAGGCACATTTTAGCTAGTTTTACTTGTAAGTGGGGTTGGAAATGCTTTTCAGGCTCAGTACTGGGCTCAAAACATGCAGCCCTGAGGTCTCTCATGATAGCAGGTGGTTAAATAGAAATTTGCTGCTCAGCTGACCCGGCAGGAGCAAACGTATGCTAAAAATGTACTCAGAAAGAGCTTTTCAGTGAAGAGAAGCCAGGCACATTTTAGCTAGTTTTACTTGTAAGTGGGGTTGGAAACGCTTTTCAGGATCAGTACTGGGCTCAAAACATGCAGCCCTGAGGTCTCTCATGATAGCAGGTGGTTAAATAGAAATTCGCTGCTCAGCTGACCCGGCAGGAGCAAACGTATGCTAAAAATGTACTCAGAATGAGCTTTTCAGTGAAGAGAAGCCAGGCACATTTTAGCCCAGTTTTACTTGTAAGTGGGGTTGGAAATGCTTTTCAGGCTCAGTACTGGGCTCAAAACATGCAGCCCTGAGGTCTCTCATATAAGCAGGTGGTTAAATAGAAATTCGCTGCTCAGCTGACCAGGTAGGAGCAAATGTATGCCAAAAATGTACACAGAATGAGCTTTTCAGTGAAGAGCAGCCAGGCACATTTTAGCTAGTTTTACTTGTAAGTGGGGTTGGAAACGCTTTTCAGGATCAGTACTGGGCTCAACACATGCAGCTCTGAGGTCTCTCATGATAGCAGGTGGTTAAATAGAAATTCGCTGCTCAGCTGACCCGGCAGGAGCAAACGTATGCTAAAAATGTACTCAGAATGAGCTTTTCAGTGAATAGCAGCCAGGCACATTTTAGCTAGTTTTACTTGTAAGTGGGGTTGGAAATGCTTTTCAGGCTCAGTACTGGGCTCAAAACATGCAGCCCTGAGGTCTCTCATGAAAGCAGGTGGTTAAATAGAAATTCGCTGCTCAGCTGACCCGGTAGGAGCAAACGTATGCCAAAAATGTACACAGAATGAGCTTTTCAGTGAATAGCAGCCAGGCACATTTTAGCTATTTTTACTTGTAAGTGGGGTTGGAAACGCTTTTCAGGATCAGTACTGGGCTCAAAACATGCAGCCCTGAGGTCTCTCATGATAGCAGGTGGTTAAATAGAAATTTGCTGCTCAGCTGACCCGGCAGGAGCAAACGTATGCTAAAAATGTTCTCAGAATGAGCTTTTCAGTGAAGAGAAGCCAGGCACATTTTAGCTAGTTTTACTTGTAAGTGGGGTTGGAAACGCTTTTCAGGCTCAGTACTGGGCTCAAAACATGCAGCCCTGAGGTCTCTCATGAAAGCAGGTGGTTAAATAGAAATTCGCTGCTCAGCTGACCCGGTAGGAGCAAACGTATGCCAAAAATGTACACAGAATGAGCTTTTCAGTGAATAGCAGCCAGGCACATTTTAGCTAGTTTTACTTGTAAGTGGGGTTGGAAACGCTTTTCAGGATCAGTACTGGGCTCAAAACATGCAGCCCTGAGGTCTCTCATGATAGCAGGTGTTTAAATAGAAATTCGCTGCTCAGCTGACCCGGCAGGAGCAAACGTATGCTTAAAATGTACTCAGAATGAGCTTTTCAGTGAAGAGAAGCCAGGCACATTTTAGCTAGTTTTACTTGTAAATGGGGTTGGAAATGCTTTCCAGGCTCAGTACTGGGCTCAAAACATGCAGCCCTGAGGTCTCTCATGAAAGCAGGTGGTTAAATAGAAATTCGCTGCTCAGCTGACCCGGTAGGAGCAAACGTATGCCAAAAATGTACACAGAATGAGATTTTTAGTGAAGAGCAGCCAGGCACATTTTAGCTAGTTTTACTTGTAAGTGGGGTTGGAAACGCTTTTCAGGCTCAGTACTGGGCTCAAAACATGCAGCCCTGAGGTCTCTCATGAAAGCAAGAGGTTAAATAAAAATTCGCTGCTCAGCTGACCCGGCAGGAGCAAACGTATGCCAAAAATGTACACAGAATGAGCTTTTCAGTGAATAGCAGCCAGGCACATTTTAGCTAGTTTTACTTGTAAGTGGGGTTGGAAATGCTTTTCAGGATCAGTACTGGGCTCAAAACATGCAGCCCTGAGGTCTCTCGTGATAGCAGGTGGTTAAATAGAAATTCGCTGCTCAGCTGACCCGGCAGGAGCAAACGTATGCTAAAAATGTACTCAGAATGAGCTTTTCAGTGAAGAGAAGCCAGGCATATTTTAGCTAGTTTTACTTGTAAGTGGGGTTGGAAACGCTTTTCAGGATCAGTACTGGGCTCAAAACATGCAGCCCTGAGGTCTCTCATGATAGCAGGTGGTTAAATAGAAATTCGCTGCTCAGCTGACCCGGCAGGAGCAAACGTATGCTAAAAATGTACTCAGAATGAGCTTTTCAGTGAAGAGAAGCCAGGCACATTTTAGCTAGTTTTACTTGTAAGTGGGGTTGGAAACGCTTTTCAGGATCAGTACTGGGCTCAAAACATGCAGCCCTGAGGTCCCTCATGAAAGCAGGTGGTTAAATAGAAATTCGCTGCTCAGCTGACCCGGTAGGAGCAAACGTATGCCAAAAATGTACACAGAATGTGCTTTTCAGTGAATAGCAGCCAGGCACATTTTAGCTAGTTTTACTTGTAAGTGGGGTTGGAAATGCTTTTCAGGCTCAGTACTGGGCTCAAAACATGCAGCCCTGAGGTCTCTCATGATAGCAGGTGGTTAAATAGAAATTTGCTGCTCAGCTGACCCGGCAGGAGCAAACGTATGCCAAAAATGTACACAGAATGAGCTTTTCAGTGAATAGCAGCCAGGCACATTTTAGCTAGTTTTACTTGTAAGTGGGGTTGGAAACGCTTTTCAGGATCAGTACTGGGCTCAAAACATGCAGCCCTGAGGTCTCTCATGATAGCAGGTGTTTAAATAGAAATTCGCTGCTCAGCTGACCCGGCAGGAGCAAACGTATGCTTAAAATGTACTCAGAATGAGCTTTTCAGTGAAGAGAAGCCAGGCACATTTTAGCTAGTTTTACTTGTAAATGGGGTTGGAAATGCTTTTCAGGCTCAGTACTGGGCTCAAAACATGCAGCCCTGAGGTCTCTCATGAAAGCAGGTGGTTAAATAGAAATTCGCTGCTCAGCTGACCCGGTAGGAGCAAACGTATGCCAAAAATGTACACAGAATGAGATTTTTAGTGAAGAGCAGCCAGGCACATTTTAGCTAGTTTTACTTGTAAGTGGGGTTGGAAACGCTTTTCAGGCTCAGTACTGGGCTCAAAACATGCAGCCCTGAGGTCTCTCATGAAAGCAAGAGGTTAAATAAAAATTCGCTGCTCAGCTGACCCGGCAGGAGCAAACGTATGCCAAAAATGTACACAGAATGAGCTTTTCAGTGAATAGCAGCCAGGCACATTTTAGCTAGTTTTACTTGTAAGTGGGGTTGGAAATGCTTTTCAGGATCAGTACTGGGCTCAAAACATGCAGCCCTGAGGTCTCTCGTGATAGCAGGTGGTTAAATAGAAATTCGCTGCTCAGCTGACCCGGCAGGAGCAAACGTATGCTAAAAATGTACTCAGAATGAGCTTTTCAGTGAAGAGAAGCCAGGCATATTTTAGCTAGTTTTACTTGTAAGTGGGGTTGGAAACGCTTTTCAGGATCAGTACTGGGCTCAAAACATGCAGCCCTGAGGTCTCTCATGATAGCAGGTGGTTAAATAGAAATTCGCTGCTCAGCTGACCCGGCAGGAGCAAACGTATGCTAAAAATGTACTCAGAATGAGCTTTTCAGTGAAGAGAAGCCAGGCACATTTTAGCCCAGTTTTACTTGTAAGTGGGGTTGGAAATGCTTTTCAGGCTCAGTACTGGGCTCAAAACATGCAGCCCTGAGGTCTCTCATATAAGCAGGTGGTTAAATAGAAATTCGCTGCTCAGCTGACCAGGTAGGAGCAAACGTATGCCAAAAATGTACACAGAATGAGCTTTTCAGTGAAGAGCAGCCAGGCACATTTTAGCTAGTTTTACTTGTAAGTGGGGTTGGAAACGCTTTTCAGGATCAGTACTGGGCTCAAAACATGCAGCTCTGAGGTCTCTCATGATAGCAGGTGGTTAAATAGAAATTCGCTGCTCAGCTGACCCGGCAGGAGCAAACGTATGCTAAAAATGTACTCAGAATGAGCTTTTCAGTGAATAGCAGCCAGGCACATTTTAGCTAGTTTTACTTGTAAGTGGGGTTGGAAATGCTTTTCAGGCTCAGTACTGGGCTCAAAACATGCAGCCCTGAGGTCTCTCGTGAAAGCAGGTGGTTAAATAGAAATTCGCTGCTCAGCTGACCCGGTAGGAGCAAACGTATGCCAAAAATGTACACAGAATGAGCTTTTCAGTGAATAGCAGCCAGGCACATTTTAGCTAGTTTTACTTGTAAGTGGGGTTGGAAACGCTTTTCAGGATCAGTACTGGGCTCAAAACATGCAGCCCTGAGGTCTCTCATGATAGCAGGTGGTTAAATAGAAATTTGCTGCTCAGCTGACCCGGCAGGAGCAAACGTATGCTAAAAATGTTCTCAGAATGAGCTTTTCAGTGAAGAGAAGCCAGGCACATTTGAGCTAGTTTTACTTGTAAGTGGGGTTGGAAACGCTTTTCAGGCTCAGTACTGGGCTCAAAACATGCAGCCCTGAGGTCTCTCATGAAAGCAGGTGGTTAAATAGAAATTCGCTGCTCAGCTGACCCGGTAGGAGCAAACGTATGCCAAAAATGTACACAGAATGAGCTTTTCAGTGAATAGCAGCCAGGCACATTTTAGCTAGTTTTACTTGTAAGTGGGGTTGGAAATGCTTTTCAGGCTCAGTACTGGGCTCAAAACATGCAGCCCTGAGGTCTCTCATGATAGCAGGTGGTTAAATAGAAATTTGCTGTTCAGCTGACCCGGCAGGAGCAAACATATGCTAAAAATGTACTCAGAATGAGCTTTTCAGTGAAGAGAAGCCAGGCACATTTTAGCCCAGTTTTACTTGTAAGTGGGGTTGGAAATGCTTTTCAGGCTCAGTACTGGGCTCAAAACATGCAGCCCTGAGGTCTCTCATATAAGCAGGTGGTTAAATAGAAATTCGCTGCTCAGCTGACCAGGTAGGAGCAAACGTATGCCAAAAATGTACACAGAATGAGCTTTTCAGTGAAGAGCAGCCAGGCACATTTTAGCTAGTTTTACTTGTAAGTGGGGTTGGAAACGCTTTTCAGGCTCAGAACTGGGCTCAAAACATGCAGCCCTGAGGTCTCTCATGATAGCAGGTGGTTAAATAGAAATTCGCTGCTCAGCTGACCCTGCAGGAGCAAACGTATGCTAAAAATGTACTCAGAATGAGCTTTTCAGTGAAGAGAAGCCAGGCACATTTTAGCTAGTTTTACTTGTAAGTGGGGTTGGAAACGCTTTTCAGGATCAGTACTGGGCTCAAAACATGCAGCCCTGAGGTCTCTCATGATAGCAGGTGGTTAAATAGAAATTCGCTGCTCAGCTGACCCGGCAGGAGCAAACGTATGCTAAAAATGTACTCAGAATGAGCTTTTCAGTGAAGAGAAGCCAGGCACATTTTAGCTAGTTTTACTTGTAAGTGGGGTTGGAAACGCTTTTCAGGATCAGTACTGGGCTCAAAACATGCAACCCTGAGGTCTCTCATGATAGCAGGTGGTTAAATAGAAATTCGCTGCTCAGCTGACCCAGCAGGAGCAAACGTATGCTAAAAATGTACTCAGAATGAGCTTTTCAGTGAAGAGAAGCCAGGCACATTTTAGCTACTTTTACTTGTAAGTGGGGTTGGAAATGCTTTTCAGGCTCAGTACTGGGCTCAAAACATGCAGCCCTGAGGTCTCTCATGAAAGCAGGTGGTTAAATAGAAATTCGCTGCTCAGCTGACCCGGTAGGAGCAAACGTATGCCAAAAATGTACACAGAATGAGCTTTTCAGTGAATAGCAGCCAGGCACATTTTAGCTAGTTTTACTTGTAAGTGGGGTTGGAAATGCTTTTCAGGCTCAGTACTGGGCTCAAAACATGCAGCCCTGAAGTCTCTCATGAAAGCAGGTGGTTAAATAGAAATTCGCAGCTCAGCTGACCTGGTAGGAGCAAACGTATGCCAAAAATGTACACAGAATGAGCTTTTCAGTGAATAGCAGCCAGGCACATTTTAGCTAGTTTTACTTGTAAGTGGGGTTGGAAACGCTTTTCAGGATCAGTACTGGGCTCAAAACATGCAGCCCTGAGGTCTCTCATGATAGCAGGTGGTTAAATAGAAATTTGCTGCTCAGCTGACCCGGCAGGAGCAAACGTATGCCAAAAATGTTCTCAGAATGAGCTTTTCAGTGAAGAGAAGCCAGGCACATTTTAGCTAGTTTTACTTGTAAGTGGGGTTGGAAACACTTTTCAGGCTCAGTACTGGGCTCAAAACATGCAGCCCTGAGGTCTCTCATGAAAGCAGGTGGTTAAATAGAAATTCGCTGCTCAGCTGACCCGGTAGGAGCAAACGTATGCCAAAAATGTACACAGAATGAGCTTTTCAGTGAAGAGAAGCCAGGCACATTTTAGCTAGTTTTACTTGTAAGTGGGGTTGGAAACGCTTTTCAGGATCAGTACTGGGCTCAAAACATGCAGCCCTGAGGTCCCTCATGAAAGCAGGTGGTTAAATAGAAATTCGCTGCTCAGCTGACCCGGTAGGAGCAAACGTATGCCAAAAATGTACACAGAATGTGCTTTTCAGTGAATAGCAGCCAGGCACATTTTAGCTAGTTTTACTTGTAAGTGGGGTTGGAAATGCTTTTCAGGCTCAGTACTGGGCTCAAAACATGCAGCCCTGAGGTCTCTCATGATAGCAGGTGGTTAAATAGAAATTTGCTGCTCAGCTGACCCGGCAGGAGCAAACGTATGCTAAAAATGTACTCAGAATGAGCTTTTCAGTGAAGAGAAGCCAGGCACATTTTAGCTAGTTTTACTTGTAAGTGGGGTTGGAAACGCTTTTCAGGATCAGTACTGGGCTCAAAACATGCAGCCCTGAGGTCCCTCATGAAAGCAGGTGGTTAAATAGAAATTCGCTGCTCAGCTGACCCGGTAGGAGCAAACGTATGCCAAAAATGTACACAGAATGTGCTTTTCAGTGAATAGCAGCCAGGCACATTTTAGCTAGTTTTACTTGTAAGTGGGGTTGGAAATGCTTTTCAGGCTCAGTACTGGGCTCAAAACATGCAGCCCTGAGGTCTCTCATGATAGCAGGTGGTTAAATAGAAATTTGCTGCTCAGCTGACCCGGCAGGAGCAAACGTATGCCAAAAATGTACACAGAATGAGCTTTTCAGTGAATAGCAGCCAGGCACATTTTAGCTAGTTTTACTTGTAAGTGGGGTTGGAAACGCTTTTCAGGATCAGTACTGGGCTCAAAACATGCAGCCCTGAGGTCTCTCATGATAGCAGGTGTTTAAATAGAAATTCGCTGCTCAGTTGACCCGGCAGGAGCAAACGTATGCTTAAAATGTACTCAGAATGAGCTTTTCAGTGAAGAGAAGCCAGGCACATTTTAGCTAGTTTTACTTGTAAATGGGGTTGGAAATGCTTTTCAGGCTCAGTACTGGGCTCAAAACATGCAGCCCTGAGGTCTCTCATGAAAGCAGGTGGTTAAATAGAAATTCGCTGCTCAGCTGACCCGGTAGGAGCAAACGTATGCCAAAAATGTACACAGAATGAGATTTTTAGTGAAGAGCAGCCAGGCACATTTTAGCTAGTTTTACTTGTAAGTGGGGTTGGAAACGCTTTTCAGGCTCAGTACTGGGCTCAAAACATGCAGCCCTGAGGTCTCTCATGAAAGCAAGAGGTTAAATAAAAATTCGCTGCTCAGCTGACCCGGCAGGAGCAAACGTATGCCAAAAATGTACACAGAATGAGCTTTTCAGTGAATAGCAGCCAGGCACATTTTAGCTAGTTTTACTTGTAAGTGGGGTTGGAAATGCTTTTCAGGATCAGTACTGGGCTCAAAACATGCAGCCCTGAGGTCTCTCGTGATAGCAGGTGGTTAAATAGAAATTCGCTGCTCAGCTGACCCGGCAGGAGCAAACGTATGCTAAAAATGTACTCAGAATGAGCTTTTCAGTGAAGAGAAGCCAGGCATATTTTAGCTAGTTTTACTTGTAAGTGGGGTTGGAAACGCTTTTCAGGATCAGTACTGGGCTCAAAACATGCAGCCCTGAGGTCTCTCATGATAGCAGGTGGTTAAATAGAAATTCGCTGCTCAGCTGACCCGGCAGGAGCAAACGTATGCTAAAAATGTACTCAGAATGAGCTTTTCAGTGAAGAGAAGCCAGGCACATTTTAGCCCAGTTTTACTTGTAAGTGGGGTTGGAAATGCTTTTCAGGCTCAGTACTGGGCTCAAAACATGCAGCCCTGAGGTCTCTCATATAAGCAGGTGGTTAAATAGAAATTCGCTGCTCAGCTGACCAGGTAGGAGCAAACGTATGCCAAAAATGTACACAGAATGAGCTTTTCAGTGAAGAGCAGCCAGGCACATTTTAGCTAGTTTTACTTGTAAGTGGGGTTGGAAACGCTTTTCAGGATCAGTACTGGGCTCAAAACATGCAGCTCTGAGGTCTCTCATGATAGCAGGTGGTTAAATAGAAATTCGCTGCTCAGCTGACCCGGCAGGAGCAAACGTATGCCAAAAATGTACACAGAATGAGCTTTTCAGTGAATAGCAGCCAGGCACATTTTAGCTAGTTTTACTTGTAAGTGGGGTTGGAAACGCTTTTCAGGATCAGTACTGGGCTCAAAACATGCAGCCCTGAGGTCTCTCATGATAGCAGGTGGTTAAATAGAAATTTGCTGCTCAGCTGACCCGGCAGGAGCAAACGTATGCTAAAAATGTTCTCAGAATGAGCTTTTCAGTGAAGAGAAGCCAGGCACATTTGAGCTAGTTTTACTTGTAAGTGGGGTTGGAAACTCTTTTCAGGCTCGGTACTGGGCTCAAAACATGCAGCCCTGAGGTCTCTCATGAAAGCAGGTGGTTAAATAGAAATTCGCTGCTCAGCTGACCCGGTAGGAGCAAACGTATGCCAAAAATGTACACAGAATGAGCTTTTCAGTGAATAGCAGCCAGGCACATTTTAGCTAGTTTTACTTGTAAGTGGGGTTGGAAATGCTTTTCAGGCTCAGTACTGGGCTCAAAACATGCAGCCCTGAGGTCTCTCATGATAGCAGGTGGTTAAATAGAAATTTGCTGCTCAGCTGACCCGGCAGGAGCAAACATATGCTAAAAATGTACTCAGAATGAGCTTTTCAGTGAAGAGAAGCCAGGCACATTTTAGCCCAGTTTTACTTGTAAGTGGGGTTGGAAATGCTTTTCAGGCTCAGTACTGGGCTCAAAACATGCAGCCCTGAGGTCTCTCATATAAGCAGGTGGTTAAATAGAAATTCGCTGCTCAGCTGACCAGGTAGGAGCAAACGTATGCCAAAAATGTACACAGAATGAGCTTTTCAGTGAAGAGCAGCCAGGCACATTTTAGCTAGTTTTACTTGTAAGTGGGGTTGGAAACGCTTTTCAGGCTCAGAACTGGGCTCAAAACATGCAGCCCTGAGGTCTCTCATGATAGCAGGTGGTTAAATAGAAATTCGCTGCTCAGCTGACCCTGCAGGAGCAAACGTATGCTAAAAATGTACTCAGAATGAGCTTTTCAGTGAAGAGAAGCCAGGCACATTTTAGCTAGTTTTACTTGTAAGTGGGGTTGGAAACGCTTTTCAGGATCAGTACTGGGCTCAAAACATGCAACCCTGAGGTCTCTCATGATAGCAGGTGGTTAAATAGAAATTCGCTGCTCAGCTGACCCAGCAGGAGCAAACGTATGCTAAAAATGTACTCAGAATGAGCTTTTCAGTGAAGAGAAGCCAGGTACATTTTAGCTACTTTTACTTGTAAGTGGGGTTGGAAATGCTTTTCAGGCTCAGTACTGGGCTCAAAACATGCAGCCCTGAGGTCTCTCATGAAAGCAGGTGGTTAAATAGAAATTCGCTGCTCAGCTGACCCGGTAGGAGCAAACGTATGCCAAAAATGTACACAGAATGAGCTTTTCAGTGAATAGCAGCCAGGCACATTTTAGCTAGTTTTACTTGTAAGTGGGGTTGGAAATGCTTTTCAGGCTCAGTACTGGGCTCAAAACATGCAGCCCTGAAGTCTCTCATGAAAGCAGGTGGTTAAATAGAAATTCGCAGCTCGGCTGACCTGGTAGGAGCAAACGTATGCCAAAAATGTACACAGAATGAGCTTTTCAGTGAATAGCAGCCAGGCACATTTTAGCTAGTTTTACTTGTAAGTGGGGTTGGAAACGCTTTTCAGGATCAGTACTGGGCTCAAAACATGCAGCCCTGAGGTCTCTCATGATAGCAGGTGGTTAAATAGAAATTTGCTGCTCAGCTGACCCGGCAGGAGCAAACGTATGCCAAACATGTTCTCAGAATGAGCTTTTCAGTGAAGAGAAGCCAGGCACATTTTAGCTAGTTTTACTTGTAAGTGGGGTTGGAAACACTTTTCAGGCTCAGTACTGGGCTCAAAACATGCAGCCCTGAGGTCTCTCATGAAAGCAGGTGGTTAAATAGAAATTCGCTGCTCAGCTGACCCGGTAGGAGCAAACATATGCCAAAAATGTACACATAATGAGCTTTTCAGTGAAGAGAAGCCAGGCACATTTTAGCTAGTTTTACTTGTAAGTGGGGTTGGAAACGCTTTTCAGGATCAGTACTGGGCTCAAAACATGCAGCCCTGAGGTCCCTCATGAAAGCAGGTGGTTAAATAGAAATTCGCTGCTCAGCTGACCCGGTAGGAGCAAACGTATGCCAAAAATGTACACAGAATGTGCTTTTCAGTGAATAGCAGCCAGGCACATTTTAGCTAGTTTTACTTGTAAGTGGGGTTGGAAATGCTTTTCAGGCTCAGTACTGGGCTCAAAACATGCAGCCCTGAGGTCTCTCATGATAGCAGGTGGTTAAATAGAAATTTGCTGCTCAGCTGACCCGGCAGGAGCAAACGTATGCTAAAAATGTACTCAGAAAGAGCTTTTCAGTGAAGAGAAGCCAGGCACATTTTAGCTAGTTTTACTTGTAAGTGGGGTTGGAAACGCTTTTCAGGATCAGTACTGGGCTCAAAACATGCAGCCCTGAGGTCTCTCATGATAGCAGGTGGTTAAATAGAAATTCGCTGCTCAGCTGACCCGGCAGGAGCAAACGTATGCTAAAAATGTACTCAGAATGAGCTTTTCAGTGAAGAGAAGCCAGGCACATTTTAGCCCAGTTTTACTTGTAAGTGGGGTTGGAAATGCTTTTCAGGCTCAGTACTGGGCTCAAAACATGCAGCCCTGAGGTCTCTCATATAAGCAGGTGGTTAAATAGAAATTCGCTGCTCAGCTGACCAGGTAGGAGCAAATGTATGCCAAAAATGTACACAGAATGAGCTTTTCAGTGAAGAGCAGCCAGGCACATTTTAGCTAGTTTTACTTGTAAGTGGGGTTGGAAACGCTTTTCAGGATCAGTACTGGGCTCAACACATGCAGCTCTGAGGTCTCTCATGATAGCAGGTGGTTAAATAGAAATTCGCTGCTCAGCTGACCCGGCAGGAGCAAACGTATGCTAAAAATGTACTCAGAATGAGCTTTTCAGTGAATAGCAGCCAGGCACATTTTAGCTAGTTTTACTTGTAAGTGGGGTTGGAAATGCTTTTCAGGCTCAGTACTGGGCTCAAAACATGCAGCCCTGAGGTCTCTCATGAAAGCAGGTGGTTAAATAGAAATTCGCTGCTCAGCTGACCCGGTAGGAGCAAACGTATGCCAAAAATGTACACAGAATGAGCTTTTCAGTGAATAGCAGCCAGGCACATTTTAGCTATTTTTACTTGTAAGTGGGGTTGGAAACGCTTTTCAGGATCAGTACTGGGCTCAAAACATGCAGCCCTGAGGTCTCTCATGATAGCAGGTGGTTAAATAGAAATTTGCTGCTCAGCTGACCCGGCAGGAGCAAACGTATGCTAAAAATGTTCTCAGAATGAGCTTTTCAGTGAAGAGAAGCCAGGCACATTTTAGCTAGTTTTACTTGTAAGTGGGGTTGGAAACGCTTTTCAGGCTCAGTACTGGGCTCAAAACATGCAGCCCTGAGGTCTCTCATGAAAGCAGGTGGTTAAATAGAAATTCGCTGCTCAGCTGACCCGGTAGGAGCAAACGTATGCCAAAAATGTACACAGAATGAGCTTTTCAGTGAATAGCAGCCAGGCACATTTTAGCTAGTTTTACTTGTAAGTGGGGTTGGAAACGCTTTTCAGGATCAGTACTGGGCTCAAAACATGCAGCCCTGAGGTCTCTCATGATAGCAGGTGTTTAAATAGAAATTCGCTGCTCAGCTGACCCGGCAGGAGCAAACGTATGCTTAAAATGTACTCAGAATGAGCTTTTCAGTGAAGAGAAGCCAGGCACATTTTAGCTAGTTTTACTTGTAAATGGGGTTGGAAATGCTTTCCAGGCTCAGTACTGGGCTCAAAACATGCAGCCCTGAGGTCTCTCATGAAAGCAGGTGGTTAAATAGAAATTCGCTGCTCAGCTGACCCGGTAGGAGCAAACGTATGCCAAAAATGTACACAGAATGAGATTTTTAGTGAAGAGCAGCCAGGCACATTTTAGCTAGTTTTACTTGTAAGTGGGGTTGGAAACGCTTTTCAGGCTCAGTACTGGGCTCAAAACATGCAGCCCTGAGGTCTCTCATGAAAGCAAGAGGTTAAATAAAAATTCGCTGCTCAGCTGACCCGGCAGGAGCAAACGTATGCCAAAAATGTACACAGAATGAGCTTTTCAGTGAATAGCAGCCAGGCACATTTTAGCTAGTTTTACTTGTAAGTGGGGTTGGAAATGCTTTTCAGGATCAGTACTGGGCTCAAAACATGCAGCCCTGAGGTCTCTCGTGATAGCAGGTGGTTAAATAGAAATTCGCTGCTCAGCTGACCCGGCAGGAGCAAACGTATGCTAAAAATGTACTCAGAATGAGCTTTTCAGTGAAGAGAAGCCAGGCATATTTTAGCTAGTTTTACTTGTAAGTGGGGTTGGAAACGCTTTTCAGGATCAGTACTGGGCTCAAAACATGCAGCCCTGAGGTCTCTCATGATAGCAGGTGGTTAAATAGAAATTCGCTGCTCAGCTGACCCGGCAGGAGCAAACGTATGCTAAAAATGTACTCAGAATGAGCTTTTCAGTGAAGAGAAGCCAGGCACATTTTAGCTAGTTTTACTTGTAAGTGGGGTTGGAAACGCTTTTCAGGATCAGTACTGGGCTCAAAACATGCAGCCCTGAGGTCCCTCATGAAAGCAGGTGGTTAAATAGAAAGTCGCTGCTCAGCTGACCCGGTAGGAGCAAACGTATGCCAAAAATGTACACAGAATGTGCTTTTCAGTGAATAGCAGCCAGGCACATTTTAGCTAGTTTTACTTGTAAGTGGGGTTGGAAATGCTTTTCAGGCTCAGTACTGGGCTCAAAACATGCAGCCCTGAGGTCTCTCATGATAGCAGGTGGTTAAATAGAAATTTGCTGCTCAGCTGACCCGGCAGGAGCAAACGTATGCCAAAAATGTACACAGAATGAGCTTTTCAGTGAATAGCAGCCAGGCACATTTTAGCTAGTTTTACTTGTAAGTGGGGTTGGAAACGCTTTTCAGGATCAGTACTGGGCTCAAAACATGCAGCCCTGAGGTCTCTCATGATAGCAGGTGTTTAAATAGAAATTCGCTGCTCAGCTGACCCGGCAGGAGCAAACGTATGCTTAAAATGTACTCAGAATGAGCTTTTCAGTGAAGAGAAGCCAGGCACATTTTAGCTAGTTTTACTTGTAAATGGGGTTGGAAATGCTTTTCAGGCTCAGTACTGGGCTCAAAACATGCAGCCCTGAGGTCTCTCATGAAAGCAGGTGGTTAAATAGAAATTCGCTGCTCAGCTGACCCGGTAGGAGCAAACGTATGCCAAAAATGTACACAGAATGAGATTTTTAGTGAAGAGCAGCCAGGCACATTTTAGCTAGTTTTACTTGTAAGTGGGGTTGGAAACGCTTTTCAGGCTCAGTACTGGGCTCAAAACATGCAGCCCTGAGGTCTCTCATGAAAGCAAGAGGTTAAATAAAAATTCGCTGCTCAGCTGACCCGGCAGGAGCAAACGTATGCCAAAAATGTACACAGAATGAGCTTTTCAGTGAATAGCAGCCAGGCACATTTTAGCTAGTTTTACTTGTAAGTGGGGTTGGAAATGCTTTTCAGGATCAGTACTGGGCTCAAAACATGCAGCCCTGAGGTCTCTCGTGATAGCAGGTGGTTAAATAGAAATTCGCTGCTCAGCTGACCCGGCAGGAGCAAACGTATGCTAAAAATGTACTCAGAATGAGCTTTTCAGTGAAGAGAAGCCAGGCATATTTTAGCTAGTTTTACTTGTAAGTGGGGTTGGAAACGCTTTTCAGGATCAGTACTGGGCTCAAAACATGCAGCCCTGAGGTCTCTCATGATAGCAGGTGGTTAAATAGAAATTCGCTGCTCAGCTGACCCGGCAGGAGCAAACGTATGCTAAAAATGTACTCAGAATGAGCTTTTCAGTGAAGAGAAGCCAGGCACATTTTAGCCCAGTTTTACTTGTAAGTGGGGTTGGAAATGCTTTTCAGGCTCAGTACTGGGCTCAAAACATGCAGCCCTGAGGTCTCTCATATAAGCAGGTGGTTAAATAGAAATTCGCTGCTCAGCTGACCAGGTAGGAGCAAACGTATGCCAAAAATGTACACAGAATGAGCTTTTCAGTGAAGAGCAGCCAGGCACATTTTAGCTAGTTTTACTTGTAAGTGGGGTTGGAAACGCTTTTCAGGATCAGTACTGGGCTCAAAACATGCAGCTCTGAGGTCTCTCATGATAGCAGGTGGTTAAATAGAAATTCGCTGCTCAGCTGACCCGGCAGGAGCAAACGTATGCTAAAAATGTACTCAGAATGAGCTTTTCAGTGAATAGCAGCCAGGCACATTTTAGCTAGTTTTACTTGTAAGTGGGGTTGGAAATGCTTTTCAGGCTCAGTACTGGGCTCAAAACATGCAGCCCTGAGGTCTCTCGTGAAAGCAGGTGGTTAAATAGAAATTCGCTGCTCAGCTGACCCGGTAGGAGCAAACGTATGCCAAAAATGTACACAGAATGAGCTTTTCAGTGAATAGCAGCCAGGCACATTTTAGCTAGTTTTACTTGTAAGTGGGGTTGGAAACGCTTTTCAGGATCAGTACTGGGCTCAAAACATGCAGCCCTGAGGTCTCTCATGATAGCAGGTGGTTAAATAGAAATTTGCTGCTCAGCTGACCCGGCAGGAGCAAACGTATGCTAAAAATGTTCTCAGAATGAGCTTTTCAGTGAAGAGAAGCCAGGCACATTTGAGCTAGTTTTACTTGTAAGTGGGGTTGGAAACGCTTTTCAGGCTCAGTACTGGGCTCAAAACATGCAGCCCTGAGGTCTCTCATGAAAGCAGGTGGTTAAATAGAAATTCGCTGCTCAGCTGACCCGGTAGGAGCAAACGTATGCCAAAAATGTACACAGAATGAGCTTTTCAGTGAATAGCAGCCAGGCACATTTTAGCTAGTTTTACTTGTAAGTGGGGTTGGAAATGCTTTTCAGGCTCAGTACTGGGCTCAAAACATGCAGCCCTGAGGTCTCTCATGATAGCAGGTGGTTAAATAGAAATTTGCTGTTCAGCTGACCCGGCAGGAGCAAACATATGCTAAAAATGTACTCAGAATGAGCTTTTCAGTGAAGAGAAGCCAGGCACATTTTAGCCCAGTTTTACTTGTAAGTGGGGTTGGAAATGCTTTTCAGGCTCAGTACTGGGCTCAAAACATGCAGCCCTGAGGTCTCTCATATAAGCAGGTGGTTAAATAGAAATTCGCTGCTCAGCTGACCAGGTAGGAGCAAACGTATGCCAAAAATGTACACAGAATGAGCTTTTCAGTGAAGAGCAGCCAGGCACATTTTAGCTAGTTTTACTTGTAAGTGGGGTTGGAAACGCTTTTCAGGCTCAGAACTGGGCTCAAAACATGCAGCCCTGAGGTCTCTCATGATAGCAGGTGGTTAAATAGAAATTCGCTGCTCAGCTGACCCTGCAGGAGCAAACGTATGCTAAAAATGTACTCAGAATGAGCTTTTCAGTGAAGAGAAGCCAGGCACATTTTAGCTAGTTTTACTTGTAAGTGGGGTTGGAAACGCTTTTCAGGATCAGTACTGGGCTCAAAACATGCAGCCCTGAAGTCTCTCATGAAAGCAGGTGGTTAAATAGAAATTCGCAGCTCGGCTGACCTGGTAGGAGCAAACGTATGCCAAAAATGTACACAGAATGAGCTTTTCAGTGAATAGCAGCCAGGCACATTTTAGCTAGTTTTACTTGTAAGTGGGGTTGGAAACGCTTTTCAGGATCAGTACTGGGCTCAAAACATGCAGCCCTGAGGTCTCTCATATAAGCAGGTGGTTAAATAGAAATTCGCTGCTCAGCTGACCAGGTAGGAGCAAACGTATGCTAAAAATGTACTCAGAATGAGCTTTTCAGTGAAGAGAAGCCAGGTACATTTTAGCTACTTTTACTTGTAAGTGGGGTTGGAAATGCTTTTCAGGCTCAGTACTGGGCTCAAAACATGCAGCCCTGAGGTCTCTCATGAAAGCAGGTGGTTAAATAGAAATTCGCTGCTCAGCTGACCCGGTAGGAGCAAACGTATGCCAAAAATGTACACAGAATGAGCTTTTCAGTGAATAGCAGCCAGGCACATTTTAGCTAGTTTTACTTGTAAGTGGGGTTGGAAATGCTTTTCAGGCTCAGTACTGGGCTCAAAACATGCAGCCCTGAAGTCTCTCATGAAAGCAGGTGGTTAAATAGAAATTCGCAGCTCGGCTGACCTGGTAGGAGCAAACGTATGCCAAAAATGTACACAGAATGAGCTTTTCAGTGAATAGCAGCCAGGCACATTTTAGCTAGTTTTACTTGTAAGTGGGGTTGGAAACGCCTTTCAGGATCAGTACTGGGCTCAAAACATGCAGCCCTGAGGTCTCTCATGATAGCAGGTGGTTAAATAGAAATTTGCTGCTCAGCTGACCCGGCAGGAGCAAACGTATGCCAAACATGTTCTCAGAATGAGCTTTTCAGTGAAGAGAAGCCAGGCACATTTTAGCTAGTTTTACTTGTAAGTGGGGTTGGAAACACTTTTCAGGCTCAGTACTGGGCTCAAAACATGCAGCCCTGAGGTCTCTCATGAAAGCAGGTGGTTAAATAGAAATTCGCTGCTCAGCTGACCCGGTAGGAGCAAACGTATGCCAAAAATGTACACATAATGAGCTTTTCAGTGAAGAGAAGCCAGGCACATTTTAGCTAGTTTTACTTGTAAGTGGGGTTGGAAACGCTTTTCAGGATCAGTACTGGGCTCAAAACATGCAGCCCTGAGGTCCCTCATGAAAGCAGGTGGTTAAATAGAAATTCGCTGCTCAGCTGACCCGGTAGGAGCAAACGTATGCCAAAAATGTACACAGAATGTGCTTTTCAGTGAATAGCAGCCAGGCACATTTTAGCTAGTTTTACTTGTAAGTGGGGTTGGAAATGCTTTTCAGGCTCAGTACTGGGCTCAAAACATGCAGCCCTGAGGTCTCTCATGATAGCAGGTGGTTAAATAGAAATTTGCTGCTCAGCTGACCCGGCAGGAGCAAACGTATGCTAAAAATGTACTCAGAAAGAGCTTTTCAGTGAAGAGAAGCCAGGCACATTTTAGCTAGTTTTACTTGTAAGTGGGGTTGGAAACGCTTTTCAGGATCAGTACTGGGCTCAAAACATGCAGCCCTGAGGTCTCTCATGATAGCAGGTGGTTAAATAGAAATTCGCTGCTCAGCTGACCCGGCAGGAGCAAACGTATGCTAAAAATGTACTCAGAATGAGCTTTTCAGTGAAGAGAAGCCAGGCACATTTTAGCCCAGTTTTACTTGTAAGTGGGGTTGGAAATGCTTTTCAGGCTCAGTACTGGGCTCAAAACATGCAGCCCTGAGGTCTCTCATATAAGCAGGTGGTTAAATAGAAATTCGCTGCTCAGCTGACCAGGTAGGAGCAAATGTATGCCAAAAATGTACACAGAATGAGCTTTTCAGTGAAGAGCAGCCAGGCACATTTTAGCTAGTTTTACTTGTAAGTGGGGTTGGAAACGCTTTTCAGGATCAGTACTGGGCTCAACACATGCAGCTCTGAGGTCTCTCATGATAGCAGGTGGTTAAATAGAAATTCGCTGCTCAGCTGACCCGGCAGGAGCAAACGTATGCTAAAAATGTACTCAGAATGAGCTTTTCAGTGAATAGCAGCCAGGCACATTTTAGCTAGTTTTACTTGTAAGTGGGGTTGGAAATGCTTTTCAGGCTCAGTACTGGGCTCAAAACATGCAGCCCTGAGGTCTCTCATGAAAGCAGGTGGTTAAATAGAAATTCGCTGCTCAGCTGACCCGGTAGGAGCAAACGTATGCCAAAAATGTACACAGTATGAGCTTTTCAGTGAATAGCAGCCAGGCACATTTTAGCTAGTTTTACTTGTAAGTGGGGTTGGAAACGCTTTTCAGGATCAGTACTGGGCTCAAAACATGCAGCCCTGAGGTCTCTCATGATAGCAGGTGGTTAAATAGAAATTTGCTGCTCAGCTGACCCGGCAGGAGCAAACGTATGCTAAAAATGTTCTCAGAATGAGCTTTTCAGTGAAGAGAAGCCAGGCACATTTTAGCTAGTTTTACTTGTAAGTGGGGTTGGAAACGCTTTTCAGGCTCAGTACTGGGCTCAAAACATGCAGCCCTGAGGTCTCTCATGAAAGCAGGTGGTTAAATAGAAATTCGCTGCTCAGCTGACCCGGTAGGAGCAAACGTATGCCAAAAATGTACACAGAATGAGCTTTTCAGTGAATAGCAGCCAGGCACATTTTAGCTAGTTTTACTTGTAAGTGGGGTTGGAAACGCTTTTCAGGATCAGTACTGGGCTCAAAACATGCAGCCCTGAGGTCTCTCATGATAGCAGGTGTTTAAATAGAAATTCGCTGCTCAGCTGACCCGGCAGGAGCAAACGTATGCTTAAAATGTACTCAGAATGAGCTTTTCAGTGAAGAGAAGCCAGGCACATTTTAGCTAGTTTTACTTGTAAATGGGGTTGGAAATGCTTTCCAGGCTCAGTACTGGGCTCAAAACATGCAGCCCTGAGGTCTCTCATGAAAGCAGGTGGTTAAATAGAAATTCGCTGCTCAGCTGACCCGGTAGGAGCAAACGTATGCCAAAAATGTACACAGAATGAGATTTTTAGTGAAGAGCAGCCAGGCACATTTTAGCTAGTTTTACTTGTAAGTGGGGTTGGAAACGCTTTTCAGGCTCAGTACTGGGCTCAAAACATGCAGCCCTGAGGTCTCTCATGAAAGCAAGAGGTTAAATAAAAATTCGCTGCTCAGCTGACCCGGCAGGAGCAAACGTATGCCAAAAATGTACACAGAATGAGCTTTTCAGTGAATAGCAGCCAGGCACATTTTAGCTAGTTTTACTTGTAAGTGGGGTTGGAAATGCTTTTCAGGATCAGTACTGGGCTCAAAACATGCAGCCCTGAGGTCTCTCGTGATAGCAGGTGGTTAAATAGAAATTCGCTGCTCAGCTGACCCGGCAGGAGCAAACGTATGCTAAAAATGTACTCAGAATGAGCTTTTCAGTGAAGAGAAGCCAGGCATATTTTAGCTAGTTTTACTTGTAAGTGGGGTTGGAAACGCTTTTCAGGATCAGTACTGGGCTCAAAACATGCAGCCCTGAGGTCTCTCATGATAGCAGGTGGTTAAATAGAAATTCGCTGCTCAGCTGACCCGGCAGGAGCAAACGTATGCTAAAAATGTACTCAGAATGAGCTTTTCAGTGAAGAGAAGCCAGGCACATTTTAGCCCAGTTTTACTTGTAAGTGGGGTTGGAAATGCTTTTCAGGCTCAGTACTGGGCTCAAAACATGCAGCCCTGAGGTCTCTCATATAAGCAGGTGGTTAAATAGAAATTCGCTGCTCAGCTGACCAGGTAGGAGCAAACGTATGCCAAAAATGCACACAGAATGAGCTTTTCAGTGAAGAGCAGCCAGGCACATTTTAGCTAGTTTTACTTGTAAGTGGGGTTGGAAACGCTTTTCAGGCTCAGAACTGGGCTCAAAACATGCAGCCCTGAGGTCTCTCATGATAGCAGGTGGTTAAATAGAAATTCGCTGCTCAGCTGACCCTGCAGGAGCAAACGTATGCTAAAAATGTACTCAGAATGAGCTTTTCAGTGAAGAGAAGCTTTAGCTAGTTTTACTTGTAAGTGGGGTTGGAAACGCTTTTCAGGATCAGTACTGGGCTCAAAACATGCAACCCTGAGGTCTCTCATGATAGCAGGTGGTTAAATAGAAATTCGCTGCTCAGCTGACCCAGCAGGAGCAAACGTATGCTAAAAATGTACTCAGAATGAGCTTTTCAGTGAAGAGAAGCCAGGCACATTTTAGCTACTTTTACTTGTAAGTGGGGTTGGAAATGCTTTTCAGGCTCAGTACTGGGCTCAAAACATGCAGCCCTGAGGTCCCTCATGAAAGCAGGTGGTTAAATAGAAATTCGCTGCTCAGCTGACCCGGTAGGAGCAAACGTATGCCAAAAATGTACACAGAATGAGCTTTTCAGTGAATAGCAGCCAGGCACATTTTAGCTAGTTTTACTTGTAAGTGGGGTTGGAAATGCTTTTCAGGCTCAGTACTGGGCTCAAAACATGCAGCCCTGAAGTCTCTCATGAAAGCAGGTGGTTAAATAGAAATTCGCAGCTCAGCTGACCTGGTAGGAGCAAACGTATGCCAAAAATGTACACAGAATGAGCTTTTCAGTGAATAGTAGCCAGGCACATTTTAGCTAGTTTTACTTGTAAGTGGGGTTGGAAACGCTTTTCAGGATCAGTACTGGGCTCAAAACATGCAGCCCTGAGGTCTCTCATGATAGCAGGTGGTTAAATAGAAATTTGCTGCTCAGCTGACCCGGCAGGAGCAAACATATGCTAAAAATGTTCTCAGAATGAGCTTTTCAGTGAAGAGAAGCCAGGCACATTTTAGCAGTTTTACTTGTAAGTGGGGTTGGAAATGCTTTTCAGGCTCAGTACTGGGCTCAAAACATGCAGCCCTGAGGTCTCTCATGATAGCAGGTGGTTAAATAGAAATTTGCTGCTCAGCTGACCCGGCAGGAGCAAACGTATGCTAAAAATGTACTCAGAATGAGCTTTTCAGTGAAGAGAAGCCAGGCACATTTTACTAGTTTTACTTGTAAGTGGGGTTGGAAACGCTTTTCAGGATCAGTACTGGGCTCAAAACATGCAGCCCTGAAGTCTCTCATGAAAGCAGGTGGTTAAATAGAAATTCGCAGCTCAGCTGACCTGGTAGGAGCAAACGTATGCCAAAAATGTACACAGAATGAGCTTTTCAGTGAATAGTAGCCAGGCACATTTTAGCTAGTTTTACTTGTAAGTGGGGTTGGAAACACTTTTCAGGATCAGTACTGGGCTCAAAACATGCAGCCCTGAGGTCTCTCATGATAGCAGGTGGTTAAATAGAAATTTGCTGCTCAGCTGACCCGGCAGCAGCAAACATATGCTAAAAATGTTCTCAGAATGAGCTTTTCAGTGAAGAGAAGCCAGGCACATTTTAGCAGTTTTACTTGTAAGTGGGGTTGGAAATGCTTTTCAGGCTCAGTACTGGGCTCAAAACATGCAGCCCTGAGGTCTCTCATGATAGCAGGTGGTTAAATAGAAATTTGCTGCTCAGCTGACCCGGCAGGAGCAAACGTATGCTAAAAATGTACTCAGAATGAGCTTTTCAGTGAAGAGAAGCCAGGCACATTTTAGCTAGTTTTACTTGTAAGTGGGGTTGGAAATGCTTTTCAGGCTCAGTACTGGGCTCAAAACATGCAGCCCTGAAGTCTCTCATGAAAGCAGGTGGTTAAATAGAAATTCGCAGCTCAGCTGACCTGGTAGGAGCAAACGTATGCCAAAAATGTACACAGAATGAGCTTTTCAGTGAATAGTAGCCAGGCACATTTTAGCTAGTTTTACTTGTAAGTGGGGTTGGAAACGCTTTTCAGGATCAGTACTGGGCTCAAAACATGCAGCCCTGAGGTCTCTCATGATAGCAGGTGGCTAAATAGAAATTTGCTGCTCAGCTGACCCTGCAGGAGCAAACATATGCTAAAAATGTTCTCAGAATGAGCTTTTCAGTGAAGAGAAGCCAGGCACATTTTAGCAGTTTTACTTGTAAGTGGGGTTGGAAATGCTTTTCAGGCTCAGTACTGGGCTCAAAACATGCAGCCCTGAGGTCTCTCATGATAGCAGGTGGTTAAATAGAAATTTGCTGCTCAGCTGACCCGGCAGGAGCAAACGTATGCTAAAAATGTACTCAGAATGAGCTTTTCAGTGAAGAGAAGCCAGGCACATTTTACTAGTTTTACTTGTAAGTGGGGTTGGAAACGCTTTTCAGGATCAGTACTGGGCTCAAAACATGCAGCCCTGAGGTCTCTCATGATAGCAGGTGGTTAAATAGAAATTCGCTGCTCAGCTGACCCGGCAGGAGCAAACGTATGCTAAAAATGTACTCAGAATGAGCTTTTCAGTGAAGAGAAGCCAGGCACATTTTAACTAGTTTTACTTGTAAGTGGGGTTGGAAACGCTTTTCAGGATCAGTACTGGGCTCAAAACATGCAGCCCTGAGGTCTCTCATGAAAGCAGGTGGTTAAATAGAAATTCGCTGCTCAGCTGACCCGGCAGGAGCAAACGTATGCTAAAAATGTACTCAGAATGAGCTTTTCAGTGAAGAGAAGCCAGGTACATTTTAACTAGTTTTACTTGTAAGTGGGGTTGGAAACGCTTTTCAGGATCAGTACTGGGCTCAAAACATGCAGCCCTGAGGTCTCTCATGATAGCAGGTGGTTAAATAGAAATTCGCTGCTCAGCTGACCCGGCAGGAGCAAACGTATGCAAAAAATGTACTCAGAATGAGCTTTTCAGTGAAGAGAAGCCAGGCATATTTTAGCTAGTTTTACTTGTAAGTGGGGTTGGAAATGCTTTTCAGGCTCAGTAATGGGCTCAAAACATGCAGCCCTGAGGTCTCTCATGAAAGCAGGTGGTTAAATAGAAATTCGCTGCTCAGCTGACCCGGTAGGAGCAAACGTATGCCAAAAATGTACACAGAATGAGCTTTTCAGTGAATAGCAGCCAGGCACATTTTAGCTAGTTTTACTTGTAAGTGGGGTTGGAAATGCTTTTCAGGCTCAGTACTGGGCTCAAAACATGCAGCCCTGAAGTCTCTCATGAAAGCAGGTGGTTAAATAGAAATTCGCAGCTCAGCTGACCTGGTAGGAGCAAACGTATGCCAAAAATGTACACAGAATGAGCTTTTCAGTGAATAGTAGCCAGGCACATTTTAGCTAGTTTTACTTGTAAGTGGGGTTGGAAACGCTTTTCAGGATCAGTACTGGGCTCAAAACATGCAGCCCTGAGGTCTCTCATGATAGCAGGTGGTTAAATAGAAATTTGCTGCTCAGCTGACCCGGCAGGAGCAAACGTATGCTAAAAATGTTCTCAGAATGAGCTTTTCAGTGAAGAGAAGCCAGGCACATTTTAGCAGTTTTACTTGTAAGTGGGGTTGGAAATGCTTTTCAGGCTCAGTACTGGGCTCAAAACTTGCAGCCCTGAGGTCTCTCATGATAGCAGGTGGTTAAATAGAAATTTGCTGCTCAGCTGACCCGGCAGGAGCAAACGTATGCTAAAAATGTTCTCAGAATGAGCTTTTCAGTGAAGAGAAGCCAGGCACATTTTAGCTAGTTTTACTTGTAAGTGGGGTTGGAAATGCTTTTCAGGCTCAGTACTGGGCTCAAAACATGCAGCCCTGAGGTCTCTCATATAAGCAGGTGGTTAAATAGAAATTCACTGCTCAGCTGACCCGGTAGGAGCAAACGTATGCCAAAAATGTACACAGAATGAGCTTTTCAGTGAATAGCAGCCAGGCACATTTTAGCTAGTTTTACTTGTAAGTGGGGTTGGAAATGCTTTTCAGGCTCAGTACTGGGCTCAAAACATGCAGCCCTGAAGTCTCTCATGAAAGCAGGTGGTTAAATAGAAATTCGCAGCTCAGCTGACCTGGTAGGAGCAAAAGTATGCCAAAAATGTACACAGAATGAGCTTTTCAGTGAATAGTAGCCAGGCACATTTTAGCTAGTTTTACTTGTAAGTGGGGTTGGAAACGCTTTTCAGGATCAGTACTGGGCTCAAAACATGCAGCCCTGAGGTCTCTCATGATAGCAGGTGGTTAAATAGAAATTTGCTGCTCAGCTGACCCGGCAGGAGCAAACGTATGCTAAAAATGTTCTCAGAATGAGCTTTTCAGTGAAGAGAAGCCAGGCACATTTTAGCTAGTTTTACTTGTAAGTGGGGTTGGAAATGCTTTTCAGGCTCAGTACTGGGCTCAAAACATGCAGCCCTGAGGTCTCTCATGATAGCAGGTGGTTAAATAGAAATTTGCTGCTCAGCTGACCCGGCAGGAGCAAACGTATGCTAAAAATGTTCTCATAATGAGCTTTTTAGTGAAGAGAAGCCAGGCACATTTTAGCTAGTTTTACTTGTAATTGGGGTTGGAAATGCTTTTCAGGCTCAGTACTGGGCTCAAAACATGCAGCCCTGAGGTCTCTCATATAAGCAGGTGGTTAAATAGAAATTCGCTGCTCAGCTGACCCGGTAGGAGCAAACGTATGCCAAAAATGTACACAGAATGAGCTTTTCAGTGAAGAGCAGCCAGGCACATTTTAGCTAGTTTTACTTGTAAGTGGGGTTGGAAATGCTTTTCAGGCTCAGTACTGGGCTCAAAACATGCAGCCCTGAAGTCTCTCATGAAAGCAGGTGGTTAAATAGAAATTCGCAGCTCAGCTGACCTGGTAGGAGCAAACGTATGCCAAAAATGTACACAGAATGAGCTTTTCAGTGAATAGTAGCCAGGCACATTTTAGCTAGTTTTACTTGTAAGTGGGGTTGGAAACGCTTTTCAGGATCAGTACTGGGCTCAAAACATGCAGCCCTGAGGTCTCTCATGATAGCAGGTGGTTAAATAGAAATTTGCTGCTCAGCTGACCCGGCAGGAGCAAACATATGCTAAAAATGTTCTCAGAATGAGCTTTTCAGTGAAGAGAAGCCAGGCACATTTTAGCAGTTTTACTTGTAAGTGGGGTTGGAAATGCTTTTCAGGCTCAGTACTGGGCTCAAAACATGCAGCCCTGAGGTCTCTCGTGATAGCAGGTGGTTAAATAGAAATTTGCTGCTCAGCTGACCCGGCAGGAGCAAACGTATGCTAAAAATGTACTCAGAATGAGCTTTTCAGTGAAGAGAAGCCAGGCACATTTTACTAGTTTTACTTGTAAGTGGGGTTGGAAACGCTTTTCAGGATCAGTACTGGGCTCAAAACATGCAGCCCTGAGGTCTCTCATGATAGCAGGTGGTTAAATAGAAATTCGCTGCTCAGCTGACCCGGCAGGAGCAAACGTATGCTAAAAATGTACTCAGAATGACCTTTTCAGTGAAGAGAAGCCAGGCATATTTTAGCTAGTCTTACTTGTAAGTGGGGTTGGAAATGCTTTTCAGGCTCAGTACTGGGCTCAAAACATGCAGCCCTGAGGTCTCTCATGATAGCAGGTGGTTAAATAGAAATTCGCTGCTCAGCTGACCCGGCAGGAGCAAACGTATGCTAAAAATGTACTCAGAATGAGCTTTTCAGTGAAGAGAAGCCAGGCACATTTTAACTAGTTTTACTTGTAAGTGGGGTTGGAAACGCTTTTCAGGATCAGTACTGGGCTCAAAACATGCAGCCCTGAGGTCTCTCATGATAGCAGGTGGTTAAATAGAAATTCGCTGCTCAGCTGACCCGGCAGGAGCAAACGTATGCTAAAAATGTACTCAGAATGAGCTTTTCAGTGAAGAGAAGCCAGGCATATTTTAGCTAGTTTTACTTGTAAGTGGGGTTGGAAATGCTTTTCAGGCTCAGTACTGGGCTCAAAACATGCAGCCCTGAGGTCTCTCATGAAAGCAGGTGGTTAAATAGAAATTCGCTGCTCAGCTGACCCGGCAGGAGCAAACGTATGCTAAAAATGTACTCAGAATGAGCTTTTCAGTGAAGAGAAGCCAGGCACATTTTAACTAGTTTTACTTGTAAGTGGGGTTGGAAACGCTTTTCAGGATCAGTACTGGGCTCAAAACATGCAGCCCTGAGGTCTCTCATGATAGCAGGTGGTTAAATAGAAATTCGCTGCTCAGCTGACCCGGCAGGAGCAAACGTATGCTAAAAATGTACTCAGAATGAGCTTTTCAGTGAAGAGAAGCCAGGCATATTTTAGCTAGTTTTACTTGTAAGTGGGGTTGGAAATGCTTTTCAGGCTCAGTACTGGGCTCAAAACATGCAGCCCTGAGGTCTCTCATGAAAGAAGGTGGTTAAATAGAAATTCGCTGCTCAGCTGACCCGGTAGGAGCAAACGTATGCCAAAAATGTACACAGAATGAGCTTTTCAGTGAATAGCAGCCAGGCACATTTTAGCTAGTTTTACTTGTAAGTGGGGTTGGAAATGCTTTTCAGGCTCAGTACTGGGCTCAAAACATGCAGCCCTGAAGTCTCTCATGAAAGCAGGTGGTTAAATAGAAATTCGCAGCTCAGCTGACCTGGTAGGAGCAAACGTATGCCAAAAATGTACACAGAATGAGCTTTTCAGTGAATAGTAGCCAGGCACATTTTAGCTAGTTTTACTTGTAAGTGGGGTTGGAAACGCTTTTCAGGATCAGTACTGGGCTCAAAACATGCAGCCCTGAGGTCTCTCATGATAGCAGGTGGTTAAATAGAAATTTGCTTCTCAGCTGACCCGGCAGGAGCAAACGTATGCTAAAAATGTTCTCAGAATGAGCTTTTCAGTGAAGAGAAGCCAGGCACATTTTAGCAGTTTTACTTGTAAGTGGGGTTGGAAATGCTTTTCAGGCTCAGTACTGGGCTCAAAACATGCAGCCCTGAGGTCTCTCATGATAGCAGGTGGTTAAATAGAAATTTGCTGCTCAGCTGACCCGGCAGGAGCAAACGTATGCTAAAAATGTTCTCAGAATGAGCTTTTCAGTGAAGAGAAGCCAGGCACATTTTAGCTAGTTTTACTTGTAAGTGGGGTTGGAAATGCTTTTCAGGCTCAGTACTGGGCTCAAAACATGCAGCCCTGAGGTCTCTCATATAAGCAGGTGGTTAAATAGAAATTCGCTGCTCAGCTGACCCGGTAGGAGCAAACGTATGCCAAAAATGTACACAGAATGAGCTTTTCAGTGAATAGCAGCCAGGCACATTTTAGCTAGTTTTACTTGTAAGTGGGGTTGGAAATGCTTTTCAGGCTCAGTACTGGGCTCAAAACATGCAGCCCTGAAGTCTCTCATGAAAGCAGGTCGTTAAATAGAAATTCGCAGCTCAGCTGACCTGGTAGGAGCAAACGTATGCCAAAAATGTACACAGAATGAGCTTTTCAGTGAATAGTAGCCAGGCACATTTTAGCTAGTTTTACTTGTAAGTGGGGTTGGAAACGCTTTTCAGGATCAGTACTGGGCTCAAAACATGCAGCCCTGAGGTCTCTCATGATAGCAGGTGGTTAAATAGAAATTTGCTGCTCAGCTGACCCGGCAGGAGCAAACGTATGCTAAAAATGTTCTCAGAATGAGCTTTTCAGTGAAGAGAAGCCAGGCACATTTTAGCTAGTTTTACTTGTAAGTGGGGTTGGAAATGCTTTTCAGGCTCAGTACTGGGCTCAAAACATGCAGCCCTGAGGTCTCTCATGATAGCAGGTGGTTAAATAGAAATTTGCTGCTCAGCTGACCCGCCAGGAGCAAACGTATGCTAAAAATGTTCTCAGAATGAGCTTTTCAGTGAAGAGAAGCCAGGCACATTTTAGCTAGTTTTACTTGTAAGTGGGGTTGGAAATGCTTTTCAGGCTCAGTACTGGGCTCAAAACATGCAGCCCTGAGGTCTCTCATATAAGCAGGTGGTTAAATAGAAATTCGCTGCTCAGCTGACCCGGTAGGAGCAAACGTATGCCAAAAATGTACACAGAATGAGCTTTTCAGTGAAGAGCAGCCAGGCACATTTTAGCTAGTTTTACTTGTAAGTGGGGTTGGAAACGCTTTTCAGGATCAGTACTGGGCTCAAAACATGCAGCCCTGAGGTCTCTCATGATAGCAGGTGGTTAAATAGAAATTCGCTGCTCAGCTGACCCGGTAGGAGCAAACGTATGCCAAAAATGTACACAGAATGAGCTTTTCAGTGAATAGCAGCCAGGCAC
Organism: Lissotriton vulgaris; assembly: GCF_964263255.1. NCBI lineage: Eukaryota > Metazoa > Chordata > Amphibia > Caudata > Salamandridae > Lissotriton > Lissotriton vulgaris. Next base: position 1,197,814 of record NW_028244755.1, on the reverse strand, counting down.
ATTTTAGCTAGTTTTACTTGTAAATGGGGTTGGAAACGCTTTTCAGGCTCAGTACTGGGCTCAAAACATGCAGCCCTGAGGTCTCTCATGAAAGCAGGTGGTTAAATAGAAATTTGCAGCTCAGCTGACCCGGTAGGAGCAAACATATGCCATAAATGTACACAGAATGAGCTTTTCAGTGAAGAGAAGCCAGGCACATTTTAGCTAGTTTTACTTGTAAGTGGGGTTGGAAATGCTTTTCAGGCTCAGTACTGGGCTCAAAACATGCAGCCCTGAGGTCCCTCATGAAAGCAGGTGGTTAAATAGAAATTCGCTGCTCAGCTGACCCGGTAGGAGCAAACGTATGCCAAAAATGTACACAGAATGAGCTTTTCAGTGAATAGCAGCCAGGCACATTTTAGCTAGTTTTACTTGTAAGTGGGGTTGGAAATGCTTTTCAGGCTCAGTACTGGGCTCAAAACATGCAGCCCTGAGGTCCCTCATGAAAGCAGGTGGTTAAATAGAAATTCGCTGCTCAGCTGACCCGGCAGGAGCAAACGTATGCTAAAAATGTTCTCAGAATGAGCTTTTCAGTGAAGAGAAGCCAGGCACATTTTAGCTAGTTTTACTTGTAAGTGGGGTTGGAAATGCTTTTCAGGCTCAGTACTGGGCTCAAAACATGCAGCCCTGAGGTCTCTCATATAAGCAGGTGGTTAAATAGAAATTCGCTGCTCAGCTGACCCGGTAGGAGCAAACGTATGCCAAAAATGTACACAGAATGAGCTTTTCAGTGAATAGCAGCCAGGCACATTTTAGCTAGTTTTACTTGTAAGTGGGGTTGGAAATGCTTTTCAGGCTCAGTACTGGGCTCAAAACATGCAGCCCTGAAGTCTCTCATGAAAGCAGGTGGTTAAATAGAAATTCGCAGCTCAGCTGACCTGGTAGGAGCAAACGTATGCCAAAAATGTACACAGAATGAGCTTTTCAGTGAATAGTAGCCAGGCACATTTTAGCTAGTTTTACTTGTAAGTGGGGTTGGAAACGCTTTTCAGGATCAGTACTGGGCTCAAAACATGCAGCCCTGAGGTCTCTCATGATAGCAGGTGGTTAAATAGAAATTTGCTGCTCAGCTGACCCGGCAGGAGCAAACGTATGCTAAAAATGTTCTCAGAATGACCTTTTCAGTGAAGAGAAGCCAGGCACATTTTAGCTAGTTTTACTTGTAAGTGGGGTTGGAAATGCTTTTCAGGCTCAGTACTGGGCTCAAAACATGCAGCCCTGAGGTCTCTCATGATAGCAGGTGGTTAAATAGAAATTTGCTGCTCAGCTGACCCGGCAGGAGCAAACGTATGCTAAAAATGTTCTCAGAATGAGCTTTTCAGTGAAGAGAAGCCAGGCACATTTTAGCTAGTTTTACTTGTAAGTGGGGTTGGAAATGCTTTTCAGGCTCAGTACTGGGCTCAAAACATGCAGCCCTGAGGTCTCTCATATAAGCAGGTGGTTAAATAGAAATTCGCTGCTCAGCTGACCCGGTAGGAGCAAACGTATGCCAAAAATGTACACAGAATGAGCTTTTCAGTGAAGAGCAGCCAGGCACATTTTAGCTAGTTTTACTTGTAAGTGGGGTTGGAAACGCTTTTCAGGATCAGTACTGGGCTCAACACATGCAGCCCTGAGGTCTCTCATGATAGCAGGTGGTTAAATAGAAATTCGCTGCTCAGCTGACCCGGTAGGAGCAAACGTATGCCAAAAATGTACACAGAATGAGCTTTTCAGTGAATAGCAGCCAGGCACATTTTAGCTAGTTTTACTTGTAAATGGGGTTGGAAACGCTTTTCAGGCTCAGTACTGGGCTCAAAACATGCAGCCCTGAGGTCTCTCATGAAAGCAGGTGGTTAAATAGAAATTTGCAGCTCAGCTGACCCGGTAGGAGCAAACATATGCCAAAAATGTACACAGAATGAGCTTTTCAGTGAAGAGAAGCCAGGCACATTTTAGCTAGTTTTACTTGTAAGTGGGGTTGGAAATGCTTTTCAGGCTCAGTACTGGGCTCAAAACATGCAGCCCTGAGGTCCCTCATGAAAGCAGGTGGTTAAATAGAAATTCGCTGCTCAGCTGACCCGGTAGGAGCAAACGTATGCCAAAAATGTACACAGAATGAGCTTTTCAGTGAATAGCAGCCAGGCACATTTTAGCTAGTTTTACTTGTAAGTGGGGTTGGAAATGCTTTTCAGGCTCAGTACTGGGCTCAAAACATGCAGCCCTGAGGTCCCTCATGAAAGCAGGTGGTTAAATAGAAATTCGCTGCTCAGCTGACCCGGCAGGAGCAAACGTATGCTAAAAATGTACTCAGAATGAGCTTTTCACTGAAGAGAAGCCAGGCAGATTTTAACTAGTTTTACTTGTAAGTGGGGTTGGAAACGCTTTTCAGGATCAGTACTGGGCTCAAAACATGCAGCCCTGAGGTCTCTCATGATAGCAGGTGGTTAAATAGAAATTTGCTGCTCAGCTGACCCGGCAGGAGCAAACGTATGCTAAAAATGTTCTCAGAATGACCTTTTCAGTGAAGAGAAGCCAGGCACATTTTAGCTAGTTTTACTTGTAAGTGGGGTTGGAAATGCTTTTCAGGCTCAGTACTGGGCTCAAAACATGCAGCCCTGAGGTCTCTCATATAAGCAGGTGGTTAAATAGAAATTCGCTGCTCAGCTGACCCGGTAGGAGCAAACGTATGCCAAAAATGTACACAGAATGAGCTTTTCAGTGAAGAGAAGCCAGGCACATTTTAGCTAGTTTTACTTGTAAGTGGGGTTGGAAACGCTTTTCAGGCTCAGTACTGGGCTCAAAACATGCAGCCCTGAGGTCTCTCATGATAGCAGGTGGTTAAATAGAAATTTGCTGCTCAGCTGACACGGCAGGAGCAAACGTATGCTAAAAATGTTCTCAGAATGAGCTTTTCAGTGAAGAGAAGCCAGGCACATTTTAGCTAGTTTTACTTGTAAGTGGGGTTGGAAATGCTTTTCAGGCTCAGTACTGGGCTCAAAACATGCAGCCCTGAGGTCTCTCATATAAGCAGGTGGTTAAATAGAAATTCGCTGCTCAGCTGACCCGGTAGGAGCAAACGTATGCCAAAAATGTACACAGAATGAGCTTTTCAGTGAAGAGCAGCCAGGCACATTTTAGCTAGTTTTACTTGTAAGTGGGGTTGGAAACGCTTTTCAGGATCAGTACTGGGCTCAAAACATGCAGCCCTGAGGTCTCTCATGATAGCAGGTGGTTAAATAGAAATTCGCTGCTCAGCTGACCCGGTAGGAGCAAACGTATGCCAAAAATGTACACAGAATGAGCTTTTCAGTGAATAGCAGCCAGGCACATTTTAGCTAGTTTTACTTGTAAATGGGGTTGGAAATGCTTTTCAGGCTCGGTACTGGGCTCAAAACATGCAGCCCTGAGGTCTCTCATGAAAGCAGGTGATTAAATAGAAATTTGCAGCTCAGCTGACCCGGTAGGAGCAAACATATGCCAAAAATGTACACAGAATGAGCTTTTCAGTGAAGAGAAGCCAGGCACATTTTAGCTAGTTTTACTTGTAAGTGGGGTTGGAAATGCTTTTCAGGCTCAGTACTGGGCTCAAAACATGCAGCCCTGAGGTCCCTCATGAAAGCAGGTGGTTAAATAGAAATTCGCTGCTCAGCTGACCCGGTAGGAGCAAACGTATGCCAAAAATGTACACAGAATGAGCTTTTCAGTGAATAGCAGCCAGGCACATTTTAGCTAGTTTTACTTGTAAGTGGGGTTGGAAATGCTTTTCAGGCTCAGTACTGGGCTCAAAACATGCAGCCCTGAGGTCCCTCATGAAAGCAGGTGGTTAAATAGAAATTCGCTGCTCAGCTGACCCGGCAGGAGAAAACGTATGCTAAAAATGTTCTCAGAATGAGCTTTTCAGTGAAGAGAAGCCAGGCACATTTTAGCTAGTTTTACTTGTAAGTAGGGTTGGAAATGCTTTTCAGGCTCAGTACTGGGCTCAAAACATGCAGCCCTGAGGTCTCTCATATAAGCAGGTGGTTAAATAGAAATTCGCTGCTCAGCTGACCCGGTAGGAGCAAACGTATGCCAAAAATGTACACAGAATGAGCTTTTCAGTGAATAGCAGCCAGGCACATTTTAGCTAGTTTTACTTGTAAGTGGGGTTGGAAATGCTTTTCAGGCTCAGTACTGGGCTCAAAACATGCAGCCCTGAAGTCTCTCATGAAAGCAGGTGGTTAAATAGAAATTCGCAGCTCAGCTGACCTGGTAGGAGCAAACGTATGCCAAAAATGTACACAGAATGAGCTTTTCAGTGAATAGTAGCCAGGCACATTTTAGCTAGTTTTACTTGTAAGTGGGGTTGGAAACGCTTTTCAGGATCAGTACTGGGCTCAAAACATGCAGCCCTGAGGTCTCTCATGATAGCAGGTGGTTAAATAGAAATTTGCTGCTCAGCTGACCCGGCAGGAGCAAACGTATGCTAAAAATGTTCTCAGAATGAGCTTTTCAGTGAAGAGAAGCCAGGCACATTTTAGCTAGTTTTACTTGTAAGTGGGGTTGGAAATGCTTTTCAGGCTCAGTACTGGGCTCAAAACATGCAGCCCTGAGGTCTCTCATGATAGCAAGTGGTTAAATAGAAATTTGCTGCTCAGCTGACCCGGCAGGAGCAAACGTATGCTAAAAATGTTCTCAGAATGAGCTTTTCAGTGAAGAGAAGCCAGGCACATTTTAGCTAGTTTTACTTGTAAGTGGGGTTGGAAATGCTTTTCAGGCTCAGTACTGGGCTCAAAACATGCAGCCCTGAGGTCTCTCATATAAGCAGGTGGTTAAATAGAAATTCGCTGCTCAGCTGACCCGGTAGGAGCAAACGTATGCCAAAAATGTACACAGAATGAGCTTTTCAGTGAAGAGCAGCCAGGCACATTTTAGCTAGTTTTACTTGTAAGTGGGGTTGGAAACGCTTTTCAGGATCAGTACTGGGCTCAAAACATGCAGCCCTGAGGTCTCTCATGATAGCAGGTGGTTAAATAGAAATTCGCTGCTCAGCTGACCCGGTAGGAGCAAACGTATGCCAAAAATGTACACAGAATGAGCTTTTCAGTGAATAGCAGCCAGGCACATTTTAGCTAGTTTTACTTGTAAATGGGGTTGGAAACGCTTTTCAGGCTCAGTACTGGGCTCAAAACATGCAGCCCTGAGGTCTCTCATGAAAGCAGGTGGTTAAATAGAAATTTGCAGCTCAGCTGACCCGGTAGGAGCAAACATATGCCAAAAATGTACACAGAATGAGCTTTTCAGTGAAGAGAAGCCAGGCACATTTTAGCTAGTTTTACTTGTAAGTGGGGTTGGAAATGCTTTTCAGGCTCAGTACTGGGCTCAAAACATGCAGCCCTGAGGTCCCTCATGAAAGCAGGTGGTTAAATAGAAATTCGCTGCTCAGCTGACCCGGTAGGAGCAAACGTATGCCAAAAATGTACACAGAATGAGCTTTTCAGTGAATAGCAGCCAGGCACATTTTAGCTAGTTTTACTTGTAAGTGGGGTTGGAAATGCTTTTCAGGCTCAGTACTGGGCTCAAAACATGCAGCCCTGAGGTCCCTCATGAAAGCAGGTGGTTAAATAGAAATTCGCTGCTCAGCTGACCCGGCAGGAGCAAACGTATGCTAAAAATGTACTCAGAATGAGCTTTTCAGTGAAGAGAAGCCAGGCACATTTTAACTAGTTTTACTTGTAAGTGGGGTTGGAAACGCTTTTCAGGATCAGTACTGGGCTCAAAACATGCAGCCCTGAGGTCTCTCATGATAGCAGGTGGTTAAATAGAAATGTGCTGCTCAGCTGACCCGGCAGGAGCAAACGTATGCTAAAAATGTTCTCAGAATGAGCTTTTCAGTGAAGAGAAGCCAGGCACATTTTAGCTAGTTTTACTTGTAAGTGGGGTTGGAAATGCTTTTCAGGCTCAGTACTGGGCTCAAAACATGCAGCCCTGAGGTCTCTCATATAAGCAGGTGGTTAAATAGAAATTCGCTGCTCAGCTGACCCGGTAGGAGAAAACGTATGCCAAAAATGTACACAGAATGAGCTTTTCAGTGAATAGCAGCCAGGCACATTTTAGCTAGTTTTACTTGTAAGTGGGGTTGGAAATGCTTTTCAGGCTCAGTACTGGGCTCAAAACATGCAGCCCTAAAGTCTCTCATGAAAGCAGGTGGTTAAATAGAAATTCGCAGCTCAGCTGACCTGGTAGGAGCAAACGTATGCCAAAAATGTACACAGAATGAGCTTTTCAGTGAAGAGAAGCCAGGCACATTTTAGCTAGTTTTACATGTAAGTGGGGTTGGAAACGCTTTTCAGGATCAGTACTGGGCTCAAAACATGCAGCCCTGAGGTCTCTCATGATAGCAGGTGGTTAAATAGAAATTTGCTGCTCAGCTGACCCGGCAGGAGCAAACGTATGCTAAAAATGTTCTCAGAATGAGCTTTTTAGTGAAGAGAAGCCAGGCACATTTTAGCTAGTTTTACTTGTAAGTAGGGTTGGAAATGCTTTTCAGGCTCAGTACTGGGCTCAAAACATGCAGCCCTGAGGTCTCTCATATAAGCAGGTGGTTAAATAGAAATTCGCTGCTCAGCTGACCCGGTAGGAGCAAACGTATGCTAAAAATGTACTCAGAATGAGCTTTTCAGTGAATAGCAGCCAGGCACATTTTAGCTAGTTTTACTTGTAAGTGGGGTGGGAAATGCTTTTCAGGCTCAGTACTGGGCTCAAAACATGCAGCCCTGAGGTCTCTCATGATAGCAGGTGGTTAAATAGAAGTTCGCTGCTCAGCTGACCCGGTAGGAGCAAACGTATGCCAAAAATGTACACAGAATGAGCTTTTCAGTGAAGAGCAGCCAGGCACATTTTAGCTAGTTTTACTTGTAAGTGGGGTTGGAAACGCTTTTCAGGATCAGTACTGGGCTCAAAACATGCAGCCCTGAGGTCTCTCATGATAGCAGGTGGTTAAATAGAAATTCGCTGCTCAGCTGACCCGGTAGGAGCAAACGTATGCCAAAAATGTACACAGAATGAGCTTTTCAGTGAATAGCAGCCAGGCACATTTTAGCTAGTTTTACTTGTAAATGGGGTTGGAAACGCTTTTCAGGCTCAGTACTGGGCTCAAAACATGCAGCCCTGAGGTCTCTCATGAAAGCAGGTGGTTAAATAGAAATTTGCAGCTCAGCTGACCCGGTAGGAGCAAACATATGCCAAAAATGTACACAGAATGAGCTTTTCAGTGAAGAGAAGCCAGGCACATTTTATCTAGTTTTACTTGTAAGTGGGGTTGGAAATGCTTTTCAGGCTCAGTACTGGGCTCAAAACATGCAGCCCTGAGGTCCCTCATGAAAGCAGGTGGTTAAATAGAAATTCGCTGCTCAGCTGACCCGGTAGGAGCAAACGTATGCCAAAAATGTACACAGAATGAGCTTTTCAGTGAATAGCAGCCAGGCACATTTTAGCTAGTTTTACTTGTAAGTGGGGTTGGAAATGCTTTTCAGGCTCAGTACTGGGCTCAAAACATGCAGCCCTGAGGTCTCTCATGATAGCAGGTGGTTAAATAGAAATTCGCTGCTCAGCTGACCCGGCAGGAGCAAACGTATGCTAAAAATGTACTCAGAATGAGCTTTTCAGTGAAGAGAAGCCAGGCACATTTTAGCCCAGTTTTACTTGTAAGTGGGGTTGGAAATGCTTTTCAGGCTCAGTACTGGGCTCAAAACATACAGCCCTGAGGTCTCTCATATAAGCAGGTGGTTAAATAGAAATTCGCTGCTCAGCTGACCAGGTAGGAGCAAACGTATGCCAAAAATGTACACAGAATGAGCTTTTCAGTGAAGAGCAGCCAGGCCCATTTTAGCTAGTTTTACTTGTAAGTGGGGTTGGAAACGCTTTTCAGGATCAGTACTGGGCTCAAAACATGCAGCCCTGAGGTCTCTCATGATAGCAGGTGGTTAAATAGAAATTTGCTGCTCAGCTGACCCGGCAGGAGCAAACGTATGCTAAAAATGTTCTCAGAATGAGCTTTTCAGTGAAGAGAAGCCAGGCACATTTTAGCTAGTTTTACTTGTAAGTGGGGTTGGAAATGCTTTTCAGGCTCAGTACTGGGCTCAAAACATGCAGCCCTGAGGTCTCTCATATAAGCAGGTGGTTAAATAGAAATTCGCTGCTCAGCTGACCCGGTAGGAGCAAACGTATGCCAAAAATGTACACAGAATGAGCTTTTCAGTGAAGAGCAGCCAGGCACATTTTAGCTAGTTTTACTTGTAAGTGGGGTTGGAAACGCTTTTCAGGATCAGTACTGGGCTCAAAACATGCAGCCCTGAGGTCTCTCATGATAGCAGGTGGTTAAATAGAAATTCGCTGCTCAGCTGACCCGGTAGGAGCAAACGTATGCCAAAAATGTACACAGAATGAGCTTTTCAGTGAATAGCAGCCAGGCACATTTTAGCTAGTTTTACTTCTAAATGGGGTTGGAAACGCTTTTCAGGCTCAGTACTGGGCTCAAAACATGCAGCCCTGAGGTCTCTCATGAAAGCAGGTGGTTAAATAGAAATTTGCAGCTCAGCTGACCCGGTAGGAGCAAACATATGCCAAAAATGTACACAGAATGAGCTTTTCAGTGAAGAGAAGCCAGGCACATTTTAGCTAGTTTTACTTGTAAGTGGGGTTGGAAATGCTTTTCAGGCTCAGTACTGGGCTCAAAACATGCAGCCCTGAGGTCCCTCATGAAAGCAGGTGGTTAAATAGAAATTCGCTGCTCAGCTGACCCGGTAGGAGCAAACGTATGCCAAAAATGTACACAGAATGAGCTTTTCAGTGAATAGCAGCCAGGCACATTTTAGCTAGTTTTACTTGTAAGTGGGGTTGGAAATGCTTTTCAGGCTCAGTACTGGGCTCAAAACATGCAGCCCTGAGGTCTCTCATGATAGCAGGTGGTTAAATAGAAATTTGCTGCTCAGCTGACCCGGCAGGAGCAAACGTATGCTAAAAATGTACTCAGAATGAGCTTTTCAGTGTAGAGAAGCCAGGCACATTTTAGCTAGTTTTACTTGTAAGTGGGGTTGGAAACGCTTTTCAGGATCAGTACTGGGCTCAAAACATGCAGCCCTGAGGTCTCTCATGATAGCAGGTGGTTAAATAGAAATTCGCTGCTCAGCTGACCCGGCAGGAGCAAACGTATGCTAAAAATGTACTCAGAATGAGCTTTTCAGTGAAGAGAAGCCAGGCACATTTTAGCCCAGTTTTACTTGTAAGTGGGGTTGGAAATGCTTTTCAGGCTCAGTACTGGGCTCAAAACATGCAGCCCTGAGGTCTCTCATATAAGCAGGTGGTTAAATAGAAATTCGCTGCTCAGCTGACCAGGTAGGAGCAAACGTATGCCAAAAATGTACACAGAATGAGCTTTTCAGTGAAGAGCAGCCAGGCACATTTTAGCTAGTTTTACTTGTAAGTGTGGTTGGAAACGCTTTTCAGGATCAGTACTGGGCTCAAAACATGCAGCCCGAGGTCTCTCATGATAGCAGGTGGTTAAATAGAAATTTGCTGCTCAGCTGACCCGGCAGGAGCAAACGTATGCTAAAAATGTACTCAGAATGAGCTTTTCAGTGAATAGCAGCCAGGCACATTTTAGCTAGTTTTACTTGTAAGTGGGGTTGGAAATGCTTTTCAGGCTCAGTACTGGGCTCAAAACATGCAGCCCTGAGGTCTCTCATGATAGCAGGTGGTTAAATAGAAATTTGCTGCTCAGCTGACCCGGCAGGAGCAAACGTATGCTAAAAATGTACTCAGAATGAGCTTTTCAGTGAAGAGAAGCCAGGCATATTTTAGCTAGTTTTACTTGTAAGTGGGGTTGGAAATGCTTTTCAGGCTCAGTACTGGGCTCAAAACATGCAGCCCTGAGGTCTCTCATGAAAGCAGGTGGTTAAATAGAAATTCGCTGCTCAACTGACCCGGCAGGAGCAAACGTATGCTAAAAATGTACTCAGAATGAGCTTTTCAGTGAAGAGAAGCCAGGCACATTTTAACTAGTTTTACTTGTAAGTGGGGTTGGAAACGCTTTTCAGGATCAGTACTGGGCTCAAAACATGCAGCCCTGAGGTCTCTCATGATAGCAGGTGGTTAAATAGAAATTCGCTGCTCAGCTGACCCGGCAGGAGCAAACGTATGCTAAAAATGTACTCAGAATGAGCTTTTCAGTGAAGAGAAGCCAGGCATATTTTAGCTAGTTTTACTTGTAAGTGGAGTTGGAAATGCTTTTCAGGCTCAGTACTGGGCTCAAAACATGCAGCCCTGAGGTCTCTCATGAAAGCAGGTGGTTATATAGAAATTCGCTGCTCAGCTGACCCGGTAGGAGCAAACGTATGCCAAAAATGTACACAGAATGAGCTTTTCAGTGAATAGCAGCCAGGCACATTTTAGCTAGTTTTACTTGTAAGTGGGGTTGGAAACGCTTTTCAGGATCAGTACTGGGCTCAAAACATGCAGCCCTGAGGTCTCCCATGATAGCAGGTGGTTAAATATAAATTTGCTGCTCAGCTGACCCGGCAGGAGCAAACGTATGCTAAAAATGTTCTCAGAATGAGCTTTTTAGTGAAGAGAAGCCAGGCACATTTTAGCTAGTTTTACTTGTAAGAGGGGTTGGAAATGCTTTTCAGGCTCAGTACTGGGCTCAAAACATGCAGCCCTGAGGTCTCTCATATAAGCAGGTGGTTAAATAGAAATTCGCTGATCAGCTGACCCGGTAGGAGCAAACGTATGCCAAAAATGTACACAGAATGAGCTTTTCAGTGAATAGCAGCCAGGCACATTTTAGCTAGTTTTACTTGTAAGTGGGGTTGGAAATGCTTTTCAGGCTCAGTACTGGGCTCAAAACATGCAGCCCTGAAGTCTCTCATGAAAGCAGGTGGTTAAATAGAAATTCGCAGCTCAGCTGACCTGGTAGGAGCAAACGTATGCCAAAAATGTACACAGAATGAGCTTTTCAGTGAATAGTAGCCAGGCACATTTTAGCTAGTTTTACTTGTAAGTGGGGTTGGAAACGCTTTTCAGGATCAGTACTGGGCTCAAAACATGCAGCCCTGAGGTCTCTCATGATAGCAGGTGGTTAAATAGAAATTTGCTGCTCAGCTGACCCGGCAGGAGCAAACGTATGCTAAAAATGTTCTCAGAATGAGCTTTTCAGTGAAGAGAAGCCAGGCACATTTTAGCTAGTTTTACTTGTAAGTGGGGTTGGAAATGCTTTTCAGGCTCAGTACTGGGCTCAAAACATGCAGCCCTGAGGTCTCTCATGATAGCAGGTGGTTAAATAGAAATTTGCTGCTCAGCTGACCCGGCAGGAGCAAACGTATGCTAAAAATGTTCTCAGAATGAGCTTTTCAGTGAAGAGAAGCCAGGCACATTTTAGCTAGTTTTACTTGTAAGTGGGGTTGGAAATGCTTTTCAGGCTCAGTACTGGGCTCAAAACATGCAGCCCTGAGGTCTCTCATATAAGCAGGTGGTTAAATAGAAATTCGCTGCTCAGCTGACCCGGTAGGAGCAAACATATGCTAAAAATGTACTCAGAATGAGCTTTTCAGTGAATAGCAGCCAGGCACATTTTAGCTAGTTTTACTTGTAAGTGGGGTTGGAAATGCTTTTCAGGCTCAGTACTGGGCTCAAAACATGCAGCCCTGAGGTCTCTCATGATAGCAGGTGGTTAAATAGAAATTCGCTGCTCAGCTGACCCGGTAGGAGCAAACGTATGCCAAAAATGTACACAGAATGAGCTTTTCAGTGAAGAGCAGCCAGGCACATTTTAGCTAGTTTTACTTGTAAGTGGGGTTGGAAACGCTTTTCAGGATCAGTACTGGGCTCAAAACATGCAGCCCTGAGGTCTCTCATGATAGCAGGTGGTTAAATAGAAATTCGCTGCTCAGCTGACCCGGTAGGAGCAAACGTATGCCAAAAATGTACACAGAATAAGCTTTTCAGTGAATAGCAGCCAGGCACATTTTAGCTAGTTTTACTTGTAAATGGGGTTGGAAACGCTTTTCAGGCTCAGTACTGGGCTCAAAACATGCAGCCCTGAGGTCTCTCATGAAAGCAGGTGGTTAAATAGAAATTTGCAGCTCAGCTGACCCGGTAGGAGCAAACATATGCCAAAAATGTACACAGAATGAGCTTTTCAGTGAAGAGAAGCCAGGCACATTTTAGCCCAGTTTTACTTGTAAGTGGGGTTGGAAATGCTTTTCAGGCTCAGTACTGGGCTCAAAACATGCAGCCCTGAGGTCTCTCATATAAGCAGGTGGTTAAATAGAAATTCGCTGCTCAGCTGACCAGGTAGGAGCAAACGTATGCCAAAAATGTACACAGAATGAGCTTTTCAGTGAAGAGCAGCCAGGCACATTTTAGCTAGTTTTACTTGTAAGTGGGGTTGGAAACGCTTTTCAGGATCAGTACTGGGCTCAAAACATGCAGCCCTGAGGTCTCTCATGATAGTAGGTGGTTAAATAGAAATTTGCTGCTCAGCTGACCCGGCAGGAGCAAACGTATGCTAAAAATGTTCTCAGAATGAGCTTTTCAGTGAAGAGAAGCCAGGCACATTTTAGCTAGTTTTACTTGTAAGTGGGGTTGGAAATGCTTTTCAGGCTCAGTACTGGGCTCAAAACATGCAGCCCTGAGGTCTCTCATATAAGCAGGTGGTTAAATAGAAATTCGCTGCTCAGCTGACCCGGTAGGAGCAAACGTATGCCAAAAATGTACACAGAATGAGCTTTTCAGTGAAGAGCAGCCAGGCACATTTTAGCTAGTTTTACTTGTAAGTGGGGTTGGAAACGCTTTTCAGGATCAGTACTGGGCTCAAAACATGCAGCCCTGAGGTCTCTCATGATAGCAGGTGGTTAAATAGAAATTCGCTGCTCAGCTGACCCGGTAGGAGCAAACGTATGCCAAAAATGTACACAGAATGAGCTTTTCAGTGAATAGCAGCCAGGCACATTTTAGCTAGTTTTACTTGTAAATGGGGTTGGAAACGCTTTTCAGGCTCAGTACTGGGCTCAAAACATGCAGCCCTGAGGTCTCTCATGAAAGCAGGTGGTTAAATAGAAATTTGCAGCTCAGCTGACCCGGTAGGAGCAAACATATGCCAAAAATGTACACAGAATGAGCTTTTCAGTGAAGAGAAGCCAGGCACATTTTAGCTAGTTTTACTTGTAAGTGGGGTTGGAAATGCTTTTCAGGCTCAGTACTGGGCTCAAAACATGCAGCCCTGAGGTCCCTCATGAAAGCAGGTGGTTACATAGAAATTCGCTGCTCAGCTGACCCGGTAGGAGCAAACGTATGCCAAAAATGTACACAGAATGAGCTTTTCAGTGAATAGCAGCCAGGCACATTTTAGCTAGTTTTACTTGTAAGTGGAGTTGGAAATGCTTTTCAGGCTCAGTACTGGGCTCAAAACATGCAGCCCTGAGGTCTCTCATGATAGCAGGTGGTTAAATAGAAATTTGCTGCTCAGCTGACCCGGCAGGAGCAAACGTATGCTAAAAATGTACTCAGAATGAGCTTTTCAGTGAAGAGAAGCCAGGCACATTTTAGCTAGTTTTACTTGTAAGTGGGGTTGGAAACGCTTTTCAGGATCAGTACTGGGCTCAAAACATGCAGCCCTGAGGTCTCTCATGATAGCAGGTGGTTAAATAGAAATTCGCTGCTCAGCTGACCCGGCAGGAGCAAACATATGCTAAAAATGTACTCAGAATGAGCTTTTCAGTGAAGAGAAGCCAGGCACATTTTAGCCCAGTTTTACTTGTAAGTGGGGTTGGAAATGCTTTTCAGGCTCAGTACTGGGCTCAAAACATGCAGCCCTGAGGTCTCTCATATAAGCAGGTGGTTAAATAGAAATTCGCTGCTCAGCTGACCAGGTAGGAGCAAACGTATGCCAAAAATGTACACAGAATGAGCTTTTCAGTGAAGAGCAGCCAGGCACATTTTAGCTAGTTTTACTTGTAAGTGGGGTTGGAAACGCTTTTCAGGATCAGTACTGGGCTCAAAACATGCAGCCCTGAGGTCTCTCATGATAGCAGGTGGTTAAATAGAAATTCGCTGCTCAGCTGACCCGGCAGGAGCAAACGTATGCTAAAAATGTACTCAGAATGAGCTTTTCAGTGAATAGCAGCCAGGCACATTTTAGCTAGTTTTACTTGTAAGTGGGGTTGGAAATGGTTTTCAGGCTCAGTACTGGGCTCAAAACATGCAGCCCTGAGGTCTCTCATGATAGCAGGTGGTTAAATAGAAATTTGCTGCTCAGCTGACCCGGCAGGAGCAAACGTATGCTAAAAATGTACTCAGAATGAGCTTTTCAGTGAAGAGAAGCCAGGCATATTTTAGCTAGTTTTACTTGTAAGTGGGGTTGGAAATGCTTTTCAGGCTCAGTACTGGGCTCAAAACATGCAGCCCTGAGGTCTCTCATGAAAGCAGATGGTTAAATAGAAATTCGCTGCTCAGCTGACCCGGCAGGAGCAAACGTATGCTAAAAATGTACTCAGAATGAGCTTTTCAGTGAAGAGAAGCCAGGCACATTTTAACTAGTTTTACTTGTAAGTGGGGTTGGAAACGCTTTTCAGGATCAGTACTGGGCTCAAAACATGCAGCCCTGAGGTCTCTCATGATAGCATGTGGTTAAATAGAAATTCGCTGCTCAGCTGACCCGGCAGGAGCAAACGTATGCTAAAAATGTACTCAGAATGAGCTTTTCAGTGAAGAGAAGCCAGGCATATTTTAGCTAGTTTTACTTGTAAGTGGGGTTGGAAATGCTTTTCAGGCTCAGTACTGGGCTCAAAACATGCAGCCCTGAGGTCTCTCATGAAAGCAGGTGGTTAAATAGAAATTCGCTGCTCAGCTGACCCGGTAGGAGCAAACGTATGCCAAAAATGTACACAGAATGAGCTTTTCAGTGAATAGCAGCCAGGCACATTTTAGCTAGTTTTACTTGTAAGTGGGGTTGGAAACGCTTTTCGGGATCAGTACTGGGCTCAAAACATGCAGCCCTGAGGTCTCTCATGATAGCAGGTGGTTAAATAGAAAATTGCTGCTCAGCTGACCCGGCAGGAGCAAACGTATGCTAAAAATGTTCTCAGAATGAGCTTTTCAGTGAAGAGAAGCCAGGCACATTTTAGCTAGTTTTACTTGTAAGTGGGGTTGGAAATGCTTTTCAGGCTCAGTACTGGGCTCAAAACATGCAGCCCTGAGGTCTCTCATATAAGCAGGTGGTTAAATAGAAATTCGCTGCTCAGCTGACCCGGTAGGAGCAAACGTATGCCAAAAATGTACACAGAATGAGCTTTTCAGTGAATAGCAGCCAGGCACATTTTAGCTAGTTTTACTTGTAAGTGGGGTTGGAAATGCTTTTCAGGCTCAGTACTGGGCTCAAAACATGCAGCCCTGAAGTCTCTCATGAAAGCAGGTGGTTAAATAGAAATTCGCAGCTCAGCTGACCTGGTAGGAGCAAACGTATGCCAAAAATGTACACAGAATGAGCTTTTCAGTGAATAGTAGCCAGGCACATTTTAGCTAGTTTTACTTGTAAGTGGGGTTGGAAACGCTTTTCAGGATCAGTACTGGGCTCAAAACATGCAGCCCTGAGGTCACTCATGATAGCAGGTGGTTAAATAGAAATTTGCTGCTCAGCTGACCCGGCAGGAGCAAACGTATGCTAAAAATGTTCTCAGAATGAGCTTTTCAGTGAAGAGAAGCCAGGCACATTTTAGCTAGTTTTACTTGTAAGTGGGGTTGGAAATGCTTTTCAGGCTCAGTACTGGGCTCAAAACATGCAGCCCTGAGGTCTCTCATGATAGCAGGTGGTTAAATAGAAATTTGCTGCTCAGCTGACCCGGCAGGAGCAAACGTATGCTAAAAATGTTCTCAGAATGAGCTTTTCAGTGAAGAGAAGCCAGGCACATTTTAGCTAGTTTTACTTGTAAGTGGGGTTGGAAATGCTTTTCAGGCTCAGTACTGGGCTCAAAACATGCAGCCCTGAGGTCTCTCATATAAGCAGGTGGTTAAATAGAAATTCGCTGCTCAGCTGACCCGGTAGGAGCAAACGTATGCTAAAAATGTACTCAGAATGAGCTTTTCAGTGAATAGCAGCCAGGCACATTTTAGCTAGTTTTACTTGTAAGTGGGGTTGGAAATGCTTTTCAGGCTCAGTACTGGGCGCAAAACATGCAGCCCTGAGGTCTCTCATGATAGCAGGTGGTTAAATAGAAATTCGCTGCTCAGCTGACCCGGTAGGAGCAAACGTATGCCAAAAATGTACACAGAATGAGCTTTTCAGTGAAGAGCATCCAGGCACATTTTAGCTAGTTTTACTTGTAAGTGGGGTTGGAAACGCGTTTCAGGATCAGTACTGGGCTCAAAACATGCAGCCCTGAGGTCTCTCATGATAGCAGGTGGTTAAATAGAAATTTGCTGCTCAGCTGACCCGGTAGGAGCAAACGTATGCCAAAAATGTACACAGAATGAGCTTTTCAGTGAATAGCAGCCAGGCACATTTTAGCTAGTTTTACTTGTAAATGGGGTTGGAAACGCTTTTCAGGCTCAGTACTGGGCTCAAAACATGCAGCCCTGAGGTCTCTCATGAAAGCAGGTGGTTAAATAGAAATTTGCAGCTCAGCTGACCCGGTAGGAGCAAACATATGCCAAAAATGTACACAGAATGAGCTTTTCAGTGAATAGCAGCCAGGCACATTTTAGCTAGTTTTACTTGTAAGTGGGGTTGGAAATGCTTTTCAGGCTCAGTACTGGGCTCAAAACATGCAGCCCTGAGGTCCCTCATGAAAGCAGGTGGTTAAATAGAAATTCGCTGCTCAGCTGACCCGGTAGGAGCAAACGTATGCCAAAAATGTACACAGAATGAGCTTTTCAGTGAATAGCAGCCAGGCACATTTTAGCTAGTTTTACTTGTAAGTGGGGTTGGAAATGCTTTTCAGGCTCAGTACTGGGCTCAAAACATGCAGCCCTGAGGTCCCTCATGAAAGCAGGTGGTTAAATAGAAATTCGCTGCTCAGCTGACCCGGTAGGAGCAAACGTATGCCAAAAATGTACACAGAATGAGCTTTTCAGTGAATAGCAGCCAGGCACATTTTAGCTAGTTTTACTTGTAAGTGGGGTTGGAAATGCTTTTCAGGCTCAGTACTGGGCTCAAAACATGCAGCCCTGAGGTCTCTCGTGATAGCAGGTGGTTAAATTGAAATTCGCTGCTCAGCTGACCCGGCAGGAGCAAACGTATGCTAAAAATGTACTCAGAATGAGCTTTTCAGTGAAGAGAAGCCAGGCACATTTTAGCCCAGTTTTACTTGTAAGTGGGGTTGGAAATGCTTTTCAGGCTCAGTACTGGGCTCAAAACATGCAGCCCTGAGGTCTCTCATATAAGCAGGTGGTTAAATAGAAATTCGCTGCTCAGCTGACCAGGTAGGAGCAAACGTATGCCAAAAATGTACACAGAATGAGCTTTTCAGTGAAGAGCAGCCAGGCACATTTTAGCTAGTTTTACTTGTAAGTGGGGTTGGAAACGCTTTTCAGGATCAGTACTGGGCTCAAAACATGCAGCCCTGAGGTCTCTCATGATAGCAGGTGGTTAAATAGAAATTCGCTGCTCAGCTGACCCAGTAGGAGCAAACGTATGCCAAAAATGTACACAGAATGAGCTTTTCAGTGAATAGCAGCCAGGCACATTTTAGCTAGTTTTACTTGTAAATGGGGTTGGAAACGCTTTTCAGGCTCAGTACTGGGCTCAAAACATGCAGCCCTGAGGTCTCTCATGAAAGCAGGTGGTTAAATAGAAATTTGCAGCTCAGCTGACCCGGTAGGAGCAAACATATGCCAAAAATGTACACAGAATGAGCTTTTCAGTGAAGAGAAGCCAGGCACATTTTAGCTAGTTTTACTTGTAAGTGGGGTTGGAAATGCTTTTCAGGCTCAGTACTGGGCTCAAAACATGCAGCCCTGAGGTCCCTCATGAAAGCAGGTGGTTAAATAGAAATTCGCTGCTCAGCTGACCCGGTAGGAGCAAACGTATGCCAAAAATGTACACAGAATGAGCTTTTCAATGAATAGCAGCCAGGCACATTTTAGCTAGTTTTACTTGTAAGTGGGGTTGGAAATGCTTTTCAGGCTCAGTACTGGGCTCAAAATATGCAGCCCTGAGGTCTCTCATGATAGCAGGTGGTTAAATAGAAATTCGCTGCTCAGCTGACCCGGCAGGAGCAAACGTATGCTAAAAATGTACTTAGAATGAGCTTTTCAGTGAAGAGAAGCCAGGCACATTTTAGCCCAGTTTTACTTGTAAGTGGGGTTGGAAAGGCTTTTCAGGCTCAGTACTGGGCTCAAAACATGCAGCCCTGAGGTCTCTCATATAAGCAGGTGGTTAAATAGAAATTCGCTGCTCAGCTGACCAGGTAGGAGCAAACGTATGCCAAAAATGTACACAGAATGAGCTTTTCAGTGAAGAGCAGCCAGGCCCATTTTAGCTAGTTTTACTTGTAAGTGGGGTTGGAAACGCTTTTCAGGATCAGTACTGGGCTCAAAACATGCAGCCCTGAGGTCTCTCATGATAGCAGGTGGTTAAATAGAAATTTGCTGCTCAGCTGACCCGGCAGGAGCAAACGTATGCTAAAAATGTTCTCAGAATGAGCTTTTCAGTGAAGAGAAGCCAGGCACATTTTAGCTAGTTTTACTTGTAAGTGGGGTTGGAAATGCTTTTCAGGCTCAGTACTGGGCTCAAAACATGCAGCCCTGAGGTCTCTCATATAAGCAGGTGGTTAAATAGAAATTCGCTGCTCAGCTGACCCGGTAGGAGCAAACGTATGCCAAAAATGTACACAGAATGAGCTTTTCAGTGAAGAGCAGCCAGGCACATTTTAGCTAGTTTTACTTGTAAGTGGGGTTGAAAACGCTTTTCAGGATCAGTACTGGGCTCAAAACATGCAGCCCTGAGGTCTCTCATGATAGCAGGTGGTTAAATAGAAATTCGCTGCTCAGCTGACCCGGTAGGAGCAAACGTATGCCAAAAATGTACACAGAATGAGCTTTTCAGTGAATAGCAGCCAGGCACATTTTAGCTAGTTTTACTTCTAAATGGGGTTGGAAACGCTTTTCAGGCTCAGTACTGGGCTCAAAACATGCAGCCCTGAGGTCTCTCATGAAAGCAGGTGGTTAAATAGAAATTTGCAGCTCAGCTGACCCGGTAGGAGCAAACATATGCCAAAAATGTACACAGAATGAGCTTTTCAGTGAAGAGAAGCCAGGCACATTTTAGCTAGTTTTACTTGTAAGTGGGGTTGGAAATGCTTTTCAGGCTCAGTACTGGGCTCAAAACATGCAGCCCTGAGGTCCCTCATGAAAGCAGGTGGTTAAATAGAAATTCGCTGCTCAGCTGACCCGGTAGGAGCAAACGTATGCCAAAAATGTACACAGAATGAGCTTTTCAGTGAATAGCAGCCAGGCACATTTTAGCTAGTTTTACTTGTAAGTGGGGTTGGAAATGCTTTTCAGGCTCAGTACTGGGCTCAAAACATGCAGCCCTGAGGTCTCTCATGATAGCAGGTGGTTAAATAAAAATTTGCTGCTCAGCTGACCCGGCAGGAGCAAACGTATGCTAAAAATGTACTCAGAATGAGCTTTTCAGTGTAGAGAAGCCAGGCACATTTTAGCTAGTTTTACTTGTAAGTGGGGTTGGAAACGCTTTTCAGGATCAGTAC
This sequence comes from Lissotriton vulgaris, assembly GCF_964263255.1. Taxonomy (NCBI): domain Eukaryota; kingdom Metazoa; phylum Chordata; class Amphibia; order Caudata; family Salamandridae; genus Lissotriton; species Lissotriton vulgaris. Next base: position 1,178,054 of record NW_028244755.1, on the reverse strand, counting down.
TGGGCTCAAAACATGCAGCCCTGAGGTCTCTCATGATAGCAGGTGGTTAAATAAAAATTCGCTGCTCAGCTGACCCGGCAGGAGCAAACGTATGCTAAAAATGTACTCAGAATGAGCTTTTCAGTGAAGAGAAGCCAGGCACATTTTAGCCCAGTTTTACTTGTAAGTGGGGTTGGAAATGCTTTTCAGGCTCAGTACTGGGCTCAAAACATGCAGCCCTGAGGTCTCTCATATAAGCAGGTGGTTAAATAGAAATTCGCTGCTCAGCTGACCAGGTAGGAGCAAACGTATGCCAAAAATGTACACAGAATGAGCTTTTCAGTGAAGAGCAGCCAGGCACATTTTAGCTAGTTTTACTTGTAAGTGGGGTTGGAAACGCTTTTCAGGATCAGTACTGGGCTCAAAACATGCAGCCCGAGGTCTCTCATGATAGCAGGTGGTTAAATAGAAATTCGCTGCTCAGCTGACCCGGCAGGAGCAAACGTATGCTAAAAATGTACTCAGAATGAGCTTTTCAGTGAATAGCAGCCAGGCACATTTTAGCTAGTTTTACTTGTAAGTGGGGTTGGAAATGCTTTTCAGGCTCAGTACTGGGCTCAAAACATGCAGCCCTGAGGTCTCTCATGATAGCAGGTGGTTAAATAGAAATTCGCTGCTCAGCTGACCCGGCAGGAGCAAACGTATGCTAAAAATGTACTCAGAATGAGCTTTTCAGTGAAGAGAAGCCAGGCATATTTTAGCTAGTTTTACTTGTAAGTGGGGTTGGAAATGCTTTTCAGGCTCAGTACTGGGCTCAAAACATGCAGCCCTGAGGTCTCTCATGAAAGCAGGTGGTTAAATAGAAATTCGCTGCTCAACTGACCCGGCAGGAGCAAACGTATGCTAAAAATGTACTCAGAATGAGCTTTTCAGTGAAGAGAAGCCAGGCACATTTTAACTAGTTTTACTTGTAAGTGGGGTTGGAAACGCTTTTCAGGATCAGTACTGGGCTCAAAACATGCAGCCCTGAGGTCTCTCATGATAGCAGGTGGTTAAATAGAAATTCGCTGCTCAGCTGACCCGGCAGGAGCAAACGTATGCTAAAAATGTACTCAGAATGAGCTTTTCAGTGAAGAGAAGCCAGGCATATTTTAGCTAGTTTTACTTGTAAGTGGGGTTGGAAATGCTTTTCAGGCTCAGTACTGGGCTCAAAACATGCAGCCCTGAGGTCTCTCATGAAAGCAGGTGGTTAAATAGAAATTCGCTGCTCAGCTGACCCGGTAGGAGCAAACGTATGCCAAAAATGTACACAGAATGAGCTTTTCAGTGAATAGCAGCCAGGCACATTTTAGCTAGTTTTACTTGTAAGTGGGGTTGGAAACGCTTTTCAGGATCAGTACTGGGCTCAAAACATGCAGCCCTGAGGTCTCTCATGATAGCAGGTGGTTAAATAGAAATTTGCTGCTCAGCTGACCCGGCAGGAGCAAACGTATGCTAAAAATGTTCTCAGAATGAGCTTTTTAGTGAAGAGAAGCCAGGCACATTTTAGCTAGTTTTACTTGTAAGTGGGGTTGGAAATGCTTTTCAGGCTCAGTACTGGGCTCAAAACATGCAGCCCTGAGGTCTCTCATATAAGCAGGTGGTTAAATAGAAATTCGCTGATCAGCTGACCCGGTAGGAGCAAACGTATGCCAAAAATGTACACAGAATGAGCTTTTCAGTGAATAGCAGCCAGGCACATTTTAGCTAGTTTTACTTGTAAGTGGGGTTGGAAATGCTTTTCAGGCTCAGTACTGGGCTCAAAACATGCAGCCCTGAAGTCTCTCATGAAAGCAGGTGGTTAAATAGAAATTCGCAGCTCAGCTGACCTGGTAGGAGCAAACGTATGCCAAAAATGTACACAGAATGAGCTTTTCAGTGAATAGTAGCCAGGCACATTTTAGCTAGTTTTACTTGTAAGTGGGGTTGGAAACGCTTTTCAGGATCAGTACTGGGCTCAAAACATGCAGCCCTGAGGTCTCTCATGATAGCAGGTGGTTAAATAGAAATTTGCTGCTCAGCTGACCCGGCAGGAGCAAACGTATGCTAAAAATGTTCTCAGAATGAGCTTTTCAGTGAAGAGAAGCCAGGCACATTTTAGCTAGTTTTACTTGTAAGTGGGGTTGGAAATGCTTTTCAGGCTCAGTACTGGGCTCAAAACATGCAGCCCTGAGGTCTCTCATGATAGCAGGTGGTTAAATAGAAATTTGCTGCTCAGCTGACCCGGCAGGAGCAAACGTATGCTAAAAATGTTCTCAGAATGAGCTTTTCAGTGAAGAGAAGCCAGGCACATTTTAGCTAGTTTTACTTGTAAGTGGGGTTGGAAATGCTTTTCAGGCTCAGTACTGGGCTCAAAACATGCAGCCCTGAGGTCTCTCATATAAGCAGGTGGTTAAATAGAAATTCGCTGCTCAGCTGACCCGGTAGGAGCAAACATATGCTAAAAATGTACTCAGAATGAGCTTTTCAGTGAATAGCAGCCAGGCACATTTTAGCTAGTTTTACTTGTAAGTGGGGTTGGAAATGCTTTTCAGGCTCAGTACTGGGCTCAAAACATGCAGCCCTGAGGTCTCTCATGATAGCAGGTGGTTAAATAGAAATTCGCTGCTCAGCTGACCCGGTAGGAGCAAACGTATGCCAAAAATGTACACAGAATGAGCTTTTCAGTGAAGAGCAGCCAGGCACATTTTAGCTAGTTTTACTTGTAAGTGGGGTTGGAAACGCTTTTCAGGATCAGTACTGGGCTCAAAACATGCAGCCCTGAGGTCTCTCATGATAGCAGGTGGTTAAATAGAAATTCGCTGCTCAGCTGACCCGGTAGGAGCAAACGTATGCCAAAAATGTACACAGAAGGAGCTTTTCAGTGAATAGCAGCCAGGCACATTTTAGCTAGTTTTACTTGTAAATGGGGTTGGAAACGCTTTTCAGGCTCAGTACTGGGCTCAAAACATGCAGCCCTGAGGTCTCTCATGAAAGCAGGTGGTTAAATAGAAATTTGCAGCTCAGCTGACCCGGTAGGAGCAAACATATGCCAAAAATGTACACAGAATGAGCTTTTCAGTGAAGAGAAGCCAGGCACATTTTAGCTAGTTTTACTTGTAAGTGGGGTTGGAAATGCTTTTCAGGCTCAGTACTGGGCTCAAAACATGCAGCCCTGAGGTCCCTCATGAAAGCAGGTGGTTAAATAGAAATTCGCTGCTCAGCTGACCCGGTAGGAGCAAACGTATGCCAAAAATGTACACAGAATGAGCTTTTCAGTGAATAGCAGCCAGGCACATTTTAGCTAGTTTTAGTTGTAAGTGGGGTTGGAAATGCTTTTCAGGCTCAGTACTGGGCTCAAAACATGCAGCCCTGAGGTCTCTCATGATAGCAGGTGGTTAAATAGAAATTCGCTGCTCAGCTGACCCGGCAGGAGCAAACGTATGCTAAAAATGTACTCAGAATGAGCTTTTCAGTGAAGAGAAGCCAGGCACATTTTAGCCCAGTTTTACTTGTAAGTGGGGTTGGAAATGCTTTTCAGGCTCAGTACTGGGCTCAAAACATGCAGCCCTGAGGTCTCTCATATAAGCAGGTGGTTAAATAGAAATTCGCTGCTCAGCTGACCAGGTAGGAGCAAACGTATGCCAAAAATGTACACAGAATGAGCTTTTCAGTGAAGAGCAGCCAGGCACATTTTAGCTAGTTTTACTTGTAAGTGGGGTTGGAAACGCTTTTCAGGATCAGTACTGGGCTCAAAACATGCAGCCCTGAGGTCTCTCATGATAGTAGGTGGTTAAATAGAAATTAGCTGCTCAGCTGACCCGGCAGGAGCAAACGTATGCTAAAAATGTTCTCAGAATGAGCTTTTCAGTGAAGAGAAGCCAGGCACATTTTAGCTAGTTTTACTTGTAAGTGGGGTTGGAAATGCTTTTCAGGCTCAGTACTGGGCTCAAAACATGCAGCCCTGAGGTCTCTCATATAAGCAGGTGGTTAAATAGAAATTCGCTGCTCAGCTGACCCGGTAGGAGCAAACGTATGCCAAAAATGTACACAGAATGAGCTTTTCAGTGAAGAGCAGCCAGGCACATTTTAGCTAGTTTTACTTGTAAGTGGGGTTGGAAACGCTTTTCAGGATCAGTACTGGGCTCAAAACATGCAGCCCTGAGGTCTCTCATGATAGCAGGTGGTTAAATAGAAATTCGCTGCTCAGCTGACCCGGTAGGAGCAAACGTATGCCAAAAATGTACACAGAATGAGCTTTTCAGTGAATAGCAGCCAGGCACATTTTAGCTAGTTTTACTTGTAAATGGGGTTGGAAACGCTTTTCAGGCTCAGTACTGGGCTCAAAACATGCAGCCCTGAGGTCTCTCATGAAAGCAAGTGGTTAAATAGAAATTTGCAGCTCAGCTGACCCGGTAGGAGCAAACATATGCCAAAAATGTACACAGAATGAGCTTTTCAGTGAAGAGAAGTCAGGCACATTTTAGCTAGTTTTACTTGTAAGTGGGGTTGGAAATGCTTTTCAGGCTCAGTACTGGGTTCAAAACATGCAGCCCTGAGGTCCCTCATGAAAGCAGGTGGTTAAATAGAAATTCGCTGCTCAGCTGACCCGGTAGGAGCAAACGTATGCCAAAAATGTACACAGAATGAGCTTTTCAGTGAATAGCAGCCAGGCACATTTTAGCTAGTTTTACTTGTAAGTGGGGTTGGAAATGCTTTTCAGGCTCAGTACTGGGCTCAAAACATGCAGCCCTGAGGTCTCTCATGATAGCAGGTGGTTAAATAGAAATTTGCTGCTCAGCTGACCCGGCAGGAGCAAACGTATGCTAAAAATGTACTCAGAATGAGCTTTTCAGTGAAGAGAAGCCAGGCACATTTTAGCTAGTTTTACTTGTAAGTGGGGTTGGAAACGCTTTTCAGGATCAGTACTGGGCTCAAAACATGCAGCCCTGAGGTCTCTCATGATAGCAGGTGGTTAAATAGAAATTCGCTGCTCAGCTGACCCGGCAGGAGCAAACATATGCTAAAAATGTACTCAGAATGAGCTTTTCAGTGAAGAGAAGCCAGGCACATTTTAGCCCAGTTTTACTTGTAAGTGGGGTTGGAAATGCTTTTCAGGCTCAGTACTGGGCTCAAAACATGCAGCCCTGAGGTCTCTCATATAAGCAGGTGGTTAAATAGAAATTCGCTGCTCAGCTGACCAGGTAGGAGCAAACGTATGCCAAAAATGTACACAGAATGAGCTTTTCAGTGAAGAGCAGCCAGGCACATTTTAGCTAGTTTTACTTGTAAGTGGGGTTGGAAACGCTTTTCAGGATCAGTACTGGGCTCAAAACATGCAGCCCTGAGGTCTCTCATGATAGCAGGTGGTTAAATAGAAATTCGCTGCTCAGCTGACCCGGCAGGAGCAAACGTATGCTAAAAATGTACTCAGAATGAGCTTTTCAGTGAATAGCAGCCAGGCACATTTTAGCTAGTTTTACTTGTAAGTGGGGTTGGAAATGCTTTTCAGGCTCAGTACTGGGCTCAAAACATGCAGCCCTGAGGTCTCTCATGATAGCAGGTGGTTAAATAGAAATTCGCTGCTCAGCTGACCCGGCAGGAGCAAACGTATGCTAAAAATGTACTCAGAATGAGCTTTTCAGTGAAGAGAAGCCAGGCATATTTTAGCTAGTTTTACTTGTAAGTGGGGTTGGAAATGCTTTTCAGGCTCAGTACTGGGCTCAAAACATGCAGCCCTGAGGTCTCTCATGAAAGCAGATGGTTAAATAGAAATTCGCTGCTCAGCTGACCCGGCAGGAGCAAACGTATGCTAAAAATGTACTCAGAATGAGCTTTTCAGTGAAGAGAAGCCAGGCACATTTTAACTAGTTTTACTTGTAAGTGGGGTTGGAAACGCTTTTCAGGATCAGTACTGGGCTCAAAACATGCAGCCCTGAGGTCTCTCATGATAGCAGGTGGTTAAATAGAAATTCGCTGCTCAGCTGACCCGGCAGGAGCAAACGTATGCTAAAAATGTACTCAGAATGAGCTTTTCAGTGAAGAGAAGCCAGGCATATTTTAGCTAGTTTTACTTGTAAGTGGGGTTGGAAATGCTTTTCAGGCTCAGTACTGGGCTCAAAACATGCAGCCCTGAGGTCTCTCATGAAAGCAGGTGGTTAAATCGAAATTCGCTGCTCAGCTGACCCGGTAGGAGCAAACGTATGCCAAAAATGTACACAGAATGAGCTTTTCAGTGAATAGCAGCCAGGCACATTTTAGCTAGTTTTACTTGTAAGTGGGGTTGGAAACGCTTTTCAGGATCAGTACTGGGCTCAAAACATGCAGCCCTGAGGTCTCTCATGATAGCAGGTGGTTAAATAGAAAATTGCTGCTCAGCTGACCCGGCAGGAGCAAACGTATGCTAAAAATGTTCTCAGAATGAGCTTTTCAGTGAAGAGAAGCCAGGCACATTTTAGCTAGTTTTACTTGTAAGTGGGGTTGGAAATGCTTTTCAGGCTCAGTACTGGGCTCAAAACATGCAGCCCTGAGGTCTCTCATATAAGCAGGTGGTTAAATAGAAATTCGCTGCTCAGCTGACCCGGTAGGAGCAAACGTATGCCAAAAATGTACACAGAATGAGCTTTTCAGTGAATAGCAGCCAGGCACATTTTAGCTAGTTTTACTTGTAAGTGGGGTTGGAAATGCTTTTCAGGCTCAGTACTGGGCTCAAAACATGCAGCCCTGAAGTCTCTCATGAAAGCAGGTGGTTAAATAGAAATTCGCAGCTCAGCTGACCTGGTAGGAGCAAACGTATGCCAAAAATGTACACAGAATGAGCTTTTCAGTGAATAGTAGCCAGGCACATTTTAGCTAGTTTTACTTGTAAGTGGGGTTGGAAACGCTTTTCAGGATCAGTACTGGGCTCAAAACATGCAGCCCTGAGGTCACTCATGATAGCAGGTGGTTAAATAGAAATTTGCTGCTCAGCTGACCCGGCAGGAGCAAACGTATGCTAAAAATGTTCTCAGAATGAGCTTTTCAGTGAAGAGAAGCCAGGCACATTTTAGCTAGTTTTACTTGTAAGTGGGGTTGGAAATGCTTTTCAGGCTCAGTACTGGGCTCAAAACATGCAGCCCTGAGGTCTCTCATGATAGCAGGTGGTTAAATAGAAATTTGCTGCTCAGCTGACCCGGCAGGAGCAAACGTATGCTAAAAATGTTCTCAGAATGAGCTTTTCAGTGAAGAGAAGCCAGGCACATTTTAGCTAGTTTTACTTGTAAGTGGGGTTGGAAATGCTTTTCAGGCTCAGTACTGGGCTCAAAACATGCAGCCCTGAGGTCTCTCATATAAGCAGGTGGTTAAATAGAAATTCGCTGCTCAGCTGACCCGGTAGGAGCAAACGTATGCTAAAAATGTACTCAGAATGAGCTTTTCAGTGAATAGCAGCCAGGCACATTTTAGCTAGTTTTATTTGTAAGTGGGGTTGGAAATGCTTTTCAGGCTCAGTACTGGGCTCAAAACATGCAGCCCTGAGGTCTCTCATGATAGCAGGTGGTTAAATAGAAATTCGCTGCTCAGCTGCCCCGGTAGGAGCAAACGTATGCCAAAAATGTACACAGAATGAGCTTTTCAGTGAAGAGCATCCAGGCACATTTTAGCTAGTTTTACTTGTAAGTGGGGTTGGAAACGCGTTTCAGGATCAGTACTGGGCTCAAAACATGCAGCCCTGAGGTCTCTCATGATAGCAGGTGGTTAAATAGAAATTTGCTGCTCAGCTGACCCGGTAGGAGCAAACGTATGCCAAAAATGTACACAGAATGAGCTTTTCAGTGAATAGCAGCCAGGCACATTTTAGCTAGTTTTACTTGTAAATGGGGTTGGAAACGCTTTTCAGGCTCAGTACTGGGCTCAAAACATGCAGCCCTGAGGTCTCTCATGAAAGCAGGTGGTTAAATAGAAATTTGCAGCTCAGCTGACCCGGTAGGAGCAAACATATGCCAAAAATGTACACAGAATGAGCTTTTCAGTGAAGAGAAGCCAGGCACATTTTAGCTAGTTTTACTTGTAAGTGGGGTTGGAAATGCTTTTCAGGCTCAGTACTGGGCTCAAAACATGCAGCCCTGAGGTCCCTCATGAAAGCAGGTGGTTAAATAGAAATTCGCTGCTCAGCTGACCCGGTAGGAGCAAACGTATGCCAAAAATGTACACAGAATGAGCTTTTCAGTGAATAGCAGCCAGGCACATTTTAGCTAGTTTTACTTGTAAGTGGGGTTGGAAATGCTTTTCAGGCTCAGTACTGGGCTCAAAACATGCAGCCCTGAGGTCTCTCATGATAGCAGGTGGTTAAATAGAAATTCGCTGCTCAGCTGACCCGGCAGGAGCAAACGTATGCTAAAAATGTACTCAGAATGAGCTTTTCAGTGAATAGCAGCCAGGCACATTTTAGCTAGTTTTACTTGTAAGTGGGGTTGGAAATGCTTTTCAGGCTCAGTACTGGGCTCAAAACATGCAGCCCTGAGGTCTCTCATGACAGCAGGTGGTTAAATAGAAATTCGCTGCTCAGCTGACCCGGCAGGAGCAAACGTATGCTAAAAATGTACTCAGAATGAGCTTTTCAGTGAAGAGAAGCCAGGCACATTTTAGCCATGTTTTACTTGTAAGTGGGGTTGGAAATGCTTTTCAGGCTCAGTACTGGGCTCAAAACATGCAGCCCTGAGGTCTCTCATATAAGCAGGTGGTTAAATAGAAATTCGCTGCTCAGCTGACCAGGTAGGAGCAAACGTATGCCAAAAATGTACACAGAATGAGCTTTTCAGTGAAGAGCAGCCAGGCACATTTTAGCTAGTTTTACTTGTAAGTGGGGTTGGAAACGCTTTTCAGGATCAGTACTGGGCTCAAAACATGCAGCCCTGATGTCTCTCATGATAGCAGGTGGTTAAATAGAAATTCGCTGCTCAGCTGACCCGGCAGGAGCAAACGTATGCTAAAAATGTACTCAGAATGAGCTTTTCAGTGAATAGCAGCCAGGCACATTTTAGCTAGTTTTACTTGTAAGTGGGGTTGGAAGTGCTTTTCAGGCTCAGTACTGGGCTCAAAACATGCAGCCCTGAGGTCTCTCATGAAAGCAGGTGGTTAAATAGAAATTTGCTGCTCAGCTGACCCGGTAGGAGCAAACGTATGCCAAAAATGTACACAGAATGAGCTTTTCAGTGAATAGCAGCCAGGCACATTTTAGCTAGTTTTACTTGTAAGTGGGGTTGGAAATGCTTTTCAGGCTCAGTACTGGGCTCAAAACATGCAGCCCTGAGGTCTCTCATATAAGCAGGTGGTTAAATAGAAATTCGCTGCTCAGCTGACCCGGTAGGAGCAAACGTATGCCAAAAATGAACACAGAATGAGCTTTTCAGTGAAGAGCAGCCAGGCACATTTTAGCTAGTTTTACTTGTAAGTGGGGTTGGAAACGCTTTTCAGGATCAGTACTGGGCTCAAAACATGCAGCCCTGAGGTCTCTCATGATAGCAGGTGGTTAAATAGAAATTCCCAGCTCAGCTGACCTGGTAGGAGCAAACGTATGCCAAAAATGTACACAGAATGAGCTTTTCAGTGAATAGTAGCCAGGCACATTTTAGCTAGTTTTACTTGTAAGTGGGGTTGGAAATGCTTTTCAGGCTCAGTACTGGGCTCAAAACATGCAGCCCTGAGGTCTCTCATGATAGCGGGTGGTTAAATAGAAATTCGCTGCTCAGCTGACCCGGCAGGAGCAAACGTATGCTAAAAATGTACTCAGAATGAGCTTTTCAGTGAATAGCAGCCAGGCACATTTTAGCTAGTTTTACTTGTAAGTGGGGTTGGAAACGCTTTTCAGGATCAGTACTGGGCTCAAAACATGCAGCCCTGAGGTCTCTCATGATAGCAGGTGGTTAAATAGAAATTCGCTGCTCAGCTGACCCGGCAGGAGCAAACGTATGCTAAAAATGTACTCAGAATGAGCTTTTCAGTGAATAGCAGCCAGGCACATTTTAGCTAGTTTTACTTGTAAGTGGGGTTGGAAATGCTTTTCAGGCTCAGTACTGGGCTCAAAACATGCAGCCCTGAGGTCTCTCATGATAGCAGGTGGTTAAATAGAAATTCGCTGCTCAGCTGACCCGGCAGGAGCAAACGTATGCTAAAAATGTACTCAGAATGAGCTTTTCAGTGAAGAGAAGCCAGGCCCATTTTAGCTAGTTTTACTTGTAAGTGAGGTTGGAAACGCTTTTCAGGCTCAGTACTGGGCTCAAAACATGCAGCCCTGAGGTCTCTCATGATAGCAGGTGGTTAAATAGAAATTTGCTGCTCAGCTGACCCGGCAGGAGCAAACGTATGCTAAAAATGTTCTCAGAATGAGCTTTTCAGTGAAGAGAAGCCAGGCACATTTTAGCTAGTTTTACTTGTAAGTGGGGTTGGAAATGCTTTTCAGGCTCAGTACTGGGCTCAAAACATGCAGCCCTGAGGTCTCTCATATAAGCAGGTGGTTAAATAGAAATTCGCTGCTCAGCTGACCCGGTAGGAGCAAACATATGCTAAAAATGTACTCAGAATGAGCTTTTCAGTGAATAGCAGCCAGGCACATTTTAGCTAGTTTTACTTGTAAGTGGGGTTGGAAATGCTTTTCAGGCTCAGTACTGGGCTCAAAACATGCAGCCCTGAGGTCTCTCATGATAGCAGGTGGTTAAATAGAAATTCGCTGCTCAGCTGACCCGGTAGGAGCAAACGTATGCCAAAAATGTACACAGAATGAGCTTTTCAGTGAAGAGCAGCCAGGCACATTTTAGCTAGTTTTACTTGTAAGTGGGGTTGGAAACGCTTTTCAGGATCAGTACTGGGCTCAAAACATGCAGCCCTGAGGTCTCTCATGATAGCAGGTGGTTAAATAGAAATTCGCTGCTCAGCTGACCCGGTAGGAGCAAACGTATGCCAAAAATGTACACAGAATGAGCTTTTCAGTGAATAGCAGCCAGGCACATTTTAGCTAGTTTTACTTGTAAATGGGGTTGGAAACGCTTTTCAGGCTCAGTACTGGGCTCAAAACATGCAGCCCTGAGGTCTCTCATGAAAGCAGGTGGTTAAATAGAAATTTGCAGCTCAGCTGACCCGGTAGGAGCAAACATATGCCAAAAATGTACACAGAATGAGCTTTTCAGTGAAGAGAAGCCAGGCACATTTTCGCTAGTTTTACTTGTAAGTGGGGTTGGAAATGCTTTTCAGGCTCAGTACTGGGCTCAAAACATGCAGCCCTGAGGTCCCTCATGAAAGCAGGTGGTTAAATAGAAATTCGCTGCTCAGCTGACCCGGTAGGAGCAAACGTATGCCAAAAATGTACACAGAATGAGCTTTTCAGTGAATAGCAGCCAGGCACATTTTAGCTAGTTTTAGTTGTAAGTGGGGTTGGAAATGCTTTTCAGGCTCAGTACTGGGCTCAAAACATGCAGCCCTGAGGTCTCTCATGATAGCAGGTGGTTAAATAGAAATTCGCTGCTCAGCTGACCCGGCAGGAGCAAACGTATGCTAAAAATGTACTCAGAATGAGCTTTTCAGTGAAGAGAAGCCAGGCACATTTTAGCCCAGTTTTACTTGTAAGTGGGGTTGGAAATGCTTTTCAGGCTCAGTACTGGGCTCAAAACATGCAGCCCTGAGGTCTCTCATATAAGCAGGTGGTTAAATAGAAATTCGCTGCTCAGCTGACCCGGTAGGAGCAAACGTATGCTAAAAATGTACTCAGAATGAGCTTTTCAGTGAATAGCAGCCAGGCACATTTTAGCTAGTTTTACTTGTAAGTGGGGTTGGAAATGCTTTTCAGGCTCAGTACTGGGCTCAAAACATGCAGCCCTGAGATCTCTCATGATAGCAGGTGGTTAAATAGAAATTCGCTGCTCAGCTGACCCGGTAGGAGCAAACGTATGCCAAAAATGTACACAGAATGAGCTTTTCAGTGAAGAGCATCCAGGCACATTTTAGCTAGTTTTACTTGTAAGTGGGGTTGGAAACGCGTTTCAGGATCAGTACTGGGCTCAAAACATGCAGCCCTGAGGTCTCTCATGATAGCAGGTGGTTAAATAGAAATTTGCTGCTCAGCTGACCCGGTAGGAGCAAACGTATGCCAAAAATGTACACAGAATGAGCTTTTCAGTGAATAGCAGCCAGGCACATTTTAGCTAGTTTTACTTGTAAATGGGGTTGGAAACGCTTTTCAGGCTCAGTACTGGGCTCAAAACATGCAGCCCTGAGGTCTCTCATGAAAGCAGGTGGTTAAATAGAAATTTGCAGCTCAGCTGACCCGGTAGGAGCAAACATATGCCAAAAATGTACACAGAATGAGCTTTTCAGTGAAGAGAAGCCAGGCACATTTTAGCTAGTTTTACTTGTAAGTGGGGTTGGAAATGCTTTTCAGGCTCAGTACTGGGCTCAAAACATGCAGCCCTGAGGTCCCTCATGAAAGCAGGTGGTTAAATAGAAATTTGCTGCTCAGCTGACCCGGTAGGAGCAAACGTATGCCAAAAATGTACACAGAATGAGCTTTTCAGTGAATAGCAGCCAGGCACATTTTAGCTAGTTTTACTTGTAAGTGGGGTTGGAAATGCTTTTCAGGCTCAGTACTGGGCTCAAAACATGCAGCCCTGAGGTCTCTCATGATAGCAGGTGGTTAAATAGAAATTCGCTGCTCAGCTGACCCGGCAGGAGCAAACGTATGCTAAAAATGTACTCAGAATGAGCTTTTCAGTGAAGAGAAGCCAGGCACATTTTAGCCCAGTTTTACTTGTAAGTGGGGTTGGAAATGCTTTTCAGGCTCAGTACTGGGCTCAAAACATGCAGCCCTGAGGTCTCTCATATAAGCAGGTGGTTAAATAGAAATTCGCTGCTCAGCTGACCAGGTAGGAGCAAACGTATGCCAAAAATGTACACAGAATGAGCTTTTCAGTGAAGAGCAGCCAGGCACATTTTAGCTAGTTTTACTTGTAAGTGGGGTTGGAAACGCTTTTCAGGATCAGTACTGGGCTCAAAACATGCAGCCCTGAGGTCTCTCATGATAGCAGGTGGTTAAATAGAAATTCGCTGCTCAGCTGACCCGGCAGGAGCAAACGTATGCTAAAAATGTACTCAGAATGAGCTTTTCAGTGAATAGCAGCCAGGCACATTTTAGCTAGTTTTACTTGTAAGTGGGGTTGGAAATGCTTTTCAGGCTCAGTACTGGGCTCAAAACATGCAGCCCTGAGGTCTCTCATGACAGCAGGTGGTTAAATAGAAATTCGCTGCTCAGCTGACCCGGCAGGAGCAAACGTATGCTAAAAATGTACTCAGAATGAGCTTTTCAGTGAAGAGAAGCCAGGCACATTTTAGCCATGTTTTACTTGTAAGTGGGGTTGGAAATGCTTTTCAGGCTCAGTACTGGGCTCAAAACATGCAGCCCTGAGGTCTCTCATATAAGCAGGTGGTTAAATAGAAATTCGCTGCTCAGCTGACCAGGTAGGAGCAAACGTATGCCAAAAATGTACACAGAATGAGCTTTTCAGTGAAGAGCAGCCAGGCACATTTTAGCTAGTTTTACTTGTAAGTGGGGTTGGAAACGCTTTTCAGGATCAGTACTGGGCTCAAAACATGCAGCCCTGATGTCTCTCATGATAGCAGGTGGTTAAATAGAAATTCGCTGCTCAGCTGACCCGGCAGGAGCAAACGTATGCTAAAAATGTACTCAGAATGAGCTTTTCAGTGAATAGCAGCCAGGCACATTTTAGCTAGTTTTACTTGTAAGTGGGGTTGGAAGTGCTTTTCAGGCTCAGTACTGGGCTCAAAACATGCAGCCCTGAGGTCTCTCATGAAAGCAGGTGGTTAAATAGAAATTCGCTGCTCAGCTGACCCGGTAGGAGCAAACGTATGCCAAAAATGTACACAGAATGAGCTTTTCAGTGAATAGCAGCCAGGCACATTTTAGCTAGTTTTACTTGTAAGTGGGGTTGGAAATGCTTTTCAGGCTCAGTACTGGGCTCAAAACATGCAGCCCTGAGGTCTCTCATATAAGCAGGTGGTTAAATAGAAATTCGCTGCTCAGCTGACCCGGTAGGAGCAAACGTATGCCAAAAATGAACACAGAATGAGCTTTTCAGTGAAGAGCAGCCAGGCACATTTTAGCTAGTTTTACTTGTAAGTGGGGTTGGAAACGCTTTTCAGGATCAGTACTGGGCTCAAAACATGCAGCCCTGAGGTCTCTCATGATAGCAGGTGGTTAAATAGAAATTCCCAGCTCAGCTGACCTGGTAGGAGCAAACGTATGCCAAAAATGTACACAGAATGAGCTTTTCAGTGAATAGTAGCCAGGCACATTTTAGCTAGTTTTACTTGTAAGTGGGGTTGGAAATGCTTTTCAGGCTCAGTACTGGGCTCAAAACATGCAGCCCTGAGGTCTCTCATGATAGCGGGTGGTTAAATAGAAATTCGCTGCTCAGCTGACCCGGCAGGAGCAAACGTATGCTAAAAATGTACTCAGAATGAGCTTTTCAGTGAATAGCAGCCAGGCACATTTTAGCTAGTTTTACTTGTAAGTGGGGTTGGAAACGCTTTTCAGGATCAGTACTGGGCTCAAAACATGCAGCCCTGAGGTCTCTCATGATAGCAGGTGGTTAAATAGAAATTCGCTGCTCAGCTGACCCGGCAGGAGCAAACGTATGCTAAAAATGTACTCAGAATGAGCTTTTCAGTGAATAGCAGCCAGGCACATTTTAGCTAGTTTTACTTGTAAGTGGGGTTGGAAATGCTTTTCAGGCTCAGTACTGGGCTCAAAACATGCAGCCCTGAGGTCTCTCATGATAGCAGGTGGTTAAATAGAAATTCGCTGCTCAGCTGACCCGGCAGGAGCAAACGTATGCTAAAAATGTACTCAGAATGAGCTTTTCAGTGAAGAGAAGCCAGGCCCATTTTAGCTAGTTTTACTTGTAAGTGAGGTTGGAAACGCTTTTCAGGCTCAGTACTGGGCTCAAAACATGCAGCCCTGAGGTCTCTCATGATAGCAGGTGGTTAAATAGAAATTTGCTGCTCAGCTGACCCGGCAGGAGCAAACGTATGCTAAAAATGTTCTCAGAATGAGCTTTTCAGTGAAGAGAAGCCAGGCACATTTTAGCTAGTTTTACTTGTAAGTGGGGTTGGAAATGCTTTTCAGGCTCAGTACTGGGCTCAAAACATGCAGCCCTGAGGTCTCTCATATAAGCAGGTGGTTAAATAGAAATTCGCTGCTCAGCTGACCCGGTAGGAGCAAACATATGCTAAAAATGTACTCAGAATGAGCTTTTCAGTGAATAGCAGCCAGGCACATTTTAGCTAGTTTTACTTGTAAGTGGGGTTGGAAATGCTTTTCAGGCTCAGTACTGGGCTCAAAACATGCAGCCCTGAGGTCTCTCATGATAGCAGGTGGTTAAATAGAAATTCGCTGCTCAGCTGACCCGGTAGGAGCAAACGTATGCCAAAAATGTACACAGAATGAGCTTTTCAGTGAAGAGCAGCCAGGCACATTTTAGCTAGTTTTACTTGTAAGTGGGGTTGGAAACGCTTTTCAGGATCAGTACTGGGCTCAAAACATGCAGCCCTGAGGTCTCTCATGATAGCAGGTGGTTAAATAGAAATTCGCTGCTCAGCTGACCCGGTAGGAGCAAACGTATGCCAAAAATGTACACAGAATGAGCTTTTCAGTGAATAGCAGCCAGGCACATTTTAGCTAGTTTTACTTGTAAATGGGGTTGGAAACGCTTTTCAGGCTCAGTACTGGGCTCAAAACATGCAGCCCTGAGGTCTCTCATGAAAGCAGGTGGTTAAATAGAAATTTGCAGCTCAGCTGACCCGGTAGGAGCAAACATATGCCAAAAATGTACACAGAATGAGCTTTTCAGTGAAGAGAAGCCAGGCACATTTTAGCTAGTTTTACTTGTAAGTGGGGTTGGAAATGCTTTTCAGGCTCAGTACTGGGCTCAAAACATGCAGCCCTGAGGTCCCTCATGAAAGCAGGTGGTTAAATAGAAATTCGCTGCTCAGCTGACCCGGTAGGAGCAAACGTATGCCAAAAATGTACACAGAATGAGCTTTTCAGTGAATAGCAGCCAGGCACATTTTAGCTAGTTTTAGTTGTAAGTGGGGTTGGAAATGCTTTTCAGGCTCAGTACTGGGCTCAAAACATGCAGCCCTGAGGTCTCTCATGATAGCAGGTGGTTAAATAGAAATTCGCTGCTCAGCTGACCCGGCAGGAGCAAACGTATGCTAAAAATGTACTCAGAATGAGCTTTTCAGTGAAGAGAAGCCAGGCACATTTTAGCCCAGTTTTACTTGTAAGTGGGGTTGGAAATGCTTTTCAGGCTCAGTACTGGGCTCAAAACATGCAGCCCTGAGGTCTCTCATATAAGCAGGTGGTTAAATAGAAATTCGCTGCTCAGCTGACCCGGTAGGAGCAAACGTATGCTAAAAATGTACTCAGAATGAGCTTTTCAGTGAATAGCAGCCAGGCACATTTTAGCTAGTTTTACTTGTAAGTGGGGTTGGAAATGCTTTTCAGGCTCAGTACTGGGCTCAAAACATGCAGCCCTGAGGTCTCTCATGATAGCAGGTGGTTAAATAGAAATTCGCTGCTCAGCTGACCCGGTAGGAGCAAACGTATGCCAAAAATGTACACAGAATGAGCTTTTCAGTGAAGAGCATCCAGGCACATTTTAGCTAGTTTTACTTGTAAGTGGGGTTGGAAACGCGTTTCAGGATCAGTACTGGGCTCAAAACATGCAGCCCTGAGGTCTCTCATGATAGCAGGTGGTTAAATAGAAATTTGCTGCTCAGCTGACCCGGTAGGAGCAAACGTATGCCAAAAATGTACACAGAATGAGCTTTTCAGTGAATAGCAGCCAGGCACATTTTAGCTAGTTTTACTTGTAAATGGGGTTGGAAACGCTTTTCAGGCTCAGTACTGGGCTCAAAACATGCAGCCCTGAGGTCTCTCATGAAAGCAGGTGGTTAAATAGAAATTTGCAGCTCAGCTGACCCGGTAGGAGCAAACATATGCCAAAAATGTACACAGAATGAGCTTTTCAGTGAAGAGAAGCCAGGCACATTTTAGCTAGTTTTACTTGTAAGTGGGGTTGGAAATGCTTTTCAGGCTCAGTACTGGGCTCAAAACATGCAGCCCTGAGGTCCCTCATGAAAGCAGGTGGTTAAATAGAAATTTGCTGCTCAGCTGACCCGGTAGGAGCAAACGTATGCCAAAAATGTACACAGAATGAGCTTTTCAGTGAATAGCAGCCAGGCACATTTTAGCTAGTTTTACTTGTAAGTGGGGTTGGAAATGCTTTTCAGGCTCAGTACTGGGCTCAAAACATGCAGCCCTGAGGTCTCTCATGATAGCAGGTGGTTAAATAGAAATTCGCTGCTCAGCTGACCCGGCAGGAGCAAACGTATGCTAAAAATGTACTCAGAATGAGCTTTTCAGTGAAGAGAAGCCAGGCACATTTTAGCCCAGTTTTACTTGTAAGTGGGGTTGGAAATGCTTTTCAGGCTCAGTACTGGGCTCAAAACATGCAGCCCTGAGGTCTCTCATATAAGCAGGTGGTTAAATAGAAATTCGCTGCTCAGCTGACCAGGTAGGAGCAAACGTATGCCAAAAATGTACACAGAATGAGCTTTTCAGTGAAGAGCAGCCAGGCACATTTTAGCTAGTTTTACTTGTAAGTGGGGTTGGAAACGCTTTTCAGGATCAGTACTGGGCTCAAAACATGCAGCCCTGAGGTCTCTCATGATAGCAGGTGGTTAAATAGAAATTCGCTGCTCAGCTGACCCGGCAGGAGCAAACGTATGCTAAAAATGTACTCAGAATGAGCTTTTCAGTGAATAGCAGCCAGGCACATTTTAGCTAGTTTTACTTGTAAGTGGGGTTGGAAATGCTTTTCAGGCTCAGTACTGGGCTCAAAACATGCAGCCCTGAGGTCTCTCATGACAGCAGGTGGTTAAATAGAAATTCGCTGCTCAGCTGACCCGGCAGGAGCAAACGTATGCTAAAAATGTACTCAGAATGAGCTTTTCAGTGAAGAGAAGCCAGGCACATTTTAGCCATGTTTTACTTGTAAGTGGGGTTGGAAATGCTTTTCAGGCTCAGCACTGGGCTCAAAACATGCAGCCCTGAGGTCTCTCATATAAGCAGGTGGTTAAATAGAAATTCGCTGCTCAGCTGACCAGGTAGGAGCAAACGTATGCCAAAAATGTACACAGAATGAGCTTTTCAGTGAAGAGCAGCCAGGCACATTTTAGCTAGTTTTACTTGTAAGTGGGGTTGGAAACGCTTTTCAGGATCAGTACTGGGCTCAAAACATGCAGCCCTGATGTCTCTCATGATAGCAGGTGGTTAAATAGAAATTTGCTGCTCAGCTGACCCGGCAGGAGCAAACGTATGCTAAAAATGTACTCAGAATGAGCTTTTCAGTGAATAGCAGCCAGGCACATTTTAGCTAGTTTTACTTGTAAGTGGGGTTGGAAGTGCTTTTCAGGCTCAGTACTGGGCTCAAAACATGCAGCCCTGAGGTCTCTCATGAAAGCAGGTGGTTAAATAGAAATTCGCTGCTCAGCTGACCCGGTAGGAGCAAACGTATGCCAAAAATGTACACAGAATGAGCTTTTCAGTGAATAGCAGCCAGGCACATTTTAGCTAGTTTTACTTGTAAGTGGGGTTGGAAATGCTTTTCAGGCTCAGTACTGGGCTCAAAACATGCAGCCCTGAGGTCTCTCATATAAGCAGGTGGTTAAATAGAAATTCGCTGCTCAGCTGACCCGGTAGGAGCAAACGTATGCCAAAAATGAACACAGAATGAGCTTTTCAGTGAAGAGCAGCCAGGCACATTTTAGCTAGTTTTACTTGTAAGTGGGGTTGGAAACGCTTTTCAGGATCAGTACTGGGCTCAAAACATGCAGCCCTGAGGTCTCTCATGATAGCAGGTGGTTAAATAGAAATTCCCAGCTCAGCTGACCTGGTAGGAGCAAACGTATGCCAAAAATGTACACAGAATGAGCTTTTCAGTGAATAGTAGCCAGGCACATTTTAGCTAGTTTTACTTGTAAGTGGGGTTGGAAATGCTTTTCAGGCTCAGTACTGGGCTCAAAACATGCAGCCCTGAGGTCTCTCATGATAGCGGGTGGTTAAATAGAAATTCGCTGCTCAGCTGACCCGGCAGGAGCAAACGTATGCTAAAAATGTACTCAGAATGAGCTTTTCAGTGAATAGCAGCCAGGCACATTTTAGCTAGTTTTACTTGTAAGTGGGGTTGGAAACGCTTTTCAGGATCAGTACTGGGCTCAAAACATGCAGCCCTGAGGTCTCTCATGATAGCAGGTGGTTAAATAGAAATTCGCTGCTCAGCTGACCCGGCAGGAGCAAACGTATGCTAAAAATGTACTCAGAATGAGCTTTTCAGTGAATAGCAGCCAGGCACATTTTAGCTAGTTTTACTTGTAAGTGGGGTTGGAAATGCTTTTCAGGCTCAGTACTGGGCTCAAAACATGCAGCCCTGAGGTCTCTCATGATAGCAGGTGGTTAAATAGAAATTCGCTGCTCAGCTGACCCGGCAGGAGCAAACGTATGCTAAAAATGTACTCAGAATGAGCTTTTCAGTGAAGAGAAGCCAGGCACATTTTAGCTAGTTTTACTTGTAAGTGAGGTTGGAAACGCTTTTCAGGCTCAGTACTGGGCTCAAAACATGCAGCCCTGAGGTCTCTCATGATAGCAGGTGGTTAAATAGAAATTTGCTGCTCAGCTGACCCGGCAGGAGCAAACGTATGCTAAAAATGTTCTCAGAATGAGCTTTTCAGTGAAGAGAAGCCAGGCACATTTTAGCTAGTTTTACTTGTAAGTGGGGTTGGAAATGCTTTTCAGGCTCAGTACTGGGCTCAAAACATGCAGCCCTGAGGTCTCTCATATAAGCAGGTGGTTAAATAGAAATTCGCTGCTCAGCTGACCCGGTAGGAGCAAACATATGCTAAAAATGTACTCAGAATGAGCTTTTCAGTGAATAGCAGCCAGGCACATTTTAGCTAGTTTTACTTGTAAGTGGGGTTGGAAATGCTTTTCAGGCTCAGTACTGGGCTCAAAACATGCAGCCCTGAGGTCTCTCATGATAGCAGGTGGTTAAATAGAAATTCGCTGCTCAGCTGACCCGGTAGGAGCAAACGTATGCCAAAAA
Source organism: Lissotriton vulgaris (assembly GCF_964263255.1). Lineage (NCBI taxonomy): Eukaryota > Metazoa > Chordata > Amphibia > Caudata > Salamandridae > Lissotriton > Lissotriton vulgaris. Next base: position 1,157,850 of record NW_028244755.1, on the reverse strand, counting down.
TGTACACAGAATGAGCTTTTCAGTGAAGAGCAGCCAGGCACATTTTAGCTAGTTTTACTTGTAAGTGGGGTTGGAAACGCTTTTCAGGATCAGTACTGGGCTCAAAACATGCAGCCCTGAGGTCTCTCATGATAGCAGGTGGTTAAATAGAAATTCGCTGCTCAGCTGACCCGGTAGGAGCAAACGTATGCCAAAAATGTACACAGAATGAGCTTTTCAGTGAATAGCAGCCAGGCACATTTTAGCTAGTTTTACTTGTAAATGGGGTTGGAAACGCTTTTCAGGCTCAGTACTGGGCTCAAAACATGCAGCCCTGAGGTCTCTCATGAAAGCAGGTGGTTAAATAGAAATTTGCAGCTCAGCTGACCCGGTAGGAGCAAACATATGCCAAAAATGTACACAGAATGAGCTTTTCAGTGAAGAGAAGCCAGGCACATTTTAGCTAGTTTTACTTGTAAGTGGGGTTGGAAATGCTTTTCAGGCTCAGTACTGGGCTCAAAACATGCAGCCCTGAGGTCCCTCATGAAAGCAGGTGGTTAAATAGAAATTCGCTGCTCAGCTGACCCGGTAGGAGCAAACGTATGCCAAAAATGTACACAGAATGAGCTTTTCAGTGAATAGCAGCCAGGCACATTTTAGCTAGTTTTAGTTGTAAGTGGGGTTGGAAATGCTTTTCAGGCTCAGTACTGGGCTCAAAACATGCAGCCCTGAGGTCTCTCATGATAGCAGGTGGTTAAATAGAAATTCGCTGCTCAGCTGACCCGGCAGGAGCAAACGTATGCTAAAAATGTACTCAGAATGAGCTTTTCAGTGAAGAGAAGCCAGGCACATTTTAGCCCAGTTTTACTTGTAAGTGGGGTTGGAAATGCTTTTCAGGCTCAGTACTGGGCTCAAAACATGCAGCCCTGAGGTCTCTCATATAAGCAGGTGGTTAAATAGAAATTCGCTGCTCAGCTGACCAGGTAGGAGCAAACGTATGCCAAAAATGTACACAGAATGAGCTTTTCAGTGAAGAGCAGCCAGGCACATTTTAGCTAGTTTTACTTGTAAGTGGGGTTGGAAACGCTTTTCAGGATCAGTACTGGGCTCAAAACATGCAGCCCTGAGGTCTCTCATGATAGTAGGTGGTTAAATAGAAATTTGCTGCTCAGCTGACCCGGCAGGAGCAAACGTATGCTAAAAATGTTCTCAGAATGAGCTTTTCAGTGAAGAGAAGCCAGGCACATTTTAGCTAGTTTTACTTGTAAGTGGGGTTGGAAATGCTTTTCAGGCTCAGTACTGGGCTCAAAACATGCAGCCCTGAGGTCTCTCATATAAGCAGGTGGTTAAATAGAAATTCGCTGCTCAGCTGACCCGGTAGGAGCAAACGTATGCCAAAAATGTACACAGAATGAGCTTTTCAGTGAAGAGCAGCCAGGCACATTTTAGCTAGTTTTACTTGTAAGTGGGGTTGGAAACGCTTTTCAGGATCAGTACTGGGCTCAAAACATGCAGCCCTGAGGTCTCTCATGATAGCAGGTGGTTAAATAGAAATTCGCTGCTCAGCTGACCCGGTAGGAGCAAACGTATGCCAAAAATGTACACAGAATGAGCTTTTCAGTGAATAGCAGCCAGGCACATTTTAGCTAGTTTTACTTGTAAATGGGGTTGGAAACGCTTTTCAGGCTCAGTACTGGGCTCAAAACATGCAGCCCTGAGGTCTCTCATGAAAGCAGGTGGTTAAATAGAAATTTGCAGCTCAGCTGACCCGGTAGGAGCAAACATATGCCAAAAATGTACACAGAATGAGCTTTTCAGTGAAGAGAAGCCAGGCACATTTTAGCTAGTTTTACTTGTAAGTGGGGTTGGAAATGCTTTTCAGGCTCAGTACTGGGCTCAAAACATGCAGCCCTGAGGTCCCTCATGAAAGCAGGTGGTTAAATAGAAATTCGCTGCTCAGCTGACCCGGTAGGAGCAAACGTATGCCAAAAATGTACACAGAATGAGCTTTTCAGTGAATAGCAGCCAGGCACATTTTAGCTAGTTTTACTTGTAAGTGGAGTTGGAAATGCTTTTCAGGCTCAGTACTGGGCTCAAAACATGCAGCCCTGAGGTCTCTCATGATAGCAGGTGGTTAAATAGAAATTTGCTGCTCAGCTGACCCGGCAGGAGCAAACGTATGCTAAAAATGTACTCAGAATGAGCTTTTCAGTGAAGAGAAGCCAGGCACATTTTAGCTAGTTTTACTTGTAAGTGGGGTTGGAAACGCTTTTCAGGATCAGTACTGGGCTCAAAACATGCAGCCCTGAGGTCTCTCATGATAGCAGGTGGTTAAATAGAAATTCGCTGCTCAGCTGACCCGGCAGGAGCAAACATATGCTAAAAATGTACTCAGAATGAGCTTTTCAGTGAAGAGAAGCCAGGCACATTTTAGCCCAGTTTTACTTGTAAGTGGGGTTGGAAATGCTTTTCAGGCTCAGTACTGGGCTCAAAACATGCAGCCCTGAGGTCTCTCATATAAGCAGGTGGTTAAATAGAAATTCGCTGCTCAGCTGACCAGGTAGGAGCAAACGTATGCCAAAAATGTACACAGAATGAGCTTTTCAGTGAAGAGCAGCCAGGCACATTTTAGCTAGTTTTACTTGTAAGTGGGGTTGGAAACGCTTTTCAGGATCAGTACTGGGCTCAAAACATGCAGCCCTGAGGTCTCTCATGATAGCAGGTGGTTAAATAGAAATTCGCTGCTCAGCTGACCCGGCAGGAGCAAACGTATGCTAAAAATGTACTCAGAATGAGCTTTTCAGTGAATAGCAGCCAGGCACATTTTAGATAGTTTTACTTGTAAGTGGGGTTGGAAATGGTTTTCAGGCTCAGTACTGGGCTCAAAACATGCAGCCCTGAGGTCTCTCATGATAGCAGGTGGTTAAATAGAAATTTGCTGCTCAGCTGACCCGGCAGGAGCAAACGTATGCTAAAAATGTACTCAGAATGAGCTTTTCAGTGAAGAGAAGCCAGGCATATTTTAGCTAGTTTTACTTGTAAGTGGGGTTGGAAATGCTTTTCAGGCTCAGTACTGGGCTCAAAACATGCAGCCCTGAGGTCTCTCATGAAAGCAGATGGTTAAATAGAAATTCGCTGCTCAGCTGACCCGGCAGGAGCAAACGTATGCTAAAAATGTACTCAGAATGAGCTTTTCAGTGAAGAGAAGCCAGGCACATTTTAACTAGTTTTACTTGTAAGTGGGGTTGGAAACGCTTTTCAGGATCAGTACTGGGCTCAAAACATGCAGCCCTGAGGTCTCTCATGATAGCAGGTGGTTAAATAGAAATTCGCTGCTCAGCTGACCCGGCAGGAGCAAACGTATGCTAAAAATGTACTCAGAATGAGCTTTTCAGTGAAGAGAAGCCAGGCATATTTTAGCTAGTTTTACTTGTAAGTGGGGTTGGAAATGCTTTTCAGGCTCAGTACTGGGCTCAAAACATGCAGCCCTGAGGTCTCTCATGAAAGCAGGTGGTTAAATAGAAATTCGCTGCTCAGCTGACCCGGTAGGAGCAAACGTATGCCAAAAATGTACACAGAATGAGCTTTTCAGTGAATAGCAGCCAGGCACATTTTAGCTAGTTTTACTTGTAAGTGGGGTTGGAAACGCTTTTCAGGATCAGTACTGGGCTCAAAACATGCAGCCCTGAGGTCTCTCATGATAGCAGGTGGTTAAATAGAAAATTGCTGCTCAGCTGACCCGGCAGGAGCAAACGTATGCTAAAAATGTTCTCAGAATGAGCTTTTCAGTGAAGAGAAGCCAGGCACATTTTAGCTAGTTTTACTTGTAAGTGGGGTTGGAAATGCTTTTCAGGCTCAGTACTGGGCTCAAAACATGCAGCCCTGAGGTCTCTCATATAAGCAGGTGGTTAAATAGAAATTCGCTGCTCAGCTGACCCGGTAGGAGCAAACGTATGCCAAAAATGTACACAGAATGAGCTTTTCAGTGAATAGCAGCCAGGCACATTTTAGCTAGTTTTACTTGTAAGTGGGGTTGGAAATGCTTTTCAGGCTCAGTACTGGGCTCAAAACATGCAGCCCTGAAGTCTCTCATGAAAGCAGGTGGTTAAATAGAAATTCGCAGCTCAGCTGACCTGGTAGGAGCAAACGTATGCCAAAAATGTACACAGAATGAGCTTTTCAGTGAATAGTAGCCAGGCACATTTTAGCTAGTTTTACTTGTAAGTGGGGTTGGAAACGCTTTTCAGGATCAGTACTGGGCTCAAAACATGCAGCCCTGAGGTCACTCATGATAGCAGGTGGTTAAATAGAAATTTGCTTCTCAGCTGACCCGGCAGGAGCAAACGTATGCTAAAAATGTTCTCAGAATGAGCTTTTCAGTGAAGAGAAGCCAGGCACATTTTAGCTAGTTTTACTTGTAAGTGGGGTTGGAAATGCTTTTCAGGCTCAGTACTGGGCTCAAAACATGCAGCCCTGAGGTCTCTCATATAAGCAGGTGGTTAAATAGAAATTCGCTGCTCAGCTGACCCGGTAGGAGCAAACGTATGCTAAAAATGTACTCAGAATGAGCTTTTCAGTGAATAGCAGCCAGGCACATTTTAGCTAGTTTTACTTGTAAGTGGGGTTGGAAATGCTTTTCAGGCTCAGTACTGGGCTCAAAACATGCAGCCCTGAGGTCTCTCATGATAGCAGGTGGTTAAATAGAAATTCGCTGCTCAGCTGACCCGGTAGGAGCAAACGTATGCCAAAAATGTACACAGAATGAGCTTTTCAGTGAAGAGCATCCAGGCACATTTTAGCTAGTTTTACTTGTAAGTGGGGTTGGAAACGCGTTTCAGGATCAGTACTGGGCTCAAAACATGCAGCCCTGAGGTCTCTCATGATAGCAGGTGGTTAAATAGAAATTTGCTGCTCAGCTGACCCGGTAGGAGCAAACGTATGCCAAAAATGTACACAGAATGAGCTTTTCAGTGAATAGCAGCCAGGCACATTTTAGCTAGTTTTACTTGTAAATGGGGTTGGAAACGCTTTTCAGGCTCAGTACTGGGCTCAAAACATGCAGCCCTGAGGTCTCTCATGAAAGCAGGTGGTTAAATAGAAATTTGCAGCTCAGCTGACCCGGTAGGAGCAAACATATGCCAAAAATGTACACAGAATGAGCTTTTCAGTGAAGAGAAGCCAGGCACATTTTAGCTAGTTTTACTTGTAAGTGGGGTTGGAAATGCTTTTCAGGCTCAGTACTGGGCTCAAAACATGCAGCCCTGAGGTCCCTCATGAAAGCAGGTGGTTAAATAAAAATTCGCTGCTCAGCTGACCCGGTAGGAGCAAACGTATGCCAAAAATGTACACAGAATGAGCTTTTCAGTGAATAGCAGCCAGGCACATTTTAGCTAGTTTTACTTGTAAGTGGGGTTGGAAATGCTTTTCAGGCTCAGTACTGGGCTCAAAACATGCAGCCCTGAGGTCTCTCATGATAGCAGGTGGTTAAATTGAAATTCGCTGCTCAGCTGACCCGGCAGGAGCAAACGTATGCTAAAAATGTACTCAGAATGAGCTTTTCAGTGAAGAGAAGCCAGGCACATTTTAGCCCAGTTTTACTTGTAAGTGGGGTTGGAAATGCTTTTCAGGCTCAGTACTGGGCTCAAAACATGCAGCCCTGAGGTCTCTCATATAAGCAGGTGGTTAAATAGAAATTCGCTGCTCAGCTGACCAGGTAGGAGCAAACGTATGCCAAAAATGTACACAGAATGAGCTTTTCAGTGAAGAGCAGCCAGGCACATTTTAGCTAGTTTTACTTGTAAGTGGGGTTGGAAACGCTTTTCAGGATCAGTACTGGGCTGAAAACATGCAGCCCTGAGGTCTCTCATGATAGCAGGTGGTTAAATAGAAATTCGCTGCTCAGCTGACCCGGTAGGAGCAAACGTATGCCAAAAATGTACACAGAATGAGCTTTTCAGTGAATAGCAGCCAGGCACATTTTAGCTAGTTTTACTTGTAAATGGGGTTGGAAACGCTTTTCAGGCTCAGTACTGGGCTCAAAACATGCAGCCCTGAGGTCTCTCATGAAAGCAGGTGGTTAAATAGAAATTTGCAGCTCAGCTGACCCGGTAGGAGCAAACATATGCCAAAAATGTACACAGAATGAGCTTTTCAGTGAAGAGAAGCCAGGCACATTTTAGCTAGTTTTACTTGTAAGTGGGGTTGGAAATGCTTTTCAGGCTCAGTACTGGGCTCAAAACATGCAGCCCTGAGGTCCCTCATGAAAGCAGGTGGTTAAATAGAAATTCGCTGCTCAGCTGACCCGGTAGGAGCAAACGTATGCCAAAAATGTACACAGAATGAGCTTTTCAGTGAATAGCAGCCAGGCACATTTTAGCTAGTTTTACTTGTAAGTGGGGTTGGAAATGCTTTTCAGGCTCAGTACTGGGCTCAAAACATGCAGCCCTGAGGTCTCTCATGATAGCAGGTGGTTAAATAGAAATTCGCTGCTCAGCTGACCCGGCAGGAGCAAACGTATGCTAAAAATGTACTTAGAATGAGCTTTTCAGTGAAGAGAAGCCAGGCACATTTTAGCCCAGTTTTACTTGTAAGTGGGGTTGGAAAGGCTTTTCAGGCTCAGTACTGGGCTCAAAACATGCAGCCCTGGGGTCTCTCATATAAGCAGGTGGTTAAATAGAAATTCGCTGCTCAGCTGACCAGGTAGGAGCAAACGTATGCCAAAAATGTACACAGAATGAGCTTTTCAGTGAAGAGCAGCCAGGCCCATTTTAGCTAGTTTTACTTGTAAGTGGGGTTGGAAACGCTTTTCAGGATCAGTACTGGGCTCAAAACATGCAGCCCTGAGGTCTCTCATGATAGCAGGTGGTTAAATAGAAATTTGCTGCTCAGCTGACCCGGCAGGAGCAAACGTATGCTAAAAATGTTCTCAGAATGAGCTTTTCAGTGAAGAGAAGCCAGGCACATTTTAGCTAGTTTTACTTGTAAGTGGGGTTGGAAATGCTTTTCAGGCTCAGTACTGGGCTCAAAACATGCAGCCCTGAGGTCTCTCATATAAGCAGGTGGTTAAATAGAAATTCGCTGCTCAGCTGACCCGGTAGGAGCAAACGTATGCCAAAAATGTACACAGAATGAGCTTTTCAGTGAAGAGCAGCCAGGCACATTTTAGCTAGTTTTACTTGTAAGTGGGGTTGGAAACGCTTTTCAGGATCAGTACTGGGCTCAAAACATGCAGCCCTGAGGTCTCTCGTGATAGCAGGTGGTTAAATAGAAATTCGCTGCTCAGCTGACCCGGTAGGAGCAAACGTATGCCAAAAATGTACACAGAATGAGCTTTTCAGTGAATAGCAGCCAGGCACATTTTAGCTAGTTTTACTTCTAAATGGGGTTGGAAACGCTTTTCAGGCTCAGTACTGGGCTCAAAACATGCAGCCCTGAGGTCTCTCATGAAAGCAGGTGGTTAAATAGAAATTTGCAGCTCAGCTGACCCGGTAGGAGCAAACATATGCCAAAAATGTACACAGAATGAGCTTTTCAGTGAAGAGAAGCCAGGCACATTTTAGCTAGTTTTACTTGTAAGTGGGGTTGGAAATGCTTTTCAGGCTCAGTACTGGGCTCAAAACATGCAGCCCTGAGGTCCCTCATGAAAGCAGGTGGTTAAATAGAAATTCGCTGCTCAGCTGACCCGGTAGGAGCAAACGTATGCCAAAAATGTACACAGAATGAGCTTTTCAGTGAATAGCAGCCAGGCACATTTTAGCTAGTTTTACTTGTAAGTGGGGTTGGAAATGCTTTTCAGGCTCAGTACTGGGCTCAAAACATGCAGCCCTGAGGTCTCTCATGATAGCAGGTGGTTAAATAAAAATTTGCTGCTCAGCTGACCCGGCAGGAGCAAACGTATGCTAAAAATGTACTCAGAATGAGCTTTTCAGTGTAGAGAAGCCAGGCACATTTTAGCTAGTTTTACTTGTAAGTGGGGTTGGAAACGCTTTTCAGGATCAGTACTGGGCTCAAAACATGCAGCCCTGAGGTCTCTCATGATAGCAGGTGGTTAAATAAAAATTCGCTGCTCAGCTGACCCGGCAGGAGCAAACGTATGCTAAAAATGTACTCAGAATGAGCTTTTCAGTGAAGAGAAGCCAGGCACATTTTAGCCCAGTTTTACTTGTAAGTGGGGTTGGAAATGCTTTTCAGGCTCAGTACTGGGCTCAAAACATGCAGCCCTGAGGTCTCTCATATAAGCAGGTGGTTAAATAGAAATTCGCTGCTCAGCTGACCAGGTAGGAGCAAACGTATGCCAAAAATGTACACAGAATGAGCTTTTCAGTGAAGAGCAGCCAGGCACATTTTAGCTAGTTTTACTTGTAAGTGGGGTTGGAAACGCTTTTCAGGATCAGTACTGGGCTCAAAACATGCAGCCCGAGGTCTCTCATGATAGCAGGTGGTTAAATAGAAATTCGCTGCTCAGCTGACCCGGCAGGAGCAAACGTATGCTAAAAATGTACTCAGAATGAGCTTTTCAGTGAATAGCAGCCAGGCACATTTTAGCTAGTTTTACTTGTAAGTGGGGTTGGAAATGCTTTTCAGGCTCAGTACTGGGCTCAAAACATGCAGCCCTGAGGTCTCTCATGATAGCAGGTGGTTAAATAGAAATTCGCTGCTCAGCTGACCCGGCAGGAGCAAACGTATGCTAAAAATGTACTCAGAATGAGCTTTTCAGTGAAGAGAAGCCAGGCATATTTTAGCTAGTTTTACTTGTAAGTGGGGTTGGAAATGCTTTTCAGGCTCAGTACTGGGCTCAAAACATGCAGCCCTGAGGTCTCTCATGAAAGCAGGTGGTTAAATAGAAATTCGCTGCTCAACTGACCCGGCAGGAGCAAACGTATGCTAAAAATGTACTCAGAATGAGCTTTTCAGTGAAGAGAAGCCAGGCACATTTTAACTAGTTTTACTTGTAAGTGGGGTTGGAAACGCTTTTCAGGATCAGTACTGGGCTCAAAACATGCAGCCCTGAGGTCTCTCATGATAGCAGGTGGTTAAATAGAAATTCGCTGCTCAGCTGACCCGGCAGGAGCAAACGTATGCTAAAAATGTACTCAGAATGAGCTTTTCAGTGAAGAGAAGCCAGGCATATTTTAGCTAGTTTTACTTGTAAGTGGGGTTGGAAATGCTTTTCAGGCTCAGTACTGGGCTCAAAACATGCAGCCCCGAGGTCTCTCATGAAAGCAGGTGGTTAAATAGAAATTCGCTGCTCAGCTGACCCGGTAGGAGCAAACGTATGCCAAAAATGTACACAGAATGAGCTTTTCAGTGAATAGCAGCCAGGCACATTTTAGCTAGTTTTACTTGTAAGTGGGGTTGGAAACGCTTTTCAGGATCAGTACTGGGCTCAAAACATGCAGCCCTGAGGTCTCTCATGATAGCAGGTGGTTAAATAGAAATTTGCTGCTCAGCTGACCCGGCAGGAGCAAACGTATGCTAAAAATGTTCTCAGAATGAGCTTTTTAGTGAAGAGAAGCCAGGCACATTTTAGCTAGTTTTACTTGTAAGTGGGGTTGGAAATGCTTTTCAGGCTCAGTACTGGGCTCAAAACATGCAGCCCTGAGGTCTCTCATATAAGCAGGTGGTTAAATAGAAATTCGCTGATCAGCTGACCCGGTAGGAGCAAACGTATGCCAAAAATGTACACAGAATGAGCTTTTCAGTGAATAGCAGCCAGGCACATTTTAGCTAGTTTTACTTGTAAGTGGGGTTGGAAATGCTTTTCAGGCTCAGTACTGGGCTCAAAACATGCAGCCCTGAAGTCTCTCATGAAAGCAGGTGGTTAAATAGAAATTCGCAGCTCAGCTGACCTGGTAGGAGCAAACGTATGCCAAAAATGTACACAGAATGAGCTTTTCAGTGAATAGTAGCCAGGCACATTTTAGCTAGTTTTACTTGTAAGTGGGGTTGGAAACGCTTTTCAGGATCAGTACTGGGCTCAAAACATGCAGCCCTGAGATCTCTCATGATAGCAGGTGGTTAAATAGAAATTTGCTGCTCAGCTGACCCGGCAGGAGCAAACGTATGCTAAAAATGTTCTCAGAATGAGCTTTTCAGTGAAGAGAAGCCAGGCACATTTTAGCTAGTTTTACTTGTAAGTGGGGTTGGAAATGCTTTTCAGGCTCAGTACTGGGCTCAAAACATGCAGCCCTGAGGTCTCTCATGATAGCAGGTGGTTAAATAGAAATTTGCTGCTCAGCTGACCCGGCAGGAGCAAACGTATGCTAAAAATGTTCTCAGAATGAGCTTTTCAGTGAAGAGAAGCCAGGCACATTTTAGCTAGTTTTACTTGTAAGTGGGGTTGGAAATGCTTTTCAGGCTCAGTACTGGGCTCAAAACATGCAGCCCTGAGGTCTCTCATATAAGCAGGTGGTTAAATAGAAATTCGCTGCTCAGCTGACCCGGTAGGAGCAAACATATGCTAAAAATGTACACAGAATGAGCTTTTCAGTGAATAGCAGCCAGGCACATTTTAGCTAGTTTTACTTGTAAGTGGGGTTGGAAATGCTTTTCAGGCTCAGTACTGGGCTCAAAACATGCAGCCCTGAGGTCTCTCATGATAGCAGGTGGTTAAATTGAAATTCGCTGCTCAGCTGACCCGGCAGGAGCAAACGTATGCTAAAAATGTACTCAGAATGAGCTTTTCAGTGAAGAGAAGCCAGGCACATTTTAGCCCAGTTTTACTTGTAAGTGGGGTTGGAAATGCTTTTCAGGCTCAGTACTGGGCTCAAAACATGCAGCCCTGAGGTCTCTCATATAAGCAGGTGGTTAAATAGAAATTCGCTGCTCAGCTGACCAGGTAGGAGCAAACGTATGCCAAAAATGTACACAGAATGAGCTTTTCAGTGAAGAGCAGCCAGGCACATTTTAGCTAGTTTTACTTGTAAGTGGGGTTGGAAACGCTTTTCAGGATCAGTACTGGGCTCAAAACATGCAGCCCTGAGGTCTCTCATGATAGCAGGTGGTTAAATAGAAATTCGCTGCTCAGCTGACCCGGTAGGAGCAAACGTATGCCAAAAATGTACACAGAATGAGCTTTTCAGTGAATAGCAGCCAGGCACATTTTAGCTAGTTTTACTTGTAAATGGGGTTGGAAACGCTTTTCAGGCTCAGTACTGGGCTCAAAACATGCAGCCCTGAGGTCTCTCATGAAAGCAGGTGGTTAAATAGAAATTTGCAGCTCAGCTGACCCGGTAGGAGCAAACATATGCCAAAAATGTACACAGAATGAGCTTTTCAGTGAAGAGAAGCCAGGCACATTTTAGCTAGTTTTACTTGTAAGTGGGGTTGGAAATGCTTTTCAGGCTCAGTACTGGGCTCAAAACATGCAGCCCTGAGGTCCCTCATGAAAGCAGGTGGTTAAATAGAAATTCGCTGCTCAGCTGACCCGGTAGGAGCAAACGTATGCCAAAAATGTACACAGAATGAGCTTTTCAGTGAATAGCAGCCAGGCACATTTTAGCTAGTTTTACTTGTAAGTGGGGTTGGAAATGCTTTTCAGGCTCAGTACTGGGCTCAAAACATGCAGCCCTGAGGTCTCTCATGATAGCAGGTGGTTAAATAGAAATTCGCTGCTCAGCTGACCCGGCAGGAGCAAACGTATGCTAAAAATGTACTTAGAATGAGCTTTTCAGTGAAGAGAAGCCAGGCACATTTTAGCCCAGTTTTACTTGTAAGTGGGGTTGGAAAGGCTTTTCAGGCTCAGTACTGGGCTCAAAACATGCAGCCCTGAGGTCTCTCATATAAGCAGGTGGTTAAATAGAAATTCGCTGCTCAGCTGACCAGGTAGGAGCAAACGTATGCCAAAAATGTACACAGAATGAGCTTTTCAGTGAAGAGCAGCCAGGCCCATTTTAGCTAGTTTTACTTGTAAGTGGGGTTGGAAACGCTTTTCAGGATCAGTACTGGGCTCAAAACATGCAGCCCTGAGGTCTCTCATGATAGCAGGTGGTTAAATAGAAATTTGCTGCTCAGCTGACCCGGCAGGAGCAAACGTATGCTAAAAATGTTCTCAGAATGAGCTTTTCAGTGAAGAGAAGCCAGGCACATTTTAGCTAGTTTTACTTGTAAGTGGGGTTGGAAATGCTTTTCAGGCTCAGTACTGGGCTCAAAACATGCAGCCCTGAGGTCTCTCATATAAGCAGGTGGTTAAATAGAAATTCGCTGCTCAGCTGACCCGGTAGGAGCAAACGTATGCCAAAAATGTACACAGAATGAGCTTTTCAGTGAAGAGCAGCCAGGCACATTTTAGCTAGTTTTACTTGTAAGTGGGGTTGGAAACGCTTTTCAGGATCAGTACTGGGCTCAAAACATGCAGCCCTGAGGTCTCTCATGATAGCAGGTGGTTAAATAGAAATTCGCTGCTCAGCTGACCCGGTAGGAGCAAACGTATGCCAAAAATGTACACAGAATGAGCTTTTCAGTGAATAGCAGCCAGGCACATTTTAGCTAGTTTTACTTCTAAATGGGGTTGGAAACGCTTTTCAGGCTCAGTACTGGGCTCAAAACATGCAGCCCTGAGGTCTCTCATGAAAGCAGGTGGTTAAATAGAAATTTGCAGCTCAGCTGACCCGGTAGGAGCAAACATATGCCAAAAATGTACACAGAATGAGCTTTTCAGTGAAGAGAAGCCAGGCACATTTTAGCTAGTTTTACTTGTAAGTGGGGTTGGAAATGCTTTTCAGGCTCAGTACTGGGCTCAAAACATGCAGCCCTGAGGTCCCTCATGAAAGCAGGTGGTTAAATAGAAATTCGCTGCTCAGCTGACCCGGTAGGAGCAAACGTATGCCAAAAATGTACACAGAATGAGCTTTTCAGTGAATAGCAGCCAGGCACATTTTAGCTAGTTTTACTTGTAAGTGGGGTTGGAAATGCTTTTCAGGCTCAGTACTGGGCTCAAAACATGCAGCCCTGAGGTCTCTCATGATAGCAGGTGGTTAAATAAAAATTTGCTGCTCAGCTGACCCGGCAGGAGCAAACGTATGCTAAAAATGTACTCAGTATGAGCTTTTCAGTGTAGAGAAGCCAGGCACATTTTAGCTAGTTTTACTTGTAAGTGGGGTTGGAAACGCTTTTCAGGATCAGTACTGGGCTCAAAACATGCAGCCCTGAGGTCTCTCATGATAGCAGGTGGTTAAATAAAAATTCGCTGCTCAGCTGACCCGGCAGGAGCAAACGTATGCTAAAAATGTACTCAGAATAAGCTTTTCAGTGAAGAGAAGCCAGGCACATTTTAGCCCAGTTTTACTTGTAAGTGGGGTTGGAAATGCTTTTCAGGCTCAGTACTGGGCTCAAAACATGCAGCCCTGAGGTCTCTCATATAAGCAGGTGGTTAAATAGAAATTCGCTGCTCAGCTGACCAGGTAGGAGCAAACGTATGCCAAAAATGTACACAGAATGAGCTTTTCAGTGAAGAGCAGCCAGGCACATTTTAGCTAGTTTTACTTGTAAGTGGGGTTGGAAACGCTTTTCAGGATCAGTACTGGGCTCAAAACATGCAGCCCGAGGTCTCTCATGATAGCAGGTGGTTAAATAGAAATTCGCTGCTCAGCTGACCCGGCAGGAGCAAACGTATGCTAAAAATGTACTCAGAATGAGCTTTTCAGTGAATAGCAGCCAGGCACATTTTAGCTAGTTTTACTTGTAAGTGGGGTTGGAAATGCTTTTCAGGCTCAGTACTGGGCTCAAAACATGCAGCCCTGAGGTCTCTCATGATAGCAGGTGGTTAAATAGAAATTCGCTGCTCAGCTGACCCGGCAGGAGCAAACGTATGCTAAAAATGTACTCAGAATGAGCTTTTCAGTGAAGAGAAGCCAGGCATATTTTAGCTAGTTTTACTTGTAAGTGGGGTTGGAAATGCTTTTCAGGCTCAGTACTGGGCTCAAAACATGCAGCCCTGAGGTCTCTCATGAAAGCAGGTGGTTAAATAGAAATTCGCTGCTCAACTGACCCGGCAGGAGCAAACGTATGCTAAAAATGTACTCAGAATGAGCTTTTCAGTGAAGAGAAGCCAGGCACATTTTAACTAGTTTTACTTGTAAGTGGGGTTGGAAACGCTTTTCAGGATCAGTACTGGGCTCAAAACATGCAGCCCTGAGGTCTCTCATGATAGCAGGTGGTTAAATAGAAATTCGCTGCTCAGCTGACCCGGCAGGAGCAAACGTATGCTAAAAATGTACTCAGAATGAGCTTTTCAGTGAAGAGAAGCCAGGCATATTTTAGCTAGTTTTACTTGTAAGTGGGGTTGGAAATGCTTTTCAGGCTCAGTACTGGGCTCAAAACATGCAGCCCTGAGGTCTCTCATGAAAGCAGGTGGTTAAATAGAAATTCGCTGCTCAGCTGACCCGGTAGGAGCAAACGTATGCCAAAAATGTACACAGAATGAGCTTTTCAGTGAATAGCAGCCAGGCACATTTTAGCTAGTTTTACTTGTAAGTGGGGTTGGAAACGCTTTTCAGGATCAGTACTGGGCTCAAAACATGCAGCCCTGAGGTCTCTCATGATAGCAGGTGGTTAAATAGAAATTTGCTGCTCAGCTGACCCGGCAGGAGCAAACGTATGCTAAAAATGTTCTCAGAATGAGCTTTTTAGTGAAGAGAAGCCAGGCACATTTTAGCTAGTTTTACTTGTAAGTGGGGTTGGAAATGCTTTTCAGGCTCAGTACTGGGCTCAAAACATGCAGCCCTGAGGTCTCTCATATAAGCAGGTGGTTAAATAGAAATTCGCTGATCAGCTGACCCGGTAGGAGCAAACGTATGCCAAAAATGTACACAGAATGAGCTTTTCAGTGAATAGCAGCCAGGCACATTTTAGCTAGTTTTACTTGTAAGTGGGGTTGGAAATGCTTTTCAGGCTCAGTACTGGGCTCAAAACATGCAGCCCTGAAGTCTCTCATGAAAGCAGGTGGTTAAATAGAAATTCGCAGCTCAGCTGACCTGGTAGGAGCAAACGTATGCCAAAAATGTACACAGAATGAGCTTTTCAGTGAATAGTAGCCAGGCACATTTTAGCTAGTTTTACTTGTAAGTGGGGTTGGAAACGCTTTTTAGGATCAGTACTGGGCTCAAAACATGCAGCCCTGAGGTCTCTCATGATAGCAGGTGGTTAAATAGAAATTTGCTGCTCAGCTGACCCGGCAGGAGCAAACGTATGCTAAAAATGTTCTCAGAATGAGCTTTTCAGTGAAGAGAAGCCAGGCACATTTTAGCTAGTTTTACTTGTAAGTGGGGTTGGAAATGCTTTTCAGGCTCAGTACTGGGCTCAAAACATGCAGCCCTGAGGTCTCTCATGATAGCAGGTGGTTAAATAGAAATTTGCTGCTCAGCTGACCCGGCAGGAGCAAACGTATGCTAAAAATGTTCTCAGAATGAGCTTTTCAGTGAAGAGAAGCCAGGCACATTTTAGCTAGTTTTACTTGTAAGTGGGGTTGGAAATGCTTTTCAGGCTCAGTACTGGGCTCAAAACATGCAGCCCTGAGGTCTCTCATATAAGCAGGTGGTTAAATAGAAATTCGCTGCTCAGCTGACCCGGTAGGAGCAAACATATGCTAAAAATGTACTCAGAATGAGCTTTTCAGTGAATAGCAGCCAGGCACATTTTAGCTAGTTTTACTTGTAAGTGGGGTTGGAAATGCTTTTCAGGCTCAGTACTGGGCTCAAAACATGCAGCCCTGAGGTCTCTCATGATAGCAGGTGGTTAAATAGAAATTCGCTGCTCAGCTGACCCGGTAGGAGCAAACGTATGCCAAAAATGTACACAGAATGAGCTTTTCAGTGAAGAGCAGCCAGGCACATTTTAGCTAGTTTTACTTGTAAGTGGGGTTGGAAACGCTTTTCAGGATCAGTACTGGGCTCAAAACATGCAGCCCTGAGGTCTCTCATGATAGCAGGTGGTTAAATAGAAATTCGCTGCTCAGCTGACCCGGTAGGAGCAAACGTATGCCAAAAATGTACACAGAATGAGCTTTTCAGTGAATAGCAGCCAGGCACATTTTAGCTAGTTTTAGTTGTAAGTGGGGTTGGAAATGCTTTTCAGGCTCAGTACTGGGCTCAAAACATGCAGCCCTGAGGTCTCTCATGATAGCAGGTGGTTAAATAGAAATTCGCTGCTCAGCTGACCCGGCAGGAGCAAACGTATGCTAAAAATGTACTCAGAATGAGCTTTTCAGTGAAGAGAAGCCAGGCACATTTTAGCCCAGTTTTACTTGTAAGTGGGGTTGGAAATGCTTTTCAGGCTCAGTACTTGGCTCAAAACATGCAGCCCTGAAGTCTCTCATGAAAGCAGGTGGTTAAATAGAAATTCGCAGCTCAGCTGACCTGGTATGAGCAAACGTATGCCAAAAATGTACACAGAATGAGCTTTTCAGTGAATAGTAGCCAGGCACATTTTAGCTAGTTTTACTTGTAAGTGGGGTTGGAAACGCCTTTCAGGATCAGTACTGGGCTCAAAACATGCAGCCCTGAGGTCTCTCATGATAGCAGGTGGTTAAATAGAAATTTGCTGCTCAGCTGACCCGGCAGGAGCAAACGTATGCTAAAAATGTTCTCAGAATGAGCTTTTCAGTGAAGAGAAGCCAGGCACATTTTAGCTAGTTTTACTTGTAAGTGGGGTTGGAAATGCTTTTCAGGCTCAGTACTGGGCTCAAAACATGCAGCCCTGAGGTCTCTCATGATAGCAGGTGGTTAAATAGAAATTTGCTGCTCAGCTGACCCGGCAGGAGCAAACGTATGCTAAAAATGTTCTCAGAATGAGCTTTTCAGTGAAGAGAAGCCAGGCACATTTTAGCTAGTTTTACTTGTAAGTGGGGTTGGAAATGCTTTTCAGGCTCAGTACTGGGCTCAAAACATGCAGCCCTGAGGTCTCTCATATAAGCAGGTGGTTAAATAGAAATTCGCTGCTCAGCTGACCCGGTAGGAGCAAACATATGCTAAAAATGTACTCAGAATGAGCTTTTCAGTGAATAGCAGCCAGGCACATTTTAGCTAGTTTTACTTGTAAGTGGGGTTGGAAATGCTTTTCAGGCTCAGTACTGGGCTCAAAACATGCAGCCCTGAGGTCTCTCATGATAGCAGGTGGTTAAATAGAAATTCGCTGCTCAGCTGACCCGGTAGGAGCAAACGTATGCCAAAAATGTACACAGAATGAGCTTTTCAGTGAAGAGCAGCCAGGCACATTTTAGCTAGTTTTACTTGTAAGTGGGGTTGGAAACGCTTTTCAGGATCAGTACTGGGCTCAAAACATGCAGCCCTGAGGTCTCTCATGATAGCAGGTGGTTAAATAGAAATTCGCTGCTCAGCTGACCCGGTAGGAGCAAACGTATGCCAAAAATGTACACAGAATGAGCTTTTCAGTGAATAGCAGCCAGGCACATTTTAGCTAGTTTTAGTTGTAAGTGGGGTTGGAAATGCTTTTCAGGCTCAGTACTGGGCTCAAAACATGCAGCCCTGAGGTCTCTCATGATAGCAGGTGGTTAAATAGAAATTCGCTGCTCAGCTGACCCGGCAGGAGCAAACGTATGCTAAAAATGTACTCAGAATGAGCTTTTCAGTGAAGAGAAGCCAGGCACATTTTAGCCCAGTTTTACTTGTAAGTGGGGTTGGAAATGCTTTTCAGGCTCAGTACTGGGCTCAAAACATGCAGCCCTGAGGTCTCTCATATAAGCAGGTGGTTAAATAGAAATTCGCTGCTCAGCTGACCAGGTAGGAGCAAACGTATGCCAAAAATGTACACAGAATGAGCTTTTCAGTGAAGAGCAGCCAGGCACATTTTAGCTAGTTTTACTTGTAAGTGGGGTTGGAAACGCTTTTCAGGATCAGTACTGGGCTCAAAACATGCAGCCCTGAGGTCTCTCATGATAGTAGGTGGTTAAATAGAAATTTGCTGCTCAGCTGACCCGGCAGGAGCAAACGTATGCTAAAAATGTTCTCAGAATGAGCTTTTCAGTGAAGAGAAGCCAGGCACATTTTAGCTAGTTTTACTTGTAAGTGGGGTTGGAAATGCTTTTCAGGCTCAGTACTGGGCTCAAAACATGCAGCCCTGAGGTCTCTCATATAAGCAGGTGGTTAAATAGAAATTCGCTGCTCAGCTGACCCGGTAGGAGCAAACGTATGCCAAAAATGTACACAGAATGAGCTTTTCAGTGAAGAGCAGCCAGGCACATTTTAGCTAGTTTTACTTGTAAGTGGGGTTGGAAACGCTTTTCAGGATCAGTACTGGGCTCAAAACATGCAGCCCTGAGGTCTCTCATGATAGCAGGTGGTTAAATAGAAATTCGCTGCTCAGCTGACCCGGTAGGAGCAAACGTATGCCAAAAATGTACACAGAATGAGCTTTTCAGTGAATAGCAGCCAGGCACATTTTAGCTAGTTTTACTTGTAAATGGGGTTGGAAACGCTTTTCAGGCTCAGTACTGGGCTCAAAACATGCAGCCCTGAGGTCTCTCATGAAAGCAGGTGGTTAAATAGAAATTTGCAGCTCAGCTGACCCGGTAGGAGCAAACATATGCCAAAAATGTACACAGAATGAGCTTTTCAGTGAAGAGAAGCCAGGCACATTTTAGCTAGTTTTACTTGTAAGTGGGGTTGGAAATGCTTTTCAGGCTCAGTACTGGGCTCAAAACATGCAGCCCTGAGGTCCCTCATGAAAGCAGGTGGTTAAATAGAAATTCGCTGCTCAGCTGACCCGGTAGGAGCAAACGTATGCCAAAAATGTACACAGAATGAGCTTTTCAGTGAATAGCAGCCAGGCACATTTTAGCTAGTTTTACTTGTAAGTGGGGTTGGAAATGCTTTTCAGGCTCAGTACTGGGCTCAAAACATGCAGCCCTGAGGTCTCTCATGATAGCAGGTGGTTAAATAGAAATTTGCTGCTCAGCTGACCCGGCAGGAGCAAACGTATGCTAAAAATGTACTCAGAATGAGCTTTTCAGTGAAGGGAAGCCAGGCACATTTTAGCTAGTTTTACTTGTAAGTGGGGTTGGAAACGCTTTTCAGGATCAGTACTGGGCTCAAAACATGCAGCCCTGAGGTCTCTCATGATAGCAGGTGGTTAAATAGAAATTTGCTGCTCAGCTGACCCGGCAGGAGCAAACATATGCTAAAAATGTACTCAGAATGAGCTTTTCAGTGAAGAGAAGCGAGGCACATTTTAGCCCAGTTTTACTTGTAAGTGGGGTTGGAAATGCTTTTCAGGCTCAGTACTGGGCTCAAAACATGCAGCCCTGAGGTCTCTCATATAAGCAGGTGGTTAAATAGAAATTCGCTGCTCAGCTGACCAGGTAGGAGCAAACGTATGCCAAAAATGTACACAGAATGAGCTTTTCAGTGAAGAGCAGCCAGGCACATTTTAGCTAGTTTTACTTGTAAGTGGGGTTGGAAACGCTTTTCAGGATCAGTACTGGGCTCAAAACATGCAGCCCTGAGGTCTCTCATGATAGCAGGTGGTTAAATAGAAATTCGCTGTTCAGCTGACCCGGCAGGAGCAAACGTATGCTAAAAATGTACTCAGAATGAGCGTTTCAGTGAATAGCAGCCAGGCACATTTTAGCTAGTTTTACTTGTAAGTGGGGTTGGAAATGCTTTTCAGGCTCAGTACTGGGCTCAAAACATGCAGCCCTGAGGTCTCTCATGATAGCAGGTGGTTAAATAGAAATTCGCTGCTCAGCTGACCCGGCAGAAGCAAACGTATGCTAAAAATGTACTCAGAATGAGCTTTTCAGTGAAGAGAAGCCAGGCATATTTTAGCTAGTTTTACTTGTAAGTGGGGTTGGAAATGCTTTTCAGGCTCAGTACTGGGCTCAAAACATGCAGCCCTGAGGTCTCTCATGAAAGCAGATGGTTAAATAGAAATTCGCTGCTCAGCTGACCCGGCAGGAGCAAACGTATGCTAAAAATGTACTCAGAATGAGCTTTTCAGTGAAGAGAAGCCAGGCACATTTTAACTAGTTTTACTTGTAAGTGGGGTTGGAAACGCTTTTCAGGATCAGTACTGGGCTCAAAACATGCAGCCCTGAGGTCTCTCATGATAGCAGGTGGTTAAATAGAAATTCGCTGCTCAGCTGACCCGGCAGGAGCAAACCTATGCTAAAAATGTACTCAGAATGAGCTTTTCAGTGAAGAGAAGCCAGGCATATTTTAGCTAGTTTTACTTGTAAGTGGGGTTGGAAATGCTTTTCAGGCTCAGTACTGGGCTCAAAACATGCAGCCCTGAGGTCTCTCATGAAAGCAGGTGGTTAAATAGAAATTCGCTGCTCAGCTGACCCGGTAGGAGCAAACGTATGCCAAAAATGTACACAGAATGAGCTTTTCAGTGAATAGCAGCCAGGCACATTTTAGACAGTTCTACTTGTAAGTGGGGTTGGAAACGCTTTTCAGGATCAGTACTGGGCTCAAAACATGCAGCCCTGAGGTCTCTCATGATAGCAGGTGGTTAAATAGAAAATTGCTGCTCAGCTGACCCGACAGGAGCAAACGTATGCTAAAAATGTTCTCAGAATGAGCTTTTCAGTGAAGAGAAGCCAGGCACATTTTAGCTAGTTTTACTTGTAAGTGGGGTTGGAAATGCTTTTCAGGCTCAGTACTGGGCTCAAAACATGCAGCCCTGAGGTCTCTCATATAAGCAGGTGGTTAAATAGAAATTCGCTGCTCAGCTGACCCGGTAGGAGCAAACGTATGCCAAAAATGTACACAGAATGAGCTTTTCAGTGAATAGCAGCCAGGCACATTTTAGCTAGTTTTACTTGTAAGTAGGGTTGGAAATGCTTTTCAGGCTCAGTACTGGGCTCAAAACATGCAGCCCTGAAGTCTCTCATGAAAGCAGGTGGTTAAATAAAAATTCGCAGCTCAGCTGACCTGGTAGGAGCAAACGTATGCCAAAAATGTACACAGAATGAGCTTTTCAGTGAATAGTAGCCAGGCACATTTTAGCTAGTTTTACTTGTAAGTGGGGTTGGAAACGCTTTTCAGGATCAGTACTGGGCTCAAAACATGCAGCCCTGAGGTCACTCATGATAGCAGGTGGTTAAATAGAAATTTGCTGCTCAGCTGACCCGGCAGGAGCAAACGTATGCTAAAAATGTTCTCAGAATGAGCTTTTCAGTGAAGAGAAGCCAGGCACATTTTAGCTAGTTTTACTTGTAAGTGGGGTTGGAAATGCTTTTCAGGCTCAGTACTGGGCTCAAAACATGCAGCCCTGAGGTCTCTCATGATAGCAGGTGGTTAAATAGAAATTTGCTGCTCAGCTGACCCGGCAGGAGCAAACGTATGCTAAAAATGTTCTCAGAATGAGCTTTTCAGTGAAGAGAAGCCAGGCACATTTTAGCTAGTTTTACTTGTAAGTGGGGTTGGAAATGCTTTTCAGGCTCAGTACTGGGCTCAAAACATGCAGCCCTGAGGTCTCTCATATAAGCAGGTGGTTAAATAGAAATTCGCTGCTCAGCTGACCCGGTAGGAGCAAACGTATGCTAAAAATGTACTCAGAATGAGCTTTTCAGTGAATAGCAGCCAGGCACATTTTAGCTAGTTTTACTTGTAAGTGGGGTTGGAAATGCTTTTCAGGCTCAGTACTGGGCTCAAAACATGCAGCCCTGAGGTCTCTCATGATAGCAGGTGGTTAAATAGAAATTCGCTGCTCAGCTGACCCGGTAGGAGCAAACGTATGCCAAAAATGTACACAGAATGAGCTTTTCAGTGAAGAGCATCCAGGCACATTTTAGCTAGTTTTACTTGTAAGTGGGGTTGGAAACGCGTTTCAGGATCAGTACTGGGCTCAAAACATGCAGCCCTGAGGTCTCTCATGATAGCAGGTGGTTAAATAGAAATTTGCTGCTCAGCTGACCCGGTAGGAGCAAACGTATGCCAAAAATGTACACAGAATGAGCTTTTCAGTGAATAGCAGCCAGGCACATTTTAGCTAGTTTTACTTGTAAATGGGGTTGGAAACGCTTTTCAGGCTCAGTACTGGGCTCAAAACATGCAGCCCTGAGGTCTCTCATGAAAGCAGGTGGTTAAATAGAAATTTGCAGCTCAGCTGACCCGGTAGGAGCAAACATATGCCAAAAATGTACACAGAATGAGCTTTTCAGTGAAGAGAAGCCAGGCACATTTTAGCTAGTTTTACTTGTAAGTGGGGTTGGAAATGCTTTTCAGGCTCAGTACTGGGCTCAAAACATGCAGCCCTGAGGTCCCTCATGAAAGCAGGTGGTTAAATAGAAATTCGCTGCTCAGCTGACCCGGTAGGAGCAAACGTATGCCAAAAATGTACACAGAATGAGCTTTTCAGTGAATAGCAGCCAGGCACATTTTAGCTAGTTTTACTTGTAAGTGGGGTTGGAAATGCTTTTCAGGCTCAGTACTGGGCTCAAAACATGCAGCCCTGAGGTCTCTCATGATAGCAGGTGGTTAAATAGAAATTCGCTGCTCAGCTGACCCGGCAGGAGCAAACGTATGCTAAAAATGTACTCAGAATGAGCTTTTCAGTGAAGAGAAGCCAGGCACATTTTAGCCCAGTTTTACTTGTAAGTGGGGTTGGAAATGCTTTTCAGGCTCAGTACTGGGCTCAAAACATGCAGCCCTGAGGTCTCTCATATAAGCAGGTGGTTAAATAGAAATTCGCTGCTCAGCTGACCAGGTAGGAGCAAACATATGCCAAAAATGTACACAGAATGAGCTTTTCAGTGAAGAGCAGCCAGGCACATTTTAGCTAGTTTTACTTGTAAGTGGGGTTGGAAACGCTTTTCAGGATCAGTACTGGGCTCAAAACATGCAGCCCTGAGGTCTCTCATGATAGCAGGTGGTTAAATAGAAATTCGCTGCTCAGCTGACCCGGCAGGAGCAAACGTATGCTAAAAATGTACTCAGAATGAGCTTTTCAGTGAAGAGAAGCCAGGCACATTTTAGCCATGTTTTACTTGTAAGTGGGGTTGGAAATGCTTTTCAGGCTTAGTACTGGGCTCAAAACATGCAGCCCTGAGGTCTCTCATATAAGCAGGTGGTTAAATAGAAATTCGCTGCTCAGCTGACCAGGTAGGAGCAAACGTATGCCAAAAATGTACACAGAATGAGCTTTTCAGTGAAGAGCAGCCAGGCACATTTTAGCTAGTTTTACTTGTAAGTGGGGTTGGAAACGCTTTTCAGGATCAGTACTGGGCTCAAAACATGCAGCCCTGATGTCTCTCATGATAGCAGGTGGTTAAATAGAAATTCGCTGCTCAGCTGACCCGGCAGGAGCAAACGTATGCTAAAAATGTACTCAGAATGAGCTTTTCAGTGAATAGCAGCCAGGCACATTTTAGCTAGTTTTACTTGTAAGTGGGGTTGGAAGTGCTTTTCAGGCTCAGTACTGGGCTCAAAACATGCAGCCCTGAGGTCTCTCATGAAAGCAGGTGGTTAAATAGAAATTCGCTGCTCAGCTGACCCGGTAGGAGCAAACGTATGCCAAAAATGTACACAGAATGAGCTTTTCAGTGAATAGCAGCCAGGCACATTTTAGCTAGTTTTACTTGTAAGTGGGGTTGGAAATGCTTTTCAGACTCAGTACTGGGCTCAAAACATGCAGCCCTGAGGTCTCTCATATAAGCAGGTGGTTAAATAGAAATTCGCTGCTCAGCTGACCCGGTAGGAGCAAACGTATGCCAAAAATGAACACAGAATGAGCTTTTCAGTGAAGAGCAGCCAGGCACATTTTAGCTAGTTTTACTTGTAAGTGGGGTTGGAAACGCTTTTCAGGATCAGTACTGGGCTCAAAACATGCAGCCCTGAGGTCTCTCATGATAGCAGGTGGTTAAATAGAAATTCCCAGCTCAGCTGACCTGGTAGGAGCAAACGTATGCCAAAAATGTACACAGAATGAGCTTTTCAGTGAATAGTAGCCAGGCACATTTTAGCTAGTTTTACTTGTAAGTGGGGTTGGAAATGCTTTTCAGGCTCAGTACTGGGCTCAAAACATGCAGCCCTGAGGTCTCTCATGATAGCGGGTGGTTAAATAGAAATTCGCTGCTCAGCTGACCCGGCAGGAGCAAACGTATGCTAAAAATGTACTCAGAATGAGCTTTTCAGTGAATAGCAGCCAGGCACATTTTAGCTAGTTTTACTTGTAAGTGGGGTTGGAAACGCTTTTCAGGATCAGTACTGGGCTCAAAACATGCAGCCCTGAGGTCTCTCATGATAGCAGGTGGTTAAATAGAAATTCGCTGCTCAGCTGACCCGGCAGGAGCAAACGTATGCTAAAAATGTACTCAGAATGAGCTTTTCAGTGAATAGCAGCCAGGCACATTTTAGCTAGTTTTACTTGTAAGTGGGGTTGGAAATGCTTTTCAGGCTCAGTACTGGGCTCAAAACATGCAGCCCTGAGGTCTCTCATGATAGCAGGTGGTTAAATAGAAATTCGCTGCTCAGCTGACCCGGCAGGAGCAAACGTATGCTAAAAATGTACTCAGAATGAGCTTTTCAGTGAAGAGAAGCCAGGCACATTTTAGCCATGTTTTACTTGTAAGTGGGGTTGGAAATGCTTTTCAGGCTCAGTACTGGGCTCAAAACATGCAGCCCTGAGGTCTCTCATATAAGCAGGTGGTTAAATAGAAATTCGCTGCTCAGCTGACCAGGTAGGAGCAAACATATGCCAAAAATGTACACAGAATGAGCTTTTCAGTGAAGAGCAGCCAGGCACATTTTAGCTAGTTTTACTTGTAAGTGGGGTTGGAAACGCTTTTCAGGATCAGTACTGGGCTCAAAACATGCAGCCCTGATGTCTCTCATGATAGCAGGTGGTTAAATAGAAATTCGCTGCTCAGCTGACCCGGCAGGAGCAAACGTATGCTAAAAATGTACTCAGAATGAGCTTTTCAGTGAATAGCAGCCAGGCACATTTTAGCTAGTTTTACTTGTAAGTGGGGTTGGAAATGCTTTTCAGGCTCAGTACTGGGCTCAAAACATGCAGCCCTGAGGTTTCTCATATAAGCAGGTGGTTAAATAGAAATTCGCTGCTCAGCTGACCCGGTAGGAGCAAACGTATGCCAAAAATGTACACAGAATGAGCTTTTCAGTGAATAGCAGCCAGGCACATTTTAGCTAGTTTTACTTGTAAATGGGGTTGGAAACGCTTTTCAGGCTCAGTACTGGGCTCAAAACATGCAGCCCTGAGGTCTCTCATGAAAGCAGGTGGTTAAATAGAAATCTGCAGCTCAGCTGACCCGGTAGGAGCAAACATATGCCAAAAATGTACACAGAATGAGCTTTTCAGTGAAGAGAAGCCAGGCACATTTTAGCTAGTTTTACTTGTAAGTGGGGTTGGAAATGCTTTTCAGGCTCAGTACTGGGCTCAAAACATGCAGCCCTGAGGTCCCTCATGAAAGCAGGTGGTTAAATAGAAATTCGCTGCTCAGCTGACCCGGCAGGAGCAAACATATGCTAAAAATGTACTCAGAATGAGCTTTTCAGTGAAGAGAAGCCAGGCACATTTTAGCTAGTTTTACTTGTAAGTGGGGTTGGAAACGCTTTTCAGGATCAGTACTGGGCTCAAAACATGCAGCCCTGAGGTCTCTCATGATAGCAGGTGGTTAAATAGAAATTCGCTGCTCAGCTGACCCGGCAGGAGCAAACGTATGCTAAAAATGTACTCAGAATGAGCTTTTCAGTGAAGAGAAGCCAGGCACATTTTAGCCCAGTTTTACTTGTAAGTGGGGTTGGAAATGCTTTTCAGGCTCAGTACTGGGCTCAAAACATGCAGCCCTGAGGTCTCTCATATAAGCAGGTGGTTAAATAGAAATTCGCTGCTCAGCTGACCAGGTAGGAGCAAACGTATGCCAAAAATGTACACAGAATGAGCTTTTCAGTGAAGAGCAGCCAGGCACATTTTAGCTAGTTTTACTTGTAAGTGGGGTTGGAAACGCTTTTCAGGATCAGTACTGGGCTCAAAACATGCAGCCCTGAGGTCTCTCATGATAGCAGGTGGTTAAATAGAAATTCGCTGCTCAGCTGACCCGGCAGGAGCAAACGTATGCTAAAAATGTACTCAGAATGAGCTTTTCAGTGAATAGCAGCCAGGCACATTTTAGCTAGTTTTACTTGTAAGTGGGGTTGGAAATGCTTTTCAGGCTCAGTACTGGGCTCAAAACATGCAGCCCTGAGGTCTCTCATGATAGCAGGTGGTTAAATAGAAATTCGCTGCTCAGCTGACCCGGCAGGAGCAAACGTATGCTAAAAATGTACTCAGAATGAGCTTTTCAGTGAAGAGAAGCCAGGCATATTTTAGCTAGTTTTACTTGTAAGTGGGGTTGGAAATGCTTTTCAGGCTCAGTACTGGGCTCAAAACATGCAGCCCTGAGGTCTCTCATGAAAGCAGGTGGTTAAATAGAAATTCGCTGCTCAACTGACCCGGCAGGAGCAAACGTATGCTAAAAATGTACTCAGAATGAGCTTTTCAGTGAAGATAAGCCAGGCACATTTGAACTAGTTTTACTTGTAAGTGGGGTTGGAAACGCTTTTCAGGATCAGTACTGGGCTCAAAACATGCAGCCCTGAGGTCTCTCATGATAGCAGGTGGTTAAATAGAAATTTGCTGCACAGCTGACCCGGCAGGAGCAAACGTA
The DNA here is from genome assembly GCF_964263255.1 of Lissotriton vulgaris. Lineage (NCBI taxonomy): Eukaryota > Metazoa > Chordata > Amphibia > Caudata > Salamandridae > Lissotriton > Lissotriton vulgaris. Next base: position 1,131,251 of record NW_028244755.1, on the reverse strand, counting down.
TGCTAAAAATGTTCTCAGAATGAGCTTTTCAGTGAAGAGAAGCCAGGCACATTTTAGCTAGTTTTACTTGTAAGTGGGCTTGGAAATGCTTTTCAGGCTCAGTACTGGGCTCAAAACATGCAGCCCTGAGGTCTCTCATATAAGCAGGTGGTTAAATAGAAATTCGCTGCTCAGCTGACCCGGTAGGAGCAAACGTATGCCAAAAATGTACACAGAATGAGCTTTTCAGTGAATAGCAGCCAGGCACATTTTAGCTAGTTTTACTTGTAAGTGGGGTTGGAAATGCTTTTCAGGCTCAGTACTGGGCTCAAAACATGCAGCCCTGAAGTCTCTCATGAAAGCAGGTGGTTAAATAGAAATTCGCAGCTCAGCTGACCTGGTAGGAGCAAACGTATGCCATAAATGTACACAGAATGAGCTTTTCAGTGAATAGTAGCCAGGCACATTTTAGCTAGTTTTACTTGTAAGTGGGGTTGGAAACGCTTTTCAGGATCAGTACTGGGCTCAAAACATGCAGCCCTGAGGTCTCTCATGATAGCAGGTGGTTAAATAGAAATTTGCTGCTCAGCTGACCCGGCAGGAGCAAACGTATGCTAAAAATGTTCTCAGAATGAGCTTTTCAGTGAAGAGAAGCAAGGCACATTTTAGCTAGTTTTACTTGTAAGTGGGGTTGGAAATGCTTTTCAGGCTCAGTACTGGGCTCAAAACATGCAGCCCTGAGGTCTCTCATGATAGCAGGTGGTTAAATAGAAATTTGCTGCTCAGCTGACCCGGCAGGAGCAAACGTATGCTAAAAATGTTCTCAGAATGAGCTTTTCAGTGAAGAGAAGCCAGGCACATTTTAGCTAGTTTTACTTGTAAATGGGGTTGGAAATGCTTTTCAGGCTCAGTACTGGGCTCAAAACATGCAGCCCTGAGGTCTCTCATATAAGCAGGTGGTTAAATAGAAATTCGCTGCTCAGCTGACCCGGTAGGAGCAAACATATGCTAAAAATGTACTCAGAATGAGCTTTTCAGTGAATAGCAGCCAGGCACATTTTAGCTAGTTTTACTTGTAAGTGGGGTTGGAAATGCTTTTCAGGCTCAGTACTGGGCTCAAAACATGCAGCCCTGAGGTCTCTCATGATAGCAGGTGGTTAAATAGAAATTCGCTGCTCAGCTGACCCGGTAGGAGCAAACGTATGCCAAAAATGTACACAGAATGAGCTTTTCAGTGAAGAGCAGCCAGGCACATTTTAGCTAGTTTTACTTGTAAGTGGGGTTGGAAACGCTTTTCAGGATCAGTACTGGGCTCAAAACATGCAGCCCTGAGGTCTCTCATGATAGCAGGTGGTTAAATAGAAATTCGCTGCTCAGCTGACCCGGTAGGAGCAAACGTATGCCAAAAATGTACACAGAATGAGCTTTTCAGTGAATAGCAGCCAGGCACATTTTAGCTAGTTTTACTTGTAAATGGGGTTGGAAACGCTTTTCAGGCTCAGTACTGGGCTCAAAACATGCAGCCCTGAGGTCTCTCATGAAAGCAGGTGGTTAAATAGAAATTTGCAGCTCAGCTGACCCGGTAGGAGCAAACATATGCCAAAAATGTACACAGAATGAGCTTTTCAGTGAAGAGAAGCCAGGCACATTTTAGCTAGTTTTACTTGTAAGTGGGGTTGGAAATGCTTTTCAGGCTCAGTACTGGGCTCAAAACATGCAGCCCTGAGGTCCCTCATGAAAGCAGGTGGTTAAATAGAAATTCGCTGCTCAGCTGACCCGGTAGGAGCAAACGTATGCCAAAAATGTACACAGAATGAGCTTTTCAGTGAATAGCAGCCAGGCACATTTTAGCTAGTTTTACTTGTAAGTGGGGTTGGAAATGCTTTTCGGGCTCAGTACTGGGCTCAAAACATGCAGCCCTGAGGTCTCTCATGATAGCAGGTGGTTAAATAGAAATTCGCTGCTCAGCTGACCCGGCAGGAGCAAACGTATGCTAAAAATGTACTCAGAATGAGCTTTTCAGTGAAGAGAAGCCAGGCACATTTTAGCCCAGTTTTACTTGTAAGTGGGGTTGGAAATGCTTTTCAGGCTCAGTACTGGGCTCAAAACATGCAGCCCTGAGGTCTCTCATATAAGCAGGTGGTTAAATAGAAATTCGCTGCTCAGCTGACCAGGTAGGAGCAAACGTATGCCAAAAATGTACACAGAATGAGCTTTTCAGTGAAGAGTAGCCAGGCACATTTTAGCTAGTTTTACTTGTAAGTGGGGTTGGAAACGCTTTTCAGGATCAGTACTGGGCTCAAAACATGCAGCCCTGAGGTCTCTCATGATAGTAGGTGGTTAAATAGAAATTTGCTGCTCAGCTGACCCGGCAGGAGCAAACGTATGCTAAAAATGTTCTCAGAATGAGCTTTTCAGTGAAGAGAAGCCAGGCACATTTTAGCTAGTTTTACTTGTAAGTGGGGTTGGAAATGCTTTTCAGGCTCAGTACTGGGCTCAAAACATGCAGCCCTGAGGTCTCTCATATAAGCAGGTGGTTAAATAGAAATTCGCTGCTCAGCTGACCCGGTAGGAGCAAACGTATGCCAAAAATGTACACAGAATGAGCTTTTCAGTGAAGAGCAGCCAGGCACATTTTAGCTAGTTTTACTTGTAAGTGGGGTTGGAAACGCTTTTCAGGATCAGTACTGGGCTCAAAACATGCAGCCCTGAGGTCTCTCATGATAGCAGGTGGTTAAATAGAAATTCGCTGCTCAGCTGACCCGGTAGGAGCAAACGTATGCCAAAAATGTACACAGAATGAGCTTTTCAGTGAATAGCAGCCAGGCACATTTTAGCTAGTTTTACTTGTAAATGGGGTTGGAAACGCTTTTCAGGCTCAGTACTGGGCTCAAAACATGCAGCCCTGAGGTCTCTCATGAAAGCAGGTGGTTAAATAGAAATTTGCAGCTCAGCTGACCCGGTAGGAGCAAACATATGCCAAAAATGTACACAGAATGAGCTTTTCAGTGAAGAGAAGCCAGGCACATTTTAGCTAGTTTTACTTGTAAGTGGGGTTGGAAATGCTTTTCAGGCTCAGTACTGGGCTCAAAACATGCAGCCCTGAGGTCCCTCATGAAAGCAGGTGGTTAAATAGAAATTCGCTGCTCAGCTGACCCGGTAGGAGCAAACGTATGCCAAAAATGTACACAGAATGAGCTTTTCAGTGAATAGCAGCCAGGCACATTTTAGCTAGTTTTACGTGTAAGTGGGGTTGGAAATGCTTTTCAGGCTCAGTACTGGGCTCAAAACATGCAGCCCTGAGGTCTCTCATGATAGCAGGTGGTTAAATAGAAATTTGCTGCTCAGCTGACCCGGCAGGAGCAAACGTATGCTAAAAATGTACTCAGAATGAGCTGTTCAGTGAAGAGAAGCCAGGCACATTTTAGCTAGTTTTACTTGTAAGTGGGGTTGGAAACGCTTTTCAGGATCAGTACTGGGCTCAAAACATGCAGCCCTGAGGTCTCTCATGATAGCAGGTGGTTAAATAGAAATTCGCTGCTCAGCTGACCCGGCAGGAGCAAACGTATGCTAAAAATGTACTCAGAATGAGCTTTTCAGTGAAGAGAAAACAGGCACATTTTAGCCCAGTTTTACTTGTTAGTGGGGTTGGAAATGCTTTTCAGGCTCAGTACTGGGCTCAAAACATGCAGCCCTGAGGTCTCTCATATAAGCAGGTGGTTAAATAGAAATTCGCTGCTCAGCTGACCAGGTAGGAGCAAACGTATGCCAAAAATGTACACAGAATGAGCTTTTCAGTGAAGAGCAGCCAGGCACATTTTAGCTAGTTTTACTTGTAAGTGGGGTTGGAAACGCTTTTCAGGATCAGTACTGGGCTCAAAACATGCAGCCCTGAGGTCTCTCATGATAGCAGGTGGTTAAATAGAAATTCGCTGCTCAGCTGACCCGGCAGGAGCAAACGTATGCTAAAAATGTACTCAGAATGAGCTTTTCAGTGAATAGCAGCCAGGCACATTTTAGCTAGTTTTACTTGTAAGTGGGGTTGGAAATGCTTTTCAGGCTCAGTACTGGGCTCAAAACATGCAGCCCTGAGGTCTCTCATGATAGCAGGTGGTTAAATAGAAATTCGCTGCGCAGCTGACCCGGCAAGAGCAAACGTATGCTAAAAATGTACTCAGAATGAGCTTTTCAGTGAAGAGAAGCCAGGCATATTTTAGCTAGTTTTACTTGTAAGTGGGGTTGGAAATGCTTTTCAGGCTCAGTACTGGGCTCAAAACATGCAGCCCTGAGGTCTCTCATGAAAGCAGATGGTTAAATAGAAATTCGCTGCTCAGCTGACCCGGCAGGAGCAAACGTATGCTAAAAATGTACTCAGAATGAGCTTTTCAGTGAAGAGAAGCCAGGCACATTTTAACTAGTTTTACTTGTAAGTGGGGTTGGAAACGCTTTTCAGGATCAGTACTGGGCTCAAAACATGCAGCCCTGAGGTCTCTCATGATAGCAGGCGGTTAAATAGAAATTCGCTGCTCAGCTGACCCGGCAGGAGCAAACGTATGCTAAAAATGTACTCAGAATGAGCTTTTCAGTGAAGAGAAGCCAGGCATATTTTAGCTAGTTTTACTTGTAAGTGGGGTTGGAAATGCTTTTCAGGCTCAGTACTGGGCTCAAAACATGCAGCCCTGAGGTCTCTCATGAAAGCAGGTGGTTAAATAGAAATTCGCTGCTCAGCTGACCCGGTAGGAGCAAACGTATGCCAAAAATGTACACAGAATGAGCTTTTCAGTGAATAGCAGCCAGGCACATTTTAGCTAGTTTTACTTGTAAGTGGGGTTGGAAACGCTTTTCAGGATCAGTACTGGGCTCAAAACATGCAGCCCTGAGGTCTCTCATGATAGCAGGTGGTTAAATAGAAATTTGCTGCTCAGCTGACCCGGCAGGAGCAAACGTATGCTAAAAATGTTCTCAAAATGAGCTTTTCAGTGAAGAGAAGCCAGGCACATTTTAGCTAGTTTTACTTGTAAGTGGGGTTGGAAATGCTTTTCAGGCTCAGTACTGGGCTCAAAACATGCAGCCCTGAGGTCTCTCATATAAGCAGGTGGTTAAATAGAAATTCGCTGCTCAGCTGACCCGGTAGGAGCAAACGTATGCCAAAAATGTACACAGAATGAGCTTTTCAGTGAATAGCAGCCAGGCACATTTTAGCTAGTTTTACTTGTAAGTGGGGTTGGAAATGCTTTTCAGGCTCAGTACTGGGCTCAAAACATGCAGCCCTGAAGTCTCTCATGAAAGCAGGTGGTTAACGAGAAATTCGCAGCTCAGCTGACCTGGTAGGAGCAAACGTATGCCAAAAATGTACACAGAATGAGCTTTTCAGTGAATAGTAGCCAGGCACATTTTAGCTAGTTTTACTTGTAAGTGGCGTTGGAAACGCTTTTCAGGATCAGTACTGGGCTCAAAACATGCAGCCCTGAGGTCACTCATGATAGCAGGTGGTTAAATAGAAATTTGCTGCTCAGCTGACCCGGCAGGAGCAAACGTATGCTAAAAATGTTCTCAGAATGAGCTTTTCAGCGAAGAGAAGCCAGGCACATTTTAGCTAGTTTTACTTGTAAGTGGGGTTGGAAATGCTTTTCAGGCTCAGTACTGGGCTCAAAACATGCAGCCCTGAGGTCTCTCATGATAGCAGGTGGTTAAATAGAAATTTGCTGCTCAGCTGACCCGGCAGGAGCAAACGTATGCTAAAAATGTTCTCAGAATGAGCTTTTCAGTGAAGAGAAGCCAGGCACATTTTAGCTAGTTTTACTTGTAAGTGGGGTTGGAAATGCTTTTCAGGCTCAGTACTGGGCTCAAAACATGCAGCCCTGAGGTCTCTCATGATAGCAGGTGGTTAAATAGAAATTCGCTGCTCAGCTGACCCGGTAGGAGCAAACGTATGCCAAAAATGTACACAGAATGAGCTTTTCAGTGAAGAGCAGCCAGGCACATTTTAGCTAGTTTTACTTGTAAGTGGGGTTGGAAACGCTTTTCAGGATCAGTACTGGGCTCAAAACATGCAGCCCTGAGGTCTCTCATGATAGCAGGTGGTTAAATAGAAATTCGCTGCTCAGCTGACCCGGTAGGAGCAAACGTATGCCAAAAATGTACACAGAATGAGCTTTTCAGTGAATAGCAGCCAGGCACATTTTAGCTAGTTTTACTTGTAAATGGGGTTGGAAACGCTTTTCAGGCTCAGTACTGGGCTCAAAACATGCAGCCCTGAGGTCTCTCATGATAGCAGGTGTTTAAATAGAAATTCGCTGCTCAGCTGACCCGGCAGGAGCAAACGTATGCCAAAAATGTACACAGAATGAGCTTTTCAGTGAAGAGCAGCCAGGCACATTTTAGCTAGTTTTACTTGTAAGTGGGGTTGGAAACGCTTTTCAGGATCAGTACTGGGCTCAAAACATGCAGCCCTGAGGTCTCTCATGATAGCAGGTGGTTAAATAGAAATTCGCTGCTCAGCTGACCCGGTAGGAGCAAACGTATGCCAAAAATGTACACAGAATGAGCTTTTCAGTGAATAGCAGCCAGGCACATTTTAGCTAGTTTTACTTGTAAATGGGGTTGGAAACGCTTTTCAGGCTCAGTACTGGGCTCAAAACATGCAGCCCTGAGGTCTCTCATGATAGCAGGTGTTTAAATAGAAATTCGCTGCTCAGCTGACCCGGTAGGAGCAAACGTATGCCAAAAATGTACACAGAATGAGCTTTTCAGTGAAGAGCAGCCAGGCACATTTTAGCTAGTTTTACTTGTAAGTGGGGTTGGAAACGCTTTTCAGGATCAGTACTGGGCTCAAAACATGCAGCCCTGAGGTCTCTCATGATAGCAGGTGGTTAAATAGAAATTCGCTGCTCAGCTGACCCGGTAGGAGCAAACGTATGCCAAAAATGTACACAGAATGAGCTTTTCAGTGAATAGCAGCCAGGCACATTTTAGCTAGTTTTACTTGTAAATGGGGTTGGAAACGCTTTTCAGGCTCAGTACTGGGCTCAAAACATGCAGCCCTGAGGTCTCTCATGAAAGCAGGTGGTTAAATAGAAATTTGCAGCTCAGCTGACCCGGTAGGAGCAAACATATGCCAAAAATGTACACAGAATGAGCTTTTCAGTGAAGAGAAGCCAGGCACATTTTAGCTAGTTTTACTTGTAAGTGGGGTTGGAAATGCTTTTCAGGCTCAGTACTGGGCTCAAAACATGCAGCCCTGAGGTCCCTCATGAAAGCAGGTGGTTAAATAGAAATTCGCTGCTCAGCTGACCCGGTAGGAGCAAACGTATGCCAAAAATGTACACAGAATGAGCTTTTCAGTGAATAGCAGCCAGGCACATTTTAGCTAGTTTTACGTGTAAGTGGGGTTGGAAATGCTTTTCAGGCTCAGTACTGGGCTCAAAACATGCAGCCCTGAGGTCTCTCATGATAGCAGGTGGTTAAATAGAAATTTGCTGCTCAGCTGACCCGGCAGGAGCAAACGTATGCTAAAAATGTACTCAGAATGAGCTGTTCAGTGAAGAGAAGCCAGGCACATTTTAGCTAGTTTTACTTGTAAGTGGGGTTGGAAAAGCTTTTCAGGATCAGTACTGGGCTCAAAACATGCAGCCCTGAGGTCTCTCATGATAGCAGGTGGTTAAATAGAAATTTGCTGCTCAGCTGACCCGGCAGGAGCAAACGTATGCTAAAAATGTACTCAGAATGAGCTTTTCAGTGAAGAGAAGCCAGGCACATTTTAGCCCAGTTTTACTTGTTAGTGGGGTTGGAAATGCTTTTCAGGCTCAGTACTGGGCTCAAAACATGCAGCCCTGAGGTCTCTCATATAAGCAGGTGGTTAAATAGAAATTCGCTGCTCAGCTGACCAGGTAGGAGCAAACGTATGCCAAAAATGTACACAGAATGAGCTTTTCAGTGAAGAGCAGCCAGGCACATTTTAGCTAGTTTTACTTGTAAGTGGGGTTGGAAACGCTTTTCAGGATCAGTACTGGGCTCAAAACATGCAGCCCTGAGGTCTCTCATGATAGCAGGTGGTTAAATAGAAATTCGCTGCTCAGCTGACCCGGGAGGAGCAAACGTATGCTAAAAATGTACTCAGAATGAGCTTTTCAGTGAATAGCAGCCAGGCACATTTTAGCTAGTTTTACTTGTAAGTGGGGTTGGAAATGCTTTTCAGGCTCAGTACTGGGCTCAAAACATGCAGCCCTGAGGTCTCTCATGATAGCAGGTGGTTAAATAGAAATTCGCTGCTCAGCTGACCCGGCAGGAGCAAACGTATGCTAAAAATGTACTCAGAATGAGCTTTTCAGTGAAGAGAAGCCAGGCATATTTTAGCTAGTTTTACTTGTAAGTGGGGTTGGAAATGCTTTTCAGGCTCAGTACTGGGCTCAAAACATGCAGCCCTGAGGTCTCTCATATAAGCAGGTGGTTAAATAGAAATTCGCTGCTCAGCTGACCCGGTAGGAGCAAACGTATGCCAAAAATGTACACAGAATGAGCTTTTCAGTGAATAGCAGCCAGGCACATTTTAGCTAGTTTTACTTGTAAGTGGGGTTGGAAATGCTTTTCAGGCTCAGTACTGGGCTCAAAACATGCAGCCCTGAAGTCTCTCATGAAAGCAGGTGGTTAACGAGAAATTCGCAGCTCAGCTGACCTGGTAGGAGCAAACGTATGCCAAAAATGTACACAGAATGAGCTTTTCAGTGAATAGTAGCCAGGCACATTTTAGCTAGTTTTACTTGTAAGTGGCGTTGGAAACGCTTTTCAGGATCAGTACTGGGCTCAAAACATGCAGCCCTGAGGTCACTCATGATAGCAGGTGGTTAAATAGAAATTTGCTGCTCAGCTGACCCGGCAGGAGCAAACGTATGCTAAAAATGTTCTCAGAATGAGCTTTTCAGTGAAGAGAAGCCAGGCACATTTTAGCTAGTTTTACTTGTAAGTGGGGTTGGAAATGCTTTTCAGGCTCAGTACTGGGCTCAAAACATGCAGCCCTGAGGTCTCTCATGATAGCAGGTGGTTAAATAGAAATTTGCTGCTCAGCTGACCCGGCAGGAGCAAACGTATGCTAAAAATGTTCTCAGAATGAGCTTTTCAGTGAAGAGAAGCCAGGCACATTTTAGCTAGTTTTACTTGTAAGTGGGGTTGGAAATGCTTTTCAGGCTCAGTACTGGGCTCAAAACATGCAGCCCTGAGGTCTCTCATGATAGCAGGTGGTTAAATAGAAATTCGCTGCTCAGCTGACCCGGTAGGAGCAAACGTATGCCAAAAATGTACACAGAATGAGCTTTTCAGTGAAGAGCAGCCAGGCACATTTTAGCTAGTTTTACTTGTAAGTGGGGTTGGAAACGCTTTTCAGGATCAGTACTGGGCTCAAAACATGCAGCCCTGAGGTCTCTCATGATAGCAGGTGGTTAAATAGAAATTCGCTGCTCAGCTGACCCGGTAGGAGCAAACGTATGCCAAAAATGTACACAGAATGAGCTTTTCAGTGAATAGCAGCCAGGCACATTTTAGCTAGTTTTACTTGTAAATGGGGTTGGAAACGCTTTTCAGGCTCAGTACTGGGCTCAAAACATGCAGCCCTGAGGTCTCTCATGAAAGCAGGTGGTTAAATAGAAATTTGCAGCTCAGCTGACCCGGTAGGAGCAAACATATCCCAAAAATGTACACAGAATGAGCTTTTCAGTGAAGAGAAACCAGGCACATTTTAGCTAGTTTTACTTGTAAGTGGGGTTGGAAATGCTTTTCAGGCTCAGTACTGGGCTCAAAACATGCAGCCCTGAGGTCCCTCATGAAAGCAGGTGGTTAAATAGAAATTCGCTGCTCAGCTGACCCGGTAGGAGCAAACGTATGCCAAAAATGTACACAGAATGAGCTTTTCAGTGAATAGCAGCCAGGCACATTTTAGCTAGTTTTACTTGTAAGTGGGGTTGGAAATGCTTTTCAGGCTCAGTACTGGGCTCAAAACATGCAGCCCTGAGGTCTCTCATGATAGCAGGTGGTTAAATAGAAATTCGCTGCTCAGCTGACCCGGCAGGAGCAAACGTATGCTAAAAATGTACTCAGAATGAGCTTTTCAGTGAAGAGAAGCCAGGCACATTTTAGCCCAGTTTTACTTGTAAGTGGGGTTGGAAATGCTTTTCAGGCTCAGTACTGGGCTCAAAACATGCAGCCCTGAGGTCTCTCATATAAGCAGGTGGTTAAATAGAAATTCGCTGCTCAGCTGACCAGGTAGGAGCAAACGTATGCCAAAAATGTACACAGAATGAGCTTTTCAGTGAAGAGCAGCCAGGCACATTTTAGCTAGTTTTACTTGTAAGTGGGGTTGGAAACGCTTTTCAGGATCAGTACTGGGCTCAAAACATGCAGCCCTGAGGTCTCTCATGATAGCAGGTGGTTAAATAGAAATTCGCTGCTCAGCTGACCCGGCAGGAGCAAACGTATGCTAAAAATGTACTCAGAATGAGCTTTTCAGTGAAGAGAAGCCAGGCACATTTTAGCTAGTTTTACTTGTAAGTGGGGTTGGAAATGCTTTTCAGGCTCAGTACTGGGCTCAAAACATGCAGCCCTGAGGTCTCTCATGATAGCAGGTGGTTAAATAGAAATTCGCTGCTCAGCTGACCCGGCAGGAGCAAACGTATGCTAAAAATGTACTCAGAATGAGCTTTTCAGTGAAGAGAAGCCAGGCATATTTTAGCTAGTTTTACTTGTAAGTGGGGTTGGAAATGCTTTTCAGGCTCAGTACTGGGCTCAAAACATGCAGCCCTGAGGTCTCTCATGAAAGCAGATGGTTAAATAGAAATTCGCTGCTCAGCTGACCCGGCAGGAGCAAACGTATGCTAAAAATGTTCTCAGAATGAGCTTTTCAGTGAAGAGAAGCCAGGCACATTTTAGCTAGTTTTACTTGTAAGTGGGGTTGGAAATGCTTTTCAGGCTCAGTACTGGGCTCAAAACATGCAGCCCTGAGGTCTCTCATATAAGCAGGTGGTTAAATAGAAATTCACTGCTCAGCTGACCCGGTAGGAGCAAACGTATGCCAAAAATGTACACAGAATGAGCTTTTCAGTGAATAGCAGCCAGGCACATTTTAGCTAGTTTTACTTGTAAGTGGGGTTGGAAATGCTTTTCAGGCTCAGTACTGGGCTCAAAACATGCAGCCCTGAAGTCTCTCATGAAAGCAGGTGGTTAACAAGAAATTCGCAGCTCAGCTGACCTGGTAGGAGCAAACGTATGCCAAAAATGTACACAGAATGAGCTTTTCAGTGAATAGTAGCCAGGCACATTTTAGCTAGTTTTACTTGTAAGTGGGGTTGGAAACGCTTTTCAGGATCAGTACTGGGCTCAAAACATGCAGCCCTGAGGTCACTCATGATAGCAGGTGGTTAAATAGAAATTTGCTGCTCAGCTGACCCGGCAGGAGCAAACGTATGCTAAAAATGTTCTCAGAATGAGCTTTTCAGTGAAGAGAAGCCAGGCACATTTTAGCTAGTTTTACTTGTAAGTGGGGTTGGAAATGCTTTTCAGGCTCAGTACTGGGCTCAAAACATGCAGCCCTGAGGTCTCTCGTGATAGCAGGTGGTTAAATAGAAATTTGCTGCTCAGCTGACCCGGCAGGAGCAAACGTATGCTAAAAATGTTCTCAGAATGAGCTTTTCAGTGAAGAGAAGCCAGGCACATTTTAGCTAGTTTTACTTGTAAGTGGGGTTGGAAATGCTTTTCAGGCTCAGTACTGGGCTCAAAACATGCAGCCCTGAGGTCTCTCATGATAGCAGGTGGTTAAATAGAAATTCGCTGCTCAGCTGACCCGGTAGGAGCAAACGTATGCCAAAAATGTACACAGAATGAGCTTTTCAGTGAAGAGCAGCCAGGCACATTTTAGCTAGTTTTACTTGTAAGTGGGGTTGGAAACGCTTTTCAGGATCAGTACTGGGCTCAAAACATGCAGCCCTGAGGTCTCTCATGATAGCAGGTGGTTAAATAGAAATTTGCTGCTCAGCTGACCCGGTAGGAGCAAACGTATGCCAAAAATGTACACAGAATGAGCTTTTCAGTGAATAGCAGCCAGGCACATTTTAGCTAGTTTTACTTGTAAATGGGGTTGGAAACGCTTTTCAGGCTCAGTACTGGGCTCAAAACATGCAGCCCTGAGGTCTCTCATGAAAGCAGGTGGTTAAATAGAAATTTGCAGCTCAGCTGACCCGGTAGGAGCAAACATATCCCAAAAATGTACACAGAATGAGCTTTTCAGTGAAGAGAAGCCAGGCACATTTTAGCTAGTTTTACTTGTAAGTGGGGTTGGAAATGCTTTTCAGGCTCAGTACTGGGCTCAAAACATGCAGCCCTGAGGTCCCTCATGAAAGCAGGTGGTTAAATAGAAATTCGCTGCTCAGCTGACCCGGTAGGAGCAAACGTATGCCAAAAATGTACACAGAATGAGCTTTTCAGTGAATAGCAGCCAGGCACATTTTAGCTAGTTTTACTTGTAAGTGGGGTTGGAAATGCTTTTCAGGCTCAGTACTGGGCTCAAAACATGCAGCCCTGAGGTCTCTCATGATAGCAGGTGGTTAAATAGAAATTCGCTGCTCAGCTGACCCGGCAGGAGCAAACGTATGCTAAAAATGTACTCAGAATGAGCTTTTCAGTGAATAGCAGCCAGGCACATTTTAGCTAGTTTTACTTGTAAGTGGGGTTGGAAATGCTTTTCAGGCTCAGTACTGGGCTCAAAACATGCAGCCCTGAGGTCTCTAATGATAGCAGGTGGTTAAATAGAAATTCGCTGCTCAGCTGACCCGGCAGGAGCAAACGTATGCTAAAAATGTACTCAGAATGAGCTTTTCAGTGAAGAGAAGCCAGGCACATTTTAGCCATGTTTTACTTGTAAGTGGGGTTGGAAATGCTTTTCAGGCTCAGTACTGGGCTCAAAACATGCAGCCCTGAGGTCTCTCATATAAGCAGGTGGTTAAATAGAAATTCGCTGCTCAGCTGACCAGGTAGGAGCAAACGTATGCCAAAAATGTACACAGAATGAGCTTTTCAGTGAAGAGCAGCCAGGCACATTTTAGCTAGTTTTACTTGTAAGTGGGGTTGGAAACGCTTTTCAGGATCAGTACTGGGCTCAAAACATGCAGCCCTGATGTCTCTCATGATAGCAGGTGGTTAAATAGAAATTCGCTGCTCAGCTGACCCGGCAGGAGCAAACGTATGCTAAAAATGTACTCAGAATGAGCTTTTCAGTGAATATCAGCCAGGCACATTTTAGCTAGTTTTACTTGTAAGTGGGGTTGGAAATGCTTTTCAGGCTCAGTACTGGGCTCAAAACATGCAGCCCTGAGGTCTCTCATATAAGCAGGTGGTTAAATAGAAATTCGCTGCTCAGCTGACCCGGTAGGAGCAAACGTATGCCAAAAATGTACACAGAATGAGCTTTTCAGTGAAGAGCAGTCAGGCACATTTTAGCTAGTTTTACTTGTAAGTGGGGTTGGAAACGCTTTTCAGGATCAGTACTGGGCTCAAAACATGCAGCCCTGAGGTCTCTCATGATAGCAGGTGGTTAAATAGAAATTCGCTGCTCAGCTGACCCGGTAGGAGCAAACGTATGCCAAAAATGTACACAGAATGAGCTTTTCAGTGAATAGCAGCCAGGCACATTTTAGCTAGTTTTACTTGTAAATGGGGTTGGAAACGCTTTTCAGGCTCAGTACTGGGCTCAAAACATGCAGCCCTGAGGTCTCTCATGAAAGCAGGTGGTTAAATAGAAATTCGCAGCTCAGCTGACCTGGTAGGAGCAAACATATGCCAAAAATGTACACAGAATGAGCTTTTCAGTGAAGAGAAGCCAGGCACATTTTAGCTAGTTTTACTTGTAAGTGGGGTTGGAAATGCTTTTCAGGCTCAGTACTGGGCTCAAAACATGCAGCCCTGAGGTCCCTCATGAAAGCAGGTGGTTAAATAGAAATTCGCTGCTCAGCTGACCCGGCAGGAGCAAACGTATGCTAAAAATGTACTCAGAATGAGCTTTTCAGTGAAGAGAAGCCAGGCACATTTTAGCCATGTTTTACTTGTAAGTGGGGTTGGAAATGCTTTTCAGGCTCAGTACTGGGCTCAAAACATGCAGCCCTGAGGTCTCTCATATAAGCAGGTGGTTAAATAGAAATTCGCTGCTCAGCTGACCAGGTAGGAGCAAACGTATGCCAAAAATGTACACAGAATGAGCTTTTCAGTGAAGAGCAGCCAGGCACATTTTAGCTAGTTTTACTGGTAAGTGGGGTTGGAAACGCTTTTCAGGATCAGTACTGGGCTCAAAACCTGCAGCCCTGAGGTCTCTCATGATAGCAGGTGGTTAAATAGAAATTCGCTGCTCAGCTGACCCGGTAGGAGCAAACGTATGCCAAAAATGTACACAGAATGAGCTTTTCAGTGAATAGCAGCCAGGCACATTTTAGCTAGTTTTACTTGTAAATGGGGTTGGAAACGCTTTTCAGGCTCAGTACTGGGCTCAAAACATGCAGCCCTAAGGTCTCTCATGAAAGCAGGTGGTTAAATAGAAATTCGCAGCTCAGCTGACCCGGTAGGAGCAAACATATGCCAAAAATGTACACAGAATGAGCTTTTCAGTGAAGAGAAGCCAGGCACATTTTAGCTAGTTTTACTTGTAAGTGGGGTTGGAAACGCTTTTCAGGATCAGTACTGGGCTCAAAACATGCAGCCCTGAGGTCTCTCATGATAGCAGGTTGTTAATAGAAATTCGCTGCTCAGCTGACCCGGCAGGAGCAAACGTATGCTAAAAATGTACTCAGAATGAGCTTTTCAGTGAAGAGAAGCCAGGCACATTTTAGCCATGTTTTACTTGTAAGTGGGGTTGGAAATGCTTTTCAGGCTCAGTACTGGGCTCAAAACATGCAGCCCTGAGGTCTCTCATATAAGCAGGTGGTTAAATAGAAATTCGCTGCTCAGCTGACCAGGTAGGAGCAAACGTATGCCAAAAATGTACACAGAATGAGCTTTTCAGTGAAGAGCAGCCAGGCACATTTTAGCTAGTTTTACTTGTAAGTGGGGTTGGAAACGCTTTTCAGGATCAGTACTGGGCTCAAAACATGCAGCCCTGAGGTCTCTCATGATAGCAGGTGGTTAAATAGAAATTCGCTGCTCAGCTGACCCGGCAGGAGCAAACGTATGCTAAAAATGTACTCAGAATGAGCTTTTCAGTGAATAGCAGCCAGGCACATTTTAGCTAGTTTTACTTGTAAGTGGGGTTGGAAATGCTTTTCAGGCTCAGTACTGGGCTCAAAACATGCAGCCCTGAGGTCTCTCATGATAGCAGGTGGTTAAATAGAAATTCGCTGCTCAGCTGACCCGGCAGGAGCAAACGTATGCTAAAAATGTACTCAGAATGAGCTTTTCAGTGAAGAGAAGCCAGGCACATTTTAGCCATGTTTTACTTGTAAGTGGGGTTGGAAATGCTTTTCAGGCTCAGTACTGGGCTCAAAACATGCAGCCCTGAGGTCTCTCATATAAGCAGGTGGTTAAATAGAAATTCGCTGCTCAGCTGACCAGGTAGGAGCAAACGTATGCCAAAAATGTACACAGAATGAGCTTTTCAGTGAAGAGCAGCCAGGCACATTTTAGCTAGTTTTACTTGTAAGTGGGGTTGGAAACGCTTTTCAGGATCAGTACTGGGCTCAAAACATGCAGCCCTGATGTCTCTCATGATAGCAGGTGGTTAAATAGAAATTCCCTGCTCAGCTGACCCGGCAGGAGCAAACGTATGCTAAAAATGTACTCAGAATGAGCTTTTCAGTGAATAGCAGCCAGGCACATTTTAGCTAGTTTTACTTGTAAGTGGGGTTGGAAGTGCTTTTCAGGCTCAGTACTGGGCTCAAAACATGCAGCCCTGAGGTCTCTCATGAAAGCAGGTGGTTAAATAGAAATTCGCTGCTCAGCTGACCCGGTAGGAGCAAACGTATGCCAAAAATGTACACAGAATGAGCTTTTCAGTGAATAGCAGCCAGGCACATTTTAGCTAGTTTTACTTGTAAGTGGGGTTGGAAATGCTTTTCAGGCTCAGTACTGGGCTCAAAACATGCAGCCCTGAGGTCTCTCATATAAGCAGGTGGTTAAATAGAAATTCGCTGCTCAGCTGACCCGGTAGGTGCAAACGTATGCCAAAAATGAACACAGAATGAGCTTTTCAGTGAAGAGCAGCCAAGCACATTTTAGCTAGTTTTACTTGTAAGTGGGGTTGGAAACGCTTTTCAGGATCAGTACTGGGCTCAAAACATGCAGCCCTGAGGTCTCTCATGATAGCAGGTGGTTAAATAGAAATTCCCAGCTCAGCTGACCTGGTAGGAGCAAACGTATGCCAAAAATTTACACAGAATGAGCTTTTCAGTGAATAGTAGCCAGGCACATTTTAGCTAGTTTTACTTGTAAGTGGGGTTGGAAATGCTTTTCAGGCTCAGTACTGGGCTCAAAACATGCAGCCCTGAGGTCTCTCATGATAGCGGGTGGTTAAATAGAAATTCGCTGCTCAGCTGACCCGGCAGGAGCAAACATATGCTAAAAATGTACTCAGAATGAGCTTTTCAGTGAATAGCAGCCAGGCACATTTTAGCTAGTTTTACTTGTAAGTGGGGTTGGAAACGCTTTTCAGGATCAGTACTGGGCTCAAAACATGCAGCCCTGAGGTCTCTCATGATAGCAGGTGGTTAAATAGAAATTAGCTGCTCAGCTGACCCGGCAGGAGCAAACGTATGCCAAAAATGTACACAGAATGAGCTTTTCAGTGAATAGCAGCCAGGCACATTTTAGCTAGTTTTACTTGTAAGTGGGGTTGGAAATGCTTTTCAGGCTCAGTACTGGGCTCAAAACATGCAGCCCTGAGGTCTCTCATATAAGCAGGTGGTTAAATAGAAATTCGCTGCTCAGCTGACCCGGTAGGTGCAAACGTATGCCAAAAATGAACACAGAATGAGCTTTTCAGTGAAGAGCAGCCAAGCACATTTTAGCTAGTTTTACTTGTAAGTGGGGTTGGAAACGCTTTTCAGGATCAGTACTGGGCTCAAAACATGCAGCCCTGAGGTCTCTCATGATAGCAGGTGGTTAAATAGAAATTCCCAGCTCAGCTGACCTGGTAGGAGCAAACGTATGCCAAAAATTTACACAGAATGAGCTTTTCAGTGAATAGTAGCCAGGCACATTTTAGCTAGTTTTACTTGTAAGTGGGGTTGGAAATGCTTTTCAGGCTCAGTACTGGGCTCAAAACATGCAGCCCTGAGGTCTCTCATGATAGCGGGTGGTTAAATAGAAATTCGCTGCTCAGCTGACCCGGCAGGAGCAAACGTATGCTAAAAATGTACTCAGAATGAGCTTTTCAGTGAATAGCAGCCAGGCACATTTTAGCTAGTTTTACTTGTAAGTGGGGTTGGAAACGCTTTTCAGGATCAGTACTGGGCTCAAAACATGCAGCCCTGAGGTCTCTCATGATAGCAGGTGGTTAAATAGAAATTCGCTGCTCAGCTGACCCGGCAGGAGCAAACGTATGCCAAAAATGTACACAGAATGAGCTTTTCAGTGAATAGCAGCCAGGCACATTTTAGCTAGTTTTACTTGTAAGTGGGGTTGGAAATGCTTTTCAGGCTCAGTACTGGGCTCAAAACATGCAGCCCTGAGGTCTCTCATGATAGCAGGTGGTTAAATAGAAATTTGCTGCTCAGCTGACCCGGCAGGAGCAAACGTATGCTAAAAATGTACTCAGAATGAGCTTTTCAGTGAATAGCAGCCAGGCACATTTTAGCTAGTTTTACTTGTAAGTGGGGTTGGAAACGCTTTTCAGGATCAGTACTGGGCTCAAAACATGCAGCCCTGAGGTCTCTCATGATAGCAGGTGGTTAAATAGAAATTCGCTGCTCAGCTGACCCGGCAGGAGCAAACGTATGCTAAAAATGTACTCAGAATGAGCTTTTCAGTGAATAGCAGCCAGGCACATTTTAGCTAGTTTTACTTGTAAGTGGGGTTGGAAATGCTTTTCAGGCTCAGTACTGGGCTCAAAACATGCAGCCCTGAGGTCTCTCATATAAGCAGGTGGTTAAATAGAAATTCGCTGCTCAGCTGACCCGGTAGGTGCAAACATATGCCAAAAATGAACACAGAATGAGCTTTTCAGTGAAGAGCAGCCAAGCACATTTTAGCTAGTTTTACTTGTAAGTGGGGTTGGAAACGCTTTTCAGGATCAGTACTGGGCTCAAAACATGCAGCCCTGAGGTCTCTCATGATAGCAGGTGGTTAAATAGAAATTCCCAGCTCAGCTGACCTGGTAGGAGCAAACGTATGCCAAAAATTTACACAGAATGAGCTTTTCAGTGAATAGTAGCCAGGCACATTTTAGCTAGTTTTACTTGTAAGTGCGGTTGGAAATGCTTTTCAGGCTCAGTACTGGGCTCAAAACATGCAGCCCTGAGGTCTCTCATGATAGCGGGTGGTTAAATAGAAATTCGCTGCTCAGCTGACCCGGCAGGAGCAAACGTATGCTAAAAATGTACTCAGAATGAGCTTTTCAGTGAATAGCAGCCAGGCACATTTTAGCTAGTTTTACTTGTAAGTGGGGTTGGAAACGCTTTTCAGGATCAGTACTGGGCTCAAAACATGCAGCCCTGAGGTCTCTCATGATAGCAGGTGGTTAAATAGAAATTCGCTGCTCAGCTGACCCGGCAGGAGCAAACGTATGCCAAAAATGTACACAGAATGAGCTTTTCAGTGAATAGCAGCCAGGCACATTTTAGCTAGTTTTACTTGTAAGTGGGGTTGGAAATGCTTTTCAGGCTCAGTACTGGGCTCAAAACATGCAGCCCTGAGGTCTCTCATATAAGCAGGTGGTTAAATAGAAATTCGCTGCTCAGCTGACCCGGTAGGTGCAAACGTATGCCAAAAATGAACACAGAATGAGCTTTTCAGTGAAGAGCAGCCAAGCACATTTTAGCTAGTTTTACTTGTAAGTGGGGTTGGAAACGCTTTTCAGGCTCAGTACTGGGCTCAAAACATGCAGCCCTGAGGTCTCTCATGATAGCAGGTGGTTAAATAGAAATTCGCTGCTCAGCTGACCCGGTAGGAGCAAACGTATGCCAAAAATGTACACAGAATGAGCTTTTCAGTGAAGAGCAGCCAGGCACATTTTAGCTAGTTTTACTTGTAAGTGGGGTTGGAAACGCTTTTCAGGATCAGTACTGGGCTCAAAACATGCAGCCCTGAGGTCTCTCATGATAGCAGGTGGTTAAATAGAAATTCGCTGCTCAGCTGACCCGGTAGGAGCAAACGTATGCCAAAAATGTACACAGAATGAGCTTTTCAGTGAATAGCAGCCAGGCACATTTTAGCTAGTTTTACTTGTAAATGGGGTTGGAAACGCTTTTCAGGCTCAGTACTGGGCTCAAAACATGCAGCCCTGAGGTCTCTCATGAAAGCAGGTGGTTAAATAGAAATTTGCAGCTCAGCTGACCCGGTAGGAGCAAACATATGCCAAAAATGTACACAGAATGAGCTTTTCAGTGAAGAGAAGCCAGGCACATTTTAGCTAGTTTTACTTGTAAGTGGGGTTGGAAATGCTTTTCAGGCTCAGTACTGGGCTCAAAACATGCAGCCCTGAGGTCCCTCATGAAAGCAGGTGGTTAAATAGAAATTCGCTGCTCAGCTGACCCGGTAGGAGCAAACGTATGCCAAAAATGTACACAGAATGAGCTTTTCAGTGAATAGCAGCCAGGCACATTTTAGCTAGTTTTACTTGTAAGTGGGGTTGGAAATGCTTTTCGGGCTCAGTACTGGGCTCAAAACATGCAGCCCTGAGGTCTCTCATGATAGCAGGTGGTTAAATAGAAATTCGCTGCTCAGCTGACCCGGCAGGAGCAAACGTATGCTAAAAATGTACTCAGAATGAGCTTTTCAGTGAAGAGAAGCCAGGCACATTTTAGCCCAGTTTTACTTGTAAGTGGGGTTGGAAATGCTTTTCAGGCTCAGTACTGGGCTCAAAACATGCAGCCCTGAGGTCTCTCATATAAGCAGGTGGTTAAATAGAAATTCGCTGCTCAGCTGACCAGGTAGGAGCAAACGTATGCCAAAAATGTACACAGAATGAGCTTTTCAGTGAAGAGTAGCCAGGCACATTTTAGCTAGTTTTACTTGTAAGTGGGGTTGGAAACGCTTTTCAGGATCAGTACTGGGCTCAAAACATGCAGCCCTGAGGTCTCTCATGATAGTAGGTGGTTAAATAGAAATTTGCTGCTCAGCTGACCCGGCAGGAGCAAACGTATGCTAAAAATGTTCTCAGAATGAGCTTTTCAGTGAAGAGAAGCCAGGCACATTTTAGCTAGTTTTACTTGTAAGTGGGGTTGGAAATGCTTTTCAGGCTCAGTACTGGGCTCAAAACATGCAGCCCTGAGGTCTCTCATATAAGCAGGTGGTTAAATAGAAATTCGCTGCTCAGCTGACCCGGTAGGAGCAAACGTATGCCAAAAATGTACACAGAATGAGCTTTTCAGTGAAGAGCAGCCAGGCACATTTTAGCTAGTTTTACTTGTAAGTGGGGTTGGAAACGCTTTTCAGGATCAGTACTGGGCTCAAAACATGCAGCCCTGAGGTCTCTCATGATAGCAGGTGGTTAAATAGAAATTCGCTGCTCAGCTGACCCGGTAGGAGCAAACGTATGCCAAAAATGTACACAGAATGAGCTTTTCAGTGAATAGCAGCCAGGCACATTTTAGCTAGTTTTACTTGTAAATGGGGTTGGAAACGCTTTTCAGGCTCAGTACTGGGCTCAAAACATGCAGCCCTGAGGTCTCTCATGAAAGCAGGTGGTTAAATAGAAATTTGCAGCTCAGCTGACCCGGTAGGAGCAAACATATGCCAAAAATGTACACAGAATGAGCTTTTCAGTGAAGAGAAGCCAGGCACATTTTAGCTAGTTTTACTTGTAAGTGGGGTTGGAAATGCTTTTCAGGCTCAGTACTGGGCTCAAAACATGCAGCCCTGAGGTCCCTCATGAAAGCAGGTGGTTAAATAGAAATTCGCTGCTCAGCTGACCCGGTAGGAGCAAACGTATGCCAAAAATGTACACAGAATGAGCTTTTCAGTGAATAGCAGCCAGGCACATTTTAGCTAGTTTTACGTGTAAGTGGGGTTGGAAATGCTTTTCAGGCTCAGTACTGGGCTCAAAACATGCAGCCCTGAGGTCTCTCATGATAGCAGGTGGTTAAATAGAAATTTGCTGCTCAGCTGACCCGGCAGGAGCAAACGTATGCTAAAAATGTACTCAGAATGAGCTGTTCAGTGAAGAGAAGCCAGGCACATTTTAGCTAGTTTTACTTGTAAGTGGGGTTGGAAACGCTTTTCAGGATCAGTACTGGGCTCAAAACATGCAGCCCTGAGGTCTCTCATGATAGCAGGTGGTTAAATAGAAATTCGCTGCTCAGCTGACCCGGCAGGAGCAAACGTATGCTAAAAATGTACTCAGAATGAGCTTTTCAGTGAAGAGAAAACAGGCACATTTTAGCCCAGTTTTACTTGTTAGTGGGGTTGGAAATGCTTTTCAGGCTCAGTACTGGGCTCAAAACATGCAGCCCTGAGGTCTCTCATATAAGCAGGTGGTTAAATAGAAATTCGCTGCTCAGCTGACCAGGTAGGAGCAAACGTATGCCAAAAATGTACACAGAATGAGCTTTTCAGTGAAGAGCAGCCAGGCACATTTTAGCTAGTTTTACTTGTAAGTGGGGTTGGAAACGCTTTTCAGGATCAGTACTGGGCTCAAAACATGCAGCCCTGAGGTCTCTCATGATAGCAGGTGGTTAAATAGAAATTCGCTGCTCAGCTGACCCGGCAGGAGCAAACGTATGCTAAAAATGTACTCAGAATGAGCTTTTCAGTGAATAGCAGCCAGGCACATTTTAGCTAGTTTTACTTGTAAGTGGGGTTGGAAATGCTTTTCAGGCTCAGTACTGGGCTCAAAACATGCAGCCCTGAGGTCTCTCATGATAGCAGGTGGTTAAATAGAAATTCGCTGCGCAGCTGACCCGGCAAGAGCAAACGTATGCTAAAAATGTACTCAGAATGAGCTTTTCAGTGAAGAGAAGCCAGGCATATTTTAGCTAGTTTTACTTGTAAGTGGGGTTGGAAATGCTTTTCAGGCTCAGTACTGGGCTCAAAACATGCAGCCCTGAGGTCTCTCATGAAAGCAGATGGTTAAATAGAAATTCGCTGCTCAGCTGACCCGGCAGGAGCAAACGTATGCTAAAAATGTACTCAGAATGAGCTTTTCAGTGAAGAGAAGCCAGGCACATTTTAACTAGTTTTACTTGTAAGTGGGGTTGGAAACGCTTTTCAGGATCAGTACTGGGCTCAAAACATGCAGCCCTGAGGTCTCTCATGATAGCAGGCGGTTAAATAGAAATTCGCTGCTCAGCTGACCCGGCAGGAGCAAACGTATGCTAAAAATGTACTCAGAATGAGCTTTTCAGTGAAGAGAAGCCAGGCATATTTTAGCTAGTTTTACTTGTAAGTGGGGTTGGAAATGCTTTTCAGGCTCAGTACTGGGCTCAAAACATGCAGCCCTGAGGTCTCTCATGAAAGCAGGTGGTTAAATAGAAATTCGCTGCTCAGCTGACCCGGTAGGAGCAAACGTATGCCAAAAATGTACACAGAATGAGCTTTTCAGTGAATAGCAGCCAGGCACATTTTAGCTAGTTTTACTTGTAAGTGGGGTTGGAAACGCTTTTCAGGATCAGTACTGGGCTCAAAACATGCAGCCCTGAGGTCTCTCATGATAGCAGGTGGTTAAATAGAAATTTGCTGCTCAGCTGACCCGGCAGGAGCAAACGTATGCTAAAAATGTTCTCAAAATGAGCTTTTCAGTGAAGAGAAGCCAGGCACATTTTAGCTAGTTTTACTTGTAAGTGGGGTTGGAAATGCTTTTCAGGCTCAGTACTGGGCTCAAAACATGCAGCCCTGAGGTCTCTCATATAAGCAGGTGGTTAAATAGAAATTCGCTGCTCAGCTGACCCGGTAGGAGCAAACGTATGCCAAAAATGTACACAGAATGAGCTTTTCAGTGAATAGCAGCCAGGCACATTTTAGCTAGTTTTACTTGTAAGTGGGGTTGGAAATGCTTTTCAGGCTCAGTACTGGGCTCAAAACATGCAGCCCTGAAGTCTCTCATGAAAGCAGGTGGTTAACGAGAAATTCGCAGCTCAGCTGACCTGGTAGGAGCAAACGTATGGCAAAAATGTACACAGAATGAGCTTTTCAGTGAATAGTAGCCAGGCACATTTTAGCTAGTTTTACTTGTAAGTGGCGTTGGAAACGCTTTTCAGGATCAGTACTGGGCTCAAAACATGCAGCCCTGAGGTCACTCATGATAGCAGGTGGTTAAATAGAAATTTGCTGCTCAGCTGACCCGGCAGGAGCAAACGTATGCTAAAAATGTTCTCAGAATGAGCTTTTCAGCGAAGAGAAGCCAGGCACATTTTAGCTAGTTTTACTTGTAAGTGGGGTTGGAAATGCTTTTCAGGCTCAGTACTGGGCTCAAAACATGCAGCCCTGAGGTCTCTCATGATAGCAGGTGGTTAAATAGAAATTTGCTGCTCAGCTGACCCGGCAGGAGCAAACGTATGCTAAAAATGTTCTCAGAATGAGCTTTTCAGTGAAGAGAAGCCAGGCACATTTTAGCTAGTTTTACTTGTAAGTGGGGTTGGAAATGCTTTTCAGGCTCAGTACTGGGCTCAAAACATGCAGCCCTGAGGTCTCTCATGATAGCAGGTGGTTAAATAGAAATTCGCTGCTCAGCTGACCCGGTAGGAGCAAACGTATGCCAAAAATGTACACAGAATGAGCTTTTCAGTGAAGAGCAGCCAGGCACATTTTAGCTAGTTTTACTTGTAAGTGGGGTTGGAAACGCTTTTCAGGATCAGTACTGGGCTCAAAACATGCAGCCCTGAGGTCTCTCATGATAGCAGGTGGTTAAATAGAAATTCGCTGCTCAGCTGACCCGGTAGGAGCAAACGTATGCCAAAAATGTACACAGAATGAGCTTTTCAGTGAATAGCAGCCAGGCACATTTTAGCTAGTTTTACTTGTAAATGGGGTTGGAAACGCTTTTCAGGCTCAGTACTGGGCTCAAAACATGCAGCCCTGAGGTCTCTCATGATAGCAGGTGTTTAAATAGAAATTCGCTGCTCAGCTGACCCGGCAGGAGCAAACGTATGCCAAAAATGTACACAGAATGAGCTTTTCAGTGAAGAGCAGCCAGGCACATTTTAGCTAGTTTTACTTGTAAGTGGGGTTGGAAACGCTTTTCAGGATCAGTACTGGGCTCAAAACATGCAGCCCTGAGGTCTCTCATGATAGCAGGTGGTTAAATAGAAATTCGCTGCTCAGCTGACCCGGTAGGAGCAAACGTATGCCAAAAATGTACACAGAATGAGCTTTTCAGTGAATAGCAGCCAGGCACATTTTAGCTAGTTTTACTTGTAAATGGGGTTGGAAACGCTTTTCAGGCTCAGTACTGGGCTCAAAACATGCAGCCCTGAGGTCTCTCATGATAGCAGGTGTTTAAATAGAAATTCGCTGCTCAGCTGACCCGGTAGGAGCAAACGTATGCCAAAAATGTACACAGAATGAGCTTTTCAGTGAAGAGCAGCCAGGCACATTTTAGCTAGTTTTACTTGTAAGTGGGGTTGGAAACGCTTTTCAGGATCAGTACTGGGCTCAAAACATGCAGCCCTGAGGTCTCTCATGATAGCAGGTGGTTAAATAGAAATTCGCTGCTCAGCTGACCCGGTAGGAGCAAACGTATGCCAAAAATGTACACAGAATGAGCTTTTCAGTGAATAGCAGCCAGGCACATTTTAGCTAGTTTTACTTGTAAATGGGGTTGGAAACGCTTTTCAGGCTCAGTACTGGGCTCAAAACATGCAGCCCTGAGGTCTCTCATGAAAGCAGGTGGTTAAATAGAAATTTGCAGCTCAGCTGACCCGGTAGGAGCAAACATATGCCAAAAATGTACACAGAATGAGCTTTTCAGTGAAGAGAAGCCAGGCACATTTTAGCTAGTTTTACTTGTAAGTGGGGTTGGAAATGCTTTTCAGGCTCAGTACTGGGCTCAAAACATGCAGCCCTGAGGTCCCTCATGAAAGCAGGTGGTTAAATAGAAATTCGCTGCTCAGCTGACCCGGTAGGAGCAAACGTATGCCAAAAATGTACACAGAATGAGCTTTTCAGTGAATAGCAGCCAGGCACATTTTAGCTAGTTTTACGTGTAAGTGGGGTTGGAAATGCTTTTCAGGCTCAGTACTGGGCTCAAAACATGCAGCCCTGAGGTCTCTCATGATAGCAGGTGGTTAAATAGAAATTTGCTGCTCAGCTGACCCGGCAGGAGCAAACGTATGCTAAAAATGTACTCAGAATGAGCTGTTCAGTGAAGAGAAGCCAGGCACATTTTAGCTAGTTTTACTTGTAAGTGGGGTTGGAAAAGCTTTTCAGGATCAGTACTGGGCTCAAAACATGCAGCCCTGAGGTCTCTCATGATAGCAGGTGGTTAAATAGAAATTTGCTGCTCAGCTGACCCGGCAGGAGCAAACGTATGCTAAAAATGTACTCAGAATGAGCTTTTCAGTGAAGAGAAGCCAGGCACATTTTAGCCCAGTTTTACTTGTTAGTGGGGTTGGAAATGCTTTTCAGGCTCAGTACTGGGCTCAAAACATGCAGCCCTGAGGTCTCTCATATAAGCAGGTGGTTAAATAGAAATTCGCTGCTCAGCTGACCAGGTAGGAGCAAACGTATGCCAAAAATGTACACAGAATGAGCTTTTCAGTGAAGAGCAGCCAGGCACATTTTAGCTAGTTTTACTTGTAAGTGGGGTTGGAAACGCTTTTCAGGATCAGTACTGGGCTCAAAACATGCAGCCCTGAGGTCTCTCATGATAGCAGGTGGTTAAATAGAAATTCGCTGCTCAGCTGACCCGGGAGGAGCAAACGTATGCTAAAAATGTACTCAGAATGAACTTTTCAGTGAATAGCAGCCAGGCACATTTTAGCTAGTTTTACTTGTAAGTGGGGTTGGAAATGCTTTTCAGGCTCAGTACTGGGCTCAAAACATGCAGCCCTGAGGTCTCTCATGATAGCAGGTGGTTAAATAGAAATTCGCTGCTCAGCTGACCCGGCAGGAGCAAACGTATGCTAAAAATGTACTCAGAATGAGCTTTTCAGTGAAGAGAAGCCAGGCATATTTTAGCTAGTTTTACTTGTAAGTGGGGTTGGAAATGCTTTTCAGGCTCAGTACTGGGCTCAAAACATGCAGCCCTGAGGTCTCTCATATAAGCAGGTGGTTAAATAGAAATTCGCTGCTCAGCTGACCCGGTAGGAGCAAACGTATGCCAAAAATGTACACAGAATGAGCTTTTCAGTGAATAGCAGCCAGGCACATTTTAGCTAGTTTTACTTGTAAGTGGGGTTGGAAATGCTTTTCAGGCTCAGTACTGGGCTCAAAACATGCAGCCCTGAAGTCTCTCATGAAAGCAGGTGGTTAACGAGAAATTCGCAGCTCAGCTGACCTGGTAGGAGCAAACGTATGCCAAAAATGTACACAGAATGAGCTTTTCAGTGAATAGTAGCCAGGCACATTTTAGCTAGTTTTACTTGTAAGTGGCGTTGGAAACGCTTTTCAGGATCAGTACTGGGCTCAAAACATGCAGCCCTGAGGTCACTCATGATAGCAGGTGGTTAAATAGAAATTTGCTGCTCAGCTGACCCGGCAGGAGCAAACGTATGCTAAAAATGTTCTCAGAATGAGCTTTTCAGTGAAGAGAAGCCAGGCACATTTTAGCTAGTTTTACTTGTAAGTGGGGTTGGAAATGCTTTTCAGGCTCAGTACTGGGCTCAAAACATGCAGCCCTGAGGTCTCTCATGATAGCAGGTGGTTAAATAGAAATTTGCTGCTCAGCTGACCCGGCAGGAGCAAACGTATGCTAAAAATGTTCTCAGAATGAGCTTTTCAGTGAAGAGAAGCCAGGCACATTTTAGCTAGTTTTACTTGTAAGTGGGGTTGGAAATGCTTTTCAGGCTCAGTACTGGGCTCAAAACATGCAGCCCTGAGGTCTCTCATGATAGCAGGTGGTTAAATAGAAATTCGCTGCTCAGCTGACCCGGTAGGAGCAAACGTATGCCAAAAATGTACACAGAATGAGCTTTTCAGTGAAGAGCAGCCAGGCACATTTTAGCTAGTTTTACTTGTAAGTGGGGTTGGAAACGCTTTTCAGGATCAGTACTGGGCTCAAAACATGCAGCCCTGAGGTCTCTCATGATAGCAGGTGGTTAAATAGAAATTCGCTGCTCAGCTGACCCGGTAGGAGCAAACGTATGCCAAAAATGTACACAGAATGAGCTTTTCAGTGAATAGCAGCCAGGCACATTTTAGCTAGTTTTACTTGTAAATGGGGTTGGAAACGCTTTTCAGGCTCAGTACTGGGCTCAAAACATGCAGCCCTGAGGTCTCTCATGAAAGCAGGTGGTTAAATAGAAATTTGCAGCTCAGCTGACCCGGTAGGAGCAAACATATCCCAAAAATGTACACAGAATGAGCTTTTCAGTGAAGAGAAACCAGGCACATTTTAGCTAGTTTTACTTGTAAGTGGGGTTGGAAATGCTTTTCAGGCTCAGTACTGGGCTCAAAACATGCAGCCCTGAGGTCCCTCATGAAAGCAGGTGGTTAAATAGAAATTCGCTGCTCAGCTGACCCGGTAGGAGCAAACGTATGCCAAAAATGTACACAGAATGAGCTTTTCAGTGAATAGCAGCCAGGCACATTTTAGCTAGTTTTACTTGTAAGTGGGGTTGGAAATGCTTTTCAGGCTCAGTACTGGGCTCAAAACATGCAGCCCTGAGGTCTCTCATGATAGCAGGTGGTTAAATAGAAATTCGCTGCTCAGCTGACCCGGCAGGAGCAAACGTATGCTAAAAATGTACTCAGAATGAGCTTTTCAGTGAAGAGAAGCCAGGCACATTTTAGCCCAGTTTTACTTGTAAGTGGGGTTGGAAATGCTTTTCAGGCTCAGTACTGGGCTCAAAACATGCAGCCCTGAGGTCTCTCATATAAGCAGGTGGTTAAATAGAAATTCGCTGTTCAGCTGACCAGGTAGGAGCAAACGTATGCCAAAAATGTACACAGAATGAGCTTTTCAGTGAAGAGCAGCCAGGCACATTTTAGCTAGTTTTACTTGTAAGTGGGGTTGGAAACGCTTTTCAGGATCAGTACTGGGCTCAAAACATGCAGCCCTGAGGTCTCTCATGATAGCAGGTGGTTAAATAGAAATTCGCTGCTCAGCTGACCCGGCAGGAGCAAACGTATGCTAAAAATGTACTCAGAATGAGCTTTTCAGTGAAGAGAAGCCAGGCACATTTTAGCTAGTTTTACTTGTAAGTGGGGTTGGAAATGCTTTTCAGGCTCAGTACTGGGCTCAAAACATGCAGCCCTGAGGTCTCTCATGATAGCAGGTGGTTAAATAGAAATTCGCTGCTCAGCTGACCCGGCAGGAGCAAACGTATGCTAAAAATGTACTCAGAATGAGCTTTTCAGTGAAGAGAAGCCAGGCATATTTTAGCTAGTTTTACTTGTAAGTGGGGTTGGAAATGCTTTTCAGGCTCAGTACTGGGCTCAAAACATGCAGCCCTGAGGTCTCTCATGAAAGCAGATGGTTAAATAGAAATTCGCTGCTCAGCTGACCCGGCAGGAGCAAACGTATGCTAAAAATGTTCTCAGAATGAGCTTTTCAGTGAAGAGAAGCCAGGCACATTTTAGCTAGTTTTACTTGTAAGTGGGGTTGGAAATGCTTTTCAGGCTCAGTACTGGGCTCAAAACATGCAGCCCTGAGGTCTCTCATATAAGCAGGTGGTTAAATAGAAATTCACTGCTCAGCTGACCCGGTAGGAGCAAACGTATGCCAAAAATGTACACAGAATGAGCTTTTCAGTGAATAGCAGCCAGGCACATTTTAGCTAGTTTTACTTGTAAGTGGGGTTGGAAATGCTTTTCAGGCTCAGTACTGGGCTCAAAACATGCAGCCCTGAAGTCTCTCATGAAAGCAGGTGGTTAACAAGAAATTCGCAGCTCAGCTGACCTGGTAGGAGCAAACGTATGCCAAAAATGTACACAGAATGAGCTTTTCAGTGAATAGTAGCCAGGCACATTTTAGCTAGTTTTACTTGTAAGTGGGGTTGGAAACGCTTTTCAGGATCAGTACTGGGCTCAAAACATGCAGCCCTGAGGTCACTCATGATAGCAGGTGGTTAAATAGAAATTTGCTGCTCAGCTGACCCGGCAGGAGCAAACGTATGCTAAAAATGTTCTCAGAATGAGCTTTTCAGTGAAGAGAAGCCAGGCACATTTTAGCTAGTTTTACTTGTAAGTGGGGTTGGAAATGCTTTTCAGGCTCAGTACTGGGCTCAAAACATGCAGCCCTGAGGTCTCTCGTGATAGCAGGTGGTTAAATAGAAATTTGCTGCTCAGCTGACCCGGCAGGAGCAAACGTATGCTAAAAATGTTCTCAGAATGAGCTTTTCAGTGAAGAGAAGCCAGGCACATTTTAGCTAGTTTTACTTGTAAGTGGGGTTGGAAATGCTTTTCAGGCTCAGTACTGGGCTCAAAACATGCAGCCCTGAGGTCTCTCATGATAGCAGGTGGTTAAATAGAAATTCGCTGCTCAGCTGACCCGGTAGGAGCAAACGTATGCCAAAAATGTACACAGAATGAGCTTTTCAGTGAAGAGCAGCCAGGCACATTTTAGCTAGTTTTACTTGTAAGTGGGGTTGGAAACGCTTTTCAGGATCAGTACTGGGCTCAAAACATGCAGCCCTGAGGTCTCTCATGATAGCAGGTGGTTAAATAGAAATTTGCTGCTCAGCTGACCCGGTAGGAGCAAACGTATGCCAAAAATGTACACAGAATGAGCTTTTCAGTGAATAGCAGCCAGGCACATTTTAGCTAGTTTTACTTGTAAATGGGGTTGGAAACGCTTTTCAGGCTCAGTACTGGGCTCAAAACATGCAGCCCTGAGGTCTCTCATGAAAGCAGGTGGTTAAATAGAAATTTGCAGCTCAGCTGACCCGGTAGGAGCAAACATATCCCAAAAATGTACACAGAATGAGCTTTTCAGTGAAGAGAAGCCAGGCACATTTTAGCTAGTTTTACTTGTAAGTGGGGTTGGAAATGCTTTTCAGGCTCAGTACTGGGCTCAAAACATGCAGCCCTGAGGTCCCTCATGAAAGCAGGTGGTTAAATAGAAATTCGCTGCTCAGCTGACCCGGTAGGAGCAAACGTATGCCAAAAATGTACACAGAATGAGCTTTTCAGTGAATAGCAGCCAGGCACATTTTAGCTAGTTTTACTTGTAAGTGGGGTTGGAAATGCTTTTCAGGCTCAGTACTGGGCTCAAAACATGCAGCCCTGAGGTCTCTCATGATAGCAGGTGGTTAAATAGAAATTCGCTGCTCAGCTGACCCGGCAGGAGCAAACGTATGCTAAAAATGTACTCAGAATGAGCTTTTCAGTGAATAGCAGCCAGGCACATTTTAGCTAGTTTTACTTGTAAGTGGGGTTGGAAATGCTTTTCAGGCTCAGTACTGGGCTCAAAACATGCAGCCCTGAGGTCTCTAATGATAGCAGGTGGTTAAATAGAAATTCGCTGCTCAGCTGACCCGGCAGGAGCAAACGTATGCTAAAAATGTACTCAGAATGAGCTTTTCAGTGAAGAGAAGCCAGGCACATTTTAGCCATGTTTTACTTGTAAGTGGGGTTGGAAATGCTTTTCAGGCTCAGTACTGGGCTCAAAACATGCAGCCCTGAGGTCTCTCATATAAGCAGGTGGTTAAATAGAAATTCGCTGCTCAGCTGACCAGGTAGGAGCAAACGTATGCCAAAAATGTACACAGAATGAGCTTTTCAGTGAAGAGCAGCCAGGCACATTTTAGCTAGTTTTACTTGTAAGTGGGGTTGGAAACGCTTTTCAGGATCAGTACTGGGCTCAAAACATGCAGCCCTGATGTCTCTCATGATAGCAGGTGGTTAAATAGAAATTCGCTGCTCAGCTGACCCGGCAGGAGCAAACGTATGCTAAAAATGTACTCAGAATGAGCTTTTCAGTGAATATCAGCCAGGCACATTTTAGCTAGTTTTACTTGTAAGTGGGGTTGGAAATGCTTTTCAGGCTCAGTACTGGGCTCAAAACATGCAGCCCTGAGGTCTCTCATATAAGCAGGTGGTTAAATAGAAATTCGCTGCTCAGCTGACCCGGTAGGAGCAAACGTATGCCAAAAATGTACACAGAATGAGCTTTTCAGTGAAGAGCAGTCAGGCACATTTTAGCTAGTTTTACTTGTAAGTGGGGTTGGAAACGCTTTTCAGGATCAGTACTGGGCTCAAAACATGCAGCCCTGAGGTCTCTCATGATAGCAGGTGGTTAAATAGAAATTCGCTGCTCAGCTGACCCGGTAGGAGCAAACGTATGCCAAAAATGTACACAGAATGAGCTTTTCAGTGAATAGCAGCCAGGCACATTTTAGCTAGTTTTACTTGTAAATGGGGTTGGAAACGCTTTTCAGGCTCAGTACTGGGCTCAAAACATGCAGCCCTGAGGTCTCTCATGAAAGCAGGTGGTTAAATAGAAATTCGCAGCTCAGCTGACCTGGTAGGAGCAAACATATGCCAAAAATGTACACAGAATGAGCTTTTCAGTGAAGAGAAGCCAGGCACATTTTAGCTAGTTTTACTTGTAAGTGGGGTTGGAAATGCTTTTCAGGCTCAGTACTGGGCTCAAAACATGCAGCCCTGAGGTCCCTCATGAAAGCAGGTGGTTAAATAGAAATTCGCTGCTCAGCTGACCCGGCAGGAGCAAACGTATGCTAAAAATGTACTCAGAATGAGCTTTTCAGTGAAGAGAAGCCAGGCACATTTTAGCCATGTTTTACTTGTAAGTGGGGTTGGAAATGCTTTTCAGGCTCAGTACTGGGCTCAAAACATGCAGCCCTGAGGTCTCTCATATAAGCAGGTGGTTAAATAGAAATTCGCTGCTCAGCTGACCAGGTAGGAGCAAACGTATGCCAAAAATGTACACAGAATGAGCTTTTCAGTGAAGAGCAGCCAGGCACATTTTAGCTAGTTTTACTGGTAAGTGGGGTTGGAAACGCTTTTCAGGATCAGTACTGGGCTCAAAACCTGCAGCCCTGAGGTCTCTCATGATAGCAGGTGGTTAAATAGAAATTCGCTGCTCAGCTGACCCGGTAGGAGCAAACGTATGCCAAAAATGTACACAGAATGAGCTTTTCAGTGAATAGCAGCCAGGCACATTTTAGCTAGTTTTACTTGTAAATGGGGTTGGAAACGCTTTTCAGGCTCAGTACTGGGCTCAAAACATGCAGCCCTAAGGTCTCTCATGAAAGCAGGTGGTTAAATAGAAATTCGCAGCTCAGCTGACCCGGTAGGAGCAAACATA
Source organism: Lissotriton vulgaris (assembly GCF_964263255.1). Taxonomy (NCBI): domain Eukaryota; kingdom Metazoa; phylum Chordata; class Amphibia; order Caudata; family Salamandridae; genus Lissotriton; species Lissotriton vulgaris. Next base: position 1,098,733 of record NW_028244755.1, on the reverse strand, counting down.
TGCCAAAAATGTACACAGAATGAGCTTTTCAGTGAAGAGAAGCCAGGCACATTTTAGCTAGTTTTACTTGTAAGTGGGGTTGGAAACGCTTTTCAGGATCAGTACTGGGCTCAAAACATGCAGCCCTGAGGTCTCTCATGATAGCAGGTTGTTAATAGAAATTCGCTGCTCAGCTGACCCGGCAGGAGCAAACGTATGCTAAAAATGTACTCAGAATGAGCTTTTCAGTGAAGAGAAGCCAGGCACATTTTAGCCATGTTTTACTTGTAAGTGGGGTTGGAAATGCTTTTCAGGCTCAGTACTGGGCTCAAAACATGCAGCCCTGAGGTCTCTCATATAAGCAGGTGGTTAAATAGAAATTCGCTGCTCAGCTGACCAGGTAGGAGCAAACGTATGCCAAAAATGTACACAGAATGAGCTTTTCAGTGAAGAGCAGCCAGGCACATTTTAGCTAGTTTTACTTGTAAGTGGGGTTGGAAACGCTTTTCAGGATCAGTACTGGGCTCAAAACATGCAGCCCTGAGGTCTCTCATGATAGCAGGTGGTTAAATAGAAATTCGCTGCTCAGCTGACCCGGCAGGAGCAAACGTATGCTAAAAATGTACTCAGAATGAGCTTTTCAGTGAATAGCAGCCAGGCACATTTTAGCTAGTTTTACTTGTAAGTGGGGTTGGAAATGCTTTTCAGGCTCAGTACTGGGCTCAAAACATGCAGCCCTGAGGTCTCTCATGATAGCAGGTGGTTAAATAGAAATTCGCTGCTCAGCTGACCCGGCAGGAGCAAACGTATGCTAAAAATGTACTCAGAATGAGCTTTTCAGTGAAGAGAAGCCAGGCACATTTTAGCCATGTTTTACTTGTAAGTGGGGTTGGAAATGCTTTTCAGGCTCAGTACTGGGCTCAAAACATGCAGCCCTGAGGTCTCTCATATAAGCAGGTGGTTAAATAGAAATTCGCTGCTCAGCTGACCAGGTAGGAGCAAACGTATGCCAAAAATGTACACAGAATGAGCTTTTCAGTGAAGAGCAGCCAGGCACATTTTAGCTAGTTTTACTTGTAAGTGGGGTTGGAAACGCTTTTCAGGATCAGTACTGGGCTCAAAACATGCAGCCCTGATGTCTCTCATGATAGCAGGTGGTTAAATAGAAATTCCCTGCTCAGCTGACCCGGCAGGAGCAAACGTATGCTAAAAATGTACTCAGAATGAGCTTTTCAGTGAATAGCAGCCAGGCACATTTTAGCTAGTTTTACTTGTAAGTGGGGTTGGAAGTGCTTTTCAGGCTCAGTACTGGGCTCAAAACATGCAGCCCTGAGGTCTCTCATGAAAGCAGGTGGTTAAATAGAAATTCGCTGCTCAGCTGACCCGGTAGGAGCAAACGTATGCCAAAAATGTACACAGAATGAGCTTTTCAGTGAATAGCAGCCAGGCACATTTTAGCTAGTTTTACTTGTAAGTGGGGTTGGAAATGCTTTTCAGGCTCAGTACTGGGCTCAAAACATGCAGCCCTGAGGTCTCTCATATAAGCAGGTGGTTAAATAGAAATTCGCTGCTCAGCTGACCCGGTAGGTGCAAACGTATGCCAAAAATGAACACAGAATGAGCTTTTCAGTGAAGAGCAGCCAAGCACATTTTAGCTAGTTTTACTTGTAAGTGGGGTTGGAAACGCTTTTCAGGATCAGTACTGGGCTCAAAACATGCAGCCCTGAGGTCTCTCATGATAGCAGGTGGTTAAATAGAAATTCCCAGCTCAGCTGACCTGGTAGGAGCAAACGTATGCCAAAAATTTACACAGAATGAGCTTTTCAGTGAATAGTAGCCAGGCACATTTTAGCTAGTTTTACTTGTAAGTGGGGTTGGAAATGCTTTTCAGGCTCAGTACTGGGCTCAAAACATGCAGCCCTGAGGTCTCTCATGATAGCGGGTGGTTAAATAGAAATTCGCTGCTCAGCTGACCCGGCAGGAGCAAACATATGCTAAAAATGTACTCAGAATGAGCTTTTCAGTGAATAGCAGCCAGGCACATTTTAGCTAGTTTTACTTGTAAGTGGGGTTGGAAACGCTTTTCAGGATCAGTACTGGGCTCAAAACATGCAGCCCTGAGGTCTCTCATGATAGCAGGTGGTTAAATAGAAATTAGCTGCTCAGCTGACCCGGCAGGAGCAAACGTATGCCAAAAATGTACACAGAATGAGCTTTTCAGTGAATAGCAGCCAGGCACATTTTAGCTAGTTTTACTTGTAAGTGGGGTTGGAAATGCTTTTCAGGCTCAGTACTGGGCTCAAAACATGCAGCCCTGAGGTCTCTCATATAAGCAGGTGGTTAAATAGAAATTCGCTGCTCAGCTGACCCGGTAGGTGCAAACGTATGCCAAAAATGAACACAGAATGAGCTTTTCAGTGAAGAGCAGCCAAGCACATTTTAGCTAGTTTTACTTGTAAGTGGGGTTGGAAACGCTTTTCAGGATCAGTACTGGGCTCAAAACATGCAGCCCTGAGGTCTCTCATGATAGCAGGTGGTTAAATAGAAATTCCCAGCTCAGCTGACCTGGTAGGAGCAAACGTATGCCAAAAATTTACACAGAATGAGCTTTTCAGTGAATAGTAGCCAGGCACATTTTAGCTAGTTTTACTTGTAAGTGGGGTTGGAAATGCTTTTCAGGCTCAGTACTGGGCTCAAAACATGCAGCCCTGAGGTCTCTCATGATAGCGGGTGGTTAAATAGAAATTCGCTGCTCAGCTGACCCGGCAGGAGCAAACGTATGCTAAAAATGTACTCAGAATGAGCTTTTCAGTGAATAGCAGCCAGGCACATTTTAGCTAGTTTTACTTGTAAGTGGGGTTGGAAACGCTTTTCAGGATCAGTACTGGGCTCAAAACATGCAGCCCTGAGGTCTCTCATGATAGCAGGTGGTTAAATAGAAATTCGCTGCTCAGCTGACCCGGCAGGAGCAAACGTATGCCAAAAATGTACACAGAATGAGCTTTTCAGTGAATAGCAGCCAGGCACATTTTAGCTAGTTTTACTTGTAAGTGGGGTTGGAAATGCTTTTCAGGCTCAGTACTGGGCTCAAAACATGCAGCCCTGAGGTCTCTCATGATAGCAGGTGGTTAAATAGAAATTTGCTGCTCAGCTGACCCGGCAGGAGCAAACGTATGCTAAAAATGTACTCAGAATGAGCTTTTCAGTGAATAGCAGCCAGGCACATTTTAGCTAGTTTTACTTGTAAGTGGGGTTGGAAACGCTTTTCAGGATCAGTACTGGGCTCAAAACATGCAGCCCTGAGGTCTCTCATGATAGCAGGTGGTTAAATAGAAATTCGCTGCTCAGCTGACCCGGCAGGAGCAAACGTATGCTAAAAATGTACTCAGAATGAGCTTTTCAGTGAATAGCAGCCAGGCACATTTTAGCTAGTTTTACTTGTAAGTGGGGTTGGAAATGCTTTTCAGGCTCAGTACTGGGCTCAAAACATGCAGCCCTGAGGTCTCTCATATAAGCAGGTGGTTAAATAGAAATTCGCTGCTCAGCTGACCCGGTAGGTGCAAACATATGCCAAAAATGAACACAGAATGAGCTTTTCAGTGAAGAGCAGCCAAGCACATTTTAGCTAGTTTTACTTGTAAGTGGGGTTGGAAACGCTTTTCAGGATCAGTACTGGGCTCAAAACATGCAGCCCTGAGGTCTCTCATGATAGCAGGTGGTTAAATAGAAATTCCCAGCTCAGCTGACCTGGTAGGAGCAAACGTATGCCAAAAATTTACACAGAATGAGCTTTTCAGTGAATAGTAGCCAGGCACATTTTAGCTAGTTTTACTTGTAAGTGCGGTTGGAAATGCTTTTCAGGCTCAGTACTGGGCTCAAAACATGCAGCCCTGAGGTCTCTCATGATAGCGGGTGGTTAAATAGAAATTCGCTGCTCAGCTGACCCGGCAGGAGCAAACGTATGCTAAAAATGTACTCAGAATGAGCTTTTCAGTGAATAGCAGCCAGGCACATTTTAGCTAGTTTTACTTGTAAGTGGGGTTGGAAACGCTTTTCAGGATCAGTACTGGGCTCAAAACATGCAGCCCTGAGGTCTCTCATGATAGCAGGTGGTTAAATAGAAATTCGCTGCTCAGCTGACCCGGCAGGAGCAAACGTATGCCAAAAATGTACACAGAATGAGCTTTTCAGTGAATAGCAGCCAGGCACATTTTAGCTAGTTTTACTTGTAAGTGGGGTTGGAAATGCTTTTCAGGCTCAGTACTGGGCTCAAAACATGCAGCCCTGAGGTCTCTCATATAAGCAGGTGGTTAAATAGAAATTCGCTGCTCAGCTGACCCGGTAGGTGCAAACGTATGCCAAAAATGAACACAGAATGAGCTTTTCAGTGAAGAGCAGCCAAGCACATTTTAGCTAGTTTTACTTGTAAGTGGGGTTGGAAACGCTTTTCAGGATCAGTACTGGGCTCAAAACATGCAGCCCTGAGGTCTCTCATGATAGCAGGTGGTTAAATAGAAATTCCCAGCTCAGCTGACCTGGTAGGAGCAAACGTATGCCAAAAATTTACACAGAATGAGCTTTTCAGTGAATAGTAGCCAGGCACATTTTAGCTAGTTTTACTTGTAAGTGGGGTTGGAAATGCTTTTCAGGCTCAGTACTGGGCTCAAAACATGCAGCCCTGAGGTCTCTCATGATAGCGGGTGGTTAAATAGAAATTCGCTGCTCAGCTGACCCGGCAGGAGCAAACGTATGCTAAAAATGTACTCAGAATGAGCTTTTCAGTGAATAGCAGCCAGGCACATTTTAGCTAGTTTTACTTGTAAGTGGGGTTGGAAACGCTTTTCAGGATCAGTACTGGGCTCAAAACATGCAGCCCTGAGGTCTCTCATGATAGCAGGTGGTTAAATAGAAATTCGCTGCTCAGCTGACCCGGCAGGAGCAAACGTATGCCAAAAATGTACACAGAATGAGCTTTTCAGTGAATAGCAGCCAGGCACATTTTAGCTAGTTTTACTTGTAAGTGGGGTTGGAAATGCTTTTCAGGCTCAGTACTGGGCTCAAAACATGCAGCCCTGAGGTCTCTCATGATAGCAGGTGGTTAAATAGAAATTTGCTGCTCAGCTGACCCGGCAGGAGCAAACGTATGCTAAAAATGTACTCAGAATGAGCTTTTCAGTGAATAGCAGCCAGGCACATTTTAGCTAGTTTTACTTGTAAGTGGGGTTGGAAACGCTTTTCAGGATCAGTACTGGGCTCAAAACATGCAGCCCTGAGGTCTCTCATGATAGCAGGTGGTTAAATAGAAATTCGCTGCTCAGCTGACCCGGCAGGAGCAAACGTATGCTAAAAATGTACTCAGAATGAGCTTTTCAGTGAATAGCAGCCAGGCACATTTTAGCTAGTTTTACTTGTAAGTGGGGTTGGAAATGCTTTTCAGGCTCAGTACTGGGCTCAAAACATGCAGCCCTGAGGTCTCTCATGATAGCAGGTGGTTAAATAGAAATTTGCTGCTCAGCTGACCCGGCAGGACCAAACGTATGCTAAAAATGTACTCAGAATGAGCTTTTCAGTGAAGAGAAGCCAGGCACATTTTAGCTAGTTTTACTTGTAAGTGGGGTTGGAAACGCTTTTCAGGATCAGTACTGGGCTCAAAACATGCAGCCCTGAGGTCTTTCATGATAGCAGGTGGTTAAATAGAAATTCGCTGCTCAGCTGACCCGGCAGGAGCAAACGTATGCTAAAAATGTACTCAGAATGAGCTTTTCAGTGAAGAGAAGCCAGGCACATTTTAGCCCAGTTTTACTTGTAAGTGGGGTTGGAAATGCTTTTCAGGCTCAGTACTGGGCTCAAAACATGCAGCCCTGAGGTCTCTCATATAAGCAGGTGGTTAAATAGAAATTCGCTGCTCAGCTGACCAGGTAGGAGCAAACGTATGCCAAAAATGTACACAGAATGAGCTTTTCAGTGAAGAGCAGCCAGGCACATTTTAGCTAGTTTTACTTGTAAGTGGGGTTGGAAACGCTTTTCAGGATCAGTACTGGGCTCAAAACATGCAGCCCTGAGGTCTCTCATGATAGCAGGTGGTTAAATAGAAATTCGCTGCTCAGCTGACCCGGCAGGAGCAAACGTATGCTAAAAATGTACTCAGAATGAGCTTTTCAGTGAATAGCAGCCAGGCACATTTTAGCTAGTTTTACTTGTAAGTGGGGTTGGAAATGCTTTTCAGGCTCAGTACTGGGCTCAAAACATGCAGCCCTGAGGTCTCTCATGATAGCAGGTGGTTAAATAGAAATTCGCTGCTCAGCTGACCCGGCAGGAGCAAACGTATGCTAAAAATGTACTCAGAATGAGCTTTTCAGTGAAGAGAAGCCAGGCATATTTTAGCTAGTTTTACTTGTAAGTGGGGTTGGAAATGCTTTTCAGGCTCAGTACTGGGCTCAAAACATGCAGCCCTGAGGTCTCTCATGAAAGCAGATGGTTAAATAGAAATTTGCTGCTCAGCTGACCCGGCAGGAGCAAACGTATGCTAAAAATGTACTCAGAATGAGCTTTTCAGTGAAGAGAAGCCAGGCACATTTTAACTAGTTTTACTTGTAAGTGGGGTTGGAAACGCTTTTCAGGATCAGTACTGGGCTCAAAACATGCAGCCCTGAGGTCTCTCATGATAGCAGGTGGTTAAATAGAAATTCGCTGCTCAGCTGACCCGGCAGGAGCAAACGTATGCTAAAAATGTACTCAGAATGAGCTTTTCAGTGAAGAGAAGCCAGGCATATTTTAGCTAGTTTTACTTGTAAGTGGGGTTGGAAATGCTTTTCAGGCTCAGTACTGGGCTCAAAACATGCAGCCCTGAGGTCTCTCATGAAAGCAGGTGGTTAAATAGAAATTCGCTGCTCAGCTGACCCGGTAGGAGCAAACGTATGCCAAAAATGTACACAGAATGAGCTTTTCAGTGAATAGCAGCCAGGCACATTTTAGCTAGTTTTACTTGTAAGTGGGGTTGGAAACGCTTTTCAGGATCAGTACTGGGCTCAAAACATGCAGCCCTGAGGTCTCTCATGATAGCAGGTGGTTAAATAGAAATTTGCTGCTCAGCTGACCCGGCAGGAGCAAACGTATGCTAAAAATGTTCTCAGAATGAGCTTTTCAGTGAAGAGAAGCCAGGCACATTTTAGCTAGTTTTACTTGTAAGTGGGGTTGGAAATGCTTTTCAGGCTCAGTACTGGGCTCAAAACATGCAGCCCTGAGGTCTCTCATGATAGCAGGTGGTTAAATAGAAATTCGCTGCTCAGCTGACCCGGTAGGAGCAAACGTATGCCAAAAATGTACACAGAATGAGCTTTTCAGTGAAGAGCAGCCAGGCACATTTTAGCTAGTTTTACTTGTAAGTGGGGTTGGAAACGCTTTTCAGGATCAGTACTGGGCTCAAAACATGCAGCCCTGAGGTCTCTCATGATAGCAGGTGGTTAAATAGAAATTTGCTGCTCAGCTGACCCGGTAGGAGCAAACGTATGCCAAAAATGTACACAGAATGAGCTTTTCAGTGAATAGCAGCCAGGCACATTTTAGCTAGTTTTACTTGTAAATGGGGTTGGAAACGCTTTTCAGGCTCAGTACTGGGCTCAAAACATGCAGCCCTGAGGTCTCTCATGAAAGCAGGTGGTTAAATAGAAATTTGCAGCTCAGCTGACCCGGTAGGAGCAAACATATGCCAAAAATGTACACAGAATGAGCTTTTCAGTGAAGAGAAGCCAGGCACATTTTAGCTAGTTTTACTTGTAAGTGGGGTTGGAAATGCTTTTCAGGCTCAGTACTGGGCTCAAAACATGCAGCCCTGAGGTCCCTCATGAAAGCAGGTGGTTAAATAGAAATTCGCTGCTCAGCTGACCCGGTAGGAGCAAACGTATGCCAAAAATGTACACAGAATGAGCTTTTCAGTGAATAGCAGCCAGGCACATTTTAGCTAGTTTTACTTGTAAGTGGGGTTGGAAATGCTTTTCAGGCTCAGTACTGGGCTCAAAACATGCAGCCCTGAGGTCTCTCATGATAGCAGGTGGTTAAATAGAAATTCGCTGCTCAGCTGACCCGGCAGGAGCAAACGTATGCTAAAAATGTACTCAGAATGAGCTTTTCAGTGAAGAGAAGCCAGGCACATTTTAGCCCAGTTTTACTTGTAAGTGGGGTTGGAAATGCTTTTCAGGCTCAGTACTGGGCTCAAAACATGCAGCCCTGAGGTCTCTCATATAAGCAGGTGGTTAAATAGAAATTCGCTGCTCAGCTGACCAGGTAGGAGCAAACGTATGCCAAAAATGTACACAGAATGAGCTTTTCAGTGAAGAGCAGCCAGGCACATTTTAGCTAGTTTTACTTGTAAGTGGGGTTGGAAACGCTTTTCAGGATCAGTACTGGGCTCAAAACATGCAGCCCTGAGGTCTCTCATGATAGCAGGTGGTTAAATAGAAATTCGCTGCTCAGCTGACCCGGCAGGAGCAAACGTATGCTAAAAATGTACTCAGAATGAGCTTTTCAGTGAATAGCAGCCAGGCACATTTTAGCTAGTTTTACTTGTAAGTGGGGTTGGAAATGCTTTTCAGGCTCAGTACTGGGCTCAAAACATGCAGCCCTGAGGTCTCTCATGATAGCAGGTGGTTAAATAGAAATTCGCTGCTCAGCTGACCCGGCAGGAGCAAACGTATGCTAAAAATGTACTCAGAATGAGCTTTTCAGTGAAGAGAAGCCAGGCACATTTTAGCCATGTTTTACTTGTAAGTGGGGTTGGAAATGCTTTTCAGGCTCAGTACTGGGCTCAAAACATGCAGCCCTGAGGTCTCTCATATAAGCAGGTGGTTAAATAGAAATTCGCTGCTCAGCTGACCAGGTAGGAGCAAACGTATGCCAAAAATGTACACAGAATGAGCTTTTCAGTGAAGAGCAGCCAGGCACATTTTAGCTAGTTTTACTTGTAAGTGGGGTTGGAAACGCTTTTCAGGATCAGTACTGGGCTCAAAACATGCAGCCCTGATGTCTCTCATGATAGCAGGTGGTTAAATAGAAATTCGCTGCTCAGCTGACCCGGCAGGAGCAAACGTATGCTAAAAATGTACTCAGAATGAGCTTTTCAGTGAATAGCAGCCAGGCACATTTTAGCTAGTTTTACTTGTAAGTGGGGTTGGAAATGCTTTTCAGGCTCAGTACTGGGCTCAAAACATGCAGCCCTGAGGTCTCTCATATAAGCAGGTGGTTAAATAGAAATTCGCTGCTCAGCTGACCCGGTAGGAGCAAACGTATGCCAAAAATGTACACAGAATGAGCTTTTCAGTGAAGAGCAGCCAGGCACATTTTAGCTAGTTTTACTTGTAAATGGGGTTGGAAACGCTTTTCAGGCTCAGTACTGGGCTCAAAACATGCAGTCCAGAGGTCTCTCATGAAAGCAGGTGGTTAAATAGAAATTCGCAGCTCAGCTGACCCGGTAGGAGCAAACATATGCCAAAAATGTACACAGAATGAGCTTTTCAGTGAAGAGAAGCCAGGCACATTTTAGCTAGTTTTACTTGTAAGTGGGGTTGGAAATGCTTTTCAGGCTCAGTACTGGGCTCAAAACATGCAGCCCTGAGGTCCCTCATGAAAGCAGGTGGTTAAATAGAAATTCGCTGCTCAGCTGACCCGGCAGGAGCAAACGTATGCTAAAAATGTACTCAGAATGAGCTTTTCAGTGAAGAGAAGCCAGGCACATTTTAGCCATGTTTTACTTGTAAGTGGGGTTGGAAATGCTTTTCAGGCTCAGTACTGGGCTCAAAACATGCAGCCCTGAGGTCTCTCATATAAGCAGGTGGTTAAATAGAAATTCGCTGCTCAGCTGACCAGGTAGGAGCAAACGTATGCCAAAAATGTACACAGAATGAGCTTTTCAGTGAAGAGCAGCCAGGCACATTTTAGCTAGTTTTACTTGTAAGTGGGGTTGGAAATGCTTTTCAGGATCAGTACTGGGCTCAAAACATGCAGCCCTGAGGTCTCTCATGATAGCAGGTGGTTAAATAGAAATTCGCTGCTCAGCTGACCCGGTAGGAGCAAACGTATGCCAAAAATGTACACAGAATGAGCTTTTCATTGAATAGCAGCCAGGCACATTTTAGCTAGTTTTACTTGTAAATGGGGTTGGAAACGCTTTTCAGGCTCAGTACTGGGCTCAAAACATGCAGCCCTGAGGTCTCTCATGAAAGCAGGTGGTTAAATAGAAATTCGCAGCTCAGCTGACCCGGTAGGAGCAAACATATGCCAAAAATGTACACAGAATGAGCTTTTCAGTGAAGAGAAGCCAGGCACATTTTAGCTAGTTTTACTTGTAAGTGGGGTTGGAAATGCTTTTCAGGCTCAGTACTGGGCTCAAAACATGCAGCCCTGAGGTCCCTCATGAAAGCAGGTGGTTAAATAGAAATTCACTGCTCAGCTGACCCGGCAGGAGCAAACATATGCTAAAAATGTACTCAGAATGAGCTTTTCAGTGAAGAGAAGCCAGGCACATTTTAGCTAGTTTTACTTGTAAGTGGGGTTGGAAACGCTTTTCAGGATCAGTACTGGGCTCAAAACATGCAGCCCTGATGTCTCTCATGATAGCAGGTGGTTAAATAGAAATTCGCTGCTCAGCTGACCCGGCAGGAGCAAACGTATGCTAAAAATGTACTCAGAATGAGCTTTTCAGTGAATAGCAGCCAGGCACATTTTAGCTAGTTTTACTTGTAAGTGGGGTTGGAAATGCTTTTCAGGCTCAGTACTGGGCTCAAAACATGCAGCCCTGAGGTCTCTCATATAAGCAGGTGGTTAAATAGAAATTCGCTGCTCAGCTGACCCGGTAGGAGCAAACGTATGCCAAAAATGTACACAGAATGAGCTTTTCAGTGAAGAGCAGCCAGGCACATTTTAGCTAGTTTTACTAGTAAATGGGGTTGGAAACGCTTTTCAGGCTCAGTACTGGGCTCAAAACATGCAGCCCTGAGGTCTCTCATGAAAGCAGGTGGTTAAATAGAAATTCGCAGCTCAGCTGACCCGGTAGGAGCAAACATATGCCAAAAATGTACACAGAATGAGCTTTTCAGTGAAGAGAAGCCAGGCACATTTTAGCTAGTTTTACTTGTAAGTGGGGTTGGAAATGCTTTTCAGGCTCAGTACTGGGCTCAAAACATGCAGCCCTGAGGTCCCTCATGAAAGCGGGTGGTTAAATAGAAATTCGCTGCTCAGCTGACCCGGCAGGAGCAAACGTATGCTAAAAATGTACTCAGAATGAGCTTTTCAGTGAAGAGAAGCCAGGCACATTTTAGCCATGTTTTACTTGTAAGTGGGGTTGGAAATGCTTTTCAGGCTCAGTACTGGGCTCAAAACATGCAGCCCTGAGGTCTCTCATATAAGCAGGTGGTTAAATAGAAATTCGCTGCTCAGCTGACCAGGTAGGAGCAAACGTATGCCAAAAATGTACACAGAATGAGCTTTTCAGTGAAGAGCAGCCAGGCACATTTTAGCTAGTTTTACTTGTAAGTGGGGTTGGAAACGCTTTTCAGGATCAGTACTGGGCTCAAAACATGCAGCCCTGAGGTCTCTCATGATAGCAGGTGGTTAAATAGAAATTCGCTGCTCAGCTGACCCGGTAGGAGCAAACGTATGCCAAAAATGTACACAGAATGAGCTTTTCAGTGAATAGCAGCCAGGCACATTTTAGCTAGTTTTACTTGTAAATGGGGTTGGAAACGCTTTTCAGGCTCAGTACTGGGCTCAAAACATGCAGCCCTGAGGTCTCTCATGAAAGCAGGTGGTTAAATAGAAATTCGCAGCTCAGCTGACCCGGTAGGAGCAAACATATGCCAAAAATGTACACAGAATGAGCTTTTCAGTGAAGAGAAGCCAGGCACATTTTAGCTAGTTTTACTTGTAAGTGGGGTTGGAAATGCTTTTCAGGCTCAGTACTGGGCTCAAAACATGCAGCCCTGAGGTCCCTCATGAAAGCAGGTGGTTAAATAGAAATTCGCTGCTCAGCTGACCTGGCAGGAGCAAACATATGCTAAAAATGTACTCAGAATGAGCTTTTCAGTGAAGAGAAGCCAGGCACATTTTAGCTAGTTTTACTTGTAAGTGGGGTTGGAAACGCTTTTCAGGATCAGTACTGGGCTCAAAACATGCAGCCCTGAGGTCTCTCATGATAGCAGGTGGTTAATAGAAATTCGCTGCTCAGCTGACCCGGCAGGAGCAAACGTATGCTAAAAATGTACTCAGAATGAGCTTTTCAGTGAAGAGAAGCCAGGCACATTTTAGCCATGTTTTACTTGTAAGTGGGGTTGGAAATGCTTTTCAGGCTCAGTACTGGGCTCAAAACATGCAGCCCTGAGGTCTCTCATATAAGCAGGTGGTTAAATAGAAATTCGCTGCTCAGCTGACCAGGTAGGAGCAAACGTATGCCAAAAATGTACACAGAATGAGCTTTTCAGTGAAGAGCAGCCAGGCACATTTTAGCTAGTTTTACTTGTAAGTGGGGTTGGAAACGCTTTTCAGGATCAGTACTGGGCTCAAAACATGCAGCCTTGAGGTCTCTCATGATAGCAGGTGGTTAAATAGAAATTTGCTGCTCAGCTGACCCGGCAGGAGCAAACGTATGCTAAAAATGTACTCAGAATGAGCTTTTCAGTGAATAGCAGCCAGGCACATTTTAGCTAGTTTTACTTGTAAGTGGGGTTGGAAATGCTTTTCAGGCTCAGTACTGGGCTCAAAACATGCAGCCCTGAGGTCTCTCATGATAGCAGGTGGTTAAATAGAAATTCGCAGCTCAGCTGACCCGGTAGGAGCAAACATATGCCAAAAATGTACACAGAATGAGCTTTTCAGTGAAGAGAAGCCAGGCACATTTTAGCTAGTTTTACTTGTAAGTGGGGTTGGAAATGCTTTTCAGGCTCAGTACTGGGCTCAAAACATGCAGCCCTGAGGTCTCTCATGAAAGCAGGTGGTTAAATAGAAATTCACTGCTCAGCTGACCCGGCAGGAGCAAACATATGCTAAAAATGTACTCAGAATGAGCTTTTCATTGAAGAGAAGCCAGGCACATTTTAGCTAGTTTTACTTGTAAGTGGGGTTGGAAACGCTTTTCAGGATCAGTACTGGGCTCAAAACATGCAGACCTGAGGTCTCTCATGATAGCAGGTGGTTAAATAGAAATTCGCTGCTCAGCTGACCCGGCAGGAGCAAACGTATGCTAAAAATGTACTCAGAATGAGCTTTTCAGTGAATAGCAGCCAGGCACATTTTAGCTAGTTTTACTTGTAAGTGGGGTTGGAAATGCTTTTCAGGCTCAGTACTGGGCTCAAAACATGCAGCCCTGAGGTCTCTAATGATAGCAGGTGGTTAAATAGAAATTCGCTGCTCAGCTGACCCGGCAGGAGCAAACGTATGCTAAAAATGTACTCAGAATGAGCTTTTCAGTGAAGAGAAGCCAGGCACATTTTAACCATGTTTTACTTGTAAGTGGGGTTGGAAATGCTTTTCAGGCTCAGTACTGGGCTCAAAACATGCAGCCCTGAGGTCTCTCATATAAGCAGGTGGTTAAATAGAAATTCGCTGCTCAGCTGACCAGGTAGGAGCAAACGTATGCCAAAAATGTACACAGAATGAGCTTTTCAGTGAAGAGCAGCCAGGCACATTTTAGCTAGTTTTACTTGTAAGTGGGGTTGGAAACGCTTTTCAGGATCAGTACTGGGCTCAAAACATGCAGCCCTGATGTCTCTCATGATAGCAGGTGGTTAAATAGAAATTCGCTGCTCAGCTGACCCGGCAGGAGCAAACGTATGCTAAAAATGTACTCAGAATGAGCTTTTCAGTGAATATCAGCCAGGCACATTTTAGCTAGTTTTACTTGTAAGTGGGGTTGGAAATGCTTTTCAGGCTCAGTACTGGGCTCAAAACATGCAGCCCTGAGGTCTCTCATATAAGCAGGTGGTTAAATAGAAATTCGCTGCTCAGCTGACCCGGTAGGAGCAAACGTATGCCAAAAATGTACACAGAATGAGCTTTTCAGTGAAGAGCAGTCAGGCACATTTTAGCTAGTTTTACTTGTAAGTGGGGTTGGAAACGCTTTTCAGGATCAGTACTGGGCTCAAAACATGCAGCCCTGAGGTCTCTCATGATAGCAGGTGGTTAAATAGAAATTCGCTGCTCAGCTGACCCGGTAGGAGCAAACGTATGCCAAAAATGTACACAGAATGAGCTTTTCAGTGAATAGCAGCCAGGCACATTTTAGCTAGTTTTACTTGTAAATGGGGTTGGAAACGCTTTTCAGGCTCAGTACTGGGCTCAAAACATGCAGCCCTGAGGTCTCTCATGAAAGCAGGTGGTTAAATAGAAATTCGCAGCTCAGCTGACCTGGTAGGAGCAAACATATGCCAAAAATGTACACAGAATGAGCTTTTCAGTGAAGAGAAGCCAGGCACATTTTAGCTAGTTTTACTTGTAAGTGGGGTTGGAAATGCTTTTCAGGCTCAGTACTGGGCTCAAAACATGCAGCCCTGAGGTCCCTCATGAAAGCAGGTGGTTAAATAGAAATTCGCTGCTCAGCTGACCCGGCAGGAGCAAACGTATGCTAAAAATGTACTCAGAATGAGCTTTTCAGTGAAGAGAAGCCAGGCACATTTTAGCCATCTTTTACTTGTAAGTGGGGTTGGAAATGCTTTTCAGGCTCAGTACTGGGCTCAAAACATGCAGCCCTGAGGTCTCTCATATAAGCAGGTGGTTAAATAGAAATTCGCTGCTCAGCTGACCAGGTAGGAGCAAACGTATGCCAAAAATGTACACAGAATGAGCTTTTCAGTGAAGAGCAGCCAGGCACATTTTAGCTAGTTTTACTGGTAAGTGGGGTTGGAAACGCTTTTCAGGATCAGTACTGGGCTCAAAACCTGCAGCCCTGAGGTCTCTCATGATAGCAGGTGGTTAAATAGAAATTCGCTGCTCAGCTGACCCGGTAGGAGCAAACGTATGCCAAAAATGTACACAGAATGAGCTTTTCAGTGAATAGCAGCCAGGCACATTTTAGCTAGTTTTACTTGTAAATGGGGTTGGAAACGCTTTTCAGGCTCAGTACTGGGCTCAAAACATGCAGCCCTAAGGTCTCTCATGAAAGCAGGTGGTTAAATAGAAATTCGCAGCTCAGCTGACCCGGTAGGAGCAAACATATGCCAAAAATGTACACAGAATGAGCTTTTCAGTGAAGAGAAGCCAGGCACATTTTAGCTAGTTTTACTTGTAAGTGGGGTTGGAAACGCTTTTCAGGATCAGTACTGGGCTCAAAACATGCAGCCCTGAGGTCTCTCATGATAGCAGGTTGTTAATAGAAATTCGCTGCTCAGCTGACCCGGCAGGAGCAAACGTATGCTAAAAATGTACTCAGAATGAGCTTTTCAGTGAAGAGAAGCCAGGCACATTTTAGCCATGTTTTACTTGTAAGTGGGGTTGGAAATGCTTTTCAGGCTCAGTACTGGGCTCAAAACATGCAGCCCTGAGGTCTCTCATATAAGCAGGTGGTTAAATAGAAATTCGCTGCTCAGCTGACCAGGTAGGAGCAAACGTATGCCAAAAATGTACACAGAATGAGCTTTTCAGTGAAGAGCAGCCAGGCACATTTTAGCTAGTTTTACTTGTAAGTGGGGTTGGAAACGCTTTTCAGGATCAGTACTGGGCTCAAAACATGCAGCCCTGAGGTCTCTCATGATAGCAGGTGGTTAAATAGAAATTCGCTGCTCAGCTGACCCGGCAGGAGCAAACGTATGCTAAAAATGTACTCAGAATGAGCTTTTCAGTGAATAGCAGCCAGGCACATTTTAGCTAGTTTTACTTGTAAGTGGGGTTGGAAATGCTTTTCAGGCTCAGTACTGGGCTCAAAACATGCAGCCCTGAGGTCTCTCATGATAGCAGGTGGTTAAATAGAAATTCGCTGCTCAGCTGACCCGGCAGGAGCAAACGTATGCTAAAAATGTACTCAGAATGAGCTTTTCAGTGAAGAGAAGCCAGGCACATTTTAGCCATGTTTTACTTGTAAGTGGGGTTGGAAATGCTTTTCAGGCTCAGTACTGGGCTCAAAACATGCAGCCCTGAGGTCTCTCATATAAGCAGGTGGTTAAATAGAAATTCGCTGCTCAGCTGACCAGGTAGGAGCAAACGTATGCCAAAAATGTACACAGAATGAGCTTTTCAGTGAAGAGCAGCCAGGCACATTTTAGCTAGTTTTACTTGTAAGTGGGGTTGGAAACGCTTTTCAGGATCAGTACTGGGCTCAAAACATGCAGCCCTGATGTCTCTCATGATAGCAGGTGGTTAAATAGAAATTCGCTGCTCAGCTGACCCGGCAGGAGCAAACGTATGCTAAAAATGTACTCAGAATGAGCTTTTCAGTGAATAGCAGCCAGGCACATTTTAGCTAGTTTTACTTGTAAGTGGGGTTGGAAGTGCTTTTCAGGCTCAGTACTGGGCTCAAAACATGCAGCCCTGAGGTCTCTCATGAAAGCAGGTGGTTAAATAGAAATTCGCTGCTCAGCTGACCCGGTAGGAGCAAACGTATGCCAAAAATGTACACAGAATGAGCTTTTCAGTGAATAGCAGCCAGGCACATTTTAGCTAGTTTTACTTGTAAGTGGGGTTGGAAATGCTTTTCAGGCTCAGTACTGGGCTCAAAACATGCAGCCCTGAGGTCTCTCATATAAGCAGGTGGTTAAATAGAAATTCGCTGCTCAGCTGACCCGGTAGGTGCAAACGTATGCCAAAAATGAACACAGAATGAGCTTTTCAGTGAAGAGCAGCCAAGCACATTTTAGCTAGTTTTACTTGTAAGTGGGGTTGGAAACGCTTTTCAGGATCAGTACTGGGCTCAAAACATGCAGCCCTGAGGTCTCTCATGATAGCAGGTGGTTAAATAGAAATTCCCAGCTCAGCTGACCTGGTAGGAGCAAACGTATGCCAAAAATTTACACAGAATGAGCTTTTCAGTGAATAGTAGCCAGGCACATTTTAGCTAGTTTTACTTGTAAGTGGGGTTGGAAATGCTTTTCAGGCTCAGTACTGGGCTCAAAACATGCAGCCCTGAGGTCTCTCATGATAGCGGGTGGTTAAATAGAAATTCGCTGCTCAGCTGACCCGGCAGGAGCAAACGTATGCTAAAAATGTACTCAGAATGAGCTTTTCAGTGAATAGCAGCCAGGCACATTTTAGCTAGTTTTACTTGTAAGTGGGGTTGGAAACGCTTTTCAGGATCAGTACTGGGCTCAAAACATGCAGCCCTGAGGTCTCTCATGATAGCAGGTGGTTAAATAGAAATTCGCTGCTCAGCTGACCCGGCAGGAGCAAACGTATGCCAAAAATGTACACAGAATGAGCTTTTCAGTGAATAGCAGCCAGGCACATTTTAGCTAGTTTTACTTGTAAGTGGGGTTGGAAATGCTTTTCAGGCTCAGTACTGGGCTCAAAACATGCAGCCCTGAGGTCTCTCATGATAGCAGGTGGTTAAATAGAAATTTGCTGCTCAGCTGACCCGGCAGGAGCAAACGTATGCTAAAAATGTACTCAGAATGAGCTTTTCAGTGAATAGCAGCCAGGCACATTTTAGCTAGTTTTACTTGTAAGTGGGGTTGGAAACGCTTTTCAGGATCAGTACTGGGCTCAAAACATGCAGCCCTGAGGTCTCTCATGATAGCAGGTGGTTAAATAGAAATTCGCTGCTCAGCTGACCCGGCAGGAGCAAACGTATGCTAAAAATGTACTCAGAATGAGCTTTTCAGTGAATAGCAGCCAGGCACATTTTAGCTAGTTTTACTTGTAAGTGGGGTTGGAAATGCTTTTCAGGCTCAGTACTGGGCTCAAAACATGCAGCCCTGAGGTCTCTCATGATAGCAGGTGGTTAAATAGAAATTTGCTGCTCAGCTGACCCGGCAGGACCAAACGTATGCTAAAAATGTACTCAGAATGAGCTTTTCAGTGAAGAGAAGCCAGGCACATTTTAGCTAGTTTTACTTGTAAGTGGGGTTGGAAACGCTTTTCAGGATCAGTACTGGGCTCAAAACATGCAGCCCTGAGGTCTTTCATGATAGCAGGTGGTTAAATAGAAATTCGCTGCTCAGCTGACCCGGCAGGAGCAAACGTATGCTAAAAATGTACTCAGAATGAGCTTTTCAGTGAAGAGAAGCCAGGCACATTTTAGCCCAGTTTTACTTGTAAGTGGGGTTGGAAATGCTTTTCAGGCTCAGTACTGGGCTCAAAACATGCAGCCCTGAGGTCTCTCATATAAGCAGGTGGTTAAATAGAAATTCGCTGCTCAGCTGACCAGGTAGGAGCAAACGTATGCCAAAAATGTACACAGAATGAGCTTTTCAGTGAAGAGCAGCCAGGCACATTTTAGCTAGTTTTACTTGTAAGTGGGGTTGGAAACGCTTTTCAGGATCAGTACTGGGCTCAAAACATGCAGCCCTGAGGTCTCTCATGATAGCAGGTGGTTAAATAGAAATTCGCTGCTCAGCTGACCCGGCAGGAGCAAACGTATGCTAAAAATGTACTCAGAATGAGCTTTTCAGTGAATAGCAGCCAGGCACATTTTAGCTAGTTTTACTTGTAAGTGGGGTTGGAAATGCTTTTCAGGCTCAGTACTGGGCTCAAAACATGCAGCCCTGAGGTCTCTCATGATAGCAGGTGGTTAAATAGAAATTCGCTGCTCAGCTGACCCGGCAGGAGCAAACGTATGCTAAAAATGTACTCAGAATGAGCTTTTCAGTGAAGAGAAGCCAGGCATATTTTAGCTAGTTTTACTTGTAAGTGGGGTTGGAAATGCTTTTCAGGCTCAGTACTGGGCTCAAAACATGCAGCCCTGAGGTCTCTCATGAAAGCAGATGGTTAAATAGAAATTTGCTGCTCAGCTGACCCGGCAGGAGCAAACGTATGCTAAAAATGTACTCAGAATGAGCTTTTCAGTGAAGAGAAGCCAGGCACATTTTAACTAGTTTTACTTGTAAGTGGGGTTGGAAACGCTTTTCAGGATCAGTACTGGGCTCAAAACATGCAGCCCTGAGGTCTCTCATGATAGCAGGTGGTTAAATAGAAATTCGCTGCTCAGCTGACCCGGCAGGAGCAAACGTATGCTAAAAATGTACTCAGAATGAGCTTTTCAGTGAAGAGAAGCCAGGCATATTTTAGCTAGTTTTACTTGTAAGTGGGGTTGGAAATGCTTTTCAGGCTCAGTACTGGGCTCAAAACATGCAGCCCTGAGGTCTCTCATGAAAGCAGGTGGTTAAATAGAAATTCGCTGCTCAGCTGACCCGGTAGGAGCAAACGTATGCCAAAAATGTACACAGAATGAGCTTTTCAGTGAATAGCAGCCAGGCACATTTTAGCTAGTTTTACTTGTAAGTGGGGTTGGAAACGCTTTTCAGGATCAGTACTGGGCTCAAAACATGCAGCCCTGAGGTCTCTCATGATAGCAGGTGGTTAAATAGAAATTTGCTGCTCAGCTGACCCGGCAGGAGCAAACGTATGCTAAAAATGTTCTCAGAATGAGCTTTTCAGTGAAGAGAAGCCAGGCACATTTTAGCTAGTTTTACTTGTAAGTGGGGTTGGAAATGCTTTTCAGGCTCAGTACTGGGCTCAAAACATGCAGCCCTGAGGTCTCTCATGATAGCAGGTGGTTAAATAGAAATTCGCTGCTCAGCTGACCCGGTAGGAGCAAACGTATGCCAAAAATGTACACAGAATGAGCTTTTCAGTGAAGAGCAGCCAGGCACATTTTAGCTAGTTTTACTTGTAAGTGGGGTTGGAAACGCTTTTCAGGATCAGTACTGGGCTCAAAACATGCAGCCCTGAGGTCTCTCATGATAGCAGGTGGTTAAATAGAAATTTGCTGCTCAGCTGACCCGGTAGGAGCAAACGTATGCCAAAAATGTACACAGAATGAGCTTTTCAGTGAATAGCAGCCAGGCACATTTTAGCTAGTTTTACTTGTAAATGGGGTTGGAAACGCTTTTCAGGCTCAGTACTGGGCTCAAAACATGCAGCCCTGAGGTCTCTCATGAAAGCAGGTGGTTAAATAGAAATTTGCAGCTCAGCTGACCCGGTAGGAGCAAACATATGCCAAAAATGTACACAGAATGAGCTTTTCAGTGAAGAGAAGCCAGGCACATTTTAGCTAGTTTTACTTGTAAGTGGGGTTGGAAATGCTTTTCAGGCTCAGTACTGGGCTCAAAACATGCAGCCCTGAGGTCCCTCATGAAAGCAGGTGGTTAAATAGAAATTCGCTGCTCAGCTGACCCGGTAGGAGCAAACGTATGCCAAAAATGTACACAGAATGAGCTTTTCAGTGAATAGCAGCCAGGCACATTTTAGCTAGTTTTACTTGTAAGTGGGGTTGGAAATGCTTTTCAGGCTCAGTACTGGGCTCAAAACATGCAGCCCTGAGGTCTCTCATGATAGCAGGTGGTTAAATAGAAATTCGCTGCTCAGCTGACCCGGCAGGAGCAAACGTATGCTAAAAATGTACTCAGAATGAGCTTTTCAGTGAAGAGAAGCCAGGCACATTTTAGCCCAGTTTTACTTGTAAGTGGGGTTGGAAATGCTTTTCAGGCTCAGTACTGGGCTCAAAACATGCAGCCCTGAGGTCTCTCATATAAGCAGGTGGTTAAATAGAAATTCGCTGCTCAGCTGACCAGGTAGGAGCAAACGTATGCCAAAAATGTACACAGAATGAGCTTTTCAGTGAAGAGCAGCCAGGCACATTTTAGCTAGTTTTACTTGTAAGTGGGGTTGGAAACGCTTTTCAGGATCAGTACTGGGCTCAAAACATGCAGCCCTGAGGTCTCTCATGATAGCAGGTGGTTAAATAGAAATTCGCTGCTCAGCTGACCCGGCAGGAGCAAACGTATGCTAAAAATGTACTCAGAATGAGCTTTTCAGTGAATAGCAGCCAGGCACATTTTAGCTAGTTTTACTTGTAAGTGGGGTTGGAAATGCTTTTCAGGCTCAGTACTGGGCTCAAAACATGCAGCCCTGAGGTCTCTCATGATAGCAGGTGGTTAAATAGAAATTCGCTGCTCAGCTGACCCGGCAGGAGCAAACGTATGCTAAAAATGTACTCAGAATGAGCTTTTCAGTGAAGAGAAGCCAGGCACATTTTAGCCATGTTTTACTTGTAAGTGGGGTTGGAAATGCTTTTCAGGCTCAGTACTGGGCTCAAAACATGCAGCCCTGAGGTCTCTCATATAAGCAGGTGGTTAAATAGAAATTCGCTGCTCAGCTGACCAGGTAGGAGCAAACGTATGCCAAAAATGTACACAGAATGAGCTTTTCAGTGAAGAGCAGCCAGGCACATTTTAGCTAGTTTTACTTGTAAGTGGGGTTGGAAACGCTTTTCAGGATCAGTACTGGGCTCAAAACATGCAGCCCTGATGTCTCTCATGATAGCAGGTGGTTAAATAGAAATTCGCTGCTCAGCTGACCCGGCAGGAGCAAACGTATGCTAAAAATGTACTCAGAATGAGCTTTTCAGTGAATAGCAGCCAGGCACATTTTAGCTAGTTTTACTTGTAAGTGGGGTTGGAAATGCTTTTCAGGCTCAGTACTGGGCTCAAAACATGCAGCCCTGAGGTCTCTCATATAAGCAGGTGGTTAAATAGAAATTCGCTGCTCAGCTGACCCGGTAGGAGCAAACGTATGCCAAAAATGTACACAGAATGAGCTTTTCAGTGAAGAGCAGCCAGGCACATTTTAGCTAGTTTTACTTGTAAATGGGGTTGGAAACGCTTTTCAGGCTCAGTACTGGGCTCAAAACATGCAGTCCAGAGGTCTCTCATGAAAGCAGGTGGTTAAATAGAAATTCGCAGCTCAGCTGACCCGGTAGGAGCAAACATATGCCAAAAATGTACACAGAATGAGCTTTTCAGTGAAGAGAAGCCAGGCACATTTTAGCTAGTTTTACTTGTAAGTGGGGTTGGAAATGCTTTTCAGGCTCAGTACTGGGCTCAAAACATGCAGCCCTGAGGTCCCTCATGAAAGCAGGTGGTTAAATAGAAATTCGCTGCTCAGCTGACCCGGCAGGAGCAAACGTATGCTAAAAATGTACTCAGAATGAGCTTTTCAGTGAAGAGAAGCCAGGCACATTTTAGCCATGTTTTACTTGTAAGTGGGGTTGGAAATGCTTTTCAGGCTCAGTACTGGGCTCAAAACATGCAGCCCTGAGGTCTCTCATATAAGCAGGTGGTTAAATAGAAATTCGCTGCTCAGCTGACCAGGTAGGAGCAAACGTATGCCAAAAATGTACACAGAATGAGCTTTTCAGTGAAGAGCAGCCAGGCACATTTTAGCTAGTTTTACTTGTAAGTGGGGTTGGAAATGCTTTTCAGGATCAGTACTGGGCTCAAAACATGCAGCCCTGAGGTCTCTCATGATAGCAGGTGGTTAAATAGAAATTCGCTGCTCAGCTGACCCGGTAGGAGCAAACGTATGCCAAAAATGTACACAGAATGAGCTTTTCAGTGAATAGCAGCCATGCACATTTTAGCTAGTTTTACTTGTAAATGGGGTTGGAAACGCTTTTCAGGCTCAGTACTGGGCTCAAAACATGCAGCCCTGAGGTCTCTCATGAAAGCAGGTGGTTAAATAGAAATTCGCAGCTCAGCTGACCCGGTAGGAGCAAACATATGCCAAAAATGTACACAGAATGAGCTTTTCAGTGAAGAGAAGCCAGGCACATTTTAGCTAGTTTTACTTGTAAGTGGGGTTGGAAATGCTTTTCAGGCTCAGTACTGGGCTCAAAACATGCAGCCCTGAGGTCCCTCATGAAAGCAGGTGGTTAAATAGAAATTCACTGCTCAGCTGACCCGGCAGGAGCAAACATATGCTAAAAATGTACTCAGAATGAGCTTTTCAGTGAAGAGAAGCCAGGCACATTTTAGCTAGTTTTACTTGTAAGTGGGGTTGGAAACGCTTTTCAGGATCAGTACTGGGCTCAAAACATGCAGCCCTGATGTCTCTCATGATAGCAGGTGGTTAAATAGAAATTCGCTGCTCAGCTGACCCGGCAGGAGCAAACGTATGCTAAAAATGTACTCAGAATGAGCTTTTCAGTGAATAGCAGCCAGGCACATTTTAGCTAGTTTTACTTGTAAGTGGGGTTGGAAATGCTTTTCAGGCTCAGTACTGGGCTCAAAACATGCAGCCCTGAGGTCTCTCATATAAGCAGGTGGTTAAATAGAAATTCGCTGCTCAGCTGACCCGGTAGGAGCAAACGTATGCCAAAAATGTACACAGAATGAGCTTTTCAGTGAAGAGCAGCCAGGCACATTTTAGCTAGTTTTACTAGTAAATGGGGTTGGAAACGCTTTTCAGGCTCAGTACTGGGCTCAAAACATGCAGCCCTGAGGTCTCTCATGAAAGCAGGTGGTTAAATAGAAATTCGCAGCTCAGCTGACCCGGTAGGAGCAAACATATGCCAAAAATGTACACAGAATGAGCTTTTCAGTGAAGAGAAGCCAGGCACATTTTAGCTAGTTTTACTTGTAAGTGGGGTTGGAAATGCTTTTCAGGCTCAGTACTGGGCTCAAAACATGCAGCCCTGAGGTCCCTCATGAAAGCAGGTGGTTAAATAGAAATTCGCTGCTCAGCTGACCCGGCAGGAGCAAACGTATGCTAAAAATGTACTCAGAATGAGCTTTTCAGTGAAGAGAAGCCAGGCACATTTTAGCCATGTTTTACTTGTAAGTGGGGTTGGAAATGCTTTTCAGGCTCAGTACTGGGCTCAAAACATGCAGCCCTGAGGTCTCTCATATAAGCAGGTGGTTAAATAGAAATTCGCTGCTCAGCTGACCAGTTAGGAGCAAACGTATGCCAAAAATGTACACAGAATGAGCTTTTCAGTGAAGAGCAGCCAGGCACATTTTAGCTAGTTTTACTTGTAAGTGGGGTTGGAAACGCTTTTCAGGATCAGTACTGGGCTCAAAACATGCAGCCCTGAGGTCTCTCATGATAGCAGGTGGTTAAATAGAAATTCGCTGCTCAGCTGACCCGGTAGGAGCAAACGTATGCCAAAAATGTACACAGAATGAGCTTTTCAGTGAATAGCAGCCAGGCACATTTTAGCTAGTTTTACTTGTAAATGGGGTTGGAAACGCTTTTCAGGCTCAGTACTGGGCTCAAAACATGCAGCCCTGAGGTCTCTCATGAAAGCAGGTGGTTAAATAGAAATTCGCAGCTCAGCTGACCCGGTAGGAGCAAACATATGCCAAAAATGTACACAGAATGAGCTTTTCAGTGAAGAGAAGCCAGGCACATTTTAGCTAGTTTTACTTGTAAGTGGGGTTGGAAATGCTTTTCAGGCTCAGTACTGGGCTCAAAACATGCAGCCCTGAGGTCCCTCATGAAAGCAGGTGGTTAAATAGAAATTCGCTGCTCAGCTGACCCGGCAGGAGCAAACATATGCTAAAAATGTACTCAGAATGAGCTTTTCAGTGAAGAGAAGCCAGGCACATTTTAGCTAGTTTTACTTGTAAGTGGGGTTGGAAACGCTTTTCAGGATCAGTACTGGGCTCAAAACATGCAGCCCTGAGGTCTCTCATGATAGCAGGTGGTTAATAGAAATTCGCTGCTCAGCTGACCCGGCAGGAGCAAACGTATGCTAAAAATGTACTCAGAATGAGCTTTTCAGTGAAGAGAAGCCAGGCACATTTTAGCCATGTTTTACTTGTAAGTGGGGTTGGAAATGCTTTTCAGGCTCAGTACTGGGCTCAAAACATGCAGCCCTGAGGTCTCTCATATAAGCAGGTGGTTAAATAGAAATTCGCTGCTCAGCTGACCAGGTAGGAGCAAACGTATGCCAAAAATGTACACAGAATGAGCTTTTCAGTGAAGAGCAGCCAGGCACATTTTAGCTAGTTTTACTTGTAAGTGGGGTTGGAAACGCTTTTCAGGATCAGTACTGGGCTCAAAACATGCAGCCTTGAGGTCTCTCATGATAGCAGGTGGTTAAATAGAAATTTGCTGCTCAGCTGACCCGGCAGGAGCAAACGTATGCTAAAAATGTACTCAGAATGAGCTTTTCAGTGAATAGCAGCCAGGCACATTTTAGCTAGTTTTACTTGTAAGTGGGGTTGGAAATGCTTTTCAGGCTCAGTACTGGGCTCAAAACATGCAGCCCTGAGGTCTCTCATGATAGCAGGTGGTTAAATAGAAATTCGCAGCTCAGCTGACCCGGTAGGAGCAAACATATGCCAAAAATGTACACAGAATGAGCTTTTCAGTGAAGAGAAGCCAGGCACATTTTAGCTAGTTTTACTTGTAAGTGGGGTTGGAAATGCTTTTCAGGCTCAGTACTGGGCTCAAAACATGCAGCCCTGAGGTCTCTCATGAAAGCAGGTGGTTAAATAGAAATTCACTGCTCAGCTGACCCGGCAGGAGCAAACATATGCTAAAAATGTACTCAGAATGAGCTTTTCATTGAAGAGAAGCCAGGCACATTTTAGCTAGTTTTACTTGTAAGTGGGGTTGGAAACGCTTTTCAGGATCAGTACTGGGCTCAAAACATGCAGCCCTGAGGTCTCTCATGATAGCAGGTGGTTAATAGAAATTCGCTGCTCAGCTGACCCGGCAGGAGCAAACGTATGCTAAAAATGTACTCAGAATGAGCTTTTCAGTGAAGAGAAGCCAGGCACATTTTAGCCATGTTTTACTTGTAAGTGGGGTTGGAAATGCTTTTCAGGCTCAGTACTGGGCTCAAAACATGCAGCCCTGAGGTCTCTCATATAAGCAGGTGGTTAAATAGAAATTCGCTGCTCAGCTGACCAGGTAGGAGCAAACGTATGCCAAAAATGTACACAGAATGAGCTTTTCAGTGAAGAGCAGCCAGGCACATTTTAGCTAGTTTTACTTGTAAGTGGGGTTGGAAACGCTTTTCAGGATCAGTACTGGGCTCAAAACATGCAGCCCTGAGGTCTCTCATGATAGCAGGTGGTTAAATAGAAATTCGCTGCTCAGCTGACCCGGCAGGAGCAAACGTATGCTAAAAATGTACTCAGAATGAGCTTTTCAGTGAATAGCAGCCAGGCACATTTTAGCTAGTTTTACTTGTAAGTGGGGTTGGAAATGCTTTTCAGGCTCAGTACTGGGCTCAAAACATGCAGCCCTGAGGTCTCTCATGATAGCAGGTGGTTAAATAGAAATTCGCTGCTCAGCTGACCCGGCAGGAGCAAACGTATGCTAAAAATGTACTCAGAATGAGCTTTTCAGTGAAGAGAAGCCAGGTACATTTTAGCCATGTTTTACTTGTAAGTGGGGTTGGAAATGCTTTTCAGGCTCAGTACTGGGCTCAAAACATGCAGCCCTGAGGTCTCTCATATAAGCAGGTGGTTAAATAGAAATTCGCTGCTCAGCTGACCAGGTAGGAGCAAACGTATGCCAAAAATGTACACAGAATGAGCTTTTCAGTGAAGAGCAGCCAGGCACATTTTAGCTAGTTTTACTTGTAAGTGGGGTTGGAAACGCTTTTCAGGATCAGTACTGGGCTCAAAACATGCAGCCCTGATGTCTCTCATGATAGCAGGTGGTTAAATAGAAATTCGCTGCTCAGCTGACCCGGCAGGAGCAAACGTATGCTAAAAATGTACTCAGAATGAGCTTTTCAGTGAATAGCAGCCAGGCACATTTTAGCTAGTTTTACTTGTAAGTGGGGTTGGAAGTGCTTTTCAGGCTCAGTACTGGGCTCAAAACATGCAGCCCTGAGGTCTCTCATGAAAGCAGGTGGTTAAATAGAAATTCGCTGCTCAGCTGACCCGGTAGGAGCAAACGTATGCCAAAAATGTACACAGAATGAGCTTTTCAGTGAATAGCAGCCAGGCACATTTTAGCTAGTTTTACTTGTAAGTGGGGTTGGAAATGCTTTTCAGGCTCAGTACTGGGCTCAAAACATGCAGCCCTGAGGTCTCTCATATAAGCAGGTGGTTAAATAGAAATTCGCTGCTCAGCTGACCCGGTAGGAGCAAACGTATGCCAAAAATGAACACAGAATGAGCTTTTCAGTGAAGAGCAGCCAGGCACATTTTAGCTAGTTTTACTTGTAAGTGGGGTTGGAAACGCTTTTCAGGATCAGTACTGGGCTCAAAACATGCAGCCCTGAGGTCTCTCATGATAGCAGGTGGTTAAATAGAAATTCCCAGCTCAGCTGACCTGGTAGGAGCAAACGTATGCCAAAAATGTACACAGAATGAGCTTTTCAGTGAATAGCAGCCAGGCACATTTTAGCTAGTTTTACTTGTAAGTGGGGTTGGAAATGCTTTTCAGGCTCAGTACTGGGCTCAAAACATGCAGCCCTGAGGTCTCTCATGAT
Organism: Lissotriton vulgaris; assembly: GCF_964263255.1. Lineage (NCBI taxonomy): Eukaryota > Metazoa > Chordata > Amphibia > Caudata > Salamandridae > Lissotriton > Lissotriton vulgaris. Next base: position 1,071,390 of record NW_028244755.1, on the reverse strand, counting down.
AGCGGGTGGTTAAATAGAAATTCGCTGCTCAGCTGACCCGGCAGGAGCAAACGTATGCTAAAAATGTACTCAGAATGAGCTTTTCAGTGAATAGCAGCCAGGCACATTTTAGCTAGTTTTACTTGTAAGTGGGGTTGGAAACACTTTTCAGGATCAGTACTGGGCTCAAAACATGCAGCCCTGAGGTCTCTCATGATAGCAGGTGGTTAAATAGAAATTCGCTGCTCAGCTGACCCGGCAGGAGCAAACGTATGCTAAAAATGTACTCAGAATGAGCTTTTCAGTGAATAGCAGCCAGGCACATTTTAGCTAGTTTTACTTGTAAGTGGGGTTGGAAATGCTTTTCAGGCTCAGTACTGGGCTCAAAACATGCAGCCCTGAGGTCTCTCATGATAGCAGGTGGTTAAATAGAAATTCGCTGCTCAGCTGACCCGGCAGGAGCAAACGTATGCTAAAAATGTACTCAGAATGAGCTTTTCAGTGAAGAGAAGCCAGGCACATTTTAGCCATGTTTTACTTGTAAGTGGGGTTGGAAATGCTTTTCAGGCTCAGTACTGGGCTCAAAACATGCAGCCCTGAGGTCTCTCATATAAGCAGGTAGTTAAATAGAAATTCGCTGCTCAGCTGACCAGGTAGGAGCAAACGTATGCCAAAAATGTACACAGAATGAGCTTTTCAGTGAAGAGCAGCCAGGCACATTTTAGCTAGTTTTACTTGTAAGTGGGGTTGGAAACGCTTTTCAGGATCAGTACTGGGCTCAAAACATGCAGCCCTGATGTCTCTCATGATAGCAGGTGGTTAAATAGAAATTCGCTGCTCAGCTGACCCGGCAGGAGCAAACGTATGCTAAAAATGTACTCAGAATGAGCTTTTCAGTGAATAGCAGCCTGGCACATTTTAGCTAGTTTTACTTGTAAGTGGGGTTGGAAATGCTTTTCAGGCTCAGTACTGGGCTCAAAACATGCAGCCCTGAGGTCTCTCATATAAGCAGGTGGTTAAATAGAAATTCGCTGCTCAGCTGACCCGGTAGGAGCAAACGTATGCCAAAAATGTACACAGAATGAGCTTTTCAGTGAAGAGCAGCCAGGCACATTTTAGCTAGTTTTACTTGTAAGTGGGGTTGGAAACGCTTTTCAGGATCAGTACTGGGCTCAAAACATGCAGCCTTGAGGTCTCTCATGATAGCAGGTGGTTAAATAGAAATTTGCTGCTCAGCTGACCCGGCAGGAGCAAACGTATGCTAAAAATGTACTCAGAATGAGCTTTTCAGTGAATAGCAGCCAGGCACATTTTAGCTAGTTTTACTTGTAAGTGGGGTTGGAAATGCTTTTCAGGCTCAGTACTGGGCTCAAAACATGCAGCCCTGAGGTCTCTCATGATAGCAGGTGGTTAAATAGAAATTCGCAGCTCAGCTGACCCGGTAGGAGCAAACATATGCCAAAAATGTACACAGAATGAGCTTTTCAGTGAAGAGAAGCCAGGCACATTTTAGCTAGTTTTACTTGTAAGTGGGGTTGGAAATGCTTTTCAGGCTCAGTACTGGGCTCAAAACATGCAGCCCTGAGGTCTCTCATGAAAGCAGGTGGTTAAATAGAAATTCACTGCTCAGCTGACCCGGCAGGAGCAAACATATGCTAAAAATGTACTCAGAATGAGCTTTTCATTGAAGAGAAGCCAGGCACATTTTAGCTAGTTTTACTTGTAAGTGGGGTTGGAAACGCTTTTCAGGATCAGTACTGGGCTCAAAACATGCAGCCCTGAGGTCTCTCATGATAGCAGGTGGTTAATAGAAATTCGCTGCTCAGCTGACCCGGCAGGAGCAAACGTATGCTAAAAATGTACTCAGAATGAGCTTTTCAGTGAAGAGAAGCCAGGCACATTTTAGCCATGTTTTACTTGTAAGTGGGGTTGGAAATGCTTTTCAGGCTCAGTACTGGGCTCAAAACATGCAGCCCTGAGGTCTCTCATATAAGCAGGTGGTTAAATAGAAATTCGCTGCTCAGCTGACCAGGTAGGAGCAAACGTATGCCAAAAATGTACACAGAATGAGCTTTTCAGTGAAGAGCAGCCAGGCACATTTTAGCTAGTTTTACTTGTAAGTGGGGTTGGAAACGCTTTTCAGGATCAGTACTGGGCTCAAAACATGCAGCCCTGAGGTCTCTCATGATAGCAGGTGGTTAAATAGAAATTCGCTGCTCAGCTGACCCGGCAGGAGCAAACGTATGCTAAAAATGTACTCAGAATGAGCTTTTCAGTGAATAGCAGCCAGGCACATTTTAGCTAGTTTTACTTGTAAGTGGGGTTGGAAATGCTTTTCAGGCTCAGTACTGGGCTCAAAACATGCAGCCCTGAGGTCTCTCATGATAGCAGGTGGTTAAATAGAAATTCGCTGCTCAGCTGACCCGGCAGGAGCAAACGTATGCTAAAAATGTACTCAGAATGAGCTTTTCAGTGAAGAGAAGCCAGGTACATTTTAGCCATGTTTTACTTGTAAGTGGGGTTGGAAATGCTTTTCAGGCTCAGTACTGGGCTCAAAACATGCAGCCCTGAGGTCTCTCATATAAGCAGGTGGTTAAATAGAAATTCGCTGCTCAGCTGACCAGGTAGGAGCAAACGTATGCCAAAAATGTACACAGAATGAGCTTTTCAGTGAAGAGCAGCCAGGCACATTTTAGCTAGTTTTACTTGTAAGTGGGGTTGGAAACGCTTTTCAGGATCAGTACTGGGCTCAAAACATGCAGCCCTGATGTCTCTCATGATAGCAGGTGGTTAAATAGAAATTCGCTGCTCAGCTGACCCGGCAGGAGCAAACGTATGCTAAAAATGTACTCAGAATGAGCTTTTCAGTGAATAGCAGCCAGGCACATTTTAGCTAGTTTTACTTGTAAGTGGGGTTGGAAGTGCTTTTCAGGCTCAGTACTGGGCTCAAAACATGCAGCCCTGAGGTCTCTCATGAAAGCAGGTGGTTAAATAGAAATTCGCTGCTCAGCTGACCCGGTAGGAGCAAACGTATGCCAAAAATGTACACAGAATGAGCTTTTCAGTGAATAGCAGCCAGGCACATTTTAGCTAGTTTTACTTGTAAGTGGGGTTGGAAATGCTTTTCAGGCTCAGTACTGGGCTCAAAACATGCAGCCCTGAGGTCTCTCTTATAAGCAGGTGGTTAAATAGAAATTCGCTGCTCAGCTGACCCGGTAGGAGCAAACGTATGCCAAAAATGAACACAGAATGAGCTTTTCAGTGAAGAGCAGCCAGGCACATTTTAGCTAGTTTTACTTGTAAGTGGGGTTGGAAACGCTTTTCAGGATCAGTACTGGGCTCAAAACATGCAGCCCTGAGGTCTCTCATGATAGCAGGTGGTTAAATAGAAATTCCCAGCTCAGCTGACCTGGTAGGAGCAAACGTATGCCAAAAATGTACACAGAATGAGCTTTTCAGCGAATAGCAGCCAGGCACATTTTAGCTAGTTTTACTTGTAAGTGGGGTTGGAAATGCTTTTCAGGCTCAGTACTGGGCTCAAAACATGCAGCCCTGAGGTCTCTCATGATAGCGGGTGGTTAAATAGAAATTCGCTGCTCAGCTGACCCGGCAGGAGCAAACGTATGCTAAAAATGTACTCAGAATGAGCTTTTCAGTGAATAGCAGCCAGGCACATTTTAGCTAGTTTTACTTGTAAGTGGGGTTGGAAACACTTTTCAGGATCAGTACTGGGCTCAAAACATGCAGCCCTGAGGTCTCTCATGATAGCAGGTGGTTAAATAGAAATTCGCTGCTCAGCTGACCCGGCAGGAGCAAACGTATGCTAAAAATGTACTCAGAATGAGCTTTTCAGTGAATAGCAGCCAGGCACATTTTAGCTAGTTTTACTTGTAAGTGGGGTTGGAAATGCTTTTCAGGCTCAGTACTGGGCTCAAAACATGCAGCCCTGAGGTCTCTCATGATAGCAGGTGGTTAAATAGAAATTCGCTGCTCAGCTGACCCGGCAGGAGCAAACGTATGCTAAAAATGTACTCAGAATGAGCTTTTCAGTGAAGAGAAGCCAGGCACATTTTAGCCATGTTTTACTTGTAAGTGGGGTTGGAAATGCTTTTCAGGCTCAGTACTGGGCTCAAAACATGCAGCCCTGAGGTCTCTCATATAAGCAGGTAGTTAAATAGAAATTCGCTGCTCAGCTGACCAGGTAGGAGCAAACGTATGCCAAAAATGTACACAGAATGAGCTTTTCAGTGAAGAGCAGCCAGGCACATTTTAGCTAGTTTTACTTGTAAGTGGGGTTGGAAACGCTTTTCAGGATCAGTACTGGGCTCAAAACATGCAGCCCTGATGTCTCTCATGATAGCAGGTGGTTAAATAGAAATTCGCTGCTCAGCTGACCCGGCAGGAGCAAACGTATGCTAAAAATGTACTCAGAATGAGCTTTTCAGTGAATAGCAGCCAGGCACATTTTAGCTAGTTTTACTTGTAAGTGGGGTTGGAAATGCTTTTCAGGCTCAGTACTGGGCTCAAAACATGCAGCCCTGAGGTCTCTCATATAAGCAGGTGGTTAAATAGAAATTCGCTGCTCAGCTGACCCGGTAGGAGCAAACGTATGCCAAAAATGTACACAGAATGAGCTTTTCAGTGAAGAGCAGCCAGGCACATTTTAGCTAGTTTTACTTGTAAGTGGGGTTGGAAACGCTTTTCAGGATCAGTACTGGGCTCAAAACATGCAGCCCTGAGGTCTCTCATGATAGCAGGTGGTTAAATAGAAATTCGCTGCTCAGCTGACCCGGTAGGAGCAAACGTATGCCAAAAATGTACACAGAATGAGCTTTTCAGTGAATAGCAGCCAGGCACATTTTAGCTAGTTTTACTTGTAAATGGGGTTGGAAACGCTTTTCAGGCTCAGTACTGGGCTCAAAACATGCAGCCCTGAGGTCTCTCATGAAAGCAGGTGGTTAAATAGAAATTCGCAGCTCAGCTGACCCGGTAGGAGCAAACATATGCCAAAAATGTACACAGAATGAGCTTTTCAGTGAAGAGAAGCCAGGCACATTTTAGCTAGTTTTACTTGTAAGTGGGGTTGGAAATGCTTTTCAGGCTCAGTACTGGGCTCAAAACATGCAGCCCTGAGGTCCCTCATGAAAGCAGGTGGTTAAATAGAAATTCGCTGCTCAGCTGACCCGGCAGGAGCAAACATATGCTAAAAATGTACTCAGAATGAGCTTTTCAGTGAAGAGAAGCCATGCACATTTTAGCTAGTTTTACTTGTAAGTGGGGTTGGAAACGCTTTTCAGGATCAGTACTGGGCTCAAAACATGCAGCCCTGAGGTCTCTCATGATAGCAGGTGGTTAAATAGAAATTCGCGGCTCAGCTGACCCGGCAGGAGCAAACGTATGCTAAAAATGTACTCAGAATGAGCTTTTCAGTGAAGAGAAGCCAGGCACATTTTAGCCCAGTTTTACTTGTAAGTGGGGTTGGAAATGCTTTTCAGGCTCAGTACTGGGCTCAAAACATGCAGCCCTGAGGTCTCTCATATAAGCAGGTGGTTAAATAGAAATTCGCTGCTCAGCTGACCAGGTAGGAGCAAACGTATGCCAAAAATGTACACAGAATGAGCTTTTCAGTGAAGAGCAGCCAGGCACATTTTAGCTAGTTTTACTTGTAAGTGGGGTTGGAAACGCTTTTCAGGATCAGTACTGGGCTCAAAACATGCAGCCCTGAGGTCTCTCATGATAGCAGGTGGTTAAATAGAAATTCGCTGCTCAGCTGACCCGGCAGGAGCAAACGTATGCTAAAAATGTACTCAGAATGAGCTTTTCAGTGAATAGCAGCCAGGCACATTTTAGCTAGTTTTACTTGTAAGTGGGGTTGGAAATGCTTTTCAGGCTCAGTACTGGGCTCAAAACATGCAGCCCTGAGGTCTCTCATGATAGCAGGTGGTTAAATAGAAATTCGCTGCTCAGCTGACCCGGCAGGAGCAAACGTATGCTAAAAATGTACTCAGAATGAGCTTTTCAGTGAAGAGAAGCCAGGCACATTTTAGCCATGTTTTACTTGTAAGTGGGGTTGGAAATGCTTTTCAGGCTCAGTACTGGGCTCAAAACATGCAGCCCTGAGGTCTCTCATATAAGCAGGTGGTTAAATAGAAATTCGCTGCTCAGCTGACCAGGTAGGAGCAAACGTATGCCAAAAATGTACACAGAATGAGCTTTTCAGTGAAGAGCAGCCAGGCACATTTTAGCTAGTTTTACTTGTAAGTGGGGTTGGAAACGCTTTTCAGGATCAGTACTGGGCTCAAAACATGCAGCCCTGATGTCTCTCATGATAGCAGGTGGTTAAATAGAAATTCGCTGCTCAGCTGACCCGGCAGGAGCAAACGTATGCTAAAAATGTACTCAGAATGAGCTTTTCAGTGAATAGCAGCCAGGCACATTTTAGCTAGTTTTACTTGTAAGTGGGGTTGGAAACGCTTTTCAGGCTCAGTACTGGGCTCAAAACATGCAGCCCTGAGGTCTCTCATATAAGCAGGTGGTTAAATAGAAATTCGCTGCTCAGCTGACCCGGTAGGAGCAAACGTATGCCAAAAATGAACACAGAATGAGCTTTTCAGTGAAGAGCAGCCAGGCACATTTTAGCTACTTTTACTTGTAAGTGGGGTTGGAAACGCTTTTCAGGATCAGTACTGGGCTCAAAACATGCAGCCCTGAGGTCTCTCATGATAGCAGGTGGTTAAATAGAAATTTGCTGCTCAGCTGACCCGGCAGGAGCAAACGTATGCTAAAAATGTTCTCAGAATGAGCTTTTCAGTGAAGAGAAGCCAGGCACATTTTAGCAGTTTTACTTGTAAGTGGGGTTGGAAATGCTTTTCAGGCTCAGTACTGGGCTCAAAACATGCAGCCCTGAGGTCTCTCATGATAGCAGGTGGTTAAATAGAAATTTGCTGCTCAGCTGACCCGGCAGGAGCAAACGTATGCTAAAAATGTTCTCAGAATGAGCTTTTCAGTGAAGAGAAGCCAGGCACATTTTAGCTAGTTTTACTTGTAAGTGGGGTTGGAAATGCTTTTCAGGCTCAGTACTGGGCTCAAAACATGCAGCCCTGAGGTCTCTCATATAAGCAGGTGGTTAAATAGAAATTCGCTGCTCAGCTGACCCGGTAGGAGCAAACGTATGCCAAAAATGTACACAGAATGAGCTTTTCAGTGAATAGCAGCCAGGCACATTTTAGCTAGTTTTACTTGTAAGTGGGGTTGGAAATGCTTTTCAGGCTCAGTACTGGGCTCAAAACATGCAGCCCTGAAGTCTCTCATGAAAGCAGGTGGTTAAATAGAAATTCGCAGCTCAGCTGACCTGGTAGGAGCAAACGTATGCCAAAAATGTACACAGAATGAGCTTTTCAGTGAATAGTAGCCAGGCACATTTTAGCTAGTTTTACTTGTAAGTGGGGTTGGAAACGCTTTTCAGGATCAGTACTGGGCTCAAAACATGCAGCCCTGAGGTCTCTCCATGATAGCAGGTGGTTAAATAGAAATTTGCTGCTCAGCTGACCCGGCAGGAGCAAACGTATGCTAAAAATGTTCTCAGAATGAGCTTTTCAGTGAAGAGAAGCCAGGCACATTTTAGCTAGTTTTACTTGTAAGTGGGGTTGGAAATGCTTTTCAGGCTCAGTACTGGGCTCAAAACATGCAGCCCTGAGGTCTCTCATGATAGCAGGTGGTTAAATAGAAATTTGCTGCTCAGCTGACCCGGCAGGAGCAAACGTATGCTAAAAATGTTCTCAGAATGAGCTTTTCAGTGAAGAGAAGCCAGGCACATTTTAGCTAGTTTTACTTGTAAGTGGGGTTGGAAATGCTTTTCAGGCTCAGTACTGGGCTCAAAACATGCAGCCCTGAGGTCTCTCATATAAGCAGGTGGTTAAATAGAAATTCGCTGCTCAGCTGACCCGGTAGGAGCAAACGTATGCCAAAAATGTACACAGAATGAGCTTTTCAGTGAAGAGCAGCCAGGCACATTTTAGCTAGTTTTACTTGTAAGTGGGGTTGGAAACGCTTTTCAGGATCAGTACTGGGCTCAAAACATGCAGCCCTGAGGTCTCTCATGATAGCAGGTGGTTAAATAGAAATTCGCTGCTCAGCTGACCCGGTAGGAGCAAACGTATGCCAAAAATGTACACAGAATGAGCTTTTCAGTGAATAGCAGCCAGGCACATTTTAGCTAGTTTTACTTGTAAATGGGGTTGGAAACGCTTTTCAGGCTCAGTACTGGGCTCAAAACATGCAGCCCTGAGGTCTCTCATGAAAGCAGGTGGTTAAATAGAAATTTGCAGCTCAGCTGACCCGGTAGGAGCCAACATATGCCAAAAATGTACACAGAATGAGCTTTTCAGTGAAGAGAAGCCAGGCACATTTTAGCTAGTTTTACTTGTAAGTGGGGTTGGAAATGCTTTTCAGGCTCAGTACTGGGCTCAAAACATGCAGCCCTGAGGTCCCTCATGAAAGCAGGTGGTTAAATAGAAATTCGCTGCTCAGCTGACCCGGTAGGAACAAACGTATGCCAAAAATGTACACAGAATGAGCTTTTCAGTGAATAGCAGCCAGGCACATTTTAGCTAGTTTTAATTGTAAGTGGGGTTGGAAATGCTTTTCAGGCTCAGTACTGGGCTCAAAACATGCAGCCCTGAGGTCTCTCATGATAGCAGGTGGTTAAATAGAAATTTGCTGCTCAGCTGACCCGGCAGGAGCAAACGTATGCTAAAAATGTACTCAGAATGAGCTTTTCAGTGAAGAGAAGCCTTTAGCTAGTTTTACTTGTAAGTGGGGTTGGAAACGCTTTTCAGGATCAGTACTGGGCTCAAAACATGCAGCCCTGAGGTCTCTCATGATAGCAGGTGGTTAAATAGAAATTTGCTGCTCAGCTGACCCGGCAGGAGCAAACGTATGCTAAAAATGTTCTCAGAATGAGCTTTTCAGTGAAGAGAAGCCAGGCACATTTCAGCTAGTTTTACTTGTAAGTGGGGTTGGAAATGCTTTTCAGGCTCAGTACTGGGCTCAAAACATGCAGCCCTGAGGTCTCTCATATAAGCAGGTGGTTAAATAGAAATTCGCTGCTCAGCTGACCCGGTAGGAGCAAACGTATGCCAAAAATGTACACAGAATGAGCTTTTCAGTGAAGAGCAGCTAGGCACATTTTAGCTAGTTTTACTTGTAAGTGGGGTTGGAAACGCTTTTCAGGATCAGTACTGGGCTCAAAACATGCAGCCCTGAGGTCTCTCATGATAGCAGGTGGTTAAATAGAAATTCGCTTCTCAGCTGACCCGGTAGGAGCAAACGTATGCCAAAAATGTACACAGAATGAGCTTTTCAGTGAATAGCAGCCAGGCACATTTTAGCTAGTTTTACTTGTAAATGGGATTGGAAACGCTTTTCAGGCTCAGTACTGGGCTCAAAACATGCAGCCCTGAGGTCTCTCATGAAAGCAGGTGGTTAAATAGAAATTCGCAGCTCAGCTGACCCGGTAGGAGCAAACATATGCCAAAAATGTACACAGAATGAGCTTTTCAGTGAAGAGAAGCCAGGCACATTTTAGCTAGTTTTACTTGTAAGTGGGGTTGGAAATGCTTTTCAGGCTCAGTACTGGGCTCAAAACATGCAGCCCTGAGGTCCCTCATGAAAGCAGGTGGTTAAACAGAAATTCGCTGCTCAGCTGACCCGGTAGGAGCAAACGTATGCTAAAAATGTACTCAGAATGAGCTTTTCAGTGAAGAGAAGCCAGGCACATTTTAGCTAGTTTTACTTGTAAGTGGGGTTGGAAATGCTTTTCAGGCTCAGTACTGGGCTCAAAACATGCAGCCCTGAGGTCCCTCATGAAAGCAGGTGGCTAAATAGAAATTCGCTGCTCAGCTGACCCGGTAGGAGCAAATGTATGCCAAAAATGTACACAGAATGAGCTTTTCAGTGAATAGCAGCCAGGCACATTTTAGCTAGTTTTACTTGTAAGTGGGGTTGGAAATGCTTTTCAGGCTCAGTACTGGGCTCAAAACATGCAGCCCTGAGGTCTCTCATGATAGCAGGTGGTTAAATAGAAATTTGCTGCTCAGCTGACCCAGCAGGAGCAAACGTATGCTAAAAATGTACTCAGAATGAGCTTTTCAGTGAAGAGAAGCCAGGCACATTTTAGCTAGTTTTACTTGTAAGTGGGGTTGGAAACGCTTTTCAGGATCAGTACTGGGCTCAAAACATGCAGCCCTGAGGTCTCTCATGATAGCAGGTGGTTAAATAGAAATTCGCTGCTCAGCTGACCCGGCAGGAGCAAACGTATGCTAAAAATGTACTCAGAATGAGCTTTTCAGTGAAGAGAAGCCAGGCACATTTTAGCCCAGTTTTACTTGTAAGTGGGGTTGGAAATGCTTTTCAGGCTCAGTACTGGGCTCAAAACATGCAGCCCTGAGGTCTCTCATATAAGCAGGTGGTTAAATAGAAATTCGCTGCTCAGCTGACCCGGCAGGAGCAAACGTATGCTAAAAATGTACTCAGAATGAGCTTTTCAGTGAAGAGAAGCCAGGCACATTTTAGCCATGTTTTACTTGTAAGTGGGGTTGGAAATGCTTTTCAGGCTCAGTACTGGGCTCAAAACATGCAGCCCTGAGGTCTCTCATATAAGCAGGTGGTTAAATAGAAATTCGCTGCTCAGCTGACCAGGTAGGAGCAAACGTATGCCAAAAATGTACACAGAATGAGCTTTTCAGTGAAGAGCAGCCAGGCACATTTTAGCTAGTTTTACTTGTAAGTGGGGTTGGAAACGCTTTTCAGGCTCAGTACTGGGCTCAAAACATGCAGCCCTAAGGTCTCTCATGATAGCAGGTGGTTAAATAGAAATTCGCTGCTCAGCTGACCCGGCAGGAGCAAACGTATGCTAAAAATGTACTCAGAATGAGCTTTTCAGTGAAGAGAAGCCAGGCACATTTTAGCCATGTTTTACTTGTAAGTGGGGTTGGAAATGCTTTTCAGGCTCAGTACTGGGCTCAAAACATGCAGCCCTGAGGTCTCTCATATAAGCAGGTGGTTAAATAGAAATTCGCTGCTCAGCTGACCAGGTAGGAGCAAACGTATGCCAAAAATGTACACAGAATGAGCTTTTCAGTGAAGAGCAGCCAGGCACATTTTAGCTAGTTTTACTTGTAAGTGGGGTTGGAAACGCTTTTCAGGATCAGTACTGGGCTCAAAACATGCAGCCCTGATGTCTCTCATGATAGCAGGTGGTTAAATAGAAATTCGCTGCTCAGCTGACCCGGCAGGAGCAAACGTATGCTAAAAATGTACTCAGAATGAGCTTTTCAGTGAATAGCAGCCAGGCACATTTTAGCTAGTTTTACTTGTAAGTGGGGTTGGAAATGCTTTTCAGGCTCAGTACTGGGCTCAAAACATGCAGCCCTGAGGTCTCTCATATAAGCAGGTGGTTAAATAGAAATTCGCTGCTCAGCTGACCCGGTAGGAGCAAACGTATGCCAAAAATGTACACAGAATGAGCTTTTCAGTGAATAGCAGCCAGGCACATTTTAGCTAGTTTTACTTGTAAATGGGGTTGGAAACGCTTTTCAGGCTCAGTACTGGGCTCAAAACATGCAGCCCTGAGGTCTCTCATGAAAGCAGGTGGGTAAATAGAAATTCGCAGCTCAGCTGACCCGGTAGGAGCAAATATATGCCAAAAATGTACACAGAATGAGCTTTTCACTGAAGAGAAGCCAGACACATTTTAGCTAGTTTTACTTGTAAGTGGGGTTGGAAATGCTTTTCAGGCTCAGTACTGGGCTCAAAACATGCAGCCCTGAGGTCCCTCATGAAAGCAGGTGGTTAAATAGAAATTCGCTGCTCAGCTAACCCGGTAGGAGCAAACGTATGCCAAAAATGTACACAGAATGAGCTTTTCAGTGAATAGCAGCCAGGCACATTTTAGATAGTTTTACTTGTAAGTGGGGTTGGAAATGCTTTTCAGGCTCAGTACTGGGCTCAAAACATGCAGCCCTGAGGTCTCTCATGATAGCAGGTGGTTAAATAGAAATTTGCTGCTCAGCTGACCCGGCAGGAGCAAACATATTCTAAAAATGTACTCAGAATGAGCTTTTCAGTGAAGAGAAGCCAGGCACATTTTAGCTAGTTTTACTTGTAAGTGGGGTTGGAAACGCTTTTCAGGATCAGTACTGGGCTCAAAACATGCAGCCCTGAGGTCTCTCATGATAGCAGGTGGTTAAATAGAAATTCGCTGCTCAGCTGACCCGGCAGGAGCAAACGTATGCTAAAAATGTACTCAGAATGAGCTTTTCAGTGAAGAGAAGCCAGGCACATTTTAGCCCAGTTGTACTTGTAAGTGGGGTTGGAAATGCTTTTCAGGCTCAGTACTGGGCTCAAAACATGCAGCCCTGAGGTCTCTCATATAAGCAGGTGGTTAAATAGAAATTCGCTGCTCAGCTGACCAGGTAGGAGCAAACGTATGCCAAAAATGTACACAGAATGAGCTTTTCAGTGAAGAGCAGCCAGGCACATTTTAGCTAGTTTTACTTGTAAGTGGGGTTGGAAACGCTTTTCAGGATCAGTACTGGGCTCAAAACATGCAGCCCTGAGGTCTCTCATGATAGCAGGTGGTTAAATAGAAATTCGCTGCTCAGCTGACCCGGCAGGAGCAAACGTATGCTAAAAATGTACTCAGAATGAGCTTTTCAGTGAATAGCAGCCAGGCACATTTTAGCTAGTTTTACTTGTAAGTGGGGTTGGAAATGCTTTTCAGGCTCAGTACTGGGCTCAAAACATGCAGCCCTGAGGTCTCTCATGATAGCAGGTGGTTAAATAGAAATTCGCTGCTCAGCTGACCCGGCAGGAGCAAACGTATGCTAAAAATGTACTCAGAATGAGCTTTTCAGTGAAGAGAAGCCAGGCACATTTTAGCTAGTTTTACTTGTAAGTGGGGTTGGAAATGCTTTTCAGGCTCAGTACTGGGCTCAAAACATGCAGCCCTGAAGTCTCTCATGAAAGCAGGTGGTTAAATAGAAATTCGCAGCTCAGCTGACCTGGTAGGAGCAAACGTATGCCAAAAATGTACACAGAATGAGCTTTTCAGTGAATAGCAGCCAGGCACATTTTAGCTAGTTTTACTTGTAAGTGGGGTTGGAAATGCTTTTCAGGCTCAGTACTGGGCTCAAAACATGCAGCCCTGAGGTCTCTCATGATAGCAGGTGGTTAAATAGAAATTTGCTGCTCAGCTGACCCGGCAGGAGCAAACATATGCTAAAAATGTACTCAGAATGAGCTTTTCAGTGAAGAGAAGCCAGGCACATTTTAGCTAGTTTTACTTGTAAGTGGGGTTGGAAACGCTTTTCAGGATCAGTACTGGGCTCAAAACATGCAGCCCTGAGGTCTCTCATGATAGCAGGTGGTTAAATAGAAATTCGCTGCTCAGCTGACCCGGCAGGAGCAAACGTATGCTAAAAATGTACTCAGAATGAGCTTTTCAGTGAAGAGAAGCCAGGCACATTTTAGCCCAGTTTTACTTGTAAGTGGGGTTGGAAATGCTTTTCAGGCTCAGTACTGGGCTCAAAACATGCAGCCCTGAGGTCTCTCATATAAGCAGGTGGTTAAATAGAAATTCGCTGCTCAGCTGACCAGGTAGGAGCAAACGTATGCCAAAAATGTACACAGAATGAGCTTTTCAGTGAAGAGCAGCCAGGCACATTTTAGCTAGTTTTACTTGTAAGTGGGGTTGGAAACGCTTTTCAGGATCAGTACTGGGCTCAAAACATGCAGCCCTGAGGTCTCTCATGATAGCAGGTGGTTAAATAGAAATTCGCTGCTCAGCTGACCCGGCAGGAGCAAACGTATGCTAAAAATGTACTCAGAATGAGCTTTTCAGTGAATAGCAGCCAGGCACATTTTAGCTAGTTTTACTTGTAAGTGGGGTTGGAAATGCTTTTCAGGCTCAGTACTGGGCTCAAAACATGCAGCCCTGAGGTCTCTCATGATAGCAGGTGGTTAAATAGAAATTCGCTGCTCAGCTGACCCGGTAGGAGCAAACGTATGCCAAAAATGTACACAGAATGAGCTTTTCAGTGAAGAGAAGCCAGGCACATTTTAGCTAGTTTTACTTGTAAGTGGGGTTGGAAATACTTTTCAGGCTCAGTACTGGGCTCAAAACATGCAGCCCTGAGGTCTCTCATGAAAGCAGGTGGTTAAATAGAAATTCGCTGCTCAGCTGACCCTGCAGGAGCAAACGTATGCTAAAAATGTACTCAGAATGAGCTTTTCAGTGAAGAGAAGCCAAGCACATTTTAGCCCAGTTTTACTTGTAAGTGGGGTTGGAAATGCTTTTCAGGCTCAGTACTGGGCTAAAAACATGCAGCCCTGAGGTCTCTCATGTAAGCAGGTGGTTAAATAGAAATTCGCTGCTCAGCTGACCAGGTAGGAGCAAACGTATGCCAAAAATGTACAGAGAATGAGCTTTTCAGTGAAGAGCAGCCAGGCACATTTTAGCTAGTTTTACTTGTAAGTGGGGTTGGAAACGCTTTTCAGGATCAGTACTGGGCTCAAAACTTGCAGCCCTGAGGTCTCTCATGATAGCAGGTGGTTAAATAGAAATTCGCAGCTCAGCTGACACGGTAGGAGCAAACGTATGCCAAAAATGTACACAGAATGAGCTTTTCAGTGAAGAGAAGCCAGGCACATTTTAGCTAGTTTTACTTGTAAGTGGGGTTGGAATTGCTTTTCAGGCTCAGTACTGGGCTCAAAACATGCAGCCCTGAGGTCTCTCATGAAAGCAGGTGGTTAAATAGAAATTCGCTGCTCAGCTGACCCGGTAGGAGCAAACGTATGCCAAAAATGTACACAGAATGAGCTTTTCAGTGAATAGCAGCCAGGCACATTTTAGCTAGTTTTACTTGTAAGTGGGGTTGGAAACGCTTTTCAGGCTCAGTACGGGCTCAAAACATGCAGCCCTGAGGTCTCTCATGGAAGCAGGTGGTTAAATAGAAATTCGCAGCTCAGCTGACACGGTAGGAGCAAACGTATGCCAAAAATGTACACAGAATGAGCTTTTCAGTGAAGAGAAGCCAGGCACATTTTAGCTAGTTTTACTTGTAAGAAGGGTTGGAAATGCTTTTCAGGCTCAGTACTGGGCTCAAAACATGCAGCCCTGAGGTCTCTCATGAAAGCAGGTGGTTAAATAGAAATTCGCTGCTCAGCTGACCCGGTAGGAGCAAACGTATGCCAAAAATGTACACAGAATGAGCTTTTCAGTGAATAGCAGCCAGGCACATTTTAGCTAGTTTTACTTGTAAGTGGGGTTGGAAACGCTTTTCAGGCTCAGTACTGGGCTCAAAACATGCAGCCCTGAGGTCTCTCATGATAGCAGGTGGTTAAATAGAAATTCGCTGCTCAGCTGACCCAGTAGGAGCAAACGTATGCCAAAAATGTACACAGAATGAGCTTTTCAGTGAAGAGCAGCCAGGCACATTTTAGCTAGTTTTACTTGTAAGTGGGGTTGGAAACGCTTTTCAGGATCAGTACTGGGCTCAAAACATGCAGCCCTGAGGTCTCTCATGAAAGCAGGTGGTTAAATAGAAATTCGCAGCTCAGCTGACCTGGTAGGAGCAAACATATGCCAAAAATGTACACAGAATGAGCTTTTCAGTGAATAGCAGCCAGGCACATTTTAGCTAGTTTTACTTGTAAGTGGGGTTGGAAATGCTTTTCAGGCTCAGTACTGGGCTCAAAACATGCAGCCCTGAGGTCTCTCATGAAAGCAGGTGGTTAAATAGAAATTCGCTTCTCAGCTGACCCGGTAGGAGCAAACGTATGCCAAAAATGTACACAGAATGGGCTTTTCAGTGAATAGCAGCCAGGCACATTTTAGCTAGTTTTACTTGTAAGTGGGGTTGGAAATGCTTTTCAGGCTCAGTACTGGGCTCAAAACATGCAGCCTGAGGTCTCTCATGATAGCAGGTGGTTAAATAGAAATTTGCTGCTCAGCTGACCCGGCAGGAGCAAACGTATGCTAAAAATGTACTCAGAATGAGCTTTTCAGTGAAGAGAAGCCAGGCACATTTTAGCTAGTTTTACTTGTAAGTGGAGTTGGAAACGCTTTTCAGGATCAGTACTGGGCTCAAAACATGCAGCCCTGAGGTCTCTCATGATAGCAGGTGGTTAAATAGAAATTCGCTGCTCAGTTGACCCTGCAGGAGCAAACGTATGCTAAAAATGTACTCAGAATGAGCTTTTCAGTGAAGAGAAGCCAGGCACATTTTAGCCCCGTTTTACTTGTAAGTGGGGTTGGAAATGCTTTTCAGGCTCAGTACTGGGCTAAAAACAAGCAGCCCTGAGGTCTCTCATGTAAGCAGGTGGTTAAATAGAAATTTGCTGCTCAGCTGACCAGGTAGGAGCAAACGTATGCCAAAAATGTACACAGAATGAGCTTTTCAGTGAAGAGCAGCCAGGCACATTTTAGCTAGTTTTACTTGTAAGTGGGGTTGGAAACGCTTTTCAGGATCAGTACTGGGCTCAAAACATGCAGCCCTGATGTCTCTCATGATAGCAGGTGGTTAAATAGAAATTCGCTGCTCAGCTGACCCGGCAGGAGCAAACGTATGCTAAAAATGTACTCAGAATGAGCTTTTCAGTGAATAGCAGCCAGGCACATTTTAGCTAGTTTTACTTGTAAGTGGGGTTGGAAATGCTTTTCAGGCTCAGTACTGGGCTCAAAACATGCAGCCCTGAGGTCTCTCATATAAGCAGGTGGTTAAATAGAAATTCGCTGCTCAGCTGACCCGGTAGGAGCAAACGTATGCCAAAAATGTACACAGAATGAGCTTTTCAGTGAATAGCAGCCAGGCACATTTTAGCTAGTTTTACTTGTAAATGGGGTTGGAAACGCTTTTCAGGCTCAGTACTGGGCTCAAAACATGCAGCCCTGAGGTCTCTCATGAAAGCAGGTGGGTAAATAGAAATTCGCAGCTCAGCTGACCCGGTAGGAGCAAATATATGCCAAAAATGTACACAGAATGAGCTTTTCACTGAAGAGAAGCCAGACACATTTTAGCTAGTTTTACTTGTAAGTGGGGTTGGAAATGCTTTTCAGGCTCAGTACTGGGCTCAAAACATGCAGCCCTGAGGTCCCTCATGAAAGCAGGTGGTTAAATAGAAATTCGCTGCTCAGCTAACCCGGTAGGAGCAAACGTATGCCAAAAATGTACACAGAATGAGCTTTTCAGTGAATAGCAGCCAGGCACATTTTAGATAGTTTTACTTGTAAGTGGGGTTGGAAATGCTTTTCAGGCTCAGTACTGGGCTCAAAACATGCAGCCCTGAGGTCTCTCATGATAGCAGGTGGTTAAATAGAAATTCGCTGCTCAGCTGACCCGGCAGGAGCAAACGTATGCTAAAAATGTACTCAGAATGAGCTTTTCAGTGAAGAGAAGCCAGGCACATTTTAGCCCAGTTGTACTTGTAAGTGGGGTTGGAAATGCTTTTCAGGCTCAGTACTGGGCTCAAAACATGCAGCCCTGAGGTCTCTCATATAAGCAGGTGGTTAAATAGAAATTCGCTGCTCAGCTGACCAGGTAGGAGCAAACGTATGCCAAAAATGTACACAGAATGAGCTTTTCAGTGAAGAGCAGCCAGGCACATTTTAGCTAGTTTTACTTGTAAGTGGGGTTGGAAACGCTTTTCAGGATCAGTACTGGGCTCAAAACATGCAGCCCTGAGGTCTCTCATGATAGCAGGTGGTTAAATAGAAATTCGCTGCTCAGCTGACCCGGCAGGAGCAAACGTATGCTAAAAATGTACTCAGAATGAGCTTTTCAGTGAATAGCAGCCAGGCACATTTTAGCTAGTTTTACTTGTAAGTGGGGTTGGAAATGCTTTTCAGGCTCAGTACTGGGCTCAAAACATGCAGCCCTGAGGTCTCTCATGATAGCAGGTGGTTAAATAGAAATTCGCTGCTCAGCTGACCCGGCAGGAGCAAACGTATGCTAAAAATGTACTCAGAATGAACTTTTCAGTGAAGAGAAGCCAGGCACATTTTAGCTAGTTTTACTTGTAAGTGGGGTTGGAAATGCTTTTCAGGCTCAGTACTGGGCTCAAAACATGCAGCCCTGAAGTCTCTCATGAAAGCAGGTGGTTAAATAGAAATTCGCAGCTCAGCTGACCTGGTAGGAGCAAACGTATGCCAAAAATGTACACAGAATGAGCTTTTCAGTGAATAGCAGCCAGGCACATTTTAGCTAGTTTTACTTGTAAGTGGGGTTGGAAATGCTTTTCAGGCTCAGTACTGGGCTCAAAACATGCAGCCCTGAGGTCTCTCATGATAGCAGGTGGTTAAATAGAAATTTGCTGCTCAGCTGACCCGGCAGGAGCAAACATATGCTAAAAATGTACTCAGAATGAGCTTTTCAGTGAAGAGAAGCCAGGCACATTTTAGCTAGTTTTACTTGTAAGTGGGGTTGGAAACGCTTTTCAGGATCAGTACTGGGCTCAAAACATGCAGCCCTGAGGTCTCTCATGATAGCAGGTGGTTAAATAGAAATTCGCTGCTCAGCTGACCCAGCAGGAGCAAACGTATGCTAAAAATGTACTCAGAATGAGCTTTTCAGTGAAGAGAAGCCAGGCACATTTTAGCCCAGTTTTACTTGTAAGTGGGGTTGGAAATGCTTTTCAGGCTCAGTACTGGGCTCAAAACATGCAGCCCTGAGGTCTCTCATATAAGCAGGTGGTTAAATAGAAATTCGCTGCTCAGCTGACCAGGTAGGAGCAAACGTATGCCAAAAATGTACACAGAATGAGCTTTTCAGTGAAGAGCAGCCAGGCACATTTTAGCTAGTTTTACTTGTAAGTGGGGTTGGAAACGCTTTTCAGGATCAGTACTGGGCTCAAAACATGCAGCCCTGAGGTCTCTCATGATAGCAGGTGGTTAAATAGAAATTCGCTGCTCAGCTGACCCGGCAGGAGCAAACGTATGCTAAAAATGTACTCAGAATGAGCTTTTCAGTGAATAGCAGCCAGGCACATTTTAGCTAGTTTTACTTGTAAGTGGGGTTGGAAATGCTTTTCAGGCTCAGTACTGGGCTCAAAACATGCAGCCCTGAGGTCTCTCATGATAGCAGGTGGTTAAATAGAAATTCGCTGCTCAGCTGACCCGGTAGGAGCAAACGTATGCCAAAAATGTACACAGAATGAGCTTTTCAGTGAAGAGAAGCCAGGCACATTTTAGCTAGTTTTACTTGTAAGTGGGGTTGGAAATACTTTTCAGGCTCAGTACTGGGCTCAAAACATGCAGCCCTGAGGTCTCTCATGAAAGCAGGTGGTTAAATAGAAATTCGCTGCTCAGCTGACCCTGCAGGAGCAAACGTATGCTAAAAATGTACTCAGAATGAGCTTTTCAGTGAAGAGAAGCCAAGCACATTTTAGCCCAGTTTTACTTGTAAGTGGGGTTGGAAATGCTTTTCAGGCTCAGTACTGGGCTAAAAACATGCAGCCCTGAGGTCTCTCATGTAAGCAGGTGGTTAAATAGAAATTCGCTGCTCAGCTGACCAGGTAGGAGCAAACGTATGCCAAAAATGTACAGAGAATGAGCTTTTCAGTGAAGAGCAGCCAGGCACATTTTAGCTAGTTTTACTTGTAAGTGGGGTTGGAAACGCTTTTCAGGATCAGTACTGGGCTCAAAACTTGCAGCCCTGAGGTCTCTCATGATAGCAGGTGGTTAAATAGAAATTCGCTGCTCAGCTGACCCGGCAGGAGCAAACGTATGCTAAAAATGTACTCAGAATGAGCTTTTCAGTGAAGAGAAGCCAGGCACATTTTAGCTAGTTTTACTTGTAAGTGGGGTTGGAAATGCTTTTCAGGCTCAGTACTGGGCTCAAAACATGCAGCCCTGAGGTCTCTCATGAAAGCAAGTGGTTAAATGAAAATTCGCTGCTCAGCTGACCCGGTAGGAGCAAACGTATGCCAAAAATGTACACAGAATGAGCTTTTTAGTGAATAGCAGCCAGGCACATTTTAGCTAGTTTTACTTGTAAGTGGGGTTGGAAACGCTTTTCAGGCTCAGTACTGGGCTCAAAACATGCAGCCCTGAGGTCTCTCATGAAAGCAGGTGGTTAAATAGAAATTCGCTGCTCAGCTGACCCAGTAGGAGCAAACGTATGCCAAAAATGTACACAGACTGAGCTTTTCAGTGAATAGCAGCCAGGCACATTTTAGCTAGTTTTACTTGTAAGTGGGGTTGGAAACGCTTTTCAGGCTCAGTACGGGCTCAAAACATGCAGCCCTGAGGTCTCTCATGAAAGCAGGTGGTTAAATAGAAATTCGCAGCTCAGCTGACACGGTAGGAGCAAACGTATGCCAAAAATGTACACAGAATGAGCTTTTCAGTGAAGAGAAGCCAGGCACATTTTAGCTAGTTTTACTTGTAAGTGGGGTTGGAAATGCTTTTCAGGCTCAGTACTGGGCTCAAAACATGCAGCCCTGAGGTCTCTCATGAAAGCAGGTGGTTAAATAGAAATTCGCTGCTCAGCTGACCCGGTAGGAGCAAACGTATGCCAAAAATGTACACAGAATGAGCTTTTCAGTGAATAGCAGCCAGGCACATTTTAGCTAGTTTTACTTGTAAGTGGGGTTGGAAATGCTTTTCAGGCTCAGTACTGGGCTCAAAACATGCAGCCCTGAGGTCTCTCATGAAAGCAGGTGGTTAAATAGAAATTCGCTTCTCAGCTGACCCGGTAGGAGCAAACGTATGCCAAAAATGTACACAGAATGGGCTTTTCAGTGAATAGCAGCCAGGCACATTTTAGCTAGTTTTACTTGTAAGTGGGGTTGGAAATGCTTTTCAGGCTCAGTACTGGGCTCAAAACATGCAGCCTGAGGTCTCTCATGATAGCAGGTGGTTAAATAGAAATTTGCTGCTCAGCTGACCCGGCAGGAGCAAACGTATGCTAAAAATGTACTCAGAATGAGCTTTTCAGTGAAGAGAAGCCAGGCACATTTTAGCTAGTTTTACTTGTAAGTGGGGTTGGAAACGCTTTTCAGGATCAGTACTGGGCTCAAAACATGCAGCCCTGAGGTCTCTCATGATAGCAGGTGGTTAAATAGAAATTCGCTGCTCAGTTGACCCTGCAGGAGCAAACGTATGCTAAAAATGTACTCAGAATGAGCTTTTCAGTGAAGAGAAGCCAGGCACATTTTAGCCCCGTTTTACTTGTAAGTGGGGTTGGAAATGCTTTTCAGGCTCAGTACTGGGCTAAAAACAAGCAGCCCTGAGGTCTCTCATGTAAGCAGGTGGTTAAATAGAAATTTGCTGCTCAGCTGACCAGGTAGGAGCAAACATATGCCAAAAATTTACACAGAATGAGCTTTTCAGTGAAGAGCAGCCAGGCACATTTTAGCTAGTTTTACTTGTAAGTGGGGTTGGAAACGCTTTTCAGGATCAGTACTGGGCTCAAAACATGCAGCCCTGAGGTCTCTCATGATAGCAGGTGGTTAAATAGAAATTCGCTGCTCAGCTGACCCGGCAGGAGCAAACGTATGCTAAAAATGTTCTCAGAATGAGCTTTTCAGTGAAGAGAAGCCAGGCACATTTTAGCTAGTTTTACTTGTAAGTGGGGTTGGAAACGCTTTTCAGGATCAGTACTGGGCTCAAAACATGCAGCCCTGAGGTCTCTCATGATAGCAGGTGGTTAAATAGAAATTCGCTGCTCAGCTGACCCAGTAGGAGCAAACGTATGCCAAAAATGTACACAGAATGAGCTTTTCAGTGAAGAGCAGCCAGGCACATTTTAGCTAGTTTTACTTGTAAGTGGGGTTGGAAACGCTTTTCAGGATCAGTACTGGGCTCAAAACATGCAGCCCTGAGGTCTCTCATGATAGCAGGTGGTTAAATAGAAATTCGCTGCTCAGCTGACCCGGCAGGAGCAAACGTATGCTAAAAATGTACTCAGAATAAGCTTTTCAGTGAAGAGAAGCCAGGCACATTTTAGCCCAGTTTTACTTGTAAGTGGGGTTGGAAATGCTTTTCAGGCTCAGTACTGGGCTAAAAACATGCAGCCCTGAGGTCTCTCATGTAAGCAGGTGGTTAAATAGAAATTCGCTGCTCAGCTGACCCAGGTAGGAGCAAACGTATGCCAAAAATGTACACAGAATGAGCTTTTCAGTGAAGAGCAGCCAGGCACATTTTAGCTAGTTTTACTTGTAAGTGGGGTTGGAAACGCTTTTCAGGATCAGTACTGGGCTCAAAACTTGCAGCCCTGAGGTCTCTCATGATAGCAGGTGGTTAAATAGAAATTCGCTGCTCAGCTGACCCGGCAGGAGCAAACGTATGCTAAAAATGTACTCAGAATGAGCTTTTCAGTGAAGAGAGGCCAGGCACATTTTAGCTAGTTTTACTTGTAAGTGGGGTTGGAAATGCTTTTCAGGCTCAGTACTGGGCTCAAAACATGCAGCCCTGAGGTCTCTCATGAAAGCAAGTGGTTAAATGAAAATTCGCTGCTCAGCTGACCCGGTAGGAGCAAACGTATGCCAAAAATGTACACAGAATGAGCTTTTTAGTGAATAGCAGCCAGGCACATTTTAGCTAGTTTTACTTGTAAGTGGGGTTGGAAACGCTTTTCAGGCTCAGTACTGGGCTCAAAACATGCAGCCCTGAGGTCTCTCATGAAAGCAGGTGGTTAAATAGAAATTCGCTGCTCAGCTGACCCAGTAGGAGCAAACGTATGCCAAAAATGTACACAGACTGAGCTTTTCAGTGAATAGCAGCCAGGCACATTTTAGCTAGTTTTACTTGTAAGTGGGGTTGGAAACGCTTTTCAGGCTCAGTACGGGCTCAAAACATGCAGCCCTGAGGTCTCTCATGAAAGCAGGTGGTTAAATAGAAATTCGCAGCTCAGCTGACACGGTAGGAGCAAACGTATGCCAAAAATGTACACAGAATGAGCTTTTCAGTGAAGAGAAGCCAGGCACATTTTAGCTAGTTTTACTTGTAAGTGGGGTTGGATATGCTTTTCAGGCTCAGTACTGGGCTCAAAACATGCAGCCCTGAGGTCTCTTATGAAAGCAGGTGGTTAAATAGAAATTCGCTGCTCAGCTGACCCGGTAGGAGCAAACGTATGCCAAAAATGTACACAGAATGAGCTTTTCAGTGAATAGCAGCCAGGCACATTTTAGCTAGTTTTACTTGTAAGTGGGGTTGGAAATGCTTTTCAGGCTCAGTACTGGGCTCAAAACATGCAGCCTGAGGTCTCTCATGATAGCAGGTGGTTAAATAGAAATTTGCTGCTCAGCTGACCCGGCAGGAGCAAACGTATGCTAAAAATGTACTCAGAATGAGCTTTTCAGTGAAGAGAAGCCAGGCACATTTTAGCTAGTTTTACTTGTAAGTGGGGTTGGAAACGCTTTTCAGGATCAGTACTGGGCTCAAAACATGCAGCCCTGAGGTCTCTCATGATAGCAGGTGGTTAAATAGAAATTCGCTGCTCAGTTGACCCTGCAGGAGAAAACGTATGCTAAAAATGTACTCAGAATGAGCTTCTCAGTGAAGAGAAGCCAGGCACATTTTAGCCCGGTTTTACTTGTAAGAGGGGTTGGAAATGCTTTTCAGGCTCAGTACTGGGCTCAAAACATGCAGCCCTGAGGTCTCTCGTGAAAGCAGGTGGTTAAATAGAAATTTGCTGCTCAGCTGACCCGGTAGGAGCAAACGTATGCCAAAAATGTACACAGAATGAGCTTTTCAGTGAAGAGAAGCCAGGCACATTTTAGCTAGTTTTACTTGTAAGTGGGGTTGGAAATGCTTTTCAGGCTCAGTACTGGGCTCAAAACATGCAGCCCTGAGGTCTCTCATGAAAGCAAGTGGTTAAATGAAAATTCGCTGCTCAGCTGACCCGGTAGGAGCAAACGTATGCCAAAAATGTACACAGAATGAGCTTTTTAGTGAATAGCAGCCAGGCACATTTTAGCTAGTTTTACTTGTAAGTGGGGTTGGAAACGCTTTTCAGGCTCAGTACTGGGCTCAAAACATGCAGCCCTGAGGTCTCTCATGAAAGCAGGTGGTTAAATAGAAATTTGCTGCTCAGCTGACCCAGTAGGAGCAAACGTATGCCAAAAATGTACACAGACTGAGCTTTTCAGTGAATAGCAGCCAGGCACATTTTAGCTAGTTTTACTTGTAAGTGGGGTTGGAAACGCTTTTCAGGCTCAGTACGGGCTCAAAACATGCAGCCCTGAGGTCTCTCATGAAAGCAGGTGGTTAAATAGAAATTCGCAGCTCAGCTGACACGGTAGGAGCAAACGTATGCCAAAAATGTACACAGAATGAGCTTTTCAGTGAAGAGAAGCCAGGAACATTTTAGCTAGTTTTACTTGTAAGTGGGGTTGGATATGCTTTTCAGGCTCAGTACTGGGCTCAAAACATGCAGCCCTGAGGTCTCTTATGAAAGCAGGTGGTTAAATAGAAATTCGCTGCTCATCTGACCCGGTAGGAGCAAACGTATGCCAAAAATGTACACAGAATGAGCTTTTCAGTGAATAGCAGCCAGGCACATTTTAGCTAGTTTTATTTGTAAGTGGGGTTGGAAATGCTTTTCAGGCTCAGTACTGGGCTCAAAACATGCAGCCCTGAGGTCTCTCATGAAAGCAGGTGGTTAAATAGAAATTCGCTGCTCAGCTGACCCAGTAGGAGCAAACGTATGCCAAAAATGTACACAGAATGAGCTTTTCAGTGAAGAGCAGCCAGGCACATTTTAGCTAGTTTTACTTGTAAGTGGGGTTGGAAACGCTTTTCAGGATCAGTACTGGGCTCAAAACATGCAGCCCTGAGGTCTCTCATGATAGCAGGTGGTTAAATAGAAATTCGCTGCTCAGCTGACCCGGCAGGAGCAAACGTATGCTAAAAATGTACTCAGAATGAGCTTTTCAGTGAAGAGAAGCCAGGCACATTTTAGCCCAGTTTTACTTGTAAGTGGGGTTGGAAATGCTTTTCAGGCTCAGTACTGGGCTAAAAACATGCAGCCCTGAGGTCTCTCATGTAAGCAGGTGGTTAAATAGAAATTCGCTGCTCAGCTGACCCAGGTAGGAGCAAACGTATGCCAAAAATGTACACAGAATGAGCTTTTCAGTGAAGAGCAGCCAGGCACATTTTAGCTAGTTTTACTTGTAAGTGGGGTTGGAAACGCTTTTCAGGATCAGTACTGGGCTCAAAACTTGCAGCCCTGAGGTCTCTCATGATAGCAGGTGGTTAAATAGAAATTCGCTGCTCAGCTGACCCGGCAGGAGCAAACGTATGCTAAAAATGTACTCAGATTGAGCTTTTCAGTGAAGAGAAGCCAGGCACATTTTAGCTAGTTTTACTTGTAAGTGGGGTTGGAAATGCTTTTCAGGCTCAGTACTGGGCTCAAAACATGCAGCCCTGAGGTCTCTCATGAAAGCAAGTGGTTAAATGAAAATTCGCTGCTCAGCTGACCCGGTAGGAGCAAACGTATGCCAAAAATGTACACAGAATGAGCTTTTTAGTGAATAGCAGCCAGGCACATTTTAGCTAGTTTTACTTGTAAGTGGGGTTGGAAACGCTTTTCAGGCTCAGTACTGGGCTCAAAACATGCAGCCCTGAGGTCTCTCATGAAAGCAGGTGGTTAAATAGAAATTCGCTGCTCAGCTGACCCAGTAGGAGCAAACGTATGCCAAAAATGTACACAGAATGAGCTTTTTAGTGAATAGCAGCCAGGCACATTTTAGCTAGTTTTACTTGTAAGTGGGGTTGGAAACGCTTTTCAGGCTCAGTACTGGGCTCAAAACATGCAGCCCTGAGGTCTCTCATGAAAGCAGGTGGTTAAATAGAAATTCGCTGCTCAGCTGACCCAGTAGGAGCAAACGTATGCCAAAAATGTACACAGACTGAGCTTTTCAGTGAATAGCAGCCAGGCACATTTTAGCTAGTTTTACTTGTAAGTGGGGTTGGAAACGCTTTTCAGGCTCAGTACGGGCTCAAAACATGCAGCCCTGAGGTCTCTCATGAAAGCAGGTGGTTAAATAGAAATTCGCTGCTCAGCTGACCCAGGTAGGAGCAAACGTATGCCAAAAATGTACACAGAATGAGCTTTTCAGTGAAGAGCAGCCAGGCACATTTTAGCTAGTTTTACTTGTAAGTGGGGTTGGAAACGCTTTTCAGGATCAGTACTGGGCTCAAAACATGCAGCCCTGAGGTCTCTCATGATAGCAGGTGGTTAAATAGAAATTCGCTGCTCAGCTGACCCGGCAGGAGCAAACGTATGCTAAAAATGTACTCAGAATGAGCTTTTCAGTGAAGAGAAGCCAGGCACATTTTAGCCCAGTTTTACTTGTAAGTGGGGTTGGAAATGCTTTTCAGGCTCAGTACTGGGCTAAAAACATGCAGCCCTGAGGTCTCTCATGTAAGCAGGTGGTTAAATAGAAATTCGCTGCTCAGCTGACCCAGTAGGAGCAAACGTATGCCAAAAATGCACACAGAATGAGCTTTTCAGTGAAGAGCAGCCAGGCACATTTTAGCTAGTTTTACTTGTAAGTGGGGTTGGAAACGCTTTTCAGGATCAGTACTGGGCTCAAAACATGCAGCCCTGAGGTCTCTCATGATAGCAGGTGGTTAAATAGAAATTCGCTGCTCAGCTGACCCGGCAGGAGCAAACGTATGCTAAAAATGTACTCAGAATGAGCTTTTCAGTGAAGAGAAGCCAGGCACATTTTAGCCCAGTTTTACTTGTAAGTGGGGTTGGAAATGCTTTTCAGGCTCAGTACTGGGCTAAAAACATGCAGCCCTGAGGTCTCTCATGTAAGCAGGTGGTTAAATAGAAATTCGCTGCTCAGCTGACCCAGGTAGGAGCAAACGTATGCCAAAAATGTACACAGAATGAGCTTTTCAGTGAAGAGCAGCCAGGCACATTTTAGCTAGTTTTACTTGTAAGTGGGGTTGGAAACGCTTTTCAGGATCAGTACTGGGCTCAAAACTTGCAGCCCTGAGGTCTCTCATGATAGCAGGTGGTTAAATAGAAATTCGCTGCTCAGCTGACCCGGCAGGAGCAAACGTATGCTAAAAATGTACTCAGAATGAGCTTTTCAGTGAAGAGAAGCCAGGCACATTTTAGCTAGTTTTACTTGTAAGTGGGGTTGGAAATGCTTTTCAGGCTCAGTACTGGGCTCAAAACATGCAGCCCTGAGGTCTCTCATGAAAGCAAGTGGTTAAATGAAAATTCGCTGCTCAGCTGACCCGGTAGGAGCAAACGTATGCCAAAAATGTACACAGAATGAGCTTTTTAGTGAATAGCAGCCAGGCACATTTTAGCTAGTTTTACTTGTAAGTGGGGTTGGAAACGCTTTTCAGGCTCAGTACTGGGCTCAAAACATGCAGCCCTGAGGTCTCTCATGAAAGCAGGTGGTTAAATAGAAATTCGCTGCTCAGCTGACCCAGTAGGAGCAAACGTATGCCAAAAATGTACACAGACTGAGCTTTTCAGTGAATAGCAGCCAGGCACATTTTAGCTAGTTTTACTTGTAAGTGGGGTTGGAAACGCTTTTCAGGCTCAGTACGGGCTCAAAACATGCAGCCCTGAGGTCTCTCATGAAAGCAGGTGGTTAAATAGAAATTCGCAGCTCAGCTGACACGGTAGGAGCAAACGTATGCCAAAAATGTACACAGAATGAGCTTTTCAGTGAAGAGAAGCCAAGCACATTTTAGCTAGTTTTACTTGTAAGTGGGGTTGGAAATGCTTTTCAGGCTCAGTACTGGGCTCAAAACATGCAGCCCTGAGGTCTCTTATGAAAGCAGGTGGTTAAATAGAAATTCGCTGCTCAGCTGACCCGGTAGGAGCAAACGTATGCCAAAAATGTACACAGAATGAGCTTTTCAGTGAATAGCAGCCAGGCACATTTTAGCTAGTTTTACTTGTAAGTGGGGTTGGAAATGCTTTTCAGGCTCAGTACTGGGCTCAAAACATGCAGCCCTGAGGTCTCTCATGAAAGCAGGTGGTTAAATAGAAATTCGCTTCTCAGCTGACCCGGTAGGAGCAAACGTATGCCAAAAATGTACACAGAAT
Source organism: Lissotriton vulgaris (assembly GCF_964263255.1). Lineage (NCBI taxonomy): Eukaryota > Metazoa > Chordata > Amphibia > Caudata > Salamandridae > Lissotriton > Lissotriton vulgaris. The sequence goes on along the minus strand of NW_028244755.1, from coordinate 1,043,332 downwards.
GAGCTTTTCAGTGAATAGCAGCCAGGCACATTTTAGCTAGTTTTACTTGTAAGTGGGGTTGGAAATGCTTTTCAGGCTCAGTACTGGGCTCAAAACATGCAGCCTGAGGTCTCTCATGATAGCAGGTGGTTAAATAGAAATTTGCTGCTCAGCTGACCCGGCAGGAGCAAACGTATGCTAAAAATGTACTCAGAATGAGCTTTTCAGTGAAGAGAAGCCAGGCACATTTTAGCTAGTTTTACTTGTAAGTGGGGTTGGAAACGCTTTTCAGGATCAGTACTGGGCTCAAAACATGCAGCCCTGAGGTCTCTCATGATAGCAGGTGGTTAAATAGAAATTCGCTGCTCAGTTGACCCTGCAGGAGCAAACGTATGCTAAAAATGTACTCAGAATGAGCTTTTCAGTGAAGAGAAGCCAGGCACATTTTAGCCCAGTTTTACTTGTAAGTGGGGTTGGAAATGCTTTTCAGGCTCAGTACTGGGCTAAAAACAAGCAGCCCTGAGGTCTCTCATGTAAGCAGGTGGTTAAATAGAAATTTGCTGCTCAGCTGACCAGGTAGGAGCAAACATATGCCAAAAATGTACACAGAATGAGCTTTTCAGTGAAGAGCAGCCAGGCACATTTTAGCTAGTTTTACTTGTAAGTGGGGTTGGAAACGCTTTTCAGGATCAGTACTGGGCTCAAAACATGCAGCCCTGAGGTCTCTCATGATAGCAGGTGGTTAAATAGAAATTCGCTGCTCAGCTGACCCGGCAGGAGCAAACGTATGCTAAAAATGTACTCAGAATGAGCTTTTCAGTGAAGAGAAGCCAGGCACATTTTAGCTAGTTTTACTTGTAAGTGGGGTTGGAAATGCTTTTCAGGCTCAGTACTGGGCTCAAAACATGCAGCCCTGAGGTCTCTCATGAAAGCAGGTGGTTAAATAGAAATTCGCTGCTCAGCTGACCCGGTAGGAGCAAACGTATGCCAAAAATGTACACAGAATGAGCTTTTCAGTGAAGAGAAGCCAGGCACATTTTAGCTAGTTTTACTTGTAAGTGGGGTTGGAAATACTTTTCAGGCTCAGTACTGGGCTCAAAACATGCAGCCCTGAGGTCTCTCATGTAAGCAGGTGGTTAAATAGAAATTCGCTGCTCAGCTGACCAGGTAGGAGCAAACGTATGCCAAAAATGTACACAGAATGAGCTTTTCAGTGAAGAGCAGCCAGGCACATTTTAGCTAGTTTTACTTGTAAGTGGGGTTGGAAACGCTTTTCAGGATCAGTACTGGGCTCAAAACTTGCAGCCCTGAGGTCTCTCATGATAGCAGGTGGTTAAATAGAAATTCGCTGCTCAGCTGACCCGGCAGGAGCAAACGTATGCTAAAAATGTACTCAGAATGAGCTTTTCAGTGAAGAGAAGCCAGGCACATTTTAGCTAGTTTTACTTGTAAGTGGGGTTGGAAATGCTTTTTAGGCTCAGTACTGGGCTCAAAACATGCAGCCCTGAGGTCTCTCATGAAAGCAAGTGGTTAAATGAAAATTCGCTGCTCAGCTGACCCGGTAGGAGCAAACGTATGCCAAAAATGTACACAGAATGAGCTTTTTAGTGAATAGCAGCCAGGCACATTTTAGCTAGTTTTACTTGTAAGTGGGGTTGGAAACGCTTTTCAGGATCAGTACTGGGCTCAAAACATGCAGCCCTGAGGTCTCTCATGATAGCAGGTGGTTAAATAGAAATTCGCTGCTCAGCTGACCCGGCAGGAGCAAACGTATGCTAAAAATGTACCAGAATGAGCTTTTCAGTGAAGAGAAGCCAGGCACATTTTAGCTAGTTTTACTTGTAAGTGGGGTTGGAAATGCTTTTCAGGCTCAGTACTGGGCTCAAAACATGCAGCCCTGAGGTCTCTCATGAAAGCAGGTGGTTAAATAGAAATTCGCTTCTCAGCTGACCCGGTAGGAGCAAACGTATGCCAAAAATGTACACAGAATGAGCTTTTCAGTGAATAGCAGCCAGGCACATTTTAGCTAGTTTTACTTGTAAGTGGGGTTGGAAATGCTTTTCAGGCTCAGTACTGGGCTCAAAACATGCAGCCTGAGGTCTCTCATGATAGCAGGTGGTTAAATAGAAATTTGCTGCTCAGCTGACCCGGCAGGAGCAAACGTATGCTAAAAATGTACTCAGAATGAGCTTTTCAGTGAAGAGAAGCCAGGCACATTTTAGCTAGTTTTACTTGTAAGTGGGGTTGGAAACGCTTTTCAGGATCAGTACTGGGCTTAAAACATGCAGCCCTGAGGTCTCTCATGATAGCAGGTGGTTAAATAGAAATTCGCTGCTCAGTTGACCCTGCAGGAGCAAACGTATGCTAAAAATGTACTCAGAATGAGCTTTTCAGTGAAGAGAAGCCAGGCACATTTTAGCCCAGTTTTACTTGTAAGTGGGGTTGGAAATGCTTTTCAGGCTCAGTACTGGGCTAAAAACAAGCAGCCCTGAGGTCTCTCATGTAAGCAGGTGGTTAAATAGAAATTTGCTGCTCAGCTGACCAGGTAGGAGCAAACATATGCCAAAAATGTACACAGAATGAGCTTTTCAGTGAAGAGCAGCCAGGCACATTTTAGCTAGTTTTACTTGTAAGTGGGGTTGGAAACGCTTTTCAGGATCAGTACTGGGTTCAAAACATGCAGCCCTGAGGTCTCTCATGATAGCAGGTGGTTAAATAGAAATTCGCTGCTCAGCTGACCCGGCAGGAGCAAACGTATGCTAAAAATGTACTCAGAATGAGCTTTTCAGTGAAGAGAAGCCAGGCACATTTTAGCTAGTTTTACTTGTAAGTGGGGTTGGAAATGCTTTTCAGGCTCAGTACTGGGCTCAAAACATGCAGCCCTGAGGTCTCTCATGAAAGCAGGTGGTTAAATAGAAATTCGCTGCTCAGCTGACCCGGTAGGAGCAAACGTATGCCAAAAATGTACACAGAATGAGCTTTTCAGTGAAGAGAAGCCAGGCACATTTTAGCTAGTTTTACTTGTAAGTGGGGTTGGAAATACTTTTCAGGCTCAGTACTGGGCTCAAAACATGCAGCCCTGAGGTCTCTCATGTAAGCAGGTGGTTAAATAGAAATTCGCTGCTCAGCTGACCAGGTAGGAGCAAACGTATGCCAAAAATGTACACAGAATGAGCTTTTCAGTGAAGAGCAGCCAGGCACATTTTAGCTAGTTTTACTTGTAAGTGGGGTTGGAAACGCTTTTCAGGATCAGTACTGGGCTCAAAACTTGCAGCCCTGAGGTCTCTCATGATAGCAGGTGGTTAAATAGAAATTCGCTGCTCAGCTGACCCGGCAGGAGCAAACGTATGCTAAAAATGTACTCAGAATGAGCTTTTCAGTGAAGAGAAGCCAGGCACATTTTAGCTAGTTTTACTTGTAAGTGGGGTTGGAAATGCTTTTCAGGCTCAGTACTGGGCTCAAAACATGCAGCCCTGAGGTCTCTCATGAAAGCAAGTGGTTAAATGAAAATTCGCTGCTCAGCTGACCCGGTAGGAGCAAACGTATGCCAAAAATGTACACAGAATGAGCTTTTTAGTGAATAGCAGCCAGGCACATTTTAGCTAGTTTTACTTGTAAGTGGGGTTGGAAACGCTTTTCAGGATCAGTACTGGGCTCAAAACTTGCAGCCCTGAGGTCTCTCATGATAGCAGGTGGTTAAATAGAAATTCGCTGCTCAGCTGACCCGGCAGGAGCAAACGTATGCTAAAAATGTACTCAGAATGAGCTTTTCAGTGAAGAGAAGCCAGGCACATTTTAGCTAGTTTTACTTGTAAGTGGGGTTGGAAATGCTTTTCAGGCTCAGTACTGGGCTCAAAACATGCAGCCCTGAGGTCTCTCATGAAAGCAGGTGGTTAAATAGAAATTCGCTTCTCAGCTGACCCGGTAGGAGCAAACGTATGCCAAAAATGTACACAGAATGGGCTTTTCAGTGAATAGCAGCCAGGCACATTTTAGCTAGTTTTACTTGTAAGTGGGGTTGGAAATGCTTTTCAGGCTCAGTACTGGGCTCAAAACATGCAGCCTGAGGTCTCTCATGATAGCAGGTGGTTAAATAGAAATTTGCTGCTCAGCTGACCCGGCAGGAGCAAACGTATGCTAAAAATGTACTCAGAATGAGCTTTTCAGTGAAGAGAAGCCAGGCACATTTTAGCTAGTTTTACTTGTAAGTGGGGTTGGAAACGCTTTTCAGGATCAGTACTGGGCTCAAAACATGCAGCCCTGAGGTCTCTCATGATAGCAGGTGGTTAAATAGAAATTCGCTGCTCAGTTGACCCTGCAGGAGCAAACGTATGCTAAAAATGTACTCAGAATGAGCTTTTCAGTGAAGAGAAGCCAGGCACATTTTAGCCCCGTTTTACTTGTAAGTGGGGTTGGAAATGCTTTTCAGGCTCAGTACTGGGCTAAAAACAAGCAGCCCTGAGGTCTCTCATGTAAGCAGGTGGTTAAATAGAAATTTGCTGCTCAGCTGACCAGGTAGAAGCAAACATATGCCAAAAATGTACACAGAATGAGCTTTTCAGTGAAGAGCAGCCAGGCACATTTTAGCTAGTTTTACTTGTAAGTGGGGTTGGAAACGCTTTTCAGGATCAGTACTGGGCTCAAAACATGCAGCCCTGAGGTCTCTCATGATAGCAGGTGGTTAAATAGACATTCGCTGCTCAGCTGACCCGGCAGGAGCAAACGTATGCTAAAAATGTTCTCAGAATGAGCTTTTCAGTGAAGAGAAGCCAGGCACATTTTAGCTAGTTTTACTTGTAAGTGGGGTTGGAAACGCTTTTCAGGATCAGTACTGGGCTCAAAACATGCAGCCCTGAGGTCTCTCATGATAGCAGGTGGTTAAATAGAAATTCGCTGCTCAGCTGACCCAGTAGGAGCAAACGTATGCCAAAAATGTACACAGAATGAGCTTTTCAGTGAAGAGCAGCCAGGCACATTTTAGCTAGTTTTACTTGTAAGTGGGGTTGGAAACGCTTTTCAGGATCAGTACTGGGCTCAAAACATGCAGCCCTGAGGTCTCTCATGATAGCAGGTGGTTAAATAGAAATTCGCTGCTCAGCTGACCCGGCAGGAGCAAACGTATGCTAAAAATTTACTCAGAATGAGCTTTTCAGTGAAGAGAAGCCAGGCACATTTTAGCTAGTTTTACTTGTAAGTGGGGTTGGAAATGCTTTTCAGGCTCAGTACTGGGCTCAAAACATGCAGCCCTGAGGTCTCTCATGAAAGCAAGTGGTTAAATGAAAATTCGCTGCTCAGCTGACCCGGTAGGAGCAAACGTATGCCAAAAATGTACACAGAATGAGCTTTTTAGTGAATAGCAGCCAGGCACATTTTAGCTAGTTTTACTTGTAAGTGGGGTTGGAAACGCTTTTCAGGCTCAGTACTGGGCTCAAAACATGCAGCCCTGAGGTCTCTCATGAAAGCAGGTGGTTAAATAGAAATTCGCTGCTCAGCTGACCCAGTAGGAGCAAACGTATGCCAAAAATGTACACAGACTGAGCTTTTCAGTGAATAGCAGCCAGGCACATTTTAGCTAGTTTTACTTGTAAGTGGGGTTGGAAACGCTTTTCAGGCTCAGTACGGGCTCAAAACATGCAGCCCTGAGGTCTCTCATGAAAGCAGGTGGTTAAATAGAAATTCGCAGCTCAGCTGACACGGTAGGAGCAAACGTATGCCAAAAATGTACACAGAATGAGCTTTTCAGTGAAGAGAAGCCAGGCACATTTTAGCTAGTTTTACTTGTAAGTGGGGTTGGAAATGCTTTTCAGGCTCAGTACTGGGCTCAAAACATCCAGCCCTGAGGTCTCTTATGAAAGCAGGTGGTTAAATAGAAATTCGCTGCTCAGCTGACCCGGTAGGAGCAAACGTATGCCAAAAATGTACACAGAATGAGCTTTTCAGTGAATAGCAGCCAGGCACATTTTAGCTAGTTTTACTTGTAAGTGGGGTTGGAAATGCTTTTCAGGCTCAGTACTGGGCTCAAAACATGCAGCCCTGAGGTCTCTCATGAAAGCAGGTGGTTAAATAGAAATTCGCTTCTCAGCTGACCCGGTAGGAGCAAACGTATGCCAAAAATGTACACAGAATGAGCTTTTCAGTGAATAGCAGCCAGGCACATTTTAGCTAGTTTTACTTGTAAGTGGGGTTGGAAATGCTTTTCAGGCTCAGTACTGGGCTCAAAACATGCAGCCTGAGGTCTCTCATGATAGCAGGTGGTTAAATAGAAATTTGCTGCTCAGCTGACCCGGCAGGAGCAAACGTATGCTAAAAATGTACTCAGAATGAGCTTTTCAGTGAAGAGAAGCCAGGCACATTTTAGCTAGTTTTACTTGTAAGTGGGGTTGGAAACGCTTTTCAGGATCAGTACTGGGCTCAAAACATGCAGCCCTGAGGTCTCTCATGATAGCAGGTGGTTAAATAGAAATTCGCTGCTCAGTTGACCCTGCAGGAGCAAACGTATGCTAAAAATGTACTCAGAATGAGCTTTTCAGTGAAGAGAAGCCAGGCACATTTTAGCCCAGTTTTACTTGTAAGTGGGGTTGGAAATGCTTTTCAGGCTCAGTACTGGGCTAAAAACAAGCAGCCCTGAGGTCTCTCATGTAAGCAGGTGGTTAAATAGAAATTTGCTGCTCAGCTGACCAGGTAGGAGCAAACATATGCCAAAAATGTACACAGAATGAGCTTTTCAGTGAAGAGCAGCCAGGCACATTTTAGCTAGTTTTACTTGTAAGTGGGGTTGGAAACGCTTTTCAGGATCAGTACTGGGCTCAAAACATGCAGCCCTGAGGTCTCTCATGATAGCAGGTGGTTAAATAGAAATTCGCTGCTCAGCTGACCCGGCAGGAGCAAACGTATGCTAAAAATGTACTCAGAATGAGCTTTTCAGTGAAGAGAAGCCAGGCACATTTTAGCTAGTTTTACTTGTAAGTGGGGTTGGAAATGCTTTTCAGGCTCAGTACTGGGCTCAAAACATGCAGCCCTGAGGTCTCTCATGAAAGCAGGTGGTTAAATAGAAATTCGCTGCTCAGCTGACCCGGTAGGAGCAAACGTATGCCAAAAATGTACACAGAATGAGCTTTTCAGTGAAGAGAAGCCAGGCACATTTTAGCTAGTTTTACTTGTAAGTGGGGTTGGAAATACTTTTCAGGCTCAGTACTGGGCTCAAAACATGCAGCCCTGAGGTCTCTCATGAAAGCAGGTGGTTAAATAGAAATTCGCTGCTCAGCTGACCCTGCAGGAGCAAACGTATGCTAAAAATGTACTCAGAATGAGCTTTTCAGTGAAGAGAAGCCAAGCACATTTTAGCCCAGTTTTACTTGTAAGTGGGGTTGGAAATGCTTTTCAGGCTCAGTACTGGGCTAAAAACATGCAGCCCTGAGGTCTCTCATGTAAGCAGGTGGTTAAATAGAAATTCGCTGCTCAGCTGACCAGGTAGGAGCAAACGTATGCCAAAAATGTACACAGAATGAGCTTTTCAGTGAAGAGCAGCCAGGCACATTTTAGCTAGTTTTACTTGTAAGTGGGGTTGGAAACGCTTTTCAGGATCAGTACTGGGCTCAAAACTTGCAGCCCTGAGGTCTCTCATGATAGCAGGTGGTTAAATAGAAATTCGCTGCTCAGCTGACCCGGCAGGAGCAAACGTATGCTAAAAATGTACTCAGAATGAGCTTTTCAGTGAAGAGAAGCCAGGCACATTTTAGCTAGTTTTACTTGTAAGTGGGGTTGGAAATGCTTTTCAGGCTCAGTACTGGGCTCAAAACATGCAGCCCTGAGGTCTCTCATGAAAGCAAGTGGTTAAATGAAAATTCGCTGCTCAGCTGACCCGGTAGGAGCAAACGTATGCCAAAAATGTACACAGAATGAGCTTTTTAGTGAATAGCAGCCAGGCACATTTTAGCTAGTTTTACTTGTAAGTGGGGTTGGAAACGCTTTTCAGGATCAGTACTGGGCTCAAAAATTGCAGCCCTGAGGTCTCTCATGATAGCAGGTGGTTAAATAGAAATTCGCTGCTCAGCTGACCCGGCAGGAGCAAACGTATGCTAAAAATGTACTCAGAATGAGCTTTTCAGTGAAGAGAAGCCAGGCACATTTTAGCTAGTTTTACTTGTAAGTGGGGTTGGAAATGCTTTTCAGGCTCAGTACTGGGCTCAAAACATGCAGCCCTGAGGTCTCTCATGAAAGCAAGTGGTTAAATGAAAATTCGCTGCTCAGCTGACCCGGTAGGAGCAAACGTATGCCAAAAATGTACACAGAATGAGCTTTTTAGTGAATAGCAGCCAGGCACATTTTAGCTAGTTTTACTTGTAAGTGGGGTTGGAAACGCTTTTCAGGCTCAGTACTGGGCTCAAAACATGCAGCCCTGAGGTCTCTCATGAAAGCAGGTGGTTAAATAGAAATTCGCTGCTCAGCTGACCCAGTAGGAGCAAACGTATGCCAAAAATGTACACAGACTGAGCTTTTCAGTGAATAGCAGCCAGGCACATTTTAGCTAGTTTTACTTGTAAGTGGGGTTGGAAACGCTTTTCAGGCTCAGTACGGGCTCAAAACATGCAGCCCTGAGGTCTCTCATGAAAGCAGGTGGTTAAATAGAAATTCGCTGCTCAGCTGACCCAGGTAGGAGCAAACGTATGCCAAAAATGTACACAGAATGAGCTTTTCAGTGAAGAGCAGCCAGGCACATTTTAGCTAGTTTTACTTGTAAGTGGGGTTGGAAACGCTTTTCAGGATCAGTACTGGGCTCAAAACATGCAGCCCTGAGGTCTCTCATGATAGCAGGTGGTTAAATAGAAATTCGCTGCTCAGCTGACCCGGCAGGAGCAAACGTATGCTAAAAATGTACTCAGAATGAGCTTTTCAGTGAAGAGAAGCCAGGCACATTTTAGCCCAGTTTTACTTGTAAGTGGGGTTGGAAATGCTTTTCAGGCTCAGTACTGGGCTCAAAACATGCAGCCCTGAGGTCTCTCATGATATCAGGTGGTTAAATAGAAATTCGCTGCTCAGCTGACCCGGCAGGAGCAAACGTATGCTAAAAATGTACTCAGAATGAGCTTTTCAGTGAAGAGAAGCCAGGCACATTTTAGCCCAGTTTTACTTGTAAGTGGGGTTGGAAATGCTTTTCAGGCTCAGTACTGGGCTAAAAACATGCAGCCCTGAGGTCTCTCATGTAAGCAGGTGGTTAAATAGAAATTTGCTGCTCAGCTGACCCAGGTAGGAGCAAACGTATGCCAAAAATGTACACAGAATGAGCTTTTCAGTGAAGAGCAGCCAGGCACATTTTAGCTAGTTTTACTTGTAAATGGGGTTGGAAACGCTTTTCAGGATCAGTACTGGGCTCAAAACTTGCAGCCCTGAGGTCTCTCATGATAGCAGGTGGTTAAATAGAAATTCGCTGCTCAGCTGACCCGGCAGGAGCAAACGTATGCTAAAAATGTACTCAGAATGAGCTTTTCAGTGAAGAGAAGCCAGGCACATTTTAGCTAGTTTTACTTGTAAGTGGGGTTGGAAACGCTTTTCAGGCTCAGTACTGGGCTCAAAACATGCAGCCCTGAGGTCTCTCATGATAGCAGGTGGTTAAATAGAAATTTGCTGCTCAGCTGACCCGGCAGGAGCAAACGTATGCTAAAAATGTACTCAGAATGAGCTTTTCAGTGAAGAGAAGCCAGGCACATTTTAGCTAGTTTTACTTGTAAGTGGGGTTGGAAACGCTTTTCAGGATCAGTACTGGGCTCAAAACATGCAGCCCTGAGGTCTCTCATGATAGCAGGTGGTTAAATAGAAATTCGCTGCTCAGTTGACCCTGCAGGAGCAAACGTATGCTAAAAATGTACTCAGAATGAGCTTTTCAGTGAAGAGAAGCCAGGCACATTTTAGCCCAGTTTTACTTGTAAGTGGGGTTGGAAATGCTTTTCAGGCTCAGTACTGGGCTAAAAACATGCAGCCCTGAGGTCTCTCATGTAAGCAGGTGGTTAAATAGAAATGTGCTGCTCAGCTGACCAGGTAGGAGCAAACATATGCCAAAAATGTACACAGAATGAGCTTTTCAGTGAAGAGCAGCCAGGCACATTTTAGCTTGTTTTACTTGTAAGTGGGGTTGGTAACGCTTTTCAGGATCAGTACTGGGCTCAAAACATGCAGCCCTGAGGTCTCTCATGATAGCAGGTGGTTAAATAGAAATTCGCTGCTCAGCTGACCCGGCAGGAGCAAACGTATGCTAAAAATGTACTCAGTATGAGCTTTTCAGTGAAGAGAAGCCAGGCACATTTTAGCTAGTTTTACTTGTAAGTGGGGTTGGAAATGCTTTTCAGGCTCAGTACTGGGCTCAAAACATGCAGCCCTGAGGTCTCTCATGAAAGCAAGTGGTTAAATAAAAATTCGCTGCTCAGCTGACCCGGTAGGAGCAAACGTATGCCAAAAATGTACACAGAATGAGCTTTTTAGTGAATAGCAGCCAGGCACATTTTAGCTAGTTTTACTTGTAAGTGGGGTTGGAAACGCTTTTCAGGATCAGTACTGGGCTCAAAACATGCAGCCCTGAGGTCTCTCATGATAGCAGGTGGTTAAATAGAAATTCGCTGCTCAGCTGACCCGGCAGGAGCAAACGTATGCTAAAAATGTACTCAGAATGAGCTTTTCAGTGAAGAGAAGCCAGGCACATTTTAGCTAGTTTTACTTATAAGTGGGGTTGGAAACGCTTTTCAGGATCAGTACTGGGCTCAAAACATGCAGCCCTGAGGTCTCTCATGATAGCAGGTGGTTAAATAGAAATTCGCTGCTCAGCTGACCCGGCAGGAGCAAACGTATGCTAAAAATTTACTCAGAATGAGCTTTTCAGTGAAGAGAAGCCAGGCACATTTTAGCCCAGTTTTACTTGTAAGTGGGGTTGGAAATGCTTTTCAGGCTCAGTACTGGGCTCAAAACATGCAGCCCTGAGGTCTCTCATGAAAGCAGGTGGTTAAATAGAAATTCGCTGCTCAGCTGACCCGGTAGGAGCAAACGTATGCCAAAAATGTACACAGAATGAGCTTTTCAGTGAATAGCAGCCAAGCACATTTTAGCTAGTTTTACTTGTAAGTGGGGTTGGAAATGCTTTTCAGGCTCAGTACTGGGCTCAAAACATGCAGCCCTGAGGTCTCTCATGAAAGCAGGTGGTTAAATAGAAATTCGCAGCTCAGCTGACCTGGTAGGAGCAAACGTATGCCAAAAATGTACACAGAATGAGCTTTTCAGTGAATAGGAGCCAGGCACATTTTATCTACTTTTACTTGTAAGTGGGGTTGGAAACGCTTTTCAGGATCAGTACTGGGCTCAAAACATGCAGCCCTGAGGTCTCTCATGATAGCAGGTGGTTAAATAGAAATTTGCTGCTCAGCTGACCCGGCAGGAGCAAACGTATGCTAAAAATGTTCTCAGAATGAGCTTTTCAGTGAAGAGAAGCCACGCACATTTTAGCTAGTTTTACTTGTAAGTGGGGTTGGAAACGCTTTTCAGGATCAGTACTGGGCTCAAAACATGCAGCCCTGAGGTCTCTCATGATAGCAGGTGGTTAAATAGAAATTCGCTGCTCAGCTGACCCGGCAGGAGCAAACGTATGCTAAAAATGTACTCAGAATGAGCTTTTCAGTGAAGAGAAGCCAGGCACATTTTAGCTAGTTTTACTTGTAAGTGGGGTTGGAAATGCTTTTCAGGCTCAGTACTGGGCTCAAAACATGCAGCCCTGAGGTCTCTCATGAAAGCAGGTGGTTAAATAGAAATTCGCTGCTCAGCTGACCCAGTAGGAGCAAACGTATGCCAAAAATGTACACAGAATGAGCTTTTCAGTGAATAGCAGCCAGGCACATTTTAGCTAGTTTTACTTGTAAGTGGGGTTGGAAACGCTTTTCAGGCTCAGTACTGGGCTCAAAACATGCAGCCCTGAGGTCTCTCATGATAGCAGGTGGTTAAATAGAAATTTGCTGCTCAGCTGACCCGGCAGGAGCAAACGTATGCTAAAAATGTACTCAGAATGAGCTTTTCAGTGAAGAGAAGCCAGGCACATTTTAGCTAGTTTTACTTGTAAGTGGGGTTGGAAATGCTTTTCAGGCTCAGTACTGGGCTCAAAACATGCAGCCCTGAGGTCTCTCATGAAAGCAGGTGGTTAAATAGAAATTCGCTGCTCAGCTGACCCAGTAGGAGCAAACGTATGCCAAAAATGTACACAGAATGAGCTTTTCAGTGAAGAGCAGCCAGGCACATTTTAGCTAGTTTTACTTGTAAGTGGGGTTGGAAACGCTTTTCAGGATCAGTACTGGGCTCAAAACATGCAGCCCTGAGGTCTCTCATGATAGCAGGTGGTTAAATAGAAATTCGCTGCTCAGCTGACCCGGCAGGAGCAAACGTATGCTAAAAATGTACTCAGAATGAGCTTTTCAGTGAATAGCAGCCAGGCACATTTTAGCTAGTTTTACTTGTAAGTGGGGTTGGAAACGCTTTTCAGGCTCAGTACTGGGCTCAAAACATGCAGCCCTGAGGTCTCTCATGATAGCAGGTGGTTAAATAGAAATTTGCTGCTCAGCTGACCCGGCAGGAGCAAACGTATGCTAAAAATGTACTCAGAATGAGCTTTTCAGTGAAGAGAAGCCAGGCACATTTTAGCTAGTTTTACTTGTAAGTGGGGTTGGAAACGCTTTTCAGGATCAGTACTGGGCTCAAAACATGCAGCCCTGAGGTCTCTCATGATAGCAGGTGGTTAAATAGAAATTCGCTGCTCAGCTGACCCGGCAGGAGCAAACGTATGCTAAAAATGTACTCAGAATGAGCTTTTCAGTGAAGAGAAGCCAGGCACATTTTAGCTAGTTTTACTTGTAAGTGGGGTTGGATATGCTTTTCAGGCTCAGTACTTGGCTCAAAACATGCAGCCCTGAGGTCTCTTATGAAAGCAGGTGGTTAAATAGAAATTCGCTGCTCAGCTGACCCGGTAGGAGCAAACGTATGCCAAAAATGTACACAGAATGAGCTTTTCAGTGAATAGCAGCCAGGCACATTTTAGCTAGTTTTACTTGTAAGTGGGGTTGGAAATGCTTTTCAGGCTCAGTACTGGGCTCAAAACATGCAGCCCTGAGGTCTCTCATGAAAGCAGGTGGTTAAATAGAAATTCGCAGCTCAACTGACCTGGTAGGAGCAAACGTATGCCAAAAATGTACACAGAATGAGCTTTTCAGTGAATAGCAGCCAGGCACATTTTAGCTAGTTTTACTTGTAAGTGGGGTTGGAAATGCTTTTCAGGCTCAGTACTGGGCTCAAAACATGCAGCCTGAGGTCTCTCATGATAGCAGGTGGTTAAATAGAAATTTGCTGCTCAGCTGACCCGGCAGGAGCAAACGTATGCTAAAAATGTACTCAGAATGAGCTTTTCAGTGAAGAGAAGCCAGGCACATTTTAGCTAGTTTTACTTGTAAGTGGGGGTGGAAATGCTTTTCAGGCTCAGTACTGGGCTCAAAACATGCAGCCTGAGGTCTCTCATGATAGCAGGTGGTTAAATAGAAATTTGCTGCTCAGCTGACCCGGCAGGAGCAAACGTATGCTAAAAATGTACTCAGAATGAGCTTTTCAGTGAAGAGAAGCCAGGCACATTTTAGCTAGTTTTACTTGTAAGTGGGGTTGGAAACGCTTTTCAGGATCAGTACTGGGCTCAAAACATGCAGCCCTGAGGTCTCTCATGATAGCAGGTGGTTAAATAGAAATTCGCTGCTCAGCTGACCCGGCAGGAGCAAACGTATGCTAAAAATGTACTCAGAATGAGCTTTTCAGTGAAGAGAAGCCAGGCACATTTTAGCTAGTTTTACTTGTAAGTGGGGTTGGAAATGCTTTTCAGGCTCAGTACTGGGCTCAAAACATGCAGCCCTGAGGTCTCTCATGAAAGCAGGTGGTTAAATAGAAATTCGCTGCTCAGCTGACCCGGTAGGAGCAAACGTATGCCAAAAATGTACACAGAATGAGCTTTTCAGTGAAGAGAAGCCAGGCACATTTTAGCTAGTTTTACTTGTAAGTGGGGTTGGAAATGCTTTTCAGGCTCAGTACTGGGCTCAAAACATGCAGCCCTGAGGTCTCTCATGAAAGCAGGTGGTTAAATAGAAATTCGCTGCTCAGCTGACCCTGCAGGAGCAAACGTATGCTAAAAATGTACTCAGAATGAGCTTTTCAGTGAAGAGAAGCCAGGCACATTTTAGCCCAGTTTTACTTGTAAGTGGGGTTGGAAATGCTTTTCAGGCTCAGTACTGGGCTAAAAACATGCAGCCCTGAGGTCTCTCATGTAAGCAGGTGGTTAAATAGAAATTCGCTGCTCAGCTGACCAGGTAGGAGCAAACGTATGCCAAAAATGTACACAGAATGAGCTTTTCAGTGAAGAGCAGCCAGGCACATTTTAGCTAGTTTTACTTGTAAGTGGGGTTGGAAACGCTTTTCAGGATCAGTACTGGGCTCAAAACTTGCAGCCCTGAGGTCTCTCATGATAGCAGGTGGTTAAATAGAAATTCGCTGCTCAGCTGACCCGGCAGGAGCAAACGTATGCTAAAAATGTACTCAGAATGAGCTTTTCAGTGAAGAGAAGCCAGGCACATTTTAGCTAGTTTTACTTGTAAGTGGGGTTGGAAATGCTTTTCAGGCTCAGTACTGGGCTCAAAACATGCAGCCCTGAGGTCTCTCATGAAAGCAAGTGGTTAAATGAAAATTCGCTGCTCAGCTGACCCGGTAGGAGCAAACGTATGCCAAAAATGTACACAGAATGAGCTTTTTAGTGAATAGCAGCCAGGCACATTTTAGCTAGTTTTACTTGTAAGTGGGGTTGGAAACGCTTTTCAGGCTCAGTACTGGGCTCAAAACATGCAGCCCTGAGGTCTCTCATGAAAGCAGGTGGTTAAATAGAAATTCGCTGCTCAGCTGACCCAGTAGGAGCAAACGTATGCCAAAAATGTACACAGACTGAGCTTTTCAGTGAATAGCAGCCAGGCACAGTTTAGCTAGTTTTACTTGTAAGTGGGGTTGGAAACGCTTTTCAGGCTCAGTACGGGCTCAAAACATGCAGCCCTGAGGTCTCTCATGAAAGCAGGTGGTTAAATAGAAATTCGCAGCTCAGCTGACCCGGTAGGAGCAAACGTATGCCAAAAATGTACACAGAATGAGCTTTTCAGTGAAGAGAAGCCAGGCACATTTTAGCTAGTTTTACTTGTAAGGGGGTTGGAAATGCTTTTCAGGCTCAGTACTGGGCTCAAAACATGCAGCCCTGAGGTCTCTCATGAAAGCAGGTGGTTACATAGAAATTCGCTGCTCAGCTGACCCGGTAGGAGCAAACGTATGCCAAAAATGTACACAGAATGAGCTTTTCAGTGAATAGCAGCCAGGCACATTTTAGCTAGTTTTACTTGTAAGTGGGGTTGGAAATGCTTTTCAGGCTCAGTACTGGGCTCAAAACATGCAGCCTGAGGTCTCTCATGATAGCAGGTGGTTAAATAGAAATTCGCTGCTCAGCTGACCCGGCAGGAGCAAACGTATGCTAAAAATGTACTCAGAATGAGCTTTTCAGTGAAGAGAAGCCAGGCACATTTTAGCTAGTTTTACTTGTAAGTGGGGTTGGAAATGCTTTTCAGGCTCAGTACTGGGCTCAAAACATGCAGCCCTGAGGTCTCTCATGAAAGCAAGTGGTTAAATAAAAATTCGCTGCTCAGCTGACCCGGTAGGAGCAAACGTATGCCAAAAATGTACACAGAATGAGCTTTTTAGTGAATAGCAGCCAGGCACATTTTAGCTAGTTTTACTTGTAAGTGGGGTTGGAAACGCTTTTCAGGATCAGTACTGGGCTCAAAACATGCAGCCCTGAGGTCTCTCATGATAGCAGGTGGTTAAATAGAAATTCGCTGCTCAGCTGACCCGGCAGGAGCAAACGTATGCTAAAAATGTACTCAGAATGAGCTTTTCAGTGAAGAGAAGCCAGGCACATTTTAGCTAGTTTTACTTGTAAGTGGGGTTGGAAATGCTTTTCAGGCTCAGTACTGGGCTCAAAACATGCAGCCTGAGGTCTCTCATGATAGCAGGTGGTTAAATAGAAATTTGCTGCTCAGCTGACCCGGCAGGAGCAAACGTATGCTAAAAATGTACTCAGAATGAGCTTTTCAGTGAAGAGAAGCCAGGCACATTTTAGCTAGTTTTACTTGTAAGTGGGGTTGGAAACGCTTTTCAGGATCAGTACTGGGCTCAAAACATGCAGCCCTGAGGTCTCTCATGATAGCAGGTGGTTAAATAGAAATTCGCTGCTCAGTTGACCCTGCAGGAGCAAACGTATGCTAAAAATGTACTCAGAATGAGCTTTTCAGTGAAGAGAAGCCAGGCACATTTTAGCCCAGTTTTACTTGTAAGTGGGGTTGGAAATGCTTTTCAGGCTCAGTACTGGGCTAAAAACATGCAGCCCTGAGGTCTCTCATGTAAGCAGGTGGTTAAATAGAAATTTGCTGCTCAGCTGACCAGGTAGGAGCAAACATATGCCAAAAATGTACACAGAATGAGCTTTTCAGTGAAGAGCAGCCAGGCACATTTTAGCTAGTTTTACTTGTAAGTGGGGTTGGAAACGCTTTTCAGGATCAGTACTGGGCTCAAAACATGCAGCCCTGAGGTCTCTCATGATAGCAGGTGGTTAAATAGAAATTTGCTGCTCAGCTGACCCGGCAGGAACAAACGTATGCTAAAAATGTTCTCAGAATGAGCTTTTCAGTGAAGAGAAGCCAGGCACATTTTAGCTAGTTTTACTTGTAAGTGGGGTGGGAAATGCTTTTCAGGCTCAGTCCTGGGCTCAAAACATGCAGCCCTGAGGTCTCTCATATAAGCAGGTGGTTAAATAGAAATTCGCTGCTCAGCTGACCCGGTAGGAGCAAACGTATGCCCAAAATGTACACAGAATGAGCTTTTCAGTGAATAGCAGCCAGGCACATTTTAGCTAGTTTTACTTGTAAGTGGGGTTGGAAACGCTTTTCAGGATCAGTACTGGGCTCAAAACATGCAGCCCTGAGGTCTCTCATGATAGCAGGTGGTTAAATAGAAATTCGCTGCTCAGCTGACCCGGCAGGAGCAAACGTATGCTAAAAATGTACTCAGAATGAGCTTTTCAGTGAAGAGAAGCCAGGCACATTTTAGCTAGTTTTACTTGTAAGTGGGGTTGGAAATGCTTTTCAGGCTCAGTACTGGGCTCAAAACATGCAGCCTGAGGTCTCTCATGATAGCAGGTGGTTAAATAGAAATTTGCTGCTCAGCTGACCCGGCAGGAGCAAACGTATGCTAAAAATGTACTCAGAATGAGCTTTTCAGTGAAGAGAAGCCAGGCACATTTTAGCTAGTTTTACTTGTAAGTGGGGTTGGAAACGCTTTTCAGGATCAGTACTGGGCTCAAAACATGCAGCCCTGAGGTCTCTCATGATAGCAGGTGGTTAAATAGAAATTCGCTGCTCAGTTGACCCTGCAGGAGCAAACGTATGCTAAAAATGTACTCAGAATGAGCTTTTCAGTGAAGAGAAGCCAGGCACATTTTAGCCCAGTTTTACTTGTAAGTGGGGTTGGAAATGCTTTTCAGGCTCAGTACTGGGCTAAAAACATGCAGCCCTGAGGTCTCTCATGTAAGCAGGTGGTTAAATAGAAATTTGCTGCTCAGCTGACCAGGTAGGAGCAAACATATGCCAAAAATGTACACAGAATGAGCTTTTCAGTGAAGAGCAGCCAGGCACATTTTAGCTAGTTTTACTTGTAAGTGGGGTTGGAAACGCTTTTCAGGATCAGTACTGGGCTCAAAACATGCAGCCCTGAGGTCTCTCATGATAGCAGGTGGTTAAATAGAAATTTGCTGCTCAGCTGACCCGGCAGGAACAAACGTATGCTAAAAATGTTCTCAGAATGAGCTTTTCAGTGAAGAGAAGCCAGGCACATTTTAGCTAGTTTTACTTGTAAGTGGGGTGGGAAATGCTTTTCAGGCTCAGTCCTGGGCTCAAAACATGCAGCCCTGAGGTCTCTCATATAAGCAGGTGGTTAAATAGAAATTCGCTGCTCAGCTGACCCGGTAGGAGCAAACGTATGCCCAAAATGTACACAGAATGAGCTTTTCAGTGAAGAGCAGCCAGGCACATTTTAGCTAGTTTTACTTGTAAGTGGGGTTGGAACGCTTTTCAGGATCAGTACTGGGCTCAAAACATGCAGCCCTGAGGTCTCTCATGATAGCAGGTGGTTAAATAGAAATTCGCTGCTCAGCTGACCCGGCAGGAGCAAACGTATGCTAAAAATGTACACAGAATGAGCTTTTTAGTGAATAGCAGCCAGGCACATTTTAGCTAGTTTTACTTGTAAGTGGGGTTGGAAACGCTTTTCAGGCTCAGTACTGGGCTCAAAACATGCAGCCCTGAGGTCTCTCATGAAAGCAGGTGGTTAAATAGAAATTCGCTGCTCAGCTGACCCAGTAGGAGCAAACGTATGCCAAAAATGTACACAGACTAAGCTTTTCAGTGAATAGCAGCCAGGCACAGTTTAGCTAGTTTTACTTGTAAGTGGGGTTGGAAATGCTTTTCAGGCTCAGTACTGGGCTCAAAACATGCAGCCTGAGGTCTCTCATGATAGCAGGTGGTTAAATAGAAATTCGCTGCTCAGCTGACCCGGCAGGAGCAAACGTATGCTAAAAATGTACTCAGAATGAGCTTTTCAGTGAAGAGAAGCCAGGCACATTTTAGCTAGTTTTACTTGTAAGTGGGGTTGGAAATGCTTTTCAGGCTCAGTACTGGGCTCAAAACATGCAGCCCTGAGGTCTCTCATGAAAGCAAGTGGTTAAATAAAAATTCGCTGCTCAGCTGACCCGGTAGGAGCAAACGTATGCTAAAAATGTACTCAGAATGAGCTTTTCAGTGAAGAGAAGCCAGGCACATTTTAGCTAGTTTTACTTGTAAGTGGGGTTGGAAATGCTTTTCAGGCTCAGTACTGGGCTCAAAACATGCAGCCTGAGGTCTCTCATGATAGCAGGTGGTTAAATAGAAATTTGCTGCTCAGCTGACCCGGCAGGAGCAAACGTATGCTAAAAATGTACTCAGAATGAGCTTTTCAGTGAAGAGAAGCCAGGCACATTTTAGCTAGTTTTACTTGTAAGTGGGGTTGGAAACGCTTTTCAGGATCAGTACTGGGCTCAAAACATGCAGCCCTGAGGTCTCTCATGATAGCAGGTGGTTAACTAGAAATTCGCTGCTCAGTTGACCCTGCAGGAGCAAACGTATGCTAAAAATGTACTCAGAATGAGCTTTTCAGTGAAGAGAAGCCAGGCACATTTTAGCCCAGTTTTACTTGTAAGTGGGGTTGGAAATGCTTTTCAGGCTCAGTACTGGGCTAAAAACATGCAGCCCTGAGGTCTCTCATGTAAGCAGGTGGTTAAATAGAAATTTGCTGCTCAGCTGACCAGGTAGGAGCAAACATATGCCAAAAATGTACACAGAATGAGCTTTTCAGTGAAGAGCAGCCAGGCACATTTTAGCTAGTTTTACTTGTAAGTGGGGTTGGAAACGCTTTTCAGGATCAGTACTGGGCTCAAAACATGCAGCCCTGAGGTCTCTCATGATAGCAGGTGGTTAAATAGAAATTTGCTGCTCAGCTGACCCGGCAGGAACAAACGTATGCTAAAAATGTTCACAGAATGAGCTTTTCAGTGAAGAGAAGCCAGGCACATTTTAGCTAGTTTTACTTGTAAGTGGGGTGGGAAATGCTTTTCAGGCTCAGTCCTGGGCTCAAAACATGCAGCCCTGAGGTCTCTCATATAAGCAGGTGGTTAAATAGAAATTCGCTGCTCAGCTGACCCGGTAGGAGCAAACGTATGCCCAAAATGTACACAGAATGAGCTTTTCAGTGAAGAGCAGCCAGGCACATTTTAGCTAGTTTTACTTGTAAGTGGGGTTGGAACGCTTTTCAGGATCAGTACTGGGCTCAAAACATGCAGCCCTGAGGTCTCTCATGATAGCAGGTGGTTAAATAGAAATTCGCTGCTCAGCTGACCCGGCAGGAGCAAACGTATGCTAAAAATGTACTCAGAATGAGCTTTTCAGTGAATAGCAGCCACGCACATTTTAGCTAGTTTTACTTGTAAGTGGGGTTGGAAACGCTTTTCAGGCTCAGTACTGGGCTCAAAACATGCAGCCCTGAGGTCTCTCATGATAGCAGGTGGTTAAATAGAAATTCGCTGCTCAGCTGACCCGGCAGGAGCAAACGAATGCTAAAAATGTACTCAGAATGAGCTTTTCAGTGAAGAGAAGCCAGGCACATTTTAGCTAGTTTTACTTGTAAGTGGGGTTGGAAACGCTTTTCAGGATCAGTACTGGGCTCAAAACATGCAGCCCTGAGGTCTCTCATGATAGCAGGTGGTTAAATAGAAATTCGCTGCTCAGCTGACCCGGCAGGAGCAAACGTATGCTAAAAATGTACTCAGAATGAGCTTTTCAGTGAAGAGAAGCCAGGCACATTTTAGCTAGTTTTACTTGTAAGTGGGGTTGGAAATGCTTTTCAGGCTCAGTACTGGGCTCAAAACATGCAGCCCTGAGGTCTCTCATGAAAGCAGGTGGTTAAATAGAAATTCGCTGCTCAGCTGACCCGGTAGGAGCAAACGTATGCCAAAAATGTACACAGAATGAGCTTTTCAGTGAATAGCAGCCAGGCACATTTTAGCTAGTTTTACTTGTATGTGGGGTTGGAAATGCTTTTCAGGCTCAGTACTGGGCTCAAAACATGCAGCCCTGAGGTCTCTCATGAAAGCAGGTGGTTAAATAGAAATTCGCAGCTCAGCTGACCTGGTAGGAGCAAACGTATGCCAAAAATGTACACAGAATGAGCTTTTCAGTGAATAGCAGCCAGGCACATTTTAGCTAGTTTTACTTGTAAGTGGGGTTGGAAATGCTTTTCAGGCTCAGTACTGGGCTCAAAACATGCAGCCCTGAGGTCTCTCATGAAAGCAGGTGGTTAAATAGAAATTCGCTTCTCAGCTGACCCGGTAGGAGCAAACGTATGCCAAAAATGTACACAGAATGAGCTTTTCAGCGAATAGCAGCCAGGCACATTTTAGCTAGTTTTACTTGTAAGTGGGGTTGGAAATGCTTTTCAGGCTCAGTACTGGGCTCAAAACATGCAGCCTGAGGTCTCTCATGATAGCAGGTGGTTAAATAGAAATTTGCTGCTCAGCTGACCCGGCAGGAGCAAACGTATGCTAAAAATGTACTCAGAATGAGCTTTTCAGTGAAGAGAAGCCAGGCACATTTTAGCTAGTTTTACTTGTAAGTGGGGTTGGAAACACTTTTCAGGATCAGTACGGGGCTCAAAACATGCAGCCCTGAGGTCTCTCATGATAGCAGGTGGTTAAATAGAAATTCGCTGCTCAGCTGACCCGGCAGGAGCAAACGTATGCTAAAAATGTACTCAGAATGAGCTTTTCAGTGAAGAGAAGCCAGGCACATTTTAGCTAGTTTTACTTGTAAGTGGGGTTGGAAATGCTTTTCAGGCTCAGTACTGGGCTCAAAACATGCAGCCCTGAGGTATCTCATGAAAGCAAGTGGTTAAATAAAAATTCGCTGCTCAGCTGACCCGGTAGGAGCAAACGTATGCCAAAAATGTACACAGAATGAGCTTTTTAGTGAATAGCAGCCAGGCACATTTTAGCTAGTTTTACTTGTAAGTGGGGTTGGAAACGCCTTTCAGGATCAGTACTGGGCTCAAAACATGCAGCCCTGAGGTCTCTCATGATAGCAGGTGGTTAAATAGAAGATCGCTGCTCAGCTGACCCGGCAGGAGCAAACGTATGCTAAAAATGTACCAGAATGAGCTTTTCAGTGAAGAGAAGCCAGGCACATTTTAGCTAGTTTTACTTGTAAGTGGGGTTGGAAATGCTTTTCAGGCTCAGTACTGGGCTCAAAACATGCAGCCCTGAGGTCTCTCATGAAAGCAAGTGGTTAAATAAAAATTCGCTGCTCAGCTGACCCGGTAGGAGCAAACGTATGCCAAAAATGTACACAGAATGAGCTTTTTAGTGAATAGCAGCCAGGCACATTTTAGCTAGTTTTACTTGTAAGTGGGGTTGGAAACGCTTTTCAGCATCAGTACTGGGCTCAAAACATGCAGCCCTGAGGTCTCTCATGATAGCAGGTGGTTAAATAGAAGTTCGCTGCTCAGCTGACCCGGCAGGAGCAAACGTATGCTAAAAATGTACTCAGAATGATCTTTTCAGTGAAGAGAAGCCAGGCACATTTTAGCTAGTTTTACTTATAAGTGGGGTTGGAAACGCTTTTCAGGATCAGTACTGGGCTCAAAACATGCAGCCCTGAGGTCTCTCATGATAGCAGGTGGTTAAATAGAAATTCGCTGCTCAGCTGACCCGGCAGGAGCAAACGTATGCTAAAAATTTACTCAGAATGAGCTTTTCAGTGAAGAGAAGCCAGGCAAATTGTAGCCCAGTTTTACTTGTAAGTGGGGTTGGAAATGCTTTTCAGGCTCAGTACTGGGCTCAAAACATGCAGCCCTGAGGTCTCTCATGAAAGCAGGTGGTTAAATAGAAATTCGCTGCTCAGCTGACCCGGTAGGAGCAAACGTATGCCAAAAATGTACACAGAATGAGCTTTTCAGTGAATAGCAGCCAGGCACATTTTAGCTAGTTTTACTTGTAAGTGGGGTTGGAAATGCTTTTCAGGCTCAGTACTGGGCTCAAAACATGCAGCCCTGAGGTCTCTCATGAAAGCAGGTGGTTAAATAGAAATTCGCAGCTCAGCTGACCTGGTAGGAGCAAACGTATGCCAAAAATGTACACAGAATGAGCTTTTCAGTGAATAGGAGCCAGGCACATTTTAGCTAGTTTTACTTGTAAGTGGGGTTGGAAACGCTTTTCAGGATCAGTACTGGGCTCAAAACATGCAGCCCTGAGGTCTCTCATGATAGCAGGTGGTTAAATAGAAATTTGCTGCTCAGCTGACCCGGCAGGAGCAAACGTATGCTAAAAATGTTCTCAGAATGAGCTTTTCAGTGAAGAGAAGCCAGGCACATTTTAGCTAGTTTTACTTGTAAGTGCGGTTGGAAACGCTTTTCAGGATCAGTACTGGGCTCAAAACATGCAGCCCTGAGGTCTCTCATGATAGCAGGTGGTTAAATAAAAATTCGCTGCTCAGCTGACCCGGCAGGAGCAAACGTATGCTAAAAATGTACTCAGAATGAGCTTTTCAGTGAAGAGAAGCCAGGCACATTTTAGCTAGTTTTACTTGTAAGTGGGGTTGGAAATGCTTTTCAGGCTCAGTACTGGGCTCAAAACATGCAGCCCTGAGGTCTCTCATGAAAGCAGGTGGTTAAATAGAAATTCGCTGCTCAGCTGACCCGGTAGGAGCAAACGTATGCCAAAAATGTACACAGAATGAGCTTTTCAATGAATAGCAGCCAGGCACATTTTAGCTAGTTTTACTTGTAAGTGGGGTTGGAAATGCTTTTCAGGCTCAGTACTGGGCTAAAAACATGCAGCCCTGAGGTCTCTCATGTAAGCAGGTGGTTAAATAGAAATTCGCTGCTCAGCTGACCCAGTAGGAGCAAACATATGCCAAAAATGTACACAGAATGAGCTTTTCAGTGAAGAGCAGCCAGGCACATTTTAGCTAGTTTTACTTGTAAGTGGGGTTGGAAACGCTTTTCAGGATCAGTACTGGGCTCAAAACATGCAGCCCTGAGGTCTCTCATGATAGCAGGTGGTTAAATAGAAATTTGCTGCTCAGCTGACCCGGCAGGAGCAAACGTATGCTAAAAATGTTCTCAGAATGAGCTTTTCAGTGAAGAGAAGCCAGGCCCATTTTAGCTAGTTTTACTTGTAAGTGGCGTTGGAAATGCTTTTCAGGCTCAGTCCTGGGCTCAAAACATGCAGCCCTGAGGTCTCTCATATAAGCAGGTGGTTAAATAGAAATTCGCTGCTCAGCTGACCCGGTAGGAGCAAACGTATGCCAAAAATGTACACAGAATGAGCTTTTCAGTGAAGAGCAGCCAGGCACATTTTAGCTAGTTTTACTTGTAAGTGGGGTTGGAACGCTTTTCAGGATCAGTACTGGGCTCAAAACATGCAGCCCTGAGGTCTCTCATGATAGCAGGTGGTTAAATAGAAATTCGCTGCTCAGCTGACCCGGCAGGAGCAAACGTATGCTAAAAATGTACTCAGAATGAGCTTTTCAGTGAATAGCAGCCACCCACATTTTAGCTAGTTTTACTTGTAAGTGGGGTTGGAAACGCTTTTCAGGCTCAATACTGGGCTCAAAACATGCAGCCCTGAGGTCTCTCATGATAGCAGGTGGTTAAATAGAAATTCGCTGCTCAGCTGACCCGCCAGGAGCAAACGAATGCTAAAAATGTACTCAGAATGAGCTTTTCAGTGAAGAGAAGCCAGGCACATTTTAGCTAGTTTTACTTGTAAGTGGGGTTGGAAACGCTTTTCAGGATCAGTACTGGGCTCAAAACATGCAGCCCTGAGGTCTCTCATGATAGCAGGTGGTTAAATAGAAATTCGCTGCTCAGCTGACCCGGCAGGAGCAAACGTATGCTAAAAATGTACTCAGAATGAGCTTTTCAGTGAAGAGAAGCCAGGCACATTTTAGCTAGTTTTACTTGTAAGTGGGGTTGGAAATGCTTTTCAGGCTCAGTACTGGGCTCAAAACATGCAGCCCTGAGGTCTCTCATGAAAGCAGGTGGTTAAATAGAAATTCGCTGCTCAGCTGACCCGGTAGGAGCAAACGTATGCCAAAAATGTACACAGAATGAGCTTTTCAGTGAATAGCAGCCAGGCACATTTTAGCTAGTTTTACTTGTAAGTGGGGTTGGAAATGCTTTTCAGGCTCAGTACTGGGCTCAAAACATGCAGCCCTGAGGTCTCTCATGAAAGCAGGTGGTTAAATAGAAATTCGCAGCTCAGCTGACCTGGTAGGAGCAAACGTATGCCAAAAATGTACACAGAATGAGCTTTTCAGTGAATAGCAGCCAGGCACATTTTAGCTAGTTTTACTTGTAAGTGGGGTTGGAAATGCTTTTCAAGCTCAGTACTGGGCTCAAAACATGCAGCCCTGAGGTCTCTCATGAAAGCAGGTGTTTAAATAGAAATTCGCTTCTCAGCTGACCCGGTAGGAGCAAACGTATGCCAAAAATGTACACAGAATGAGCTTTTCAGTGAATAGCAGCCAGGCACATTTTAGCTAGTTTTACTTGTAAGTGGGGTTGGAAATGCTTTTCAGGCTCAGTACTGGGCTCAAAACATGCAGCCTGAGGTCTCTCATGATAGCAGGTGGTTAAATAGAAATTTGCTGCTCAGCTGACCCGGCAGGAGCAAACGTATGCTAAAAATGTACTCAGAATGAGCTTTTCAGTGAAGAGAAGCCAGGCACATTTTAGCTAGTTTTACTTGTAAGTGGGGTTGGAAACACTTTTCAGGATCAGTACTGGGCTCAAAACATGCAGCCCTGAGGTCTCTCATGATAGCAGGTGGTTAAATAGAAATTTGCTGCTCAGCTGACCCGGCAGGAGCAAACGTATGCTAAAAATGTACTCAGAATGAGCTTTTCAGTGAAGAGAAGCCAGGCACATTTTAGCTAGTTTTACTTGTAAGTGGGGTTGGAAATGCTTTTCAGGCTCAGTACTGGGCTCAAAACATGCAGCCTGAGGTCTCTCATGATAGCAGGTGGTTAAATAGAAATTTGCTGCTCAGCTGACCCGGCAGGAGCAAACGTATGCTAAAAATGTACTCAGAATGAGCTTTTCAGTGAAGAGAAGCCAGGCACATTTTAGCTAGTTTTACTTGTAAGTGGGGTTGGAAATGCTTTTCAGGATCAGTACTGGGCTCAAAACATGCAGCCCTGAGGTCTCTCATGATAGCAGGTGGTTAAATAGAAATTCGCTGCTCAGTTGACCCTGCAGGAGCAAACGTATGCTAAAAATGTACTCAGAATGAGCTTTTCAGTGAAGAGAAGCCAGGCACATTTTAGCCCAGTTTTACTTGTAAGTGGGGTTGGAAATGCTTTTCAGGCTCAGTACTGGGCTAAAAACATGCAGCCCTGAGGTCTCTCGTGTAAGCAGGTGGTTAAATAGAAATTTGCTGCTCAGCTGACCAGGTAGGAGCAAACATATGCCAAAAATGTACACAGAATGAGCTTTTCAGTGAAGAGCAGCCAGGCACATTTTAGCTAGTTTTACTTGTAAGTGGGGTTGGAAACGCTTTTCAGGATCAGTACTGGGCTCAAAACATGCAGCCCTGAGGTCTCTCATGATAGCAGGTGGTTAAATAGAAATTTGCTGCTCAGCTGACCCGGCAGGAACAAACGTATGCTAAAAATGTTCTCAGAATGAGCTTTTCAGTGAAGAGAAGCCAGGCACATTTTATCTAGTTTTACTTGTAAGTGGGGTGGGAAATGCTTTTCAGGCTCAGTCCTGGGCTCAAAACATGCAGCCCTGAGGTCTCTCATATAAGCAGGTGGTTAAATAGAAATTCGCTGCTCAGCTGACCCGGTAGGAGCAAACGTATGCCCAAAATGTACACAGAATGAGCTTTTCAGTGAAGAGCAGCCAGGCACATTTTAGCTAGTTTTACTTGTAAGTGGGGTTGGAACGCTTTTCAGGATCAGTACTGGGCTCAAAACATGCAGCCCTGAGGTCTCTCATGATAGCAGGTGGTTAAATAGAAATTCGCTGCTCAGCTGACCCGGCAGGAGCAAACGTATGCTAAAAATGTACTCAGAATGAGCTTTTCAGTGAATAGCAGCCACGCACATTTTAGCTAGTTTTACTTGTAAGTGGGGTTGGAAACGCTTTTCAGGCTCAGTACTGGGCTCAAAACATGCAGCCCTGAGGTCTCTCATGATAGCAGGTGGTTAAATAGAAATTCGCTGCTCAGCTGACCCGGCAGGAGCAAACGAATGCTAAAAATGTACTCAGAATGAGCTTTTCAGTGAAGAGAAGCCAGGCACATTTTAGCTAGTTTTACTTGTAAGTGGGGTTGGAAACGCTTTTCAGGATCAGTACTGGGCTCAAAACATGCAGCCCTGAGGTCTCTCATGATAGCAGGTGGTTAAATAGAAATTCGCTGGTCAGCTGACCCGGCAGGAGCAAACGTATGCTAAAAATGTACTCAGAATGAGCTTTTCAGTGAAGAGAAGCCAGGCACATTTTAGCTAGTTTTACTTGTAAGTGGGGTTGGAAATGCTTTTCAGGCTCAGTACTGGGCTCAAAACATGCAGCCCTGAGGTCTCTCATGAAAGCAGGTGGTTAAATAGAAATTCGCTGCTCAGCTGACCCGGTAGGAGCAAACGTATGCCAAAAATGTACACAGAATGAGCTTTTCAGTGAATAGCAGCGAGGCACATTTTAGCTAGTTTTACTTGTAAGTGGGGTTGGAAATGCTTTTCAGGCTCAGTACTGGGCTCAAAACATGCAGCCCTGAGGTCTCTCATGAAAGCAGGTGGTTAAATAGAAATTCGCAGCTCAGCTGACCTGGTAGGAGCAAACGTATGCCAAAAATGTACACAGAATGAGCTTTTCAGTGAATAGCAGCCAGGCACATTTTAGCTAGTTTTACTTGTAAGTGGGGTTGGAAATGCTTTTCAGGCTCAGTACTGGGCTCAAAACATGCAGCCCTGAGGTCTCTCATGAAAGCAGGTGGTTAAATAGAAATTCGCTTCTCAGCTGACCCGGTAGGAGCAAACGTATGCCAAAAATGTACACAGAATGAGCTTTTCAGTGAATAGCAGCCAGGCACATTTTAGCTAGTTTTACTTGTAAGTGGGGTTGGAAATGCTTTTCAGGCTCAGTACTGGGCTCAAACCATGCAGCCTGAGGTCTCTCATGATAGCAGGTGGTTAAATAGAAATTTGCTGCTCAGCTGACCCGGCAGGAGCAAACGTATGCTAAAAATGTACTCAGAATGAGCTTTTCAGTGAAGAGAAGCCAGGCACATTTTAGCTAGTTTTACTTGTAAGTGGGGTTGGAAACACTTTTCAGGATCAGTACTGGGCTCAAAACATGCAGCCCTGAGGTCTCTCATGATAGCAGGTGGTTAAATAGAAATTCGCTGCTCAGCTGACCCGGCAGGAGCAAACGTATGCTAAAAATGTACTCAGAATGAGCTTTTCAGTGAATAGCAGCCAGGCACATTTTAGCTAGTTTTACTTGTAAGTGGGGTTGGAAATGCTTTTCAGGCTCAGTACTGGGCTCAAAACATGCAGCCCTGAGGTCTCTCATGAAAGCAGGTGGTTAAATAGAAATTCGCTTCTCAGCTGACCCGGTAGGAGCAAACGTATGCCAAAAATGTACACAGAATGAGCTTTTCAGTGAATAGCAGCCAGGCACATTTTAGCTAGTTTTACTTGTAAGTGGGGTTGGAAATGCTTTTCAGGCTCAGTACTGGGCTCAAACCATGCAGCCTGAGGTCTCTCATGATAGCAGGTGGTTAAATAGAAATTTGCTGCTCAGCTGACCCGGCAGGAGCAAACGTATGCTAAAAATGTACTCAGAATGAGCTTTTCAGTGAAGAGAAGCCAGGCACATTTTAGCTAGTTTTACTTGTAAGTGGGGTTGGAAACACTTTTCAGGATCAGTACTGGGCTCAAAACATGCAGCCCTGAGGTCTCTCATGATAGCAGGTGGTTAAATAGAAATTCGCTGCTCAGCTGACCCGGCAGGAGCAAACGTATGCTAAAAATGTACTCAGAATGAGCTTTTCAGTGAAGAGAAGCCAGGCACATTTTAGCTAGTTTTACTTGTAAGTGGGGTTGGAAATGCTTTTCAGGCTCAGTACTGGGCTCAAAACATGCAGCCCTGAGGTCTCTCATGAAAGCAAGTGGTTAAATAAAAATTCGCTGCTCAGCTGACCCGGTAGCAGCAAACGTATGCCAAAAATGTACACAGAATGAGCTTTTTAGTGAATAGCAGCCAGGCACATTTTAGCTAGTTTTACTTGTAAGTGGGGTTGGAAACGCCTTTCAGGATCAGTACTGGGCTCAAAACATGCAGCCCTGAGGTCTCTCATGATAGCAGGTGGTTAAATAGAAGTTCGCTGCTCAGCTGACCCGGCAGGAGCAAACGTATGCTAAAAATGTACTCAGAATGATCTTTTCAGTGAAGAGAAGCCAGGCACATTTTAGCTAGTTTTACTTATAAGTGGGGTTGGAAACGCTTTTCAGGATCAGTACTGGGCTCAAAACATGCAGCCCTGAGGTCTCTCATGATAGCAGGTGGTTAAATAGAAATTCGCTGCTCAGCTGACCCGGCAGGAGCAAACGTATGCTAAAAATTTACTCAGAATGAGCTTTTCAGTGAAGAGAAGCCAGGCACATTTTAGCTAGTTTTACTTGTAAGTGGGGTTGGAAATGCTTTTCAGGCTCAGTACTGGGCTCAAAACATGCAGCCCTGAGGTCTCTCATGAAAGCAGGTGGTTAAATAGAAATTCGCTGCTCAGCTGACCCGGTAGGAGCAAACGTATGCCAAAAATGTACACAGAATGAGCTTTTCAGTGAATAGCAGCCAGGCACATTTTAGCTAGTTTTACTTGTAAGTGGGGTTGGAAATGCTTTTCAGGCTCAGTACTGGGCTCAAAACATGCAGCCTGAGGTCTCTCATGATAGCAGGTGGTTAAATAGAAATTTGCTGCTCAGCTGACCCGGCAGGAGCAAACGTATGCTAAAAATGTACTCAGAATGAGCTTTTCAGTGAAGAGAAGCCAGGCACATTTTAGCTAGTTTTACTTGTAAGTGGGGTTGGAAACACTTTTCAGGATCAGTACTGGGCTCAAAACATGCAGCCCTGAGGTCTCTCATAATAGCAGGTGGTTAAATAGAAATTCGCTGCTCAGCTGACCCGGCAGGAGCAAACGTATGCTAAAAATGTACCAGAATGAGCTTTTCAGTGAAGAGAAGCCAGGCACATTTTAGCTAGTTTTACTTGTAAGTGGGGTTGGAAATGCTTTTCAGGCTCAGTACTGGGCTCAAAACATGCAGCCCTGAGGTCTCTCATGAAAGCAAGTGGTTAAATAAAAATTCGCTGCTCAGCTGACCCGGTAGGAGCAAACGTATGCCAAAAATGTACACAGAATGAGCTTTTTAGTGAATAGCAGCCAGGCACATTTTAGCTAGTTTTACTTGTAAGTGGGGTTGGAAACGCTTTTCAGGATCAGTACTGGGCTCAAAACATGCAGCCCTGAGGTCTCTCATGATAGCAGGTGGTTAAATAGAAGTTCGCTGCTCAGCTGACCCGGCAGGAGCAAACGTATGCTAAAAATGTACTCAGAATGATCTTTTCAGTGAAGAGAAGCCAGGCACATTTTAGCTAGTTTTACTTATAAGTGGGGTTGGAAACGCTTTTCAGGATCAGTACTGGGCTCAAAACATGCAGCCCTGAGGTCTCTCATGATAGCAGGTGGTTAAATAGAAATTCGCTGCTCAGCTGACCCGGCAGGAGCAAACGTATGCTAAAAATTTACTCAGAATGAGCTTTTCAGTGAAGAGAAGCCAGGCAAATTTTAGCCCAGTTTTACTTGTAAGTGGGGTTGGAAATGCTTTTCAGGCTCAGTACTGGGCTCAAAACATGCAGCCCTGAGGTCTCTCATGAAAGCAGGTGGTTAAATAGAAATTCGCTGCTCAGCTGACCCGGTAGGAGCAAACGTATGCCAAAAATGTACACAGAATGAGCTTTTCAGTGAATAGCAGCCAGGCACATTTTAGCTAGTTTTACTTGTAAGTGGGGTTGGAAATGCTTTTCAGGCTCAGTACTGGGCTCAAAACATGCAGCCCTGAGGTCTCTCATGAAAGCAGGTGGTTAAATAGAAATTCGCTTCTCAGCTGACCCGGTAGGAGCAAACGTATGCCAAAAATGTACACAGAATGAGCTTTTCAGTGAATAGCAGCCAGGCACATTTTAGCTAGTTTTACTTGTAAGTGGGGTTGGAAATGCTTTTCAGGCTCAGTACTGGGCTCAAAACATGCAGCCTGAGGTCTCTCATGATAGCAGGTGGTTAAATAGAAATTTGCTGCTCAGCTGACCCGGCAGGAGCAAACGTATGCTAAAAATGTACTCAGAATGAGCTTTTCAGTGAAGAGAAGCCAGGCACATTTTAGCTAGTTTTACTTGTAAGTGGGGTTGGAAACACTTTTCAGGATCAGTACTGGGCTCAAAACATGCAGCCCT
Source organism: Lissotriton vulgaris (assembly GCF_964263255.1). Taxonomy (NCBI): domain Eukaryota; kingdom Metazoa; phylum Chordata; class Amphibia; order Caudata; family Salamandridae; genus Lissotriton; species Lissotriton vulgaris. The sequence continues at coordinate 1,012,111 of NW_028244755.1, read as the reverse complement.
GAGGTCTCTCATGATAGCAGGTGGTTAAATAGAAATTCGCTGCTCAGCTGACCCGGCAGGAGCAAACGTATGCTAAAAATGTACCAGAATGAGCTTTTCAGTGAAGAGAAGCCAGGCACATTTTAGCTAGTTTTACTTGTAAGTGGGGTTGGAAATGCTTTTCAGGCTCAGTACTGGGCTCAAAACATGCAGCCCTGAGGTCTCTCATGAAAGCAAGTGGTTAAATAAAAATTCGCTGCTCAGCTGACCCGGTAGGAGCAAACGTATGCCAAAAATGTACACAGAATGAGCTTTTTAGTGAATAGCAGCCAGGCACATTTTAGCTAGTTTTACTTGTAAGTGGGGTTGGAAACGCTTTTCAGGATCAGTACTGGGCTCAAAACATGCAGCCCTGAGGTCTCTCATGATAGCAGGTGGTTAAATAGAAGTTCGCTGCTCAGCTGACCCGGCAGGAGCAAACGTATGCTAAAAATGTACTCAGAATGATCTTTTCAGTGAAGAGAAGCCAGGCACATTTTAGCTAGTTTTACTTATAAGTGGGGTTGGAAACGCTTTTCAGGATCAGTACTGGGCTCAAAACATGCAGCCCTGAGGTCTCTCATGATAGCAGGTGGTTAAATAGAAATTCGCTGCTCAGCTGACCCGGCAGGAGCAAACGTATGCTAAAAATTTACTCAGAATGAGCTTTTCAGTGAAGAGAAGCCAGGCAAATTTTAGCCCAGTTTTACTTGTAAGTGGGGTTGGAAATGCTTTTCAGGCTCAGTACTGGGCTCAAAACATGCAGCCCTGAGGTCTCTCATGAAAGCAGGTGGTTAAATAGAAATTCGCTGCTCAGCTGACCCGGTAGGAGCAAACGTATGCCAAAAATGTACACAGAATGAGCTTTTCAGTGAATAGCAGCCAGGCACATTTTAGCTAGTTTTACTTGTAAGTGGGGTTGGAAATGCTTTTCAGGCTCAGTACTGGGCTCAAAACATGCAGCCCTGAGGTCTCTCATGAAAGCAGGTGGTTAAATAGAAATTCGCAGCTCAGCTGACCTGGTAGGAGCAAACGTATGCCAAAAATGTACACAGAATGAGCTTTTCAGTGAATAGGAGCCAGGCACATTTTAGCTAGTTTTACTTGTAAGTGGGGTTGGAAACGCTTTTCAGGATCAGTACTGGGCTCAAAACATGCAGCCCTGAGGTCTCTCATGATAGCAGGTGGTTAAATAGAAATTTGCTGCTCAGCTGACCCGGCAGGAGCAAACGTATGCTAAAAATGTTCTCAGAATGAGCTTTTCAGTGAAGAGAAGCCAGGCACATTTTAGCTAGTTTTACTTCTAAGTGCGGTTGGAAACGCTTTTCAGGATCAGTACTGGGCTCAAAACATGCAGCCCTGAGGTCTCTCATGATAGCAGGTGGTTAAATAGAAATTCGCTGCTCAGCTGACCCGGCAGGAGCAAACGTATGCTAAAAATGTACTCAGAATGAGCTTTTCAGTGAAGAGAAGCCAGGCACATTTTAGCTAGTTTTACTTGTAAGTGGGGTTGGAAATGCTTTTCAGGCTCAGTACTGGGCTCAAAACATGCAGCCCTGAGGTCTCTCATGAAAGCAGGTGGTTAAATAGAAATTCGCTGCTCAGCTGACCCGGTAGGAGCAAACGTATGCCAAAAATGTACACAGAATGAGCTTTTCAGTGAATAGCAGCCAGGCACATTTTAGCTAGTTTTACTTGTAAGTGGGGTTGGAAATGCTTTTCAGGCTCAGTACTGGGCTAAAAACATGCAGCCCTGAGGTCTCTCATGTAAGCAGGTGGTTAAATAGAAATTCGCTGCTCAGCTGACCCAGTAGGAGCAAACATATGCCAAAAATGTACACAGAATGAGCTTTTCAGTGAAGAGCAGCCAGGCACATTTTAGCTAGTTTTACTTGTAAGTGGGGTTGGAAACGCTTTTCAGGATCAGTACTGGGCTCAAAACATGCAGCCCTGAGGTCTCTCATGATAGCAGGTGGTTAAATAGAAATTTGCTGCTCAGCTGACCCGGCAGGAGCAAACGTATGCTAAAAATGTTCTCAGAATGAGCTTTTCAGTGAAGAGAAGCCAGGCACATTTTAGCTAGTTTTACTTGTAAGTGGGGTTGGAAATGCTTTTCAGGCTCAGTCCTGGGCTCAAAACATGCAGCCCTGAGGTCTCTCATATAAGCAGGTGGTTAAATAGAAATTCGCTGCTCAGCTGACCCGGTAGGAGCAAACGTATGCCAAAAATGTACACAGAATGAGCTTTTCAGTGAAGAGCAGCCAGGCACATTTTAGCTAGTTTTACTTGTAAGTGGGGTTGGAACGCTTTTCAGGATCAGTACTGGGCTCAAAACATGCAGCCCTGAGGTCTCTCATGATAGCAGGTGGTTAAATAGAAATTCGCTGCTCAGCTGACCCGGCAGGAGCAAACGTATGCTAAAAATGTACTCAGAATGAGCTTTTCAGTGAATAGCAGCCACCCACATTTTAGCTAGTTTTACTTGTAAGTGGGGTTGGAAACGCTTTTCAGGCTCAGTACTGGGCTCAAAACATGCAGCCCTGAGGTCTCTCATGATAGCAGGTGGTTAAATAGAAATTCGCTGCTCAGCTGACCCGCCAGGAGCAAACGAATGCTAAAAATGTACTCAGAATGAGCTTTTCAGTGAAGAGAAGCCAGGCACATTTTAGCTAGTTTTACTTGTAAGTGGGGTTGGAAACGCTTTTCAGGATCAGTACTGGGCTCAAAACATGCAGCCCTGAGGTCTCTCATGATAGCAGGTGGTTAAATAGAAATTCGCTGCTCAGCTGACCCGGCAGGAGCAAACGTATGCTAAAAATGTACTCAGAATGAGCTTTTCAGTGAAGAGAAGCCAGGCACATTTTAGCTAGTTTTACTTGTAAGTGGGGTTGGAAATGCTTTTCAGGCTCAGTACTGGGCTCAAAACATGCAGCCCTGAGGTCTCTCATGAAAGCAGGTGGTTAAATAGAAATTCGCTGCTCAGCTGACCCGGTAGGAGCAAACGTATGCCAAAAATGTACACAGAATGAGCTTTTCAGTGAATAGCAGCCAGGCACATTTTAGCTAGTTTTACTTGTAAGTGGGGTTGGAAATGCTTTTCAGGCTCAGTACTGGGCTCAAAACATGCAGCCCTGAGGTCTCTCATGAAAGCAGGTGGTTAAATAGAAATTCGCAGCTCAGCTGACCTGGTAGGAGCAAACGTATGCCAAAAATGTACACAGAATGAGCTTTTCAGTGAATAGCAGCCAGGCACATTTTAGCTAGTTTTACTTGTAAGTGGGGTTGGAAATGCTTTTCAGGCTCAGTACTGGGCTCAAAACATGCAGCCCTGAGGTCTCTCATGAAAGCAGGTGGTTAAATAGAAATTCGCTTCTCAGCTGACCCGGTAGGAGCAAACGTATGCCAAAAATGTACACAGAATGAGCTTTTCAGTGAATAGCAGCCAGGCACATTTTAGCTAGTTTTACTTGTAAGTGGGGTTGGAAATGCTTTTCAGGCTCAGTACTGGGCTCAAAACATGCAGCCTGAGGTCTCTCATGATAGCAGGTGGTTAAATAGAAATTTGCTGCTCAGCTGACCCGGCAGGAGCAAACGTATGCTAAAAATGTACTCAGAATGAGCTTTTCAGTGAAGAGAAGCCAGGCACATTTTAGCTAGTTTTACTTGTAAGTGGGGTTGGAAACACTTTTCAGGATCAGTACTGGGCTCAAAACATGCAGCCCTGAGGTCTCTCATGATAGCAGGTGGTTAAATAGAAATTCGCTGCTCAGCTGACCCGGCAGGAGCAAACGTATGCTAAAAATGTACTCAGAATGAGCTTTTCAGTGAAGAGAAGCCAGGCACATTTTAGCTAGTTTTACTTGTAAGTGGGGTTGGAAATGCTTTTCAGGCTCAGTACTGGGCTCAAAACATGCAGCCCTGAGGTCTCTCATGAAAGCAAGTGGTTAAATAAAAATTCGCTGCTCAGCTGACCCGGTAGGAGCAAACGTATGCCAAAAATGTACACAGAATGAGCTTTTTAGTGAATAGCAGCCAGGCACATTTTAGCTAGTTTTACTTGTAAGTGGGGTTGGAAACGCCTTTCAGGATCAGTACTGGGCTCAAAACATGCAGCCCTGAGGTCTCTCATGATAGCAGGTGGTTAAATAGAAGTTCGCTGCTCAGCTGACCCGGCAGGAGCAAACGTATGCTAAAAATGTACTCAGAATGATCTTTTCAGTGAAGAGAAGCCAGGCACATTTTAGCTAGTTTTACTTATAAGTGGGGTTGGAAACGCTTTTCAGGATCAGTACTGGGCTCAAAACATGCAGCCCTGAGGTCTCTCATGATAGCAGGTGGTTAAATAGAAATTCGCTGCTCAGCGGACCCGGCAGGAGCAAACGTATGCTAAAAATTTACTCAGAATGAGCTTTTCAGTGAAGAGAAGCCAGGCACATTTTAGCCCAGTTTTACTTGTAAGTGGGGTTGGAAATGCTTTTCAAGCTCAGTACTGGGCTCAAAACATGCAGCCCTGAGGTCTCTCATGAAAGCAGGTGGTTAAATAGAAATTCGCTTCTCAGCTGACCCGGTAGGAGCAAACGTATGCCAAAAATGTACACAGAATGAGCTTTTCAGTGAATAGCAGCCAGGCACATTTTAGCTAGTTTTACTTGTAAGTGGGGTTGGAAATGCTTTTCAGGCTCAGTACTGGGCTCAAAACATGCAGCCTGAGGTCTCTCATGATAGCAGGTGGTTAAATAGAAATTTGCTGCTCAGCTGACCCGGCAGGAGCAAACGTATGCTAAAAATGTACTCAGAATGAGCTTTTCAGTGAAGAGAAGCCAGGCACATTTTAGCTAGTTTTACTTGTAAGTGGGGTTGGAAACACTTTTCAGGATCAGTACTGGGCTCAAAACATGCAGCCCTGAGGTCTCTCATGATAGCAGGTGGTTAAATAGAAATTTGCTGCTCAGCTGACCCGGCAGGAGCAAACGTATGCTAAAAATGTACTCAGAATGAGCTTTTCAGTGAAGAGAAGCCAGGCACATTTTAGCTAGTTTTACTTGTAAGTGGGGTTGGAAACGCTTTTCAGGATCAGTACTGGGCTCAAAACATGCAGCCCTGAGGTCTCTCATGATAGCAGGTGGTTAAATAGAAATTCGCTGCTCAGTTGACCCTGCAGGAGCAAACGTATGCTAAAAATGTACTCAGAATGAGCTTTTCAGTGAAGAGAAGCCAGGCACATTTTAGCCCAGTTTTACTTGTAAGTGGGGTTGGAAATGCTTTTCAGGCTCAGTACTGGGCTAAAAACATGCAGCCCTGAGGTCTCTCATGTAAGCAGGTGGTTAAATAGAAATTTGCTGCTCAGCTGACCAGGTAGGAGCAAACATATGCCAAAAATGTACACAGAATGAGCTTTTCAGTGAAGAGCAGCCAGGCACATTTTAGCTAGTTTTACTTGTAAGTGGGGTTGGAAACGCTTTTCAGGATCAGTACTGGGCTCAAAACATGCAGCCCTGAGGTCTCTCATGATAGCAGGTGGTTAAATAGAAATTTGCTGCTCAGCTGACCCGGCAGGAACAAACGTATGCTAAAAATGTTCTCAGAATGAGCTTTTCAGTGAAGAGAAGCCAGGCACATTTTATCTAGTTTTACTTGTAAGTGGGGTGGGAAATGCTTTTCAGGCTCAGTCCTGGGCTCAAAACATGCAGCCCTGAGGTCTCTCATATAAGCAGGTGGTTAAATAGAAATTCGCTGCTCAGCTGACCCGGTAGGAGCAAACGTATGCCCAAAATGTACACAGAATGAGCTTTTCAGTGAAGAGCAGCCAGGCACATTTTAGCTAGTTTTACTTGTAAGTGGGGTTGGAACGCTTTTCAGGATCAGTACTGGGCTCAAAACATGCAGCCCTGAGGTCTCTCATGATAGCAGGTGGTTAAATAGAAATTCGCTGCTCAGCTGACCCGGCAGGAGCAAACGTATGCTAAAAATGTACTCAGAATGAGCTTTTCAGTGAATAGCAGCCACGCACATTTTAGCTAGTTTTACTTGTAAGTGGGGTTGGAAACGCTTTTCAGGCTCAGTACTGGGCTCAAAACATGCAGCCCTGAGGTCTCTCATGATAGCAGGTGGTTAAATAGAAATTCGCTGCTCAGCTGACCCGGCAGGAGCAAACGAATGCTAAAAATGTACTCAGAATGAGCTTTTCAGTGAAGAGAAGCCAGGCACATTTTAGCTAGTTTTACTTGTAAGTGGGGTTGGAAACGCTTTTCAGGATCAGTACTGGGCTCAAAACATGCAGCCCTGAGGTCTCTCATGATAGCAGGTGGTTAAATAGAAATTCGCTGGTCAGCTGACCCGGCAGGAGCAAACGTATGCTAAAAATGTACTCAGAATGAGCTTTTCAGTGAAGAGAAGCCAGGCACATTTTAGCTAGTTTTACTTGTAAGTGGGGTTGGAAATGCTTTTCAGGCTCAGTACTGGGCTCAAAACATGCAGCCCTGAGGTCTCTCATGAAAGCAGGTGGTTAAATAGAAATTCGCTGCTCAGCTGACCCGGTAGGAGCAAACGTATGCCAAAAATGTACACAGAATGAGCTTTTCAGTGAATAGCAGCCAGGCACATTTTAGCTAGTTTTACTTGTAAGTGGGGTTGGAAATGCTTTTCAGGCTCAGTACTGGGCTCAAAACATGCAGCCCTGAGGTCTCTCATGAAAGCAGGTGGTTAAATAGAAATTCGCAGCTCAGCTGACCTGGTAGGAGCAAACGTATGCCAAAAATGTACACAGAATGAGCTTTTCAGTGAATAGCAGCCAGGCACATTTTAGCTAGTTTTACTTGTAAGTGGGGTTGGAAATGCTTTTCAGGCTCAGTACTGGGCTCAAAACATGCAGCCCTGAGGTCTCTCATGAAAGCAGGTGGTTAAATAGAAATTCGCTTCTCAGCTGACCCGGTAGGAGCAAACGTATGCCAAAAATGTACACAGAATGAGCTTTTCAGTGAATAGCAGCCAGGCACATTTTAGCTAGTTTTACTTGTAAGTGGGGTTGGAAATGCTTTTCAGGCTCAGTACTGGGCTCAAACCATGCAGCCTGAGGTCTCTCATGATAGCAGGTGGTTAAATAGAAATTTGCTGCTCAGCTGACCCGGCAGGAGCAAACGTATGCTAAAAATGTACTCAGAATGAGCTTTTCAGTGAAGAGAAGCCAGGCACATTTTAGCTAGTTTTACTTGTAAGTGGGGTTGGAAACACTTTTCAGGATCAGTACTGGGCTCAAAACATGCAGCCCTGAGGTCTCTCATGATAGCAGGTGGTTAAATAGAAATTCGCTGCTCAGCTGACCCGGCAGGAGCAAACGTATGCTAAAAATGTACTCAGAATGAGCTTTTCAGTGAATAGCAGCCAGGCACATTTTAGCTAGTTTTACTTGTAAGTGGGGTTGGAAATGCTTTTCAGGCTCAGTACTGGGCTCAAAACATGCAGCCCTGAGGTCTCTCATGAAAGCAGGTGGTTAAATAGAAATTCGCTTCTCAGCTGACCCGGTAGGAGCAAACGTATGCCAAAAATGTACACAGAATGAGCTTTTCAGTGAATAGCAGCCAGGCACATTTTAGCTAGTTTTACTTGTAAGTGGGGTTGGAAATGCTTTTCAGGCTCAGTACTGGGCTCAAACCATGCAGCCTGAGGTCTCTCATGATAGCAGGTGGTTAAATAGAAATTTGCTGCTCAGCTGACCCGGCAGGAGCAAACGTATGCTAAAAATGTACTCAGAATGAGCTTTTCAGTGAAGAGAAGCCAGGCACATTTTAGCTAGTTTTACTTGTAAGTGGGGTTGGAAACACTTTTCAGGATCAGTACTGGGCTCAAAACATGCAGCCCTGAGGTCTCTCATGATAGCAGGTGGTTAAATAGAAATTCGCTGCTCAGCTGACCCGGCAGGAGGAAACGTATGCTAAAAATGTACTCAGAATGAGCTTTTCAGTGAAGAGAAGCCAGGCACATTTTAGCTAGTTTTACTTGTAAGTGGGGTTGGAAATGCTTTTCAGGCTCAGTACTGGGCTCAAAACATGCAGCCCTGAGGTCTCTCATGAAAGCAAGTGGTTAAATAAAAATTCGCTGCTCAGCTGACCCGGTAGCAGCAAACGTATGCCAAAAATGTACACAGAATGAGCTTTTTAGTGAATAGCAGCCAGGCACATTTTAGCTAGTTTTACTTGTAAGTGGGGTTGGAAACGCCTTTCAGGATCAGTACTGGGCTCAAAACATGCAGCCCTGAGGTCTCTCATGATAGCAGGTGGTTAAATAGAAGTTCGCTGCTCAGCTGACCCGGCAGGAGCAAACGTATGCTAAAAATGTACTCAGAATGATCTTTTCAGTGAAGAGAAGCCAGGCACATTTTAGCTAGTTTTACTTATAAGTGGGGTTGGAAACGCTTTTCAGGATCAGTACTGGGCTCAAAACATGCAGCCCTGAGGTCTCTCATGATAGCAGGTGGTTAAATAGAAATTCGCTGCTCAGCTGACCCGGCAGGAGCAAACGTATGCTAAAAATTTACTCAGAATGAGCTTTTCAGTGAAGAGAAGCCAGGCACATTTTAGCTAGTTTTACTTGTAAGTGGGGTTGGAAATGCTTTTCAGGCTCAGTACTGGGCTCAAAACATGCAGCCCTGAGGTCTCTCATGAAAGCAGGTGGTTAAATAGAAATTCGCTGCTCAGCTGACCCGGTAGGAGCAAACGTATGCCAAAAATGTACACAGAATGAGCTTTTCAGTGAATAGCAGCCAGGCACATTTTAGCTAGTTTTACTTGTAAGTGGGGTTGGAAATGCTTTTCAGGCTCAGTACTGGGCTCAAAACATGCAGCCCTGAGGTCTCTCATGAAAGCAGGTGGTTAAATAGAAATTCGCTTCTCAGCTGACCCGGTAGGAGCAAACGTATGCCAAAAATGTACACAGAATGAGCTTTTCAGTGAATAGCAGCCAGGCACATTTTAGCTAGTTTTACTTGTAAGTGGGGTTGGAAATGCTTTTCAGGCTCAGTACTGGGCTCAAAACATGCAGCCTGAGGTCTCTCATGATAGCAGGTGGTTAAATAGAAATTTGCTGCTCAGCTGACCCGGCAGGAGCAAACGTATGCTAAAAATGTACTCAGAATGAGCTTTTCAGTGAAGAGAAGCCAGGCACATTTTAGCTAGTTTTACTTGTAAGTGGGGTTGGAAACACTTTTCAGGATCAGTACTGGGCTCAAAACATGCAGCCCTGAGGTCTCTCATGATAGCAGGTGGTTAAATAGAAATTCGCTGCTCAGCTGACCCGGCAGGAGCAAACGTATGCTAAAAATGTACCAGAATGAGCTTTTCAGTGAAGAGAAGCCAGGCACATTTTAGCTAGTTTTACTTGTAAGTGGGGTTGGAAATGCTTTTCAGGCTCAGTACTGGGCTCAAAACATGCAGCCCTGAGGTCTCTCATAAAAGCAAGTGGTTAAATAAAAATTTGCTGCTCAGCTGACCCGGTAAGAGCAAACGTATGCCAAAAATGTACACAGAATGAGCTTTTTAGTGAATAGCAGCCAGGCACATTTTAGCTAGTTTTACTTGTAAGTGGGGTTGGAAACGCTTTTCAGGATCAGTACTGGGCTCAAAACATGCAGCCCTGAGGTCTCTCATGATAGCAGGTGGTTAAATAGAAGTTCGCTGCTCAGCTGACCCGGCAGGAGCAAACGTATGCTAAAAATGTACTCAGAATGATCTTTTCAGTGAAGAGAAGCCAGGCACATTTTAGCTAGTTTTACTTATAAGTGGGGTTGGAAACGCTTTTCAGGATCAGTACTGGGCTCAAAACATGCAGCCCTGAGGTCTCTCATGATAGCAGGTGGTTAAATAGAAATTCGCTGCTCAGCTGACCCGGCAGGAGCAAACGTATGCTAAAAATTTACTCAGAATGAGCTTTTCAGTGAAGAGAAGCCAGGCAAATTTTAGCCCAGTTTTACTTGTAAGTGGGGTTGGAAATGCTTTTCAGGCTCAGTACTGGGCTCAAAACATGCAGCCCTGAGGTCTCTCATGAAAGCAGGTGGTTAAATAGAAATTCGCTGCTCAGCTGACCCGGTAGGAGCAAACGTATGCCAAAAATGTACACAGAATGAGCTTTTCAGTGAATAGCAGCCAGGCACATTTTAGCTAGTTTTACTTGTAAGTGGGGTTGGAAATGCTTTTCAGGCTCAGTACTGGGCTCAAAACATGCAGCCCTGAGGTCTCTCATGAAAGCAGGTGGTTAAATAGAAATTCGCTTCTCAGCTGACCCGGTAGGAGCAAACGTATGCCAAAAATGTACACAGAATGAGCTTTTCAGTGAATAGCAGCCAGGCACATTTTAGCTAGTTTTACTTGTAAGTGGGGTTGGAAATGCTTTTCAGGCTCAGTACTGGGCTCAAAACATGCAGCCTGAGGTCTCTCATGATAGCAGGTGGTTAAATAGAAATTTGCTGCTCAGCTGACCCGGCAGGAGCAAACGTATGCTAAAAATGTACTCAGAATGAGCTTTTCAGTGAAGAGAAGCCAGGCACATTTTAGCTAGTTTTACTTGTAAGTGGGGTTGGAAACACTTTTCAGGATCAGTACTGGGCTCAAAACATGCAGCCCTGAGGTCTCTCATGATAGCAGGTGGTTAAATAGAAATTCGCTGCTCAGCTGACCCGGCAGGAGCAAACGTATGCTAAAAATGTACCAGAATGAGCTTTTCAGTGAAGAGAAGCCAGCACATTTTAGCTAGTTTTACTTGTAAGTGGGGTTGGAAATGCTTTTCAGGCTCAGTACTGGGCTCAAAACATGCAGCCCTGAGGTCTCTCATGAAAACAAGTGGTTAAATAAAAATTCGCTGCTCAGCTGACCCGGTAGGAGCAAACGTATGCCAAAAATGTACACAGAATGAGCTTTTTAGTGAATAGCAGCCAGGCACATTTTAGCTAGTTTTACTTGTAAGTGGGGTTGGAAACGCTTTTCAGGATCAGTACTGGGCTCAAAACATGCAGCCCTGAGGTCTCTCATGATAGCAGGTGGTTAAATAGAAGTTCGCTGCTCAGCTGACCCGGCAGGAGCAAACGTATGCTAAAAATGTACTCAGAATGATCTTTTCAGTGAAGAGAAGCCAGGCACATTTTAGCTAGTTTTACTTATAAGTGGGGTTGGAAACGCTTTTCAGGATCAGTACTGGGCTCAAAACATGCAGCCCTGAAGTCTCTCATGATAGCAGGTGGTTAAATAGAAATTCGCTGCTCAGCTGACCCGGCAGGAGCAAACGTATGCTAAAAATTTACTCAGAATGAGCTTTTCAGTGAAGAGAAGCCAGGCAAATTTTAGCCCAGTTTTACTTGTAAGTGGGGTTGGAAATGCTTTTCAGGCTCAGTACTGGGCTCAAAACATGCAGCCCTGAGGTCTCTCATGAAAGCAGGTGGTTAAATAGAAATTCGCTGCTCAGCTGACCCGGTAGGAGCAAACGTATGCCAAAAATGTACACAGAATGAGCTTTTCAGTGAATAGCAGCCAGGCACATTTTAGCTAGTTTTACTTGTAAGTGGGGTTGGAAATGCTTTTCAGGCTCAGTACTGGGCTCAAAACATGCAGCCCTGAGGTCTCTCATGAAAGCAGGTGGTTAAATAGAAATTCGCAGCTCAGCTGACCTGGTAGGAGCAAACGTATGCCAAAAATGTACACAGAATGAGCTTTTCAGTGAATAGGAGCCAGGCACATTTTAGCTAGTTTTACTTGTAAGTGGGGTTGGAAACGCTTTTCAGGATCAGTACTGGGCTCAAAACATGCAGCCCTGAGGTCTCTCATGATAGCAGGTGGTTAAATAGAAATTTGCTGCTCAGCTGACCCGGCAGGAGCAAACGTATGCTAAAAATGTTCTCAGAATGAGCTTTTCAGTGAAGAGAAGCCAGGCACATTTTAGCTAGTTTTACTTCTAAGTGCGGTTGGAAACGCTTTTCAGGATCAGTACTGGGCTCAAAACATGCAGCCCTGAGGTCTCTCATGATAGCAGGTGGTTAAATAGAAATTCGCTGCTCAGCTGACCCGGCAGGAGCAAACGTATGCTAAAAATGTACTCAGAATGAGCTTTTCAGTGAAGAGAAGCCAGGCACATTTTAGCTAGTTTTACTTGTAAGTGGGGTTGGAAATGCTTTTCAGGCTCAGTACTGGGCTCAAAACATGCAGCCCTGAGGTCTCTCATGAAAGCAGGTGGTTAAATAGAAATTCGCTGCTCAGCTGACCCGGTAGGAGCAAACGTATGCCAAAAATGTACACAGAATGAGCTTTTCAGTGAATAGCAGCCAGGCACATTTTAGCTAGTTTTACTTGTAAGTGGGGTTGGAAATGCTTTTCAGGCTCAGTACTGGGCTAAAAACATGCAGCCCTGAGGTCTCTCATGTAAGCAGGTGGTTAAATAGAAATTCGCTGCTCAGCTGACCCAGTAGGAGCAAACATATGCCAAAAATGTACACAGAATGAGCTTTTCAGTGAAGAGCAGCCAGGCACATTTTAGCTAGTTTTACTTGTAAGTGGGGTTGGAAACGCTTTTCAGGATCAGTACTGGGCTCAAAACATGCAGCCCTGAGGTCTCTCATGATAGCAGGTGGTTAAATAGAAATTTGCTGCTCAGCTGACCCGGCAGGAGCAAACGTATGCTAAAAATGTTCTCAGAATGAGCTTTTCAGTGAAGAGAAGCCAGGCACATTTTAGCTAGTTTTACTTGTAAGTGGGGTTGGAAATGCTTTTCAGGCTCAGTCCTGGGCTCAAAACATGCAGCCCTGAGGTCTCTCATATAAGCAGGTGGTTAAATAGAAATTCGCTGCTCAGCTGACCCGGTAGGAGCAAACGTATGCCAAAAATGTACACAGAATGAGCTTTTCAGTGAAGAGCAGCCAGGCACATTTTAGCTAGTTTTACTTGTAAGTGGGGTTGGAACGCTTTTCAGGATCAGTACTGGGCTCAAAACATGCAGCCCTGAGGTCTCTCATGATAGCAGGTGGTTAAATAGAAATTCGCTGCTCAGCTGACCCGGCAGGAGCAAACGTATGCTAAAAATGTACTCAGAATGAGCTTTTCAGTGAATAGCAGCCACCCACATTTTAGCTAGTTTTACTTGTAAGTGGGGTTGGAAACGCTTTTCAGGCTCAGTACTGGGCTCAAAACATGCAGCCCTGAGGTCTCTCATGATAGCAGGTGGTTAAATAGAAATTCGCTGCTCAGCTGACCCGCCAGGAGCAAACGAATGCTAAAAATGTACTCAGAATGAGCTTTTCAGTGAAGAGAAGCCAGGCACATTTTAGCTAGTTTTACTTGTAAGTGGGGTTGGAAACGCTTTTCAGGATCAGTACTGGGCTCAAAACATGCAGCCCTGAGGGCTCTCATGATAGCAGGTGGTTAAATAGAAATTCGCTGCTCAGCTGACCCGGCAGGAGCAAACGTATGCTAAAAATGTACTCAGAATGAGCTTTTCAGTGAAGAGAAGCCAGGCACATTTTAGCTAGTTTTACTTGTAAGTGGGGTTGGAAATGCTTTTCAGGCTCAGTACTGGGCTCAAAACATGCAGCCCTGAGGTCTCTCATGAAAGCAGGTGGTTAAATAGAAATTCGCTGCTCAGCTGACCCGGTAGGAGCAAACGTATGCCAAAAATGTACACAGAATGAGCTTTTCAGTGAATAGCAGCCAGGCACATTTTAGCTAGTTTTACTTGTAAGTGGGGTTGGAAATGCTTTTCAGGCTCAGTACTGGGCTCAAAACATGCAGCCCTGAGGTCTCTCATGAAAGCAGGTGGTTAAATAGAAATTCGCAGCTCAGCTGACCTGGTAGGAGCAAACGTATGCCAAAAATGTACACAGAATGAGCTTTTCAGTGAATAGCAGCCAGGCACATTTTAGCTAGTTTTACTTGTAAGTGGGGTTGGAAATGCTTTTCAGGCTCAGTACTGGGCTCAAAACATGCAGCCCTGAGGTCTCTCATGAAAGCAGGTGGTTAAATAGAAATTCGCTTCTCAGCTGACCCGGTAGGAGCAAACGTATGCCAAAAATGTACACAGAATGAGCTTTTCAGTGAATAGCAGCCAGGCACATTTTAGCTAGTTTTACTTGTAAGTGGGGTTGGAAATGCTTTTCAGGCTCAGTACTGGGCTCAAAACATGCAGCCTGAGGTCTCTCATGATAGCAGGTGGTTAAATAGAAATTTGCTGCTCAGCTGACCCGGCAGGAGCAAACGTATGCTAAAAATGTACTCAGAATGAGCTTTTCAGTGAAGAGAAGCCAGGCACATTTTAGCTAGTTTTACTTGTAAGTGGGGTTGGAAACACTTTTCAGGATCAGTACTGGGCTCAAAACATGCAGCCCTGAGGTCTCTCATGATAGCAGGTGGTTAAATAGAAATTCGCTGCTCAGCTGACCCGGCAGGAGCAAACGTATGCTAAAAATGTACTCAGAATGAGCTTTTCAGTGAAGAGAAGCCAGGCACATTTTAGCTAGTTTTACTTGTAAGTGGGGTTGGAAATGCTTTTCAGGCTCAGTACTGGGCTCAAAACATGCAGCCCTGAGGTCTCTCATGAAAGCAAGTGGTTAAATAAAAATTCGCTGCTCAGCTGACCCGGTAGGAGCAAACGTATGCCAAAAATGTACACAGAATGAGCTTTTTAGTGAATAGCAGCCAGGCACATTTTAGCTAGTTTTACTTGTAAGTGGGGTTGGAAACGCCTTTCAGGATCAGTACTGGGCTCAAAACATGCAGCCCTGAGGTCTCTCATGATAGCAGGTGGTTAAATAGAAGTTCGCTGCTCAGCTGACCCGGCAGGAGCAAACGTATGCTAAAAATGTACTCAGAATGATCTTTTCAGTGAAGAGAAGCCAGGCACATTTTAGCTAGTTTTACTTATAAGTGGGGTTGGAAACGCTTTTCAGGATCAGTACTGGGCTCAAAACATGCAGCCCTGAGGTCTCTCATGATAGCAGGTGGTTAAATAGAAATTCGCTGCTCAGCGGACCCGGCAGGAGCAAACGTATGCTAAAAATTTACTCAGAATGAGCTTTTCAGTGAAGAGAAGCCAGGCACATTTTAGCCCAGTTTTACTTGTAAGTGGGGTTGGAAATGCTTTTCAGGCTCAGTACTGGGCTCAAAACATGCAGCCCTGAGGTCTCTCATGAAAGCAGGTGGTTAAATAGAAATTCGCTGCTCAGCTGACCCGGTAGGAGCAAACGTATGCCAAAAATGTACACAGAATGAGCTTTTCAGTGAATAGCAGCCAGGCACATTTTAGCTAGTTTTACTTGTAAGTGGGGTTGGAAATGCTTTTCAGGCTCAGTACTGGGCTCAAAACATGCAGCCCTGAGGTCTCTCATGAAAGCAGGTGGTTAAATAGAAATTCGCAGCTCAGCTGACCTGGTAGGAGCAAACGTATGCCAAAAATGTACACAGAATGAGCTTTTCAGTGAATAGGAGCCAGGCACATTTTAGCTAGTTTTACTTGTAAGTGGGGTTGGAAACGCTTTTCAGGATCAGTACTGGGCTCAAAACATGCAGCCCTGAGGTCTCTCATGATAGCAGGTGGTTAAATAGAAATTTGCTGCTCAGCTGACCCGGCAGGAGCAAAAGTATGCTAAAAATGTTCTCAGAATGAGCTTTTCAGTGAAGAGAAGCCAGGCACATTTTAGCTAGTTTTACTTGTAAGTGGGGTTGGAAACGCTTTTCAGGATCAGTACTGGGCTCAAAACATGCAGCCCTGAGGTCTCTCATGATAGCAGGTGGTTACATAGAAATTCGCTGCTCAGCTGACCCGGCAGGAGCAAACGTATGCTAACAATGTACTCAGAATGAGCTTTTCAGTGAAGAGAAGCCAGGCACATTTTAGCTAGTTTTACTTGTAAGTGGGTTTGGAAATGCTTTTCAGGCTCAGTACTGGGCTCAAAACATGCAGCCCTGAGGTCTCTCATGAAAGCAAGTGGTTAAATAAAAATTCGCTGCTCAGCTGACCCGGTAGGAGCAAACGTATGCCAAAAATGTACACAGAATGAGCTTTTTAGTGAATAGCAGCCAGGCACATTTTAGCTAGTTTTACTTGTAAGTGGGGTTGGAAACGCCTTTCAGGATCAGTACTGGGCTCAAAACATGCAGCCCTGAGGTCTCTCATGATAGCAGGTGGTTAAATAGAAGTTCGCTGCTCAGCTGACCCGGCAGGAGCAAACGTATGCTAAAAATGTACTCAGAATGATCTTTTCAGTGAAGAGAAGCCAGGCACATTTTAGCTAGTTTTACTTATAAGTGGGGTTGGAAACGCTTTTCAGGATCAGTACTGGGCTCAAAACATGCAGCCCTGAGGTCTCTCATGATAGCAGGTGGTTAAATAGAAATTCGCTGCTCAGCTGACCCGGCAGGAGCAAACGTATGCTAAAAATTTACTCAGAATGAGCTTTTCAGTGAAGAGAAGCCAGGCACATTTTAGCCCAGTTTTACTTGTAAGTGGGGTTGGAAATGCTTTTCAGGCTCAGTACTGGGCTCAAAACATGCAGCCCTGAGGTCTCTCATGAAAGCAGGTGGTTAAATAGAAATTTGCTGCTCAGCTGACCCGGTAGGAGCAAACGTATGCCAAAAATGTACACAGAATGAGCTTTTCAGTGAAGAGCAGCCAGGCACATTTTAGCTAGTTTTACTTGTAAGTGGGGTTGGAAACTCTTTTCAGGATCAGTACTGGGCTCAAAACATGCAGCCCTGAGGTCTCTCATGATAGCAGGTGGTTAAATAGAAATTCGCTGCTCAGCTGACCCGGCAGGAGCAAACGTATGCTAAAAATGTACTCAGAATGAGCTTTTCAGTGAAGAGAAGCCAGGCACATTTTAGCTAGTTTTACTTGTAAGTGGGGTTGGAAACGCTTTTCAGGCTCAGTACTGGGCTCAAAACATGCAGCCCTGAGGTCTCTCATGATAGCAGGTGGTTAAATAGAAATTTGCTGCTCAGCTGACCCGGCAGGAGCAAACGTATGCTAAAAATGTACTCAGAATGAGATTTTCAGTGAAGAGAAGCCAGGCACATTTTAGCTAGTTTTACTTGTAAGTGGGGTTGGAAACGCTTTTCAGGATCAGTACTGGGCTCAAAACATGCAGCCCTGAGTTCTCTCATGATAGCAGGTGGTTAAATAGAAATTCGCTGCTCAGTTGACCCTGCAGGAGCAAACGTATGCTAAAAATGTTCTCAGAATGAGCTTTTCAGTGAAGAGAAGCCAGGCACATTTTAGTTAGTTTTACTTGTAAGTGGGGTTGGAAATGCTTTTCAGGCTCAGTACTGGGCTCAAAACATGCAGCCCTGAGGTCTCTCATGAAAGCAGGTGGTTAAATAGAAATTCGCTGCTCAGCTGACCCGGTAGGAGCAAACGTATGCCAAAAATGTACACAGAATGAGCTTTTCAGTGAAGAGAAGCCAGGCACATTTTTGCTAGTTTTACTTGTAAGTGGGGTGGAAATGCTTTTCAGGCTCAGTACTGGGCTCAAAACATGCAGCCCTGAGGTCTCTCATGAAAGCAGGTGGTTAAATAGAAATTCGCTGCTCAGCTGACCCTGCAGGAGCAAACGTATGCTAAAAATGTACTCAGAATGAGCTTTTCAGTGAAGAGAAGCCAGGCACATTTTAGCCCAGTTTTACTTGTAAGTGGGGTTGGAAATGCTTTTCAGGCTCAGTACTGGGCTAAAACATGCAGCCCTGAGGTCTCTCATGTAAGCAGGTGGTTAAATAGAAATTCGCTGCTCAGCTGACCAGGTAGGAGCAAACGTATGCCAAAAATGTACACAGAATGAGCTTTTCTGTGAAGAGCAGCCAGGCACATTTTAGCTAGTTTTACTTGTAAGTGGGGTTGGAAACGCTTTTCAGGATCAGTACTGGGCTCAAAACTTGCAGCCCTGAGGTCTCTCATGATAGCAGGTGGTTAAATAGAAATTCGCTGCTCAGCTGACCCGGCAGGAGCAAACGTATGCTAAAAATGTACTCAGAATGAGCTTTTCAGTGAAGAGAAGCCAGGCACATTTTAGCTAGTTTTACTTGTAAGTGGGGTTGGAAATGCTTTTCAGGCTCAGTACTGGGCTCAAAACATGCAGCCCTGAGGTCTCTCATGAAAGCAAGTGGTTAAATGAAAATTCGCTGCTCAGCTGACCCGGTAGGAGCAAACGTATGCCAAAAATGTACACAGAATGAGCTTTTTAGTGAATAGCAGCCAGGCACATTTTAGCTAGTTTTACTTGTAAGTGGGGTTGGAAACGCTTTTCAGGCTCAGTACTGGGCTCAAAACATGCAGCCCTGAGGTCTCTCATGAAAGCAGGTGGTTAAATAGAAATTCGCTGCTCAGCTGACCCAGTAGGAGCAAACGTATGCCAAAAATGTACACAGACTGAGCTTTTCAGTGAATAGCAGCCAGGCACAGTTTAGCTAGTTTTACTTGTAAGTGGGGTTGGAAACGCTTTTCAGGCTCAGTACGGGCTCAAAACATGCAGCCCTGAGGTCTCTCATGAAAGCAGGTGGTTAAATAGAAATTCGCAGCTCAGCTGACCCGGTAGGAGCAAACGTATGCCAAAAATGTACACAGAATGAGCTTTTCAGTGAAGAGAAGCCAGGCACATTTTAGCTAGTTTTACTTGTAAGGGGGTTGAAAATGATTTTCAGGCTCAGTACTGGGCTCAAAACATGCAGCCCTGAGGTCTCTCATGAAAGCAGGTGGTTAAATAGAAATTCGCTGCTCAGCTGACCCGGTAGGAGCAAACGTATGCCAAAAATGTACACAGAATGAGCTTTTCAGTGAATAGCATCCAGGCACATTTTAGCTAGTTTTACCTGTAAGTGGGGTTGGAAATGCTTTTCAGGCTCAGTACTGGGCTCAAAACATGCAGCCTGAGGTCTCTCATGATAGCAGGTGGTTAAATAGAAATTCGCTGCTCAGCTGACCCGGCAGGAGCAAACGTATGCTAAAAATGTACTCAGAATGAGCTTTTCAGTGAAGAGAAGCCAGGCACATTTTAGCTAGTTTTACTTGTAAGTGGGGTTGGAAATGCTTTTCAGGCTCAGTACTGGGCTCAAAACATGCAGCCCTGAGGTCTCTCATGAAAGCAAGTGGTTAAATAAAAATTCGCTGCTCAGCTGACCCGGTAGGAGCAAACGTATGCCAAAAATGTACACAGAATGAGCTTTTTAGTGAATAGCAGCCAGGCACATTTTAGCTAGTTTTACTTGTAAGTGGGGTTGGAAACGCTTTTCAGGATCAGTACTGGGCTCAAAACATGCAGCCCTGAGGTCTCTCATGATAGCAGGTGGTTAAATAGAAATTCGCTGCTCAGCTGACCCGGCAGGAGCAAACGTATGCTAAAAATGTACTCAGAATGAGCTTTTCAGTGAAGAGAAGCCAGGCACATTTTAGCTAGTTTTACTTGTAAGTGGGGTTGGAAATGCTTTTCAGGCTCAGTACTGGGCTCAAAACATGCAGCCTGAGGTCTCTCATGATAGCAGGTGGTTAAATAGAAATTTGCTGCTCAGCTGACCCGGCAGGAGCAAACGTATGCTAAAAATGTACTCAGAATGAGCTTTTCAGTGAAGAGAAGCCAGGCACATTTTAGCTAGTTTTACTTGTAAGTGGGGTTGGAAACGCTTTTCAGGATCAGTACTGGGCTCAAAACATGCAGCCCTGAGGTCTCTCATGATAGCAGGTGGTTAAATAGAAATTCGCTGCTCAGTTGACCCTGCAGGAGCAAACGTATGCTAAAAATGTACTCAGAATGAGCTTTTCAGTGAAGAGAAGCCAGGCACATTTTAGCCCAGTTTTACTTGTAAGTGGGGTTGGAAATGCTTTTCAGGCTCAGTACTGGGCTAAAAACATGCAGCCCTGAGGTCTCTCATGTAAGCAGGTGGTTAAATAGAAATTTGCTGCTCAGCTGACCAGGTAGGAGCAAACATATGCCAAAAATGTACACAGAATGAGCTTTTCAGTGAAGAGCAGCCAGGCACATTTTAGCTAGTTTTACTTGTAAGAGGGGTTGGAAACGCTTTTCAGGATCAGTACTGGGCTCAAAACATGCAGCCCTGAGGTCTCTCATGATAGCAGGTGGTTAAATAGAAATTTGCTGCTCAGCTGACCCGGCAGGAGCAAACGTATGCTAAAAATGTTCTCAGAATGAGCTTTTCAGTGAAGAGAAGCCAGGCACATTTTAGCTAGTTTTACTTGTAAGTGGGGTGGGAAATGCTTTTCAGGCTCAGTCCTGGGCTCAAAACATGCAGCCCTGAGGTCTCTCATATAAGCAGGTGGTTAAATAGAAATTTGCTGCTCAGCTGACCCGGTAGGAGCAAACGTATGCCAAAAATGTACACAGAATGAGCTTTTCAGTGAAGAGCAGCCAGGCACATTTTAGCTAGTTTTACTTGTAAGTGGGGTTGGAACGCTTTTCAGGATCAGTACTGGGCTCAAAACATGCAGCCCTGAGGTCTCTCATGATAGCAGGTGGTTAAATAGAAATTCGCTGCTCAGCTGACCCGGCAGGAGCAAACGTATGCTAAAAATGTACTCAGAATGAGCTTTTCAGTGAATAGCAGCCACGCACATTTTAGCTAGTTTTACTTGTAAGTGGGGTTGGAAACGCTTTTCAGGATCAGTACTGGGCTCAAAACATGCAGCCCTGAGGTCTCTCATGATAGCAGGTGGTTAAATAGAAATTCGCTGCTCAGCTGACCCGGCAGGAGCAAACGAATGCTAAAAATGTACTCAGAATGAGCTTTTCAGTGAAGAGAATCCAGGCACATTTTAGCTAGTTTTACTTGTAAGTGGGGTTGGAAACGCTTTTCAGGATCAGTACTGGGCTCAAAACATGCAGCCCTGAGGTCTCTCATGATAGCAGGTGGTTAAATAGAAATTCGCTGCTCAGCTGACCCGGCAGGAGCAAACGTATGCTAAAAATGTACTCAGAATGAGCTTTTCAGTGAAGAGCAGCCACGCACATTTTAGCTAGTTTTACTTGTAAGTGGGGTTGGAAACGCTTTTCAGGATCAGTACTGGGCTCAAAACATGCAGCCCTGAGGTCTCTCATGAAAGCAGGTGGTTAAATAGAAATTCGCTGCTCAGCTGACCCGGTAGGAGCAAACGTATGCCAAAAATGTACACAGAATGAGCTTTTCCGTGAATAGCAGCCAGGCACATTTTAGCTAGTTTTACTTGTAAGTGGGGTTGGAAATGCTTTTCAGGCTCAGTACTGGGCTCAAAACATGCAGCCCTGAGGTCTCTCATGAAAGCAGGTGGTTAAATAGAAATTCGCAGCTCAGCTGACCTGGTAGGAGCAAACGTATGCCAAAAATGTACACAGAATGAGCTTTTCAGTGAATAGCAGCCAGGCACATTTTAGCTAGTTTTACTTGTAAGTGGGGTTGGAAATGCTTTTCAGGCTCAGTACTGGGCTCAAAACATGCAGCCCTGAGGTCTCTCATGAAAGCAGGTGGTTAAATAGAAATTCGCTTCTCAGCTGACCCGGTAGGAGCAAACGTATGCCAAAAATGTACACAGAATGAGCTTTTCAGTGAATAGCAGCCAGGCACATTTTAGCTAGTTTTACTTGTAAGTGGGGTTGGAAATGCTTTTCAGGATCAGTACTGGGCTCAAAACATGCAGCCCTGAGGTCTCTCATGATAGCAGGTGGTTAAATAGAAATTCGCTGCTCAGTTGACCCTGCAGGAGCAAACGTATGCTAAAAATGTACTCAGAATGAGCTTTTCAGTGAAGAGAAGCCAGGCACATTTTAGCCCAGTTTTACTTGTAAGTGGGGTTGGAAATGCTTTTCAGGCTCAGTACTGGGCTAAAAACATGCAGCCCTGAGGTCTCTCATGTAAGCAGGTGGTTAAATAGAAATTTGCTGCTCAGCTGACCAGGTAGGAGCAAACATATGCCAAAAATGTACACAGAATGAGCTTTTCAGTGAAGAGCAGCCAGGCACATTTTAGCTAGTTTTACTTGTAAGAGGGGTTGGAAACGCTTTTCAGGATCAGTACTGGGCTCAAAACATGCAGCCCTGAGGTCTCTCATGATAGCAGGTGGTTAAATAGAAATTTGCTGCTCAGCTGACCCGGCAGGAGCAAACGTATGCTAAAAATGTTCTCAGAATGAGCTTTTCAGTGAAGAGAAGCCAGGCACATTTTAGCTAGTTTTACTTGTAAGTGGGGTGGGAAATGCTTTTCAGGCTCAGTCCTGGGCTCAAAACATGCAGCCCTGAGGTCTCTCATATAAGCAGGTGGTTAAATAGAAATTTGCTGCTCAGCTGACCCGGTAGGAGCAAACGTATGCCAAAAATGTACACAGAATGAGCTTTTCAGTGAAGAGCAGCCAGGCACATTTTAGCTAGTTTTACTTGTAAGTGGGGTTGGAACGCTTTTCAGGATCAGTACTGGGCTCAAAACATGCAGCCCTGAGGTCTCTCATGATAGCAGGTGGTTAAATAGAAATTCGCTGCTCAGCTGACCCGGCAGGAGCAAACGTATGCTAAAAATGTACTCAGAATGAGCTTTTCAGTGAATAGCAGCCACGCACATTTTAGCTAGTTTTACTTGTAAGTGGGGTTGGAAACGCTTTTCAGGATCAGTACTGGGCTCAAAACATGCAGCCCTGAGGTCTCTCATGATAGCAGGTGGTTAAATAGAAATTCGCTGCTCAGCTGACCCGGCAGGAGCAAACGAATGCTAAAAATGTACTCAGAATGAGCTTTTCAGTGAAGAGAAGCCAGGCACATTTTAGCTAGTTTTACTTGTAAGTGGGGTTGGAAACGCTTTTCAGGATCAGTACTGGGCTCAAAACATGCAGCCCTGAGGTCTCTCATGATAGCAGGTGGTTAAATAGAAATTCGCTGCTCAGCTGACCCGGCAGGAGCAAACGTATGCTAAAAATGTACTCAGAATGAGCTTTTCAGTGAAGAGCAGCCACGCACATTTTAGCTAGTTTTACTTGTAAGTGGGGTTGGAAACGCTTTTCAGGATCAGTACTGGGCTCAAAACATGCAGCCCTGAGGTCTCTCATGAAAGCAGGTGGTTAAATAGAAATTCGCTGCTCAGCTGACCCGGTAGGAGCAAACGTATGCCAAAAATGTACACAGAATGAGCTTTTCCGTGAATAGCAGCCAGGCACATTTTAGCTAGTTTTACTTGTAAGTGGGGTTGGAAATGCTTTTCAGGCTCAGTACTGGGCTCAAAACATGCAGCCCTGAGGTCTCTCATGAAAGCAGGTGGTTAAATAGAAATTCGCAGCTCAGCTGACCTGGTAGGAGCAAACGTATGCCAAAAATGTACACAGAATGAGCTTTTCAGTGAATAGCAGCCAGGCACATTTTAGCTAGTTTTACTTGTAAGTGGGGTTGGAAATGCTTTTCAGGCTCAGTACTGGGCTCAAAACATGCAGCCCTGAGGTCTCTCATGAAAGCAGGTGGTTAAATAGAAATTCGCTTCTCAGCTGACCCGGTAGGAGCAAACGTATGCCAAAAATGTACACAGAATGAGCTTTTCAGTGAATAGCAGCCAGGCACATTTTAGCTAGTTTTACTTGTAAGTGGGGTTGGAAATGCTTTTCAGGCTCAGTACTGGGCTCAAAACATGCAGCCTGAGGTCTCTCATGATAGCAGGTGGTTAAATAGAAATTTGCTGCTCAGCTGACCCGGCAGGAGCAAACGTATGCTAAAAATGTACTCAGAATGAGCTTTTCAGTGAAGAGAAGCCAGGCACATTTTAGCTAGTTTTACTTGTAAGTGGGGTTGGAAACACTTTTCAGGATCAGTACTGGGCTCAAAACATGCAGCCCTGAGGTCTCTCATGATAGCAGGTGGTTAAATAGAAATTCGCTGCTCAGCTGACCCGGCAGGAGCAAACGTATGCTAAAAATGTACTCAGAATGAGCTTTTCAGTGAAGAGAAGCCAGGCACATTTTAGCTAGTTTTACTTGTAAGTGGGGTTGGAAATGCTTTTCAGGCTCAGTACTGGGCTCAAAACATGCAGCCCTGAGGTCTCTCATGAAAGCAAGTGGTTAAATAAAAATTCGCTGCTCAGCTGACCCAGTAGGAGCAAACGTATGCCAAAAATGTACACAGAATGAGCTTTTTAGTGAATAGCAGCCAGGCACATTGTAGCTAGTTTTACTTGTAAGTGGGGTTGGAAACGCCTTTCAGGATCAGTACTGGGCTCAAAACATGCAGCCCTGAGGTCTCTCATGATAGCAGGTGGTTAAATAGAAGTTCGCTGCTCAGCTGACCCGGCAGGAGCAAACGTATGCTAAAAATGTACTCAGAATGATCTTTTCAGTGAAGAGAAGCCAGGCACATTTTAGCTAGTTTTACTTATAAGTGGGGTTGGAAACGCTTTTCAGGATCAGTACTGGGCTCAAAACATGCAGCCCTGAGGTCTCTCATGATAGCAGGTGGTTAAATAGAAATTCGCTGCTCAGCTGACCCGGCAGGAGCAAACGTATGCTAAAAATTTACTCAGAATGAGCTTTTCAGTGAAGAGAAGCCAGGCACATTTTAGCTAGTTTTACTTGTAAGTGGGGTTGGAAATGCTTTTCAGGCTCAGTACTGGGCTCAAAACATGCAGCCCTGAGGTCTCTCATGAAAGCAGGTGGTTAAATAGAAATTCGCTGCTCAGCTGACCCGGTAGGAGCAAACGTATGCCAAAAATGTACACAGAATGAGCTTTTCAGTGAATAGCAGCCAGGCACATTTTAGCTAGTTTTACTTGTAAGTGGGGTTGGAAATGCTTTTCAGGCTCAGTACTGGGCTCAAAACATGCAGCCCTGAGGTCTCTCATGAAAGCAGGTGGTTAAATAGAAATTCGCTTCTCAGCTGACCCGGTAGGAGCAAACGTATGCCAAAAATGTACACAGAATGAGCTTTTCAGTGAATAGCAGCCAGGCACATTTTAGCTAGTTTTACTTGTAAGTGGGGTTGGAAATGCTTTTCAGGCTCAGTACTGGGCTCAAAACATGCAGCCTGAGGTCTCTCATGATAGCAGGTGGTTAAATAGAAATTTGCTGCTCAGCTGACCCGGCAGGAGCAAACGTATGCTAAAAATGTACTCAGAATGAGCTTTTCAGTGAAGAGAAGCCAGGCACATTTTAGCTAGTTTTACTTGTAAGTGGGGTTGGAAATGCTTTTCAGGCTCAGTACTGGGCTCAAAACATGCAGCCCTGAGGTCTCTCATGAAAGCAAGTGGTTAAATAAAAATTCGCTGCTCAGCTGACCCGGTAGGAGCAAACGTATGCCAAAAATGTACACAGAATGAGCTTTTTAGTGAATAGCAGCCAGGCACATTTTAGCTAGTTTTACTTGTAAGTGGGGTTGGAAACGCTTTTCAGGATCAGTACTGGGCTCAAAACATGCAGCCCTGAGGTCTCTCATGATAGCAGGTGGTTAAATAGAAGTTCGCTGCTCAGCTGACCCGGCAGGAGCAAACGTATGCTAAAAATGTACTCAGAATGATCTTTTCAGTGAAGAGAAGCCAGGCACATTTTAGCTAGTTTTACTTATAAGTGGGGTTGGAAACGCTTTTCAGGATCAGTACTGGGCTCAAAACATGCAGCCCTGAGGTCTCTCATGATAGCAGGTGGTTAAATAGAAATTCGCTGCTCTGCTGACCCGGCAGGAGCAAACGTATGCTAAAAATTTACTCAGAATGAGCTTTTCAGTGAAGAGAAGCCAGGCAAATTTTAGCCCAGTTTTACTTGTAAGTGGGGTTGGAAATGCTTTTCAGGCTCAGTACTGGGCTCAAAACATGCAGCCCTGAGGTCTCTCATGAAAGCAGGTGGTTAAATAGAAATTTGCTGCTCAGCTGACCCGGTAGGAGCAAACGTATGCCAAAAATGTACACAGAATGAGCTTTTCAGTGAATAGCAGCCAGGCACATTTTAGCTAGTTTTACTTGTAAGTGGGGTTGGAAATGCTTTTCAGGCTCAGTACTGGGCTCAAAACATGCAGCCCTGAGGTCTCTCATGAAAGCAGGTGGTTAAATAGAAATTCGCAGCTCAGCTGACCTGGTAGGAGCAAACGTATGCCAAAAATGTACACAGAATGAGCTTTTCAGTGAATAGGAGCCAGGCACATTTTAGCTAGTTTTACTTGTAAGTGGGGTTGGAAACGCTTTTCAGGATCAGTACTGGGCTCAAAACATGCAGCCCTGAGGTCTCTCATGATAGCAGGTGGTTAAATAGAAATTTGCTGCTCAGCTGACCCGGCAGGAGCAAACGTATGCTAAAAATGTTCTCAGAATGAGCTTTTCACTGAAGAGAAGCCAGGCACATTTTAGCTAGTTTTACTTGTAAGTGCGGTTGGAAACGCTTTTCAGGATCAGTACTGGGCTCAAAACATGCAGCCCTGAGGTCTCTCATGATAGCAGGTGGTTAAATAGAAATTCGCTGCTCAGCTGACCCGGCAGGAGCAAACGTATGCTAAAAATGTACTCAGAATGAGCTTTTCAGTGAAGAGAAGCCAGGCACATTTTAGCTAGTTTTACTTGTAAGTGGGGTTGGAAATGCTTTTCAGGCTCAGTACTGGGCTCAAAACATGCAGCCCTGAGGTCTCTCATGAAAGCAGGTGGTTAAATAGAAATTCGCTGCTCAGCTGACCCGGTAGGAGCAAACGTATGCCAAAAATGTACACAGAATGAGCTTTTCAGTGAATAGCAGCCAGGCACATTTTAGCTAGTTTTACTTGTAAGTGGGGTTGGAAATGCTTTTCAGGCTCAGTACTGGGCTAAAAACATGCAGCCCTGAGGTCTCTCATGTAAGCAGGTGGTTAAATAGAAATTCGCTGCTCAGCTGACCCAGTAGGAGCAAACATATGCCAAAAATGTACACAGAATGAGCTTTTCAGTGAAGAGCAGCCAGGCACATTTTAGCTAGTTTTACTTGTAAGTGGGGTTGGAAACGCTTTTCAGGATCAGTACTGGGCTCAAAACATGCAGCCCTGAGGTCTCTCATGATAGCAGGTGGTTAAATAGAAATTTGCTGCTCAGCTGACCCGGCAGGAGCAAACGTATGCTAAAAATGTTCTCAGAATGAGCTTTTCAGTGAAGAGAAGCCAGGCACATTTTAGCTAGTTTTACTTGTAAGTGGGGTTGGAAATGCTTTTCAGGCTCAGTCCTGGGCTCAAAACATGCAGCCCTGAGGTCTCTCATATAAGCAGGTGGTTAAATAGAAATTCGCTGCTCAGCTGACCCGGTAGGAGCAAACGTATGCCAAAAATGTACACAGAATGAGCTTTTCAGTGAAGAGCAGCCAGGCACATTTTAGCTAGTTTTACTTGTAAGTGGGGTTGGAACGCTTTTCAGGATCAGTACTGGGCTCAAAACATGCAGCCCTGAGGTCTCTCATGATAGCAGGTGGTTAAATAGAAATTCGCTGCTCAGCTGACCCGGCAGGAGTAAACGTATGCTAAAAATGTACTCAGAATGAGCTTTTCAGTGAATAGCAGCCACCCACATTTTAGCTAGTTTTACTTGTAAGTGGGGTTGGAAACGCTTTTCAGGCTCAGTACTGGGCTCAAAACATGCAGCCCTGAGGTCTCTCATGATAGCAGGTGGTTAAATAGAAATTCGCTGCTCAGCTGACCCGCCAGGAGCAAACGAATTCTAAAAATGTACTCAGAATGAGCTTTTCAGTGAAGAGAAGCCAGGCACATTTTTGCTAGTTTTACTTGTAAGTGGGGTTGGAAACGCTTTTCAGGATCAGTACTGGGCTCAAAACATGCAGCCCTGAGGTCTCTCATGATAGCAGGTGGTTAAATAGAAATTCGCTGCTCAGCTGACCCGGCAGGAGCAAACGTATGCTAAAAATTTACTCAGAATGAGCTTTTCAGTGAAGAGAAGCCAGGCACATTTTAGCTAGTTTTACTTGTAAGTGGGGTTGGAAATGCTTTTCAGGCTCAGTACTGGGCTCAAAACATGCAGCCCTGAGGTCTCTCATGAAAGCAGGTGGTTAAATAGAAATTCGCTGCTCAGCTGACCCGGTAGGAGCAAACGTATGCCAAAAATGTACACAGAATGAGCTTTTCAGTGAATAGCAGCCAGGCACATTTTAGCTAGTTTTACTTGTAAGTGGGGTTGGAAATGCTTTTCAGGCTCAGTACTGGGCTCAAAACATGCAGCCCTGAGGTCTCTCATGAAAGCAGGTGGTTAAATAGAAATTCGCAGCTCAGCTGACCTGGTAGGAGCAAACGTATGCCAAAAATGTACACAGAATGAGCTTTTCAGTGAATAGCAGCCAGGCACATTTTAGCTAGTTTTACTAGTAAGTGGGGTTGGAAATGCTTTTCAGGCTCAGTACTGGGCTCAAAACATGCAGCCCTGAGGTCTCTCATGAAAGCAGGTGGTTAAATAGAAATTCGCTTCTCAGCTGACCCGGTAGGAGCAAACGTATGCCAAAAATGTACACAGAATGAGCTTTTCAGTGAATAGCAGCCAGGCACATTTTAGCTAGTTTTACTTGTAAGTGGGGTTGGAAATGCTCTTCAGGCTCAGTACTGGACTCAAAACATGCAGCCTGAGGTCTCTCATGATAGCAGGTGGTTAAATAGAAATTTGCTGCTCAGCTGACCCGGCAGGAGCAAACGTATGCTAAAAATGTACTCAGAATGAGCTTTTCAGTGAAGAGAAGCCAGGCACATTTTAGCTAGTTTTACTTGTAAGTGGGGTTGGAAACACTTTTCAGGATCAGTACTGGGCTCAAAACATGCAGCCTTGAGGTCTCTCATGATAGCAGGTGGTTAAATAGAAATTCGCTGCTCAGCTGACCCGGCAGGAGCAAACGTATGCTAAAAATGTACTCAGAATGAGCTTTTCAGTGAAGAGAAGCCAGGCACATTTTAGCTAGTTTTACTTGTAAGTGGGGTTGGAAATGCTTTTCAGGCTCAGTACTGGGCTCAAAACATGCAGCCCTGAGGTCTCTCATGAAAGCAAGTGGTTAAATAAAAATTCGCTGCTCAGCTGACCCGGTAGGAGCAAACGTATGCCAAAAATGTACACAGAATGATCTTTTTAGTGAATAGCAGCCAGGCACATTTTAGCTAGTTTTACTTGTAAGTGGGGTTGGAAACGCCTTTCAGGATCAGTACTGGGCTCAAAACATGCAGCCCTGAGGTCTCTCATGATAGCAGGTGGTTAAATAGAAGTTCGCTGCTCAGCTGACCCGGCAGGAGCAAACGTATGCTAAAAATGTACTCAGAATGATCTTTTCAGTGAAGAGAAGCCAGGTACATTTTAGCTAGTTTTACTTATAAGTGGGGTTGGAAACGCTTTTCAGGATCAGTACTGGGCTCAAAACATGCAGCCCTGAGGTCTCTCATGATAGCAGGTGGTTAAATAGAAATTCGCTGCTCAGCGGACCCGGCAGGAGCAAACGTATGCTAAAAATTTACTCAGAATGAGCTTTTCAGTGAAGAGAAGCCAGGCACATTTTAGCCCAGTTTTACTTGTAAGTGGGGTTGGAAATGCTTTTCAGGCTCAGTACTGGGCTCAAAACATGCAGCCCTGAGGTCTCTCATGAAAGCAGGTGGTTAAATAGAAATTCGCTGCTCAGCTGACCCGGTAGGAGCAAACGTATGCCAAAAATGTACACAGAATGAGCTTTTCAGTGAATAGCAGCCAGGCACATTTTAGCTAGTTTTACTTGTAAGTGGGGTTGGAAATGCTTTTCAGGCTCAGTACTGGGCTCAAAACATGCAGCCCTGAGGTCTCTCATGAAAGCAGGTGGTTAAATAGAAATTCGCAGCTCAGCTGACCTGGTAGGAGCAAACGTATGCCAAAAATGTACACAGAATGAGCTTTTCAGTGAATAGGAGCCAGGCACATTTTAGCTAGTTTTACTTGTAAGTGGGGTTGGAAACGCTTTTCAGGATCAGTACTGGGCTCAAAACATGCAGCCCTGAGGTCTCTCATGATAGCAGGTGGTTAAATAGAAATTTGCTGCTCAGCTGACCCGGCAGGAGCAAACGTATGCTAAAAATGTTCTCAGAATGAGCTTTTCAGTGAAGAGAAGCCAGGCACATTTTAGCTAGTTTTACTTGTAAGTGGGGTTGGAAACGCTTTTCAGGATCAGTACTGGGCTCAAAACATGCAGCCCTGAGGTCTCTCATGATAGCAGGTGGTTAAATAGAAATTCGCTGCTCAGCTGACCCGGCAGGAGCAAACGTATGCTAAAAATGTACTCAGAATGAGCTTTTCAGTGAAGAGAAGCCAGGCACATTTTAGCTAGTTTTACTTGTAAGTGGGGTTGGAAATGCTTTTCAGGCTCAGTACTAGGCTCAAAACATGCAGCCCTGAGGTCTCTCATGAAAGCAAGTGGTTAAATAAAAATTCGCTGCTCAGCTGACCCGGTAGGAGCAAACGTATGCCAAAAATGTACACAGAATGAGCTTTTTAGTGAATAGCAGCCAGGCACATTTTAGCTAGTTTTACTTGCAAGTGGGGTTGGAAACGCCTTTCAGGATCAGTACTGGGCTCAAAACATGCAGCCCTGAGGTCTCTCATGATAGCAGGTGGTTAAATAGAAGTTCGCTGCTCAGCTGACCCGGCAGGAGCAAACGTATGCTAAAAATGTACTCAGAATGATCTTTTCAGTGAAGAGAAGCCAGGCACATTTTAGCTAGTTTTACTTATAAGTGGGGTTGGAAACGCTTTTCAGGATCAGTACTGGGCTCAAAACATGCAGCCCTGAGGTCTCTCATGATAGCAGGTGGTTAAATAGAAATTCGCTGCTCAGCTGACCCGGCAGGAGCAAACGTATGCTAAAAATTTACTCAGAATGAGCTTTTCAGTGAAGAGAAGCCAGGCACATTTTAGCCCAGTTTTACTTGTAAGTGGGGTTGGAAATGCTTTTCAGGCTCAGTACTGGGCTCAAAACATGCAGCCCTGAGGTCTCTCATGAAAGCAGGTGGTTAAATAGAAATTCGCAGCTCAGCTGACTTGGTAGGAGCAAACGTATGCCAAAAATGTACACAGAATGAGCTTTTCAGTGAATAGCAGCCAGGCACATTTTAGCTAGTTTTACTAGTAAGTGGGGTTGGAAATGCTTTTCAGGCTCAGTACTGGGCTCAAAACATGCAGCCCTGAGGTCTCTCATGAAAGCAGGTGGTTAAATAGAAATTCGCTTCTCAGCTGACCCGGTAGGAGCAAACGTATGCCAAAAATGTACACAGAATGAGCTTTTCAGTGAATAGCAGCCAGGCACATTTTAGCTAGTTTTACTTGTAAGTGGGGTTGGAAATGCTCTTCAGGCTCAGTACTGGACTCAAAACATGCAGCCTGAGGTCTCTCATGATAGCAGGTGGTTAAATAGAAATTTGCTGCTCAGCTGACCCGGCAGGAGCAAACGTATGCTAAAAATGTACTCAGAATGAGCTTTTCAGTGAAGAGAAGCCAGGCACATTTTAGCTAGTTTTACTTGTAAGTGGGGTTGGAAACACTTTTCAGGATCAGTACTGGGCTCAAAACATGCAGCCCTGAGGTCTCTCATGATAGCAGGTGGTTAAATAGAAATTCGCTGCTCAGCTGACCCGGCAGGAGCAAACGTATGCTAAAAATGTACTCAGAATGAGCTTTTCAGTGAAGAGAAGCCAGGCACATTTTAGCTAGTTTTACTTGTAAGTGGGGTTGGAAATGCTTTTCAGGCTCAGTACTGGGCTCAAAACATGCAGCCCTGAGGTCTCTCATGAAAGCAAGTGGTTAAATAGAAATTCGCTGCTCAGCTGACCCGGTAGGAGCAAACGTATGCCAAAAATGTACACAGAATGATCTTTTTAGTGAATAGCAGCCAGGCACATTTTAGCTAGTTTTACTTGTAAGTGGGGTTGGAAACGCCTTTCAGGATCAGTACTGGGCTCAAAACATGCAGCCCTGAGGTCTCTCATGATAGCAGGTGGTTAAATAGAAGTTCGCTGCTCAGCTGACCCGGCAGGAGCAAACGTATGCTAAAAATGTACTCAGAATGATCTTTTCAGTGAAGAGAAGCCAGGCACATTTTAGCTAGTTTTACTTATAAGTGGGGTTGGAAACGCTTTTCAGGATCAGTACTGGGCTCAAAACATGCAGCCCTGAGGTCTCTCATGATAGCAGGTGGTTAAATAGAAATTCGCTGCTCAGCGGACCCGGCAGGAGCAAACGTATGCTAAAAATTTACTCAGAATGAGCTTTTCAGTGAAGAGAAGCCAGGCACATTTTAGCCCAGTTTTACTTGTAAGTGGGGTTGGAAATGCTTTTCAGGCTCAGTACTGGGCTCAAAACATGCAGCCCTGAGGTCTCTCATGAAAGCAGGTGGTTAAATAGAAATTCGCTGCTCAGCTGACCCGGTAGGAGCAAACGTATGCCAAAAATGTACACAGAATGAGCTTTTCAGTGAATAGCAGCCAGGCACATTTTAGCTAGTTTTACTTGTAAGTGGGGTTGGAAATGCTTTTCAGGCTCAGTACTGGGCTCAAAACATGCAGCCCTGAGGTCTCTCATGAAAGCAGGTGGTTAAATAGAAATTCGCAGCTCAGCTGACCTGGTAGGAGCAAACGTATGCCAAAAATGTACACAGAATGAGCTTTTCAGTGAATAGGAGCCAGGCACATTTTAGCTAGTTTTACTTGTAAGTGGGGTTGGAAACGCTTTTCAGGATCAGTACTGGGCTCAAAACATGCAGCCCTGAGGTC
This sequence comes from Lissotriton vulgaris, assembly GCF_964263255.1. Classification (NCBI taxonomy): domain Eukaryota; kingdom Metazoa; phylum Chordata; class Amphibia; order Caudata; family Salamandridae; genus Lissotriton; species Lissotriton vulgaris. The sequence continues at coordinate 979,416 of NW_028244755.1, read as the reverse complement.
TCTCATGATAGCAGGTGGTTAAATAGAAATTTGCTGCTCAGCTGACCCGGCAGGAGCAAACGTATGCTAAAAATGTTCTCAGAATGAGCTTTTCAGTGAAGAGAAGCCAGGCACATTTTAGCTAGTTTTACTTGTAAGTGGGGTTGGAAACGCTTTTCAGGATCAGTACTGGGCTCAAAACATGCAGCCCTGAGGTCTCTCATGATAGCAGGTGGTTAAATAGAAATTCGCTGCTCAGCTGACCCGGCAGGAGCAAACGTATGCTAAAAATGTACTCAGAATGAGCTTTTCAGTGAAGAGAAGCCAGGCACATTTTAGCTAGTTTTACTTGTAAGTGGGGTTGGAAATGCTTTTCAGGCTCAGTACTGGGCTCAAAACATGCAGCCCTGAGGTCTCTCATGAAAGCAAGTGGTTAAATAAAAATTCGCTGCTCAGCTGACCCGGTAGGAGCAAACGTATGCCAAAAATGTACACAGAATGAGCTTTTTAGTGAATAGCAGCCAGGCACATTTTAGCTAGTTTTACTTGCAAGTGGGGTTGGAAACGCCTTTCAGGATCAGTACTGGGCTCAAAACATGCAGCCCTGAGGTCTCTCATGATAGCAGGTGGTTAAATAGAAGTTCGCTGCTCAGCTGACCCGGCAGGAGCAAACGTATGCTAAAAATGTACTCAGAATGATCTTTTCAGTGAAGAGAAGCCAGGCACATTTTAGCTAGTTTTACTTATAAGTGGGGTTGGAAACGCTTTTCAGGATCAGTACTGGGCTCAAAACATGCAGCCCTGAGGTCTCTCATGATAGCAGGTGGTTAAATAGAAATTCGCTGCTCAGCTGACCCGGCAGGAGCAAACGTATGCTAAAAATTTACTCAGAATGAGCTTTTCAGTGAAGAGAAGCCAGGCACATTTTAGCCCAGTTTTACTTGTAAGTGGGGTTGGAAATGCTTTTCAGGCTCAGTACTGGGCTCAAAACATGCAGCCCTGAGGTCTCTCATGAAAGCAGGTGGTTAAATAGAAATTCGCTGCTCAGCTGACCCGGTAGGAGCAAACGTATGCCAAAAATGTACACAGAATGAGCTTTTCAGTGAATAGCAGCCAGGCACATTTTAGCTAGTTTTACTTGTAAGTGGGGTTGGAAATGCTTTTCAGGCTCAGTACTGGGCTCAAAACATGCAGCCCTGAGGTCTCTCATGAAAGCAGGTGGTTAAATAGAAATTCGCAGCTCAGCTGACCTGGTAGGAGCAAACGTATGCCAAAAATGTACACAGAATGAGCTTTTCAGTGAATAGGAGCCAGGCACATTTTAGCTAGTTTTACTTGTAAGTGGGGTTGGAAACGCTTTTCGGGATCAGTACTGGGCTTAAACATGCAGCCCTGAGGTCTCTCATGATAGCAGGTGGTTAAATAGAAATTTGCTGCTCAGCTGACCCGGCAGGAGCAAACGTATGCTAAAAATGTTCTCAGAATGAGCTTTTCAGTGAAGAGAAGCCAGGCACATTTTAGCTAGATTTACTTGTAAGTGGGGTTGGAAACGCTTTACAGGATCAGTACTGGGCTCAAAACATGCAGCCCTGAGGTCTCTCATGATAGCAGGTGGTTAAATAGAAATTCACTGCTCAGCTGACCCGGCAGGAGCAAACGTATGCTAAAAATGTACTCAGAATGAGCTTTTCAGTGAAGAGAAGCCAGGCACATTTTAGCTAGTTTTACTTGTAAGTGGGGTTGGAAATGCTTTTCAGGCTCAGTACTGGGCTCAAAACATGCAGCCCTGAGGTCTCTCATGAAAGCAGGTGGTTAAATAGAAATTCGCTGCTCAGCTGACCCGGTAGGAGCAAACGTATGCCAAAAATGTACACAGAATGAGCTTTTCAGTGAATCGCAGCCAGGCACATTTTAGCTAGTTTTACTTGTAAGTGGGGTTGGAAACGCTTTTCAGGCTCAGTACTGGGCTCAAAACATGCAGCCCTGAGGTCTCTCATGATAGCAGGTGGTTAAATAGAAATTCGCTGCTCAGCTGACCCAGTAGGAGCAAACGTATGCCAAAAATGTACACAGAATGAGCTTTTCAGTGAAGAGCAGCCAGGCACATTTTAGCTAGTTTTACTTGTAAGTGGGGTTGGAAACGCTTTTCAGGATCAGTACTGGGCTCAAAACATGCAGCCCTGAGGTCTCTCATGATAGCAGGTGGTTAAATAGTAATTCGCTGCTCAGCTGACCCGGCAGGAGCAAACGTATGCTAAAAATGTACTCAGAATGAGCTTTTCAGTGAAGAGAAGCCAGGCACATTTTAGCTAGTTTTACTTGTAAGTGGGGTTGGAAACGCTTTTCAGGCTCAGTACTGGGCTCAAAACATGCAGCCCTGAGGTCTCTCATGATAGCAGGTGGTTAAATAGAAATTTGCTGCTCAGCTGACCCGGCAGGAGCAAACGTATGCTAAAAATGTACTCAGAATGAGATTTTCAGTGAAGAGAAGCCAGGCACATTTTAGCTAGTTTTACTTGTAAGTGGGGTTGGAAACGCTTTTCAGGATCAGTACTGGGCTCAAAACATGCAGCCCTGAGGTCTCTCATGATAGCAGGTGGTTAAATAGAAATTCGCTGCTCAGTTGACCCTGCAGGAGCAAACGTATGCTAAAAATGTTCTCAGAATGAGCTTTTCAGTGAAGAGAAGCCAGGCACATTTTAGCTAGTTTTACTTGTAAGTGGGGTTGGAAATGCTTTTCAGGCTCAGTACTGGGCTCAAAACATGCAGCCCTGAGGTCTCTCATGAAAGCAGGTGGTTAAATAGAAATTCGCTGCTCAGCTGACCCGGTAGGAGCAAACGTATGCCAAAAATGTACACAGAATGAGCTTTTCAGTGAAGAGAAGCCAGGCACATTTTTGCTAGTTTTACTTGTAAGTGGGGTGGAAATGCTTTTCAGGCTCAGTACTGGGCTCAAAACATGCAGCCCTGAGGTCTCTCATGAAAGCAGGTGGTTAAATAGAAATTCGCTGCTCAGCTGACCCTGCAGGAGCAAACGTATGCTAAAAATGTACTCAGAATGAGCTTTTCAGTGAAGAGAAGCCAGGCACATTTTAGCCCAGTTTTACTTGTAAGTGGGGTTGGAAATGCTTTTCAGGCTCAGTACTGGGCTAAAAACATGCAGCCCTGAGGTCTCTCATGTAAGCAGGTGGTTAAATAGAAATTCGCTGCTCAGCTGACCAGGTAGGAGCCAAAAATGTACACAGAATGAGCTTTTCAGTGAAGAGCAGCCAGGCACATTTTAGCTAGTTTTACTTGTAAGTGGGGTTGGAAACGCTTTTCAGGATCAGTACTGGGCTCAAAACATGCAGCCCTGAGGTCTCTCATGATAGCAGGTGGTTAAATAGAAATTCGCTGCTCAGCTGACCCGGCAGGAGCAAACGTATGCTAAAAATGTACTCAGAATGAGCTTTTCAGTGAAGAGAAGCCAGGCACATTTTAGCTAGTTTTACTTGTAAGTGGGGTTGGAAATGCTTTTCAGGCTCAGTACTGGTCTCAAAACATGCAGCCCTGAGGTCTCTCATGAAAGCAAGTGGTTAAATGAAAATTCGCTGCTCAGCTGACCCGGTAGGAGCAAACGTATGCCAAAAATGTACACAGAATGAGCTTTTTAGTGAATAGCAGCCAGGCACATTTTAGCTAGTTTTACTTGTAAGTGGGGTTGGAAACGCTTTTCAGGCTCAGTACTGGGCTCAAAACATGCAGCCCTGAGGTCTCTCATGAAAGCAGGTGGTTAAATAGAAATTCGCTGCTCAGCTGACCCGGTAGGAGCAAACGTATGCCAAAAATGTACACAGACTGAGCTTTTCAGTGAATAGCAGCCAGGCACATTTTAGTTGTTTTACTTGTAAGACGGGTTGAAAATGCTTTTCAGGCTCAGTACTGGGCTCAAAACATGCAGCCCTGAGGTCTCTCATGAAAGCAGGTGGTTAAATAGAAATTCGCAGCTCAGCTGACCCGGTAGGAGCAAACGTATGCCAAAAATGTACACAGAATGAGCTTTTCAGTGAAGAGAAGCCAGGCACATTTTAGCTAGTTTTACTTGTAAGTGGGGTTGGAAATGCTTTTCAGGCTCAGTACTGGGCTCAAAACATGCAGCCCTGAGGTCTCTCATGAAAGCAGGTGGTTAAATAGAAATTCGCTGCTCAGCTGACCCGGTAGGAGCAAACGTATGCCAAAAGTTTGCTCCAAGTTTGTTAGAAAGCCTCATGGAGGCGACCCTGCGCAGGAACAAATTTCTCCTATTAGGAGACCTTAATATGCACCTCAACTGCCCGGAGGCCACAGGGGTTGAGGATTTTGGTCGGGATATGCTTGCCTTACAACTGGATCTGAAACTGGAGGTCCCCACGCATCGACTAGGACACCTCCTGGACCCGGTCTATGCCAACTGGGAAGGTGTGGAGGTGTCAGGTGCTGAACCCTTTCCCTGGACCGACCACTTTCTGGTGACATTTTCTATACAGAGTAGAAATGTCAACAAAACTAGCCAGGCACCCTCTAATTTTCTTAGAAGGAAGTGGGCTAAATTTTCAGTGGAAAATTTTAACCACGCTTTAACTAGGGATGGTTCGCCGGGGGGTGAGGACATAGAATCCGCTGCCCGCAACCTGAATCAGCGCATTACGGCGGCGCTTGACCAGACAGCCCCACTCTGCCGCACGACCACATGTGCTCGGAAAGATCGTTCAGCTCCTTGGTTCAGTACCGAGCTGAGACTGACGAAGGCAGACTGTAGGCGGGCAGAAAAAGTCTGGAGGGTGTCCTACGACAGCAAGGCCAGGGACGCATTCTTGGAAAAGAGGCGTATTCACCACAGGCTGATAAAAAAGTCTAAGGCCGCCTACTTTGCTGATCAAATTCAAGGGGCTGAGAATTCCGCCAAGGAACTCTTTGGCATTTACAAATCCCTGACGTCGGTACATGCACCTACAGAGCCGGAGAGCTGCTCTACGGAGTCCTGTGACCGGATTGCAGGCTACTTCTCCGCCAAAGTAGAGAAGATTTACTCGACCTTCCCTACTCGGCCCACAGGACTGGACCTAGAGGAAGTAATGGGGGATACAGAGTCGGCAGGGCATATATCACACTATTGCACCCCTCCTCCTGAGGAATTACTAGCGGTGTGTCGCTCTGTTAAATCAGGATCCCCGTGGGACCCGGTGTCGCCAAAACGCTTGGCAGACAGCTTGGAAATCTTGGAGCCTTACATAAGGCATGTCCTCGACGTATCTTTCGGATCTGGGAAGCTGCCGGCTGGATGGAAACAGGCGGTGGTGCTCCCGCTCCGGAAGAAATCCCACTTAGGCTTCGAGGTATTAGAAAATCTGAGGCCCATCTCCCTCCTGCCTTTTCTGTCAAAAGTGGCGGAAAAGGTGGTTAATACCCAAATTATGAAACATGTGGAGGAAAGGGGACTGCTCCATGCGACGCAGTTTGGCTTTAGGCCACGACATTCCACCGAGTCCGCCCTCCTCATGGCGACGGAACATCTGAGAGAGGGTGTGGATGCAGGCCAAACTATGGCTCTGATCTTGTTGGACCTCAGCGCGGCGTTCGACACTGTAGCACACAATATCTTGCTACAGTGTCTGAACAGAGGTGGCATCTCTGGCACCGCGCTGAGATGGATCCAAGACTTCCTTAATGGAAGAAGTTTTCAAGTCAGGCAGGGAGACTGCTATTCTAGGGGGGTGCCTTTGGGCCAAGGCGTGCCGCAGGGCTCGTCCTTGAGCCCAACCCTCTTTAATTTGTATGTCGCGCCTGTTGCATCGATCGTGGAGAGCCATGGTCTCCAATTGGTGTCCTACGCCGACGACACGCAGCTGGTGATCTCCCTGTCGCAGGCGCCCTGTCTTGCTGCCGATGGCTTCCGCTCGTGCATGAAAGATCTTGCCGAGTGGATGGCCAACAATTGTTTGAAGCTGAACGGCAGCAAGACAGAGGTGCTGGTGGTGGGGAGAGCCCAGTCTGCCTGGTCGCCGGCGTGGTGGCCCTCCTGCCTTGGACCCACTCCAACCCCGTGCCTAGAGGCGCGCAACCTGGGGGTGTGGTTTGACGCTGGGCTCACTTTCGGCCCCCAGATCAATCGGGTGGTGGGAGTCTGTTTCGGGATCTTGAAGAAGTTGAGAAAGGTCCTGGACTTACTCCCGCTTGAAGCACGTCAAACCCTGGTTCATGCCCTGGTTACTGCTAGGGCGGACTATGGGAACCTGCTGTACCTGGGGGCCCCAGAAAAAAGCTTGACCCGGCTGCAAGTGTTGCAGAATGCGGCAGCGCGTCTGATTCTCAGATTGCCTAAAAGGGCGCCTTCTAAGGCGGCCCTTCAGCAACTACACTGGCTTCCGGTAAGGAGAAGAGTTGAATACAAAGCTCTCGGCACATGTCATCGCATCCTGAATGGCAGAGCACCCGCCCCTCTGACGAATCTGATCAAAGCGTATATACCAACTCGCGCGCTCAGATCTACAGGGGGTGGCCTACTGAGGACTCCCAGAATTAAGAAAGCCCGTATGGGAGGCAGGTCTTTTAGATACTTGGCGGCATCCAACTGGAACAAACTGCCAATGGACCTGCGTCTTGAACCAGATGAGGCTAGATTTCGGGCGAAACTAAAAACTTACCTGTACAGTAAATAATTGGCCCGCGTAGTTTTCTTCTTGTGTTTACTTTCATCTGCCTACTCCCACTTTTCAGCGCGTGGACACGCCGGTGTGCGTAATCGCAGCGCTTTACAAATGTCCCAATAATAATAATAATAATAATAATAATAATAATAAAAATGTACACAGAATGAGCTTTTCAGTGAATAGCAGCAAGGCACATTTTAGCTAGTTTTACTTGTAAGTGGGGTTGGAAATGCTTTTCAGGCTCAGGACTGGGCTCAAAACATGCAGCCTGAGGTCTCTCATGATAGCAGGTGGTTAAATAGAAATTTGCTGCTCAGCTGACCCGGCAGGAGCAAACGTATGCTAAAAATGTACTCAGAATGAGCTTTTCAGTGAAGAGAAGCCAGGCACATTTTAGCCCAGTTTTACTTGTAAGTGGGTTTGGAAATGCTTTTCAGGCTCAGTACTGGGCTAAAAACATGCAGCCCTGAGGTCTCTCATATAAGCAGGTGGTTAAATAGAAATTCGCTGCTCAGCTGACCCGGCAGGAGCAAACGTATGCTAAAAATGTACTCAGAATGAGCTTTTCAGTGAAGAGCAGCCAGGCACATTTTAGCTAGTTTTACTTGTAAGTGGGGTTGGAAACGCTTTTGAGGATCAGTACTGGGCTCAAAACATGCAGCCCTGAGGTCTCTCATGATAGCAGGTGGTTAAATAGAAATTCGCTGCTCAGCTGACCCGGCAGGAGCAAACGTATGCTAAAAATGTACTCAGAATGAGCTTTTCAGTGAAGAGAAGCCAGGCATATTTTAGCTAGTTTTACTTGTAAGTGGGGTTGGAAATGCTTTTCAGGCTCAGTACTGGGCTCAAAACATGCAGCCCTGAGGTCTCTCATAAAAGCAGGTGGTTAAATAGAAATTCGCTGCTCAGCTGACCCGGTAGGAGCAAACGTATGTCAAAAATGTACACAGAATGAGCTTTTCAGTGAATAGCAGCCAGGCACATTTTAGCTAGTTTTACTTGTAAGTGGGGTTGGAAACGCTTTTCAGGCTAAGTACTGGGCTCAAAACATGCAGCCCTGAGGTCTCTCATGAAAGCAGGTGGTTAAATAGAAATTCGCAGCTCAGCTGACCCGGTAGGAGCAAACGTATGCTAAAAATGTACACAGAATGAGCTTTTCAGTGAAGAGAAGCCAGGCACATTTTAGCTAGTTTTACTTGTAAGTGGGGTTGGAAATGCTTTTCAGGCTCAGTACTGGGCTCAAAACATGCAGCCCTGAGGTCTCTCATGAAAGCAGGTGGTTAAATAGAAATTCGCTGCTCAGCTGACCCGGTAGGAGCAAACGTATGCCAAAAATGTACACAGAATGAGCTTTTCAGTGAATAGCAGCCAGGCACATTTTAGCTAGTTTTACTTGTAAGTGGGGTTGGAAATGCTTTTCAGGCTCAGTACTGGGCTCAAAACATGCAGCCTGAGGTCTCTCATGATAGCAGGTGGTTAAATAGAAATTTGCTGCTCAGCTGACCCGGCAGGAGCAAACGTATGCTAAAAATGTACTCAGAATGAGCTTTTCAGTGAAGAGAAGCCAGGCACATTTTAGCTAGTTTTACTTGTAAGTGGGGTTGGAAATGCTTTTCAGGATCAGTACTGGGCTCAAAACATGCAGCCCTGAGGTCTCTCATGATAGCAGGTGGTTAAATAGAAATTTGCTGCTCAGTTGACCCTGCAGGAGCAAACGTATGCTAAAAATGAACTCAGAATGAGCTTTTCAGTGAAGAGAAGCCAGGCACATTTTAGCCCAGTTTTACTTGTAAGTGGGGTTGGAAATGCTTTTCAGGCTCAGTACTGGGCTAAAAACATGCAGCCCTGAGGTCTCTCATGTAAGCAGGTGGTTAAATAGAAATTTGCTGCTCAGCTGACCAGGTAGGAGCAAACGTATGCCAAAAATGTACACAGAATGAGCTTTTCAGTGAAGAGCAGCCAGGCACATTTTAGCTAGTTTTACTTGTAAGTGGGGTTGGAAACGCTTTTCAGGATCAGTACTGGGCTCAAAACATGCAGCCCTGAGGTCTCTCATGATAGCAGGTGGTTAAATAGAAATTCGCTGCTCAGCTGACCCGGCAGGAGCAAACGTATGCTAAAAATGTACTCAGAATGAGCTTTTCAGTGAAGAGAAGCCAGGCACATTTTAGCTAGTTTTACTTGTAAGTGGGGTTGGAAATGCTTTTCAGGCTCAGTACTGGGCTCAAAACATGCAGCCCTGAGGTCTCTCATGAAAGCAAGTGGTTAAATAAAAATTCGCTGCTCAGCTGACCCGGTAGGAGCAAACGTATGCCAAAAATGTACACAGAATGAGCTTTTTAGTGAATAGCAGCCAGGCACATTTTAGCTAGTTTTACTTGTAAGTGGGGTTGGAAACGCTTTCCAGGATCAGTACTGGGCTCAAAACATGCAGCCCTGAGGTCTCTCATGATAGCAGGTGGTTAAATAGAAATTCGCTGCTCAGCTGACCCGGCAGGAGCAAACGTATGCTAAAAATGTACTCAGAATGAGCTTTTCAGTGAAGAGAAGCCAGGCACATTTTAGCCCAGTTTTACTTGTAAGTGGGGTTGGAAATGCTTTTCAGGCTCAGTACTGGGCTCAAAACATGCAGCCCTGAGGTCTCTCATGAAAGCAGGTGGTTATATAGAAATTCGCTGCTCAGCTGACCCGGTAGGAGCAAACGTATGCCAAAAATGTACACAGAATGAGCTTTTCAGTGAATAGCAGCCAGGCACATTTTAGCTAGTTTTACTTGTAAGTGGGGTTGGAAATGCTTTTCAGGCTCAGTACTGGGCTCAAAACATGCAGCCGCGAGGTCTCTCATGAAAGCAGGTGGTTAAATAGAAATTCGCAGCTCAGCTGACCTGGTAGGAGCAAACGTATGCCAAAAATGTACACAGAATGAGCTTTTCAGTGAATAGGAGCCAGGCACATTTTAGCTAGTTTTACTTGTAAGTGGGGTTGGAAACGCTTTTCAGGATCAGTACTGGGCTCAAAACATGCAGCCCTGAGGTCTCTCATGATAGCAGGTGGTTAAATAGAAATTTGCTGCTCAGCTGACCCGGCAGGAGCAAACGTATGCTAAAAATGTTCTCAGAATGAGCTTTTCAGTGAAGAGAAGCCAGGCACATTTTATCTAGTTTTACTTGTAAGTGGGGTTGGAAATGCTTTTCAGGCTCAGTCCTGGGCTCAAAACATGCAGCCCTGAGGTCTCTCATATAAGCAGGTGGTTAAATAGAAATTCGCTGCTCAGCTGACCCGGTAGGAGCAAACGTATGCTAAAAATGTACTCAGAATGAGCTTTTCAGTGAATAGCAGCCACGCACATTTTAGCTAGTTTTACTTGTAAGTGGGGTTGGAAACGCTTTTCAGGCTCAGTATTGGGCTCAAAACATGCAGCCCTGAGGTCTCATGATAGCAGGTGGTTAAATAGAAATTCGCTGCTCAGCTGACCCGGCAGGAGCAAACAAATGCTAAAAATGTACTCAGAATGAGCTTTTCAGTGAAGAGAAGCCAGGCACATTTTAGCTAGTTTTACTTGTAAGTGGGGTTGGAAACGCTTTTCAGGATCAGTACTGGGCTCAAAACATGCAGCCCTGAGGTCTCTCATATAAGCAGGTGGTTAAATAGAAATTCGCTGCTCAGCTGACCCGGTAGGAGCAAACGTATGCCAAAAATGTACACAGAAGGAGCTTTTCAGTGAAGAGCAGCCAGGCACATTTTAGCTAGTTTTACTTGTAAGTGGGGTTGGAACGCTTTTCAGGATCAGTACTGGGCTCAAAACATGCAGCCCTGAGGTCTCTCATGATAGCAGGTGGTTAAATAGAAATTCGCTGCTCAGCTGACCCGGCAGGAGCAAACGTATGCTAAAAATGTACTCAGAATGAGCTTTTCAGTGAATAGCAGCCACGCACATTTTAGCTAGTTTTACTTGTAAGTGGGGTTGGAAACGCTTTTCAGGCTCAGTATTGGGCTCAAAACATGCAGCCCTGAGGTCTCTCATGATAGCAGGTGGTTAAATAGAAATTCGCTGCTCAGCTGACCAGGTAGGAGCCAAACATGTACACAGAATGAGCTTTTCAGTGAAGAGAAGCCAGGCACATTTTAGCTAGTTTTACTTATAAGTGGGGTAGGAAACGCTTTTCAGGATCAGTACTGGGCTCAAAACATGCAGCCCTGAGGTCTCTCATGATAGCAGGTGGTTAAATAGAAATTCGCTGCTCAGCTGACCCGGCAGGAGCAAACGTATGCTAAAAATTTACTCAGAATGAGCTTTTCAGTGTAGAGAAGCCAGGCACATTTTAGCTAGTTTTACTTGTAAGTGGGGTTGGAAATGCTTTTCAGGCTCAGTACTGGGCTCAAAACATGCAGCCCTGAGGTCTCTCATGAAAGCAGGTGGTTAAATAGAAATTTGCTGCTCAGCTGACCCGGTAGGAGCAAACGTATGCCAAAAATGTACACAGAATGAGCTTTTCAGTGAATAGCAGCCAGGCACATTTTAGCTAGTTTTACTTGTAAGTGGGGTTGGAAATGCTTTTCAGGCTCAGTACTGGGCTCAAAACATGCAGCCCTGAGGTCTCTCATATAAGCAGGTGGTTAAATAGAAATTCGCTGCTCAGCTGACCCGGCAGGAGCAAACGTATGCTAAAAATGTACTCAGAATGAGCTTTTCAGTGAAGAGCAGCCAGGCACATTTTAGCTAGTTTTACTTGTAAGTGGGGTTGGAAACGCTTTTGAGGATCAGTACTGGGCTCAAAACATGCAGCCCTGAGGTCTCTCATGATAGCAGGTGGTTAAATAGAAATTCGCTGCTCAGCTGACCCGGCAGGAGCAAACGTATGCTAAAAATGTACTCAGAATGAGCTTTTCAGTGAAGAGAAGCCAGGCATATTTTAGCTAGTTTTACTTGTAAGTGGGGTTGGAAATGCTTTTCAGGCTCAGTACTGGGCTCAAAACATGCAGCCCTGAGGTCTCTCATAAAAGCAGGTGGTTAAATAGAAATTCGCTGCTCAGCTGACCCGGTAGGAGCAAACGTATGTCAAAAATGTACACAGAATGAGCTTTTCAGTGAATAGCAGCCAGGCACATTTTAGCTAGTTTTACTTGTAAGTGGGGTTGGAAACGCTTTTCAGGCTAAGTACTGGGCTCAAAACATGCAGCCCTGAGGTCTCTCATGAAAGCAGGTGGTTAAATAGAAATTCGCAGCTCAGCTGACCCGGTAGGAGCAAACGTATGCTAAAAATGTACACAGAATGAGCTTTTCAGTGAAGAGAAGCCAGGCACATTTTAGCTAGTTTTACTTGTAAGTGGGGTTGGAAATGCTTTTCAGGCTCAGTACTGGGCTCAAAACATGCAGCCCTGAGGTCTCTCATGAAAGCAGGTGGTTAAATAGAAATTCGCTGCTCAGCTGACCCGGTAGGAGCAAACGTATGCCAAAAATGTACACAGAATGAGCTTTTCAGTGAATAGCAGCCAGGCACATTTTAGCTAGTTTTACTTGTAAGTGGGGTTGGAAATGCTTTTCAGGCTCAGTACTGGGCTCAAAACATGCAGCCTGAGGTCTCTCATGATAGCAGGTGGTTAAATAGAAATTTGCTGCTCAGCTGACCCGGCAGGAGCAAACGTATGCTAAAAATGTACTCAGAATGAGCTTTTCAGTGAAGAGAAGCCAGGCACATTTTAGCTAGTTTTACTTGTAAGTGGGGTTGGAAATGCTTTTCAGGATCAGTACTGGGCTCAAAACATGCAGCCCTGAGGTCTCTCATGATAGCAGGTGGTTAAATAGAAATTTGCTGCTCAGTTGACCCTGCAGGAGCAAACGTATGCTAAAAATGTACTCAGAATGAGCTTTTCAGTGAAGAGAAGCCAGGCACATTTTAGCCCAGTTTTACTTGTAAGTGGGGTTGGAAATGCTTTTCAGGCTCAGTACTGGGCTAAAAACATGCAGCCCTGAGGTCTCTCATGTAAGCAGGTGGTTAAATAGAAATTTGCTGCTCAGCTGACCAGGTAGGAGCAAACGTATGCCAAAAATGTACACAGAATGAGCTTTTCAGTGAAGAGCAGCCAGGCACATTTTAGCTAGTTTTACTTGTAAGTGGGGTTGGAAACGCTTTTCAGGATCAGTACTGGGCTCAAAACATGCAGCCCTGAGGTCTCTCATGATAGCAGGTGGTTAAATAGAAATTCGCTGCTCAGCTGACCCGGCAGGAGCAAACGTATGCTAAAAATGTACTCAGAATGAGCTTTTCAGTGAAGAGAAGCCAGGCACATTTTAGCTAGTTTTACTTGTAAGTGGGGTTGGAAATGCTTTTCAGGCTCAGTACTGGGCTCAAAACATGCAGCCCTGAGGTCTCTCATGAAAGCAAGTGGTTAAATAAAAATTCGCTGCTCAGCTGACCCGGTAGGAGCAAACGTATGCCAAAAATGTACACAGAATGAGCTTTTTAGTGAATAGCAGCCAGGCACATTTTAGCTAGTTTTACTTGTAAGTGGGGTTGGAAACGCTTTTCAGGATCAGTACTGGGCTCAAAACATGCAGCCCTGAGGTCTCTCATGATAGCAGGTGGTTAAATAGAAATTCGCTGCTCAGCTGACCCGGCAGGAGCAAACGTATGCTAAAAATGTACTCAGAATGAGCTTTTCAGTGAAGAGAAGCTAGGCACATTTTAGCTAGTTTTACTTATAAGTGGGGTTGGAAACGCTTTTCAGGATCAGTACTGGGCTCAAAACATGCAGCCCTGAGGTCTCTCATGATAGCAGGTGGTTAAATAGAAATTCGCTGCTCAGCTGACCCGGCAGGAGCAAACGTATGCTAAAAATGTACTCAGAATGAGCTTTTCAGTGAAGAGAAGCCAGGCACATTTTAGCCCAGTTTTACTTGTAAGTGGGGTTGGAAATGCTTTTCAGGCTCAGTACTGGGCTCAAAACATGCAGCCCTGAGGTCTCTCATGAAAGCAGGTGGTTATATAGAAATTCGCTGCTCAGCTGACCCGGTAGGAGCAAACGTATGCCAAAAATGTACACAGAATGAGCTTTTCAGTGAATAGCAGCCAGGCACATTTTAGCTAGTTTTACTTGTAAGTGGGGTTGGAAATGCTTTTCAGGCTCAGTACTGGGCTCAAAACATGCAGCCGCGAGGTCTCTCATGAAAGCAGGTGGTTAAATAGAAATTCGCAGCTCAGCTGACCTGGTAGGAGCAAACGTATGCCAAAAATGTACACAGAATGAGCTTTTCAGTGAATAGGAGCCAGGCACATTTTAGCTAGTTTTACTTGTAAGTGGGGTTGGAAACGCTTTTCAGGATCAGTACTGGGCTCAAAACATGCAGCCCTGAGGTCTCTCATATAAGCAGGTGGTTAAATAGAAATTCGCTGCTCAGCTGACCCGGTAGGAGCAAACGTATGCTAAAAATGTACTCAGAATGAGCTTTTCAGTGAAGAGCAGCCAGGCACATTTTAGCTAGTTTTACTTGTAAGTGGGGTTGGAACGCTTTTCAGGATCAGTACTGGGCTCAAAACATGCAGCCCTGAGGTCTCTCATGATAGCAGGTGGTTAAATAGAAATTCGCTGCTCAGCTGACCCGGCAGGAGCAAACGTATGCTAAAAATGTACTCAGAATGAGCTTTTCAGTGAATAGCAGCCACGCACATTTTAGCTAGTTTTACTTGTAAGTGGGGTTGGAAACGCTTTTCAGGCTCAGTATTGGGCTCAAAACATGCAGCCCTGAGGTCTCTCATGATAGCAGGTGGTTAAATAGAAATTCGCTGCTCAGCTGACCAGGTAGGAGCCAAAAATGTACACAGAATGAGCTTTTCAGTGAAGAGAAGCCAGGCACATTTTAGCTAGTTTTACTTATAAGTGGGGTTGGAAACGCTTTTCAGGATCAGTACTGGGCTCAAAACATGCAGCCCTGAGGTCTCTCATGATAGCAGGTGGTTAAATAGAAATTCGCTGCTCAGCTGACCCGGCAGGAGCAAACGTATGCTAAAAATTTACTCAGAATGAGCTTTTCAGTGTAGAGAAGCCAGGCACATTTTAGCTAGTTTTACTTGTAAGTGGGGTTGGAAATGCTTTTCAGGCTCAGTACTGGGCTCAAAACATGCAGCCCTGAGGTCTCTCATGAAAGCAGGTGGTTAAATAGAAATTCGCTGCTCAGCTGACCCGGTAGGAGCAAACGTATGCCAAAAATGTACACAGAATGAGCTTTTCAGTGAATAGCAGCCAGGCACATTTTAGCTAGTTTTACTTGTAAGTGGGGTTGGAAATGCTTTTCAGGCTCAGTACTGGGCTCAAAACATGCAGCCCTGAGGTCTCTCATGAAAGCAGGTGGTTAAATAGAAATTTGCTTCTCAGCTGACCCGGTAGGAGCAAACGTATGCCAAAAATGTACACAGAATGAGCTTTTCAGTGAATAGCAGCCAGGCACATTTTAGCTAGTTTTACTTGTAAGTGGGGTTGGAAATGCTTTTCAGGCTCAGTACTGGGCTCAAAACATGCAGCCTGAGGTCTCTCATGATAGCAGGTGGTTAAATAGAAATTTGCTGCTCAGCTGACCCGGCAGGAGCAAACGTATGCTAAAAATGTACTCAGAATGAGCTTTTCAGTGAAGAGAAGCCAGGCACATTTTAGCTAGTTTTACTTGTAAGTGGGGTTGGAAACACTTTTCAGGATCAGTACTGGGCTCAAAACATGCAGCCCTGAGGTCTCTCATGATAGCAGGTGGTTAAATAGAAATTCGCTGCTCAGCTGACCCGGCAGGAGCAAACGTATGCTAAAAATGTACCAGAATGAGCTTTTCAGTGAAGAGAAGCCAGGCACATTTTAGCTAGTTTTACTTGTAAGTGGGGTTGGAAATGCTTTTCAGGCTCAGTACTGGGCTCAAAACATGCAGCCCTGAGGTCTCTCATGAAAGCAAGTGGTTAAATAAAAATTCGCTGCTCAGCTGACCCGGTAGGAGCAAACGTATGCCAAAAATGTACACAGAATGAGCTTTTTAGTGAATAGCAGCCAGGCACATTTTAGCTAGTTTTACTTGTAAGTGGGGTTGGAAACGCTTTTCAGGATCAGTACTGGGCTCAAAACATGCAGCCCTGAGGTCTCTCATGATAGCAGGTGGTTAAATAGAAGTTCGCTGCTCAGCTGACCCGGCAGGAGCAAACGTATGCTAAAAATGTACTCAGAATGATCTTTTCAGTGAAGAGAAGCAAGGCACATTTTAGCTAGTTTTACTTATAAGTGGGGTTGGAAACGCTTTTCAGGATCAGTACTGGGCTCAAAACATGCAGCCCTGAGGTCTCTCATGATAGCAGGTGGTTAAATAGAAATTCGCTGCTCTGCTGACCCGGCAGGAGCAAACGTATGCTAAAAATTTACTCAGAATGAGCTTTTCAGTGAAGAGAAGCCAGGCAAATTTTAGCCCAGTTTTACTTGTAAGTGGGGTTGGAAATGCTTTTCAGGCTCAGTACTGGGCTCAAAACATGCAGCCCTGAGGTCTCTCATGAAAGCAGGTGGTTAAATAGAAATTCGCTGCTCAGCTGACCCGGTAGGAGCAAACGTATGCCAAAAATGTACACAGAATGAGCTTTTCAGTGAATAGCAGCCAGGCACATTTTAGCTAGTTTTACTTGTAAGTGGGGTTGGAAATGCTTTTCAGGCTCAGTACTGGGCTCAAAACATGCAGCCCTGAGGTCTCTCATGAAAGCAGGTGGTTAAATAGAAATTCGCAGCTCAGCTGACCCGGTAGGAGCAAACGTATGCCAAAAATGTACACAGAATGAGCTTTTCAGTGAATAGCAGCCAGGCACATTTTAGCTAGTTTTACTTGTAAGTGGCGTTGGAAATACTTTTCAGGCTCAGTACTGGGCTAAAAACATGCAGCCCTGAGGTCTCTCATGTAAGCAGGTGGTTAAATAGAAATTCGCTGCTCAGCTGACCCAGTAGGAGCAAACATATGCCAAAAATGTACACAGAATGAGCTTTTCAGTGAAGAGCAGCCAGGCACATTTTAGCTAGTTTTACTTGTAAGTGGGGTTGGAAACTCTTTTCAGGATCAGTACTGGGCTCAAAACATGCAGCCCTGAGGTCTCTCATGATAGCAGGTGGTTAAATAGAAATTTGCTGCTCAGCTGACCCGGCAGGAGCAAACGTATGCTAAAAATGTTCTCAGAATGAGCTTTTCAGTGAAGAGAAGCCAGGCACATTTTAGCTAGTTTTACTTGTAAGTGGGGTTGGAAATGCTTTTCAGGCTCAGTCCTGGGCTCAAAACATGCAGCCCTGAGGTCTCTCATATAAGCAGGTGGTTAAATAGAAATTCGCTGCTCAGCTGACCCGGTAGGAGCAAACGTATGCCAAAAATGTACACAGAATGAGCTTTTCAGTGAAGAGCAGCCAGGCACATTTTAGCTAGTTTTACTTGTAAGTGGGGTTGGAACGCTTTTCAGGATCAGTACTGGGCTCAAAACATGCAGCCCTGAGGTCTCTCATGATAGCAGGTGGTTAAATAGAAATTCGCTGCTCAGCTGACCCGGCAGGAGCAAACGTATGCTAAAAATGTACTCAGAATGAGCTTTTCAGTGAATAGCAGCCACCCACATTTTAGCTAGTTTTACTTGTAAGTGGGGTTGGAAACGCTTTTCAGGCTCAGTACTGGGCTCAAAACATGCAGCCCTGAGGTCTCTCATGATAGCAGGTGGTTAAATAGAAATTCGCTTCTCAGCTGACCCGCCAGGAGCAAACGAATGCTAAAAATGTACTCAGAATGAGCTTTTCAGTGAAGAGAAGCCAGGCACATTTTAGCTAGTTTTACTTGTAAGTGGGGTTGGAAACGCTTTTCAGGATCAGTACTGGGCTCAAAACATGCAGCCCTGAGGTCTCTCATGATAGCAGGTGGTTAAATAGAAATTCGCTGCTCAGCTGACCCGGCAGGAGCAAACGTATGCTAAAAATTTACTCAGAATGAGCTTTTCAGTGAAGAGAAGCCAGGCACATTTTAGCTAGTTTTATTTGTAAGTGGGGTTGGAAATGCTTTTCAGGCTCAGTACTGGGCTCAAAACATGCAGCCCTGAGGTCTCTCATGAAAGCAGGTGGTTAAATAGAAATTCGCTGCTCAGCTGACCCGGTAGGAGCAAACGTATGCCAAAAATGTACACAGAATGAGCTTTTCAGTGATTAGCAGCCAGGCACATTTTAGCTAGTTTTACTTGTAAGTGGGGTTGGAAATGCTTTTCAGGCTCAGTACTGGGCTCAAAACATGCAGCCCTGAGGTTTCTCATGAAAGCAGGTGGTTAAATAGAAATTCGCAGCTCAGCTGACCTCCTAGGAGCAAACGTATGCCAAAAATGTACACAGAATGAGCTTTTCAGTGAATAGCAGCCAGGCACATTTTAGCTAGTTTTACTTGTAAGTGGGGTTGGAAATGCTTTTCAGGCTCAGTACTGGGCTCAAAACATGCAGCCCTGAGGTCTCTCATGAAAGCAGGTGGTTAAATAGAAATTCGCTTCTCAGCTGACCCGGTAGGAGCAAACGTATGCCAAAAATGTACACAGAATGAGCTTTTCAGTGAATAGCAGCCAGGCACATTTTAGCTAGTTTTACTTGTAAGTGGGGTTGGAAATGCTTTTCAGGCTCAGTACTGGGCTCAAAACATGCAGCCTGAGGTCTCTCATGATAGCAGGTGGTTAAATAGAAATTTGCTGCTCAGCTGACCCGGCAGGAGCAAACGTATGCTAAAAATGTACTCAGAATGAGCTTTTCAGTGAAGAGAAGCCAGGCACATTTTAGCTAGTTTTACTTGTAAGTGGGGTTGGAAACACTTTTCAGGATCAGTACTGGGCTCAAAACATGCAGCCCTGAGGTCTCTCATGATAGCAGGTGGTTAAATAGAAATTCGCTGCTCAGCTGACCCGGCAGGAGCAAACGTATGCTAAAAATGTACTCAGAATGAGCTTTTCAGTGAAGAGAAGCCAGGCACATTTTAGCTAGTTTTACTTGTAAGTGGGGTTGGAAATGCTTTTCAGGCTCAGTACTGGGCTCAAAACATGCAGCCCTGAGGTCTCTCATGAAAGCAAGTGGTTAAATAAAAATTTGCTGCTCAGCTGACCCGGTAGGAGCAAACGTATGCCAAAAATGTACACAGAATGAGCTTTTTAGTGAATAGCAGCCAGGCACATTTTAGCTAGTTTTACTTGTAAGTGGGGTTGGAAACGCCTTTCAGGATCAGTACTGGGCTCAAAACATGCAGCCCTGAGGTCTCTCATGATAGCAGGTGGTTAAATAGAAGTTCGCTGCTCAGCTGACCCGGCAGGAGCAAACGTATGCTAAAAATGTACTCAGAATGATCTTTTCAGTGAAGAGAAGCCAGGCACATTTTAGCTAGTTTTACTTATAAGTGGGGTTGGAAACGCTTTTCAGGATCAGTACTGGGCTCAAAACATGCAGCCCTGAGGTCTCTCATGATAGCAGGTGGTTAAATAGAAATTCGCTGCTCAGCGGACCCGGCAGGAGCAAACGTATGCTAAAAATTTACTCAGAATGAGCTTTTCAGTGAAGAGAAGCCAGGCACATTTTAGCCCAGTTTTTCTTGTAAGTGGGGTTGGAAATGCTTTTCAGGCTCAGTACTGGGCTCAAAACATGCAGCCCTGAGGTCTCTCATGAAAGCAGGTGGTTAAATAGAAATTCGCTGCTCAGCTGACCCGGTAGGAGCAAACGTATGCCAAAAATGTACACAGAATGAGCTTTTCAGTGAATAGCAGCCAGGCACATTTTAGCTAGTTTTACTTGTAAGTGGGGTTGGAAATGCTTTTCAGGCTCAGTACTGGGCTCAAAACATGCAGCCCTGAGGTCTCTCATGAAAGCAGGTGGTTAAATAGAAATTCGCAGCTCAGCTGACCTGGTAGGAGCAAACGTATGCCAAAAATGTACACAGAATGAGCTTTTCAGTGAATAGGAGCCAGGCACATTTTAGCTAGTTTTACTTGTAAGTGGGGTTGGAAACGCTTTTCAGGATCAGTACTGGGCTCAAAACATGCAGCCCTGAGGTCTCTCATGATAGCAGGTGGTTAAATAGAAATTTGCTGCTCAGCTGACCCGGCAGGAGCAAACGTATGCTAAAAATGTTCTCAGAATGAGCTTTTCAGTGAAGAGAAGCCAGGCACATTTTAGCTAGTTTTACTTGTAAGTGGGGTTGGAAACGCTTTTCAGGATCAGTACTGGGCTCAAAACATGCAGCCCTGAGGTCTCTCATGATAGCAGGTGGTTAAATAGAAATTCGCTGCTCAGCTGACCCGGCAGGAGCAAACGTATGCTAAAAATGTACTCAGAATGATCTTTTCAGTGAAGAGAAGCCAGGCACATTTTAGCTAGTTTTACTTATAAGTGGGGTTGGAAACGCTTTTCAGGATCAGTACTGGGCTCAAAACATGCAGCCCTGAGGTCTCTCATGATAGCAGGTGGTTAAATAGAAATTCGCTGCTCAGCTGACCCGGCAGGAGCAAACGTATGCTAAAAATTTACTCAGAATGAGCTTTTCAGTGAAGAGAAGCCAGGCACATTTTAGCCCAGTTTTACTTGTAAGTGGGGTTGGAAATGCTTTTCAGGCTCAGTACTGGGCTCAAAACATGCAGCCCTGAGGTCTCTCATGAAAGCAGGTGGTTAAATAGAAATTCGCTGCTCAGCTGACCCGGTAGGAGCAAACGTATGCCAAAAATGTACACAGAATGAGCTTTTCAGTGAATAGCAGCCAGGCACATTTTAGCTAGTTTTACTTGTAAGTGGGGTTGGAAATGCTTTTCAGGCTCAGTACTGGGCTCAAAACATGCAGCCCTGAGGTCTCTCATGAAAGCAGGTGGTTAAATAGAAATTCGCAGCTCAGCTGACCTGGTAGGAGCAAACGTATGCCAAAAATGTACACAGAATGAGCTTTTCAGTGAATAGGAGCCAGGCACATTTTAGCTAGTTTTACTTGTAAGTGGGGTTAGAAACGCTTTTCAGGATCAGTACTGGGCTCAAAACATGCAGCCCTGAGGTCTCTCATGATAGCAGGTGGTTAAATAGAAATTTGCTGCTCAGCTGACCCGGCAGGAGCAAACGTATGCTAAAAATGTTCTCAGAATGAGCTTTTCAGTGAAGAGAAGCCAGGCACATTTTAGCTAGTTTTACTTGTAAGTGGATTTGGAAACGCTTTTCAGGATCAGTACTGGGCTCAAAACATGCAGCCCTGAGGTCTCTCATGATAGCAGGTGGTTAAATAGAAATTCACTGCTCAGCTGACCCGGCAGGAGCAAACGTATGCTAAAAATGTACTCAGAATGAGCTTTTCAGTGAAGAGAAGCCAGGCACATTTTAGCTAGTTTTACTTGTAAGTGGGGTTGGAAATGCTTTTCAGGCTCAGTACTGGGCTCAAAACATGCAGCCCTGAGGTCTCTCATGAAAGCAGGTGGTTAAATAGAAATTCGCTGCTCAGCTGACCCGGTAGGAGCAAACGTATGCCAAAAATGTACACAGAATGAGCTTTTCAGTGAATAGCAGCCAGGCACATTTTAGCTAGTTTTACTTGTAAGTGGGGTTGGAAACGCTTTTCAGGCTCAGTACTGGGCTCAAAACATGCAGCCCTGAGGTCTCTCATGATAGCAGGTGGTTAAATAGAAATTCGCTGCTCAGCTGACCCAGTAGGAGCAAACGTATGCCAAAAATGTACACAGAATGAGCTTTTCAGTGAAGAGCAGCCAGGCACATTTTAGCTAGTTTTACTTGTAAGTGGAGTTGGAAACGCTTTTCAGGATCAGTACTGGGCTCAAAACATGCAGCCCTGAGGTCTCTCATGATAGCAGGTGGTTAAATAGAAATTCGCTGCTCAGCTGACCCGGCAGGAGCAAACGTATGCTAAAAATGTACTCAGAATGAGCTTTTCAGTGAAGAGAAGCCAGGCACATTTTAGCTAGTTTTACTTGTAAGTGGGGTTGGAAACGCTTTTCAGGCTCAGTACTGGGCTCAAAACATGCAGCCCTGAGGTCTCTCATGATAGCAGGTGGTTAAATAGAAATTTGCTGCTCAGCTGACCCGGCAGGAGCAAACGTATGCTAAAAATGTACTCAGAATGAGATTTTCAGTGAAGAGAAGCCAGGCACATTTTAGCTAGTTTTACTTGTAAGTGGGGTTGGAAACGCTTTTCAGGATCAGTACTGGGCTCAAAACATGCAGCCCTGAGGTCTCTCATGATAGCAGGTGGTTAAATAGAAATTCGCTGCTCAGTTGACCCTGCAGGAGCAAACGTATGCTAAAAATGTTCTCAGAATGAGCTTTTCAGTGAAGAGAAGCCAGGCACATTTTAGCTAGTTTTACTTGTAAGTGGGGTTGGAAATGCTTTTCAGGCTCAGTACTGGGCTCAAAACATGCAGCCCTGAGGTCTCTCATGAAAGCAGGTGGTTAAATAGAAATTCGCTGCTCAGCTGACCCGGTAGGAGCAAACATATGCCAAAAATGTACACAGAATGAGCTTTTCAGTGAAGAGAAGCCAGGCACATTTTTGCTAGTTTTACTTGTAAGTGGGGTGGAAATGCTTTTCAGGCTCAGTACTGGGCTCAAAACATGCAGCCCTGAGGTCTCTCATGAAAGCAGGTGGTTAAATAGAAATTCGCTGCTCAGCTGACCCTGCAGGAGCAAACGTATGCTAAAAATGTACTCAGAATGAGCTTTTCAGTGAAGAGAAGCCAGGCACATTTTAGCCCAGTTTTACTTGTAAGTGGGGTTGGAAATGCTTTTCAGGCTCAGTACTGGGCTAAAAACATGCAGCCCTGAGGTCTCTCATGTAAGCAGGTGGTTAAATAGAAATTCGCTGCTCAGCTGACCAGGTAGGAGCCAAAAATGTACACAGAATGAGCTTTTCAGTGAAGAGCAGCCAGGCACATTTTAGCTAGTTTTACTTGTAAGTGGGGTTGGAAACGCTTTTCAGGATCAGTACTGGGCTCAAAACATGCAGCCCTGAGGTCTCTCATGATAGCAGGTGGTTAAATAGAAATTCGCTGCTCAGCTGACCCGGCAGGAGCAAACGTATGCTAAAAATGTACTCAGAATGAGCTTTTCAGTGAAGAGAAGCCAGGCACATTTTAGCTAGTTTTACTTGTAAGTGGGGTTGGAAATGCTTTTCAGGCTCAGTACTGGTCTCAAAACATGCAGCCCTGAGGTCTCTCATGAAAGCAAGTGGTTAAATGAAAATTCGCTGCTCAGCTGACCCGGTAGGAGCAAACGTATGCCAAAAATGTACACAGAATGAGCTTTTTAGTGAATAGCAGCCAGGCACATTTTAGCTAGTTTTACTTGTAAGTGGGGTTGGAAACGCTTTTCAGGCTCAGTACTGGGCTCAAAACATGCAGCCCTGAGGTCTCTCATGAAAGCAGGTGGTTAAATAGAAATTCGCTGCTCAGCTGACCCGGTAGGAGCAAACGTATGCCAAAAATGTACACAGACTGAGCTTTTCAGTGAATAGCAGCCAGGCACATTTTAGTTGTTTTACTTGTAAGACGGGTTGGAAATGCTTTTCAGGCTCAGTACTGGGCTCAAAACATGCAGCCCTGAGGTCTCTCATGAAAGCAGGTGGTTAAATAGAAATTCGCAGCTCAGCTGACCCGGTAGGAGCAAATGTATGCCAAAAATGTACACAGAATGAGCTTTTCAGTGAAGAGAAGCCAGGCACATTTTAGCTAGTTTTACTTGTAAGTGGGTTTGGAAATGCTTTTCAGGCTCAGTACTGGGCTAAAAACATGCAGCCCTGAGGTCTCTCATATAAGCAGGTGGTTAAATAGAAATTCGCTGCTCAGCTGACCCGGCAGGAGCAAACGTATGCTAAAAATGTACTCAGAATGAGCTTTTCAGTGAAGAGCAGCCAGGCACATTTTAGCTAGTTTTACTTGTAAGTGGGGTTGAAAACGCTTTTGAGGATCAGTACTAGGCTCAAAACATGCAGCCCTGAGGTCTCTCATGATAGCAGGTGGTTAAATAGAAATTCGCTGCTCAGCTGACCCGGCAGGAGCAAACGTATGCTAAAAATGTACTCAGAATGAGCTTTTGAGTGAAGAGAAGCCAGGCATATTTTAGCTAGTTTTACTTGTAAGTGGGGTTGGAAATGCTTTTCAGGCTCAGTACTGGGCTCAAAACATGCAGCCCTGAGGTCTCTCATAAAAGCAGGTGGTTAAATAGAAATTCGCTGCTCAGCTGACCCGGTAGGAGCAAACGTATGTCAAAAATGTACACAGAATGAGCTTTTCAGTGAATAGCAGCCAGGCACATTTTAGCTAGTTTTACTTGTAAGTGGGGTTGGAAACGCTTTTCAGGCTAAGTACTGGGCTCAAAACATGCAGCCCTGAGGTCTCTCATGAAAGCAGGTGGTTAAATAGAAATTCGCAGCTCAGCTGACCCGGTAGGAGCAAACGTATGCTAAAAATGTAGACAGAATGAGCTTTTCAGTGAAGAGAAGCCAGGCACATTTTAGCTAGTTTTACTTGTAAGTGGGGTTGGAAATGCTTTTCAGGCTCAGTACTGGGCTCAAAACATGCAGCCCTGAGGTCTCTCATGAAAGCAGGTGGTTAAATAGAAATTTGCTGCTCAGCTGACCCGGTAGGAGCAAACGTATGCCAAAAATGTACACAGAATGAGCTTTTCAGTGAATAGCAGCCAGGCACATTTTAGCTAGTTTTACTTGTAAGTGGGGTTGGAAATGCTTTTCAGGCTCAGTACTGGGCTCAAAACATGCAGCCTGAGGTCTCTCATGATAGCAGGTGGTTAAATAGAAATTTGCTGCTCAGCTGACCCGGCAGGAGCAAACGTATGCTAAAAATGTACTCAGAATGAGCTTTTCAGTGAAGAGAAGCCAGGCATATTTTAGCTAGTTTTACTTGTAAGTGGGGTTGGAAATGCTTTTCAGGATCAGTACTGGGCTCAAAACATGCAGCCCTGGGGTCTCTCATGATAGCAGGTGGTTAAATAGAAATTCGCTGCTCAGTTGACCCTGCAGGAGCAAACGTATGCTAAAAATGTACTCAGAATGAGCTTTTCAGTGAAGAGAAGCCAGGCACATTTTAGCCCAGTTTTACTTGTAAGTGGGGTTGGAAATGCTTTTCAGGCTCAGTACTGGGCTAAAAACATGCAGCCCTGAGGTCTCTCATGTAAGCAGGTGGTTAAATAGAAATTTGCTGCTCAGCTGACCAGGTAGGAGCAAACGTATGCCAAAAATGTACACAGAATGAGCTTTTCAGTGAAGAGCAGCCAGGCACATTTTAGCTAGTTTTACTTGTAAGTGGGGTTGGAAACGCTTTTCAGGATCAGTACTGGGCTCAAAACATGCAGCCCTGAGGTCTCTCATGATAGCAGGTGGTTAAATAGAAATTCGCTGCTCAGCTGACCCGGCAGGAGCAAACGTATGCTAAAAATGTACTCAGAATGAGCTTTTCAGTGAAGAGAAGCCAGGCACATTTTAGCTAGTTTTACTTGTAAGTGGGGTTGGAAATGCTTTTCAGGCTCAGTACTGGGCTCAAAACATGCAGCCCTGAGGTCTCTCATGAAAGCAAGTGGTTAAATAAAAATTCGCTGCTCAGCTGACCCGGTAGGAGCAAACGTATGCCAAAAATGTACACAGAATGAGCTTTTTAGTGAATAGCAGCCAGGCACATTTTAGCTAGTTTTACTTGTAAGTGGGGTTTGAAACGCTTTTCAGGATCAGTACTGGGCTCAAAACATGCAGCCCTGAGGTCTCTCATGATAGCAGGTGGTTAAATAGAAATTCGCTGCTCAGCTGACCCGGCAGGAGCAAACGTATGCTAAAAATTTACTCAGAATGAGCTTTTCAGTGAAGAGAAGCTAGGCACATTTTAGCTAGTTTTACTTATAAGTGGGGTTGGAAATGCTTTTCAGGCTCAGTACTGGGCTCAAAACATGCAGCCCTGAGGTCTCTCATGAAAGCAGGTGGTTAAATAGAAATTCGCAGCTCAGCTGACCCGGTAGGAGCAAATGTATGCCAAAAATGTACACAGAATGAGCTTTTCAGTGAAGAGAAGCCAGGCACATTTTAGCTAGTTTTACTTGTAAGTGGGTTTGGAAATGCTTTTCAGGCTCAGTACTGGGCTAAAAACATGCAGCCCTGAGGTCTCTCATATAAGCAGGTGGTTAAATAGAAATTCGCTGCTCAGCTCACCCGGCAGGAGCAAACGTATGCTAAAAATGTACTCAGAATGAGCTTTTCAGTGAAGAGCAGCCAGGCACATTTTAGCTAGTTTTACTTGTAAGTGGGGTTGGAAACGCTTTTGAGGATCAGTACTGGGCTCAAAACATGCAGCCCTGAGGTCTCTCATGATAGCAGGTGGTTAAATAGAAATTCGCTGCTCAGCTGACCCGGCAGGAGCAAACGTATGCTAAAAATGTACTCAGAATGAGCTTTTCAGTGAAGAGAAGCCAGGCATATTTTAGCTAGTTTTACTTGTAAGTGGGGTTGGAAATGCTTTTCAGGCTCAGTACTGGGCTCAAAACATGCAGCCCTGAGGTCTCTCATAAAAGCAGGTGGTTAAATAGAAATTCGCTGCTCAGCTGACCCGGTAGGAGCAAACGTATGTCAAAAATGTACACAGAATGAGCTTTTCAGTGAATAGCAGCCAGGCACATTTTAGCTAGTTTTACTTGTAAGTGGGGTTGGAAACGCTTTTCAGGCTAAGTACTGGGCTCAAAACATGCAGCCCTGAGGTCTCTCATGAAAGCAGGTGGTTAAATAGAAATTCGCAGCTCAGCTGACCCGGTAGGAGCAAACGTATGCTAAAAATGTACACAGAATGAGCTTTTCAGTGAAGAGAAGCCAGGCACATTTTAGCTAGTTTTACTTGTAAGTGGGGTTGGAAATGCTTTTCAGGCTCAGTACTGGGCTCAAAACATGCAGCCCTGAGGTCTCTCATGAAAGCAGGTGGTTAAATAGAAATTTGCTGCTCAGCTGACCCGGTAGGAGCAAACGTATGCCAAAAATGTACACAGAATGAGCTTTTCAGTGAATAGCAGCCAGGCACATTTTAGCTAGTTTTACTTGTAAGTGGGGTTGGAAATGCTTTTCAGGCTCAGTACTGGGCTCAAAACATGCAGCCTGAGGTCTCTCATGATAGCAGGTGGTTAAATAGAAATTTGCTGCTCAGCTGACCCGGCAGGAGCAAACGTATGCTAAAAATGTACTCAGAATGAGCTTTTCAGTGAAGAGAAGCCAGGCATATTTTAGCTAGTTTTACTTGTAAGTGGGGTTGGAAATGCTTTTCAGGATCAGTACTGGGCTCAAAACATGCAGCCCTGAGGTCTCTCATGATAGCAGGTGGTTAAATAGAAATTCGCTGCTCAGTTGACCCTGCAGGAGCAAACGTATGCTAAAAATGTACTCAGAATGAGCTTTTCAGTGAAGAGAAGCCAGGCACATTTTAGCCCAGTTTTACTTGTAAGTGGGGTTGGAAATGCTTTTCAGGCTCAGTACTGGGCTAAAAACATGCAGCCCTGAGGTCTCTCATGTAAGCAGGTGGTTAAATAGAAATTTGCTGCTCAGCTGACCAGGTAGGAGCAAACGTATGCCAAAAATGTACACAGAATGAGCTTTTCAGTGAAGAGCAGCCAGGCACATTTTAGCTAGTTTTACTTGTAAGTGGGGTTGGAAACGCTTTTCAGGATCAGTACTGGGCTCAAAACATGCAGCCCTGAGGTCTCTCATGATAGCAGGTGGTTAAATAGAAATTCGCTGCTCAGCTGACCCGGCAGGAGCAAACGTATGCTAAAAATGTACTCAGAATGAGCTTTTCAGTGAAGAGAAGCCAGGCACATTTTAGCTAGTTTTACTTGTAAGTGGGGTTGGAAATGCTTTTCAGGCTCAGTACTGGGCTAAAAACATGCAGCCCTGAGGTCTCTCATGTAAGCAGGTGGTTAAATAGAAATTTGCTGCTCAGCTGACCAGGTAGGAGCAAACGTATGCCAAAAATGTACACAGAATGAGCTTTTCAGTGAAGAGCAGCCAGGCACATTTTAGCTAGTTTTACTTGTAAGTGGGGTTGGAAACGCTTTTCAGGATCAGTACTGGGCTCAAAACATGCAGCCCTGAGGTCTCTCATGATAGCAGGTGGTTAAATAGAAATTCGCTGCTCAGCTGACCCGGCAGGAGCAAACGTATGCTAAAAATGTACTCAGAATGAGCTTTTCAGTGAAGAGAAGCCAGGCACATTTTAGCTAGTTTTACTTGTAAGTGGGGTTGGAAATGCTTTTCAGGCTCAGTACTGGGCTCAAAACATGCAGCCCTGAGGTCTCTCATGTAAGCAGGTGGTTAAATAGAAATTTGCTGCTCAGCTGACCAGGTAGGAGCAAACGTATGCCAAAAATGTACACAGAATGAGCTTTTCAGTGAAGAGCAGCCAGGCACATTTTAGCTAGTTTTACTTGTAAGTGGGGTTGGAAACGCTTTTCAGGATCAGTACTGGGCTCAAAACATGCAGCCCTGAGGTCTCTCATGATAGCAGGTGGTTAAATAGAAATTCGCTGCTCAGCTGACCCGGCAGGAGCAAACGTATGCTAAA
Source organism: Lissotriton vulgaris (assembly GCF_964263255.1). Classification (NCBI taxonomy): domain Eukaryota; kingdom Metazoa; phylum Chordata; class Amphibia; order Caudata; family Salamandridae; genus Lissotriton; species Lissotriton vulgaris. The sequence goes on along the minus strand of NW_028244755.1, from coordinate 951,179 downwards.
AATGTACTCAGAATGAGCTTTTCAGTGAAGAGAAGCTAGGCACATTTTAGCTAGTTTTACTTATAAGTGGGGTTGGAAACGCTTTTCAGGATCAGTACTGGGCTCAAAACATGCAGCCCTGAGGTCTCTCATGATAGCAGGTGGTTAAATAGAAATTCGCTGCTCAGCTGACCCGGCAGGAGCAAACGTATGCTAAAAATGTACTCAGAATGAGCTTTTCAGTGAAGAGAAGCCAGGCACATTTTAGCCCAGTTTTACTTGTAAGTGGGGTTGGAAATGCTTTTCAGGCTCAGTACTGGGCTCAAAACATGCAGCCCTGAGGTCTCTCATGAAAGCAGGTGGTTATATAGAAATTCGCTGCTCAGCTGACCCGGTAGGAGCAAACGTATGCCAAAAATGTACACAGAATGAGCTTTTCAGTGAATAGCAGCCAGGCACATTTTAGCTAGTTTTACTTGTAAGTGGGGTTGGAAATGCTTTTCAGGCTCAGTACTGGGCTCAAAACATGCAGCCCCGAGGACTTTCATGAAAGCAGGTGGTTAAATAGAAATTCGCAGCTCAGCTGACCTGGTAGGAGCAAACGTATGCCAAAAATGTACACAGAATGAGCTTTTCAGTGAATAGGAGCCAGGCACATTTTAGCTAGTTTTACTTGTAAGTGGGGTTGGGAACGCTTTTCAGGATCAGTACTGGGCTCAAAACATGCAGCCCTGAGGTCTCTCATGATAGCAGGTGGTTAAATAGAAATTTGCTGCTCAGCTGACCCGGCAGGAGCAAACGTATGCTAAAAATGTTCTCAGAATGAGCTTTTCAGTGAAGAGAAGCCAGGCACATTTTATCTAGTTTTACTTGTAAGTGGGGTTGGAAATGCTTTTCAGGCTCAGTCCTGGGCTCAAAACATGCAGCCCTGAGGTCTCTCATATAAGCAGGTGGTTAAATAGAAATTCGCTGCTCAGCTGACCCGGTAGGAGCAAACGTATGCCAAAAATGTACACAGAATGAGCTTTTCAGTGAAGAGCAGCCAGGCACATTTTAGCTAGTTTTACTTGTAAGTGGGGTTGGAACGCTTTTCAGGATCAGTACTGGGCTCAAAACATGCAGCCCTGAGGTCTCTCATGATAGCAGGTGGTTAAATAGAAATTCGCTGCTCAGCTGACCCGGCAGGAGCAAACGTATGCTAAAAATGTACTCAGAATGAGCTTTTCAGTGAATAGCAGCCACGCACATTTTAGCTAGTTTTACTTGTAAGTGGGGTTGGAAACGCTTTTCAGGCTCAGTATTGGGCTCAAAACATGCAGCCCTGAGGTCTCTCATGATAGCAGGTGGTTAAATAGAAATTCGCTGCTCAGCTGACCCGGCAGGAGCAAACGTATGCCAAAAATGTACACAGAATTAAGTTTTCAGTGAATAGCAGCCAGGCACATTTTAGCTAGTTTTACTTGTAAGTGGGGTTGGAAATGCTTTTCAGGCTCAGTACTGGGCTCAAAACATGCAGCCCTGAGGTCTCTCATGAAAGCAGGTGGTTAAATAGAAATTCGCTTCTCAGCTGACCCGGTAGGAGCAAACGTATGCCAAAAATGTACACAGAATGAGCTTTTCAGTGAATAGCAGCCAGGCACATTTTAGCTAGTTTTACTTATAAGTGGGGTTGGAAATGCTTTTCAGGCTCAGTACTGGGCTCAAAACATGCAGCCCTGAGGTCTCTCATGTAAGCAGGTGGTTAAATAGAAATTTGCTGCTCAGCTGACCAGGTAGGAGCAAACATATGCCAAAAATGTACACAGAATGAGCTTTTCAGTGAAGAGCAGCCAGGCACATTTTAGCTAGTTTTACTTGTAAGTGGGGTTGGAAACGCTTTTCAGGATCAGTACTGGGCTCAAAACATGCAGCCCTGAGGTCTCTCATGATAGCAGGTGGTTAAATAGAAATTCGCTGCTCAGCTGACCCGGCAGGAGCAAACGTATGCTAAAAATGTACTCAGAATGACCTTTTCAGTGAAGAGAAGCCAGGCACATTTTAGCTAGTTTTACTTGTAAGTGGGGTTGGAAATGCTTTTCAGGCTCAGTACTGGGCTCAAAACATGCAGCCCTGAGGTCTCTCATGAAAGCAGGTGGTTAAATAGAAATTCGCAGCTCAGCTGACCTGGTAGGAGCAAACGTATGCAAAAAATGTACACAGAATGAAGTTTTCAGTGAATAGCAGCCAGGCACATTTTAGCTAGTTTTACTTGTAAGTGGGGTTGGAAATGCTTTTCAGGCTCAGTACTGGGCTCAAAACATGCAGCCCTGAGGTCTCTCATGATAGCAGGTGGTTAAATAGAAATTCGCTGCTCAGTTGACCCTGCAGGAGCAAACGTATGCTAAAAATGTACTCAGAATGAGCTTTTCAGTGAAGAGAAGCCAGGCACATTTTAGCCCAGTTTTACTTGTAAGTGGGGTTGGAAATGCTTTTCAGGCTCAGTACTGGGCTAAAAACATGCAGCCCTGAGGTCTCTCATGTAAGCAGGTGGTTAAATAGAAATTTGCTGCTCAGCTGACCAGGTAGGAGCAAACATATGCCAAAAATGTACACAGAATGAGCTTTTCAGTGAAGAGCAGCCAGGCACATTTTAGCTAGTTTTACTTGTAAGTGGGGTTGGAAACGCTTTTCAGGATCAGTACTGGGCTCAAAACATGCAGCCCTGAGGTCTCTCATGATAGCAGGTGGTTAAATAGAAATTCGCTGCTCAGCTGACCCGGCAGGAGCAAACGTATGCTAAAAATGTACTCAGAATGAGCTTTTCAGTGAAGAGAAGCCAGGCACATTTTAGCTAGTTTTACTTGTAAGTGGGGTTGGAAATGCTTTTCAGGCTCAGTACTGGGCTCAAAACATGCAGCCCTGAGGTCTCTCATGAAAGCAGGTGGTTAAATAGAAATTCGCTGCTCAGCTGACCCGGTAGGAGCAAACGTATGCCAAAAATGTACACAGAATGAGCTTTTCAGTGAAGAGAAGCCAGGCACATTTTAGCTAGTTTTACTTGTAAGTGGGGTTGGAAATGCTTTTCAGGCTCAGTACTGGGCTCAAAACATGCAGCCCTGAGGTCTCTCATGAAAGCAGGTGGTTAAATAGAAATTCGCTGCTCAGCTGACCCTGCAGGAGCAAACGTATGCTAAAAATGTACTCAGAATGAGCTTTTCAGTGAAGAGAAGCCAGGCACATTTTAGCCCAGTTTTACTTGTAAGTGGGGTTGGAAATGCTTTTCAGGCTCAGTACTGGGCTAAAAACATGCAGCCCTGAGGTCTCTCATGTAAGCAGGTGGTTAAATAGAAATTCGCTGCTCAGCTGACCAGGTAGGAGCAAACGTATGCCAAAAATGTACACAGAATGAGCTTTTCAGTGAAGAGCAGCCAGGCACATTTTAGCTAGTTTTACTTGTAAGTGGGGTTGGAAACGCTTTTCAGGATCAGTACTGGGCTCAAAACTTGCAGCCCTGAGGTCTCTCATGATAGCAGGTGGTTAAATAGAAATTCGCTGCTCAGCTGACCCGGCAGGAGCAAACGTATGCTAAAAATGTACTCAGAATGAGCTTTTCAGTGAAGAGAAGCCAGGCACATTTTAGCTAGTTTTACTTGTAAGTGGGGTTGGAAATGCTTTTCAGGCTCAGTACTGGGCTCAAAACATGCAGCCCTGAGGTCTCTCATGAAAGCAAGTGGTTAAATGAAAATTCGCTGCTCAGCTGACCCGGTAGGAGCAAACGTATGCCAAAAATGTACACAGAATGAGCTTTTTAGTGAATAGCAGCCAGGCACATTTTAGCTAGTTTTACTTGTAAGTGGGGTTGGAAATGCTTTTCAGGCTCAGTACTGGGCTCAAAACATGCAGCCCTGAGGTCTCTCATGAAAGCAAGTGGTTAAATGAAAATTCGCTGCTCAGCTGACCCGGTAGGAGCAAACGTATGCCAAAAATGTACACAGAATGAGCTTTTTAGTGAATAGCAGCCAGGCACATTTTAGCTAGTTTTACTTGTAAGTGGGGTTGGAAACGCTTTTCAGGCTCAGTATTGGGCTCAAAACATGCAGCCCTGAGGTCTCTCATGATAGCAGGTGGTTAAATAGAAATTCGCTGCTCAGCTGACCCGGCAGGAGCAAACGTATGCCAAAAATGTACACAGAATGAGCTTTTCAGTGAATAGCAGCCAGGCACATTTTAGCTAGTTTTACTTGTAAGTGGGGTTGGAAATGCTTTTCAGGCTCAGTACTGGGCTCAAAACATGCAGCCCTGAGGTCTCTCATGTAAGCAGGTGGTTAAATAGAAATTTGCTGCTCAGCTGACCAGGTAGGAGCAAACATATGCCAAAAATGTACACAGAATGAGCTTTTCAGTGAAGAGCAGCCAGGCACATTTTAGCTAGTTTTACTTGTAAGTGGGGTTGGAAACGCTTTTCAGGATCAGTACTGGGCTCAAAACATGCAGCCCTGAGGTCTCTCATGATAGCAGGTGGTTAAATAGAAATTCGCTGCTCAGCTGACCCGGCAGGAGCAAACGTATGCTAAAAATGTACTCAGAATGAGCTTTTCAGTGAAGAGAAGCCAGGCACATTTTAGCTAGTTTTACTTGTAAGTGGGGTTGGAAATGCTTTTCAGGCTCAGTACTGGGCTCAAAACATGCAGCCCTGAGGTCTCTCATGAAAGCAGGTGGTTAAATAGAAATTCGCAGCTCAGCTGACCTGGTAGGAGCAAACGTATGCCAAAAATGTACACAGAATGAAGTTTTCAGTGAATAGCAGCCAGGCACATTTTAGCTAGTTTTACTTGTAAGTGGGGTTGGAAATGCTTTTCAGGCTCAGTACTGGGCTCAAAACATGCAGCCCTGAGGTCTCTCATGATAGCAGGTGGTTAAATAGAAATTCGCTGCTCAGTTGACCCTGCAGGAGCAAACGTATGCTAAAAATGTACTCAGAATGAGCTTTTCAGTGAAGAGAAGCCAGGCACATTTTAGCCCAGTTTTACTTGTAAGTGGGGTTGGAAATGCTTTTCAGGCTCAGTACTGGGCTAAAAACATGCAGCCCTGAGGTCTCTCATGTAAGCAGGTGGTTAAATAGAAATTTGCTGCTCAGCTGACCAGGTAGGAGCAAACATATGCCAAAAATGTACACAGAATGAGCTTTTCAGTGAAGAGCAGCCAGGCACATTTTAGCTAGTTTTACTTGTAAGTGGGGTTGGAAACGCTTTTCAGGATCAGTACTGGGCTTAAAACATGCAGCCCTGAGGTCTCTCATGATAGCAGGTGGTTAAATAGAAATTTGCTGCTCAGCTGACCCGGCAGGAGCAAATGTATGCTAAAAATGTACTCAGAATGAGCTTTTCATTGAAGAGAAGCCAGGCACATTTTAGCTAGTTTTACTTGTAAGTGGGGTTGGAAATGCTTTTCAGGCTCAGTACTGGGCTCAAAACATGCAGCCCTGAGGTCTCTCATGAAAGCAGGTGGTTAAATAGAAATTCGCTGCTCAGCTGACCCGGTAGGAGCAAACGTATGCCAAAAATGTACACAGAATGAGCTTTTCAGTGAAGAGAAGCCAGGCACATTTTAGCTAGTTTTACTTGTAAGTGGGGTTGGAAATGCTTTTCAGGCTCAGTACTGGGCTCAAAACATGCAGCCCTGAGGTCTCTCATGAAAGCAGGTGGTTAAATAGAAATTCGCTGCTCAGCTGACCCTGCAGGAGCAAACGTATGCTAATAATGTACACAGAATGAGCTTTTCAGTGAAGAGAAGCCAGGCACATTTTAGCCCAGTTTTACTTGTAAGTGGGGTTGGAAATGCTTTTCAGGCTCAGTACTGGGCTAACAACATGCAGCCCTGAGGTCTCTCATGTAAGCAGGTGGTTAAATAGAAATTCGCTGCTCAGCTGACCAGGTAGGAGCAAACGTATGCCAAAAATGTACACAGAATGAGCTTTTCAGTGAAGAGCAGCCAGGCACATTTTAGCTAGTTTTACTTGTAAGTGGGGTTGGAAACGCTTTTCAGGATCAGTACTGGGCTCAAAACTTGCAGCCTTGAGGTCTCTCATGATAGCAGGTGGTTAAATAGAAATTCGCTGCTCAGCTGACCCGGCAGGAGCAAACGTATGCTAAAAATGTACTCAGAATGAGCTTTTCAGTGAAGAGAAGCCAGGCACATTTTAGCTAGTTTTACTTGTAAGTGGGGTTGGAAATGCTTTTCAGGCTCAGTACTGGGCTCAAAACATGCAGCCCTGAGGTCTCTCATGAAAGCAAGTGGTTAAATGAAAATTCGCTGCTCAGCTGACCCGGTAGGAGGAAACGTATGCCAAAAATGTACACAGACTGAGCTTTTCAGTGAATAGCAGCCAGGCACATTTTAGCTAGTTTTACTTGTAAGTGGGGTTGGAAACGCTTTTCAGGCTCAGTACGGGCTCAAAACATGCAGCCCTGAGGTCTCTCATGAAAGCAGGTGGTTAAATAGAAATTCGCAGCTCAGCTGACCCGGTAGGAGCAAACGTATGCCAAAAATGTACACAGAATGAGCTTTTCAGTGAAGAGAAGCCAGGCACATTTTAGCTAGTTTTACTTGTAAGTGGGGTTGGAAATGCTTTTTAGGCTCAGTACTGGGCTCAAAACATGCAGCCCTGAGGTCTCTCATGAAAGCAGGTGGTTAAATAGAAATTCGCTGCTCAGCTGACCCGGTAGGAGCAAACGTATGCCAAAAATGTACACAGAATGAGCTTTTCAGTGAATAGCAGCCAGGCACATTTTAGCTAGTTTTACTTGTAAGTGGGGTTGGAAATGCTTTTCAGGCTCAGTACTGGGCTCAAAACATGCAGCCTGAGGTCTCTCATGATAGCAGGAGGTTAAATAGAAATTTGCTGCTCAGCTGACCCGGCAGGAGCAAACGTATGTTAAAAATGTACTCAGAATGAGCTTTTCAGTGAAGAGAAGCCAGGCACATTTTAGCCCAGTTTTACTTGTAAGTGGGTTTGGAAATGCTTTTCAGGCTCAGTACTGGGCTAAAAACATGCAGCCCTGAGGTCTCTCATATAAGCAGGTGGTTAAATAGAAATTCGCTGCTCAGCTGACCCGGCAGGAGCAAACGTATGCTAAAAATGTACTCAGAATGAGCTTTTCAGTGAAGAGCAGCCAGGCACATTTTAGCTAGTTTTACTTGTAAGTGGGGTTGGAAACGCTTTTCAGGATCAGTACTGGGCTCAAAACATGCAGCCCTGAGGTCTCTCATGATAGCAGGTGGAAATAGAAATTCGCTGCTCAGCTGACCCGGCAGGAGCAAACGTATGCTAAAAATGTACTCAGAATGAGCTTTTCAGTGAAGAGAAGCCAGGCATATTTTAGCTAGTTTTACTTGTAAGTGGGGTTGGAAATGCTGTTCAGGCTCAGTACTGGGCTCAAAACATGCAGCCCTGAGGTCTCTCATAAAAGCAGGTGGTTAAATAGAAATTCGCTGCTCAGCTGACCCGGTAGGAGCAAACGTATGTCAAAAATGTACACAGAATGAGCTTTTCAGTGAATAGCAGCCAGGCACATTTTAGCTAGTTTTACTTGTAAGTGGGGTTGGAAACGCTTTTCAGGCTCAGTACTGGGCTCAAAACATGCAGCCCTGAGGTCTCTCATGAAAGCAGGTGGTTAAATAGAAATTCGCAGCTCAGCTGACCCGGTAGGAGCAAACGTATGCCAAAAATGTACACAGAATGAGCTTTTCAGTGAATAGCAGCCAGGCACATTTTAGCTAGTTTTACTTGTAAGTGGGGTTGGAAATGCTTTTCAGGCTCAGTACTGGGCTCAAAACATGCAGCCTGAGGTCTCTCATGATAGCAGGTGGTTAAATAGAAATTTGCTGCTCAGCTGACCCGGCAGGAGCAAACGTATGCTAAAAATGTACTCAGAATGAGCTTTTCAGTGAAGAGAAGCCAGGCACATTTTAGCTAGTTTTACTTGTAAGTGGGGTTGGAAATGCTTTTCAGGATCAGTACTGGGCTCAAAACATGCAGCCCTGAGGTCTCTCATGATAGCAGGTGGTTAAATAGAAATTCGCTGCTCAGTTGACCCTGCAGGAGCAAACGTATGCTAAAAATGTACTCAGAATGAGCTTTTCAGTGAAGAGAAGCCAGGCACATTTTAGCCCAGTTTTACTTGTAAGTGGGGTTGGAAATGCTTTTCAGGCTCAGTACTGGGCTAAAAACATGCAGCCTTGAGGTCTCTCATGTAAGTAGGTGGTTAAATAGAAATTTGCTGCTCAGCTGACCAGGTAGGAGCAAACGTATGCCAAAAATGTACACAGAATGAGCTTTTCAGTGAAGAGCAGCCAGGCACATTTTAGCTAGTTTTACTTGTAAGTGGGGTTGGAAACGCTTTTCAGGATCAGTACTGGGCTCAAAACATGCAGCCCTGAGGTCTCTCATGATAGCAGGTGGTTAAATAGAAATTCGCTGCTCAGCTGACCCGGCAGGAGCAAACGTATGCTAAAAATGTACTCAGAATGAGCTTTTCATTGAAGAGAAGCCAGGCACATTTTAGCTAGTTTTACTTGTAAGTGGGGTTGGAAATGCTTTTCAGGCTCAGTACTGGGCTCAAAACATGCAGCCCTGAGGTCTCTCATGAAAGCAAGTGGTTAAATAAAAATTCGCTGCTCAGCTGACCCGGTAGGAGCAAACGTATGCCAAAAATGTACACAGAATGAGCTTTTTAGTGAATAGCAGCCAGGCACATTTTAGCTAGTTTTACTTGTAAGTGGGGTTGGAAACGCTTTTCAGGATCAGTACTGGGCTCAAAACATGCAGCCCTGAGGTCTCTCATGATAGCAGGTGGTTAAATAGAAATTCGCTGCTCAGCTGACCCGGCAGGAGCAAACGTATGCTAAAAATTTACTCAGAATGAGCTTTTCAGTGAAGAGAAGCCAGGCACATTTTAGCTAGTTTTACTTATAAGTGGGGTTGGAAACGCTTTTCAGGATCAGTACTGGGCTCAAAACATGCAGCCCTGAGGTCTCTCATGATAGCAGGTGGTTAAATAGAAATTCGCTGCTCAGCTGACCCGGCAGGAGCAAACGTATGCTAAAAATGTACTCAGAATGAGCTTTTCAGTGAAGAGAAGCCAGGCACATTTTAGCCCAGTTTTACTTGTAAGTGGGGTTGGAAATGCTTTTCAGGCTCAGTACTGGGCTCAAAACATGCAGCCCTGAGGTCTCTCATGAAAGCAGGTGGTTAAATAGAAATTCGCTGCTCAGCTGACCCGGTAGGAGCAAACGTATGCCAAAAATGTACACAGAATGAGATTTTCAGTGAATAGCAGCCAGGCACATTTTAGCTAGTTTTACTTGTAAGTGGGGTTGGACATGCTTTTCTGGCTCAGTACTGGGCTCAAAACATGCAGCCCTGAGGTCTCTCATGAAAGCAGGTGGTTAAATAGAAATTCGCAGCTCAGCTGACCTGGTAGGAGCAAACGTATGCCAAAAATGTACACAGAATGAGCTTTTCAGTGAATAGGAGCCAGGCACATTTTAGCTAGTTTTACTTGTAAGTGGGGTTGGAACGCTTTTCAGGATCAGTACTGGGCTCAAAACATGCAGCCCTGAGGTCTCTCATGATAGCAGGTGGTTAAATAGAAATTCGCTGCTCAGCTGACCCGGCAGGAGCAAACGTATGCTAAAAATGTACTCAGAATGAGCTTTTCAGTGAAGAGAAGCCAGGCACATTTTAGCCCAGTTTTACTTGTAAGTGGGGTTGGAAATGCTTTTCAGGCTCAGTACTGGGCTAAAAACATGCAGCCCTGAGGTCTCTCATGTAAGCAGGTGGTTAAATAGAAATTCGCTGCTCAGCTGACCAGGTAGGAGCAAACGTATGCCAAAAATGTACACAGAATGAGCTTTTCAGTGAAGAGCAGCCAGGCACATTTTAGCTAGTTTTACTTGTAAGTGGGGTTGGAAATACTTTTCAGGATCAGTACTGGGCTCAAAACATGCAGCCCTGAGGTCTCTCATGATAGCAGGTGGTTAAATAGAAATTCGCTGCTCAGCTGACCCGGCAGGAGCAAACGTATGCTAAAAATGTACCAGAATGAGCTTTTCAGTGAAGAGAAGCCAGGCACATTTTAGCTAGTTTTACTTGTAAGTGGGGTTGGAAATGCTTTTCAGGCTCAGTACTGGGCTAAAAACATGCAGCCCTGAGGTCTCTCATGTAAGCAGGTGGTTAAATAGAAATTCGCTGCTCAGCTGACCAGGTAGGAGCAAACGTATGCCAAAAATGTACACAGAATGAGCTTTTCAGTGAAGAGCAGCCAGGCACATTTTAGCTAGTTTTACTTGTAAGTGGGGTTGGAAACGCTTTTCAGGATCAGTACTGGGCTCAAAACATGCAGCCCTGAGGTCTCTCATGATAGCAGGTGGTTAAATAGAAATTCGCTGCTCAGCTGACCCGGCAGGAGCAAACGTATGCTAAAAATGTACTCAGAATGAGCTTTTCAGTGAAGAGAAGCCAGGCACATTTTAGCTAGTTTTACTTGTAAGTGGGGTTGGAAATGCTTTTCAGGCTCAGTACTGGTCTCAAAACATGCAGCCCTGAGGTCTCTCATGAAAGCAAGTGGTTAAATGAAAATTCGCTGCTCAGCTGACCCGGTAGGAGCAAACGTATGCCAAAAATGTACACAGAATGAGCTTTTTAGTGAATAGCAGCCAGGCACATTTTAGCTAGTTTTACTTGTAAGTGGGGTTGGAAACGCTTTTCAGGCTCAGTACTGGGCTCAAAACATGCAGCCCTGAGGTCTCTTATGAAAGCAGGTGGTTAAATAGAAATTCGCAGCTCAGCTGACCCGGTAGGAGCAAACGTATGCCAAAAATGTACACAGAATGAGCTTTTCAGTGAAGAGAAGCCAGGCACATTTTAGCTAGTTTTACTTGTAAGTGGGGTTGGAAATGCTTTTCAGGCTCAGTACTGGGCTCAAAACATGCAGCCCTGAGGTCTCTCATGAAAGCAGGTGGTTAAATAGAAATTCGCTGCTCAGCTGACCCGGTAGGAGCAAACGTATGCCAAAAATGTACACAGAATGAGCTTTTCAGTGAAGAGAAGCCAGGCACATTTTAGCTAGTTTTACTTGTAAGTGGGGTTGGAAATGCTTTTCAGGCTCAGTACTGGGCTCAAAACATGCAGCCCTGAGGTCTCTCATGAAAGCAGGTGGTTAAATAGAAATTCGCTGCTCAGCTGACCCGGTAGGAGCAAACGTATGTCAAAAATGTACACAGAATGAGCTTTTCAGTGAATAGCAGCCAGGCACATTTTAGCTAGTTTTACTTGTAAGTGGGGTTGGAAACGCTTTTCAGGCTCAGTACTGGGCTCAAAACATGCAGCCCTGAGGTCTCTCATGAAAGCAGGTGGTTAAATAGAAATTCGCAGCTCAGCTGACCCGGTAGGAGCAAACGTATGCCAAAAATGTACACAGAATGAGCTTTTCAGTGAATAGCAGCCAGGCACATTTTAGCTAGTTTTACTTGTAAATGGGGTTGGAAATGCTTTTCAGGCTCAGTACTGGGCTCAAAACATGCAGCCTGAGGTCTCTCATGATAGCAGGTGGTTAAATAGAAATTTGCTGCTCAGCTGACCCGGCAGGAGCAAACGTATGCTAAAAATGTACTCAGAATGAGCTTTTCAGTGAAGAGAAGCCAGGCACATTTTAGCTAGTTTTACTTGTAAGTGGGGTTGGAAACGCTTTTCAGGCTCAGTACTGGGCTCAAAACATGCAGCCCTGAGGTCTCTCATGAAAGCAGGTGGTTAAATAGAAATTCGCAGCTCAGCTGACCCGGTAGGAGCAAACGTATGCCAAAAATGTACACAGAATGAGCTTTTCAGTGAATAGCAGCCAGGCACATTTTAGCTAGTTTTACTTGTAAGTGGGGTTGGAAACGCTTTTCAGGCTCAGAACTGGGCTCAAAACATGCAGCCCTGAGGTCTCTTATGAAAGCAGGTGGTTAAATAGAAATTCGCAGCTCAGCTGACCCGGCAGGAGCAAACGTATGCTAAAAATGTACTCAGAATGAGCTTTTCAGTGAAGAGAAGCCAGGCACATTTTAGCTAGTTTTACTTGTAAGTGGGGTTGGAAACGCTTTTCAGGCTCAGTACTGGTCTCAAAACATGCAGCCCTGAGGTCTCTCATGAAAGCAAGTGGTTAAATGAAAATTCGCTGCTCAGCTGACCCGGTAGGAGCAAACGTATGCCAAAAATGTACACAGAATGAGCTTTTTAGTGAATAGCAGCCAGGCACATTTTAGCTAGTTTTACTTGTAAGTGGGGTTGGAAACGCTTTTCAGGCTCAGTACTGGGCTCAAAACATGCAGCCCTGAGGTCTCTTATGAAAGCAGGTGGTTAAATAGAAATTCGCAGCTCAGCTGACCCGGTAGGAGCAAACGTATGCCAAAAATGTACACAGAATGAGCTTTTCAGTGAAGAGAAGCCAGGCACATTTTAGCTAGTTTTACTTGTAAGTGGGGTTGGAAATGCTTTTCAGGCTCAGTACTGGGCTCAAAACATGCAGCCCTGAGGTCTCTCATGAAAGCAGGTGGTTAAATAGAAATTCGCTGCTCAGCTGACCCGGTAGGAGCAAACGTATGCCAAAAATGTACACAGAATGAGCTTTTCAGTGAAGAGAAGCCAGGCACATTTTAGCTAGTTTTACTTGTAAGTGGGGTTGGAAATGCTTTTCAGGCTCAGTACTGGGCTCAAAACATGCAGCCCTGAGGTCTCTCATGAAAGCAGGTGGTTAAATAGAAATTCGCTGCTCAGCTGACCCGGTAGGAGCAAACGTATGTCAAAAATGTACACAGAATGAGCTTTTCAGTGAATAGCAGCCAGGCACATTTTAGCTAGTTTTACTTGTAAGTGGGGTTGGAAACGCTTTTCAGGCTCAGTACTGGGCTCAAAACATGCAGCCCTGAGGTCTCTCATGAAAGCAGGTGGTTAAATAGAAATTCGCAGCTCAGCTGACCCGGTAGGAGCAAACGTATGCCAAAAATGTACACAGAATGAGCTTTTCAGTGAATAGCAGCCAGGCACATTTTAGCTAGTTTTACTTGTAAGTGGGGTTGGAAATGCTTTTCAGGCTCAGTACTGGGCTCAAAACATGCAGCCTGAGGTCTCTCATGATAGCAGGTGGTTAAATAGAAATTTGCTGCTCAGCTGACCCGGCAGGAGCAAACGTATGCTAAAAATGTACTCAGAATGAGCTTTTCAGTGAAGAGAAGCCAGGCACATTTTAGCTAGTTTTACTTGTAAGTGGGGTTGGAAACGCTTTTCATGCTCAGTACTGGGCTCAAAAGATGCAGCCCTGAGGTCTCTCATGAAAGCAGGTGGTTAAATAGAAATTCGCAGCTCAGCTGACCCGGTAGGAGCAAACGTATGCCAAAAATGTACACAGAATGAGCTTTTCAGTGAATAGCAGCCAGGCACATTTTAGCTAGTTTTACTTGTAAGTGGGGTTGGAAATGCTTTTCAGGCTCAGTACTGGGCTCAAAACATGCAGCCCTGAGGTCTCTCATGATAGCAGGTGGTTAAATAGAAATTCGCTGCTCAGTTGACCCTGCAGGAGCAAACGTATGCTAAAAATGTACTCAGAATGAGCTTTTCAGTGAAGAGAAGCCAGGCACATTTTAGCCCAGTTTTACTTGTAAGTGGGGTTGGAAATGCTTTTCAGGCTCAGTACTGGGCTAAAAACATGCAGCCCTGAGGTCTCTCATGTAAGCAGGTGGTTAAATAGAAATTTGCTGCTCAGCTGATCAGGTAGGAGCAAACGTATGCCAAAAATGTACACAGAATGAGCTTTTCAGTGAAGAGCAGCCAGGCACATTTTAGCTAGTTTTACTTGTAAGTGGGGTTGGAAACGCTTTTCAGGATCAGTACTGGGCTCAAAACATGCAGCCCTGAGGTCTCTCATGATAGCAGGTGGTTAAATAGAAATTCGCTGCTCAGCTGACCCGGCAGGAGCAAACGTATGCTAAAAATGTACTCAGAATGAGCTTTTCAGTGAAGAGAAGCCAGGCACATTTTAGCTAGTTTTACTTGTAAGTGGGGTTGGAAATGCTTTTCAGGCTCAGTACTGGGCTCAAAACATGCAGCCCTGAGGTCTCTCATGAAAGCAAGTGGTTAAATAAAAATTTGCTGCTCAGCTGACCCGGTAGGAGCAAACGTATGCCAAAAATGTACACAGAATGAGCTTTTTAGTGAATAGCAGCCAGGCACATTTTAGCTAGTTTTACTTGTAAGTGGGGTTGGAAACGATTTCAGGATCAGTACTGAGCTCAAAACATGCAGCCCTGAGGTCTCTCATGATAGCAGGTGGTTAAATAGAAATTCGCTGCTCAGCTGACCCGGCAGGAGCAAACGTATGCTAAAAATTTACTCAGAATGAGCTTTTCAGTGAAGAGAAGCCAGGCACATTTTAGCTAGTTTTACTTATAAGTGGGGTTGGAAACGCTTTTCAGGATCAGTACTGGGCTCAAAACATGCAGCCCTGAGGTCTCTCATGATAGCAGGTGGTTAAATAGAAATTCGCTGCTCAGCTGACCCGGCAGGAGCAAACGTATGCTAAAAATGTACTCAGAATGAGCTTTTCAGTGAAGAGAAGCCAGGCACATTTTAGCCCAGTTTTACTTGTAAGTGGGGTTGGAAATGCTTTTCAGGCTCAGTACTGGGCTCAAAACATGCAGCCCTGAGGTCTCTCATGAAAGCAGGTGGTTAAATAGAAATTCGCTGCTCAGCTGACCCGGTAGGAGCAAACGTATGCCAAAAATGTACACAGAATGAGATTTTCAGTGAATAGCAGCCAGGGACATTTTAGCTAGTTTTACTTGTAAGTGGGGTTGGACATGCTTTTCAGGCTCAGTACTGGGCTCAAAACATGCAGCCCTGAGGTCTCTCATGAAATCAGGTGGTTAAATAGAAATTCGCAGCTCAGCTGACCTGGTAGGAGCAAACGTATGCCAAAAATGTACACAGAATGAGCTTTTCAGTGAATAGGAGCCAGGCACATTTTAGCTAGTTTTACTTGTAAGTGGGGTTGGAACGCTTTTCAGGATCAGTACTGGGCTCAAAACATGCAGCCCTGAGGTCTCTCATGATAGCAGGTGGTTAAATAGAAATTCGCTGCTCAGCTGACCCGGCAGGAGCAAACGTATGCTAAAAATGTACTCAGAATGAGCTTTTCAGTGAATAGCAGCCCGCACATTTTAGGTAGTTTTACTTGTAAGTGGGGTTGGAAACGCTTTTCAGGCTCAGTACTGGGCTCAAAACATGCAGCCCTGAGGTCTCTCATGATAGCAGGTGGTTAAATAGAAATTCGCTGCTCAGCTGACCCGGCAGGAGCAAACGAATGCTAAAAATGTACTCAGAATGAGCTTTTCAGTGAAGAGAAGCCAGGCACATTTTAGCTAGTTTTACTTGTAAGTGGGGTTGGAAACGCTTTTCAGGATCAGTACTGGGCTCAAAACATGCAGCCCTGAGGTCTCTCATGATAGCAGGTGGTTAAATAGAAATTCGCTGCTCAGCTGACCCGGCAGGAGCAAACGTATGCTAAAAATGTACTCAGAATGAGCTTTTCAGTGAAGAGAAGCCAGGCACATTTTAGCTAGTTTTACTTGTAAGTGGGGTTGGAAATGCTTTTCAGGCTCAGTACTGGGCTCAAAACATGCAGCCCTGAGGTCTCTCATGAAATCAGGTGGTTAAATAGAAATTCGCTGCTCAGCTGACCCGGTAGGAGCAAACGTATGCCAAAAATGTACACAGAATGAGCTTTTCAGTGAATAGCAGCCAGGCACATTTTAGCTAGTTTTACTTGTAAGTGGGGTTGGAAGTGCTTTTCAGGCTCAGTACTGGGCTCAAAACATGCAGCCCTGAGGTCTCTCATGAAAGCAGGTGGTTAAATAGAAATTCGCTGCTCAGCTGACCCGGCAGGAGCAAACGTATGCTAAAAATGTACTCAGAATGAGCTTTTCAGTGAAGAGAAGCCAGGCACATTTTAGCCCAGTTTTACTTGTAAGTGGGGTTGGAAATGCTTTTCAGGCTCAGTACTGGGCTCAAAACATGCAGCCCTGAGGTCTCTCATGAAAGCAGGTGGTTAAATAGAAATTCGCTGCTCAGCTGACCCGGTAGGAGCAAACGTATGCCAAAAATGTACACAGAATGAGATTTTCAGTGAATAGCAGCCAGGCACATTTTAGCTAGTTTTACTTGTAAGTGGGGTTGGACATGCTTTTCAGGCTCAGTACTGGGCTCAAAACATGCAGCCCTGAGGTCTCTCATGAAATCAGGTGGTTAAATAGAAATTCGCAGCTCAGCTGACCTGGTAGGAGCAAACGTATGCCAAAAATGTACACAGAATGAGCTTTTCAGTGAATAGGAGCCAGGCACATTTTAGCTAGTTTTACTTGTAAGTGGGGTTGGAACGCTTTTCAGGATCAGTACTGGGCTCAAAACATGCAGCCCTGAGGTCTCTCATGATAGCAGGTGGTTAAATAGAAATTCGCTGCTCAGCTGACCCGGCAGGAGCAAACGTATGCTAAAAATGTACTCAGAATGAGCTTTTCAGTGAATAGCAGCCACGCACATTTTAGCTAGTTTTACTTGTAAGTGGGGTTGGAAACGCTTTTCAGGCTCAGTACTGGGCTCAAAACATGCAGCCCTGAGGTCTCTCATGATAGCAGGTGGTTAAATAGAAATTCGCTGCTCAGCTGACCCGGCAGGAGCAAACGAATGCTAAAAATGTACTCAGAATGAGCTTTTCAGTGAAGAGAAGCCAGGCACATTTTAGCTAGTTTTACTCGTAAGTGGGGTTGGAAACGCTTTTCAGGATCAGTACTGGGCTCAAAACATGCAGCCCTGAGGTCTCTCATGATAGCAGGTGGTTAAATAGAAATTCGCTGCTCAGCTGACCCGGCAGGAGCAAACGTATGCTAAAAATGTACTCAGAATGAGCTTTTCAGTGAAGAGAAGCCAGGCACATTTTAGCTAGTTTTACTTGTAAGTGGGGTTGGAAATGCTTTTCAGGCTCAGTACTGGGCTCAAAACATGCAGCCCTGAGGTCTCTCATGAAATCAGGTGGTTAAATAGAAATTCGCTGCTCAGCTGACCCGGTAGGAGCAAACGTATGCCAAAAATGTACACAGAATGAGCTTTTCAGTGAATAGCAGCCAGGCACATTTTAGCTAGTTTTACTTGTAAGTGGGGTTGGAAGTGCTTTTCAGGCTCAGTACTGGGCTCAAAACATGCAGCCCTGAGGTCTCTCATGAAAGCAGGTGGTTAAATAGAAATTCGCTTCTCAGCTGACCCGGTAGGAGCAAACGTATGCCAAAAATGTACACAGAATGAGCTTTTCAGTGAATAGCAGCCAGGCACATTTTAGCTAGTTTTACTTGTAAGTGGGGTTGGAAATGCTTTTCAGGCTCAGTACTGGGCTCAAAACATGCAGCCTGAGGTCTCTCATGATAGCAGGTGGTTAAATAGAAATTTGCTGCTCAGCTGACCCGGCAGGAGCAAACGTATGCTAAAAATGTACTCAGAATGAGCTTTTCAGTGAAGAGAAGCCAGGCACATTTTAGCTAGTTTTACTTGTAAGTGGGGTTGGAAACACTTATCAGGATCAGTACTGGGCTCAAAACATGCAGCCCTGAGGTCTCTCATGATAGCAGGTGGTTAAATAGAAATTCGCTGCTCAGCTGACCCGGCAGGAGCAAACGTATGCTAAAAATGTACCAGAATGAGCTTTTCAGTGAAGAGAAGCCAGGCACATTTTAGCTAGTTTTACTTGTAAGTGGGGTTGGAAATGCTTTTCAGGCTCAGTACTGGGCTCAAAACATGCAGCCCTGAGGTCTCTCATGAAAGCAGGTGGTTAAATAGAAATTCGCTGCTCAGCTGACCCTGCAGGAGCAAACGTATGCTAAAAATGTACTCAGAATGAGCTTTTCAGTGAAGAGAAGCCAGGCACATTTTAGCCCAGTTTTACTTGTAAGTGGGGTTGGAAATGCTTTTCAGGCTCAGTACTGGGCTAAAAACATGCAGCCCTGAGGTCTCTCATGTAAGCAGGTGGTTAAATAGAAATTCGCTGCTCAGCTGACCAGGTAGGAGCAAACGTATGCCAAAAATGTACACAGAATGAGCTTTTCAGTGAAGAGCAGCCAGGCACATTTTAGCTAGTTTTACTTGTAAGTGGGGTTGGAAACACTTTTCAGGATCAGTACTGGGCTCAAAACATGCAGCCCTGAGGTCTCTCATGATAGCAGGTGGTTAAATAGAAATTCGCTGCTCAGCTGACCCGGCAGGAGCAAACGTATGCTAAAAATGTACCAGAATGAGCTTTTCAGTGAAGAGAAGCCAAGCACATTTTAGCTAGTTTTAACTGTAAGTGGGGTTGGAAATGCTTTTCAGGCTCAGTACTGGGCTAAAAACATGCAGCCCTGAGGTCTCTCATGTAAGCAGGTGGTTAAATAGAAATTTGCTGCTCAGCTGACCAGGTAGGAGCAAACGTATGCCAAAAATGTACACAGAATGAGCTTTTCAGTGAAGAGCAGCCAGGCACATTTTAGCTAGTTTTACTTGTAAGTGGGGTTGGAAACGCTTTTCAGGATCAGTACTGGGCTCAAAACAAGCAGCCCTGAGGTCTCTCATGATAGCAGGTGGTTAAATAGAAATTCGCTGCTCAGCTGACCCGGCAGGAGCAAACGTATGCTAAAAATTTACTCAGAATGAGCTTTTCAGTGAAGAGAAGCCAGGCACATTTTAGCTAGTTTTACTTGTAAGTGGGGTTGGAAACGCTTTTCAGGATCAGTACTGGGCTCAAAACATGCAGCCCTGAGGTCTCTCATGATAGCAGGTGGTTAAATAGAAATTCGCTGCTCAGCTGACCCGGCAGGAGCAAACGTATGCTAAAAATGTACTCAGAATGAGCTTTTCAGTGAAGAGAAGCCAGGCACATTTTAGCTAGTTTTACTTGTAAGTGGGGTTGGAAATGCTTTTCAGGCTCAGTACTGGGCTCAAAACATGCAGCCCTGAGGTCTCTCATGAAATCAGGTGGTTAAATAGAAATTCGCTGCTCAGCTGACCCGGTAGGAGCAAACGTATGCCAAAAATGTACACAGAATGAGCTTTTCAGTGAATAGCAGCCAGGCACATTTTAGCTAGTTTTACTTGTAAGTGGGGTTGGAAGTGCTTTTCAGGCTCAGTACTGGGCTCAAAACATGCAGCCCTGAGGTCTCTCATGAAAGCAGGTGGTTAAATAGAAATTCGCTGCTCAGCTGACCCGGCAGGAGCAAACGTATGCTAAAAATGTACTCAGAATGAGCTTTTCAGTGAAGAGAAGCCAGGCACATTTTAGCCCAGTTTTACTTGTAAGTGGGGTTGGAAATGCTTTTCAGGCTCAGTACTGGGCTCAAAACATGCAGCCCTGAGGTCTCTCATGAAAGCAGGTGGTTAAATAGAAATTCGCTGCTCAGCTGACCCGGTAGGAGCAAACGTATGCCAAAAATGTACACAGAATGAGATTTTCAGTGAATAGCAGCCAGGCACATTTTAGCTAGTTTTACTTGTAAGTGGGGTTGGACATGCTTTTCAGGCTCAGTACTGGGCTCAAAACATGCAGCCCTGAGGTCTCTCATGAAATCAGGTGGTTAAATA
Source organism: Lissotriton vulgaris (assembly GCF_964263255.1). Lineage (NCBI taxonomy): Eukaryota > Metazoa > Chordata > Amphibia > Caudata > Salamandridae > Lissotriton > Lissotriton vulgaris. The sequence goes on along the minus strand of NW_028244755.1, from coordinate 931,528 downwards.
GAAATTCGCAGCTCAGCTGACCTGGTAGGAGCAAACGTATGCCAAAAATGTACACAGAATGAGCTTTTCAGTGAATAGGAGCCAGGCACATTTTAGCTAGTTTTACTTGTAAGTGGGGTTGGAACGCTTTTCAGGATCAGTACTGGGCTCAAAACATGCAGCCCTGAGGTCTCTCATGATAGCAGGTGGTTAAATAGAAATTCGCTGCTCAGCTGACCCGGCAGGAGCAAACGTATGCTAAAAATGTACTCAGAATGAGCTTTTCAGTGAATAGCAGCCACGCACATTTTAGCTAGTTTTACTTGTAAGTGGGGTTGGAAACGCTTTTCAGGCTCAGTACTGGGCTCAAAACATGCAGCCCTGAGGTCTCTCATGATAGCAGGTGGTTAAATAGAAATTCGCTGCTCAGCTGACCCGGCAGGAGCAAACGAATGCTAAAAATGTACTCAGAATGAGCTTTTCAGTGAAGAGAAGCCAGGCACATTTTAGCTAGTTTTACTCGTAAGTGGGGTTGGAAACGCTTTTCAGGATCAGTACTGGGCTCAAAACATGCAGCCCTGAGGTCTCTCATGATAGCAGGTGGTTAAATAGAAATTCGCTGCTCAGCTGACCCGGCAGGAGCAAACGTATGCTAAAAATGTACTCAGAATGAGCTTTTCAGTGAAGAGAAGCCAGGCACATTTTAGCCCAGTTTTACTTGTAAGTGGGGTTGGAAATGCTTTTCAGGCTCAGTACTGGGCTCAAAACATGCAGCCCTGAGGTCTCTCATGAAAGCAGGTGGTTAAATAGAAATTCGCTGCTCAGCTGACCCGGTAGGAGCAAACGTATGCCAAAAATGTACACAGAATGAGATTTTCAGTGAATAGCAGCCAGGCACATTTTAGCTAGTTTTACTTGTAAGTGGGGTTGGACATGCTTTTCAGGCTCAGTACTGGGCTCAAAACATGCAGCCCTGAGGTCTCTCATGAAATCAGGTGGTTAAATAGAAATTCGCAGCTCAGCTGACCTGGTAGGAGCAAACGTATGCCAAAAATGTACACAGAATGAGCTTTTCAGTGAATAGGAGCCAGGCACATTTTAGCTAGTTTTACTTGTAAGTGGGGTTGGAACGCTTTTCAGGATCAGTACTGGGCTCAAAACATGCAGCCCTGAGGTCTCTCATGATAGCAGGTGGTTAAATAGAAATTCGCTGCTCAGCTGACCCGGCAGGAGCAAACGTATGCTAAAAATGTACTCAGAATGAGCTTTTCAGTGAATAGCAGCCACGCACATTTTAGCTAGTTTTACTTGTAAGTGGGGTTGGAAACGCTTTTCAGGCTCAGTACTGGGCTCAAAACATGCAGCCCTGAGGTCTCTCATGATAGCAGGTGGTTAAATAGAAATTCGCTGCTCAGCTGACCCGGCAGGAGCAAACGAATGCTAAAAATGTACTCAGAATGAGCTTTTCAGTGAAGAGAAGCCAGGCACATTTTAGCTAGTTTTACTCGTAAGTGGGGTTGGAAACGCTTTTCAGGATCAGTACTGGGCTCAAAACATGCAGCCCTGAGGTCTCTCATGATAGCAGGTGGTTAAATAGAAATTCGCTGCTCAGCTGACCCGGCAGGAGCAAACGTATGCTAAAAATGTACTCAGAATGAGCTTTTCAGTGAAGAGAAGCCAGGCACATTTTAGCTAGTTTTACTTGTAAGTGGGGTTGGAAATGCTTTTCAGGCTCAGTACTGGGCTCAAAACATGCAGCCCTGAGGTCTCTCATGAAATCAGGTGGTTAAATAGAAATTCGCTGCTCAGCTGACCCGGTAGGAGCAAACGTATGCCAAAAATGTACACAGAATGAGCTTTTCAGTGAATAGCAGCCAGGCACATTTTAGCTAGTTTTACTTGTAAGTGGGGTTGGAAGTGCTTTTCAGGCTCAGTACTGGGCTCAAAACATGCAGCCCTGAGGTCTCTCATGAAAGCAGGTGGTTAAATAGAAATTCGCTTCTCAGCTGACCCGGTAGGAGCAAACGTATGCCAAAAATGTACACAGAATGAGCTTTTCAGTGAATAGCAGCCAGGCACATTTTAGCTAGTTTTACTTGTAAGTGGGGTTGGAAATGCTTTTCAGGCTCAGTACTGGGCTCAAAACATGCAGCCTGAGGTCTCTCATGATAGCAGGTGGTTAAATAGAAATTTGCTGCTCAGCTGACCCGGCAGGAGCAAACGTATGCTAAAAATGTACTCAGAATGAGCTTTTCAGTGAAGAGAAGCCAGGCACATTTTAGCTAGTTTTACTTGTAAGTGGGGTTGGAAACACTTATCAGGATCAGTACTGGGCTCAAAACATGCAGCCCTGAGGTCTCTCATGATAGCAGGTGGTTAAATAGAAATTCGCTGCTCAGCTGACCCGGCAGGAGCAAACGTATGCTAAAAATGTACCAGAATGAGCTTTTCAGTGAAGAGAAGCCAGGCACATTTTAGCTAGTTTTACTTGTAAGTGGGGTTGGAAATGCTTTTCAGGCTCAGTACTGGGCTCAAAACATGCAGCCCTGAGGTCTCTCATGAAAGCAGGTGGTTAAATAGAAATTCGCTGCTCAGCTGACCCTGCAGGAGCAAACGTATGCTAAAAATGTACTCAGAATGAGCTTTTCAGTGAAGAGAAGCCAGGCACATTTTAGCCCAGTTTTACTTGTAAGTGGGGTTGGAAATGCTTTTCAGGCTCAGTACTGGGCTAAAAACATGCAGCCCTGAGGTCTCTCATGTAAGCAGGTGGTTAAATAGAAATTCGCTGCTCAGCTGACCAGGTAGGAGCAAACGTATGCCAAAAATGTACACAGAATGAGCTTTTCAGTGAAGAGCAGCCAGGCACATTTTAGCTAGTTTTACTTGTAAGTGGGGTTGGAAACACTTTTCAGGATCAGTACTGGGCTCAAAACATGCAGCCCTGAGGTCTCTCATGATAGCAGGTGGTTAAATAGAAATTCGCTGCTCAGCTGACCCGGCAGGAGCAAACGTATGCTAAAAATGTACCAGAATGAGCTTTTCAGTGAAGAGAAGCCAAGCACATTTTAGCTAGTTTTAACTGTAAGTGGGGTTGGAAATGCTTTTCAGGCTCAGTACTGGGCTAAAAACATGCAGCCCTGAGGTCTCTCATGTAAGCAGGTGGTTAAATAGAAATTTGCTGCTCAGCTGACCAGGTAGGAGCAAACGTATGCCAAAAATGTACACAGAATGAGCTTTTCAGTGAAGAGCAGCCAGGCACATTTTAGCTAGTTTTACTTGTAAGTGGGGTTGGAAACGCTTTTCAGGATCAGTACTGGGCTCAAAACATGCAGCCCTGAGGTCTCTCATGATAGCAGGTGGTTAAATAGAAATTCGCTGCTCAGCTGACCCGGCAGGAGCAAACGTATGCTAAAAATTTACTCAGAATGAGCTTTTCAGTGAAGAGAAGCCAGGCACATTTTAGCTAGTTTTACTTGTAAGTGGGGTTGGAAATGCTTTTCAGGCTCAGTACTGGTCTCAAAACATGCAGCCCTGAGGTCTCTCATGAAAGCAAGTGGTTAAATGAAAATTCGCTGCTCAGCTGACCCGGTAGGAGCAAACGTATGCCAAAAATGTACACAGAATGAGCTTTTTAGTGAATAGCAGCCAGGCACATTTTAGCTAGTTTTACTTGTAAGTGGGGTTGGAAACGCTTTTCAGGCTCAGTACTGGGCTCAAAACATGCAGCCCTGAGGTCTCTCATGAAAGCAGGTGGTTAAATAGAAATTCGCAGCTCAGCTGACCCGGTAGGAGCAAACGTATGCCAAAAATGTACACAGAATGAGCTTTTCAGTGAAGAGAAGCCAGGCACATTTTAGCTAGTTTTACTTGTAAGTGGGGTTGGAAATGCTTTTCAGGCTCAGTACTGGGCTCAAAACATGCAGCCCTGAGGTCTCTCATGAAAGCAGGTGGTTAAATAGAAATTCGCTGCTCAGCTGACCCGGTAGGAGCAAACGTATGCCAAAAATGTGCACAGAATGAGCTTTTCAGTGAATAGCAGCCAGGCACATTTTAGCTAGTTTTACTTGTAAGTGGGGTTGGAAATGCTTTTCAGGCTCAGTACTGGGCTCAAAACATGCAGCCTGAGGTCTCTCATGATAGCAGGTGGTTAAATAGAAATTTGCTGCTCAGCTGACCCGGCAGGAGCAAACGTATGCTAAAAATGTACTCAGAATGAGCTTTTCAGTGAAGAGAAGCCAGGCACATTTTAGCCCAGTTTTACTTGTAAGTGGGTTTGGAAATGCTTTTCAGGCTCAGTACTGGGCTAAAAACATGCAGCCCTGAGGTCTCTCATATAAGCAGGTGGTTAAATAGAAATTCGCTGCTCAGCTGACACGGCAGGAGCAAACGTATGCTAAAAATGTACTCAGAATGAGCTTTTCAGTGAAGAGCAGCCAGGCACATTTTAGCTAGTTTTACTTGTAAGTGGGGTTGGAAACGCTTTTGAGGATCAGTACTGGGCTCAAAACATGCAGCCCTGAGGTCTCTCATGATAGCAGGTGGTTAAATAGAAATTCGCTGCTCAGCTGACCCGGCAGGAGCAAACGTATGCTAAAAATGTACTCAGAATGAGCTTTTCAGTGAAGAGAAGCCAGGCATATTTTAGCTAGTTTTACTTGTAAGAGGGGTTGGAAATGCTTTTCAGGCTCAGTACTGGGCTCAAAACATGCAGCCCTGAGGTCTCTCATAAAAGCAGGTGGTTAAATAGAAATTCGCTGCTCAGCTGACCCGGTAGGAGCAAACGTATGTCAAAAATGTACACAGAATGAGCTTTTCAGTGAATAGCAGCCAGGCACATTTTAGCTAGTTTTACTTGTAAGTGGGGTTGGAAACGCTTTTCAGGCTAAGTACTGGGCTCAAAACATGCAGCCCTGAGGTCTCGCATGAAAGCAGGTGGTTAAATAGAAATTCGCAGCTCAGCTGACCCGGTAGGAGCAAACGTATGCTAAAAATGTACACAGAATGAGCTTTTCAGTGAAGAGAAGCCAGGCACATTTTAGCTAGTTTTACTTGTAAGTGGGGTTGGAAATGCTTTTCAGGCTCAGTACTGGGCTCAAAACATGCAGCCCTGAGGTCTCTCATGAAAGCAGGTGGTTAAATAGAAATTCGCTGCTCAGCTGACCCGGTAGGAGCAAACGTATGCCAAAAATGTACACAGAATGAGCTTTTCAGTGAATAGCAGCCAGGCACATTTCAGCTAGTTTTACTTGTAAGTGGGGTTGGAAATGCTTTTCAGGCTCACTACTGGGCTCAAAACATGCAGCCTGAGGTCTCTCATGATAGCAGGTGGTTAAATAGAAATTTGCTGCTCAGCTGACCCGGCAGGAGCAAACGTATGCTAAAAATGTACTCAGAATGAGCTTTTCAGTGAAGAGAAGCCAGGCACATTTTAGCTAGTTTTACTTGTAAGTGGGGTTGGAAATGCTTTTCAGGATCAGTACTGGGCTCAAAACATGCAGCCCTGAGGTCTCTCATGATAGCAGGTGGTTAAATAGAAATTCGCTGCTCAGTTGACCCTGCAGGAGCAAACGTATGCTAAAAATTTACTCAGAATGAGCTTTTCAGTGAAGAGAAGCCAGGCACATTTTAGCCCAGTTTTACTTGTAAGTGGGGTTGGAAATGCTTTTCAGGCTCAGTACTGGGCTAAAAACATGCAGCCCTGAGGTCTCTCATGTAAGCAGGTGGTTAAATAGAAATTTGCTGCTCAGCTGACCAGGTAGGAGCAAACGTATGCCAAAAATGTACACAGAATGAGCTTTTCAGTGAAGAGCAGCCAGGCACATTTTAGCTAGTTTTACTTGTAAGTGGGGTTGGAAACGCTTTTCAGGATCAGTACTGGGCTCAAAACATGCAGCCCTGAGGTCTCTCATGATAGCAGGTGGTTAAATAGAAATTCGCTGCTCAGCTGACCCGGCAGGAGCAAACGTATGCTAAAAATGTACTCAGAATGAGCTTTTCAGTGAAGAGAAGCCAGGCAGATTTTAGCTAGTTTTACTTGTAAGTGGGGTTGGAAATGCTTTTCAGGCTCAGTACTGGGCTCAAAACATGCAGCCCTGAGGTCTCTCATGAAAGCAAGTGGTTAAATAAAAATTCGCTGCTCAGCTGACCCGGTAGGAGCAAACGTATGCCAAAAATGTACACAGAATGAGCTTTTTAGTGAATAGCAGCCAGGCACATTTTAGCTAGTTTTACTTGTAAGTGGGGTTGGAAACGCTTTTCAGGATCAGTACTGGGCTCAAAACATGCAGCCCTGAGGTCTCTCATGATAGCAGGTGGTTAAATAGAAATTCGCTGCTCAGCTGACCCGGCAGGAGCAAACGTATGCTAAAAATGTACTCAGAATGAGCTTTTCAGTGAAGAGAAGCCAGGCACATTTTAGCCCAGTTTTACTTGTAAGTGGGGTTGGAAATGCTTTTCAGGCTCAGTACTGGGCTCAAAACATGCAGCCCTGAGGTCTCTCATGAAAGCAGGTGGTTATATAGAAATTCGCTGCTCAGCTGACCCGGTAGGAGCAAACGTATGCCAAAAATTTACACAGAATGAGCTTTTCAGTGAATAGCAGCCAGGCACATTTTAGCTAGTTTTACTTGTAAGTGGGGTTGGAAATGCTTTTCAGGCTCAGTACTGGGCTCAAAACATGCAGCCCCGAGGTCTCTCATGAAAGCAGGTGGTTAAATAGAAATTCATAGCTCAGCTGACCTGGTAGGAGCAAACGTATGCCAAAAATGTACACAGAATGAGCTTTTCAGTGAATAGGAGCCAGGCACATTTTAGCTAGTTTTACTTGTAAGTGGGGTTGGAAACGCTTTTCAGGATCAGTACTGGGCTCAAAACATGCAGCCCTGAGGTCTCTCATGATAGCAGGTGGTTAAATAGAAATTTGCTGCTCAGCTGACCCGGCAGGAGCAAACGTATGCTAAAAATGTTCTCAGAATGAGCTTTTCAGTGAAGAGAAGCCAGGCACATTTTAGCTAGTTTTACTTGTAAGTGGGGTTGGAAATGCTTTTCAGGCTCAGTCCTGGGCTCAAAACATGCAGCCCTGAGGTCTCTCATATAAGCAGGTGGTTAAATAGAAATTCGCTGCTCAGCTGACCCGGTAGGAGCAAACGTATGCCAAAAATGTACACAGAATGAGCTTTTCAGTGAAGAGCAGCCAGGCACATTTTAGCTAGTTTTACTTGTAAGTGGGGTTGGAACGCTTTTCAGGATCAGTACTGGGCTCAAAACATGCAGCCCTGAGGTCTCTCATGATAGCAGGTGGTTAAATAGAAATTCGCTGCTCAGCTGACCCGGCAGGAGCAAACGTATGCTAAAAATGTACTCAGAATGAGCTTTTCAGTGAATAGCAGCCACGCACATTTTAGCTAGTTTTACTTGTAAGTGGGGTTGGAAACGCTTTTCAGGTTCAGTATTGGGCTCAAAACATGCAGCCCTGAGGTCTCTCATGATAGCAGGTGGTTAAATAGAAATTCGCTGCTCAGCTGACCCGGCAGGAGCAAACGAATGCTAAAAATGTACTCAGAATGAGCTTTTCAGTGAAGAGAAGCCAGGCACATTTTAGCTAGTTTTACTTGTAAGTGGGGTTGGAAACGCTTTTCAGGATCAGTACTGGGCTCAAAACATGCAGCCCTGAGGTCTCTCATGATAGCAGGTGGTTAAATAGAAATTCGCTGCTCAGCTGACCCGGCAGGAGCAAACGTATGCTAAAAATGTACTCAGAATGAGCTTTTCAGTGAAGAGAAGCCAGGCACATTTTAGCTAGTTTTACTTGTAAGTGGGGTTGGATATGCTTTTCAGGCTCAGTACTGGGCTCAAAACATGCAGCCCTGAGGTCTCTTATGAAAGCAGGTGGTTAAATAGAAATTCGCTGCTCAGCTGACCCGGTAGGAGCAAACGTATGCCAAAAATGTACACAGAATGAGCTTTTCAGTGAATAGCAGCCAGGCACATTTTAGCTAGTTTTACTTGTAAGTGGGGTTGGAAATGCTTTTCAGGCTCAGTACTGGGCTCAAAACATGCAGCCCTGAGGTCTCTCATGAAAGCAGGTGGTTAAATAGAAATTCGCAGCTCAGCTGACCTGGTAGGAGCAAACGTATGCCAAAAATGTACACAGAATGAGCTTTTCAGTGAATAGCAGCCAGGCACATTTTAGCTAGTTTTACTTGTAAGTGGGGTTGGAAATGCTTTTCAGGCTCAGTACTGGGCTCAAAACATGCAGCCCTGAGGTCTCTCATGAAAGCAGGTGGTTAAATAGAAATTCGCTTCTCAGCTGACCCGGTAGGAGCAAACGTATGCCAAAAATGTACACAGAATGAGCTTTTCAGTGAATAGCAGCCAGGCACATTTTAGCTAGTTTTACTTGTAAGTGGGGTTGGAAATGCTTTTCAGGCTCAGTACTGGGCTCAAAACATGCAGCCTGAGGTCTCTCATGATAGCAGGTGGTTAAATCGAAATTTGCTGCTCAGCTGACCCGGCAGGAGCAAACGTATGCTAAAAATGTACTCAGAATGAGCTTTTCAGTGAAGAGAAGCCAGGCACATTTTAGCTAGTTTTACTTGTAAGTGGGGTTGGAAACGCTTTTCAGGATCAGTACTGGGCTCAAAACATGCAGCCCTGAGGTCTCTCATGATAGCAGGTGGTTAAATAGAAATTCGCTGCTCAGTTGACCCTGCAGGAGCAAACGTATGCTAAAAATGTACTCAGAATGAGCTTTTCAGTGAAGAGAAGCCAGGCACATTTTAGCCCAGTTTTACTTGTAAGTGGGGTTGGAAATGCTTTTCAGGCTCAGTACTGGGCTAAAAACATTCAGCCCTGAGGTCTCTCATGTAAGCAGGTGGTTAAATAGAAATTTGCTGCTCAGCTGACCAGGTAGGAGCAAACATATGCCAAAAATGTACACAGAATGAGCTTTTCAGTGAATAGCAGCCAGGCACATTTTAGCTAGTTTTACTTGTAAGTGGGGTTGGAAATGCTTTTCAGGCTCAGTACTGGGCTCAAAACATGCAGCCCTGAGGTCTCTCATGAAAGCAGGTGGTTAAATAGAAATTCGCTTCTCAGCTGACCCGGTAGGAGCAAACGTATGCCAAAAATGTACTCAGAATGAGCTTTTCAGTGAAGAGAAGCCAGGCACATTTTAGCTAGTTTTACTTGTAAGTGGGGTTGGAAACGCTTTTCAGGATCAGTACTGGGCTCAAAACATGCAGCCCTGAGGTCTCTCATGATAGCAGGTGGTTAAATAGAAATTCGCTGCTCAGTTGACCCTGCAGGAGCAAACGTATGCTAAAAATGTACTCAGAATGAGCTTTTCAGTGAAGAGAAGCCAGGCACATTTTAGCCCAGTTTTACTTGTAAGTGGGTTTGGAAATGCTTTTCAGGCTCAGTACTGGGCTAAAAACATGCAGCCCTGAGGTCTCTCATATAAGCAGGTGGTTAAATAGAAATTCGCTGCTCAGCTGACCCGGCAGGAGCAAACGTATGCTAAAAATGTACTCAGAATTAGCTTTTCAGTGAAGAGCAGACAGGCACATTTTTGCTAGTTTTACTTGTAAGTGGGGTTGGAAACGCTTTTCAGGATCAGTACTGGGCTCAAAACATGCAGCCCTGAGGTCTCTCATGATAGCAGGTGGTTAAATAGAAATTCGCTGCTCAGCTGACCCGGCAGGAGCAAACGTATGCTAAAAATGTACTCAGAATGAGCTTTTCAGTGAAGAGAAGCCAGGCATATTTTAGCTAGTTTTACTTGTAAGTGGGGTTGGAAATGCTTTTCAGGCTCAGTACTGGGCTCAAAACATGCAGCCCTGAGGTCTCTCATAAAAGCAGGTGGTTAAATAGAAATTCGCTGCTCAGCTGACCCGGTAGGAGCAAACGTATGCCAAAAATGTACACAGAATGAGCTTTTCAGTGAATAGCAGCCAGGCACATTTTAGCTAGTTTTACTTGTAAGTGGGGTTGGAAATGCTTTTCAGGCTCAGTACTGGGCTCAAAACATGCAGCCTGAGGTCTCTCATGATAGCAGGTGGTTAAATAGAAATTTGCTGCTCAGCTGACCCGGCAGGAGCAAACGTATGCTAAAAATGTACTCAGAATGAGCTTTTCAGTGAAGAGAAGCCAGGCACATTTTAGCCCAGTTTTACTTGTAAGTGGGTTTGGAAATGCTTTTCAGGCTCAGTACTGGGCTAAAAACATGCAGCCCTGAGGTCTCTCATATAAGCAGGTGGTTAAATAGAAATTCGCTGCTCAGCTGACACGGCAGGAGCAAACGTATGCTAAAAATGTACTCAGAATGAGCTTTTCAGTGAAGAGCAGCCAGGCACATTTTAGCTAGTTTTACTTGTAAGTGGGGTTGGAAACGCTTTTGAGGATCAGTACTGGGCTCAAAACATGCAGCCCTGAGGTCTCTCATGATAGCAGGTGGTTAAATAGAAATTCGCTGCTCAGCTGACCCGGCAGGAGCAAACGTATGCTAAAAATGTACTCAGAATGAGCTTTTCAGTGAAGAGAAGCCAGGCATATTTTAGCTAGTTTTACTTGTAAGAGGGGTTGGAAATGCTTTTCAGGCTCAGTACTGGGCTCAAAACATGCAGCCCTGAGGTCTCTCATAAAAGCAGGTGGTTAAATAGAAATTCGCTGCTCAGCTGACCCGGTAGGAGCAAACGTATGTCAAAAATGTACACAGAATGAGCTTTTCAGTGAATAGCAGCCAGGCACATTTTAGCTAGTTTTACTTGTAAGTGGGGTTGGAAACGCTTTTCAGGCTAAGTACTGGGCTCAAAACATGCAGCCCTGAGGTCTCTCATGAAAGCAGGTGGTTAAATAGAAATTCGCAGCTCAGCTGACCCGGTAGGAGCAAACGTATGCTAAAAATGTACACAGAATGAGCTTTTCAGTGAAGAGAAGCCAGGCACATTTTAGCTAGTTTTACTTGTAAGTGGGGTTGGAAATGCTTTTCAGGCTCAGTACTGGGCTCAAAACATGCAGCCCTGAGGTCTCTCATGAAAGCAGGTGGTTAAATAGAAATTCGCTGCTCAGCTGACCCGGTAGGAGCAAACGTATGCCAAAAATGTACACAGAATGAGCTTTTCAGTGAAGAGCAGCCAGGCACATTTTAGCTAGTTTTACTTGTAAGTGGGGTTGGAACGCTTTTCAGGATCAGTACTGGGCTCAAAACATGCAGCCCTGAGGTCTCTCATGATAGCAGGTGGTTAAATAGAAATTCGCTGCTCAGCTGACCCGGCAGGAGCAAACGTATGCTAAAAATGTACTCAGAATGAGCTTTTCAGTGAATAGCAGCCACGCACATTTTAGCTAGTTTTACTTGTAAGTGGGGTTGGAAACGCTTTTCAGGCTCAGTATTGGGCTCAAAACATGCAGCCCTGAGGTCTCTCATGATAGCAGGTGGTTAAATAGAAATTCGCTGCTCAGCTGACCCGGCAGGAGCAAACGAATGCTAAAAATGTACTCAGAATGAGCTTTTCAGTGAAGAGAAGCCAGGCACATTTTAGCTAGTTTTACTTGTAAGTGGGGTTGGAAACGCTTTTCAGGATCAGTACTGGGCTCAAAACATGCAGCCCTGAGGTCTCTCATGATAGCAGGTGGTTAAATAGAAATTCGCTGCTCAGCTGACCCGGCAGGAGCAAACGTATGCTAAAAATGTACTCAGAATGAGCTTTTCAGTGAAGAGAAGCCAGGCACATTTTAGCTAGTTTTACTTGTAAGTGGGGTTGGATATGCTTTTCAGGCTCAGTACTGGGCTCAAAACATGCAGCCCTGAGGTCTCTTATGAAAGCAGGTGGTTAAATAGAAATTCGCTGCTCAGCTGACCCGGTAGGAGCAAACGTATGCCAAAAATGTACACAGAATGAGCTTTTCAGTGAATAGCAGCCAGGCACATTTTAGCTAGTTTTACTTGTAAGTGGGGTTGGAAATGCTTTTCAGGCTCAGTACTGGGCTCAAAACATGCAGCCCTGAGGTCTCTCATGAAAGCAGGTGGTTAAATAGAAATTCGCAGCTCAGCTGACCTGGTAGGAGCAAACGTATGCCAAAAATGTACACAGAATGAGCTTTTCAGTGAATAGCAGCCAGGCACATTTTAGCTAGTTTTACTTGTAAGTGGGGTTGGAAATGCTTTTCAGGCTCAGTACTGGGCTCAAAACATGCAGCCCTGAGGTCTCTCATGAAAGCAGGTGGTTAAATAGAAATTCGCTTCTCAGCTGACCCGGTAGGAGCAAACGTATGCCAAAAATGTACACAGAATGAGCTTTTCAGTGAATAGCAGCCAGGCACATTTTAGCTAGTTTTACTTGTAAGTGGGGTTGGAAATGCTTTTCAGGCTCAGTACTGGGCTCAAAACATGCAGCCTGAGGTCTCTCATGATAGCAGGTGGTTAAATCGAAATTTGCTGCTCAGCTGACCCGGCAGGAGCAAACGTATGCTAAAAATGTACTCAGAATGAGCTTTTCAGTGAAGAGAAGCCAGGCACATTTTAGCTAGTTTTACTTGTAAGTGGGGTTGGAAACGCTTTTCAGGATCAGTACTGGGCTCAAAACATGCAGCCCTGAGGTCTCTCATGATAGCAGGTGGTTAAATAGAAATTCGCTGCTCAGTTGACCCTGCAGGAGCAAACGTATGCTAAAAATGTACTCAGAATGAGCTTTTCAGTGAAGAGAAGCCAGGCACATTTTAGCCCAGTTTTACTTGTAAGTGGGGTTGGAAATGCTTTTCAGGCTCAGTACTGGGCTAAAAACATTCAGCCCTGAGGTCTCTCATGTAAGCAGGTGGTTAAATAGAAATTTGCTGCTCAGCTGACCAGGTAGGAGCAAACATATGCCAAAAATGTACACAGAATGAGCTTTTCAGTGAATAGCAGCCAGGCACATTTTAGCTAGTTTTACTTGTAAGTGGGGTTGGAAATGCTTTTCAGGCTCAGTACTGGGCTCAAAACATGCAGCCCTGAGGTCTCTCATGAAAGCAGGTGGTTAAATAGAAATTCGCTTCTCAGCTGACCCGGTAGGAGCAAACGTATGCCAAAAATGTACACAGAATGAGCTTTTCAGTGAATAGCAGCCAGGCACATTTTAGCTAGTTTTACTTGTAAGTGGGGTTGGAAATGCTTTTCAGGCTCAGTACTGGGCTCAAAACATGCAGCCTGAGGTCTCTCATGATAGCAGGTGGTTAAATCGAAATTTGCTGCTCAGCTGACCCGGCAGGAGCAAACGTATGCTAAAAATGTACTCAGAATGAGCTTTTCAGTGAAGAGAAGCCAGGCACATTTTAGCTAGTTTTACTTGTAAGTGGGGTTGGAAACGCTTTTCAGGATCAGTACTGGGCTCAAAACATGCAGCCCTGAGGTCTCTCATGATAGCAGGTGGTTAAATAGAAATTCGCTGCTCAGTTGACCCTGCAGGAGCAAACGTATGCTAAAAATGTACTCAGAATGAGCTTTTCAGTGAAGAGAAGCCAGGCACATTTTAGCCCAGTTTTACTTGTAAGTGGGTTTGGAAATGCTTTTCAGGCTCAGTACTGGGCTAAAAACATGCAGCCCTGAGGTCTCTCATATAAGCAGGTGGTTAAATAGAAATTCGCTGCTCAGCTGACCCGGCAGGAGCAAACGTATGCTAAAAATGTACTCAGAATTAGCTTTTCAGTGAAGAGCAGACAGGCACATTTTTGCTAGTTTTACTTGTAAGTGGGGTTGGAAACGCTTTTCAGGATCAGTACTGGGCTCAAAACATGCAGCCCTGAGGTCTCTCATGATAGCAGGTGGTTAAATAGAAATTCGCTGCTCAGCTGACCCGGCAGGAGCAAACGTATGCTAAAAATGTACTCAGAATGAGCTTTTCAGTGAAGAGAAGCCAGGCATATTTTAGCTAGTTTTACTTGTAAGTGGGGTTGGAAATGCTTTTCAGGCTCAGTACTGGGCTCAAAACATGCAGCCCTGAGGTCTCTCATAAAAGCAGGTGGTTAAATAGAAATTCGCTGCTCAGCTGACCCGGTAGGAGCAAACGTATGCCAAAAATGTACACAGAATGAGCTTTTCAGTGAATAGCAGCCAGGCACATTTTAGCTAGTTTTACTTGTAAGTGGGGTTGGAAATGCTTTTCAGGCTCAGTACTGGGCTCAAAACATGCAGCCTGAGGTCTCTCATGATAGCAGGTGGTTAAATAGAAATTTGCTGCTCAGCTGACCCGGCAGGAGCAAACGTATGCTAAAAATGTACTCAGAATGAGCTTTTCAGTGAAGAGAAGCCAGGCACATTTTAGCCCAGTTTTACTTGTAAGTGGGTTTGGAAATGCTTTTCAGGCTCAGTACTGGGCTAAAAACATGCAGCCCTGAGGTCTCTCATATAAGCAGGTGGTTAAATAGAAATTCGCTGCTCAGCTGACACGGCAGGAGCAAACGTATGCTAAAAATGTACTCAGAATGAGCTTTTCAGTGAAGAGCAGCCAGGCACATTTTAGCTAGTTTTACTTGTAAGTGGGGTTGGAAACGCTTTTGAGGATCAGTACTGGGCTCAAAACATGCAGCCCTGAGGTCTCTCATGATAGCAGGTGGTTAAATAGAAATTCGCTGCTCAGCTGACCCGGCAGGAGCAAACGTATGCTAAAAATGTACTCAGAATGAGCTTTTCAGTGAAGAGAAGCCAGGCATATTTTAGCTAGTTTTACTTGTAAGAGGGGTTGGAAATGCTTTTCAGGCTCAGTACTGGGCTCAAAACATGCAGCCCTGAGGTCTCTCATAAAAGCAGGTGGTTAAATAGAAATTCGCTGCTCAGCTGACCCGGTAGGAGCAAACGTATGTCAAAAATGTACACAGAATGAGCTTTTCAGTGAATAGCAGCCAGGCACATTTTAGCTAGTTTTACTTGTAAGTGGGGTTGGAAACGCTTTTCAGGCTAAGTACTGGGCTCAAAACATGCAGCCCTGAGGTCTCTCATGAAAGCAGGTGGTTAAATAGAAATTCGCAGCTCAGCTGACCCGGTAGGAGCAAACGTATGCTAAAAATGTACACAGAATGAGCTTTTCAGTGAAGAGAAGCCAGGCACATTTTAGCTAGTTTTACTTGTAAGTGGGGTTGGAAATGCTTTTCAGGCTCAGTACTGGGCTCAAAACATGCAGCCCTGAGGTCTCTCATGAAAGCAGGTGGTTAAATAGAAATTCGCTGCTCAGCTGACCCGGTAGGAGCAAACGTATGCCAAAAATGTACACAGAATGAGCTTTTCAGTGAATAGCAGCCAGGCACATTTTAGCTAGTTTTACTTGTAAGTGGGGTTGGAAATGCTTTTCAGGCTCACTACTGGGCTCAAAACATGCAGCCTGAGGTCTCTCATGATAGCAGGTGGTTAAATAGAAATTTGCTGCTCAGCTGACCCGGCAGGAGCAAACGTATGCTAAAAATGTACTCAGAATGAGCTTTTCAGTGAAGAGAAGCCAGGCACATTTTAGCTAGTTTTACTTGTAAGTGGGGTTGGAAATGCTTTTCAGGATCAGTACTGGGCTCAAAACATGCAGCCCTGAGGTCTCTCATGATAGCAGGTGGTTAAATAGAAATTCGCTGCTCAGTTGACCCTGCAGGAGCAAACGTATGCTAAAAATTTACTCAGAATGAGCTTTTCAGTGAAGAGAAGCCAGGCACATTTTAGCCCAGTTTTACTTGTAAGTGGGGTTGGAAATGCTTTTCAGGCTCAGTACTGGGCTAAAAACATGCAGCCCTGAGGTCTCTCATGTAAGCAGGTGGTTAAATAGAAATTTGCTGCTCAGCTGACCAGGTAGGAGCAAACGTATGCCAAAAATGTACACAGAATGAGCTTTTCAGTGAAGAGCAGCCAGGCACATTTTAGCTAGTTTTACTTGTAAGTGGGGTTGGAAACGCTTTTCAGGATCAGTACTGGGCTCAAAACATGCAGCCCTGAGGTCTCTCATGATAGCAGGTGGTTAAATAGAAATTCGCTGCTCAGCTGACCCGGCAGGAGCAAACGTATGCTAAAAATGTACTCAGAATGAGCTTTTCAGTGAAGAGAAGCCAGGCAGATTTTAGCTAGTTTTACTTGTAAGTGGGGTTGGAAATGCTTTTCAGGCTCAGTACTGGGCTCAAAACATGCAGCCCTGAGGTCTCTCATGAAAGCAAGTGGTTAAATAAAAATTCGCTGCTCAGCTGACCCGGTAGGAGCAAACGTATGCCAAAAATGTACACAGAATGAGCTTTTTAGTGAATAGCAGCCAGGCACATTTTAGCTAGTTTTACTTGTAAGTGGGGTTGGAAACGCTTTTCAGGATCAGTACTGGGCTCAAAACATGCAGCCCTGAGGTCTCTCATGATAGCAGGTGGTTAAATAGAAATTCGCTGCTCAGCTGACCCGGCAGGAGCAAACGTATGCTAAAAATTTACTCAGAATGAGCTTTTCAGTGAAGAGAAGCCAGGCACATTTTAGCTAGTTTTACTTATAAGTGGGGTTGGAAACGCTTTTCAGGATCAGTACTGGGCTCAAAACATGCAGCCCTGAGGTCTCTCATGATAGCAGGTGGTTAAATAGAAATTCGCTGCTCAGCTGACCCGGCAGGAGCAAACGTATGCTAAAAATGTACTCAGAATGAGCTTTTCAGTGAAGAGAAGCCAGGCACATTTTAGCCCAGTTTTACTTGTAAGTGGGGTTGGAAATGCTTTTCAGGCTCAGTACTGGGCTCAAAACATGCAGCCCTGAGGTCTCTCATGAAAGCAGGTGGTTATATAGAAATTCGCTGCTCAGCTGACCCGGTAGGAGCAAACGTATGCCAAAAATGTACACAGAATGAGCTTTTCAGTGAATAGCAGCCAGGCACATTTTAGCTAGTTTTACTTGTAAGTGGGGTTGGAAATGCTTTTCAGGCTCAGTACTGGGCTCAAAACATGCAGCCCCGAGGTCTCTCATGAAAGCAGGTGGTTAAATAGAAATTCATAGCTCAGCTGACCTGGTAGGAGCAAACGTATGCCAAAAATGTACACAGAATGAGCTTTTCAGTGAATAGGAGCCAGGCACATTTTAGCTAGTTTTACTTGTAAGTGGGGTTGGAAACGCTTTTCAGGATCAGTACTGGGCTCAAAACATGCAGCCCTGAGGTCTCTCATGATAGCAGGTGGTTAAATAGAAATTTGCTGCTCAGCTGACCCGGCAGGAGCAAACGTATGCTAAAAATGTTCTCAGAATGAGCTTTTCAGTGAAGAGAAGCCAGGCACATTTTAGCTAGTTTTACTTGTAAGTGGGGTTGGAAATGCTTTTCAGGCTCAGTCCTGGGCTCAAAACATGCAGCCCTGAGGTCTCTCATATAAGCAGGTGGTTAAATAGAAATTCGCTGCTCAGCTGACCCGGTAGGAGCAAACGTATGCCAAAAATGTACACAGAATGAGCTTTTCAGTGAAGAGCAGCCAGGCACATTTTAGCTAGTTTTACTTGTAAGTGGGGTTGGAACGCTTTTCAGGATCAGTACTGGGCTCAAAACATGCAGCCCTGAGGTCTCTCATGATAGCAGGTGGTTAAATAGAAATTCGCTGCTCAGCTGACCCGGCAGGAGCAAACGTATGCTAAAAATTTACTCAGAATGAGCTTTTCAGTGAATAGCAGCCACGCACATTTTAGCTAGTTTTACTTGTAAGTGGGGTTGGAAACGCTTTTCAGGCTCAGTATTGGGCTCAAAACATGCAGCCCTGAGGTCTCTCATGATAGCAGGTGGTTAAATAGAAATTTGCTGCTTAGCTGACCCGGCAGGAGCAAACGAATGCTAAAAATGTACTCAGAATGAGCTTTTCAGTGAAGAGAAGCCAGGCACATTTTAGCTAGTTTTACTTGTAAGTGGGGTTGGAAACGCTTTTCAGGATCAGTACTGGGCTCAAAACATGCAGCCCTGAGGTCTCTCATGATAGCAGGTGGTTAAATAGAAATTCGCTGCTCAGCTGACCCGGCAGGAGCAAACGTATGCTAAAAATGTACTCAGAATGAGCTTTTCAGTGAAGAGAAGCCAGGCACATTTTAGCTAGTTTTACTTGTAAGTGGGGTTGGATATGCTTTTCAGGCTCAGTACTGGGCTCAAAACATGCAGCCCTGAGGTCTCTTATGAAAGCAGGTGGTTAAATAGAAATTCGCTGCTCAGCTGACCCGGTAGGAGCAAACGTATGCCAAAAATGTACACAGAATGAGCTTTTCAGTGAATAGCAGCCAGGCACATTTTAGCTAGTTTTACTTGTAAGTGGGGTTGGAAATGCTTTTCAGGCTCAGTACTGGGCTCAAAACATGCAGCCCTGAGGTCTCTCATGAAAGCAGGTGGTTAAATAGAAATTCGCAGCTCAGCTGACCTGGTAGGAGCAAACGTATGCCAAAAATGTACACAGAATGAGCTTTTCAGTGAATAGCAGCCAGGCACATTTTAGCTAGTTTTACTTGTAAGTGGGGTTGGAAATGCTTTTCAGGCTCAGTACTGGGCTCAAAACATGCAGCCCTGAGGTCTCTCATGAAAGCAGGTGGTTAAATAGAAATTCGCTTCTCAGCTGACCCGGTAGGAGCAAACGTATGCCAAAAATGTACACAGAATGAGCTTTTCAGTGAATAGCAGCCAGGCACATTTTAGCTAGTTTTACTTGTAAGTGGGGTTGGAAATGCTTTTCAGGCTCAGTACTGGGCTCAAAACATGCAGCCTGAGGTCTCTCATGATAGCAGGTGGTTAAATCGAAATTTGCTGCTCAGCTGACCCGGCAGGAGCAAACGTATGCTAAAAATGTACTCAGAATGAGCTTTTCAGTGAAGAGAAGCCAGGCACATTTTAGCTAGTTTTACTTGTAAGTGGGGTTGGAAACGCTTTTCAGGATCAGTACTGGGCTCAAAACATGCAGCCCTGAGGTCTCTCATGATAGCAGGTGGTTAAATAGAAATTCGCTGCTCAGTTGACCCTGCAGGAGCAAACGTATGCTAAAAATGTACTCAGAATGAGCTTTTCAGTGAAGAGAAGCCAGGCACATTTTAGCCCAGTTTTACTTGTAAGTGGGGTTGGAAATGCTTTTCAGGCTCAGTACTGGGCTAAAAACATTCAGCCCTGAGGTCTCTCATGTAAGCAGGTGGTTAAATAGAAATTTGCTGCTCAGCTGACCAGGTAGGAGCAAACATATGCCAAAAATGTACACAGAATGAGCTTTTCAGTGAATAGCAGCCAGGCACATTTTAGCTAGTTTTACTTGTAAGTGGGGTTGGAAATGCTTTTCAGGCTCAGTACTGGGCTCAAAACATGCAGCCCTGAGGTCTCTCATGAAAGCAGGTGGTTAAATAGAAATTCGCTTCTCAGCTGACCCGGTAGGAGCAAACGTATGCCAAAAATGTACACAGAATGAGCTTTTCAGTGAATAGCAGCCAGGCACATTTTAGCTAGTTTTACTTGTAAGTGGGGTTGGAAATGCTTTTCAGGCTCAGTATTGGGCTCAAAACATGCAGCCTGAGGTCTCTCATGATAGCAGGTGGTTAAATCGAAATTTGCTGCTCAGCTGACCCGGCAGGAGCAAACGTATGCTAAAAATGTACTCAGAATGAGCTTTTCAGTGAAGAGAAGCCAGGCACATTTTAGCTAGTTTTACTTGTAAGTGGGGTTGGAAACGCTTTTCAGGATCAGTACTGGGCTCAAAACATGCAGCCCTGAGGTCTCTCATGATAGCAGGTGGTTAAATAGAAATTCGCTGCTCAGTTGACCCTGCAGGAGCAAACGTATGCTAAAAATGTACTCAGAATGAGCTTTTCAGTGAAGAGAAGCCAGGCACATTTTAGCCCAGTTTTACTTGTAAGTGGGTTTGGAAATGCTTTTCAGGCTCAGTACTGGGCTAAAAACATGCAGCCCTGAGGTCTCTCATATAAGCAGGTGGTTAAATAGAAATTCGCTGCTCAGCTGACCCGGCAGGAGCAAACGTATGCTAAAAATGTACTCAGAATTAGCTTTTCAGTGAAGAGCAGACAGGCACATTTTAGCTAGTTTTACTTGTAAGTGGGGTTGGAAACGCTTTTCAGGATCAGTACTGGGCTCAAAACATGCAGCCCTGAGGTCTCTCATGATAGCAGGTGGTTAAATAGAAATTCGCTGCTCAGCTGACCCGGCAGGAGCAAACGTATGCTAAAAATGTACTCAGAATGAGCTTTTCAGTGAAGAGAAGCCAGGCATATTTTAGCTAGTTTTACTTGTAAGTGGGGTTGGAAATGCTTTTCAGGCTCAGTACTGGGCTCAAAACATGCAGCCCTGAGGTCTCTCATAAAAGCAGGTGGTTAAATAGAAATTCGCTGCTCAGCTGACCCGGTAGGAGCAAACGTATGTCAAAAATGTACACAGAATGAGCTTTTCAGTGAATAGCAGCCAGGCACATTTTAGCTAGTTTTACTTGTAAGTGGGGTTGGAAACGCTTTTCAGGCTCAGTACTGGGCTCAAAACATGCAGCCCTGAGGTCTCTCATGAAAGCAGGTGGTTAAATAGAAATTCGCAGCTCAGCTGACCCGGTAGGAGCAAACGTATGCCAAAAATGTACACAGAATGAGCTTTTCAGTGAATAGCAGCCAGGCACATTTTAGCTAGTTTTACTTGTAAGTGGGGTTGGAAATGCTTTTCAGGCTCAGTACTGGGCTCAAAACATGCAGCCTGAGGTCTCTCATGATAGCAGGTGGTTAAATAGAAATTCGCTGCTCAGCTGACCCGGCAGGAGCAAACGTATGCTAAAAATTTACTCAGAATGAGCTTTTCAGTGAAGAGAAGCCAGGCACATTTTAGCTAGTTTTACTTATAAGTGGGGTTGGAAACGCTTTTCAGGATCAGTACTGGGCTCAAAACATGCAGCCCTGAGGTCTCTCATGATAGCAGGTGGTTAAATAGAAATTCGCTGCTCAGCTGACCCGGCAGGAGCAAACTTATGCTAAAAATGTACTCAGAATGAGCTTTTCAGTGAAGAGAAGCCAGGCACATTTTAGCCCAGTTTTACTTGTAAGTGGGGTTGGAAATGCTTTTCAGGCTCAGTACTGGGCTCAAAACATGCAGCCCTGAGGTCTCTCATGAAAGCAGGTGGTTAAATAGAAATTCGCTGCTCAGCTGACCCGGTAGGAGCAAACGTATGCCAAAAATGTACACAGAATGAGATTTTCAGTGAATAGCAGCCAGGCACATTTTAGCTAGTTTTACTTGTAAGTGGGGTTGGACATGCTTTTCAGGCTCAGTACTGGGCTCAAAACATGCAGCCCTGAGGTCTCTCATGAAAGCAGGTGGTTAAATAGAAATTCGCAGCTCAGCTGACCTGGTAGGAGCAAACGTATGCCAAAAATGTACACAGAATGAGCTTTTCAGTGAATAGGAGCCAGGCACATTTTAGCTAGTTTTACTTGTAAGTGGGGTTGGAACGCTTTTCAGGATCAGTACTGGGCTCAAAACATGCAGCCCTGAGGTCTCTCATGATAGCAGGTGGTTAAATAGAAATTCGCTGCTCAGCTGACCCGGCAGGAGCAAACATATGCTAAAAATGTACTCAGAATGAGCTTTTCAGTGAATAGCAGCCACGCACATTTTAGCTAGTTTTACTTGTAAGTGGGGTTGGAAACGCTTTTCAGGCTCAGTACTGGGCTCAAAACATGCAGCCCTGAGGTCTCTCATGATAGCAGGTGGTTAAATAGAAATTCGCTGCTCAGCTGACCCGGCAGGAGCAAACGAATGCTAAAAATGTACTCAGAATGAGCTTTTCAGTGAAGAGAAGCCAGGCACATTTTAGCTAGTTTTACTTGTAAGTGGGGTTGGAAATGCTTTTCAGGCTCAGTACTGGGCTCAAAACAAGCAGCCCTGAGGTCTCTCATGAAAGCAGGTGGTTAAATAGAAATTCGCTGCTCAGCTGACCCGGTAGGAGCAAACGTATGCCAAAAATGTACACAGAATGAGCTTTTCAGTGAATAGCAGCCAGGCACATTTTAGCTAGTTTTACTTGTAAGTGGGGTTGGAAATGCTTTTCAGGCTCAGTACTGGGCTCAAAACATGCAGCCCTGAGGTCTCTCATGAAAGCAGGTGGTTAAATAGAAATTCGCTTCTCAGCTGACCCGGTAGGAGCAAACGTATGCCAAAAATGTACACAGAATGAGCTTTTCAGTGAATAGCAGCCAGGCACATTTTAGCTAGTTTTACTTGTAAGTGGGGTTGGAAATGCTTTTCAGGCTCAGTACTGGGCTCAAAACATGCAGCCTGAGGTCTCTCATGATAGCAGGTGGTTAAATAGAAATTTGCTGCTCAGCTGACCCGGCAGGAGCAAACGTATGCTAAAAATGTACTCAGAATGAGCTTTTCAGTGAAGAGAAGCCAGGCACATTTTAGCTAGTTTTACTTGTAAGTGGGGTTGGAAATGCTTTTCAGGCTCAGTACTGGGCTCAAAACATGCAGCCCTGAGGTCTCTCATGAAAGCAAGTGGTTAAATAAAAATTCGCTGCTCAGCTGACCCGGCAGGAGCAAACGTATGCCAAAAATGTACACAGAATGAGCTTTTCAGTGAATAGCAGCCAGGCACATTTTAGCTAGTTTTACTTGTAAGTGGGGTTGGAAACGCTTTTCAGGATCAGTACTGGGCTCAAAACATGCAGCCCTGAGGTCTCTCATGATAGCAGGTGGTTAAATAGAAGTTCGCTGCTCAGCTGACCCGGCAGGAGCAAACGTATGCTAAAAATTTACTCAGAATGAGCTTTTCAGTGAAGAGAAGCCAGGCACATTTTAGCCCAGTTTTACTTGTAAGTGGGGTTGGAAATGCTTTTCAGGCTCAGTACTGGGCTCAAAACATGCAGCCCTGAGGTCTCTCATGAAAGCAGGTGGTTAAATAGAAATTCGCTGCTCAGCTGACCCGGTAGGAGCAAACGTATGCCAAAAATTTACACAGAATGAGCTTTTCAGTGAATAGCAGCCAGACACATTTTAGCTAGTTTTACTTGTAAGTGGGGTTGGAAATGCTTTTCAGGCTCAGTACTGGGCTCAAAACATGCAGCCCTGAGGTCTCTCATGAAAGCAGGTGGTTAAATAGAAATTCGCAGCTCAGCTGACCTGGTAGGAGCAAACGTATGCCAAAAATGTACACAGAATGAGCTTTTCAGTGAATAGGAGCCAGGCACATTTTAGCTAGTTTTACTTGTAAGTGGGGTTGGAAACGCTTTTCAGGATCAGTACTGGGCTCAAAACATGCAGCCCTGAGGTCTCTCATGATAGCAGGTGGTTAAATAGAAATTTGCTGCTCAGCTGACCCGGCAGGAGCAAACGTATGCTAAAAATGTTCTCAGAATGAGCTTTTCAGTGAAGAGAAGGCAGGCACATTTTAGCTAGTTTTACTTGTAAGTGGGGTTGGAAACGCTTTTCAGGATCAGTACTGGGCTCAAAACATGCAGCCCTGAGGTCTCTCATGATAGCAGGTGGTTAAATAGAAATTCGCTGCTCAGCTGACCCGGCAGGAGCAAACGTATGCTAAAAATGTACTCAGAATGAGCTTTTCAGTGAAGAGAAGCCAGGCACATTTTAGCTAGTTTTACTTGTAAGTGGGGTTGGAAATGCTTTTCAGGCTCAGTACTGGGCTCAAAACATGAAAGCAGGTGGTTAAATAGAAATTTGCTGCTCAGCTGACCTGGTAGGAGCAAACGTATGCCAAAAATGTACACAGAATGAGCTTTTCAGTGAATAGCAGCCAGGCACATTTTAGCTAGTTTTACTTGTAAGTGGGGTTGGAAACGCTTTTCAGGCTCAGTACTGGGCTCAAAACATGCAGCCCTGAGATCTCTCATGATAGCAGGTGGTTAAATAGAAATTCGCTGCTCAGCTGACCCAGTAGGAGCAAACGTATGCCAAAAATGTACACAGAATGAGCTTTTCAGTGAAGAGCAGCCAGGCACATTTTAGCTAGTTTTACTTGTAAGTGGGGTTGGAAACGCTTTTCAGGATCAGTACTGGGCTCAAAACATGCAGCCCTGAGGTCTCTCATGATAGCAGGTGGTTAAATAGAAATTCGCTGCTCAGCTGACCCGGCAGGAGCAAACGTATGCTAAAAATGTACTCAGAATGAGCTTTTCAGTGAAGAGAAGCCAGGCACATTTTAGCTAGTTTTACTTGTAAGTGGGGTTGGAAACGCTTTTCAGGCTCAGTACTGGGCTCAAAACATGCAGCCCTGAGGTCTCTCATGATAGCAGGTGGTTAAATAGAAATTCGCTGCTCAGCTGACCCGGCAGGAGCAAACGTATGCTAAAAATGTACTCAGAATGAGCTTTTCAGTGAAGAGAAGCCAGGCACATTTTAGCTAGTTTTACTTGTAAGTGGGGTTGGAAATGCTTTTCAGGCTCAGTACTGGGCTCAAAACATGCAGCCTGAGGTCTCTCATGATAGCAGGTGGTTAAATAGAAATTTGCTGCTCAGCTGACCCGGCAGGAGCAAACGTATGCTAAAAATGTACTCAGAATGAGCTTTTCAGTGAAGAGAAGCCAGGCACATTTTAGCTAGTTTTACTTGTAAGTGGGGTTGGAAACGCTTTTCAGGATCAGTACTGGGCTCAAAACATGCAGCCCTGAGGTCTCTCATGATAGCAGGTGGTTAAATAGAAATTCGCTGCTCAGTTGACCCTGCAGGAGCAAACGTATGCTAAAAATGTACTCAGAATGAGCTTTTCAGTGAAGAGAAGCCAGGCACATTTTAGCCCAGTTTTACTTGTAAGTGGGGTTGGAAATGCTTTTCAGGCTCAGTACTGGGCTAAAAACATGCAGCCCTGAGGTCTCTCATGTAAGCAGGTGGTTAAATAGAAATTTGCTGCTCAGCTGACCAGGTAGGAGCAAACATATGCCAATAATGTACTCAGAATGAGCTTTTCAGTGAAGAGAAGCCAGGCACATTGTAGCTAGTTTTACTTGTAAGTGGGGTTGGAAATGCTTTTCAGGCTCAGTACTGGGCTCAAAACATGCAGCCCTGAGGTCTCTCATGAAAGCAGGTGGTTAAATAGAAATTCGCTGCTCAGCTGACCCGGTAGGAGCAAACGTATGCCAAAAATGTACACAGAATGAGCTTTTCAGTGAATAGCAGCCAGGCACATTTTAGCTAGTTTTACTTGTAAGTGGGGTTGGAAATGCTTTTCAGGCTCAGTACTGGGCTCAAAACATGCAGCCCTGAGGTCTCTCATGAAAGCAGGTGGTTAAATAAAAATTCGCAGCTCAGCTGACCTGGTAGGAGCAAACGTATGCCAAAAATGTACACAGAATGAGCTTTTCAGTGAATAGCAGCCAGGCACATTTTAGCTAGTTTTACTTGTAAGTGGGGTTGGAAATGCTTTTCAGGCTCAGTACTGGGCTCAAAACATGCAGCCCTGAGGTCTCTCATGAAAGCAGGTGGTTAAATAGAAATTCGCTTCTCAGCTGACCCGGTAGGAGCAAACGTATGCCAAAAATGTACACAGAATGAGCTTTTCAGTGAATAGCAGCCAGGCACATTTTAGCTAGTTTTACTTGTAAGTGGGGTTGGAAATGCTTTTCAGGCTCAGTACTGGGCTCAAAACATGCAGCCTGAGGTCTCTCATGATAGCAGGTGGTTAAATAGAAATTTGCTGCTCAGCTGACCCGGCAGGAGCAAACGTATGCTAAAAATGTACTCAGAATGAGCTTTTCAGTGAAGAGAAGCCAGGCACATTTTAGCTAGTTTTACTTGTAAGTGGGGTTGGAAACACTTTTCAGGATCAGTACTGGGCTCAAAACATGCAGCCCTGAGGTCTCTCATGATAGCAGGTGGTTAAATAGAAGTTCGCTGCTCAGCTGACCCGGCAGGAGCAAACGTATGCTAAAAATGTACTCAGAATGATCTTTTCAGTGAAGAGAAGACAGGCACATTTTAGCTAGTTTTACTTATAAGTGGGGTTGGAAACGCTTTTCAGGATCAGTACTGGGCTCAAAACATGCAGCCCTGAGGTCTCTCATGATAGCAGGTGGTTAAATAGAAATTCGCTGCTCAGTTGACCCTGCAGGAGCAAACGTATGCTAAAAATGTACTCAGAATGAGCTTTTCAGTGAAGAGAAGCCAGGCACATTTTAGCCCAGTTTTACTTGTAAGTGGGGTTGGAAATGCTTTTCAGGCTCAGTACTGGGCTAAAAACATGCAGCCCTGAGGTCTCTCATGTAAGCAGGTTTTTAAATAGAAATTTGCTGCTCAGCTGACCAGGTAGGAGCAAACATATGCCAAAAATGTACACAGAATGAGCTTTTCAGTGAAGAGCAGCCAGGCACATTTTAGCTAGTTTTACTTGTAAGTGGGGTTGGAAACGCTTTTCAGGATCAGTACTGGGCTCAAAACATGCAGCCCTGAGGTCTCTCATGATAGCAGGTGGTTAAATAGAAATTTGCTGCTCAGCTGACCCGGCAGGAGCAAACGTATGCTAAAAATGTTCTCAGAATGAGCTTTTCAGTGAAGAGAAGCCAGGCACATTTTAGCTAGTTTTACTTGTAAGTGGGGTTGGAAATGCTTTTCAGGCTCAGTCCTGGGCTCAAAACATGCAGCCCTGAGGTCTCTCATATAAGCAGGTGGTTAAATAGAAATTCGCTGCTCAGCTGACCCGGTAGGAGCAAACGTATGCCAAAAATGTACACAGAATGAGCTTTTCAGTGAAGAGCAGCCAGGCACATTTTAGCTAGTTTTACTTGTAAGTGGGGTTGGAACGCATTTCAGGATCAGTACTGGGCTCAAAACATGCAGCCCTGAGGTCTCTCATGATAGCAGGTGGTTAAATAGAAATTCGCTGCTCAGCTGACCCGGCAGGAGCAAACGTATGCTAAAAATGTACTCAGAATGAGCTTTTCAGTGAATAGCAGCCACGCACATTTTAGCTAGTTTTACTTGTAAGTGGGGTTGGAAACGCTTTTCAGGCTCAGTACTGGGCTCAAAACATGCAGCCCTGAGGTCTCTCATGATAGCAGGTGGTTAAATAGAAATTCGCTGCTCAGCTGACCCGGCAGGAGCAAACGAATGCTAAAAATGTACTCAGAATGAGCTTTTCAGTGAAGAGAAGCCAGGCACATTTTAGCTAGTTTTACTTGTAAGTGGGGTTGGAAACGCTTTTCAGGATCAGTACTGGGCTCAAAACATGCAGCCCTGAGGTCTCTCATGATAGCAGGTGGTTAAATAGAAATTCGCTGCTCAGCTGACCCGGCAGGAGCAAACGTATGCTAAAAATGTACTCAGAATGAGCTTTTCAGTGAAGAGAAGCCAGGCACATTTTAGCTAGTTTTACTTGTAAGTGGGGTTGGAAATGCTTTTCAGGCTCAGTACTGGGCTCAAAACATGCAGCCCTGAGGTCTCTCATGAAAGCAGGTGGTTAAATAGAAATTCGCTGCTCAGCTGACCCGGTAGGAGCAAACGTATGCCAAAAATGTACACAGAATGAGCTTTTCAGTGAATAGCAGCCAGGCACATTTTAGCTAGTTTTACTTGTGAGTGGGGTTGGAAATGCTTTTCAGGCTCAGTACTGGGCTCAAAACATGCAGCCCTGAGGTCTCTCATGAAAGCAGGTGGTTAAATAGAAATTCGCAGCTCAGCTGACCTGGTAGGAGCAAACATATGCCAAAAATGTACACAGAATGAGCTTTTCAGTGAATAGCAGCCAGGCACATTTTAGCTAGTTTTACTTGTAAGTGGGGTTGGAAATGCTTTTCAGGCTCAGTACTGGGCTCAAAACATGCAGCCCTGAGGTCTCTCATGATAGCAGGTGGTTAAATAGAAATTCGCTGCTCAGCTGACCCGGCAGGAGCAAACGTATGCTAAAAATGTACTCAGAATGAGCTTTTCAGTGAAGAGAAGCCAGGCACATTTTAGCTAGTTTTACTTGTAAGTGGGGTTGGAAATGCTTTTCAGGCTCAGTACTGGGCTCAAAACATGCAGCCTGAGGTCTCTCATGATAGCAGGTGGTTAAATAGAAATTTGCTGCTCAGCTGACCCGGCAGGAGCAAACGTATGCTAAAAATGTACTCAGAATGAGCTTTTCAGTGAAGAGAAGCCAGGCACATTTTAGCTAGTTTTACTTGTAAGTGGGGTTGGAAACGCTTTTCAGGATCAGTACTGGGCTCAAAACATGCAGCCCTGAGGTCTCTCATGATAGCAGGTGGTTAAATAGAAATTCGCTGCTCAGTTGACCCTGCAGGAGCAAACGTATGCTAAAAATGTACTCAGAATGAGCTTTTCAGTGAAGAGAAGCCAGGCACATTTTAGCCCAGTTTTACTTGTAAGTGGGGTTGGAAATGCTTTTCAGGCTCAGTACTGGGCTAAAAACATGCAGCCCTGAGGTCTCTCATGTAAGCAGGTGGTTAAATAGAAATTTGCTGCTCAGCTGACCAGGTAGGAGCAAACATATGCCAAAAATGTACACAGAATGAGCTTTTCAGTGAAGAGCAGCCAGGCACATTTTAGCTAGTTTTACTTGTAAGTGGGGTTGGAAACGCTTTTCAGGATCAGTACTGGGCTCAAAACATGCAGCCCTGAGGTCTCTCATGATAGCAGGTGGTTAAATAGAAATTTGCTGCTCAGCTGACCCGGCAGGAGCAAACGTATGCTAAAAATGTTCTCAGAATGAGCTTTTCAGTGAAGAGAAGCCAGGCACATTTTAGCTAGTTTTACTTGTAAGTGGGGTTGGAAATGCTTTTCAGGCTCAGTCCTGGGCTCAAAACATGCAGCCCTGAGGTCTCTCATATAAGCAGGTGGTTAAATAGAAATTCGCTGCTCAGCTGACCCGGTAGGAGCAAACGTATGCCAAAAATGTACACAGAATGAGCTTTTCAGTGAAGAGCAGCCAGGCACATTTTAGCTAGTTTTACTTGTAAGTGGGGTTGGAACGCTTTTCAGGATCAGTACTGGGCTCAAAACATGCAGCCCTGAGGTCTCTCATGATAGCAGGTGGTTAAATAGAAATTCGCTGCTCAGCTGACCCGGCAGGAGCAAACGTATGCTAAAAATGTACTCAGAATGAGCTTTTCAGTGAATAGCAGCCACGCACATTTTAGCTAGTTTTACTTGTAAGTGGGGTTGGAAACGCTTTTCAGGCTCAGTACTGGGCTCAAAACATGCAGCCCTGAGGTCTCTCATGATAGCAGGTGGTTAAATAGAAATTCGCTGCTCAGCTGACCCGGCAGGAGCAAAAGAATGCTAAAAATGTACTCAGAATGAGCTTTTCAGTGAAGAGAAGCCAGGCACATTTTAGCTAGTTTTACTTGTAAGTGGGGTTGGAAACGCTTTTCAGGATCAGTACTGGGCTCAAAACATGCAGCCCTGAGGTCTCTCATGATAGCAGGTGGTTAAATAGAAATTCGCTGCTCAGCTGACCCGGCAGGAGCAAACGTATGCTAAAAATGTACTCAGAATGAGCTTTTCAGTGAAGAGAAGCCAGGCACATTTTAGCTAGTTTTACTTGTAAGTGGGGTTGGAAATGCTTTTCAGGCTCAGTACTGGGCTCAAAACATGCAGCCCTGAGGTCTCTCATGAAAGCAGGTGGTTAAATAGAAATTCGCTGCTCAGCTGACCCGGTAGGAGCAAACATATGCCAAAAATGTACACAGAATGAGCTTTTCAGTGAATAGCAGCCAGGCACATTTTAGCTAGTTTTACTTGTAAGTGGGGTTGGAAATGCTTTTCAGGCTCAGTACTGGGCTCAAAACATGCAGCCCTGAGGTCTCTCATGAAAGCAGGTGGTTAAATAGAAATTCGCAGCTCAGCTGACCTGGTAGGAGCAAACGTATGCCAAAAATGTACACAGAATGAGCTTTTCAGTGAATAGTAGCCAGGCACATTTTAGCTAGTTTTACTTGTAAGTGGGGTTGGAAATGCTTTTCAGGCTCAGTACTGGGCTCAAAACATGCAGCCCCGAGGTCTCTCATGAAAGCAGGTGGTTAAATAGAAATTCGCTTCTCAGCTGACCCGGTAGGAGCAAACGTATGCCAAAAATGTACACAGAAAGAGCTTTTCAGTGAATAGCAGCCAGGCACATTTTAGCTAGTTTTACTTGTAAGTGGGGTTGGAAATGCTTTTCAGGCTCAGTACTGGGCTCAAAACATGCAGCCTGAGGTCTCTCATGATAGCCGGTGGTTAAATAGAAATTTGCTGCTCAGCTGACCCGGCAGGAGCAAACGTATGCTAAAAATGTACTCAGAATGAGCTTTTCAGTGAAGAGAAGCCAGGCACATTTTAGCTAGTTTTACTTGTAAGTGGGGTTGGAAACACTTTTCAGGATCAATACTGGGCTCAAAACATGCAGCCCTGAGGTCTCTCATGATAGCAGGTGGTTAAATAGAAATTCGCTGCTCAGCTGACCCGGCAGGAGCAAACGTATGCTAAAAATGTACTCAGAATGAGCTTTTTAGTGAATAGCAGCCAGGCACATTTTAGCTAGTTTTACTTGTAAGTGGGGTTGGAAACGCCTTTCAGGATCAGTACTGGGCTCAAAACATGCAGCCCTGAGGTCTCTCATGATAGCAGGTGGTTAAATAGAAATTCGCTGCTCAGTTGACCCTGCAGGAGCAAACGTATGCTAAAAATGTACTCAGAATGAGCTTTTCAGTGAAGAGAAGCCAGGCACATTTTAGCCCAGTTTTACTTGTAAGTGGGGTTGGAAATGCTTTTCAGGCTCAGTACTGGGCTAAAAACTTGCAGCCCTGAGGTCTCTCATGTAAGCAGGTGGTTAAATAGAAATTTGCTGCTCAGCTGACCAGGTAGGAGCAAACATATGCCAATAATGTACTCAGAATGAGCTTTTCAGTGAAGAGAAGCCAGGCACATTGTAGCTAGTTTTACTTGTAAGTGGGGTTGGAAATGCTTTTCAGGCTCAGTACTGGGCTCAAAACATGCAGCCCTGAGGTCTCTCATGAAAGCAGGTGGTTAAATAGAAATTCGCTGCTCAGCTGACCCGGTAGGAGCAAACGTATGCCAAAAATGTACACAGAATGAGCTTTTCAGTGAATAGCAGCCAGGCACATTTTAGCTAGTTTTACTTGTAAGTGGGGTTGGAAATGCTTTTCAGGCTCAGTACTGGGCTCAAAACATGCAGCCCTGAGGTCTCTCATGAAAGCAGGTGGTTAAATAAAAATTCGCAGCTCAGCTGACCTGGTAGGAGCAAACGTATGCCAAAAATGTACACAGAATGAGCTTTTCAGTGAATAGCAGCCAGGCACATTTTAGCTAGTTTTACTTGTAAGTGGGGTTGGAAATGCTTTTCAGGCTCAGTACTGGGCTCAAAACATGCAGCCCTGAGGTCTCTCATGAAAGCAGGTGGTTAAATAGAAATTCGCTTCTCAGCTGACCCGGTAGGAGCAAACGTATGCCAAAAATGTACACAGAATGAGCTTTTCAGTGAATAGCAGCCAGGCACATTTTAGCTAGTTTTACTTGTAAGTGGGGTTGGAAATGCTTTTCAGGCTCAGTACTGGGCTCAAAACATGCAGCCTGAGGTCTCTCATGATAGCAGGTGGTTAAATAGAAATTTGCTGCTCAGCTGACCCGGCAGGAGCAAACGTATGCTAAAAATGTACTCAGAATGAGCTTTTCAGTGAAGAGAAGCCAGGCACATTTTAGCTAGTTTTACTTGTAAGTGGGGTTGGAAACACTTTTCAGGATCAGTACTGGGCTCAAAACATGCAGCCCTGAGGTCTCTCATGATAGCAGGTGGTTAAATAGAAGTTCGCTGCTCAGCTGACCCGGCAGGAGCAAACGTATGCTAAAAATGTACTCAGAATGATCTTTTCAGTGAAGAGAAGACAGGCACATTTTAGCTAGTTTTACTTATAAGTGGGGTTGGAAACGCTTTTCAGGATCAGTACTGGGCTCAAAACATGCAGCCCTGAGGTCTCTCATGATAGCAGGTGGTTAAATAGAAATTCGCTGCTCAGTTGACCCTGCAGGAGCAAACGTATGCTAAAAATGTACTCAGAATGAGCTTTTCAGTGAAGAGAAGCCAGGCACATTTTAGCCCAGTTTTACTTGTAAGTGGGGTTGGAAATGCTTTTCAGGCTCAGTACTGGGCTAAAAACATGCAGCCCTGAGGTCTCTCATGTAAGCAGGTTTTTAAATAGAAATTTGCTGCTCAGCTGACCAGGTAGGAGCAAACATATGCCAAAAATGTACACAGAATGAGCTTTTCAGTGAAGAGCAGCCAGGCACATTTTAGCTAGTTTTACTTGTAAGTGGGGTTGGAAACGCTTTTCAGGATCAGTACTGGGCTCAAAACATGCAGCCCTGAGGTCTCTCATGATAGCAGGTGGTTAAATAGAAATTTGCTGCTCAGCTGACCCGGCAGGAGCAAACGTATGCTAAAAATGTTCTCAGAATGAGCTTTTCAGTGAAGAGAAGCCAGGCACATTTTAGCTAGTTTTACTTGTAAGTGGGGTTGGAAATGCTTTTCAGGCTCAGTCCTGGGCTCAAAACATGCAGCCCTGAGGTCTCTCATATAAGCAGGTGGTTAAATAGAAATTCGCTGCTCAGCTGACCCGGTAGGAGCAAACGTATGCCAAAAATGTACACAGAATGAGCTTTTCAGTGAAGAGCAGCCAGGCACATTTTAGCTAGTTTTACTTGTAAGTGGGGTTGGAACGCATTTCAGGATCAGTACTGGGCTCAAAACATGCAGCCCTGAGGTCTCTCATGATAGCAGGTGGTTAAATAGAAATTCGCTGCTCAGCTGACCCGGCAGGAGCAAACGTATGCTAAAAATGTACTCAGAATGAGCTTTTCAGTGAATAGCAGCCACGCACATTTTAGCTAGTTTTACTTGTAAGTGGGGTTGGAAACGCTTTTCAGGCTCAGTACTGGGCTCAAAACATGCAGCCCTGAGGTCTCTCATGATAGCAGGTGGTTAAATAGAAATTCGCTGCTCAGCTGACCCGGCAGGAGCAAACGAATGCTAAAAATGTACTCAGAATGAGCTTTTCAGTGAAGAGAAGCCAGGCACATTTTAGCTAGTTTTACTTGTAAGTGGGGTTGGAAACGCTTTTCAGGATCAGTACTGGGCTCAAAACATGCAGCCCTGAGGTCTCTCATGATAGCAGGTGGTTAAATAGAAATTCGCTGCTCAGCTGACCCGGCAGGAGCAAACGTATGCTAAAAATGTACTCAGAATGAGCTTTTCAGTGAAGAGAAGCCAGGCACATTTTAGCTAGTTTTACTTGTAAGTGGGGTTGGAAATGCTTTTCAGGCTCAGTACTGGGCTCAAAACATGCAGCCCTGAGGTCTCTCATGAAAGCAGGTGGTTAAATAGAAATTCGCTGCTCAGCTGACCCGGTAGGAGCAAACGTATGCCAAAAATGTACACAGAATGAGCTTTTCAGTGAATAGCAGCCAGGCACATTTTAGCTAGTTTTACTTGTGAGTGGGGTTGGAAATGCTTTTCAGGCTCAGTACTGGGCTCAAAACATGCAGCCCTGAGGTCTCTCATGAAAGCAGGTGGTTAAATAGAAATTCGCAGCTCAGCTGACCTGGTAGGAGCAAACATATGCCAAAAATGTACACAGAATGAGCTTTTCAGTGAATAGCAGCCAGGCACATTTTAGCTAGTTTTACTTGTAAGTGGGGTTGGAAATGCTTTTCAGGCTCAGTACTGGGCTCAAAACATGCAGCCCTGAGGTCTCTCATGATAGCAGGTGGTTAAATAGAAATTCGCTGCTCAGCTGACCCGGCAGGAGCAAACGTATGCTAAAAATGTACTCAGAATGAGCTTTTCAGTGAAGAGAAGCCAGGCACATTTTAGCTAGTTTTACTTGTAAGTGGGGTTGGAAATGCTTTTCAGGATCAGTACTGGGCTCAAAACATGCAGCCTGAGGTCTCTCATGATAGCAGGTGGTTAAATAGAAATTTGCTGCTCAGCTGACCCGGCAGGAGCAAACGTATGCTAAAAATGTACTCAGAATGAGCTTTTCAGTGAAGAGAAGCCAGGCACATTTTAGCTAGTTTTACTTGTAAGTGGGGTTGGAAACGCTTTTCAGGATCAGTACTGGGCTCAAAACATGCAGCCCTGAGGTCTCTCATGATAGCAGGTGGTTAAATAGAAATTCGCTGCTCAGTTGACCCTGCAGGAGCAAACGTATGCTAAAAATGTACTCAGAATGAGCTTTTCAGTGAAGAGAAGCCAGGCACATTTTAGCCCAGTTTTACTTGTAAGTGGGGTTGGAAATGCTTTTCAGGCTCAGTACTGGGCTAAAAACATGCAGCCCTGAGGTCTCTCATGTAAGCAGGTGGTTAAATAGAAATTTGCTGCTCAGCTGACCAGGTAGGAGCAAACATATGCCAAAAATGTACACAGAATGAGCTTTTCAGTGAAGAGCAGCCAGGCACATTTTAGCTAGTTTTACTTGTAAGTGGGGTTGGAAACGCTTTTCAGGATCAGTACTGGGCTCAAAACATGCAGCCCTGAGGTCTCTCATGATAGCAGGTGGTTAAATAGAAATTTGCTGCTCAGCTGACCCGGCAGGAGCAAACGTATGCTAAAAATGTTCTCAGAATGAGCTTTTCAGTGAAGAGAAGCCAGGCACATTTTAGCTAGTTTTACTTGTAAGTGGGGTTGGAAATGCTTTTCAGGCTCAGTCCTGGGCTCAAAACATGCAGCCCTGAGGTCTCTCATATAAGCAGGTGGTTAAATAGAAATTCGCTGCTCAGCTGACCCGGTAGGAGCAAACGTATGCCAAAAATGTACACAGAATGAGCTTTTCAGTGAAGAGCAGCCAGGCACATTTTAGCTAGTTTTACTTGTAAGTGGGGTTGGAACGCTTTTCAGGATCAGTACTGGGCTCAAAACATGCAGCCCTGAGGTCTCTCATGATAGCAGGTGGTTAAATAGAAATTCGCTGCTCAGCTGACCCGGCAGGAGCAAACGTATGCTAAAAATGTACTCAGAATGAGCTTTTCAGTGAATAGCAGCCACGCACATTTTAGCTAGTTTTACTTGTAAGTGGGGTTGGAAACGCTTTTCAGGCTCAGTACTGGGCTCAAAACATGCAGCCCTGAGGTCTCTCATGATAGCAGGTGGTTAAATAGAAATTTGCTGCTCAGCTGACCCGGCAGGAGCAAAAGAATGCTAAAAATGTACTCAGAATGAGCTTTTCAGTGAAGAGAAGCCAGGCACATTTTAGCTAGTTTTACTTGTAAGTGGGGTTGGAAACGCTTTTCAGGATCAGTACTGGGCTCAAAACATGCAGCCCTGAGGTCTCTCGTGATAGCAGGTGGTTAAATAGAAATTCGCTGCTCAGCTGACCCGGCAGGAGCAAACGTATGCTAAAAATGTACTCAGAATGAGCTTTTCAGTGAAGAGAAGCCAGGCACATTTTAGCTAGTTTTACTTGTAAGTGGGGTTGGAAATGCTTTTCAGGCTCAGTACTGGGCTCAAAACATGCAGCCCTGAGGTCTCTCATGAAAGCAGGTGGTTAAATAGAAATTCGCTGCTCAGCTGACCCGGTAGGAGCAAACATATGCCAAAAATGTACACAGAATGAGCTTTTCAGTGAATAGCAGCCAGGCACATTTTAGCTAGTTTTACTTGTAAGTGGGGTTGGAAATGCTTTTCAGGCTCAGTACTGGGCTCAAAACATGCAGCCCTGAGGTCTCTCATGAAAGCAGGTGGTTAAATAGAAATTCGCAGCTCAGCTGACCTGGTAGGAGCAAACGTATGCCAAAAATGTACACAGAATGAGCTTTTCAGTGAATAGTAGCCAGGCACATTTTAGCTAGTTTTACTTGTAAGTGGGGTTGGAAATGCTTTTCAGGCTCAGTACTGGGCTCAAAACATGCAGCCCCGAGGTCTCTCATGAAAGCAGGTGGTTAAATAGAAATTCGCTTCTCAGCTGACCCGGTAGGAGCAAACGTATGCCAAAAATGTACACAGAAAGAGCTTTTCAGTGAATAGCAGCCAGGCACATTTTAGCTAGTTTTACTTGTAAGTGGGGTTGGAAATGCTTTTCAGGCTCAGTACTGGGCTCAAAACATGCAGCCTGAGGTCTCTCATGATAGCAGGTGGTTAAATAGAAATTTGCTGCTCAGCTGACCCGGCAGGAGCAAACGTATGCTAAAAATGTACTCAGAATGAGCTTTTCAGTGAAGAGAAGCCAGGCACATTTTAGCTAGTTTTACTTGTAAGTGGGGTTGGAAACACTTTTCAGGATCAATACTGGGCTCAAAACATGCAGCCCTGAGGTCTCTCATGATAGCAGGTGGTTAAATAGAAATTCGCTGCTCAGCTGACCCGGCAGGAGCAAACGTATGCTAAAAATGTACTCAGAATGAGCTTTTTAGTGAATAGCAGCCAGGCACATTTTAGCTAGTTTTACTTGTAAGTGGGGTTGGAAACGCCTTTCAGGATCAGTACTGGGCTCAAAACATGCAGCCCTGAGGTCTCTCATGATAGCAGGTGGTTAAATAGAAGTTCGCTGCTCAGCTGACCCAGCAGGAGCAAACGTATGCTAAAAATGTACTCAGAATGATCTTTTCAGTGAAGAGAAGCCAGGCACATTTTAGCTAGTTTTACTTATAAGTGGGGTTGGAAACGCTTTTCAGGATCAGTACTGGGCTCAAAACATGCAGCCCTGAGGTCTCTCATGATAGCAGGTGGTTAAATAGAAATTCGCTGCTCAGCTGACCCGGCAGGAGCAAACGTATGCTAAAAATTTACTCAGAATGAGCTTTTCAGTGAAGAGAAGCCAGGCACATTTTAGCCCAGTTTTACTTGTAAGTGGGGTTGGAAATGCTTTTCAGGCTCAGTACTGGGCTCAAAACATGCAGCCCTGAGGTCTCTCATGAAAGCAGGTGGTTAAATAGAAATTCGCTGCTCAGCTGACCCGGTAGGAGCAAACGTATGCCAAAAATGTACACAGAATGAGCTTTTCAGTGAATAGCAGCCAGGCACATTTTAGCTAGTTTTA
The DNA here is from genome assembly GCF_964263255.1 of Lissotriton vulgaris. Lineage (NCBI taxonomy): Eukaryota > Metazoa > Chordata > Amphibia > Caudata > Salamandridae > Lissotriton > Lissotriton vulgaris. The sequence goes on along the minus strand of NW_028244755.1, from coordinate 894,612 downwards.
CTTGTAAGTGGGGTTGGAAATGCTTTTCAGGCTCAGTACTGGGCTCAAAACATGCAGCCCTGAGGTCTCTCATGAAAGCAGGTGGTTAAATAGAAATTCGCAGCTCAGCTGACCTGGTAGGAGCAAACGTATGCCAAAAATGTACACAGAATGAGCTTTTCAGTGAATAGGAGCCAGGCACATTTTAGCTAGTTTTACTTGTAAGTAGGGTTGGAAACGCTTTTCAGGATCAGTACTGGGCTCAAAACATGCAGCCTGAGGTCTCTCATGATAGCAGGTGGTTAAATAGAAATTTGCTGCTCAGCTGACACGGCAGGAGCAAACGTATGCTAAAAATGTACACAGAATGAGCTTTTCAGTGAATAGCAGCCAGGCACATTTTAGCTAGTTTTACTTGTAAGTGGGGTTGGAAATGCTTTTCAGGCTCAGTACTGGGCTCAAAACATGCAGCCCTGAGGTCTCTCATGAAAGCAGGTGGTTAAATAGAAATTCGCAGCTCAGCTGACCTGGTAGGAGCAAACGTATGCCAAAAATGTACACAGAATGAGCTTTTCAGTGAATAGCAGCCAGGCACATTTTAGCTAGTTTTACTTGTAAGTGGGGTTGGAAATGCTTTTCAGGCTCAGTACTGGGCTCAAAACATGCAGCCCTGCGGTCTCTCATGATAGCAGGTGGTTAAATAGAAATTCGCTGTTCAGCTGACCCGGCAGGAGCAAACGTATGCTAAAAATGTACTCAAAATGAGCTTTTCAGTGAAGAGAAGCCAGGCACATTTTAGCCCAGTTTTACTTGTAAGTGGGGTTGGAAATGCTTTTCAGGCTCAGTACTGGGCTCAAAACATGCAGCCCTGAGGTCTCTCATGAAAGCAGGTGGTTAAATAGAAATTCGCTGCTCAGCTGACCCGGTAGGAGCAAATGTATGCCAAAAATGTACACAGAATGAGCTTTTCAGTGAATAGCAGCCAGGCACATTTTAGCTAGTTTTACTTGTAAGTGGGGTTGGAAACGCTTTTCAGGCTCAGTACTGGGCTCAAAACATGCAGCCTGAGGTCTCTCATGATAGCAGGTGGTTAAATAGAAATTTGCTGCTCAGCTGACACGGCAGGAGCAAACGTATGCTAAAAATGTACACAGAATGAGCTTTTCAGTGAATAGCAGCCAGGCACATTTTAGCTAGTTTTACTTGTAAGTGGGGTTGGAAATGCTTTTCAGGCTCAGTACTGGGCTCAAAACATGCAGCCCTGAGGTCTCTCATGAAAGCAGGTGGTTAAATAGAAATTCGCAGCTCAGCTGACCTGGTAGGAGCAAACGTATGCCAAAAATGTACACAGAATGAGCTTTTCAGTGAATAGCAGCCAGGCACATTTTAGCTAGTTTTACTTGTAAGTGGGGTTGGAAATGCTTTTCAGGCTCAGTACTGGGCTCAAAACATGCAGCCCTGAGGTCTCTCATGATAGCAGGTGGTTAAATAGAAATTCGCTGCTCAGCTGACCCGGCAGGAGCAAACGTATGCTAAAAATGTACTCAGAATGAGCTTTTCAGTGAAGAGAAGCCAGGCACATTTTAGCTAGTTTTACTTGTAAGTGGGGTTGGAAATGCTTTTCAGGCTCAGTACTGGGCTCAAAACATGCAGCCTGAGGTCTCTCATGATAGCAGGTGGTTAAATAGAAATTTGCTGCTCAGCTGACCCGGCAGGAGCAAACGTATGCTAAAAATGTACTCAGAATGAGCTTTTCAGTGAAGAGAAGCCAGGCACATTTTAGCTAGTTTTACTTGTAAGTGGGGTTGGAAACGCTTTTCAGGATCAGTACTGGGCTCAAAACATGCAGCCCTGAGATAGCAGGTGGTTAAATAGAAATTCGCTGCTCAGTTGACCCTGCAGGAGCAAACGTATGCTAAAAATGTACTCAGAATGAGCTTTTCAGTGAATAGCAGCCACGCACATTTTAGCTAGTTTTACTTGTAAGTGGGGTTGGAAACGCTTTTCAGGCTCAGTACTGGGCTCAAAACATGCAGCCCTGAGGTCTCTCATGATAGCAGGTGGTTAAATAGAAATTCGCTGCTCAGCTGACCCGGCAGGAGCAAACGAATGCTAAAAATGTACTCAGAATGAGCTTTTCAGTGAAGAGAAGCCAGGCACATTTTAGCTAGTTTTACTTGTAAGTGGGGTTGGAAATGCTTTTCAGGCTCAGTACTGGGCTCAAAACATGCAGCCCTGAGGTCTCTCATGAAAGCAGGTGGTTAAATAGAAATTCGCAGCTCAGCTGACCTGGTAGGAGCAAACGTATGCCAAAAATGTACACAGAATGAGCTTTTCAGTGAATAGCAGCCAGGCACATTTTAGCTAGTTTTACTTTTAAGTGGGGTTGGAAATGCTTTTCAGGCTCAGTACTGGGCTCAAAACATGCAGCCCTGAGGTCTCTCATGAAAGCAGGTGGTTAAATAGAAATTCGCTTCTCAGCTGACCCGGTAGGAGCAAACGTATGCCACAAATGTACACAGAATGAGCTTTTCAGTGAATAGCAGCCAGGCACATTTTAGCTAGTTTTACTTGTAAGTGGGGTTGGAAATGCTTTTCAGATTCAGTACTGGGCTCAAAACATGCAGCCTGAGGTCTCTCATGATAGCAGGTGGTTAAATAGAAATGTGCTGCTCAGCTGACCCGGCAGGAGCAAACGTATGCTAAAAATGTACTCAGAATGAGCTTTTCAGTGAAGAGAAGCCAGGCACATTTTAGCTAGTTTTACTTGTAAGTGGGGTTGGAAACACTTTTCAGGATCAGTACTGGGCTCAAAACATGCAGCCCTGAGGTCTCTCATGATAGCAGGTGGTTAAATAGAAATTCGCTGCTCAGCTGACCCGGCAGGAGCAAACGTATGCTAAAAATGTACTCAGAATGAGCTTTTCAGTGAAGAGAAGCCAGGCACATTTTAGCTAGTTTTACTTGTAAGTGGGGTTGGAAATGCTTTTCAGGCTCAGTACTGGGCTCAAAACATGCAGCCCTGAGGTCTCTCATGAAAGCAAGTGGTTAAATAAAAATTTGCTGCTCAGCTGACCCGGTAGGAGCAAACGTATGCCAAAAATGTACACAGAATGAGCTTTTTAGTGAATAGCAGCCAGGCACATTTTAGCTAGTTTTACTTGTAAGTGGGGTTGGAAACGCCTTTCAGGATCAGTACTGGGCTCAAAACATGCAGCCTGAGGTCTCTCATGATAGCAGGTGGTTAAATAGAAATGTGCTGCTCAGCTGACCCGGCAGGAGCAAACGTATGCTAAAAATGTACTCAGAATGAGCTTTTCAGTGAAGAGAAGCCAGGCACATTTTAGCTAGTTTTACTTGTAAGTGGGGTTGGAAACACTTTTCAGGATCAGTACTGGGCTCAAAACATGCAGCCCTGAGGTCTCTCATGATAGCAGGTGGTTAAATAGAAATTCGCTGCTCAGCTGACCCGGCAGGAGCAAACGTATGCTAAAAATGTACTCAGAATGAGCTTTTCAGTGAAGAGAAGCCAGGCACATTTTAGCTAGTTTTACTTGTAAGTGGGGTTGGAAATGCTTTTCAGGCTCAGTACTGGGCTCAAAACATGCAGCCCTGAGGTCTCTCATGAAAGCAAGTGGTTAAATAAAAATTTGCTGCTCAGCTGACCCGGTAGGAGCAAACGTATGCCAAAAATGTACACAGAATGAGCTTTTTAGTGAATAGCAGCCAGGCACATTTTAGCTAGTTTTACTTGTAAGTGGGGTTGGAAACGCCTTTCAGGATCAGTACTGGGCTCAAAACATGCAGCCCTGAGGTCTCTCATGATAGCAGGTGGTTAAATAGAAGTTCGCTGCTCAGCTGACCCAGCAGGAGCAAACGTATGCTAAAAATGTACTCAGAATGATCTTTTCAGTGAAGAGAAGCCAGGCACATTTTAGCTAGTTTTACTTATAAGTGGGGTTGGAAACGCTTTTCAGGATCAGTACTGGGCTCAAAACATGCAGCCCTGAGGTCTCTCATGATAGCAGGTGGTTAAATAGAAATTCGCTGCTCAGCTGACCGAGCAGGAGCAAACGTATGCTAAAAATTTACTCAGAATGAGCTTTTCAGTGAAGAGAAGCCAGGCACATTTTAGCTAGTTTTACTTGTAAGTGGGGTTGGAAACGCTTTTCAGGATCAGTACTGGGCTCAAAACATGCAGCCCTGAGGTCTCTCATGATAGCAGGTGGTTAAATAGAAATTCGCTGCTCATTTGACCCTGCAGGAGCAAACGTATGCTAAAAATGTACTCAGAATGAGCTTTTCAGTGAAGAGAAGCCAGGCACATTTTAGCCCAGTTTTACTTGTAAGTGGGGTTGGAAATGCTTTTCAGGCTCAGTACTGGGCTAAAAACATGCAGCCCTGAGGTCTCTCATGTAAGCAGGTGGTTAAATAGAAATTCGCTGCTCAGCTGACCAGGTAGGAGCAAACATATGCCAAAAATGTACACAGAATGAGCTTTTCAGTGAAGAGCAGCCAGGCACATTTTAGCTAGTTTTACTTGTAAGTGGGGTTGGAAACGCTTTTCAGGATCAGTACTGGGCTCAAAACATGCAGCCCTGAGGTCTCTCATGATAGCAGGTGGTTAAATAGAAATTTGCTGCTCAGCTGACCCGGCAGGAGCAAACGTATGCTAAAAATGTTCTCAGAATGAGCTTTTCAGTGAAGAGAAGCCAGGCACATTTTAGCTAGTTTTACTTGTAAGTGGGGTTGGAAATGCTTTTCAGGCTCAGTCCTGGGCTCAAAACATGCAGCCCTGAGGTCTCTCATATAAGCAGGTGGTTAAATAGAAATTCGCTGCTCAGCTGACCCGGTAGGAGCAAACGTATGCCAAAAATGTACACAGAATGAGCTTTTCAGTGAAGAGCAGCCAGGCACATTTTAGCTAGTTTTACTTGTAAGTGGGGTTGGAACGCTTTTCAGGATCAGTACTGGGCTCAAAACATGCAGCCCTGAGGTCTCTCATGATAGCAGGTGGTTAAATAGAAATTCGCTGCTCAGCTGACCCGGCAGGAGCAAACGTATGCTAAAAATGTACTCAGAATGAGCTTTTCAGTGAATAGCAGCCACGCACATTTTAGCTAGTTTTACTTGTAAGTGGGGTTGGAAACGCTTTTCATGCTCAGTACTGGGCTCAAAACATGCAGCCCTGAGGTCTCTCATGATAGCAGGTGGTTAAATAGAAATTCGCTGCTCAGCTGACCCGGCAGGAGCAAACGAATGCTAAAAATGTACTCAGAATGAGCTTTTCAGTGAAGAGAAGCCAGGCACATTTTAGCTAGTTTTACTTGTAAGTGGGGTTGGAAACGCTTTTCAGGATCAGTACTGGGCTCAAAACATGCAGCCCTGAGGTCTCTCATGATAGCAGGTGGTTAAATAGAAATTCGCTGCTCAGCTGACCCGGTAGGAGCAAACGTATGCCAAAAATTTACACAGAATGAGCTTTTCAGTGAATAGCAGCCAGGCACATTTTAGCTAGTTTTACTTGTAAGTGGGGTTGGAAACGCTTTTCAGGCTCAGTACTGGGCTCAAAACATGCAGCCCTGAGGTCTCTCATGAAAGCAGGTGGTTAAATAGAAATTCGCTTCTCAGCTGACCCGGTAGGAGCAAACGTATGCCAAAAATGTACACAGAATGAGCTTTTCAGTGAATAGCAGCCAGGCACATTTTAGCTAGTTTTACTTGTAAGTGGGGTTGGAAATGCTTTTCAGGCTCAGTACTGGGCTCAAAACATGCAGCCTGAGGTCTCTCATGATAGCAGGTGGTTAAATAGAAATTTGCTGCTCAGCTGACCCGGCAGGAGCAAACGTATGCTAAAAATGTACTCAGAATGAGCTTTTCAGTGAAGAGAAGCCAGGCACATTTTAGCTAGTTTTACTTGTAAGTGGGGTTGGAAACACTTTTCAGGATCAGTACTGGGCTCAAAACATGCAGCCCTGAGGTCTCTCATGATAGCAGGTGGTTAAATAGAAATTCGCTGCTCAGCTGACCCGGCAGGAGCAAAAGTATGCTAAAAATTTACTCAGAATGAGCTTTTCAGTGAAGAGAAGCCAGGCACATTTTAGCTAGTTTTACTTGTAAGTGGGGTTGGAAATGCTTTTCAGGCTCAGTACTGGGCTCAAAACATGCAGCCCTGAGGTCTCTCATGAAAGCAAGTGGTTAAATAAAAATTCGCTGCTCAGATGACCCGGTAGGAGCAAACGTATGCCAAAAATGTACACAGAATGAGCTTTTTAGTGAATAGCAGCCAGGCACATTTTAGCTAGTTTTACTTGTAAGTGGGGTTGGAAACGCCTTTCAGGATCAGTACTGGGCTCAAAACATGCAGCCCTGAGGTCTCTCATGATAGCAGGTGGTTAAATAGAAGTTCGCTGCTCAGCTGACCCGGCAGGAGCAAACGTATGCTAAAAATGTACTCAGAATGATCTTTTCAGTGAAGAGAAGCCAGGCACATTTTAGCTAGTTTTACTTATAAGTGGGGTTGGAAACGCTTTTCAGGATCAGTACTGGGCTCAAAACATGCAGCCCTGAGGTCTCTCATGATAGCAGGTGGTTAAATAGAAATTCGCTGCTCAGCTGACCCGGCAGGAGCAAACGTATGCTAAAAATTTACTCAGAATGAGCTTTTCAGTGAAGAGAAGCCAGGCACATTTTAGCCCAGTTTTACTTGTAAGTGGGGTTGGAAATGCTTTTCAGGATCAGTACTGGGCTCAAAACATGCAGCCCTGAGGTCTCTCATGATAGCAGGTGGTTAAATAGAAATTCGCTGCTCAGCTGACCCGGCAGGAGCAAACGTATGCTAAAAATGTACTCAGAATGAGCTTTTCAGTGAAGAGAAGCCAGGCACATTTTAGCTAGTTTTACTTGTAAGTGGGGTTGGAAATGCTTTTCAGGCTCAGTACTGGGCTCAAAACATGCAGCCCTGAGGTCTCTCATGAAAGCAGGTGGTTAAATAGAAATTCGCTGCTCAGCTGACCCGGTAGGAGCAAACGTATGCCAAAAATGTACACAGAATGAGCTTTTCAGTGAATAGCAGCCAGGCACATTTTAGCTAGTTTTACTTGTAAGTGGGGTTGGAAACGCTTTTCAGGCTCAGTACTGGGCTCAAAACATGCAGCCCTGAGGTCTCTCATGATAGCAGGTGGTTAAATAGAAATTCGCTGCTCAGCTGACCCAGTAGGAGCAAACGTATGCCAAAAATGTACACAGAATGAGCTTTTCAGTGAAGAGCAGCCAGGCACATTTTAGCTAGTTTTACTTGTAAGTGGGGTTGGAAACGCTTTTCAGGATCAAAACTGGGCTCAAAACATGCAGCCCTGAGGTCTCTCATGATAGCAGGTGGTTAAATAGAAATTCGCTGCTCAGCTGACCCGGCAGGAGCAAACGTATGCTAAAAATGTACTCAGAATGAGCTTTTCAGTGAAGAGAAGCCAGGCACATTTTAGCTAGTTTTACTTGTAAGTGGGGTTGGAAACGCTTTTCAGGCTCAGTACTGGGTTCAAAACATGCAGCCCTGAGGTCTCTCATGATAGCAGGTGGTTAAATAGAAATTCGTTGCTCAGCTGACCCGGCAGGAGCAAACGTATGCTAAAAATGTACTCAGAATGAGCTTTTCAGTGAAGAGAAGCCAGGCACATTTTAGCTAGTTTTACTTGTAAGTGGGGTTGGAAATGCTTTTCAGGCTCAGTACTGGGCTCAAAACATGCAGCCTGAGGTCTCTCATGATAGCAGGTGGTTAAATAGAAATTTGCTGCTCAGCTGACCCGGCAGGAGCAAACGTATGCTAAAAATGTACTCAGAATGAGCTTTTCAGTGAAGAGAAGCCAGGCACATTTTAGCTAGTTTTACTTGTAAGTGGGGTTGGAAACGCTTTTCAGGATCAGTACTGGGCTCAAAACATGCAGCCCTGAGGTCTCTCATGATAGCAGGTGGTTAAATAGAAATTCGCTGCTCAGTTGACCCTGCAGGAGCAAACGTATGCTAAAAATGTACTCAGAATGAGCTTTTCAGTGAAGAGAAGCCAGGCACATTTTAGCCCAGTTTTACTTGTAAGTGGGGTTGGAAACGCTTTTCAGGCTCAGTACTGGGCTAAAAACATGCAGCCCTGAGGTCTCTCATGTAAGCAGGTGGTTAAATAGAAATTTGCTGCTCAGCTGACCAGGTAGGAGCAAACATATGCCAAAAATGTACACAGAATGAGCTTTTCAGTGAAGAGCAGCCAGGCACATTTTAGCTTGTTTTACTTGTAAGTGGGGTTGGAAACGCTTTTCAGGATCAGTACTGGGCTCAAAACATGCAGCCCTGAGGTCTCTCATGATAGCAGGTGGTTAAATAGAAATTCGCTGCTCAGCTGACCCGGCAGGAGCAAACGTATGCTAAAAATGTACTCAGAATGAGCTTTTCAGTGAAGAGAAGCCAGGCACATTTTAGCTAGTTTTACTTGTAAGTGGGGTTGGAAATGCTTTTCAGGCTCAGTACTGGGCTCAAAACATGCAGCCCTGAGGTCTCTCATGAAAGCAAGTGGTTAAATAAAAATTCGCTGCTCAGCTGACCCGGTAGGAGCAAACGTATGCCAAAAATGTACACAGAAGGAGCTTTTTAGTGAATAGCAGCCAGGCACATTTTAGCTAGTTTTACTTGTAAGTGGGGTTGGAAACGCTTTTCAGGATCAGTACTGGGCTCAAAACATGCAGCCCTGAGGTCTCTCATGATAGCAGGTGGTTAAATAGAAGTTCGCTGCTCAGCTGACCCGGCAGGAGCAAACGTATGCTAAAAATGTACTCAGAATGAGCTTTTCAGTGAAGAGAAGCCAGGCACATTTTAGCTAGTTTTACTTATAAGTGGGGTTGGAAACGCTTTTCAGGATCAGTACTGGGCTCAAAACATGCAGCCCTGAGGTCTCTCATGATAGCAGGTGGTTAAATAGAAATTCGCTGCTCAGCTGACCCGGCAGGAGCAAACGTATGCTAAAAATTTACTCAGAATGAGCTTTTCAGTGAAGAGAAGCCAGGCACATTTTAGCCCAGTTTTACTTGTAAGTGGGGTTGGAAATGCTTTTCAGGCTCAGTACTGGGCTCAAAACATGCAGCCCTGAGGTCTCTCATGAAAGCAGGTGGTTAAATAGAAATTCGCTGCTCAGCTGACCCGGTAGGAGCAAACGTATGCCAAAAATGTACACAGAATGAGCTTTTCAGTGAATAGCAGCCAGGCACATTTTAGCTAGTTTTACTTGTAAGTGGGGTTGGAAATGCTTTTCAGGCTCAGTACTGGGCTCAAAACATGCAGCCCTGAGGTCTCTCATGAAAGCAGGTGGTTAAATAGAAATTCGCAGCTCAGCTGACCTGGTAGGAGCAAACGTATGCCAAAAATGTACACAGAATGAGCTTTTCAGTGAATAGGAGCCAGGCACATTTTAGCTACTTTTACTTGTAAGTGGGGTTGGAAACGCTTTTCAGGATCAGTACTGGGCTCAAAACATGCAGCCCTGAGGTCTCTCATGATAGCAGGTGGTTAAATAGAAATTTGCTGCTCAGCTGACCCGGCAGGAGCAAACGTATGCTAAAAATGTTCTCAGAATGAGCTTTTCAGTGAAGAGAAGCCAAGCACATTTTAGCTAGTTTTACTTGTAAGTGGGGTTGGAAACGCTTTTCAGGATCAGTACTGGGCTCAAAACATGCAGCCCTGAGGTCTCTCATGATAGCAGGTGGTTAAATAGAAATTCGCTGCTCAGCTGACCCGGCAGGAGCAAACGTATGCTAAAAATGTACTCAGAATGAGCTTTTCAGTGAATAGCAGCCAGGCACATTTTAGCTAGTTTTACTTGTAAGTGGGGTTGGAAACGCTTTTCAGGCTCAGTACTGGGCTCAAAACATGCAGCCCTGAGGTCTCTCATGATAGCAGGTGGTTAAATAGAAAATTCGCTGCTCAGCTGACCCAGTAGGAGCAAACGTATGCCAAAAATGTACACAGAATGAGCTTTTCAGTGAAGAGCAGCCAGGCACATTTTAGCTAGTTTTACTTGTAAGTGGGGTTGGAAACGCTTTTCAGGATCAGTACTGGGCTCAAAACATGCAGCCCTGAGGTCTCTCATGATAGCAGGTGGTTAAATAGAAATTCGCTGCTCAGCTGACCCGGCAGGAGCAAACGTATGCTAAAAATGTACTCAGAATGAGCTTTTCAGTGAATAGCAGCCAGGCACATTTTAGCTAGTTTTACTTGTAAGTGGGGTTGGAAACGCTTTTCAGGCTCAGTACTGGGCTCAAAACATGCAGCCCTGAGGTCTCTCATGATAGCAGGTGGTTAAATAGAAATTCGCTGCTCAGCTGAACCGGCAGGAGCAAACGTATGCTAAAAATGTACTCAGAATGAGCTTTTCAGTGAAGAGAAGCCAGGCACATTTTAGCTAGTTTTACTTGTAAGTGGGGTTGGAAACGCTTTTCAGGATCAGTACTGGGCTCAAAACATGCAGCCCTGAGGTCTCTCATGATAGCAGGTGGTTAAATAGAAATTCGCTGCTCAGCTGACCCGGCAGGAGCAAACGTATGCTAAAAATGTACTCAGAATGAGCTTTTCAGTGAAGAGAAGCCAGGCATATTTTAGCTAGTTTTACTTGTAAGTGGGGTTGGAAATGCTTTTCAGGCTCAGTACTGGGCTCAAAACATGCAGCCCTGAGGTCTCTCATGAAAGCAGGTGGTTAAATAGAAATTCGCTGCTCAGCTGACCCGGTAGGAGCAAACGTATGCTAAAAATGTACACAGAATGAGCTTTTCAGTGAATAGCAGCCAGGCACATTTTAGCTAGTTTTACTTGTAAGTGGGGTTGGAAACGCTTTTCAGGCTCAGTACTGGGCTCAAAACATGCAGCCCTGAGGTCTCTCATGAAAGCAGGTGGTTAAATAGAAATTCGCAGCTCAGCTGACCTGGTAGGAGCAAACGTATGCCAAAAATGTACACAGAATGAGCTTTTCAGTGAATAGCAGCCAGGCACATTTTAGCTAGTTTTACTTGTAAGTGGGGTTGGAAACGCTTTTCAGGATCAGTACTGGGCTCAAAACATGCAGCCCTGAGGTCTCTCATGATAGCAGGTGGTTAAATAGAAATTTGCTGCTCAGCTGACCCGGCAGGAGCAAACGTATGCTAAAAATGTTCTCAGAATGAGCTTTTCAGTGAAGAGAAGCCAGGCACATTTTAGCTAGTTTTACTTGTAAGTGGGGTTGGAAATGCTTTTCAGGCTCAGTACTGGGCTCAAAACATGCAGCCCTGAGGTCTCTCATGAAAGCAGGTGGTTAAATAGAAATTCGCAGCTCAGCTGACCCGGTAGGAGCAAACGTATGCCAAAAATGTACACAGAATGAGCTTTTCAGTGAAGAGAAGCCAGGCACATTTTAGCTAGTTTTACTTGTAAGTGGGGTTGTAAATGCTTTTCGGGCTCAGTACTGGGCTCAAAACATGCAGCCCTGAGGTCTCTCATGAAAGCAGGTGGTTAAATAGAAATTCGCTGCTCAGCTGACCCTGCAGGAGCAAACGTATGCTAAAAATGTACTCAGAATGAGCTTTTCAGTGAAGAGAAGCCAGGCACATTTTAGCTAGTTTTACTTGTAAGTGGGGTTGGAAACGCTTTTCAGGATCAGTACTGGGCTCAAAACATGCAGCCCTGAGGTCTCTCATGATAGCAGGTGGTTAAATAGAAATTCGCTGCTCAGTTGACCCTGCAGGAGCAAACGTATGCTAAAAATGTACTCAGAATGAGCTTTTCAGTGAAGAGAAGCCAGGCACATTTTAGCCCAGTTTTACTTGTAAGTGGGGTTGGAAATGCTTTTCAGGCTCAGTACTGGGCTAAAAACATGCAGCCCTGAGGTCTCTCATGTAAGCAGGTGGTTAAATAGAAATTTGCTGCTCAGCTGACCAGGTAGGAGCAAACATATGCCAAAAATGTACACAGAATGAGCTTTTCAGTGAAGAGCAGCCAGGCACATTTTAGCTTGTTTTACTTGTAAGTGGGGTTGGAAACGCTTTTCAGGATCAGTACTGGGCTCAAAACATGCAGCCCTGAGGTCTCTCATGATAGCAGGTGGTTAAATAGAAATTCGCTGCTCAGCTGACCCGGCAGGAGCAAACGTATGGTAAAAATGTACTCAGAATGAGCTTTTCAGTGAAGAGAAGCCAGGCACATTTTAGCTAGTTTTACTTGTAAGTGGGGTTGGAAATGCTTTTTAGGCTCAGTACTGGGCTCAAAACATGCAGCCCTGAGGTCTCTCATGAAAGCAAGTGGTTAAATAAAAATTCGCTGCTCAGCTGACCCGGTAGGAGCAAACGTATGCCAAAAATGTACACAGAAGGAGCTTTTTAGTGAATAGCAGCCAGGCACATTTTAGCTAGTTTTACTTGTAAGTGGGGTTGGAAACGCTTTTCAGGATCAGTACTGGGCTCAAAACATGCAGCCCTGAGGTCTCTCATGATAGCAGGTGGTTAAATAGAAGTTCGCTGCTCAGCTGACCCGGCAGGAGCAAACGTATGCTAAAAATGTACTCAGAATGAGCTTTTCAGTGAAGAGAAGCCAGGCACATTTTAGCTAGTTTTACTTATAAGTGGGGTTGGAAACGCTTTTCAGGATCAGTACTGGGCTCAAAACATGCAGCCCTGAGGTCTCTCATGATAGCAGGTGGTTAAATAGAAATTCGCTGCTCAGCTGACCCGGCAGGAGCAAACGTATGCTAAAAATTTACTCAGAATGAGCTTTTCAGTGAAGAGAAGCCAGGCACATTTTAGCCCAGTTTTACTTGTAAGTGGGGTTGGAAATGCTTTTCAGGCTCAGTACTGGGCTCAAAACATGCAGCCCTGAGGTCTCTCATGAAAGCAGGTGGTTAAATAGAAATTCGCTGCTCAGCTGACCCGGTAGAGCAAACGTATGCCAAAAATGTACACAGAATGAGCTTTTCAGTGAATAGCAGCCAGGCACATTTTAGCTAGTTTTACTTGTAAGTGGGGTTGGAAATGCTTTTCAGGCTCAGTACTGGGCTCAAAACATGCAGCCCTGAGGTCTCTCATGAAAGCAGGTGGTTAAATAGAAATTCGCAGCTCAGCTGACCTGGTAGGAGCAAACGTATGCCAAAAATGTACACAGAATGAGCTTTTCAGTGAATAGGAGCCAGGCACATTTTAGCTACTTTTACTTGTAAGTGGGGTTGGAAACGCTTTTCATGATCAGTACTGGGCTCAAAACATGCAGCCCTGAGGTCTCTCATGATAGCAGGTGGTTAAATAGAAATTTGCTGCTCAGCTGACCCGGCAGGAGCAAACGTATGCTAAAAATGTTCTCAGAATGAGCTTTTCAGTGAAGAGAAGCCAGGCACATTTTGGCTAGTTTTACTTGTAAGTGGGGTTGGAAACGCTTTTCAGGATCAGTACTGGGCTCAAAACATGCAGCCCTGAGGTCTCTCATGATAGCAGGTGGTTAAATAGAAATTCGCTGCTCAGCTGACCCGGCAGGAGCAAACGTATGCTAAAAATGTACTCAGAATGAGCTTTTCAGTGAAGAGAAGCCAGGCACATTTTAGCTAGTTTTACTTGTAAGTGGGGTTGGAAATGCTTTTCAGGCTCAGTACTGGGCTCAAAACATGCAGCCCTGAGGTCTCTCATGAAAGCAGGTGGTTAAATAGAAATTCGCTGCTCAGCTGACCCGGTAGGAGCAAACGTATGCCAAAAATGTACACAGAATGAGCTTTTCAGTGAATAGCAGCCACGCACATTTTAGCTAGTTTTACTTGTAAGTGGGGTTGGAAACGCTTTTCAGGCTCAGTACTGGGCTCAAAACATGCAGCCCTGAGGTCTCTCATGATAGCAGGTGGTTAAATAGAAATTCGCTGCTCAGCTGACCCAGTGGGAGCAAACGTATGCCAAAAATGTACACAGAATGAGCTTTTCAGTGAAGAGCAGCCAGGCACATTTTAGCTAGTTTTACTTGTAAGTGGGGTTGGAAACGCTTTTCAGGATCAGTACTGGGCTCAAAACATGCAGCCCTGAGGTCTCTCATGATAGCAGGTGGTTAAATAGAAATTCGCTGCTCAGCTGACCCGGCAGGAGCAAACGTATGCTAAAAATGTACTCAGAATGAGCTTTTCAGTGAATAGCAGCCAGGCACATTTTAGCTAGTTTTACTTGTAAGTGGGGTTGGAAACGCTTTTCAGGCTCAGTACTGGGCTCAAAACATGCAGCCCTGAGGTCTCTCATGATAGCAGGTGGTTAAATAGAAATTCGCTGCTCAGCTGACCCGGCAGGAGCAAACGTATGCTAAAAATGTACTCAGAATGAGCTTTTCAGTGAAGAGAAGCCAGGCACATTTTAGCTAGTTTTACTTGTAAGTGGGGTTGGAAATGCTTTTCAGGCTCAGTACTGGGCTCAAAACATGCAGCCCTGAGGTCTCTCATGAAAGCAGGTGGTTAAATAGAAATTCGCTGCTCAGCTGACCCGGTAGGAGCAAACGTATGCCAAAAATGTACACAGAATGAGCTTTTCAGTGAATAGCAGCCAGGCACATTTTAGCTAGTTTTACTTGTAAGTGGGGTTGGAAATGCTTTTCAGGCTCAGTACTGGGCTCAAAACATGCAGCCCTGAGGTCTCTCATGAAAGCAGGTGGTTAAATAGAAATTCGCAGCTCAGCTGACCTGGTAGGAGCAAACGTATGCCAAAAATGTACACAGAATGAGCTTTTCAGTGAATAGCAGCCAGGCACATTTTAGCTAGTTTTACTTGTAAGTGGGGTTGGAAACGCTTTTCAGGATCAGTACTGGGCTCAAAACATGCAGCCCTGAGGTCTCTCATGATAGCAGGTGGTTTAATAGAAATTTGCTGCTCAGCTGACCCGGCAGGAGCAAACGTATGCTAAAAATGTTCTCAGAATGAGCTTTTCAGTGAAGAGAAGCCAGGCACATTTTAGCTAGTTTTACTTGTAAGTGGGGTTGGAAATGCTTTTCAGGCTCAGTACTGGGCTCAAAACATGCAGCCCTGAGGTCTCTCATGAAAGCAGGTGGTTAAATAGAAATTCGCAGCTCAGCTGACCCGGTAGGAGCAAACGTATGCCAAAAATGTACACAGAATGAGCTTTTCAGTGAAGAGAAGCCAGACACATTTTAGCTAGTTTTACTTGTAAGTGGGGTTGTAAATGCTTTTCGGGCTCAGTACTGGGCTCAAAACATGCAGCCCTGAGGTCTCTCATGAAAGCAGGTGGTTAAATAGAAATTCGCTGCTCAGCTGACCCTGCAGGAGCAAACGTATGCTAAAAATGTACTCAGAATGAGCTTTTCAGTGAAGAGAAGCCAGGCACATTTTAGCCCAGTTTTACTTGTAAGTGGGGTTGGAAATGCTTTTCAGGCTCAGTACTGGGCTAAAAACATGCAGCCCTGAGGTCTCTCATGAAAGCAGGTGGTTAAATAGAAATTCGCTGCTCAGCTGACCCGGTAGGAGCAAACGTATGCCAAAAATGTACACAGACTGAGCTTTTCAGTGAATAGCAGCCAGGCACATTTTAGCTAGTTTTACTTGTAAGTGGGGTTAGAAACGCTTTTCAGGCTCAGTACTGGGCTCAAAACATGCAGCCCTGAGGTCTCTCATGAAAGCAGGTGGTTAAATAGAAATTCGCAGCTCAGCTGACCCGGTAGGAGCAAACGTATGCCAAAAATGTACACAGAATGAGCTTTTCAGTGAAGAGAAGCCAGGCACATTTTAGCTAGTTTTACTTGTAAGTGGGGTTGGAAATGCTTTTCAGGCTCAGTACTGGGCTCAAAACATGCAGCCCTGAGGTCTCTCATGAAAGCAGGTGGTTAAATAGAAATTCGCTGCTCAGCTGACCCGGTAGGAGCAAACGTATGCCAAAAATGTACACAGAATGAGCTTTTCAGTGAATAGCAGCCAGGCACATTTTAGCTAGTTTTACTTGTAAGTGGGGTTGGAAATGCTTTTCAGGCTCAGTACTGGGCTCAAAACATGCAGCCTGAGGTCTCTCATGATAGCAGGTGGTTAAATAGAAATTTGCTGCTCAGCTGACCCGGCAGGAGCAAACGTATGCTAAAAATGTACTCAGAATGAGCTTTTCAGTGAAGAGCAGCCAGGCACATTTTAGCTAGTTTTACTTGTAAGTGGGGTTGGAAACGCTTTTCAGGATCAGTACTGGGCTCAAATCATGCAGCCCTGAGGTCTCTCATGATAGCAGGTGGTTAAATAGTAATTCGCTGCTCAGCTGACCCGGCAGGAGCAAACGTATGCTAAAAATGTACTCAGGATGAGCTTTTCAGTGAAGAGAAGCCAGGCATATTTTAGCTAGTTTTACTTGTAAGTGGGGTTGGAAATGCTTTTCAGGCTCAGTACTGGGCTCAAAACATGCAGCCCTGAGGTATCTCATAAAAGCAGGTGGTTAAATAGAAATTTGCTGCTCAGCTGACCCGGCAGGAGCAAACGTATGCTAAAAATGTTCTCAGAATGAGCTTTTCAGTGAAGAGAAGCCAGGCACATTTTAGCTAGTTTTACTTGTAAGTGGGGTTGGAAACGCTTTTCAGGATCAGTACTGGGCTCAAAACATGCAGCCCTGAGGTCTCTCATGATAGCAGGTGGTTAAATAGAAATTCGCTGCTCAGCTGACCCGGCAGGAGCAAACGTATGCTAAAAATGTACTCAGAATGAGCTTTTCAGTGAAGAGAAGCCAGGCACATTTTAGCTAGTTTTACTTGTAAGTGGGGTTGGAAATGCTTTTCAGGCTCAGTACTGGGCTCAAAACATGCAGCCCTGAGGTCTCTCATGAAAGCAGGTGGTTAAATAGAAATTCGCTGCTCAGCTGACCCGGTAGGAGCAAACGTATGCCAAACATGTACACAGAATGAGCTTTTCAGTGAATAGCAGCCAGGCACATTTAAGCTAGTTTTACTTGTAAGTGGGGTTGGAAACGCTTTTCAGGCTCAGTACTGGGCTCAAAACATGCAGCCCTGAGGTCTCTCATGATAGCAGGTGGTTAAATAGAAATTCGCTGCTCAGCTGACCCAGTAGGAGCAAACGTATGCCAAAAATGTACACAGAATGAGCTTTTCAGTGAAGAGCAGCCAGGCACATTTTAGCTAGTTTTACTTGTAAGTGGGGTTGGAAACGCTTTTCAGGATCAGTACTGGGCTCAAAACATGCAGCCCTGAGGTCTCTCGTGATAGCAGGTGGTTAAATAGAAATTCGCTGCTCAGCTGACCCGGCAGGAGCAAACGTATGCTAAAAATGTACTCAGAATGAGCTTTTCAGTGAAGAGAAGCCAGGCACATTTTAGCTAGTTTTACTTGTAAGTGGGGTTGGAAACGCTTTTCAGGCTCAGTACTGGGCTCAAAACATGCAGCCCTGAGGTCTCTCATGATAGCAGGTGGTTAAATAGAAATTCGCTGCTCAGCTGACCCGGCAGGAGCAAACGTATGCTAAAAATGTACTCAGAATGAGCTTTTCAGTGAAGAGAAGCAAGGCACATTTTAGCTAGTTTTACTTGTAAGTGGGGTTGGAAATGCTTTTCAGGCTCAGTACTGGGCTCAAAACATGCAGCCTGAGGTCTCTCATGATAGCAGGTGGTTAAATAGAAATTTGCTGCTCAGCTGACCCGGCAGGAGCAAACGTATGCTAAAAATGTACTCAGAATGAGCTTTTCAGTGAAGAGAAGCCAGGCACATTTTAGCTAGTTTTACTTGTAAGTGGGGTTGGAAACGCTTTTCAGGATCAGTACTGGGCTCAAAACATGCAGCCCTGAGGTCTCTCATGATAGCAGGTGGTTAAATAGAAATTCGCTGCTCAGTTGACCCTGCAGGAGCAAACGTATGCTAAAAATGTACTCAGAATGAGCTTTTCAGTGAAGAGAAGCCAGGCACATTTTAGCCCAGTTTTACTTGTAAGTGGGGTTGGAAATGCTTTTCAGGCTCAGTACTGGGCTAAAAACATGCAGCCCTGAGGTCTCTCATGTAAGCAGGTGGTTAAATAGAAATTTGCTGCTCAGCTGACCAGGTAGGAGCAAACATATGCCAAAAATGTACACAGAATGAGCTTTTCAGTGAAGAGCAGCCAGGCACATTTTAGCTTGTTTTACTTGTAAGTGGGGTTGGAAACGCTTTTCAGGATCAGTACTGGGCTCAAAACATGCAGCCCTGAGGTCTCTCATGATAGCAGGTGGTTAAATAGAAATTCGCTGCTCAGCTGACCCGGCAGGAGCAAACGTATGCTAAAAATGTACTCAGAATGAGCTTTTCAGTGAAGAGAAGCCAGGCACATTTTAGCTAGTTTTACTTGTAAGTGGGGTTGGAAATGCTTTTCAGGCTCAGTACTGGGCTCAAAACATGCAGCCCTGAGGTCTCTCATGAAAGCAAGTGGTTAAATAAAAATTCGCTGCTCAGCTGACCCGGTAGGAGCAAACGTATGCCAAAAATGTACACAGAAGGAGCTTTTTAGTGAATAGCAGCCAGGCACATTTTAGCTAGTTTTACTTGTAAGTGGGGTTGGAAACGCTTTTCAGGATCAGTACTGGGCTCAAAACATGCAGCCCTGAGGTCTCTCATGATAGCAGGTGGTTAAATAGAAGTTCGCTGCTCAGCTGACCGGGCAGGAGCAAACGTATGCTAAAAATGTACTCAGAATGAGCTTTTCAGTGAAGAGAAGCCAGGCACATTTTAGCTAGTTTTACTTATAAGTGGGGTTGGAAACGCTTTTCAGGATCAGTACTGGGCTCAAAACATGCAGCCCTGAGGTCTCTCATGATAGCAGGTGGTTAAATAGAAATTCGCTGCTCAGCTGACCCGGCAGGAGCAAACGTATGCTAAAAATTTACTCAGAATGAGCTTTTCAGTGAAGAGAAGCCAGGCACATTTTAGCCCAGTTTTACTTGTAAGTGGGGTTGGAAATGCTTTTCAGGCTCAGTACTGGGCTCAAAACATGCAGCCCTGAGGTCTCTCATGAAAGCAGGTGGTTAAATAGAAATTCGCTGCTCAGCTGACCCGGTAGGAGCAAACGTATGCCAAAAATGTACACAGAATGAGCTTTTCAGTGAATAGCAGCCAGGCACATTTTAGCTAGTTTTACTTGTAAGTGGGGTTGGAAATGCTTTTCAGGCTCAGTACTGGGCTCAAAACATGCAGCCCTGAGGTCTCTCATGAAAGCAGGTGGTTAAATAGAAATTCGCAGCTCAGCTGACCTGGTAGGAGCAAACGTATGCCAAAAATGTACACAGAATGAGCTTTTCAGTGAATAGGAGCCAGGCAGTTTTTGGCTACTTTTACTTGTAAGTGGGGTTGGAAACGCTTTTCAGGATCAGTACTGGGCTCAAAACATGCAGCCCTGAGGTCTCTCATGATAGCAGGTGGTTAAATAGAAATTTGCTGCTCAGCTGACCCGGTAGGAGCAAACGTATGCTAAAAATGTTCTCAGAATGAGCTTTTCAGTGAAGAGAAGCCAGGCACATTTTAGCTAGTTTTACTTGTAAGTGGGGTTGGAAACGCTTTTCAGGATCAGTACTGGGCTCAAAACATGCAGCCCTGAGGTCTCTCATGATAGCAGGTGGTTAAATAGAAATTCACTGCTCAGCTGACCCGGCAGGAGTAAACGTATGCTAAAAATTTACTCAGAATGAGCTTTTCAGTGAATAGCAGCCAGGCACTTTTAGCTAGTTTTACTTGTAAGTGGGGTTGGAAACGCTTTTCAGGCTCAGTACTGGGCTCAAAACATGCAGCCCTGAGGTCTCTCATGATAGCAGGTGGTTAAATAGAAATTCGCTGCTCAGCTGACCCAGTAGGAGCAAACGTATGCCAAAAATGTACACAGAATGAGCTTTTCAGTGAAGAGCAGCCAGGCACATTTTAGCTAGTTTTACTTGTAAGTGGGGTTGGAAACGCTTTTCAGGATCAGTACTGGGCTCAAAACATGCAGCCCTGAGGTCTCTCATGATAGCAGGTGGTTAAATAGAAATTCGCTGCTCAGCTGACCCGGCAGGAGCAAACGTATGCTAAAAATGTACTCAGAATGAGCTTTTCAGTGAATAGCAGCCAGGCACATTTTAGCTAGTTTTACTTGTAAGTGGGGTTGGAAACGCTTTTCAGGCTCAGTACTGGGCTCAAAACATGCAGCCCTGAGGTCTCTCATGATAGCAGGTGGTTAAATAGAAATTCGCTGCTCAGCTGAACCGGCAGGAGCAAACGTATGCTAAAAATGTACTCAGAATGAGCTTTTCAGTGAAGAGAAGCCAGGCACATTTTAGCTAGTTTTACTTGTAAGTGGGGTTGGAAACGCTTTTCAGGATCAGTACTGGGCTCAAAACATGCAGCCCTGAGGTCTCTCATGATAGCAGGTGGTTAAATAGAAATTCGCTGCTCAGCTGACCCGGCAGGAGCAAACGTATGCTAAAAATGTACTCAGAATGAGCTTTTCAGTGAAGAGAAGCCAGGCACATTTTAGCTAGTTTTACTTGTAAGTGGGGTTGGAAATGCTTTTCAGGCTCAGTACTGGGCTCAAAACATGCAGCCCTGAGGTCTCTCATGAAAGCAGGTGGTTAAATAGAAATTCGCTGCTCAGCTGACCCGGTAGGAGCAAACGTATGCCAAAAATGTACAGAGAATGAGCTTTTCAGTGAATAGCAGCCAGGCACATTTTAGCTAGTTTTACTTGTAAGTGGGGTTGGAAATGCTTTTCAGGCTCAGTACTGGGCTCAAAACATGCAGCCCTGAGGTCTCTCATGAAAGCAGGTGGTTAAATAGAAATTCGCAGCTCAGCTGACCTGGTAGGAGCAAACGTATGCCAAAAATGTACACAGAATGAGCTTTTCAGTGAATAGCAGCCAGGCACATTTTAGCTAGTTTTACTTGTAAGTGGGGTTGGAAACGCTTTTCAGGATCAGTACTGGGCTAAAAACATGCAGCCCTGAGGTCTCTCATGATAGCAGGTGGTTAAATAGAAATTTGCTGCTCAGCTGACCCGGCAGGAGCAAACGTATGCTAAAAATGTTCTCAGAATGAGCTTTTCAGTGAAGAGAAGCCAGGCACATTTTAGCTAGTTTTACTTGTAAGTGGGGTTGGAAATGCTTTTCAGGCTCAGTACTGGGCTCAAAACATGCAGCCCTGAGGTCTCTCATGAAAGCAGGTGGTTAAATAGAAATTTGCAGCTCAGCTGACCCGGTAGGAGCAAACGTATGCCAAAAATGTACACAGAATGAGCTTTTCAGTGAAGAGAAGCCAGGCACATTTTAGCTAGTTTTACTTGTAAGTGGGGTTGTAAATGCTTTTCGGGCTCAGTACTGGGCTCAAAACATGCAGCCCTGAGGTCTCTCATGAAAGCAGGTGGTTAAATAGAAATTCGCTGCTCAGCTGACCCTGCAGGAGCAAACGTATGCTAAAAATGTACTCAGAATGAGCTTTTCAGTGAAGAGAAGCCAGGCACATTTTAGCTAGTTTTACTTGTAAGTGGGGTTGGAAACGCTTTTCAGGATCAGTACTGGGCTCAAAACATGCAGCCCTGAGGTCTCTCATGATAGCAGGTGGTTAAATAGAAATTCGCTGCTCAGTTGACCCTGCAGGAGCAAACGTATGCTAAAAATGTACTCAGAATGAGCTTTTCAGTGAAGAGAAGCCAGGCACATTTTAGCCCAGTTTTACTTGTAAGTGGGGTTGGAAATGCTTTTCAGGCTCAGTACTGGGCTAAAAACATGCAGCCCTGAGGTCTCTCATGTAAGCAGGTGGTTAAATAGAAATTTGCTGCTCAGCTGACCAGGTAGGAGCAAACATATGCCAAAAATGTACACAGAATGAGCTTTTCAGTGAAGAGCAGCCAGGCACATTTTAGCTTGTTTTACTTGTAAGTGGGGTTGGAAACGCTTTTCAGGATCAGTACTGGGCTCAAAACATGCAGCCCTGAGGTCTCTCATGATAGCAGGTGGTTAAATAGAAATTCGCTGCTCAGCTGACCCGGCAGGAGCAAACGTATGCTAAAAATGTACTCAGAATGAGCTTTTCAGTGAATAGCAGCCAGGCACATTTTAGCTAGTTTTACTTGTAAGTGGGGTTGGAAACGCTTTTCAGGCTCAGTACTGGGCTCAAAACATGCAGCCTTGAGGTCTCTCATGATAGCAGGTGGTTAAATAGAAATTCGCTGCTCAGCTGACCCAGTAGGAGCAAACGTATGCCAAAAATGTACACAGAATGAGCTTTTCAGTGAAGAGCAGCCAGGCACATTTTAGCTAGTTTTACTTGTAAGTGGGGTTGGAAACGCTTTTCAGGATCAGTACTGGGCTCAAAACATGCAGCCCTGAGGTCTCTCATGATAGCAGGTGGTTAAATAGAAATTCGCTGCTCAGCTGACCCGGCAGGAGAAAACGTATGCTAAAAATGTACTCAGAATGAGCTTTTCAGTGAATAGCAGCCAGGCACATTTTAGCTAGTTTTACTTGTAAGTGGGGTTGGAAACGCTTTTCAGGCTCAGTACTGGGCTCAAAACATGCAGCCCTGAGGTCTCTCATGATAGCAGGTGGTTAAATAGAAATTCGCTGCTCAGCTGAACCGGCAGGAGCAAACGTATGCTAAAAATGTACTCAGAATGAGCTTTTCAGTGAAGAGAAGCCAGGCACATTTCAGCTAGTTTTACTTGTAAGTGGGGTTGGAAACGCTTTTCAGGATCAGTACTGGGCTCAAAACATGCAGCCCTGAGGTCTCTCATGATAGCAGGTGGTTAAATAGAAATTCGCTGCTCAGCTGACCCGGCAGGAGCAAACGTATGCTAAAAATGTACTCAGAATGAGCTTTTCAGTGAAGAGAAGCCAGGCACATTTTAGCTAGTTTTACTTGTAAGTGGGGTTGGAAATGCTTTTCAGGCTCAGTACTGGGCTCAAAACATGCAGCCCTGAGGTCTCTCATGAAAGCAGGTGGTTAAATAGAAATTCGCTGCTCAGCTGACCCGGTAGGAGCAAGCGTATGCCAAAAATGTACACAGAATGAGCTTTTCAGTGAATAGCAGCCAGGCACATTTTAGCTAGTTTTACTTGTAAGTGGGGTTGGAAATGCTTTTCAGGCTCAGTACTGGGCTCAAAACATGCAGCCCTGAGGTCTCTCATGAAAGCAGGTGGTTAAATAGAAATTCGCAGCTCAGCTGACCTGGTAGGAGCAAACGTATGCCAAAAATGTACACAGAATGAGCTTTTCAGTGAATAGCAGCCAGGCACATTTTAGCTAGTTTTACTTGTAAGTGGGGTTGGAAACGCTTTTCAGGATCAGTACTGGGCTCAAAACATGCAGCCCTGAGGTCTCTCATGATAGCAGGTGGTTAAATAGAAATTTGCTGCTCAGCTGACCCGGCAGGAGCAAACGTATGCTAAAAATGTTCTCAGAATGAGCTTTTCAGTGAAGAGAAGCCAGGCACATTTTAGCTAGTTTTACTTGTAAGTGGGGTTGGAAATGCTTTTCAGGCTCAGTACTGGGCTCAAAACATGCAGCCCTGAGGTCTCTCATGAAAGCAGGTGGTTAAATAGAAATTCGCAGCTCAGCTGACCCGGTAGGAGCAAACGTATGCCAAAAATGTACACAGAATGAGCTTTTCAGTGAAGAGAAGCCAGGCACATTTTAGCTAGTTTTACTTGTAAGTGGGGTTGTAAATGCTTTTCGGGCTCAGTACTGGGCTCAAAACATGCAGCCCTGAGGTCTCTCATGAAAGCAGGTGGTTAAATAGAAATTCGCTGCTCAGCTGACCCTGCAGGAGCAAACGTATGCTAAAAATGTACTCAGAATGAGCTTTTCAGTGAAGAGAAGCCAGGCACATTTTAGCTAGTTTTACTTGTAAGTGGGGTTGGAAACGCTTTTCCGGATCAGTACTGGGCTCAAAACATGCAGCCCTGAGGTCTCTCATGATGGCAGGTGGTTAAATAGAAATTCGCTGCTCAGTTGACCCTGCAGGAGCAAACGTATGCTAAAAATGTACACAGAATGAGCTTTTCAGTGAAGAGCAGCCAGGCACATTTTAGCTAGTTTTACTTGTAAGTGGGGTTGGAAACGCTTTTCAGGATCAGTACTGGGCTCAAAACATGCAGCCCTGAGGTCTCTCATGATAGCAGGTGGTTAAATAGAAATTCGCTGCTCAGCTGACCCGGCAGGAGAAAACGTATGCTAAAAATGTACTCAGAATGAGCTTTTCAGTGAATAGCAGCCAGGCACATTTTAGCTAGTTTTACTTGTAAGTGGGGTTGGAAACGCTTTTCAGGCTCAGTACTGGGCTCAAAACATGCAGCCCTGAGGTCTCTCATGATAGCAGGTGGTTAAATAGAAATTCGCTGCTCAGCTGAACCGGCAGGAGCAAACGTATGCTAAAAATGTACTCAGAATGAGCTTTTCAGTGAAGAGAAGCCAGGCACATTTTAGCTAGTTTTACTTGTAAGTGGGGTTGGAAACGCTTTTCAGGATCAGTACTGGGCTCAAAACATGCAGCCCTGAGGTCTCTCATGATAGCAGGTGGTTAAATAGAAATTCGCTGCTCAGCTGACCCGGCAGGAGCAAACGTATGCTAAAAATGTACTCAGAATGAGCTTTTCAGTGAAGAGAAGCCAGGCACATTTTAGCTAGTTTTACTTGTAAGTGGGGTTGGAAATGCTTTTCAGGCTCAGTACTGGGCTCAAAACATGCAGCCCTGAGGTCTCTCATGAAAGCAGGTGGTTAAATAGAAATTCGCTGCTCAGCTGACCCGGTAGGAGCAAACGTATGCCAAAAATGTACACAGAATGACCTTTTCAGTGAATAGCAGCCAGGCACATTTTAGCTAGTTTTACTTGTAAGTGGGGTTGGAAATGCTTTTCAGGCTCAGTACTGGGCTCAAAACATGCAGCCCTGAGGTCTCTCATGAAAGCAGGTGGTTAAATAGAAATTCGCAGCTCAGCTGACCTGGTAGGAGCAAACGTATGCCAAAAATGTACACAGAATGAGCTTTTCAGTGAATAGCAGCCAGGCACATTTTAGCTAGTTTTACTTGTAAGTGGGGTTGGAAACGCTTTTCAGGATCAGTACTGGGCTCAAAACATGCAGCCCTGAGGTCTCTCATGATAGCAGGTGGTTAAATAGAAATTTGCTGCTCAGCTGACCCGGCAGGAGCAAACGTATGCTAAAAATGTTCTCAGAATGAGCTTTTCAGTGAAGAGAAGCCAGGCACATTTTAGCTAGTTTTACTTGTAAGTGGGGTTGGAAATGCTTTTCAGGCTCAGTACTGGGCTCAAAACATGCAGCCCTGAGGTCTCTCATGAAAGCAGGTGGTTAAATAGAAATTCGCAGCTCAGCTGACCCGGTAGGAGCAAACGTATGCCAAAAATGTACACAGAATGAGCTTTTCAGTGAAGAGAAGCCAGGCACATTTTAGCTAGTTTTACTTGTAAGTGGGGTTGTAAATGCTTTTCGGGCTCAGTACTGGGCTCAAAACATGCAGCCCTGAGGTCTCTCATGAAGGCAGGTGGTTAAATAGAAATTCGCTGCTCAGCTGACCCTGCAGGAGCAAACGTATGCTAAAAATGTACTCAGAATGAGCTTTTCAGTGAAGAGAAGCCAGGCACATTTTAGCTAGTTTTACTTGTAAGTGGGGTTGGAAACGCTTTTCCGGATCAGTACTGGGCTCAAAACATGCAGCCCTGAGGTCTCTCATGATGGCAGGTGGTTAAATAGAAATTCGCTGCTCAGTTGACCCTGCAGGAGCAAACGTATGCTAAAAATGTACACAGAATGAGCTTTTCAGTGAAGAGCAGCCAGGCACATTTTAGCTAGTTTTACTTGTAAGTGGGGTTGGAAACGCTTTTCAGGATCAGTACTGGGCTCAAAACATGCAGCCCTGAGGTCTCTCATGATAGCAGGTGGTTAAATAGAAATTCGCTGCTCAGCTGACCCGGCAGGAGAAAACGTATGCTAAAAATGTACTCAGAATGAGCTTTTCAGTGAATAGCAGCCAGGCACATTTTAGCTAGTTTTACTTGTAAGTGGGGTTGGAAACGCTTTTCAGGCTCAGTACTGGGCTCAAAACATGCAGCCCTGAGGTCTCTCATGATAGCAGGTGGTTAAATAGAAATTCGCTGCTCAGCTGAACCGGCAGGAGCAAACGTATGCTAAAAATGTACTCAGAATGAGCTTTTCAGTGAAGAGAAGCCAGGCACATTTTAGCTAGTTTTACTTGTAAGTGGGGTTGGAAACGCTTTTCAGGATCAGTACTGGGCTCAAAACATGCAGCCCTGAGGTCTCTCATGATAGCAGGTGGTTAAATAGAAATTCGCTGCTCAGCTGACCCGGCAGGAGCAAACGTATGCTAAAAATGTACTCAGAATGAGCTTTTCAGTGAAGAGAAGCCAGGCACATTTTAGCTAGTTTTACTTGTAAGTGGGGTTGGAAATGCTTTTCAGGCTCAGTACTGGGCTCAAAACATGCAGCCCTGAGGTCTCTCATGAAAGCAGGTGGTTAAATAGAAATTCGCTGCTCAGCTGACCCGGTAGGAGCAAACGTATGCCAAAAATGTACACAGAATGAGCTTTTCAGTGAATAGCAGCCAGGCACATTTTAGCTAGTTTTACTTGTAAGTGGGGTTGGAAATGCTTTTCAGGCTCAGTACTGTGCTCAAAACATGCAGCCCTGAGGTCTCTCATGAAAGCAGGTGGTTAAATAGAAATTCGCAGCTCAGCTGACCTGGTAGGAGCAAACGTATGCCAAAAATGTACACAGAATGAGCTTTTCAGTGAATAGCAGCCAGGCACATTTTAGCTAGTTTTACTTGTAAGTGGGGTTGGAAACGCTTTTCAGGATCAGTACTGGGCTCAAAACATGCAGCCCTGAGGTCTCTCATGATAGCAGGTGGTTAAATAGAAATTTGCTGCTCAGCTGACCCGGCAGGAGCAAACGTATGCTAAAAATGTTCTCAGAATGAGCTTTTCAGTGAAGAGAAGCCAGGCACATTTTAGCTAGTTTTACTTGTAAGTGGGGTTGGAAATGCTTTTCAGGCTCAGTACTGGGCTCAAAACATGCAGCCCTGAGGTCTCTCATGAAAGCAGGTGGTTAAATAGAAATTCGCAGCTCAGCTGACCCGGTAGGAGCAAACGTATGCCAAAAATGTACACAGAATGAGCTTTTCAGTGAAGAGAAGCCAGGCACATTTTAGCTAGTTTTACTTGTAAGTGGGGTTGTAAATGCTTTTCGGGCTCAGTACTGGGCTCAAAACATGCAGCCCTGAGGTCTCTCATGAAAGCAGGTGGTTAAATAGAAATTCGCTGCTCAGCTGACCCTGCAGGAGCAAACGTATGCTAAAAATGTACTCAGAATGAGCTTTTCAGTGAAGAGAAGCCAGGCACATTTTAGCTAGTTTTACTTGTAAGTGGGGTTGGAAACGCTTTTCTGGATCAGTACTGGGCTCAAAACATGCAGCCCTAAGGTCTCTCATGATGGCAGGTGGTTAAATAGAAATTCGCTGCTCAGTTGACCCTGCAGGAGCAAACGTATGCTAAAAATGTACTCAGAATGAGCTTTTCAGTGAAGAGAAGCCAGGCACATTTTAGCCCAGTTTTACTTGTAAGTGGGGTTGGAAATGCTTTTCAGGCTCAGTACTGGGCTAAAAACATGCAGCCCTGAGGTCTCTCATGTAAGCAGGTGGTTAAATAGAAATTTGCTGCTCAGCTGACCAGGTAGGAGCAAACATATGCCAAAAATGTACACAGAATGAGCTTTTCAGTGAAGAGCAGCCAGGCACATTTTAGCTTGTTTTACTTGTAAGTGGGGTTGGAAACGCTTTTCAGGATCAGTACTGGGCTCAAAACATGCAGCCCTGAGGTCTCTCATGATAGCAGGTGGTTAAATAGAAATTCGCTGCTCAGCTGACCCGGCAGGAGCAAACGTATGCTAAAAATGTACTCAGAATGAGCTTTTCAGTGAAGAGAAGCCAGGCACATTTTAGCTAGTTTTACTTGTAAGTGGGGTTGGAAATGCTTTTCAGGCTCAGTACTGGGCTCAAAACATGCAGCCCTGAGGTCTCTCATGAAAGCAAGTGGTTAAATAAAAATTCGCTGCTCAGCTGACCCGGTAGGAGCAAACGTATGCCAAAAATGTACACAGAAGGAGCTTTTTAGTGAATAGCAGCCAGGCACATTTTAGCTAGTTTTACTTGTAAGTGGGGTTGGAAACGCTTTTCAGGATCAGTACTGGGCTCAAAACATGCAGCCCTGAGGTCTCTCATGATAGCAGGTGGTTAAATAGAAGTTCGCTGCTCAGCTGACCCGGCAGGAGCAAACGTATGCTAAAAATGTACTCAGAATGAGCTTTTCAGTGAAGAGAAGCCAGGCACATTTTAGCTAGTTTTACTTATAAGTGGGGTTGGAAACGCTTTTCAGGATCAGTACTGGGCTCAAAACATGCAGCCCTGAGGTCTCTCATAATAGCAGGTGGTTAAATAGAAATTCGCTGCTCAGCTGACCCGGCAGGAGCAAACGTATGCTAAAAATTTACTCAGAATGAGCTTTTCAGTGAAGAGAAGCCAGGCACATTTTAGCCCAGTTTTACTTGTAAGTGGGGTTGGAAATGCTTTTCAGGCTCAGTACTGGGCTCAAAACATGCAGCCCTGAGGTCTCTCATGAAAGCAGGTTGTTAAATAGAAATTCGCTGCTCAGCTGACCCGGTAGGAGCAAACGTATGCCAAAAATGTACACAGAATGAGCTTTTCAGTGAATAGCAGCCAGGCACATTTTAGCTAGTTTTACTTGTAAGTGGGGTTGGAAATGCTTTTCAGGCTCAGTACTGGGCTCAAAACATGCAGCCCTGAGGTCTCTCATGAAAGCAGGTGGTTAAATAGAAATTCGCAGCTCAGCTGACCTGGTAGGAGCAAACGTATGCTAAAAATCTACTCAGAATGAGCTTTTCAGTGAAGAGAAGCCAGGCACATTTTAGCTAGTTTTACTTGTAAGTGGGGTTGGAAATGCTTTTCAGGCTCAGTACTGGGCTCAAAACATGCAGCCCTGAGGTCTCTCATGAAAGCAGGTGGTTAAATAGAAATTCGCTGCTCAGCTGACCCGGCAGGAGCAAACGTATGCTAAAAATGTACTCAGAATGAGCTTTTCAGTGAAGAGAAGCCAGGCACATTTTAGCTAGTTTTACTTGTAAGTGGGGTTGGAAATGCTTTTCAGGCTCAGTACTGGGCTCAAAACATGCAGCCCTGAGGTCTCTCATGAAAGCAAGTGGTTAAATAAAAATTCGCTGCTCAGCTGACCCGGTAGGAGCAAACGTATGCCAAAAATGTACACAGAAGGAGCTTTTTAGTGAATAGCAGCCAGGCACATTTTAGCTAGTTTTACTTGTAAGTGGGGTTGGAAACGCTTTTCAGGATCAGTACTGGGCTCAAAACATGCAGCCCTGAGGTCTCTCATGATAGCAGGTGGTTAAATAGAAGTTCGCTGCTCAGCTGACCCGGCAGGAGCAAACGTATGCTAAAAATTTACTCAGAATGAGCTTTTCAGTGAAGAGAAGCCAGGCACATTTTAGCTAGTTTTACTTATAAGTGGGGTTGGAAACGCTTTTCAGGATCAGTACTGGGCTCAAAACATGCAGCCCTGAGGTCTCTCATAATAGCAGGTGGTTAAATAGAAATTCGCTGCTCAGCTGACCCGGCAGGAGCAAACGTATGCTAAAAATTTACTCAGAATGAGCTTTTCAGTGAAGAGAAGCCAGGCACATTTTAGCCCAGTTTTACTTGTAAGTGGGGTTGGAAATGCTTTTCAGGCTCAGTACTGGGCTCAAAACATGCAGCCCTGAGGTCTCTCATGAAAGCAGGTGGTTAAATAGAAATTCGCTGCTCAGCTGACCCGGTAGGAGCAAACGTATGCCAAAAATGTACACAGAATGAGCTTTTCAGTGAATAGCAGCCAGGCACATTTTAGCTAGTTTTACTTGTAAGTGGGGTTGGTAATGCTTTTCAGGCTCAGTACTGGGCTCAAAACATGCAGCCCTGAGGTCTCTCATGAAAGCAGGTGGTTAAATAGAAATTCGCAGCTCAGCTGACCTGGTAGGAGCAAATGTATGCCAAAAATGTACACAGAATGAGCTTTTCAGTGAATAGGAGCCAGGCACATTTTAGCTACTTTTACTTGTAAGTGGGGTTGGAAACGCTTTTCAGGATCAGTACTGGGCTCAAAACATGCAGCCCTGAGGTCTCTCATGATAGCAGGTGGTTAAATAGAAATTTGCTGCTCAGCTGACCCGGCAGGAGCAAACGTATGCTAAAAATGTTCTCAGAATGAGCTTTTCAGTGAAGAGAAGCCAGGCACATTTTAGCTAGTTTTACTTGTAAGTGGGGTTGGAAACGCTTTTCAGGATCAGTACTGGGCTCAAAACATGCAGCCCTGAGGTCTCTCATGATAGCAGGTGGTTAAATAGAAATTCGCTGCTCAGCTGACCCGGCAGGAGCAAACGTATGCTAAAAATGTACTCAGAATGAGCTTTTCAGTGAATAGCAGCCAGGCACATTTTAGCTAGTTTTACTTGTAAGTGGGGTTGGAAACGCTTTTCAGGCTCAGTACTGGGCTCAAAACATGCAGCCCTGAGGTCTCTCATGATAGCAGGTGGTTAAATAGAAATTCGCTGCTCAGCTGACCCAGTAGGAGCAAACGTATGCCAAAAATGTGCACAGAATGAGCTTTTCAGTGAAGAGCAGCCAGGCACATTTTAGCTAGTTTTACTTGTAAGTGGGGTTGGAAACGCTTTTCAGGATCAGTACTGGGCTCAAAACATGCAGCCCTGAGGTCTCTCATGATAGCAGGTGGTTAAATAGAAATTCGCTGCTCAGCTGACCCGGCAGGAGCAAACGTATGCTAAAAATGTACTCAGAATGAGCTTTTCAGTGAATAGCAGCCAGGCACATTTTAGCTAGTTTTACTTGTAAGTGGGGTTGGAAACGCTTTTCAGGCTCAGTACTGGGCTCAAAACATGCAGCCCTGAGGTCTCTCATGATAGCAGGTGGTTAAATAGAAATTCGCTGCTCAGCTGAACCGGCAGGAGCAAACGTATGCTAAAAATGTACTCAGAATGAGCTTTTCAGTGAAGAGAAGCCAGGCACATTTTAGCTAGTTTTACTTGTAAGTGGGGTTGGAAACGCTTTTCAGGATCAGTACTGGGCTCAAAACATGCAGCCCTGAGGTCTCTCATGATAGCAGGTGGTTAAATAGAAATTCACTGCTCAGCTGACCCGGCAGGAGCAAACGTATGCTAAAAATGTACTCAGAATGAGCTTTTCAGTGAAGAGAAGCCAGGCACATTTTAGCTAGTTTTACTTGTAAGTGGGGTTGGAAATGCTTTTCAGGCTCAGTACTGGGCTCAAAACATGCAGCCCTGAGGTCTCTCATGAAAGCAGGTGGTTAAATAGAAATTCGCTGCTCAGCTGACCCGGTAGGAGCAAACGTATGCCAAAAATGCACAGAGAATGAGCTTTTCAGTGAATAGCAGCCAGGCACATTTTAGCTAGTTTTACTTGTAAGTGGGGTTGGAAATGCTTTTCAGGCTCAGTACTGGGCTCAAAACATGCAGCCCTGAGGTCTCTCATGAAAGCAGGTGGTTAAATAGAAATTCGCAGCTCAGCTGACCTGGTAGGAGCAAACGTATGCCAAAAATGTACACAGAATGAGCTTTTCAGTGAATAGCAGCCAGGCACATTTTAGCTAGTTTTACTTGTAAGTGGGGTTGGAAATGCTTTTCAGGCTCAGTACTGGGCTCAAAACATGCAGCCCTGAGGTCTCTCATGAAAGCAGGTGGTTAAATAGAAATTCGCAGCTCAGCTGACCCGGTAGGAGCAAACGTATGCCAAAAATGTACACAGAATGAGCTTTTCAGTGAAGAGAAGCCAGGCACATTTTAGCTAGTTTTACTTGTAAGTGGGGTTGTAAATGCTTTTCGGGCTCAGTACTGGGCTCAAAATATGCAGCCCTGAGGTCTCTCATGAAAGCAGGTGGTTAAATAGAAATTCGCTGCTCAGCTGACCCTGCAGGAGCAAACGTATGCTAAAAATGTACTCAGAATGAGCTTTTCAGTGAAGAGAAGCCAGGCACATTTTAGCTAGTTTTACTTGTAAGTGGGGTTGGAAACGCTTTTCAGGATCAGTACTGGGCTCAAAACATGCAGCCCTGAGGTCTCTCATGATAGCAGGTGGTTAAATAGAAATTCGCTGCTCAGTTGACCCTGCAGGAGCAAACGTATGCTAAAAATGTACTCAGAATGAGCTTTTCAGTGAAGAGAAGCCAGGCACATTTTAGCCCAGTTTTACTTGTAAGTGGGGTTGGAAATGCTTTTCAGGCTCAGTACTGGGCTAAAAACATGCAGCCCTGAGGTCTCTCATGTAAGCAGGTGGTTAAATAGAAATTTGCTGCTCAGCTGACCAGGTAGGAGCAAACATATGCCAAAAATGTACACAGAATGAGCTTTTCAGTGAAGAGCAGCCAGGCACATTTTAGCTTGTTTTACTTGTAAGTGGGGTTGGAAACGCTTTTCAGGATCAGTACTGGGCTCAAAACATGCAGCCCTGAGGTCTCTCATGATAGCAGGTGGTTAAATAGAAATTCGCTGCTCAGCTGACCCGGCAGGAGCAAATGTATGCTAAAAATGTACTCAGAATGAGCTTTTCAGTGAATAGCAGCCAGGCACATTTTAGCTAGTTTTACTTGTAAGTGGGGTTGGAAACGCTTTTCACGCTCAGTACTGGGCTCAAAACATGCAGCCTTGAGGTCTCTCATGATAGCAGGTGGTTAAATAGAAATTCGCTGCTCAGCTGACCCAGTAGGAGCAAACGTATGCCAAAAATGTACACAGAATGAGCTTTTCAGTGAAGAGCAGCCAGGCACATTTTAGCTAGTTTTACTTGTAAGTGGGGTTGGAAACGCTTTTAAGGATCAGTACTGGGCTCAAAACATGCAGCCCTGAGGTCTCTCATGATAGCAGGTGGTTAAATAGAAATTCGCTGCTCAGCTGACCCGGCAGGAGCAAACGTATGCTAAAAATGTACTCAGAATGAGCTTTTCAGTGAATAGCAGCCAGGCACATTTTAGCTAGTTTTACTTGTAAGTGGGGTTGGAAACGCTTTTCAGGCTCAGTACTGGGCTCAAAACATGCAGCCCTGAGGTCTCTCATGATAGCAGGTGGTTAAATAGAAATTCGCTGCTCAGCTGAACCGGCAGGAGCAAACGTATGCTAAAAATGTACTCAGAATGAGCTTTTCAGTGAAGAGAAGCCAGGCACATTTTAGCTAGTTTTACTTGTAAGTGGGGTTGGAAACGCTTTTCAGGATCAGTACTGGGCTCAAAACATGCAGCCCTGAGGTCTCTCATGAAAGCAGGTGGTTAAATAGAAATTCGCTGCTCAGCTGACCCGGCAGGAGCAAACGTATGCTAAAAATGTACTCAGAATGAGCTTTTCAGTGAAGAGAAGCCAGGCACATTTTAGCTAGTTTTACTTGTAAGTGGGGTTGGAAATGCTTTTCAGGCTCAGTACTGGGCTCAAAACATGCAGCCCTGAGGTCTCTCATGAAAGCAGGTGGTTAAATAGAAATTCGCTGCTCAGCTGACCCGGTGGGAGCAAACGTATGCCAAAAATGTACACAGAATGAGCTTTTCAGTGAATAGCAGCCAGGCACATTTTAGCTAGTTTTACTTGTAAGTGGGGTTGGAAATGCTTTTCAGGCTCAGTACTGGGCTCAAAACATGCAGCCCTGAGGTCTCTCATGAAAGCAGGTGGTTAAATAGAAATTCGCAGCTCAGCTGACCTGGTAGGAGCAAACGTATGCCAAAAATGTACACAGAATGAGCTTTTCAGTGAATAGCAGCCAGGCACATTTTAGCTAGTTTTACTTGTAAGTGGGGTTGGAAACGCTTTTCAGGATCAGTACTGGGCTCAAAACATGCAGCCCTGAGGTCTCTCATGATAGCAGGTGGTTAAATAGAAATTTGCTGCTCAGCTGACCCGGCAGGAGCAAACGTATGCTAAAAATGTTCTCAGAATGAGCTTTTCAGTGAAGAGAAGCCAGGCACATTTTAGCTAGTTTTACTTGTAAGTGGGGTTGGAAATGCTTTTCAGGCTCAGTACTGGGCTCAAAACATGCAGCCCTGAGGTCTCTCATGAAAGCAGGTGGTTAAATAGAAATTCGCAGCTCAGCTGACCCGGTAGGAGCAAACGTATGCCAAAAATGTACACAGAATGAGCTTTTCAGTGAAGAGAAGCCAGGCACATTTTAGCTAGTTTTACTTGTAAGTGGGGTTGTAAATGCTTTTCGGGCTCAGTACTGGGCTCAAAACATGCAGCCCTGAGGTCTCTCATGAAAGCAGGTGGTTAAATAGAAATTCGCTGCTCAGCTGACCCTGCAGGAGCAAACGTATGCTAAAAATGTACTCAGAATGAGCTTTTCAGTGAAGAGAAGCCAGGCACATTTTAGCTAGTTTTACTTGTAAGTGGGGTTGGAAACGCTTTTCCGGATCAGTACTGGGCTCAAAACATGCAGCCCTGAGGTCTCTCATGATGGCAGGTGGTTAAATAGAAATTCGCTGCTCAGTTGACCCTGCAGGAGCAAACGTATGCTAAAAATGTACTCAGAATGAGCTTTTCAGTGAAGAGAAGCCAGGCACATTTTAGCCCAGTTTTACTTGTAAGTGGGGTTGGAAATGCTTTTCAGGCTCAGTACTGGGCTAAAAACATGCAGCCCTGAGGTCTCTCATGTAAGCAGGCGGTTAAATAGAAATTTGCTGCTCAGCTGACCAGGTAGGAGCAAACATATGCCAAAAATGTACACAGAATGAGCTTTTCAGTGAAGAGCAGCCAGGCACATTTTAGCTTGTTTTACTTGTAAGTGGGGTTGGAAACGCTTTTCAGGATCAGTACTGGGCTCAAAACATGCAGCCCTGAGGTCTCTCATGATAGCAGGTGGTTAAATAGAAATTCGCTGCTCAGCTGACCCGGCAGGAGCAAACGTATGCTAAAAATGTACTCAGAATGAGCTTTTCAGTGAAGAGAAGCCAGGCACATTTTAGCTAGTTTTACTTGTAAGTGGGGTTGGAAATGCTTTTCAGGCTCAGTACTGGGCTCAAAACATGCAGCCCTGAGGTCTCTCATGAAAGCAAGTGGTTAAATAAAAATTCGCTGCTCAGCTGACCCGGTAGGAGCAAACGTATGCCAAAAATGTACACAGAAGGAGCTTTTTAGTGAATAGCAGCCAGGCACATTTTAGCTAGTTTTACTTGTAAGTGGGGTTGGAAACGCTTTTCAGGATCAGTACTGGGCTCAAAACATGCAGCCCTGAGGTCTCTCATGATAGCAGGTGGTTAAATAGAAGTTCGCTGCTCAGCTGACCCGGCAGGAGCAAACGTATGCTAAAAATGTACTCAGAATGAGCTTTTCAGTGAAGAGAAGCCAGGCACATTTTAGCTAGTTTTACTTATAAGTGGGGTTGGAAACGCTTTTCAGGATCAGTACTGGGCTCAAAACATGCAGCCCTGAGGTCTCTCATGATAGCAGGTGGTTAAATAGAAATTCGCTGCTCAGCTGACCCGGCAGGAGCAAACGTATGCTAAAAATTTACTCAGAATGAGCTTTTCAGTGAAGAGAAGCCAGGCACATTTTAGCCCAGTTTTACTTGTAAGTGGGGTTGGAAATGCTTTTCAGGCTCAGTACTGGGCTCAAAACATGCAGCCCTGAGGTCTCTCATGAAAGCAGGTGGTTAAATAGAAATTCGCTGCTCAGCTGACCCGGTAGAGCAAACGTATGCCAAAAATGTACACAGAATGAGCTTTTCAGTGAATAGCAGCCAGGCACATTTTAGCTAGTTTTACTTGTAAGTGGGGTTGGAAATGCTTTTCAGGCTCAGTACTGGGCTCAAAACATGCAGCCCTGAGGTCTCTCATGAAAGCAGGTGGTTAAATAGAAATTCGCAGCTCAGCTGACCTGGTAGGAGCAAACGTATGCCAAAAATGTACACAGAATGAGCTTTTCAGTGAATAGGAGCCAGGCACATTTTAGCTACTTTTACTTGTAAGTGGGGTTGGAAACGCTTTTCATGATCAGTACTGGGCTCAAAACATGCAGCCCTGAGGTCTCTCATGATAGCAGGTGGTTAAATAGAAATTTGCTGCTCAGCTGACCCGGCAGGAGCAAATGTATGCTAAAAATGTTCTCAGAATGAGCTTTTCAGTGAAGAGAAGCCAGGCACATTTTAGCTAGTTTTACTTGTAAGTGGGGTTGGAAACGCTTTTCAGGATCAGTACTGGGCTCAAAACATGCAGCCCTGAGGTCTCTCATGATAGCAGGTGGTTAAATAGAAATTCGCTGCTCAGCTGACCCGGCAGGAGCAAACGTATGCTAAAAATGTACTCAGAATGAGCTTTTCAGTGAAGAGAAGCCAGGCACATTTTTGCTAGTTTTACTTGTAAGTGGGGTTGGAAATGCTTTTCAGGCTCAGTACTGGGCTCAAAACATGCAGCCCTGAGGTCTCTCATGAAAGCAGGTGGTTAAATAGAAATTCGCTGCTCAGCTGACCCGGTAGGAGCAAACGTATGCCAAAAATGTACACAGAATGAGCTTTTCAGTGAATAGCAGCCACGCACATTTGAGCTAGTTTTACTTGTAAGTGGGGTTGGAAACGCTTTTCAGGCTCAGTACTGGGCTCAAAACATGCAGCCCTGAGGTCTCTCATGATAGCAGGTGGTTAAATAGAAATTCGCTGCTCAGCTGACCCAGTAGGAGCAAACGTATGCCAAAAATGTACACAGAATGAGCTTTTCAGTGAAGAGCAGCCAGGCACATTTTAGCTTTTTTTACTTGTAAGTGGGGTTGGAAACACTTTTCAGGATCAGTACTGGGCTCAAAACATGCAGCCCTGAGGTCTCTCATGATAGCAGGTGGTTAAATAGAAATTCGCTGCTCAGCTGACCCGGCAGGAGCAAACGTATGCTAAAAATGTACTCAGAATGAGCTTTTCAGTGAATAGCAGCCAGGCACATTTTAGCTAGTTTTACTTGTAAGTGGGGTTGGAAACGCTTTTCAGGCTCAGTACTGGGCTCAAAACATGCAGCCCTGAGGTCTCTCATGAAAGCAGGTGGTTAAATAGAAATTCGCAGCTCAGCTGACCTGGTAGGAGCAAACGTATGCCAAAAATGTACACAGAATGAGCTTTTCAGTGAATAGCAGCCAGGCACATTTTAGCTAGTTTTACTTGTAAGTGGGGTTGGAAACGCTTTTCAGGATCAGTACTGGGCTCAAAACATGCAGCCCTGAGGTCTCTCATGATAGCAGGTGGTTAAATAGAAATTTGCTGAGCTGACCCGGCAGGAGCAAACGTATGCTAAAAATGTTCTCAGAATGAGCTTTTCAGTGAAGAGAAGCCAGGCACATTTTAGCTAGTTTTACTTGTAAGTGGGGTTGGAAATGCTTTTCAGGCTCAGTACTGGGCTCAAAACATGCAGCCCTGAGGTCTCTCATGAAAGCAGGTGGTTAAATAGAAATTCGCAGCTCAGCTGACCCGGTAGGAGCAAACGTATGCCAAAAATGTACACAGAATGAGCTTTTCAGTGAAGAGAAGCCAGGCACATTTTAGCTAGTTTTACTTGTAAGTGGGGTTGTAAATGCTTTTCGGGCTCAGTACTGGGCTCAAAACATGCAGCCCTGAGGTCTCTCATGAAAGCAGGTGGTTAAATAGAAATTCGCTGCTCAGCTGACCCTGCAGGAGCAAACGTATGCTACAAATGTACTCAGAATGAGCTTTTCAGTGAAGAGAAGCCAGGCACATTTTAGCTAGTTTTACTTGTAAGTGGGGTTGGAAACGCTTTTCCGGATCAGTACTGGGCTCAAAACATGCAGCCCTGAGGTCTCTCATGATGGCAGGTGGTTAAATAGAAATTCGCTGCTCAGTTGACCCTGCAGGAGCAAACGTATGCTAAAAATGTACTCAGAATGAGCTTTTCAGTGAAGAGAAGCCAGGCACATTTTAGCCCAGTTTTACTTGTAAGTGGGGTTGGAAATGCTTTTCAGGCTCAGTACTGGGCTAAAAACATGCAGCCCTGAGGTCTCTCATGTAAGCAGGTGGTTAAATAGAAATTTGCTGCTCAGCTGACCAGGTAGGAGCAAACATATGCCAAAAATGTACACAGAATGAGCTTTTCAGTGAAGAGCAGCCAGGCACATTTTAGCTTGTTTTACTTGTAAGTGGGGTTGGAAACGCTTTTCAGGATCAGTACTGGGCTCAAAACATGCAGCCCTGAGGTCTCTCATGATAGCAGGTGGTTAAATAGAAATTCGCTGCTCAGCTGACCCGGCAGGAGCAAACGTATGCTAAAAATGTACTCAGAATGAGCTTTTCAGTGAAGAGAAGCCAGGCACATTTTAGCTAGTTTTACTTGTAAGTGGGGTTGGAAATGCTTTTCAGGCTCAGTACTGGGCTCAAAACATGCAGCCCTGAGGTCTCTCATGAAAGCAAGTGGTTAAATAAAAATTCGCTGCTCAGCTGATCCGGTAGGAGCAAACGTATGCCAAAAATGTACACAGAAGGAGCTTTTTAGTGAATAGCAGCCAGGCACATTTTAGCTAGTTTTACTTGTAAGTGGGGTTGGAAACGCTTTTCAGGATCAGTACTGGGCTCAAAACATGCAGCCCTGAGGTCTCTCATGATAGCAGGTGGTTAAATAGAAGTTCGCTGCTCAGCTGACCCGGCAGGAGCAAACGTATGCTAAAAATGTACTCAGAATGAGCTTTTCAGTGAAGAGAAGCCAGGCACATTTTAGCTAGTTTTACTTATAAGTGGGGTTGGAAACGCTTTTCAGGATCAGTACTGGGCTCAAAACATGCAGCCCTGAGGTCTCTCATGATAGCAGGTGGTTAAATAGAAATTCGCTGCTCAGCTGACCCGGCAGGAGCAAACGTATGCTAAAAATTTACTCAGAATGAGCTTTTCAGTGAAGAGAAGCCAGGCACATTTTAGCCCAGTTTTACTTGTAAGTGGGGTTGGAAATGCTTTTCAGGCTCAGTACTGGGCTCAAAACATGCAGCCCTGAGGTCTCTCATGAAAGCAGGTGGTTAAATAGAAATTCGCTGCTCAGCTGACCCGGTAGAGCAAACGTATGCCAAAAATGTACACAGAATGAGCTTTTCAGTGAATAGCAGCCAGGCACATTTTAGCTAGTTTTACTTGTAAGTGGGGTTGGAAATGCTTTTCAGGCTCAGTACTGGGCTCAAAACATGCAGCCCTGAGGTCTCTCATGAAAGCAGGTGGTTAAATAGAAATTCGCAGCTCAGCTGACCTGGTAGGAGCAAACGTATGCCAAAAATGTACACAGAATGAGCTTTTCAGTGAATAGGAGCCAGGCACATTTTAGCTACTTTTACTTGTAAGTGGGGTTGGAAACGCTTTTCATGATCAGTACTGGGCTCAAAACATGCAGCCCTGAGGTCTCTCATGATAGCAGGTGGTTAAATAGAAATTTGCTGCTCAGCTGACCCGGCAGGAGCAAACGTATGCTAAAAATGTTCTCAGAATGAGCTTTTCAGTGAAGAGAAGCCAGGCCCATTTTAGCTAGTTTTACTTGTAAGTGGGGTTGGAAACGCTTTTCAGGATCAGTACTGGGCTCAAAACATGCAGCCCTGAGGTCTCTCATGATAGCAGGTGGTTAAATAGAAATTCGCTGCTCAGCTGACCCGGCAGGAGCAAACGTATACTAAAAATGTACTCAGAATGAGCTTTTCAGTGAAGAGAAGCCAGGCACATTTTTGCTAGTTTTACTTGTAAGTGGGGTTGGAAATGCTTTTCAGGCTCAGTACTGGGCTCAAAACATGCAGCCCTGAGGTCTCTCATGAAAGCAGGTGGTTAAATAGAAATTCGCTGCTCAGCTGACCCGGTAGGAGCAAACGTATGCCAAAAATGTACATAGAATGAGCTTTTCAGTGAATAGCAGCCACGCACATTTGAGCTAGTTTTACTTGTAAGTGGGGTTGGAAACGCTTTTCAGGCTCAGTACTGGGCTCAAAACATGCAGCCCTGAGGTCTCTCATGATAGCAGGTGGTTAAATAGAAATTCGCTGCTCAGCTGACCCAGTAGGAGCAAACGTATGCCAAAAATGTACACAGAATGAGCTTTTCAGTGAAGAGCAGCCAGGCACATTTTAGCTAGTTTTACTTGTAAGTGGGGTTGGAAACACTTTTCAGGATCAGTACTGGGCTCAAAACATGCAGCCCTGAGGTCTCTCATGATAGCAGGTGGTTAAATAGAAATTCGCTGCTCAGCTGACCCGGCAGGAGCAAACGTATGCTAAAAATGTACTCAGAATGAGCTTTTCAGTGAATAGCAGCCAGGCACATTTTAGCTAGTTTTACTTGTAAGTGGGGTTGGAAACGCTTTTCAGGCTCAGTACTGGGCTCAAAACATGCAGCCCTGAGGTCTCTCATGATAGCAGGTGGTTAAATAGAAATTCGCTGCTCAGCTGACCCGGCAGGAGCAAACGTATGCTAAAAATGTACTCAGAATGAGCTTTTCAGTGAAGAGAAGCCAGGCACATTTTAGCTAGTTTTACTTGTAAGTGGGGTTGGAAATGCTTTTCAGGCTCAGTACTGGGCTCAAAACATGCAGCCCTGAGGTCTCTCATGAAAGCAGGTGGTTAAATAGAAATTCGCTGCTCAGCTGACCCGGTAGGAGCAAACGTATGCCAAAAATGTACACAGAATGAGCTTTTCAGTGAATAGCAGCCAGGCACATTTTAGCTAGTTTTACTTGTAAGTGGGGTTGGAAATGCTTTTCAGGCTCAGTACTGGGCTCAAAACATGCAGCCCTGAGGTCTCTCATGAAAGCAGGTGGTTAAATAGAAATTCGCAGCTCAGCTGACCTGGTAGGAGCAAACGTATGCCAAAAATGTACACAGAATGAGCTTTTCAGTGAATAGCAGCCAGGCACATTTTAGCTAGTTTTACTTGTAAGTGGGGTTGGAAACGCTTTTCAGGATCAGTACTGGGCTCAAAACATGCAGCCCTGAGGTCTCTCATGATAGCAGGTGGTTAAATAGAAATTTGCTGAGCTGACCCGGCAGGAGCAAACGTATGCTAAAAATGTTCTCAGAATGAGCTTTTCAGTGAAGAGAAGCCAGGCACATTTTAGCTAGTTTTACTTGTAAGTGGGGTTGTAAATGCTTTTCGGGCTCAGTACTGGGCTCAAAACATGCAGCCCTGAGGTCTCTCATGAAAGCAGGTGGTTAAATAGAAATTCGCTGCTCAGCTGACCCTGCAGGAGCAAACGTATGCTAAAAATGTACTCAGAATGAGCTTTTCAGTGAAGAGAAGCCAGGCACATTTTAGCCCAGTTTTACTTGTAAGTGGGGTTGGAAATGCTTTTCAGGCTCAGTACTGGGCTCAAAACATGCAGCCCTGAGGTCTCTCATGAAAGCAGGTGGTTAAATAGAAATTCGCAGCTCAGCTGACCCGGTAGGAGCAAACGTATGCCAAAAATGTACACAGAATGAGCTTTTCAGTGAAGAGAAGCCAGGCACATTTTAGCTAGTTTTACTTGTAAGTGGGGTTGTAAATGCTTTTCGGGCTCAGTACTGGGCTCAAAACATGCAGCCCTGAGGTCTCTCATGAAAGCAGGTGGTTAAATAGAAATTCGCTGCTCAGCTGACCCTGCAGGAGCAAACGTATGCTAAAAATGTACTCAGAATGAGCTTTTCAGTGAAGAGAAGCCAGGCACATTTTAGCTAGTTTTACTTGTAAGTGGGGTTGGAAACGCTTTTCAGGCTCAGTACTGGGCTAAAAACATGCAGCCCTGAGGTCTCTCATGAAAGCAGGTGGTTAAATAGAAATTCGCTGCTCAGCTGACCCGGTAGGAGCAAACGTATGCCAAAAATGTACAAAGACTGAGCTTTTCAGTGAATAGCAGCCAGGCACATTTTAGCTGGTTTTACTTGTAAGTGGGGTTGGAAACGCTTTTCAGGCTCAGTACTGGGCTCAAAACATGCAGCCCTGAGGTCTCTCATGAAAGCAGGTGGTTAAATAGAAATTTGCAGCTCAGCTGACCCGGTAGGAGCAAACGTATGCCAAAAATGTACACAGAATGAGCTTTTCAGTGAAGAGAAGCCAGGCACATTTTAGCTAGTTTTACTTGTAAGTGGGGTTGGAAATGCTTTTCAGGCTCAGTACTGGGCTCAAAACATGCAGCCCTGAGGTCTCTCATGAAAGCAGGTGGTTAAATAGAAATTCGCTGCTCAGCTGACCCGGTAGGAGCAAACGTATGCCGAAAATGTACACAGAATGAGCTTTTCAGTGAATAGCAGCCAGGCACATTTTAGCTAGTTTTACTTGTAAGTGGGGTTGGAAATGCTTTTCAGGCTCAGTACTGGGCTCAAAACATGCAGCCTGAGGTCTCTCATGATAGCAGGTGGTTAAATAGAAATTTGCTGCTCAGCTGACCCGGCAGGAGCAAACGTATGCTAAAAATGTACTCAGAATGAGCTTTTCAGTGAAGAGCAGCCAGGCACATTTTAGCTAGTTTTACTTGTAAGTGGGGTTGGAAATGCTTTTCAGGCTCAGTACTGGGCTCAAAACATGCAGCCCTGAGGTCTCTCATAAAAGCAGGTGGTTAAATAGAAATTCGCTGCTCAGCTGACCCGGTAGGAGCAAACGTATGTCAAAAATGTACACAGAATGAGCTTTTCAGTGAATAGCAGCCAGGCACATTTTAGCTAGTTTTACTTGTAAGTGGGGTTGGAAACGCTTTTCAGGCTCAGTACTGGGCTCAAAACATGCAGCCCTGAGGTCTCTCATAAAAGCAGGTGGTTAAATAGAAATTCGCAGCTCAGCTGACCCGGTAGGAGCAAACGTATGCTAAAAATGTACACAGAATGAGCTTTTCCGTGAAGAGAAGCCAGGCACATTTTAGCTAGTTTTACTTGTAAGTGGGGTTGGAAATGCTTTTCAGGCTCAGTACTGGGCTCAAAACATGCAGCCCTGAGGTCTCTCATGAAAGCAGGTGGTTAAATAGAAATTCGCTGCTCAGCTGACCCGGTAGGAGCAAACGTATGCCAAAAATGTACACAGAATGAGCTTTTCAGTGAATAGCAGCCAGGCACATTTTAGCTAGTTTTACTTGTAAGTGGGGTTGGAAATGCTTTTCAGGCTCAGTACTGGGCTCAAAACATGCAGCCTGAGGTCTCTCATGATAGCAGGTGGTTAAATAGAAATTTGCTGCTCAGCTGACCCGGCAGGAGCAAACGTATGCTAAAAATGTACTCAGAATGAGCTTTTCAGTGAAGAGAAGCCAGGCACATTTTAGCTAGTTTTACTTGTAAGTGGGGTTGGAAATTCTTTTCAGGATCAGTACTGGGCTCAAAACATGCAGCCCTGAGGTCTCTCATGATAGCAGGTGGTTAAATAGAAATTCGCTGCTCAGTTGACCCTGCAGGAGCAAACGTATGCTAAAAATGTACTCAGAATGAGCTTTTCAGTGAAGAGAAGCCAGGCACATTTTAGCCCAGTTTTACTTGTAAGTGGGGTTGGAAATGCTTTTCAGGCTCAGTACTGGGCTAAAAACATGCAGCCCTGAGGTCTCTCATGTAAGCAGGTGGTTAAATAGAAATTTGCTGCTCAGCTGACCAGGTAGGAGCAAACGTATGCCAAAAATGTACACAGAATGAGCTTTTCAGTGAAGAGCAGCCAGGCACATTTTAGCTAGTTTTACTTGTAAGTGGGGTTGGAAACGCTTTTCAGGATCAGTACTGGGCTCAAAACATGCAGCCCTGAGGTCTCTCATGTAAGCAGGTGGTTAAATAGAAATTTGCTGCTCAGCTGACCAGGTAGGAGCAAACGTATGCCAAAAATGTACACAGAATGAGCTTTTCAGTGAAGAGAAGCCAGGCACATTTTAGCTAGTTTTACTTGTAAGTGGGGTTGGAAATGCTTTTCAGGCTCAGTACTGGGCTCAAAACATGCAGCCCTGAGGTCTCTCATGAAAGCAGGTGGTTAAATAGAAATTCGCTGCTCAGCTGACCCGGTAGGAGCAAACGTATGCCAAAAATGTACACAGAATGAGCTTTTCAGTGAATAGCAGCCAGGCACATTTTAGCTAGTTTTACTTGTAAGTGGGGTTGGAAATGCTTTTCAGGCTCAGTACTGGGCTCAAAACATGCAGCCTGAGGTCTCTCATGATAGCAGGTGGTTAAATAGAAATTTGCTGCTCAGCTGACCCGGCAGGAGCAAACGTATGCTAAAAATGTACTCAGAATGAGCTTTTCAGTGAAGAGAAGCCAGGCACATTTTAGCCCAGTTTTACTTGTAAGTGGGTTTGGAAATGCTTTTCAGGCTCAGTACTGGGCTAAAAACATGCAGCCCTGAGGTCTCTCATATAAG
Source organism: Lissotriton vulgaris (assembly GCF_964263255.1). NCBI lineage: Eukaryota > Metazoa > Chordata > Amphibia > Caudata > Salamandridae > Lissotriton > Lissotriton vulgaris. The sequence continues at coordinate 850,219 of NW_028244755.1, read as the reverse complement.
CAGGTGGTTAAATAGAAATTCGCTGCTCAGCTGACCCGGCAGGAGCAAACGTATGCTAAAAATGTACTCAGAATGAGCTTTTCAGTGAAGAGCAGCCAGGCACATTTTAGCTAGTTTTACTTGTAAGTGGGGTTGGAAACGCTTTTCAGGATCAGTACTGGGCTCAAAACATGCAGCCCTGAGGTCTCTCATGAAAGCAAGTGGTTAAATAGAAATTCGCTGCTCAGCTGACCCGGTAGGAGCAAACGTATGCCAAAAATGTACACAGAATGAGCTTTTTAGTGAATAGCAGCCAGGCACATTTTAGCTAGTTTTACTTGTAAGTGGGGTTGGAAACGCTTTTCAGGATCAGTACTGGGCTCAAAACATGCAGCCCTGAGGTCTCTCATGATAGCAGGTGGTTAAATAAAAATTTGCTGCTCAGCTGACCCGGTAGGAGCAAACGTATGCTAAAAATTTACTCAGAATGAGCTTTTCAGTGAAGAGAAGCCAGGCACATTTTAGCTAGTTTTACTTGTAAGTGGGGTTGGAAACGCTTTTCAGGATCAGTACTGGGCTCAAAAACATGCAGCCCTGAGGTCTCTCATGAAAGCAGGTGGTTAAATAGAAATTCGCTGCTCAGCTGACCTGGTAGGAGCAAACGTATGCCAAAAATGTACACAGAATGAGCTTTTCAGTGAATAGCAGCCAGGCACATTTTAGCTAGTTTTAATTGTAAGTGGGGTTGGAAACGCTTTTCAGGATCAGTACTGGGCTCAAAACATGCAGCCCTGAGGTCTCTCATGATAGCAGGTGGTTAAATAGAAATTTGCTGCTCAGCTGACCCGGCAGGAGCAAACGTATGCTAAAAATGTTCTCAGAATGAGCTTTTCAGTGAAGAGAAGCCAGGCACATTTTAGCTAGTTTTACTTGTAAGTGGGGTTGGAAATGCTTTTCAGGCTCAGTACTGGGCTCAAAACATGCAGCCCTGAGGTCTCTCATGAAAGCAGTGTGGCATCTTGCGCTTCTTGGTTATGCAGCCTGTTGCCAGGTTGCCACATGCATTAGAATGCTCTGTACAGATTCTGTGGTTGTGATGTTTAGACTAGCTAGGCAGTTGAGCTTGGACCTGAATACTGGCATGTTCTTTATCCTGTGGATGGGATCCTATTCTACAATAAATACTTATTTCACCTTTAATCCACGTTTGAACTTCTTTACATTGGCGATGAGGATGGGATTTATGAAGAAACCAAGAAAGGATCTCAACAAGGATACCAAGATTTCTTCCTTTACTTCATTTTTGGAGTTTATCAAGGTACTGTCAATTTGCTATGACCTTTCATACATTGAGGAACTTGACAATTTTTAACAATTCTACATTGTCATCCTGCAGTGTGCACAGCGTTATTTATTAACTTTTACTTACAATCTGCTTCCTCATTTGCACTCTACATTGTACATAGCGCTGCCTGATTTTTTTATTTACCACACGCAGCGCTCATTAATACCGTGAATCTGCCGATTGCCAGCGCAATTACAATTTGTTTACTCTGTGCCTTCTATGGTCTTTCTGCTTTGAACTAACTAATTGGACAGCCCTCAGCGCTCAGTCCTCAGCGCTCCTCATCTGCCTCTGTCTGTTTTATTTCTGGCAGTTTCAATTCATCGCTGTGCCAAGTCATCTATTTTTGTGCATTGAGGTGCATCGGCAACCCGTTTATTTGATGTTGAGCAACATTGGCAGCATTTCTTGAAAGCTTACCCCTCGAGCGCAACGCTCGTTCTCGCGCTCGAATACAGCTCCAGGCAACATCTCCCTACACTGCCGGCATTTTTCAAAGGCTTTCCGCTCGAGCGCAGCACTTCTTCTCGCGCTCCAACGCAACAACGCAACTCGAGCGCAACACTTGTTCTCGCGCTCCAACGCAACTCCAGTCACGGCACTTCTTAAAAGATTACCGCTCGTGCTCAGCGTTTGTTCTCCAAGGCAACGTCGCCGCGTCATCACGTTTACCACGACGCGGCAGCCATTTTATTGTTGGAAACTACAGATTCACCACAAGCAACACGAATTTAGTTTCTAGAACAACAGATTCTCCACGAACTTGTCATTATTTTCATTCCTCTACATTTCAAGTGGTTTTCTTTACGGAGAAGTCGGGCATCAACAGGTATTACACTGGATATTTCATTATTTAAAAGACAGAAAGGAAATGAGACACTGAGACTGTATTTGATTTTTGTTTAAAAGAGGAAGACAGACATTATTATTTTTCTTTTAAAAAAAAAAGAGACACTAATATTATTTTAAATGTTCTAACTGTATTAATAACAGAAATTTTATTTCCAGGTGTTGAACAGTTCTGTAACAATGTTTTGTTATTTATCCTAAAAATCTTGTTTGGGGTGGCATTGGTCAGATATATATAATGCAGAACGTCACTGCTCCTCCATTTTTCTTACAAACTCCTGGTGATCCTCCCATTAAATGGAAAAAGTGGTGTAAAGTATTTGAAAGGTATGCAAAAGTGTGTGGGGCCAACCTAAGTGCGGAAAGGAAAACAGCTCTGTTATTACACTGTTTGGGGACAGAGGGCCAGGAGGTATTTGATCATCTACCAGAGATACAAGATAGGAATCTTAATGAATATGAAATTTGTATTGCTATGTTAGATAAACACTATCTTCCGAAAGTTTCTACTATCTTAGAGAGGTATCATTTTGGCCAGAGATTGCTATCACTCGTGGTATAGAGTCCAAACATGTTATACTCTTTTTGGAAAAACTTTTCGCTAGGGAGGGCATTCCCAGCATCATTTTGACGGACAATGGTAGTCAACTTGTCTCTAGGGAGATGGAATTATTCTTGTCTAAACATGGTGTTAAACATAAAAAATCTTCTCTCTATCACCCAGAGACGAATGGCACCGTGGAGAGATTTAACCGTGTGCTCAAGGAGACAATTAGAATGTCTAAATCTGCAGGTTCAGATTGGAAATCTGATGTTTTTGAAAAGGTTAAACTTTACAGGTTATCACCACATGCCACACCACATGTCTCCCCGCCTTGGGTAAATGGTTTGCATCTCAAGGTTTCTAATGAAAGTGAGGATTGGAAAGTAGGTCAGGAGAAAAAGCTGCAAGCTAGGAAAAGGATTCATGATTTGAAACATTCTGTAAAACACACGGTGGTGCATGTGGGTGATTGGGTTCTTATAAGAAATCCATGTAAGAAGAACAAGATGTTATCTGCTTCATTTTTGAAGCCCATTCAGGTCATCAAGGTTTTAGGTAATGCTATCAAAACATCTGATCATCGCATTTGGAACTTGAACAGAGTTGTGGTGATCAAGAAAGATTTTGTTGACGATTCCAAATCTCCTGTGTCAAGTTCTTCACCTACAGGTATCTCATCTCATCACCCTGTGATTGGCTCTTCGACAACTACCTCATCTCATCGGGCTATGGCTGGTCCTGTCATCACAAGGAAATCTTCAAGGATTACACGTATACCTACTCGTTTTAATGACTTTGTAAGATAATGCTTTCTGTTTATTTTTATCTGTTATAAGGAGGGAGATGTGTGGCATCTTGCGCTTCTTGGTTATGCAGCCTGTTGCCAGGTTGCCACATGCATTAGAATGCTCTGTACAGATTCTGTGGTTGTGATGTTTAGACTAGCTAGGCAGTTGAGCTTGGACCTGAATACTGGCATGTTCTTTATCCTGTGGATGGGATCCTATTCTACAATAAATACTTATTTCACCTTTAATCCACGTTTGAACTTCTTTACAAGCAGGTGGTTAAATAGAAATTCGCAGCTCAGCTGACCTGGTAGGAGCAAATGTATGCCAAAAATGTACACAGAATGAGCTTTTCAGTGAATAGCAGCCAGGCACATTTTAGCTAGTTTTACTTGTAAGTGGGGTTGGAAATGCTTTTCAGGCTCAGTACTGGGCTCAAAACATGCAGCCCTGAGGTCTCTCATGAAAGCAGGTGGTTAAATAGAAATTCGCTGCTCAGCTGACCCGGCAGGAGCAAACGTATGCTTAAAATGTACTCAGAATGAGCTTTTTAGTGAAGAGAAGCCAGGCACATTTTAGCTAGTTTTACTTGTAAGTGGGGTTGGAAATGCTTTTCAGGCTCAGTACTGGGCTCAAAACATGCAGCCCTGAGGTCTTTCATGAAAGCAGGTGGTTAAATAGAAATTCGCTGCTTAGCTGACCCGGCAGGAGCAAACGTATGCTAAAAATGTACTCAGAATGAGCTTTTCAGTGAAGAGCAGCCAGGCACGTTTTAGTTAGTTTTACTTGTAAGTGGGGTTGGAAACGCTTTTCAGGATCAGTACTGGGCTCAAAACATGCAGCCCTGAGGTCTCTCATGATAGCAGGTGGTTAAATAGAAATTCGCTGCTCAGCTGACCCGGCAGGAGCAAACGTATGCTAAAAATGTACTCAGAATGAGCTTTTCAGTGAAGAGAAGCCAGGCACATTTTAGCTAGTTTTACTTGTAAGTGGGGTTGGAAATGCTTTTCAGGCTCAGTACTGGGCTCAAAACATGCAGCCCTGAGGTCTCTCATGAAAGCAAGTGGTTAAATAAAAATTCGCTGCTCAGCTGACCCGGTAGGAGCAAACGTATGCCAAAAATGTACACAGAATGAGCTTTTTAGTGAATAGCAGCCAGGCACATTTTAGCTAGTTTTACTTGTAAGTGGGGTTGGAAACGCTTTTCAGGATCAGTACTGGGCTCAAAACATGCAGCCATGAGGTCTCTCATGAAAGCAGGTGGTTAAATAGAAATTCGCTGCTCAGCTGACCCGGCAGGAGCAAACGTATGCCAAAAATGTACACAGAATGAGCTTTTCAGGGAAGAGAAGCCAGGCACATTTTAGCTAGTTTTACTTGTAAGTGGGGTTGGAAATGCTTTTCAGGCTCAGTACTGGGCTCAAAACATGCAGCCCTGAGGTCTCTCATGAAAGCAGGTGGTTAAATAGAAATTCGCTGCTCAGCTGCCCCCAAACGTATGCCTAAAATGTACTCAGAATGAGCTTTTTAGTGAAGAGAAGCCAGGCACATTTTAGCTAGTTTTACTTGTAAGTGGGGTTGGAAATGCTTTTCAGGCTCAGTACTGGGCTCAAAACATGCAGCCCTGAGGTCTCTCATGAAAGCAGGTGGTTAAATAGAAATTCGCTGCTCAGCTGACCCGGCAGGAGCAAACGTATGCTAAAAATGTACTCAGAATGAGCTTTTCAGTGAAGAGCAGCCAGGCACATTTTAGCTAGTTTTACTTGTAAGTGGGGTTGGAAACGCTTTTCAGGATCAGTACTGGGCTCAAAACATGCAGCCCTGAGGTCTCTCATGATAGCAGGTGGTTAAATAGAAATTCGCTGCTCAGCTGACCCGGCAGGAGCAAACGTATGCTAAAAATGTACTCAGAATGAGCTTTTCAGTGAATAGCAGCCAGGCACATTTTAGCTAGTTTTACTTGTAAGTGGGGTTGGAAACGCTTTTCAGGCTCAGTACTGGGCTCAAAACATGCAGCCCTGAGGTCTCTCATGATAGCAGGTGGTTAAATAGAAATTCGCTGCTCAGCTGACCCGGCAGGAGCAAACGTATGCTAAAAATGTACTCAGAATGAGCTTTTCAGTGAAGAGAAGCCAGGCACATTTTAGCTAGTTTTACTTGTATGTGGGGTTGGAAACGCTTTTCAGGATCAGTACTGGGCTCAAAACATGCAGCCCTGAGGTCTCTCATGAAAGCAAGTGGTTAAATAAAAATTCGCTGCTCAGCTGACCCGGTAGGAGCAAACGTATGCCAAAAATGTACACAGAATGAGCTTTTTAGTGAATAGCAGCCAGGCACATTTTAGCTAGTTTTACTTGTAAGTGGGGTTGGAAACGCTTTTCAGGATCAGTACTGGGCTCAAAACATGCAGCCATGAGGTCTCTCATGAAAGCAGGTGGTTAAATAGAAATTCGCTGCTCAGCTGACCCGGCAGGAGCAAACGTATGCCAAAAATGTACACAGAATGAGCTTTTCAGGGAAGAGAAGCCAGGCACATTTTAGCTAGTTTTACTTGTAAGTGGGTTTGGAAATGCTTTTCAGGCTCAGTACTGGGCTCAAAACATGCAGCCCTGAGGTCTCTCATGAAAGCAGGTGGTTAAATAGAAATTCGCTGCTCAGCTGCCCCCAAACGTATGCCTAAAATGTACTCAGAATGAGCTTTTTAGTGAAGAGAAGCCAGGCACATTTTAGCTAGTTTTACTTGTAAGTGGGGTTGTAAATGCTTTTCGGGCTCAGTACTGGGCTCAAAACATGCAGCCCTGAGGTCTCTCATGAAAGCAGGTGGTTAAATAGAAATTCGCTGCTCAGCTGACCCTGCAGGAGCAAACGTATGCTAAAAATGTACTCAGAATGAGCTTTTCAGTGAAGAGAAGCCAGGCACATTTTAGCTAGTTTTACTTGTAAGTGGGGTTGGAAACGCTTTTCAGGCTCAGTACTGGGCTAAAAACATGCAGCCCTGAGGTCTCTCATGAAAGCAGGTGGTTAAATAGAAATTCGCTGCTCAGCTGACCCGGTAGGAGCAAACGTATGCCAAAAATGTACAAAGACTGAGCTTTTCAGTGAATAGCAGCCAGGCACATTTTAGCTGGTTTTACTTGTAAGTGGGGTTGGAAACGCTTTTCAGGCTCAGTACTGGGCTCAAAACATGCAGCCCTGAGGTCTCTCATGAAAGCAGGTGGTTAAATAGAAATTCGCAGCTCAGCTGACCCGGTAGGAGCAAACGTATGCCAAAAATGTACACAGAATGAGCTTTTCAGTGAAGAGAAGCCAGGCACATTTTAGCTAGTTTTACTTGTAAGTGGGGTTGGAAATGCTTTTCAGGCTCAGTACTGGGCTCAAAACATGCAGCCCTGAGGTCTCTCATGAAAGCAGGTGGTTAAATAGAAATTCGCTGCTCAGCTGACCCGGTAGGAGCAAACGTATGCCGAAAATGTACACAGAATGAGCTTTTCAGTGAATAGCAGCCAGGCACATTTTAGCTAGTTTTACTTGTAAGTGGGGTTGGAAATGCTTTTCAGGCTCAGTACTGGGCTCAAAACATGCAGCCTGAGGTCTCTCATGATAGCAGGTGGTTAAATAGAAATTTGCTGCTCAGCTGACCCGGCAGGAGCAAACGTATGCTAAAAATGTACTCAGAATGAGCTTTTCAGTGAAGAGCAGCCAGGCACATTTTAGCTAGTTTTACTTGTAAGTGGGGTTGGAAATGCTTTTCAGGCTCAGTACTGGGCTCAAAACATGCAGCCCTGAGGTCTCTCATAAAAGCAGGTGGTTAAATAGAAATTCGCTGCTCAGCTGACCCGGTAGGAGCAAACGTATGTCAAAAATGTACACAGAATGAGCTTTTCAGTGAATAGCAGCCAGGCACATTTTAGCTAGTTTTACTTGTAAGTGGGGTTGGAAACGCTTTTCAGGCTCAGTACTGGGCTCAAAACTAACCCTGGGCGTAGTTCGCGGAGTCGGACTCCGCGGAGCTCCGCGAAGACGTAGTTGCACTCCGCGAACTACGCGTAGCTCCGCAAGCATGCGGAGTTGCTTGCTGGGCCCGTTCGCGCGCCGTTTTTCGTCTTCGGGAGCGCGGTGCGCGTGTTCGGGGCGTTGCCTGCATGCTCGGGATGGCTAGCGCGCTAAATTACCACAGAGGTTTGTCCCGCCTGCTTGCGTTCCCTTATTTCCTGTTCCGGGTCACAATTAACGTGGTCGCGTTGTGCAAGACATGTTCGGGAACTCATCTTCTCGTTCGCACTACAAAAGTGCGTGATCGCGCTAAATATCGCGCGAACCTACCCATGCGGTCGCGATGGGCGCAGCCATCTTGTGGATCACACACTCTGGCTATGGTTTTGGGCCTACTTTTGCATCCTGTTAAAATCTCTTTAATCCTTGTCTTTTTACCCACTTTTTCTAACTTTCTTTAGTTATTACCTATTTCTCTCTGTGCCTAGGTTTATATTTTTCATTTTATTTCTACTTTTACAACTTTTCTATTGCTTTTTACTTCCTTCTTGTTCTTTTACCTTGCTTCTTCTTTCCCCTACCTTTTTGTCTTGAACTTTTAGTTTTCTTCTACCCTCCACCCAGAACCATGGTCAAGGGCGCCAGCAGCAGCGGCGGCTCAAAGGGCAAGGCGCCAGTGCCCCAAAAAACTAGGCTGCCTTGCGGCAGAATGCGCCCCCAAGGGGTGAGGCCCCGCCAACTTTTTGGGGAGGAGGAGGTGGCTGCCCTTGTTTTTTTTATCCAGCGCCACCTCCCCTTGATGTTGGCAGCAGGTGGCAGGCCCGGCTCCGGCTACCAGCATATTGAGGAGCGTCTCCGGCGGTGGGTGAAGGTGCGCCGGGCAGTCTTCCGCTGCTCCGGTATCCGGCGTACCCACCACCAGCTGACCCACCGTTGGGCAGACATTTTGGACCGGGAGCAGGACCTGTTGGACCTGCTTGGCGTCGAGGTCGTGGGTCTTGGTGAGTGGCTACCCAAAAAGAAAAAGTGTGTGTACTATATCTCTATAGTAGTATAAGTATTGTTGTTGTATCTTTGTAAATCTTGGCTGAATAAGTAACGCAATGACTGGTGCTCCTAGTTACATTTCCGATGTATTCCGTTATTATATCTACTGTAATTGTATGACACTGGTCTATGCTGCGCTTCTTCATCTTCACTGACTCTTGCGTGTTCAATTTGACGCTAGCTTTTGCTGTTTATTGGTGTGAGATTTTCTTTATTGTAGAGAACTGAAGTTAGTTAATGCTATTAATAGAGTCTTGTCCTTCCTTTGTCCGTCAGTGAAATAGCCGTTGATGGATAATTGTACGTGTTTGCAATGCATATTGTATCTTTTTTTCACGGCCTTCTCTTCTGCATGAATAATACTCCTCTGGCAATGAATGCAAAAGTTACTTTGTTCTTCTTACCTCAGCCAGGGCCGGATTTAGGCATGTTCAAGCTGTGCAACTGCACAGGGCCACCAAACGCCAGGGGCCACCCCACCAATATATATCCTTAATTTAATAATCCTCAGAGGATGGATACATATTTGCGTGGCGGCCCCTGGCAGGGATTTGGTGCCTCCGGCTCTGTTCCACTTCCAAACACCCTGACTCCCCCCTCTTCACTGGCCTCCGTGCTCCGCCCCGACCTCCTCTTCCGGGCCCCCCACCTACGCTCCCTGGCCAGGAGTCCAGGACCACCATGAGCCTATAGCTGCCCCTGCCTCAGCCCTCCATAGAACTGATGTAGTTTGTTTATTGAGTGGGTAGGGCAGCAGTAGCATTCAGTCAGTAGCAAAACAAAATATGATGCCATGAACGTACAATTTCGTGTTAGTTAGTATGCACAAAGTTAAGCTTGTCTCCTCCTTGCGATCTATGTATTTTGCTGGCAAAAAATGAAAAAGAAATGGCTACTTACATTCTTGAATCTGTGGTGTTGTTCAGGTCTTACTGCCTCTGTGTTACTTAGTAATCTGCAATCAGAATGTTTATGGAACATTTGATTTGTTTTCACCAAGTACACTAGTCAGTGAATCATGCAAGGCAGTAGTCATTTGGTAGACCAATGTTTGTTTCTTTTAATGTTGTAGCAGTGGTTTTTGAAATGCTTGCTGTCTATGTTTCACAGCACTCAATGTTTTCTCTTTCTTTATTATTTCTTACATGAACCACAGAACCCAGGGGCAAGCAGAAGGCTGGGACCGAGTCGGCGGGTGAACGTGATTGTGAACCACAGGCACAGAGCTCCTCTACTGAGGATCCTGCTGCTGTCCCTAGTAAGTCCAACAGTGTTTTCTTTTGGAACAATGATATTTCCCTAACTTTCTAACGGAGCTTTTTTTCCAACCGATTAATGACATTTCACCTAACTGTTTAGTTAAGGTATCAATCTTTTCAAAAAATCTGTGATCGAATAGCGGAAGGCACAGGGTCCACTCCTGTCTTATGCTTTTTCCTCTATAATGTCTCTTCTTTGGCAATTGACACCAACCAAGTATGCATGCAGATAATGGTCTACTATTTTGTAAGCGTTAGTAAGAATACCACTACTACTCTTGCGGGTATTCTTCTATGCAGTGACATACATAACTATGTATGCACCCCAAAATTGGATGTTGTTGTTGATAGGCAGGTTGGACCTTACTTACTTACAGTCTTACACCTCAGTCACAGAACTCAGAGGAACCCACAATTCAATGAACGACAACCTATATGGGCTCAGTCATTGGTCAATTATTCAATTACCCCTTTCCTGAACCCCAATATGAAGATGCCAAATGCTTTTTTTATTACACAATCCATAACCTAAGTAACCCCCTTTTTCTCACTCTCTCGTGTAAGTCTACAAGACAACAGACACTGAAAATATACTCCCGAGTCAATGTGGTACTTCAAAACCTTTATTTTGTTAGAAGTAACTAAGTAAGTAACATCAATGTTTTTAAGTTGTTCTGTCAAATACGTCAAGGGCAGGGCCACCAGAAGAAATCCAGAGTTAAAAAAGGCTCAATAAAAAGTATCCTACATTTGTACAGCTACCAGTGCACGATAGGGAAATGTGGGAAATGTCCGAGACCCCTCACCATTGAACGTATACTGGTTGCATATGCCTCTTGTTGGTAAGCTCTGCAAATCTTTGCTTCGTAGAAGTAAATCTTCTCATCTGCCGAAAGATAATGACAAAAGTGGTGCACGTTAGACAGTATGAAAACATTACATACATTTATTCAACTTTTTAGCTGTCATGCAAAAAAGAAGGTGTAACCTGAGGCTGTAAGGAAACTGGACTCCACAATCCACATTCAAAAAGTAAATACGGGCCTCTATTTTCCAAACTCTTCAGGTGTATGCTTTGAACTATCATGTGGCCTCAAAGGCGTCTCCTCGTACTGCGCAACAAGCTGTGAGGTAGCATGCGCAAAACTGTAGACATGTCATTGATGTACAAAGTAAACTGGTTAGGTTACATGGTTCAGTCTAACTTTCCAAGGACTAGAGTACCAGTATAGAATAGATGAGATGAGCTTGGGTACCATACCATACCAAATAAATGCTGATATGTGTAGTGTGTTACTTACTCTGCTGTACTAGGCAATGTGGACTACTAGTGATTACGTTGTACTTAACTGTTTTGCAGAACTCCGTTCTTGGTGAACAAGTACAATGGGGGCTGTGCATCCATCTAAAAAGGTGTACTTACTTATTTTTATTTTTGCAGAACCGGTACCATCCACCAGTGCCGACGGGGGCAGCGGCGCTGCAACGCCGTCAGCAGAGGCGATCCCGGAGGGGAATGGAGGACCACCACAGGCACCTACAGCAGCACCGGCAGCAGCGGGGGAGGAGACAACAACGGTGGGCGATGGTAAGTTACATTCAATAGTGATCCGCATTACTTGGTGGGTGGGGAAAACTTCCTCACTGTACTCTGATATTTATAGTGAACTTGAAGTTCTACTGGACAATATATGACGCCACTGTTCTCATTACCAAGCTTAGCAAAAGCATTACCACCGGCCAGAATTGATAAAATTAGTTATACATGCCTCTTCTATGTGACTACAACTCAGCTGTGAAAGGTTGGTGGCAGACTAAAAAAGTCTTATCCACAACATTACATGACCGCGATGGATTAACATGAGATTGATTTTAACTAAAGTATGATGAAAGTTGCAAGGAAAAAGCTCTAATCATATAATATAGAAGGATACTTTGGAATCAGCAATGCAGGTGTTTGAGAGCAGTTGGATGCGTGGGTTGTTGTGGAAGCATAGAAAGTGGAAAACACAGCTGCCTGCGTGGGTGGGAGACACATCCAATATTGGTGGTTAGTGGATAGTGGATACTAGTGTTGGCAGCGGTGTTTTGGTTAAACACAAAGGCAAGGGAAGGAGGGGACCACTGGATGCATTCTGGGTCGTTGCTGGCGAAACACAAACCACCTAACGTTTGTTGGCGATATAAAGAATGATAGTCTCTAGAGTAGACATTTATTAGTACTAGCTGGCCACTGTTAATTTAATGTTAGTTTGAGACTGTCACTTTTCCCGGAAGCACAGAGTATATGATATAAAAGAACGAGATATGAAAAAGACAGGTGTTCGTATGTGACCGTTCAAGTACACCCATACTATGTTACTAGGGCAGGCATAATGCCGTGCCAAAAAGGCAGACAAATGAAGTATATAAGGCGTAGAATAGAATGTTCAAGATAGATAAAACAACATTTTAGGTACTCAACTTGCTTGCTATTGCTACTGTACTGTGCCGCCCACTATGTGTTGGATCCATTTTGCGTTCTTTATTTGCTGGGATTTTTGATTACAACAATTCTGTCTCTTTCTTTATAGTTACTCCTTCTAAACCAACCAGGAAGGAGCTGGCAGTCCGGGCCCGTCAGCGGAAACTGCAGGCCATCGTTGAGGCCTACCGCCGGCTGGTGGCTCAGGCCGAGGAGGAGGAGGAGGAGGCGGCGGCAGCAGCTGCTGCCTCTTCCAATGCCCCGGCCCCCAAGCCTGCAGGAGTACGTCGGCGTGCTCAGGCAGCCGCCCGCCGCCAGATTTTCCCTGCATCGTCCACCCCCCCACAACAACATGGCTGCCAATGTAGGTGCCGCCAGTTCCAGCGAAAAATTCTCCTCCGGGTAGCCAGGCTGGAGGCTCAAAGCAGTCAGACTAAAAAACAGATAGAGGAGCGTGTCAAGATCCTGGTGGATCAACACTTAAAAGCCCGCCGGCTATAAGATGGACCCTGTTTGCCCCTTTTTCAATCCTTTTGTTGGTGGGTGGGAATTGGGTGTTGGGTTTTTACTTTTTTTTTACATGACATTGAGCGTGGGAATTTGGTTGGGGTTAGGGGAGGCGGGTAGGGGGACAGCTTGGTGTAGGATTTATATATATTTTATTTTTGTATCATCTTTAGTTATATATATATTACATTATGTTAAAATAAACGAGACAAAGTTATTGTAAAAAGAAAACATTTGAAGTTCATTTGCGTTTCTTGTGGGGTTGGAGGGGGGAGTGTTTCACCAAAGAATGTACGTTGTGCAACCTCGCAAGGTTTAATTTGGCCATGCAGGTCGGCGGACAGTGCTTTTTAATAATAAAATATATTGCCCACATCTTTAACATGCAAACAGATAGATGCAGTAAACCCTCACCGAGTTATATTGGTAGTATTAGAAGAACGACCAGTCTGTCTTGCGTTATACCTCACTGCAAACTTATCTTACCTGTGATTGCTGATGAGATGATGATGATTTATCATGAAGTGTGGCACTGCAAGGGCTGCATTTGATTTCCAAGACAATGGCGAAGAATCTGTGGTTCAGAATCAGAACTTCTGTGATAGTAGACAGACCCTGCCAGTAGCGACAAAAAGAAAGAGACAGTCATTCGCGTGACAGACAATGTGGGGGTAGTATAAGTAAGTACAGTACATTGCATGGGTGACCCAATATTGCAACTGCTAAACTGAAACAAAACAATGGTTTTGGGGACTGGAAACAAAGTGCAAGAGAAGATAAGAAGTTCAACGTTACTTGTAGTACTCACGGCAACGTCAAACTTTTCTAAATCATAAATGCTTTACACTTTAAACCCAAAAAATAAATTACGCCAATTCATTAGATGCATTCGTTGTTTGATGTTAAATGGTAAATTATTTGGCGTTATACACAGAGCTTGAGTTGGGAAGCCGCAGAAGATCCTGGCCATGCCTTGTTGACATTTCACTATTGTTGCTTTGACCACATCTGCCCCAGCAAGCGCGTGATCAAATTGTTGGTGTATATTTAATGTAAGAAACATCACACCTCAATGTAACCACGCAGCCCGGGGGAAGAGGGTTAGGGATTGTTTAATGGATGGGTACGGGGGTTTTGGGAAAGGTTTGAGAAAGAAAAACAGTACGCATGGAGATTGGAGACAACAAAAGCAAAACAATGAAGACGATGATTTATGATGTTGATCAGCTAGCTAATGATTGTAAGCAATGGACGTAAGAAAAGGACACGCTGAATATGATTCTTGGTTTCCCGCAATCCAATTGCTTGATGATGAGGATCTGTGGTAAGGATGAGAGTTGATGCTCATACTATAAAGCAGTGGGTGAACCGTGAAAGATGTCCAGCCTGAAAAAGAAAAGGCAAATACAAAAGAATGTGAATGACCTAAACAAATTGTAATACAGTGAAGATAAAAAAACAATACAAAACAAGAGGAGTAGTCGTATGAGAGGACTTTCAGACTGAGGCGGCTTGGATACAATTTGTATAAGTCTACTAGTTGCATATCATTTTTAATGTAGAAGTACAAAAAAAGACAGGAGCAAGCACACAACAACAGGCCCACGACGACACAGGTTTGGCCGTTATACAAACTGCATTTCCCTAAAAATTTCAGACCCACAGAAAGGTGAATGAAATTGAAAAAGCAACCTAGCATTTACAAAATTAATCAACAAAATCAATGCGTCATTCTCAGTCATCAATCATACCACTATTGTACTCTACCACAGCACTGTGCACAAACATGTAGTAGCCTGGGTCTACTGTGCTGTGACTCTTATTTGTATTTTATTTATTACCTTGTATTCCACTCCAAGAAACATCGTGCATCAATCAGCTCAGATCCAACCGCCGGACAGCAAAGATAAATTAAGTCCTGACTGCATCTGTAGTAGTAGGAACACAAGTGCGTAAATAATTTCTATTATTAGTAAATAACATGGAAGAATTGGCTATCACGTGAGTCTGAACTGAAGTTACTAATATACTTCAACTCCATGCACATTAGCTCAGAGTCAGCCAAAAAATACATCCCATGCAATGCATGGCATTCATTTTTATACCTGTTTTGCTCTTCTTCTCTTTCACTGTCAGAAGATTGATCACAGATGCTGCCGAGCCTTTGTAATGCGAGTCAACATCACAACAAGTTGACTTCAGTTGTGGATGCCTGCTCAAGTTTCTTTTGACACAGAAGAGTCGTCTCTGAATGCCTGCAGACAGAGGTGGTAGCCTTAACAGTAAGACTCAGCAAGGCAGTTATTATGAGTTGCAGATTTCAAATGAAATAGAGGATGGCTGTAGTCATGTACGGTTCACTTATTATGGAGGGACTGTTAGAGGCTACATTATTGTTATTGTACTATACTCCATCTACAACATCAAATGTATGGCTGCCAAGATGGAATTGTATTGACTTGAGTGGGAGTCAAGAAGATGCAGCAAGACTCTGAGGAGTGCAGTCAACATGGAACATAAATGCACAGGCGTGCAACTCCAGGAGGTAACTAAAAAAGATACAGCGAAAATAAAATGCACAGGTGTGCAACTCCAGTAGGTACATTAAAAGAATGAGTGGTGGGGATGGATTTGGTTGAGCTTTTTATTTTAAGATTAGCAGTTATGCACCAGAAAGTCATTTTTAATAAATAATAAATAACACAAATAAAAGAAGGGAAAAAGTCACAATTTAACAGCCTATTGGTCAGGGAAGAGGTGCTCGTCCTCAAACTCTGCGGGTCCGGACAGCAGTAGGTCATGTAACCCAGCAGTGATAAATTCTTCGGGCTCGCTTTCTTCATCCTGCTCTGATTCACGTACAGTATAGTCTGGTGGTATGAAGTGTTGATTCATTTTTATCATTGTCAGCCTCTCGACGCTTTTGGGGGAGAGACTGGTCCTTTTCGATGTCACAATGGCACCAGCAGCACTGAAAACCCGCTCAGAGGCGACACTGGCTACAGGACAAGCCAAATACTTTATCGCCAGCCTGCTCAGCACTGGCCACTGTCTCCTTCTTTCATACCAATAGACCAATGGGCTTTGCTCCATGAACACCTCTGTTGTGTCATCCAGATAGGCCTGAACCATCCGCTCAGTGTTCAATGGTGCTCGGCTTTGCTGCTCCTCTTTCCCCTTTGCAACAGCAACGGACTTACCCATTCCCTTCTGTAGAAAAAAAGCAGTTATGCTTTTGGTTGTGTCTGCTGAATCAGATCGTGCAGGTGCTGCTTTTGGTACTGTTGGTGCCTGCTGGGAAGCGGACGCACCGCTCTCATGCTGTGATGAACTTGCCAGAGTTGCCTCAGGAGGATGGCCTGGAGTACTTTGACTGTCCTGGGCTGGCACTGTCAGGCCTTTAAGTAACAGCCGTTCAGTTTCGAAATCATTAGCTTCCACAGCTATGGAACTTTTGTAATTGGCAACATCCCCATCTGAAAAAGGAATGACTGCGCTACTGCTGACAAACAATTTGTACCGTGGATCCAAGATTGTTGCAGTTATGTAATTTGGATCTGACACAATCATTTTAAGCCTTGCATTTACAGATAAGCGGTTGCGTAAGGCCTTGGCCAAGGTACATGCATCAACTTTTTCTTCGTCACCTTCGTATGCTTCACAGACCTCCTTCAGCTGTTGCTCGAGCATGTACAACAATGGGATGGCTTGGCCCATAGTACAGTCCTCCCTGCTAACTGCACGTGTGAACACCTCAAAAGGTTGTAGCATCTCTGTCAAGCATTTAATGATGTCCCACTGCCACATCTCAACGGTCAGGCTTTTAAGATTAACAGTAGGATCCACTAATCTTCTTGACATTACATAAGCATTCAGTGGTATGTACTGCTCAAAGAGACGCTCAAGCATGAAATAAGTCGAGTTCCAACGTGTTGGGACCTCCTGGATCAGTGCTTTGACTGGCAAATTATGCTCCCGCTGAATGACGCGTAGCAGCTTCCGCGCTTTGAAAGAATGGTTAAAATGCGTGCATATTCTTCTGCAGATGGTCAGTATGTTGCTGACTTGTTGTTCATGTTTCAGAAAGTCTTGCACGACTAAGTTAATGCAGTGTGCCAAACAGGGTACCCTGAAATACTGTCCATCTTTCATTGCCCTCACTACATTACTGCCATTGTCGGTGGCAACAAAACCAATCTTAAGGCCTCTTGGTTTCAGCCATTCAAAGACCTTGCTGTTAAAGTCAGACAAAATGTTGTCAGCAGTATGAGTTTTCTCCATACCAAACATGGCTACAGTTGCATGTTTGCGAGTGTCATTGAAAATCCCAGCAACATCAAGAAGGCCTGATGTTAACTTGTCTTTCACACCTGCAAAAGAGATCCAGTGTGCGGTGATGCACATGTAATCTGCTGTGGCTTCGCGACTGCTCCACATGTCGGTTGTCAGGTGGATACAATGGACAACACTCTGTTGTAAGGCTTTCCCAATCAATCCCAGCACGTCGTGGTGTAGTGCTGGAATAGCAACTCTTGCAAAATAGTAGCGACTGGGAACGTCCCATTTTGGGGCGAGTGTTGCCACTAATTGCCGAAATCCCACTCCCTCAACAAATGAAAATGGGAGAAGGTCCAGTGCCAACATTTTTGCAAGTTTCGCATTGTACAAACGTGCTGTTGGGTGGTTCCGCTCGTACTTTCCCTCCTGCCTAAACATGCCAGTAATGGTAAGCTGCTTGGTAATTCTGTCTGTTCTGCTAGACGGACCACCTTTCAACGCAGACTTTTCACTCCTTGCCCTTGGTGTCTCCGGCTGACTCTGGTGCCACTGAGAAGTTGCTGATGCTGAGGATTTGGACTGCACCACTCCAGTGCTGGCGACAGGGCTCATTGGTGTACCACTCCCAGATAGAAGGTCATCGTCTCCCTCTTCTTCCATGAGTGGACCTTGTAGTACTGTATCCTCCCCACCAACACCAGTGCTTACATCTTTTTGTAAGCTTGCAAGGTGGTTCTCCCATACAATTGTGTGTGTTTTTTTCATATGGGTCGTTGGGCCTCCAGTACCATAGTTTGTACCAATCTTACCACGACTAACATTGGTGCGACAAATGGAGCATATAGCAATGTTCTCCTGATGTGGGTGAACCGTAAAAAAATCCCAGACTGGGGAGCTAAACTTTTGTCTCCTGCCATAGGAAGAGGAGGACCCACTTCCAATCCCGGATGAACTGGAGCCTTTTGGTTGCATTTCCCTATGTGACAGTTCAGTACTAGTACTGCCACTACCTCCTTCTGTTGAGGTGGCGCTTGCGCTGGATGTCGCACGCTGCCGGGCCTTCGCTGATGCAAAAATGGGAGCTGGTGTTACTTTGGGCGCTGAGTGTGTAGGAGTTACACGTGCTACCTGCTCATCACTAATCGCAGCCCTTCTAGATAGGGTGAAAATGCTGGTCTCTACATCCTCTGCACCAGGAATAACGCTTGTGATGATGACATTGTCAGTGTCAGACCCGTCTTTATCACCATCAGCATCCTGTTCACCTACATCGAACTCCGGAAGTTCAAGCCTTGACGGATCCTTCCTTTTTCCCAGCCTGGTCTTTTGATGCCTCTTCTTTGAATGCTCAGTTCTTCGTCGTGGATGATACTCCTCATCAAGGTCATCTGAAGGGATGCTATGCGAAGAACTCGATGCACTGCCACTAACCCTCCTTTCCTTTCGTAAATTTAAAGACAGTAGATCACCTCCAGAAGTGGCTTCCTCTTCTTCTTGCTCGGAATGAGGCTCTACTTCCTGAACTGCCCCGACATCGGGAGGAACAACTTCCACTATTGCGTGTGGAGACGGTGGTTGTTGTTCTTGAGGAAGTACTATAGCGTGCTGTGGTTCTTCAACAACTACTACTGTGGGATTTGGTTGTTGTTGTTGAACAACTATTGCGGGCGGTGGTTGTGGTTGTTGAACATCTACTGCTGGCGGCGGTTGGTCAGCACTTTCAGCTTGCATAGATTGTGTGCTACTTTGAGACAGCGATAAGTTAAGTTCAGGCTCAGTATCAATGCTTTGTAACACTATGTCGGCTACCTCTTCGACCCTCATGTGCTTGGCCCTGGGTTGGTGGCTTGCCCCCGCTAATGCCGATGTGCTGGCTCCAGCTTGCACCATGGACACCGCTGCTGCAGGCGTACGTTTTGGGGGCCCAAAAAAGGTTTGGGGGTCCATACCAGCCTTAAGTGACACTTCCTTTTTCTGTACCTTCTTCTCAGCAACTTTCTTGGTGGTGGAGGACCTGGTAACTGCTCTCTTAGGACCCATCTTCTTCTGATGTCAGCAGCACACAGCAGCACTCAGTAGCACAAATTGCAGAGATGTGTGGTCAGATGAGTCACACCCCACACGTGGCGTACAATTGAAGGACGTCCGTCTGGCAGTTGAACGGGCGATGGATGAAAACAGCCAGCACCTCCTCAGTCTTTTTCTGTGCACCTACAAGCAAAGAAGACAGAAAACGTCAGTCAAACAAGCAGTAAGCCAACAACACATGAACAATTGAAAGACACACAGGGCAATGTATAAAACACAAAAAAGAAGACTAATAGTACGAGCACCACAGCTCCCAGCTAGAAATAACCAATAATAAAGTCAAGCAGGCCTATCATATACCAACATGGACAGAAAAAGGAGGTTGCCTGCTACACATGAGTCATGACAGGTTAATGCAAGGAAAATCAAAATACACCATGGCTAAGAGTTTGTAAAACTTCACGGCAAAAACACATACAAGTCATAAAATTATTCCACACACAAAAAAGTTACCTACCCCCCTGCCCAGACAACCAACTTGGAAATGCAATGGCATACACACATGCCGTAATGATGGTAATTAAATAGACCAAATAGAAACAGCTACATAAAGCAGCCCCGCTCACTAGTAACTACCACCTCTGGGAGTCTGTCCTACTATCAGATCAGACCAAAAGCAGGGAGGCCAATGATAAATGCACAAAGGAAGTACCTACAAAATGGCCGCCACCACATGGCCTGTTCAGGAAGACAAAGCTACAACCAAAGAAGTAAATAACACAAAAAATGAGGACTTTTTGGTAGCACAGGGGACACATTAAACATTTTCGAGGAACTTTTATGCAACTCGGGACATATTGTTCGCGAGAATGCAAAATCGGCGTGTTCGGCAACGCGAATCGAGTAAAAAGTCGTTATCGCGTTCCCGAGCCAGTACATTGAGCGCGCGAAAAAGACAAAAAAGGTAAGGTCGCGTTCCCACACGGCGCGACGTTACCAAAACTACCCGAGCTGTATTCCTAGGGTTACCTAATGGCAGGGAGTGCCATAATAGCTACACACAAGCAACCAAAAAACTAAAAGTACCACCATTACAAAAAAATGTGAAGCAATCCAAAGCCATACACGGTGTAATTAAAGTTACACCACAAAAATAGTTGATTAACTTGAATGCACCTATGGCTTTGAGTGGTAGTACCTACAAAAGCCTTGGATGGCTATGGCAAAAGAAGAGGACCAGGGAAGGACACAGAAAATGGCCGCCTCCATAGGGCCAGGAGGACAGGGACACCCAAAGACAACATGGAAAGGGGATGCACCCAAAATGGCCTCCACCACATGGCAAAATCAGTCACAAAGGAAGCATACACAAAATGGCCGCCACCACAAGGCCTGCCCACCAACAACAACATAGCAGAATCATCACAAAGGAAGTACACACAAAATGGCCCTCACCACTACATGAAAAGAAAGAGAGGACAGACAATAAATGCCTATGCCAAAGGGACAATGCTTTGCTTCACAAAATGAACACACCAGACACCACCCCCCAAATTGGTCACCCCAACCATAAACAAGAAATCATTACATAGAGGACAGAAAGGAACTGGGAGTGGGCCATGCTCCAGGAAGACAAAGCTACAACCAAAGAAGTAAATAACACAAAAAATGAGGACTTTTTGGTAGCACAGGGGACACATTAAACATTTTCGAGGAACTTTTATGCAACTCGGGACATATTGTTCGCGAGAATGCAAAATCGGCGTGTTCGGCAACGCGAATCGAGTAAAAAGTCGTTATCGCGTTCCCGAGCCAGTACATTGAGCGCGCGAAAAAGACAAAAAAGGTAAGGTCGCGTTCCCACACGGCGCGACGTTACCAAAACTACCCGAGCTGTATTCCTAGGGTTACCTAATGGCAGGGAGTGCCATAATAGCTACACACAAGCAACCAAAAAACTAAAAGTACCACCATTACAAAAAAATGTGAAGCAATCCAAAGCCATACACGGTGTAATTAAAGTTACACCACAAAAATAGTTGATTAACTTGAATGCACCTATGGCTTTGAGTGGTAGTACCTACAAAAGCCTTGGATGGCTATGGCAAAAGAAGAGGACCAGGGAAGGACACAGAAAATGGCCGCCTCCATAGGGCCAGGAGGACAGGGACACCCAAAGACAACATGGAAAGGGGATGCACCCAAAATGGCCTCCACCACATGGCAAAATCAGTCACAAAGGAAGCATACACAAAATGGCCGCCACCACAAGGCCTGCCCACCAACAACAACATAGCAGAATCATCACAAAGGAAGTACACACAAAATGGCCCTCACCACTACATGAAAAGAAAGAGAGGACAGACAATAAATGCCTATGCCAAAGGGACAATGCTTTGCTTCACAAAATGAACACACCAGACACCACCCCCCAAATTGGTCACCCCAACCATAAACAAGAAATCATTACATAGAGGACAGAAAGGAACTGGGAGTGGGCCATGCTCCAGGAAGACAAAGCTACAACCAAAGAAGTAAATAACACAAAAAATGAGGACTTTTTGGTAGCACAGGGGACACATTAAACATTTTCGAGGAACTTTTATGCAACTCGGGACATATTGTTCGCGAGAATGCAAAATCGGCGTGTTCGGCAACGCGAATCGAGTAAAAAGTCGTTATCGCGTTCCCGAGCCAGTACATTGAGCGCGCGAAAAAGACAAAAAAGGTAAGGTCGCGTTCCCACACGGCGCGACGTTACCAAAACTACCCGAGCTGTATTCCTAGGGTTACCTAATGGCAGAAATTGACAGACACCCGAAACCTGACATACCCCACACATAAACATAAGATTTTCTAAATCAATCCAGTCCATCCATGATTTCCTAATTAGAGGTACACCAGAAAAACAGTTGATTACCTTTCATGACCCTATGACTAGTACCTCTGGCCTACTGGAAGAGTAGGCCACAAGTTTGGAGGCCTATGGCAAGACCAAAGTGGCTGGGAAACATAAAATGGCCGCCAACAACACATGGCCAGGCCAACCACAGAAAGTTATTACAATGAACTCAAACATGCCTACACACTAACTACATGGAGTACTAGGGTCAGCTATTGGCTTAAAAAAATAAAAAAACTTTTTCATTACACAAACAGAAATTCCACAGCAGACATTGCTATTGCATAATGATGACCATAATCCAATGCCAGCCATGATGTTTGTTTACAAACTTGAATAAAAATTTAAACACAGAATTATGATTTTACCCATGGGTACCTCTCTATGTAGCCTGGATGAAATTTAAAAAGAAATACAAGTTGGGACCTCATAAAAGTAGGCACCCATCAATAATTTAAATCAAGGAATGAATAATGTAGTTAAAACATTTTAAATCAAACAAACACAAGTCTACAACATCATACTCACTCATACATTACTGAACTTACTTGAAAAAGAGAATTCAAAATCCAAAAGTCCTCAGTAAGATTCAAAAAAAGCAGTAATGCAGCCAACACACACAGAAAGTGATCCTGCCAGCTCAAAATCCAAATGAAAGTGACCACCTCATGGACAAAGCACTGGGAGGAGCCTGGTGGACAGGAACAGGAAGTTGTAAACTCCAGAGCCCTTCCTCCTTAATATTCAAAAATACAGTAGAAACAGAAAGAGGACTCCTTCCCCCCAAAAAATACATCCAAAGGTACAACTTTGAGGGGTTTCTCACTTGTTTGCTAACCAAAATGGTAATTTATTATTATGGTTTAACTTTTAACATGCTCGCGAGTTATTCTGTGCAAGATTGCAGGTTCTGCGTGTTCGGCAACTCGATCTTACCAACAAACATACTCGCGCGTCCTTATGGCTTTATCGCGCTTCCAATGACGTTATCGCGTTCGCACAGCTGCACGGAAGGGTTTACAAACATGGTGGCCGACGCGACCGGGAAAAAGCGAACGCAGAACCAAGGTAAGCCATTGCCGCGCACGCGATAATGTTATTTAGCGCGCGACAATGTTATTTAGCGCGCGACAACTACGCTCCGCACCGGATAGCGGAGTTATCGGCAGCTACGCGAACTCCGCGGAACGCGGAGTTGCCAAAACTCCGCAAACTCCGCAAACGGAGCGTAGTGCTTCGCCCAGGGTTACTCAAAACATGCAGCCCTGAGGTCTCTCATAAAAGCAGGTGGTTAAATAGAAATTCGCAGCTAAGCTGACCCGGTAGGAGCAAACGTATGCTAAAAATGTACACAGAATGAGCTTTTCCGTGAAGAGAAGCCAGGCACATTTTAGCTAGTTTTACTTGTAAGTGGGGTTGGAAATGCTTTTCAGGCTCAGTACTGGGCTCAAAACATGCAGCCCTGAGGTCTCTCATGAAAGCAGGTGGTTAAATAGAAATTCGCTGCTCAGCTGACCCGGTAGGAGCAAACGTATGCCAAAAATGTACACAGAATGAGCTTTTCAGTGAATAGCAGCCAGGCACATTTTAGCTAGTTTTACTTGTAAGTGGGGTTGGAAATGCTTTTCAGGCTCAGTACTGGGCTCAAAACATGCAGCCTGAGGTCTCTCATGATAGAAGGTGGTTAAATAGAAATTTGCTGCTCAGCTGACCCGGCAGGAGCAAACGTATGCTAAAAATGTACTCAGAATGAGCTTTTCAGTGAAGAGAAGCCAGGCACATTTTAGCTAGTTTTACTTGTAAGTGGGGTTGGAAATTCTTTTCAGGATCAGTACTGGGCTCAAAACATGCAGCCCTGAGGTCTCTCATGATAGCAGGTGGTTAAATAGAAATTCGCTGCTCAGTTGACCCTGCAGGAGCAAACGTATGCTAAAAATGTACTCAGAATGAGCTTTTCAGTGAAGAGAAGCCAGGCACATTTTAGCCCAGTTTTACTTGTAAGTGGGGTTGGAAATGCTTTTCAGGCTCAGTACTGGGCTAAAAACATGCAGCCCTGAGGTCTCTCATGTAAGCAGGTGGTTAAATAGAAATTTGCTGCTCAGCTGACCAGGTAGGAGCAAACGTATGCCAAAAATGTACACAGAATGAGCTTTTCAGTGAAGAGCAGCCAGGCACATTTTAGCTAGTTTTACTTGTAAGTGGGGTTGGAAACGCTTTTCAGGATCAGTACTGGGCTCAAAACATGCAGCCCTGAGGTCTCTCATGTAAGCAGGTGGTTAAATAGAAATTTGCTGCTCAGCTGACCAGGTAGGAGCAAACGTATGCCAAAAATGTACACAGAATGAGCTTTTCAGTGAAGAGAAGCCAGGCACATTTTAGCTAGTTTTACTTGTAAGTGGGGTTGGAAATGCTTTTCAGGCTCAGTACTGGGCTCAAAACATGCAGCCCTGAGGTCTCTCATGAAAGCAGGTGGTTAAATAGAAATTCGCTGCTCAGCTGACCCGGTAGGAGCAAACGTATGCCAAAAATGTACACAGAATGAGCTTTTCAGTGAATAGCAGCCAGGCACATTTTAGCTAGTTTTACTTGTAAGTGGGGTTGGAAATGCTTTTCAGGCTCAGTACTGGGCTCAAAACATGCAGCCTGAGGTCTCTCATGATAGCAGGTGGTTAAATAGAAATTTGCTGCTCAGCTGACCCGGCAGGAGCAAACGTATGCTAAAAATGTACTCAGAATGAGCTTTTCAGTGAAGAGAAGCCAGGCACATTTTAGCCCAGTTTTACTTGTAAGTGGGTTTGGAAATGCTTTTCAGGCTCAGTACTGGGCTAAAAACATGCAGCCCTGAGGTCTCTCATATAAGCAGGTGGTTAAATAGAAATTCGCTGCTCAGCTGACCCGGCAGGAGCAAACGTATGCTAAAAATGTACTCAGAATGAGCTTTTCAGTGAAGAGCAGCCAGGCACATTTTAGCTAGTTTTACTTGTAAGTGGGGTTGGAAACGCTTTTCAGGATCAGTACTGGGCTCAAAACATGCAGCCCTGAGGTCTCTCATGAAAGCAAGTGGTTAAATAGAAATTCGCTGCTCAGCTGACCCGGTAGGAGCAAACGTATGCCAAAAATGTACACAGAATGAGCTTTTTAGTGAATAGCAGCCAGGCACATTTTAGCTAGTTTTACTTGTAAGTGGGGTTGGAAACGCTTTTCAGGATCAGTACTGGGCTCAAAACATGCAGCCCTGAGGTCTCTCATGATAGCAGGTGGTTAAATAAAAATTTGCTGCTCAGCTGACCCGGTAGGAGCAAACGTATGCTAAAAATTTACTCAGAATGAGCTTTTCAGTGAAGAGAAGCCAGGCACATTTTAGCTAGTTTTACTTGTAAGTGGGGTTGGAAACGCTTTTCAGGATCAGTACTGGGCTCAAAAACATGCAGCCCTGAGGTCTCTCATGAAAGCAGGTGGTTAAATAGAAATTCGCTGCTCAGCTGACCTGGTAGGAGCAAACGTATGCCAAAAATGTACACAGAATGAGCTTTCAGTGAATAGCAGCCAGGCACATTTTAGCTAGTTTTACTTGTAAGTGGGGTTGGAAACGCTTTTCAGGATCAGTACTGGGCTCAAAACATGCAGCCCTGAGGTCTCTCATGATAGCAGGTGGTTAAATAGAAATTTGCTGCTCAGCTGACCCGGCAGGAGCAAACGTATGCTAAAAATGTTCTCAGAATGAGCTTTTCAGTGAAGAGAAGCCAGGCACATTTTAGCTAGTTTTACTTGTAAGTGGGGTTGGAAATGCTTTTCAGGCTCAGTACTGGGCTCAAAACATGCAGCCCTGAGGTCTCTCATGAAAGCAGTGTGGCATCTTGCGCTTCTTGGTTATGCAGCCTGTTGCCAGGTTGCCACATGCATTAGAATGCTCTGTACAGATTCTGTGGTTGTGATGTTTAGACTAGCTAGGCAGTTGAGCTTGGACCTGAATACTGGCATGTTCTTTATCCTGTGGATGGGATCCTATTCTACAATAAATACTTATTTCACCTTTAATCCACGTTTGAACTTCTTTACATTGGCGACGAGGATGGGATTTATGAAGAAACCAAGAAAGGATCTCAACAAGGATACCAAGATTTCTTCCTTTACTTCATTTTTGGAGTTTATCAAGGTACTGTCAATTTGCTATGACCTTTCATACATTGAGGAACTTGACAATTTTTAACAATTCTACATTGTCATCCTGCAGTGTGCACAGCGTTATTTATTAACTTTTACTTACAATCTGCTTCCTCATTTGCACTCTACATTGTACATAGCGCTGCCTGATTTTTTTATTTACCACACGCAGCGCTCATTAATACCGTGAATCTGCCGATTGCCAGCGCAATTACAATTTGTTTACTCTGTGCCTTCTATGGTCTTTCTGCTTTGAACTAACTAATTGGACAGCCCTCAGCGCTCAGTCCTCAGCGCTCCTCATCTGCCTCTGTCTGTTTTATTTCTGGCAGTTTCAATTCATCGCTGTGCCAAGTCATCTATTTTTGTGCATTGAGGTGCATCGGCAACCCGTTTATTTGATGTTGAGCAACATTGGCAGCATTTCTTGAAAGCTTACCCCTCGAGCGCAACGCTCGTTCTCGCGCTCGAATACAGCTCCAGGCAACATCTCCCTAC
The DNA here is from genome assembly GCF_964263255.1 of Lissotriton vulgaris. Lineage (NCBI taxonomy): Eukaryota > Metazoa > Chordata > Amphibia > Caudata > Salamandridae > Lissotriton > Lissotriton vulgaris. The sequence continues at coordinate 823,574 of NW_028244755.1, read as the reverse complement.
ACTGCCGGCATTTTTCAAAGGCTTTCCGCTCGAGCGCAGCACTTCTTCTCGCGCTCCAACGCAACAACGCAACTCGAGCGCAACACTTGTTCTCGCGCTCCAACGCAACTCCAGTCACGGCACTTCTTAAAAGATTACCGCTCGTGCTCAGCGTTTGTTCTCCAAGGCAACGTCGCCGCGTCATCACGTTTACCACGACGCGGCAGCCATTTTATTGTTGGAAACTACAGATTCACCACAAGCAACACGAATTTAGTTTCTAGAACAACAGATTCTCCACGAACTTGTCATTATTTTCATTCCTCTACATTTCAAGTGGTTTTCTTTACGGAGAAGTCGGGCATCAACAGGTATTACACTGGATATTTCATTATTTAAAAGACAGAAAGGAAATGAGACACTGAGACTGTATTTGATTTTTGTTTAAAAGAGGAAGACAGACATTATTATTTTTCTTTTAAAAAAAAAAGAGACACTAATATTATTTTAAATGTTCTAACTGTATTAATAACAGAAATTTTATTTCCAGGTGTTGAACAGTTCTGTAACAATGTTTTGTTATTTATCCTAAAAATCTTGTTTGGGGTGGCATTGGTCAGATATATATAATGCAGAACGTCACTGCTCCTCCATTTTTCTTACAAACTCCTGGTGATCCTCCCATTAAATGGAAAAAGTGGTGTAAAGTATTTGAAAGGTATGCAAAAGTGTGTGGGGCCAACCTAAGTGCGGAAAGGAAAACAGCTCTGTTATTACACTGTTTGGGGACAGAGGGCCAGGAGGTATTTGATCATCTACCAGAGATACAAGATAGGAATCTTAATGAATATGAAATTTGTATTGCTATGTTAGATAAACACTATCTTCCGAAAGTTTCTACTATCTTAGAGAGGTATCATTTTGGCCAGAGATTGCTATCACTCGTGGTATAGAGTCCAAACATGTTATACTCTTTTTGGAAAAACTTTTCGCTAGGGAGGGCATTCCCAGCATCATTTTGACGGACAATGGTAGTCAACTTGTCTCTAGGGAGATGGAATTATTCTTGTCTAAACATGGTGTTAAACATAAAAAATCTTCTCTCTATCACCCAGAGACGAATGGCACCGTGGAGAGATTTAACCGTGTGCTCAAGGAGACAATTAGAATGTCTAAATCTGCAGGTTCAGATTGGAAATCTGATGTTTTTGAAAAGGTTAAACTTTACAGGTTATCACCACATGCCACACCACATGTCTCCCCGCCTTGGGTAAATGGTTTGCATCTCAAGGTTTCTAATGAAAGTGAGGATTGGAAAGTAGGTCAGGAGAAAAAGCTGCAAGCTAGGAAAAGGATTCATGATTTGAAACATTCTGTAAAACACACGGTGGTGCATGTGGGTGATTGGGTTCTTATAAGAAATCCATGTAAGAAGAACAAGATGTTATCTGCTTCATTTTTGAAGCCCATTCAGGTCATCAAGGTTTTAGGTAATGCTATCAAAACATCTGATCATCGCATTTGGAACTTGAACAGAGTTGTGGTGATCAAGAAAGATTTTGTTGACGATTCCAAATCTCCTGTGTCAAGTTCTTCACCTACAGGTATCTCATCTCATCACCCTGTGATTGGCTCTTCGACAACTACCTCATCTCATCGGGCTATGGCTGGTCCTGTCATCACAAGGAAATCTTCAAGGATTACACGTATACCTACTCGTTTTAATGACTTTGTAAGATAATGCTTTCTGTTTATTTTTATCTGTTATAAGGAGGGAGATGTGTGGCATCTTGCGCTTCTTGGTTATGCAGCCTGTTGCCAGGTTGCCACATGCATTAGAATGCTCTGTACAGATTCTGTGGTTGTGATGTTTAGACTAGCTAGGCAGTTGAGCTTGGACCTGAATACTGGCATGTTCTTTATCCTGTGGATGGGATCCTATTCTACAATAAATACTTATTTCACCTTTAATCCACGTTTGAACTTCTTTACAAGCAGGTGGTTAAATAGAAATTCGCAGCTCAGCTGACCTGGTAGGAGCAAATGTATGCCAAAAATGTACACAGAATGAGCTTTTCAGTGAATAGCAGCCAGGCACATTTTAGCTAGTTTTACTTGTAAGTGGGGTTGGAAACGCTTTTCAGGATCAGTACTGGGCTCAAAACATGCAGCCCTGAGGTCTCTCATGATAGCAGGTGGTTAAATAGAAATTTGCTGCTCAGCTGACCCGGCAGGAGCAAACGTATGCTAAAAATGTTCTCAGAATGAGCTTTTCAGTGAAGAGAAGCCAGGCACATTTTAGCTAGTTTTACTTGTAAGTGGGGTTGGAAATGCTTTTCAGGCTCAGTACTGGGCTCAAAACATGCAGCCCTGAGGTTTCTCATGAAAGCAGGTGGTTAAATAGAAATTCGCTGCTCAGCTGACCCGGTAGGAGCAAACGTATGCCAAAAATGTACACAGAATGAGCTTTTCAGTGAAGAGAAGCCAGGCACATTTTAGCTAGTTTTACTTGTAAGTGGGGTTGGAAATGCTTTTCAGGCTCAGTACTGGGCTCAAAACATGCAGCCCTGAGGTCTCTCATGAAAGCAGGTGGTTAAATAGAAATTCGCTGCTCAGCTGACCCGGCAGGAGCAAACGTATGCTTAAAATGTACTCAGAATGAGCTTTTTAGTGAAGAGAAGCCAGGCACATTTTAGCTAGTTTTACTTGTAAGTGGGGTTGGAAATGCTTTTCAGGCTCAGTACTGGGCTCAAAACATGCAGCCCTGAGGTCTTTCATGAAAGCAGGTGGTTAAATAGAAATTCGCTGCTCAGCTGACCCGGCAGGAGCAAACGTATGCTAAAAATGTACTCAGAATGAGCTTTTCAGTGAAGAGCAGCCAGGCACATTTTAGTTAGTTTTACTTGTAAGTGGGGTTGGAAACGCTTTTCAGGATCAGTACTGGGCTCAAAACATGCAGCCCTGAGGTCTCTCATGATAGCAGGTGGTTAAATAGAAATTCGCTGCTCAGCTGACCCGGCAGGAGCAAACGTATGCTAAAAATGTACTCAGAATGAGCTTTTCAGTGAAGAGAAGCCAGGCACATTTTAGCTAGTTTTACTTGTAAGTGGGGTTGGAAATGCTTTTCAGGCTCAGTACTGGGCTCAAAACATGCAGCCCTGAGGTCTCTCATGAAAGCAAGTGGTTAAATAAAAATTCGCTGCTCAGCTGACCCGGTAGGAGCAAACGTATGCCAAAAATGTACACAGAATGAGCTTTTTAGTGAATAGCAGCCAGGCACATTTTAGCTAGTTTTACTTGTAAGTGGGGTTGGAAACGCTTTTCAGGATCAGTACTGGGCTCAAAACATGCAGCCATGAGGTCTCTCATGAAAGCAGGTGGTTAAATAGAAATTCGCTGCTCAGCTGACCCGGCAGGAGCAAACGTATGCCAAAAATGTACACAGAATGAGCTTTTCAGGGAAGAGAAGCCAGGCACATTTTAGCTAGTTTTACTTGTAAGTGGGGTTGGAAATGCTTTTCAGGCTCAGTACTGGGCTCAAAACATGCAGCCCTGAGGTCTCTCATGAAAGCAGGTGGTTAAATAGAAATTTGCTGCTCAGCTGCCCCCAAACGTATGCCTAAAATGTACTCAGAATGAGCTTTTTAGTGAAGAGAAGCCAGGCACATTTTAGCTAGTTTTACTTGTAAGTGGGGTTGGAAATGCTTTTCAGGCTCAGTACTGGGCTCAAAACATGCAGCCCTGAGGTCTCTCATGAAAGCAGGTGGTTAAATAGAAATTCGCTGCTCAGCTGACCCGGCAGGAGCAAACGTATGCTAAAAATGTACTCAGAATGAGCTTTTCAGTGAAGAGCAGCCAGGCACATTTTAGCTAGTTTTACTTGTAAGTGGGGTTGGAAACGCTTTTCAGGATCAGTACTGGGCTCAAAACATGCAGCCCTGAGGTCTCTCATGATAGCAGGTGGTTAAATAGAAATTCGCTGCTCAGCTGACCCGGCAGGAGCAAACGTATGCTAAAAATGTACTCAGAATGAGCTTTTCAGTGAATAGCAGCCAGGCACATTTTAGCTAGTTTTACTTGTAAGTGGGGTTGGAAACGCTTTTCAGGCTCAGTACTGGGCTCAAAACATGCAGCCCTGAGGTCTCTCATGATAGCAGGTGGTTAAATAGAAATTCGCTGCTCAGCTGACCCGGCAGGAGCAAACGTATGCTAAAAATGTACTCAGAATGAGCTTTTCAGTGAAGAGAAGCCAGGCACATTTTAGCTAGTTTTACTTGTAAGTGGGGTTGGAAACGCTTTTCAGGATCAGTACTGGGCTCAAAACATGCAGCCCTGAGGTCTCTCATGAAAGCAAGTGGTTAAATAAAAATTCGCTGCTCAGCTGACCCGGTAGGAGCAAACGTATGCCAAAAATGTACACAGAATGAGCTTTTTAGTGAATAGCAGCCAGGCACATTTTAGCTAGTTTTACTTGTAAGTGGGGTTGGAAATGCTTTTCAGGCTCAGTACTGGGCTCAAAACATGCAGCCCTGAGGTCTCTCATGAAAGCAGGTGGTTAAATAGAAATTCGCTGCTCAGCTGCCCCCAAACGTATGCCTAAAATGTACTCAGAATGAGCTTTTTAGTGAAGAGAAGCCAGGCACATTTTAGCTAGTTTTACTTGTAAGTGGGGTTGGAAATGCTTTTCAGGCTCAGTACTGGGCTCAAAACATGCAGCCCTGAGGTCTCTCATGAAAGCAGGTGGTTAAATAGAAATTCGCTGCTCAGCTGACCCGGCAGGAGCAAACGTATGCTAAAAATGTACTCAGAATGAGCTTTTCAGTGAAGAGCAGCCAGGCACATTTTAGCTAGTTTTACTTGTAAGTGGGGTTGGAAACGCTTTTCAGGATCAGTACTGGGCTCAAAACATGCAGCCCTGAGGTCTCTCATGATAGCAGGTGGTTAAATAGAAATTCGCTGCTCAGCTGACCCGGCAGGAGCAAACGTATGCTAAAAATGTACTCAGAATGAGCTTTTCAGTGAATAGCAGCCAGGCACATTTTAGCTAGTTTTACTTGTAAGTGGGGTTGGAAACGCTTTTCAGGCTCAGTACTGGGCTCAAAACATGCAGCCCTGAGGTCTCTCATGATAGCAGGTGGTTAAATAGAAATTCGCTGCTCAGCTGACCCGGCAGGAGCAAACATATGCTAAAAATGTACTCAGAATGAGCTTTTCAGTGAAGAGAAGCCAGGCACATTTTAGCTAGTTTTACTTGTAAGTGGGGTTGGAAACGCTTTTCAGGATCAGTACTGGGCTCAAAACATGCAGCCCTGAGGTCTCTCATGATAGCAGGTGGTGAAATAGAAATTCGCTGCTCAGCTGACCCGGCAGGAGCAAACGTATGCTAAAAATGTACTCAGAATGAGCTTTTCAGTGAAGAGAAGCCAGGCACATTTTAGCTAGTTTTACTTGTAAGTGGGGTTGGAAATGCTTTTCAGGCTCAGTACTGGGCTCAAAACATGCAGCCCTGAGGTCTCTCATGAAAGCAGGTGGTTAAATAGAAATTCGCAGCTCAGCTGACCTGGTAGGAGCAAACGTATGCCAAAAATGTACACAGAATGAGCTTTTCAGTGAATAGCAGCCAGGCACATTTTAGCTAGTTTTACTTGTAAGTGGGGTTGGAAACGCTTTTCAGGATCAGTACTGGGCTCAAAACATGCAGCCCTGAGGTCTCTCAAGATAGCAGGTGGTTAAATAGAAATTTGCTGCTCAGCTGACCCGGCAGGAGCAAACGTATGCAAAAAATGTTCTCAGAATGAGCTTTTCAGTGAAGAGAAGCCAGGCACATTTTAGCTAGTTTTACTTGTAAGTGGGGTTGGAAATGCTTTTCAGGCTCAGTACTGGGCTCAAAACATGCAGCCCTGAGGTTTCTCATGAAAGCAGGTGGTTAAATAGAAATTTGCTGCTCAGCTGACCCGGTAGGAGCAAACGTATGCCAAAAATGTACACAGAATGAGCTTTTCAGTGAAGAGAAGCCAGGCACATTTTAGCTAGTTTTACTTGTAAGTGGGGTTGGAAATGCTTTTCAGGCTCAGTACTGGGCTCAAAACATGCAGCCCTGAGGTCTCTCATGAAAGCAGGTGGTTAAATAGAAATTCGCTGCTCAGCTGACCCGGCAGGAGCAAACGTATGCTTAAAATGTACTCAGAATGAGCTTTTTAGTGAAGAGAAGCCAGGCACATTTTAGCTAGTTTTACTTGTAAGTGGGGTTGGAAATGCTTTTCAGGCTCAGTACTGGGCTCAAAACATGCAGCCCTGAGGTCTCTCATGAAAGCAGGTGGTTAAATAGAAATTCGCTGCTCAGCTGACCCGGCAGGAGCAAATGTATGCTAAAAATGTACTCAGAATGAGCTTTTCAGTGAAGAGCAGCCAGGCACATTTTAGCTAGTTTTACTTGTAAGTGGGGTTGGAAACGCTTTTCAGGATCAGTACTGGGCTCAAAACATGCAGCCCTGAGGTCTCTCATGATAGCAGGTGGTTAAATAGAAATTCGCTGCTCAGCTGACCCGGCAGGAGCAAACGTATGCTAAAAATGTACTCAGAATGAGCTTTTCAGTGAAGAGAAGCCAGGCACATTTTAGCTAGTTTTACTTGTAAGTGGGGTTGGAAATGCTTTTCAGGCTCAGTACTGGGCTCAAAACATGCAGCCCTGAGGTCTCTCATGAAAGCAGGTGGTTAAAAAGAAATTCGCTGCTCAGCTGACCCGGCAGGAGCAAACGTATGCTAAAAATGTACTCAGAATGAGCTTTTCAGTGAAGAGAAGCCAGGCATATTTTAGCTAGTTTTACTTGTAAGTGGGGTTGGAAATGGTTTGCAGGCTCAGTACTGGGCTCAAAACATGCAGCCCTGAGGTCTCTCATGAAAGCAGGTAGTTAAATAGAAATTCGCTGCTCAGCTGACCTGGTAGGAGCAAACGTATGCCAAAAATGTACACAGAATGAGCTTTTCAGTGAATAGCAGCCAGGCACATATTAGCTAGTTTTACTTGTAAGTGGGGTTGGAAACGCTTTTCAGGATCAGTACTGGGCTCAAAACATGCAGCCCTGAGGTCTCTCATGATAGCAGGTGGTTAAATAGAAATTTGCTGCTCAGCTGACCCGTCAGGAGCAAACGTATGCTAAAAATGTGCTCAGAATGATCTTTTCAGTGAAGAGAAGCCAGGCACATTTTAGCTAGTTTTACTTGTAAGTGGGGTTGGAAATGCTTTTCAGGCTCAGTACTGGGCTCAAAACATGCAGCCCTGAGGTCTCTCATGAAAGCAGGTGGTTAAATAGAAATTCGCTGCTCAGCTGACCCGGCAGGAGCAAACGTATGCCAAAAATGTACACAGAATGAGCTTTTCAGTGAAGAGAAGCCAGGCACATTTTAGCTAGTTTTACTTGTAAGTGGGGTTGGAAATGCTTTTCAGGCTCAGTACTGGGCTCAAAACATGCAGCCCTGAGGTCTCTCATGAAAGCAGGTGGTTAAATAGAAATTCGCTGCTCAGCTGACCCCAAACGTATGCCTAAAATGTACTCAGAATGAGCTTTTTAGTGAATAGAAGCCAGGCACATTTTAGCTAGTTTTACTTGTAAGTGGGGTTGGAAATGCTTTTCAGGCTCAGTACTGGGCTCAAAACATGCAGCCCTGAGGTCTCTCATGAAAGCAGGTGGTTAAATAGAAATTCGCTGCTCAGCTGACCCGGCAGGAGCAAACGTATGCTAAAAATGTACTCAGAATGAGCTTTTCAGTGAAGAGCAGCCAGGCACATTTTAGCTAGTATTACTTGTAAGTGGGGTTGGAAACGCTTTTCAGGATCAGTACTGGGCTCAAAACATGCAGCCCTGAGGTCTCTCATGATAGCAGGTGGTTAAATAGAAATTCGCTGCTCAGCTGACCCGGCAGGAGCAAACGTATGCTAAAAATGTACTCAGAATGAGCTTTTCAGTGAATAGCAGCCAGGCACATTTTAGCTAGTTTTACTTGTAAGTGGGGTTGGAAACGCTTTTCAGGCTCAGTACTGGGCTCAAAACATGCAGCCCTGAGGTCTCTCATGATAGCAGGTGGTTAAATAGAAATTCGCTGCTCAGCTGACCCGGCAGGAGCAAACGTATGCTAAAAATGTACTCAGAATGAGCTTTTCAGTGAATAGCAGCCAGGCACATTTTAGCTAGTTTTACTTGTAAGTGGGGTTGGAAATGCTTTTCAGGCTCAGTACTGGGCTCAAAACATGCAGCCCTGAGGTCTCTCATGAAAGCAGGTGGTTAAATAGAAATTTGCTGCTCAGCTGACCCGGTAGGAGCAAACGTATGCCAAAAATGTACACAGAATGAGCTTTTCAGTGAATAGCAGCCAGGCACATTTTAGCTAGTTTTACTTGTAAGTGGGGTTGGAAATGCTTTTCAGGCTCAGTACTGGGCTCAAAAACATGCAGCCCTGAGGTCTCTCATGAAAGCAGGTGGTTAAATAGAAATTCGCAGCTCAGCTGACCTGGTAGGAGCAAACGTATGCCAAAAATGTACACAGAATGAGCTTTTCAGTGAATAGCAGCCAGGCACATTTTAGCTAGTTTTACTTGTAAGTGGGGTTGGAAACGCTTTTCAGGATCAGTACTGGGCTCAAAACATGCAGCCCTGAGGTCTCTCATGATAGCAGGTGGTTAAATAGAAATTTGCTGCTCAGCTGACCCGGCAGGAGCAAACGTATGCTAAAAATGTTCTCAGAATGAGCTTTTCAGTGAAGAGAAGCCAGGCACATTTTAGCTAGTTTTACTTGTAAGTGGGGTTGGAAATGCTTTTCAGGCTCAGTACTGGGCTCAAAACATGCAGCCCTGAGGTCTCTCATGAAAGCAGGTGGTTAAATAGAAATTCGCAGCTCAGCTGACCTGGTAGGAGCAAACGTATGCCAAAAATGTACACAGAATGAGCTTTTCAGTGAATAGCAGCCAGGCACATTTTAGCTAGTTTTACTTGTAAGTGGGGTTGGAAACGCTTTTCAGGATCAGTACTGGGCTCAAAACATGCAGCCCTGAGGTCTCTCATGATAGCAGGTGGTTAAATAGAAATTTGCTGCTCAGCTGACCCGGCAGGAGCAAACGTATGCTAAAAATGTTCTCAGAATGAGCTTTTCAGTGAAGAGAAGCCAGGCACATTTTAGCTAGTTTTACTTGTAAGTGGGGTTGGAAATGCTTTTCAGGCTCAGTACTGGGCTCAAAACATGCAGCCCTGAGGTTTCTCATGAAAGCAGGTGGTTAAATAGAAATTTGCTGCTCAGCTGACCCGGTAGGAGCAAACGTATGCCAAAAATGTACACAGAATGAGCTTTTCAGTGAAGAGAAGCCAGGCACATTTTAGCTAGTTTTACTTGTAAGTGGGGTTGGAAATGCTTTTCAGGCTCAGTACTGGGCTCAAAACATGCAGCCCTGAGGTCTCTCATGAAAGCAGGTGGTTAAATAGAAATTCGCTGCTCAGCTGACCCGGCAGGAGCAAACATATGCTTAAAATGTACTCAGAATGAGCTTTTTAGTGAAGAGAAGCCCGGCACATTTTAGCTAGTTTTACTTGTAAGTGGGGTTGGAAATGCTTTTCAGGCTCAGTACTGGGCTCAAAACATGCAGCCCTGAGGTCTCTCATGAAAGCAGGTGGTTAAATAGAAATTCGCTGCTCAGCTGACCCGGCAGGAGCAAACGTATGCTAAAAATGTACTCAGAATGAGCTTTTCAGTGAAGAGCAGCCAGGCACATTTTAGCTAGTTTTACTTGTAAGTGGGGTTGGAAACGCTTTTCAGGATCAGTACTGGGCTCAAAACATGCAGCCCTGAGGTCTCTCATGATAGCAGGTGGTTAAATAGAAATTCGCTGCTCAGCTGACCCGGCAGGAGCAAACATATGCCAAAAATGTACACAGAATGAGCTTTTCAGTGAATAGCAGCCAGGCACATATTAGCTAGTTTTACTTGTAAGTGGGGTTGGAAACGCTTTTCAGGATCAGTACTGGGCTCAAAACATGCAGCCCTGAGGTCTCTCATGATAGCAGGTGGTTAAATAGAAATTTGCTGCTCAGCTGACCCGTCAGGAGCAAACGTATGCTAAAAATGTGCTCAGAATGATCTTTTCAGTGAAGAGAAGCCAGGCACATTTTAGCTAGTTTTACTTGTAAGTGGGGTTGGAAATGCTTTTCAGGCTCAGTACTGGGCTCAAAACATGCAGCCCTGAGGTCTCTCATGAAAGCAGGTGGTTAAATAGAAATTCGCTGCTCAGCTGACCCGGCAGGAGCAAACGTATGCTTAAAATGTACTCAGAATGAGCTTTTCAGTGAAGAGAAGCCAGGCACATTTTAGCTAGTTTTACTTGTAAGTGGGGTTGGAAATGCTTTTCAGGCTCAGTACTGGGCTCAAAACATGCAGCCCTGAGGTCTCTCATGAAAGCAGGTGGTTAAATAGAAATTCGCTGCTCAGCTGACCCGGCAGGAGCAAACGTATGCTAAAAATGTACTCAGAATGAGCTTTTCAGTGAAGAGAAGCCAGGCACATTTTAGCTAGTTTTACTTGTAAGTGGGGTTGGAAATGCTTTTCAGGCTCAGTCCTGGGCTCAAAACATGCAGCCCTGAGGTCTCTCATATAAGCAGGTGGTTAAATAGAAATTCGCTGCTCAGCTGACCCGGTAGGAGCAAACGTATGCCAAAAATGTACTCAGAATGAGCTTTTCAGTGAATAGCAGCCAGGCACATTTTAGCTAGTTTTACTTGTAAGTGGGGTTGGAAATGCTTTTCAGGCTCAGTACTGGGCTCAAAAACATGCAGCCCTGAGGTCTCTCATGAAAGCAGGTGGTTAAATAGAAATTCGCAGCTCAGCTGACCTGGTAGGAGCAAACGTATGCCAAAAATGTACACAGAATGAGCTTTTCAGTGAATAGCAGCCAGGCACATTTTAGCTAGTTTTACTTGTAAGTGGGGTTGGAAACGCTTTTCAGGATCAGTACTGGGCTCAAAACATGCAGCCCTGAGGTCTCTCATGATAGCAGGGGGTTAAATAGAAATTTGCTGCTCAGCTGACCCGGCAGGAGCAAACGTATGCTAAAAATTTTCTCAGAATGAGCTTTTCAGTGAATAGCAGCCAGGCACATATTAGCTAGTTTTACTTGTAAGTGGGGTTGGAAACGCTTTTCAGGATCAGTACTGGGCTCAAAACATGCAGCCCTGAGGTCTCTCATGATAGCAGGTGGTTAAATAGAAATTTGCTGCTCAGCTGACCCGTCAGGAGCAAACGTATGCTAAAAATGTGCTCAGAATGATCTTTTCAGTGAAGAGAAGCCAGGCACATTTTAGCTAGTTTTACTTGTAAGTGGGGTTGGAAATGCTTTTCAGGCTCAGTACTGGGCTCAAAACATGCAGCCCTGAGGTCTCTCATGAAAGCAGGTGGTTAAATAGAAATTTGCTGCTCAGCTGACCCGGCAGGAGCAAACGTATGCTTAAAATGTACTCAGAATGAGCTTTTCAGTGAAGAGAAGCCAGGCACATTTTAGCTAGTTTTACTTGTAAGTGGGGTTGGAAATGCTTTTCAGGCTCAGTACTGGGCTCAAAACATGCAGCCCTGAGGTCTCTCATGAAAGCAGGTGGTTAAATAGAAATTCGCTGCTCAGCTGACCCGGCAGGAGCAAACGTATGCTAAAAATGTACTCAGAATGAGCTTTTCAGTGAAGAGAAGCCAGGCACATTTTAGCTAGTTTTACTTGTAAGTGGGGTTGGAAATGCTTTTCAGGCTCAGTCCTGGGCTCAAAACATGCAGCCCTGAGGTCTCTCATATAAGCAGGTGGTTAAATAGAAATTCGCTGCTCAGCTGACCCGGTAGGAGCAAACGTATGCCAAAAATGTACTCAGAATGAGCTTTTCAGTGAATAGCAGCCAGGCACATTTTAGCTAGTTTTACTTGTAAGTGGGGTTGGAAACGCTTTTCAGGCTCAGTACTGGGCTCAAAACATGCAGCCCTGAGGTCTCTCATGATAGCAGGTGGTTAAATAGAAATTCGCTGCTCAGCTGACCCGGCAGGAGCAAACGTATGCTAAAAATGTACTCAGAATGAGCTTTTCAGTGAAGAGAAGCCAGGCACATTTTAGCTAGTTTTACTTGTAAGTGGGGTTGGAAATGCTTTTCAGGCTCAGTACTGGGCTCAAAACATGCAGCCCTGAGGTCTCTCATGAAAGCAGGTGGTTAAATAGAAATTTGCTGCTCAGCTGACCCGGTAGGAGCAAACGTATGCCAAAAATGTACACAGAATGAGCTTTTCAGTGAATAGCAGCCAGGCACATTTTAGCTAGTTTTACTTGTAAGTGGGGTTGGAAATGCTTTTCAGGCTCAGTACTGGGCTCAAAAACATGCAGCCCTGAGGTCTCTCATGAAAGCAGGTGGTTAAATAGAAATTCGCAGCTCAGCTGACCTGGTAGGAGCAAACGTATGCCAAAAATGTACACAGAATGAGCTTTTCAGTGAATAGCAGCCAGGCACATTTTAGCTAGTTTTACTTGTAAGTGGGGTTGGAAACGCTTTTCAGGGTCAGTACTGGGCTCAAAACATTCAGCCCTGAGGTCTCTCATGATAGCAGGGGGTTAAATAGAAATTTGCTGCTCAGCTGACCCGGCAGGAGCAAACGTATGCTAAAAATGTTCTCAGAATGAGCTTTTCAGTGAAGAGAAGCCAGGCACATTTTAGCTAGTTTTACTTGTAAGTGGGTTTGGAAATGCTTTTCAGGCTCAGTACTGGGCTCAAAACATGCAGCCCTGAGGTCTCTCATGATAGCAGGTGGTTAAATAGAAATTTGCTGCTCAGCTGACCCGGCAGGAGCAAAAGTATGCTAAAAATGTTCTCAGAATGAGCTTTTCAGTGAAGAGAAGCCAGGCACATTTTAGCTAGTTTTACTTGTAAGTGGGGTTGGAAATGCTTTTCAGGCTCAGTACTGGGCTCAAAACATGCAGCCCTGAGGTTTCTCATGAAAGCAGGTGGTTAAATAGAAATTCGCTGCTCAGCTGACCCGGTAGGAGCAAACGTATGCCAAAAATGTACACAGAATGAGCTTTTCAGTGAAGAGAAGCCAGGCACATTTTAGCTAGTTTTACTTGTAAGTGGGGTTGGAAATGCTTTTCAGGCTCAGTACTGGGCTCAAAACATGCAGCCCTGAGGTCTCTCATGAAAGCAGATGGTTAAATAGAAATTCGCTGCTCAGCTGACCCGGCAGGAGCAAACGTATGCTTAAAATGTACTCAGAATGAGCTTTTTAGTGAAGAGAAGCCAGGCACATTTTAGCTAGTTTTACTTGTAAGTGGGGTGGGAAATGCTTTTCAGGCTCAGTACTGGGCTCAAAACATGCAGCCCTGAGGTCTCTCATGAAAGCAGGTGGTTAAATAGAAATTCGCTGCTCAGCTGACCCGGCAGGAGCAAACGTATGCTAAAAATGTACTCAGAATGAGCTTTTCAGTGAAGAGCAGCCAGGCACATTTTAGCTAGTTTTACTTGTAAGTGGGGTTGGAAACGCTTTTCAGGATCAGTACTGGGCTCAAAACATGCAGCCCTGAGGTCTCTCATGATAGCAGGTGGTTACATAGAAATTCGCTGCTCAGCTGACCCGGCAGGAGCAAACGTATGCTAAAAATGTACTCAGAATGAGCTTTTCAGTGAAGAGAAGCCAGGCACATTTTAGCTAGTTTTACTTGTAAGTGGGGTTGGAAAGGCTTTTCAGGCTCAGTACTGGGCTCAAAACATGCAGCCCTGAGGTCTCTCATGAAAGCAAGTGGTTAAATAAAAATTCGCTGCTCAGCTGACCCGGTAGGAGCAAACGTATGCCAAAAATGTACACAGAATGAGCTTTTTAGTGAATAGCAGCCAGGCACATTTTAGCTAGTTTTACTTGTAAGTGGGGTTGGAAACGCTTTTCAGGATCAGTACTGGGCTCAAAACATGCAGCCCTGAGGTCTCTCATGAAAGCAGGTGGTTAAATAGAAATTCGCTGCTCAGCTGACCCGGCAGGAGCAAACGTATGCTAAAAATGTACTCAGAATGAGCTTTTCAGTGAAGAGAAGCCAGGCATATTTTAGCTAGTTTTACTTGTAAGTGGGGTTGGAAATGGTTTGCAGGCTCAGTACTGGGCTCAAAACATGCAGCTCTGAGGTCTCTCATGAAAGCAGGTGGTTAAATAGAAATTCGCAGCTCAGCTGACCTGGTAGGAGCAAACGTATGCCAAAAATGTACACAGAATTAGCTTTTCAGTGAATAGCAGCCAGGCACATATTAGCTAGTTTTACTTGTAAGTGGGGTTGGAAACGCTTTTCAGGATCAGTACTGGGCTCAAAACATGCAGCCCTGAGGTCTCTCATGATAGCAGGTGGTTAAATAGAAATTTGCTGCTCAGCTGACCCGTCAGGAGCAAACGTATGCTAAAAATGTGCTCAGAATGATCTTTTCAGTGAAGAGAAGCCAGGCTCATTTTAGCTAGTTTTACTTGTAAGTGGGGTTGGAAATGCTTTTCAGGCTCAGTACTGGGCTCAAAACATGCAGCCCTGAGGTCTCTCATGAAAGCAGGTGGTTAAATAGAAATTCGCTGCTCAGCTGACCCGGCAGGAGCAAACGTATGCTAAAAATGTACTCAGAATGAGCTTTTCAGTGAAGAGAAGCCAGGCACATTTTAGCTAGTTTTACTTGTAAGTGGGGTTGGAAATGCTTTTCAGGCTCAGTACTGGGCTCAAAACATGCAGCCCTGAGGTCTCTCATGAAAGCAGGTGGTTAAATAGAAATTCACTGCTCAGCTGACCCGGCAGGAGCAAACGTATGCTAAAAATGTACTCAGAATGAGCTTTTCAGTGAAGAGAAGCCAGGCACATTTTAGCTAGTTTTACTTGTAAGTGGGGTTGGATATGCTTTTCAGGCTCAGTACTGGGCTCCAAACATGCAGCCCTGAGGTCTCTCATGAAAGCAGGTGGTTAAATAGAAATTTGCAGCTCAGCTGACCTGGTAGGAGCAAACGTATGCCAAAAATGTACACAGAATGAGCTTTTCAGTGAATAGCAGCCAGGCACATTTTAGCTAGTTTTACTTGTAAGTGGGGTTGGAAACGCTTTTCAGGAGCAGTACTGGGCTCAAAACATGCAGCCCTGAGGTCTCTCATGATAGCAGGTGGTAAATAGAAATTTGCTGCTCAGCTGACCCGGCAGGAGCAAACGTATGCTAAAAATGTACTCAGAATGAGCTTTTCAGTGAAGAGAAGCCAGGCACATTTTAGCTAGTTTTACTTGTAAGTGGGGTTGGAAATGCTTTTCAGGCTCAGTACTGGGCTCAAAACATGCAGCCCTGAGGTCTCTCATGAAAGCAAGTGGTTAAATAAAAATTCGCTGCTCAGCTGACCCGGTAGGAGCAAACGTATGCCAAAAATGTACACAGAATGAGCTTTTTAGTGAATAGCAGCCAGGCACATTTTAGCTAGTTTTACTTGTAAGTGGGGTTGGAAACGCTTTTCAGGATCAGTACTGGGCTCAAAACATGCAGCCCTGAGGTCTCTCATGATAGCAGGTGGTTAAATAGAAATTCGCTGCTCAGCTGACCCGGCAGGAGCAAACGTATGCTAAAAATGTACTCAGAATGAGCTTTTCAGTGAAGAGAAGCCAGGCACATTTTAGCTAGTTTTACTTATAAGTGGGGTTGGAAACGCTTTTCAGGATCAGTACTGGGCTCAAAACATGCAGCCCTGAGGTCTCTCATGATAGCAGGTGGTTAAATAGAAATTTGCTGCTCAGCTGACCCGGCAGGAGCAAACGTATGCTAAAAATGTACTCAGAATGAGCTTTTCAGTGAAGAGAAGCCAGGCACATTTTAGCTAGTTTTACTTGTAAGTGGGGTTGGAAATGCTTTTCAGGCTCAGTACTGGGCTCAAAACATGCAGCCCTGAGGTCTCTCATGAAAGCAGGTGGTTAAATAGAAATTCGCTGCTCAGCTGACCCGGTAGGAGCAAACGTATGCCAAAAATGTACACAGAATGAGCTTTTCAGTGAATAGCAGCCAGGCACATTTTAGCTAGTTTTACTTGTAAGTGGGGTTGGAAATGCTTTTCAGGCTCAGTACTGGGCTCAAAACATGCAGCCCTGAGGTCTCTCATGAAAGCAGGTGGTTAAATAGAAATTCGCAGCTCAGCTGACCTGGTAGGAGCAAACGTATGCCAAAAATGTACACAGAATGAGCTTTTCAGTGAATAGGAGCCAGGCACATTTTAGCTAGTTTTACTTGTAAGTGGGGTTGGAAACGCTTTTCAGGATCAGTACTGGGCTCAAAACATGCAGCCCTGAGGTCTCTCATGATAGCAGGTGGTTAAATAGAAATTTGCTGCTCAGCTGACCCGGCAGGAGCAAACGTATGCTAAAAATGTTCCCAGAATGAGCTTTTCAGTGAAGAGAAGCCAGGCACATTTTAGCTAGTTTTACTTGTAAGTGGGGTTGGAAATGCTTTTCAGGCTCAGTCCTGGGCTCAAAACATGCAGCCCTGAGGTCTCTCATATAAGCAGGTGGTTAAATAGAAATTCGCTGCTCAGCTGACCCGGTAGGAGCAAACGTATGCCAAAAATGTACACAGAATGAGCTTTTCAGTGAAGAGCAGCCAGGCACATTTTAGCTAGTTTTACTTGTAAGTGGGGTTGGAAACGCTTTTCAGGATCAGTACTGGGCTCAAAACATGCAGCCCTGAGGTCTCTCATGATAGCAGGTGGTTAAATAGAAATTCGCTGCTCAGCTGACCAGGCAGGAGCAAACGTATGCTAAAAATGTACTCAGAATGAGCTTTTCAGTGAATAGCAGCCAGGCACATTTTAGCTAGTTTTACTTGTAAGTGGGGTTGGAAACGCTTTTCAGGCTCAGTACTGGGCTCAAAACATGCAGCCCTGAGGTCTCTCATGATAGCAGGTGGTTAAATAGAAATTCGCTGCTCAGCTGACCCGGCAGGAGCAAACGTATGCTAAAAATGTACTCAGAATGAGCTTTTCAGTGAATAGCAGCCAGGCACATTTTAGCTAGTTTTACTTGTAAGTGGGGTTGGAAACGCTTTTCAGGATCAGTACTGGGCTCAAAACATGCAGCCCTGAGGTCTCTCATGATAGCAGGTGGTTAAATAGAAATTTGCTGCTCAGCTGACCCGGCAGGAGCAAACGTATGCTAAAAATGTTCTCAGAATGAGCTTTTCAGTGAAGAGAAGCCAGGCACATTTTAGCTAGTTTTACTTGTAAGTGGGGTTGGAAATGCTTTTCAGGCTCAGTACTGGGCTCAAAACATGCAGCCCTGAGGTCTCTCATGATAGCAGGTGGTTAAATAGAAATTTGCTGCTCAGCTGACCCGGCAGGAGCAAACGTATGCTAAAAATGTTCTCAGAATGAGCTTTTCAGTGAAGAGAAGCCAGGCACATTTTAGCTAGTTTTACTTGTAAGTGGGGTTGGAAATGCTTTTCAGGCTCAGTACTGGGCTCAAAACATGCAGCCCTGAGGTTTCTCATGAAAGCAGGTGGTTAAATAGAAATTCGCTGCTCAGCTGACCCGGTAGGAGCAAACGTATGCCAAAAATGTACACAGAATGAGCTTTTCAGTGAAGAGAAGCCAGGCACATTTTAGCTAGTTTTACTTGTAAGTGGGGTTGGAAATGCTTTTCAGGCTCAGTACTGGGCTCAAAACATGCAGCCCTGAGGTCTCTCATGAAAGCAGGTGGTTAAATAGAAATTCGCTGCTCAGCTGACCCGGCAGGAGCAAACGTATGCTAAAAATGTACTCAGAATGAGCTTTTCAGTGAAGAGCAGCCAGGCACATTTTAGCTAGTTTTACCTGTAAGTGGGGTTGGAAAGGCTTTTCAGGCTCAGTACTGGGCTCAAAACATGCAGCCCTGAGGTCTCTCATGAAAGCAAGTGGTTAAATAAAAATTCGCTGCTCAGCTGACCCGGTAGGAGCAAACGTATGCCAAAAATGTACACAGAATGAGCTTTTTAGTGAATAGCAGCCAGGCACATTTTAGCTAGTTTTACTTGTAAGTGGGGTTGGAAATGGTTTGCAGGCTCAGTACTGGGCTCAAAACATGCAGCCCTGAGGTCTCTCATGAAAGCAGGTGGTTAAATAGAAATTCGCAGCTCAGCTGACCTGGTAGGAGCAAACGTATGCCAAAAATGTACACAGAATGAGCTTTTCAGTGAATAGCAGCCAGGCACATATTAGCTAGTTTTACTTGTAAGTGGGGTTGGAAACGCTTTTCAGGATCAGTACTGGGCTCAAAACATGCAGCCCTGAGGTCTCTCATGATAGCAGGTGGTTAAATAGAAATTTGCTGCTCAGCTGACCCGTCAGGAGCAAACGTATGCTAAAAATGTGCTCAGAATGATCTTTTCAGTGAAGAGAAGCCAGGCTCATTTTAGCTAGTTTTACTTGTAAGTGGGGTTGGAAATGCTTTTCAGGCTCAGTACTGGGCTCAAAACATGCAGCCCTGAGGTCTCTCATGAAAGCAGGTGGTTAAATAGAAATTCGCTGCTCAGCTGACCCGGCAGGAGCAAACGTATGCTAAAAATGTACTCAGAATGAGCTTTTCAGTGAAGAGAAGCCAGGCACATTTTAGCTAGTTTTACTTGTAAGTGGGGTTGGAAATGCTTTTCAGGCTCAGTACTGGGCTCAAAACATGCAGCCCTGAGGTCTCTCATGAAAGCAGGTGGTTAAATAGAAATTCGCAGCTCAGCTGACCTGGTAGGAGCAAACGTATGCCAAAAATGTACACAGAATGAGCTTTTCAGTGAATAGCAGCCAGGCACATTTTAGCTAGTTTTACTTGTAAGTGGGGTTGGAAACGCTTTTCAGGATCAGTACTGGGCTCAAAACATGCAGCCCTGAGGTCTCTCATGATAGCAGGTGGTTAAATAGAAATTTGCTGCTCAGCTGACCCGGCAGGAGCAAACGTATTCTAAAAATGTTCTCAGAATGAGCTTTTCAGTGAAGAGAAGCCAGGCACATTTTAGCTAGTTTTACTTGTAAGTGGGGTTGGAAATTCTTTTCAGGATCAGTACTGGGCTCAAAACATGCAGCCCTGAGGTCTCTCATGATAGCAGGTGGTTAAATAAAAATTCGCTGCTCAGCTGACCCGGCAGGAGCAAACGTATGCTAAAAATGTACTCAGAATGAGCTTTTCAGTGAAGAGAAGCCAGGCACATTTTAGCTAGTTTTACTTGTAAGTGGGGTTGGAAATGCTTTTCAGGCTCAGTACTGGGATCAAAACATGCAGCCCTGAGGTCTCTCATGAAAGCAAGTGGTTAAATAAAAATTCGCTGCTCAGCTGACCCGGTAGGAGCAAACGTATGCCAAAAATGTACACAGAATGAGCTTTTTAGTGAATAGCAGCCAGGCACATTTTAGCTAGTTTTACTTGTAAGTGGGGTTGGAAACGCTTTTCAGGATCAGTACTGGGCTCAAAACATGCAGCCCTGAGGTCTCTCATGATAGCAGGTGGTTAAATAGAAATTCGCTGCTCAGCTGACCCGGCAGGAGCAAACGTATGCTAAAAATGTACTCAGAATGAGCTTTTCAGTGAAGAGAAGCCAGGCACATTTTAGCTAGTTTTACTTATAAGTGGGGTTGGACACGCTTTTCAGGATCAGTACTGGGCTCAAAACATGCAGCCCTGAGGTCTCTCATGATAGCAGGTGGTTAAATAGAAATTCGCTGCTCAGCTGACCCGGCAGGAGCAAACGTATGCTAAAAATGTACTCAGAATGAGCTTTTCAGTGAAGAGAAGCCAGGCACATTTTAGCCCAGTTTTACTTGTAAGTGGGGTTGGAAATGCTTTTCAGGCTCAGTACTGGACTCAAAACATGCAGCCCTGAGGTCTCTCATGAAAGCAGGTGGTTAAATAGAAATTCGCTGCTCAGCTGACCCGGTAGGAGCAAACGTATGCCAGAAAATGTACACAGAATGAGCTTTTCAGTGAATAGCAGCCAGGCACATTTTAGCTAGTTTTACTTGTAAGTGGGGTTGGAAATGCTTTTCAGGCTCAGTACTGGGCTCAAAACATGCAGCCCTGAGGTCTCTCATGAAAGCAGGTGGTTAAATAGAAATTCGCAGCTCAGCTGACCTGGTAGGAGCAAACGTATGCCAAAAATGTACACAGAATGAGCTTTTCAGTGAATAGCAGCCAGGCACATTTTAGCTAGTTTTACTTGTAAGTGGGGTTGGAAACACTTTTCAGGCTCAGTACTGGGCTCAAAACATGCAGCCCTGAGGTCTCTCATGAAAGCAGGTGGTTAAATAGAAATTTGCTGCTCAGCTGACCCGGTAGGAGCAAACGTATGCCAAAAATGTACACAGAATGAGCTTTTCAGTGAATAGCAGCCAGGCACATTTTAGCTAGTTTTACTTGTAAGTGGGGTTGGAAACGCTTTTCAGGATCAGTACTGGGCTCAAAACATGCAGCCCTGAGGTCTCTCATGATAGCAGGTGGTTAAATAGAAATTTGCTGCTCAGCTGACCCGGCAGGAGCAAACATATGCTAAAAATGTTCTCAGAATGAGCTTTTCAGTGAAGAGAAGCCAGGCACATTTTAGCTAGTTTTACTTGTAAGTGGGGTTGGAAATGCTTTTCAGGCTCAGTACTGGGCTCAAAACATGCAGCCCTGAGGTCTCTCATGAAAGCAGGTGGTTAAATAGAAATTCGCAGCTCAGCTGACCTGGTAGGAGCAAACGTATGCCAAAAATGTACACAGAATGAGCTTTTCAGTGAATAGCAGCCAGGCACATTTTAGCTAGTTTTACTTGTAAGTGGGGTTGGAAACGCTTTTCAGGATCAGTACTGGGCTCAAAACATGCAGCCCTGAGGTCTCTCATGATAGCAGGTGGTTAAATAGAAATTTGCTGCTCAGCTGACCCGGCAGGAGCAAACGTATGCTAAAAATGTTCTCAGAATGAGCTTTTCAGTGAAGAGAAGCCAGGCACATTTTAGCTAGTTTTACTTGTAAGTAGGGTTGGAAATGCTTTTCAGGCTCAGTACTGGGCTCAAAACATGCAGCCCTGAGGTCTCTCATGAAAGCAGGTGGTTAAATAGAAATTCGCTGCTCAGCTGACCCGGTAGGAGCAAACGTATGCCAAAAATGTACACAGAATGAGCTTTTCAGTGAAGAGAAGCCAGGCACATTTTAGCTAGTTTTACTTGTAAGTGGGGTTGGAAATGCTTTTCAGGCTCAGTACTGGGCTCAAAACATGCAGCCCTGAGGTCTCTCATGAAAGCAGGTGGTTAAATAGAAATTTGCTGCTCAGCTGACCCTGCAGGAGCAAACGTATGCTAAAAATGTACTCAGAATGAGCTTTTCAGTGAAGAGAAGCCAGGCACATTTTAGCCCAGTTTTACTTGTAAGTGGGGTTGGAAATGCTTTTCAGGCTCAGTACTGGGCTAAAAACATGCAGCCCTGAGGTCTCTCATGTAAGCAGGTGGTCAAATAGAAATTCGCAGCTCAGCTGACCAGGTAGGAGCAAACGTATGCCAAAAATGTACACAGAATGAGCTTTTCAGTGAAGAGCAGCCAGGCACATTTTAGCTAGTTTTACTTGTAAGTGGGGTTGGAAACGCTTTTCAGGATCAGTACTGGGCTCAAAACATGCAGCCCTGAGGTCTCTCATGATAGCAGGTGGTTAAATAGAAATTTTCTGCTCAGCTGACCCGGCAGGAGCAAACGTATGCTAAAAATGTACTCAGAATGAGCTTTTCAGTGAAGAGAAGCCAGGCACATTTTAGCTAGTTTTACTTGTAAGTGGGGTTGGAAATGCTTTTCAGGCTCAGTACTGGGCTCAAAACATGCAGCCCTGAGGTCTCTCATGAAAGCAAGTGGTTAAATAAAAATTCGCTGCTCAGCTGACCCGGTAGGAGCAAACGTATGCCAAAAATGTACACAGAATGAGCTTTTTAGTGAATAGCAGCCAGGCACATTTTAGCTAGTTTTACTTGTAAGTGGGGTTGGAAACGCTTTTCAGGATCAGTACTGGGCTCAAAACATGCAGCCCTGAGGTCTCTCATGATAGCAGGTGGTTAAATAGAAATTCGCTGCTCAGCTGACCCGGCAGGAGCAAACGTATGCTAAAAATGTACTCAGAATGAGCTTTTCAGTGAAGAGAAGCCAGGCACATTTTAGCTAGTTTTACTTATAAGTGGGGTTGGACACGCTTTTCAGGATCAGTACTGGGCTCAAAACATGCAGCCCTGAGGTCTCTCATGATAGCAGGTGGTTAAATAGAAATTCGCTGCTCAGCTGACCCGGCAGGAGCAAACGTATGCTAAAAATGTACTCAGAATGAGCTTTTCAGTGAAGAGAAGCCAGGCACATTTTAGCCCAGTTTTACTTGTAAGTGGGGTTGGAAATGCTTTTCAGGCTCAGTACTGGACTCAAAACATGCAGCCCTGAGGTCTCTCATGAAAGCAGGTGGTTAAATAGAAATTCGCTGCTCAGCTGACCCGGTAGGAGCAAACGTATGCCAAAAATGTACACAGAATGAGCTTTTCAGTGAATAGCAGCCAGGCACATTTTAGCTAGTTTTACTTGTAAGTGGGGTTGGAAATGCTTTTCAGGCTCAGTACTGGGCTCAAAACATGCAGCCCTGAGGTCTCTCATGAAAGCAGGTAGTTAAATAGAAATTCGCAGCTCAGCTGACCTGGTAGGAGCAAACGTATGCCAAAAATGTACACAGAATGAGCTTTTCAGTGAATAGCAGCCAGGCACATTTTAGCTAGTTTTACTTGTAAGTGGGGTTGGAAACGCTTTTCAGGATCAGTACTGGGCTCAAAACATGCAGCCCTGAGGTCTCTCATGATAGCAGGTGGTTAAATAGAAATTTGCTGCTCAGCTGACCCGGCAGGAGCAAACGTATGCTAAAAATGTTCTCAGAATGAGCTTTTCAGTGAAGAGAAGCCAGGCACATTTTAACTAGTTTTACTTGTAAGTGGGGTTGGAAATGCTTTTCAGGCTCAGTCCTGGGCTCAAAACATGCAGCCCTGAGGTCTCTCATATAAGCAGGTGGTTAAATAGAAATTCGCTGCTCAGCTGACCCGGTAGGAGCAAACGTATGCCAAAAATGTACACAGAATGAGCTTTTCAGTGAAGAGCAGCCAGGCACATTTTAGCTAGTTTTACTTGTAAGTGGGGTTGGAAACGCTTTTCAGGATCAGTACTGGGCTCAAAACATGCAGCCCTGAGATCTCTCATGATAGCAGGTGGTTAAATAGAAATTCGCTGCTCAGCTGTCCCGGCAGGAGCAAACGTATGCTAAAAATGTACTCAGAATGAGCTTTTCAGTGAATAGCAGCCAGGCACATTTTAGCTAGTTTTACTTGTAAGTGGGGTTGGAAACGCTTTTCAGGCTCAGTACTGGGCTCAAAACATGCAGCCCTGAGGTCTCTCATGATAGCAGGTGGTTAAATAGAAATTCGCTGCTCAGCTGACCCGGCAGGAGCAAACGTATGCTAAAAATGTACTCAGAATGAGCTTTTCAGTGAAGAGAAGCCAGGCACATTTTAGCTAGTTTTACTTGTAAGTGGGGTTGGAAACGCTTTTCAGGATCAGTACTGGGCTCAAAACATGCAGCCCTGAGGTCTCTCATGATAGCAGGTGGTTAAATAGAAATTTGCTGCTCAGCTGACCCGGCAGGAGCAAACGTATGCTAAAAATGTTCTCAGAATGAGCTTGTCACTGAAGAGAAGCCAGGCACATTTTAGCTAGTTTTACTTGTAAGTGGGGTTGGAAATGCTTTTCAGGCTCAGTCCTGGGCTCAAAACATGCAGCCCTGAGGTCTCTCATATAAGCAGGTGGTTAAATAGAAATTCGCTGCTCAGCTGACCCGGTAGGAGCAAACGTATGCCAAAAATGTACACAGAATGAGCTTTTCAGTGAAGAGCAGCCAGGCACATTTTAGCTAGTTTTACTTGTAAGTGGGGTTGGAAACGCTTTTCAGGATCAGTACTGGGCTCAAAACATGCAGCCCTGAGATCTCTCATGATAGCAGGTGGTTAAATAGAAATTCGCTGCTCAGCTGACCCGGCAGGAGCAAACGTATGCTAAAAATGTACTCAGAATGAGCTTTTCAGTGAATAGCAGCCAGGCACATTTTAGCTAGTTTTACTTGTAAGTGGGGTTGGAAACGCTTTTCAGGCTCAGTACTGGGCTCAAAACATGCAGCCCTGAGGTCTCTCATGATAGCAGGTGGTTAAATAGAAATTCGCTGCTCAGCTGACCCGGCAGGAGCAAACGTATGCTAAAAATGTACTCAGAATGAGCTTTTCAGTGAAGAGAAGCCAGGCACATTTTAGCTAGTTTTACTTGTAAGTGGGGTTGGAAACGCTTTTCAGGATCAGTACTGGGCTCAAAACATGCAGCCCTGAGGTCTCTCATGATAGCAGGTGGTTAAATAGAAATTCGCTGCTCAGCTGACCCGGCAGGAGCAAACGTATGCTAACAATGTACTCAGAATGAGCTTTTCAGTGAAGAGAAGCCAGGCACATTTTAGCTAGTTTTACTTGTAAGTGGGGTTGGAAATGCTTTTCAGGCTCAGTACTGGGCTCAAAACATGCAGCCCTGAGGTCTCTCATGAAAGCAGGTGGTTAAATAGAAATTTGCTGCTCAGCTGACCCGGTAGGAGCAAACGTATGCCAAAAATGTACACAGAATGAGCTTTTCAGTGAATAGCAGCCAGGCACATTTTAGCTAGTTTTACTTGTAAGTGGGGTTGGAAATGCTTTTCAGGCTCAGTACTGGGCTCAAAACATGCAGCCCTGAGGTCTCTCATGAAAGCAGGTGGTTAAATAGAAATTCGCAGCTCAGCTGACCTGGTAGGAGCAAACGTATGCCAAAAATGTACACAGAATGAGCTTTTCAGTGAATAGCAGCCAGGCACATTTTAGCTAGTTTTACTTGTAAGTGGGGTTGGAAACGCTTTTCAGGATCAGTACTGGGCTCAAAACATGCAGCCCTGAGGTCTCCTATGATAGCAGGTGGTTAAATAGTAATTTGCTGCTCAGCTGACCCGGCAGGAGCAAACGTATGCTAAAAATGTTCTCAGAATGAGCTTTTCAGTGAAGAGAAGCCAGGCACATTTTAGCTAGTTTTACTTGTAAGTGGGGTTGGAAATGCTTTTCAGGCTCAGTACTGGGCTCAAAACATGCAGCCCTGAGGTCTCTCATGAAAGCAGGTGGTTAAATAGAAATTCGCAGCTCAGCTGACCTGGTAGGAGCAAACGTATGCCAAAAATGTACACAGAATGAGCTTTTCAGTGAATAGCAGCCAGGCACATTTTAGCTAGTTTTACTTGTAAGTGGGGTTGGAAACGCTTTTCAGGATCAGTACTGGGCTCAAAACATGCAGCCCTGAGGTCTCTCATGATAGCAGGTGGTTAAATAGAAATTTGCTGCTCAGCTGACCCGGCAGGAGCAAACGTATGCTAAAATTTTTCTCAGAATGAGCTTTTCAGTGAAGAGAAGCCAGGAACATTTTAGCTAGTTTTACTTGTAAGTGGGGTTGGAAATGCTTTTCAGGCTCAGTACTGGGCTCAAAACATGCAGCCCTGAGGTTTCTCATGAAAGCAGGTGGTTAAATAGAAATTCGCTGCTCAGCAGACCCGGTAGGAGCAAACGTATGCCAAAAATGTACACAGAATGAGCTTTTCAGTGAAGAGAAGCCAGGCACATTTTAGCTAGTTTTACTTGTAAGTGGGGTTGGAAATGCTTTTCAGGCTCAGTACTGGGCTCAAAACATGCAGCCCTGAGGTCTCTCATGAAAGCAGGTGGTTAAATAGAAATTCGCTGCTCAGCTGACCCGGCAGGAGCAAACGTATGCTTAAAATGTACTCAGAATGAGCTTTTTAGTGAAGAGAAGCCAGGCACATTTTAGCTAGTTTTACTTGTAAGTGGGGTTGGAAATGCTTTTCAGGCTCAGTACTGGGCTCAAAACATGCAGCCCTGAGGTCTCTCATGAAAGCAGGTGGTTAAATAGAAATTCGCAGCTCAGCTGACCCGGCAGGAGCAAACGTATGCCAAAAATGTACACAGAATGAGCTTTTTAGTGAATAGTAGCCAGGCACATTTTAGCTAGTTTTACTTGTAAGTGGGGTTAGAAACGCTTTTCAGGATCAGTACTGGGCTCAAAACATGCAGCCCTGAGGTCTCTCATGAAAGCAGGTGGTTAAATAGAAATTCGCAGCTCAGCTGACCTGGTAGGAGCAAACGTATGCCAAAAATGTACACAGAATGAGCTTTTCAGTGAATAGCAGCCAGGCACATATTAGCTAGTTTTACTTGTAAGTGGGGTTGGAAACGCTTTTCAGGATCAGTACTGGGCTCAAAACATGCAGCCCTGAGGTCTCTCATGATAGCAGGTGGTTAAATAGAAATTTGCTGCTCAGCTGACCCGTCAGGAGCAAACGTATGCTAAAAATGTGCTCAGAATGATCTTTTCAGTGAAGAGAAGCCAGGCACATTTTAGCTAGTTTTACTTGTAAGTGGGGTTGGAAATGCTTTTCAGGCTCAGTACTGGGCTCCAAACATGCAGCCCTGAGGTCTCTCATGAAAGCAGGTGGTTAAATAGAAATTCGCTGCTCAGCTGACCCGGCAGGAGCAAACGTATGCTTAAAATGTACTCAGAATGAGCTTTTCAGTGAAGAGAAGCCAGGCACATTTTAGCTAGTTTTACTTGTAAGTGGGGTTGGAAATGCTTTTCAGGCTCAGTACTGGGCTCAAAACATGCAGCCCTGAGGTCTCTCATGAAAGCAGGTGGTTAAATAGAAATTCGCTGCTCAGCTGACCCGGCAGGAGCAAACGTATGCTAAAAATGTACTCAGAATGAGCTTTTCAGTGAAGAGAAGCCAGGCACATTTTAGCTAGTTTTACTTGTAAGTGGGGTTGGAAATGCTTTTCAGGCTCAGTACTGGGCTCAAAACATGCAGCCCTGAGGTCTCTCATGAAGGCAGGTGGTTAAATAGAAATTCACTGCTCAGCTGACCCGGCAGGAGCAAACGTATGCTAAAAATGTACTCAGAATGAGCTTTTCAGTGAAGAGAAGCCAGGCACATTTTAGCTAGTTTTACTTGTAAGTGGGGTTGGATATGCTTTTCAGGCTCAGTACTGGGCTCCAAACATGCAGCCCTGAGGTCTCTCATGAAAGCAGGTGGTTAAATAGAAATTCGCTGCTCAGCTGACCCGGTAGGAGCAAACGTATGCCAAAAATGTACACAGAATGAGCTTTTTAGTGAAGAGCCGCCAGGCACATTTTAGCTAGTTTTACTTGTAAGTGGGGTTGGAAATGCTTTTCAGGCTCAGTACTGGGCTCAAAACATGCAGCCTTGAGGTCTCTCATGAAAGCAAGTGGTTAAATAAAAATTCGCTGCTCAGCTGACCCGGTAGGAGCAAACGTATGCCAAAAATGTACACAGAATGAGCTTTTTAGTGAATAGCAGCCAGGCACATTTTAGCTAGTTTTACTTGTAAGTGGGGTTGGAAACGCTTTTCAGGATCAGTACTGGGCTCAAAACATGCAGCCCTGAGGTCTCTCATGATAGCAGGTGGTTAAATAGAAATTCGCTGCTCAGCTGACCCGGCAGGAGCAAACGTATGCTAAAAATGTACTCAGAATGAGCTTTTCAGTGAAGAGAAGCCAGGCATATTTTAGCTAGTTTTACTTGTAAGTGGGGTTGGAAACGGTTTGCAGGCTCAGTACTGGGCTCAAAACATGCAGCCCTGAGGTCTCTCATGAAAGCAGGTGGTTAAATAGAAATTTGCTGCTCAGCTGACCCGGTAGGAGCAAACGTATGCCAAAAATGTACACAGAATGAGCTTTTCAGTGAATAGCAGCCAGGCACATTTTAGCTAGTTTTACTTGTAAGTGGGGTTAGAAACGCTTTTCAGGATCAGTACTGGGCTCAAAACATGCAGCCCTGAGGTCTCTCAGGATAGCAGGTGGTTAAATAGAAATTCGCTGCTCAGCTGACCCGACAGGAGCAAACGTATGCTTAAAATGTACTCAGAATGAGCTTTTCAGTGAAGAGAAGCCAGGCACATTTTAGCTAGTTTTACTTGTAAGTGGGGTTGGAAATGCTTTTCAGGCTCAGTACTGGGCTCAAAACATGCAGCCCTGAGGTCTCTCATGAAAGCAGGTGGTTAAATAGAAATTCGCTGCTCAGCTGACCCGGCAGGAGCAAACGTATGCTAAAAATGTACTCAGAATGAGCTTTTCAGTGAAGAGAAGCCAGGCACATTTTAGCTAGTTTTACTTGTAAGTGGGGTTGGATATGCTTTTCAGGCTCAGTACTGGGCTCAAAACATGCAGCCCTGAGGTCTCTCATGAAAGCAGGTGGTTAAATAGAAATTCGCTGCTCAGCTGACCCTGTAGGAGCAAAAGTATGCCAAAAATGTACACAGAATGAGCTTTTTAGTGAAGAGCAGCCAGGCACATTTTAGCTAGTTTTACTTGTAAGTGGGGTTGGAAACGCTTTTCAGGATCAGTACTGGGCTCAAAACATGCAGCCCTGAGGTCTCTCATGATAGCAGGTGGTTAAATAGAAATTCGCTGCTCAGCTGACCCGGCAGGAGCAAACGTATGCTAAAAATGTACTCAGAATGAGCTTTTCAGTGAAGAGAAGCCAGGCACATTTTAGCTAGTTTTACTTGTAAGTGGGGTTGGAAATGCTTTTCAGGCTCAGTACTGGGCTCAAAACATGCAGCCCTGAGGTCTCTCATGAAAGCAAGTGGTTAAATAAAAATTCGCTGCTCAGCTGACCCGGTAGGAGCAAACGTATGCCAAAAATGTACACAGAATGAGCTTTTTAGTGAATAGCAGCCAGGCACATTTTAGCTAGTTTTACTTGTAAGTGGGGTTGGAAACGCTTTTCAGGCTCAGTACTGGGCTCAAAACATGCAGCCCTGAGGTCTCCATGATAGCAGGTGGTTAAATAGAAATTCGCTGCTCAGCTGACCCGGCAGGAGCAAACGTATGCTAAAAATGTACTCAGAATGAGCTTTTCAGTGAAGAGAAGCCAGGCATATTTTAGCTAGTTTTACTTGTAAGTGGGGTTGGAAACGCTTTTCAGGATCAGTACTGGGCTCAAAACATGCAGCCCTGAGGTCTCTTATGATAGCAGGTGGTTAAATAGAAATTTGCTGCTCAGCTGACCCGGCATGAGCAAACGTATGCTAAAAATGTTCTCAGAATGAGCTTTTCAGTGAAGAGAAGCCAGGCACATTTTAGCTAGTTTTACTTGTAAGTGGGGTTGGAAATGATTTTCAGGCTCAGTACTGGGCTCAAAACATGCAGCCCTGAGGTCTCTCATGAAAGCAGGTGGTTAAATAGAAATTCGCTGCTCAGCTGACCCGGTAGGAGCAAACGTATGCCAAAAATGTACACAGAATGAGCTTTTCAGTGAATAGCAGCCAGGCACATTTTAGCTAGTTTTACTTGTAAGTGGGGTTGGAAACGCTTTTCAGGATCAGTACTGGGCTCAAAACATGCAGCCCTGAGGTCTCTCATGAAAGCAGGTTGTTAAATAGAAATTCGCTGCTCAGCTGATCCGGCAGGAGGAAACGTATGCTAAAAATTTACTCAGAATGAGCTTTTCAGTGAAGAGAAGCCAGGCACATTTTAGCTAGTTTTACTTGTAAGTGGGGTTGGAAATGCTTTTCAGGCTCAGTACTGGGCTCAAAACATGCAGCCCTGAGGTCTCTCATGAAAGCAGGTGGTTAAATAGAAATTCGCTGCTCAGCTGACCCTGTAGGAGCAAAAGTATGCCAAAAATGTACACAGAATGAGCTTTTTAGTGAAGAGCAGCCAGGCACATTTTAGCTAGTTTTACTTGTAAGTGGTGTTGGAAACGCTTTTCAGGATCAGTACTGGGCTCAAAACATGCAGCCCTGAGGTCTCTCATGATAGCAGGTGGTTAAATAGAAATTCGCTGCTCAGCTGACCCGGCAGGAGCAAACGTATGCTAAAAATGTACTCAGAATGAGCTTTTCAGTGAAGAGAAGCCAGGCACATTTTAGCTAGTTTTACTTGTAAGTGGGGTTGGAAATGCTTTTCAGGCTCAGTACTGGGCTCAAAACATGCAGCCCTGAGGTCTCTCATGAAAGCAAGTGGTTAAATAAAAATTCGCTGCTCAGCTGACCCGGTAGGAGCAAACGTATGCCAAAAATGTACACAGAATGAGCTTTTTAGTGAATAGCAGCCAGGCACATTTTAGCTAGTTTTACTTGTAAGTGGGGTTGGAAACGCTTTTCAGGCTCAGTACTGGGCTCAAAACATGCAGCCCTGAGGTCTCTCATGATAGCAGGTGGTTAAATAGAAATTCGCTGCTCAGCTGACCCGGCAGGAGCAAACGTATGCTAAAAATGTACTCAGAATGAGCTTTTCAGTGAAGAGAAGCCAGGCATATTTTAGCTAGTTTTACTTGTAAGTGGGGTTGGAAATGGTTTGCAGGCTCAGTACTGGGCTCAAAACATGCAGCCCTGAGGTCTCTCATGAAAGCAAGTGGTTAAATAAAAATTCGCTGCTCAGCTGACCCGGTAGGAGCAAACGTATGCCAAAAATGTACACAGAATGAGCTTTTTAGTGAATAGCAGCCAGGCACATTTTAGCTAGTTTTACTTGTAAGTGGGGTTGGAAACGCTTTTCAGGATCAGTACTGGGCTCAAAACATGCAGCCCTGAGGTCTCTCATGATAGCAGGTGGTTAAATAGAAATTCGCTGCTCAGCTGACCCGGCAGGAGCAAACGTATGCTAAAAATGTACTCAGAATTAGCTTTTCAGTGAAGAGAAGCCAGGCACATTTTAGCTGGTTTTACTTATAAGTGGGGTTGGAAACGCTTTTCAGGATCAGTACTGGGCTCAAAACATGCAGCCCTGAGGTCTCCATGATAGCAGGTGGTTAAATAGAAATTCGCTGCTCAGCTGACCCGGCAGGAGCAAACGTATGCTAAAAATGTACTCAGAATGAGCTTTTCAGTGAAGAGAAGCCAGGCATATTTTAGCTAGTTTTACTTGTAAGTGGGGTTGGAAACGCTTTTCAGGATCAGTACTGGGCTCAAAACATGCAGCCCTGAGGTCTCTTATGATAGCAGGTGGTTAAATAGAAATTTGCTGCTCAGCTGACCCGGCAGGAGCAAACGTATGCTAAAAATGTTCTCAGAATGAGCTTTTCAGTGAAGAGAAGCCAGGCACATTTTAGCTAGTTTTACTTGTAAGTGGGGTTGGAAATGATTTTCAGGCTCAGTACTGGGCTCAAAACATGCAGCCCTGAGGTCTCTCATGAAAGCAGGTGGTTAAATAGAAATTCGCTGCTCAGCTGACCCGGTAGGAGCAAACGTATGCCAAAAATGTACACAGAATGAGCTTTTCAGTGAATAGCAGCCAGGCACATTTTAGCTAGTTTTACTTGTAAGTGGGGTTGGAAACGCTTTTCAGGATCAGTACTGGGCTCAAAACATGCAGCCCTGAGGTCTCTCATGATAGCAGGTGGTTAAATAGAAATTCGCTGCTCAGCTGACCCGGCAGGAGCAAACGTATGCTTAAAATGTACTCAGAATGAGCTTTTCAATGAAGAGAAGCCAGGCACATTTTAGCTAGTTTTACTTGTAAGTGGGGTTGGAAATGCTTTTCAGGCTCAGTACTGGGCTCAAAACATGCAGCCCTGAGGTCTCTCATGAAAGCAGGTGGTTAAATAGAAATTTGCTGCTCAGCTGACCCGGTAGGAGCAAACGTATGCCAAAAATGTACACAGAATGAGCTTTTCAGTGAATAGCAGCCAGGCACATTTTAGCTAGTTTTACTTGTAAGTGGGGTTGGAAACGCTTTTCAGGATCAGAACTGGGCTCAAAACATGCAGCCCTGAGGTCTCTCATGATAGCAGGTGGTTAAATAGAAATTCGCTGCTCAGCTGACCCGGCAGGAGCAAACGTATGCTTAAAATGTACTCAGAATGAGCTTTTCAGTGAAGAGAAGCCAGGCACATTTTAGCTAGTTTTACTTGTAAGTGGGGTTGGAAATGCTTTTCAGGCTCAGTACTGGGCTCAAAACATGCAGCCCTGAGGTCTCTCATGAAAGCAGGTTGTTAAATAGAAATTCGCTGCTCAGCTGATCCGGCAGGAGGAAACGTATGCTAAAAATTTACTCAGAATGAGCTTTTCAGTGAAGAGAAGCCAGGCACATTTTAGCTAGTTTTACTTGTAAGTGGGGTTGGAAATGCTTTTCAGGCTCAGTACTGGGCTCAAAACATGCAGCCCTGAGGTCTCTCATGAAAGCAGGTGGTTAAATAGAAATTCGCTGCTCAGCTGACCCTGTAGGAGCAAACGTATGCCAAAAATGTACACAGAATGAGCTTTTTAGTGAAGAGCAGCCAGGCACATTTTAGCTAGTTTTACTTGTAAGTGGGGTTGGAAACGCTTTTCAGGATCAGTACTGGGCTCAAAACATGCAGCCCTGAGGTCTCTCATGATAGCAGGTGGTTAAATAGAAATTCGCTGCTCAGCTGACCCGGCAGGAGCAAACGTATGCTAAAAATGTACTCAGAATGAGCTTTTCAGTGAAGAGAAGCCAGGCACATTTTAGCTAGTTTTACTTGTAAGTGGGGTTGGAAATGCTTTTCAGGCTCAGTACTGGGCTCAAAACATGCAGCCCTGAGGTCTCTCATGAAAGCAAGTGGTTAAATAAAAATTCGCTGCTCAGCTGACCCGGTAGGAGCAAACGTATGCCAAAAATGTACACAGAATGAGCTTTTTAGTGAATAGCAGCCAGGCACATTTTAGCTAGTTTTACTTGTAAGTGGGGTTGGAAACGCTTTTCAGGCTCAGTACTGGGCTCAAAACATGCAGCCCTGAGGTCTCTCATGATAGCAGGTGGTTAAATAGAAATTCGCTGCTCAGCTGACCCGGCAGGAGCAAACGTATGCTAAAAATGTACTCATAATGAGCTTTTCAGTGAAGAGAAGCCAGGCATATTTTAGCTAGTTTTACTTGTAAGTGGGGTTGGAAATGGTTTGCAGGCTCAGTACTGGGCTCAAAACATGCAGCCCTGAGGTCTCTCATGAAAGCAAGTGGTTAAATAAAAATTCGCTGCTCAGCTGACCCGGTAGGAGCAAACGTATGCCAAAAATGTACACAGAATGAGCTTTTTAGTGAATAGCAGCCAGGCACATTTTAGCTAGTTTTACTTGTAAGTGGGGTTGGAAACGCTTTTCAGGATCAGTACTGGGCTCAAAACATGCAGCCCTGAGGTCTCTCATGATAGCAGGTGGTTAAATAGAAATTCGCTGCTCAGCTGACCCGGCAGGAGCAAACGTATGCTAAAAATGTACTCAGAATGAGCTTTTCAGTGAAGAGAAGCCAGGCACATTTTAGCTGGTTTTACTTATAAGTGGGGTTGGAAACGCTTTTCAGGATCAGTACTGGGCTCAAAACATGCAGCCCTGAGGTCTCTCATGATAGCAGGTGGTTAAATAGAAATTTGCTGCTCAGCTGACCCGGCAGGAGCAAACGTATGCTAAAAATGTACTCAGAATGAGCTTTTCAGTGAAGAGAAGCCAGGCACATTTTAGCCCAGTTTTACTTGTAAGTGGGGTTGGAAATGCTTTTCAGGCTCAGTACTGGGCTCAAAACATGCAGCCCTGAGGTCTCTCATGAAAGCAGGTGGTTAAATAGAAATTTGCTGCTCAGCTGACCCGGTAGGAGCAAACGTATGCCAAAAATGTACACAGAAGGAGCTTTTCAGTGAATAGCAGCCAGGCACATTTTAGCTAGTTTTACTTGTAAGTGGGGTTGGAAATGCTTTTCAGGCTCAGTACTGGGCTCAAAACATGCAGCCCTGAGGTCTCTCATGAAAGCAGGTGGTTAAATAGAAATTCGCAGCTCAGCTGACCTGGTAGGAGCAAACGTATGCCAAAAATGTACACAGAATGAGCTTTTCAGTGAATAGGAGCCAGGCACATTTTAGCAAGTTTTACTTGTAAGTGGGGTTGGAAACGCTTTTCAGGATCAGTACTGGGCTCAAAACATGCAGCCCTGAGGTCTCTCATGATAGCAGGTGGTTAAATAGAAACTTGCTGCTCAGCTGACCCGGCAGGAGCAAACGTATGCTAAAAATGTTCTCAGAATGAGCTTTTCAGTGAAGAGAAGCCAGGCACATTTTAGCTAGTTTTACTTGTAAGTTGGGTTGGAAATGCTTTTCAGGCTCAGTCCTGGGCTCAAAACATGCAGCCCTGAGGTCTCTCATATAAGCAGGTGGTTAAATAGAAATTCGCTGCTCAGCTGACCCGGTAGGAGCAAACGTATGCCAAAAATGTACACAGAATGAGCTTTTCAGTGAAGAGCAGCCAGGCACATTTTAGCTAGTTTTACTTGTAAGTGGGGTTGGAAACGCTTTTCAGGATCAGTACTGGGCTCAAAACATGCAGCCCTGAGGTCTCTCATGATAGCAGGTGGTTAAATAGAAATTCGCTGCTCAGCTGACCCGGCAGGAGCAAACGTATGCTAAAAATGTACTCAGAATGAGCTTTTCAGTGAATAGCAGCCAGGCACATTTTAGCTAGTTTTACTTGTAAGTGGGGTTGGAAACGCTTTTCAGGATCAGTACTGGGCTCAAAACATGCAGCCCTGAGGTCTCTCATGATAGCAGGTGGTTAAATAGAAATTCGCTGCTCAGCTGACCCGGCAGGAGCAAACGTATGCCAAAAATGTACTCAGAATGAGCTTTTCAGTGAATAGCAGCCAGGCACATTTTAGCTAGTTTTACTTGTAAGTGGGGTTGGAAACGCTTTTCAGGATCAGTACTGGGCTCAAAACATGCAGCCCTGAGGTCTCTCATGATAGCAGGTGGTTAAATAGAAATTCGCTGCTCAGCTGACCCGGCAGGAGCAAACGTATGCTAAAAATGTACTCAGAATGAGCTTTTCAGTGAAGAGAAGCCAGGCACATTTTAGCTAGTTTTACTTGTAAGTGAGGTTGGAAATGCTTTTCAGGCTCAGTACTGGGCTCAAAACATGCAGCCCTGAGGTCTCTCATGAAAGCAAGTGGTTAAATAAAAATTCGCTGCTCAGCTGACCCGGTAGGAGCAAACGTATGCCAAAAATGTACACAGAATGAGCTTTTTAGTGAATAGCAGCCAGGCACATTTTAGCTAGTTTTACTTGTAAGTGGGGTTGGAAACGCTTTTCAGGCTCAGTACTGGGCTCAAAACATGCAGCCCTGAGGTCTCCATGATAGCAGGTGGTTAAATAGAAATTCGCTGCTCAGCTGACCCGGCAGGAGCAAACGTATGCTAAAAATGTACTCAGAATGAGCTTTTCAGTGAAGAGAAGCCAGGCATATTTTAGCTAGTTTTACTTGTAAGTGGGGTTGGAAACGCTTTTCAGGATCAGTACTGGGCTCAAAACATGCAGCCCTGAGGTCTCTCATGATAGCAGGTGGTTAAATAGAAATTTGCTGCTCAGCTGACCCGGCAGGAGCAAACGTATGCTAAAAATGTTCTCAGAATGAGCTTTTCAGTGAAGAGAAGCCAGGCACATTTTAGCTAGTTTTACTTGTAAGTGGGGTTGGAAATGATTTTCAGGCTCAGTACTGGGCTCAAAACATGCAGCCCTGAGGTCTCTCATGAAAGCAGGTGGTTAAATAGAAATTCGCAGCTCAGCTGACCTGGTAGGAGCAAACGTATGCCAAAAATGTACACAGAATGAGCTTTTCAGTGAATAGCAGCCAGGCACATTTTAGCTAGTTTTACTTGTAAGTGGGGTTGGAAACACTTTTCAGGCTCAGTACTGGGCTCAAAACATGCAGCCCTGAGGTCTCTCATGAAAGCAGGTGGTTAAATAGAAATTTGCTGCTCAGCTGACCCGGTAGGAGCAAACGTATGCCAAAAATGTACACAGAATGAGCTTTTCAGTGAATAGCAGCCAGGCACATTTTAGCTAGTTTTACTTGTAAGTGGGGTTGGAAACGCTTTTCAGGATCAGTACTGGGCTCAAAACATGCAGCCCTGAGGTCTCTCATGATAGCAGGTGGTTAAATAGAAATTTGCTGCTCAGCTGACCCGGCAGGAGCAAACATATGCTAAAAATGTTCTCAGAATGAGCTTTTCAGTGAAGAGAAGCCAGGCACATTTTAGCTAGTTTTACTTGTAAGTGGGGTTGGAAATGCTTTTCAGGCTCAGTACTGGGCTCAAAACATGCAGCCCTGAGGTCTCTCATGAAAGCAGGTGGTTAAATAGAAATTCGCAGCTCAGCTGACCTGGTAGGAGCAAACGTATGCCAAAAATGTACACAGAATGAGCTTTTCAGTGAATAGCAGCCAGGCACATTTTAGCTAGTTTTACTTGTAAGTGGGGTTGGAAACGCTTTTCAGGATCAGTACTGGGCTCAAAACATGCAGCCCTGAGGTCTCTCATGATAGCAGGTGGTTAAATAGAAATTTGCTGCTCAGCTGACCCGGCAGGAGCAAACGTATGCTAAAAATGTTCTCAGAATGAGCTTTTCAGTGAAGAGAAGCCAGGCACATTTTAGCTAGTTTTACTTGTAAGTAGGGTTGGAAATGCTTTTCAGGCTCAGTACTGGGCTCAAAACATGCAGCCCTGAGGTCTCTCATGAAAGCAGGTGGTTAAATAGAAATTCGCTGCTCAGCTGACCCGGTAGGAGCAAACGTATGCCAAAAATGTACACAGAATGAGCTTTTCAGTGAAGAGAAGCCAGGCACATTTTAGCTAGTTTTACTTGTAAGTGGGGTTGGAAATGCTTTTCAGGCTCAGTACTGGGCTCAAAACATGCAGCCCTGAGGTCTCTCATGAAAGCAGGTGGTTAAATAGAAATTTGCTGCTCAGCTGACCCTGCAGGAGCAAACGTATGCTAAAAATGTACTCAGAATGAGCTTTTCAGTGAAGAGAAGCCAGGCACATTTTAGCCCAGTTTTTCTTGTAAGTGGGGTTGGAAATGCTTTTCAGGCTCAGTACTGGGCTAAAAACATGCAGCCCTGAGGTCTCTCATGTAAGCAGGTGGTCAAATAGAAATTCGCAGCTCAGCTGACCAGGTAGGAGCAAACGTATGCCAAAAATGTACACAGAATGAGCTTTTCAGTGAAGAGCAGCCAGGCACATTTTAGCTAGTTTTACTTGTAAGTGGGGTTGGAAACGCTTTTCGGGATCAGTACTGGGCTCAAAACATGCAGCCCTGAGGTCTCTCATGATAGCAGGTGGTTAAATAGAAATTAGCTGCTCAGCTGACCCGGCAGGAGCAAACGTATGCTAAAAATGTACTCAGAATGAGCTTTTCAGTGAAGAGAAGCCAGGCACATTTTAGCTAGTTTTACTTGTAAGTGGGGTTGGAAATGCTTTTCAGGCTCAGTACTGGGCTCAAAACATGCAGCCCTGAGGTCTCTCATGAAAGCAAGTGGTTAAATAAAAATTCGCTGCTCAGCTGACCCGGTAGGAGCAAACGTATGCCAAAAATGTACACAGAATGAGCTTTTTAGTGAATAGCAGCCAGGCACATTTTAGCTAGTTTTACTTGTAAGTGGGGTTGGAAACGCTTTTCAGGATCAGTACTGGGCTCAAAACATGCAGCCCTGAGGTCTCTCATGATAGCAGGTGGTTAAATAGAAATTCGCTGCTCAGCTGACCCGGCAGGAGCAAACGTATGCTAAAAATGTACTCAGAATGAGCTTTTCAGTGAAGAGAAGCCAGGCACATTTTAGCTAGTTTTACTTATAAGTGGGGTTGGACACGCTTTTCAGGATCAGTACTGGGCTCAAAACATGCAGCCCTGAGGTCTCTCATGATAGCAGGTGGTTAAATAGAAATTCGCTGCTCAGCTGACCCGGCAGGAGCAAACGTATGCTAAAAATGTACTCAGAATGAGCTTTTCAGTGAAGAGAAGCCAGGCACATTTTAGCCCAGTTTTACTTGTAAGTGGGGTTGGAAATGCTTTTCAGGCTCAGTACTGGACTCAAAACATGCAGCCCTGAGGTCTCTCATGAAAGCAGGTGGTTAAATAGAAATTCGCTGCTCAGCTGACCCGGTAGGAGCAAACGTATGCCAAAAATGTACACAGAATGAGCTTTTCAGTGAATAGCAGCCAGGCACATTTTAGCTAGTTTTACTTGTAAGTGGGGTTGGAAATGCTTTTCAGGCTCAGTACTGGGCTCAAAACATGCAGCCCTGAGGTCTCTCATGAAAGCAGGTAGTTAAATAGAAATTCGCAGCTCAGCTGACCTGGTAGGAGCAAACGTATGCCAAAAATGTACACAGAATGAGCTTTTCAGTGAATAGCAGCCAGGCACATTTTAGCTAGTTTTACTTGTAAGTGGGGTTGGAAACGCTTTTCAGGATCAGTACTGGGCTCAAAACATGCAGCCCTGAGGTCTCTCATGATAGCAGGTGGTTAAATAGAAATTTGCTGCTCAGCTGACCCGGCAGGAGCAAACGTATGCTAAAAATGTTCTCAGAATGAGCTTTTCAGTGAAGAGAAGCCAGGCACATTTTAACTAGTTTTACTTGTAAGTGGGGTTGGAAATGCTTTTCAGGCTCAGTCCTGGGCTCAAAACATGCAGCCCTGAGGTCTCTCATATAAGCAGGTGGTTAAATAGAAATTCGCTGCTCAGCTGACCCGGTAGGAGCAAACGTATGCCAAAAATGTACACAGAATGAGCTTTTCAGTGAAGAGCAGCCAGGCACATTTTAGCTAGTTTTACTTGTAAGTGGGGTTGGAAACGCTTTTCAGGATCAGTACTGGGCTCAAAACATGCAGCCCTGAGATCTCTCATGATAGCAGGTGGTTAAATAGAAATTCGCTGCTCAGCTGTCCCGGCAGGAGCAAACGTATGCTAAAAATGTACTCAGAATGAGCTTTTCAGTGAATAGCAGCCAGGCACATTTTAGCTAGTTTTACTTGTAAGTGGGGTTGGAAACGCTTTTCAGGCTCAGTACTGGGCTCAAAACATGCAGCCCTGAGGTCTCTCATGATAGCAGGTGGTTAAATAGAAATTCGCTGCTCAGCTGACCCGGCAGGAGCAAACGTATGCTAAAAATGTACTCAGAATGAGCTTTTCAGTGAAGAGAAGCCAGGCACATTTTAGCTAGTTTTACTTGTAAGTGGGGTTGGAAACGCTTTTCAGGATCAGTACTGGGCTCAAAACATGCAGCCCTGAGGTCTCTCATGATAGCAGGTGGTTAAATAGAAATTCGCTGCTCAGCTGACCCGGCAGGAGCAAACGTATGCTAAAAATGTACTCAGAATGAGCTTTTCAGTGAAGAGAAGCCAGGCACATTTTAGCCCAGTTTTACTTGTAAGTGGGGTTGGAAATGCTTTTCAGGCTCAGTACTGGACTCAAAACATGCAGCCCTGAGGTCTCTCATGAAAGCAGGTGGTTAAATAGAAATTCGCAGCTCAGCTGACCTGGTAGGAGCAAACGTATGCCAAAAATGTACACAGAATGAGCTTTTCTGTGAATAGCAGCCAGGCACATTTTAGCTAGTTTTACTTGTAAGTGGGGTTGGAAACGCTTTTCAGGATCAGTACTGGGCTCAAAACATGCAGCCCTGAGGTCTCTCATGATAGCAGGTGGTTAAATAGAAATTTGCTGCTCAGCTGACCCGGCAGGAGCAAACGTATGCTAAAAATGTTCTCAGAATGAGCTTGTCACTGAAGAGAAGCCAGGCACATTTTAGCTAGTTTTACTTGTAAGTGGGGTTGGAAATGCTTTTCAGGCTCAGTCCTGGGCTCAAAACATGCAGCCCTGAGGTCTCTCATATAAGCAGGTGGTTAAATAGAAATTCGCTGCTCAGCTGACCCGGTAGGAGCAAACGTATGCCAAAAATGTACACAGAATGAGCTTTTCAGTGAAGAGCAGCCAGGCACATTTTAGCTAGTTTTACTTGTAAGTGGGGTTGGAAACGCTTTTCAGGATCAGTACTGGGCTCAAAACATGCAGCCCTGAGATCTCTCATGATAGCAGGTGGTTAAATAGAAATTCGCTGCTCAGCTGACCCGGCAGGAGCAAACGTATGCTAAAAATGTACTCAGAATGAGCTTTTCAGTGAATAGCAGCCAGGCACATTTTAGCTAGTTTTACTTGTAAGTGGGGTTGGAAACGCTTTTCAGGCTCAGTACTGGGCTCAAAACATGCAGCCCTGAGGTCTCTCATGATAGCAGGTGGTTAAATAGAAATTCGCTGCTCAGCTGACCCGGCAGGAGCAAACGTATGCTAAAAATGTACTCAGAATGAGCTTTTCAGTGAAGAGAAGCCAGGCACATTTTAGCTAGTTTTACTTGTAAGTGGGGTTGGAAATGCTTTTCAGGCTCAGTACTGGGCTCAAAACATGCAGCCCTGAGGTTTCTCATGAAAGCAGGTGGTTAAATAGAAATTCGCTGCTCAGCTGACCCGGTAGGAGCAAACGTATGCCAAAAATGTACACAGAATGAGCTTTTCAGTGAAGAGAAGCCAGGCACATTTTAGCTAGTTTTACTTGTAAGTGGGGTTGGAAATGCTTTTCAGGCTCAGTACTGGGCTCAAAACATGCAGCCCTGAGGTCTCTCATGAAAGCAGGTGGTTAAATAGAAATTCGCTGCTCAGCTGACCCGGCAGGAGCAAACGTATGCTAAAAATGTACTCAGAATGAGCTTTTCAGTGAAGAGCAGCCAGGCACATTTTAGCTAGTTTTACCTGTAAGTGGGGTTGGAAAGGCTTTTCAGGCTCAGTACTGGGCTCAAAACATGCAGCCCTGAGGTCTCTCATGAAAGCAAGTGGTTAAATAAAAATTCGCTGCTCAGCTGACCCGGTAGGAGCAAACGTATGCCAAAAATGTACACAGAATGAGCTTTTTAGTGAATAGCAGCCAGGCACATTTTAGCTAGTTTTACTTGTAAGTGGGGTTGGAAACGCTTTTCAGGATCAGTACTGGGCTCAAAACATGCAGCCCTGAGGTCTCTCATGAAAGCAGGTGGTTAAATAGAAATTCGCTGCTCAGCTGACCCGGCAGGAGCAAACGTATGCTAAAAATGTACTCAGAATGAGCTTTTCAGTGAAGAGAAGCCAGGCATATTTTAGCTAGTTTTACTTGTAAGTGGGGTTGGAAATGGTTTGCAGGCTCAGTACTGGGCTCAAAACATGCAGCCCTGAGGTCTCTCATGAAAGCAGGTGGTTAAATAGAAATTCGCAGCTCAGCTGACCTGGTAGGAGCAAACGTATGCCAAAAATGTACACAGAATGAGCTTTTCAGTGAATAGCAGCCAGGCACATATTAGCTAGTTTTACTTGTAAGTGGGGTTGGAAACGCTTTTCAGGATCAGTACTGGGCTCAAAACATGCAGCCCTGAGGTCTCTCATGATAGCAGGTGGTTAAATAGAAATTTGCTGCTCAGCTGACCCGTCAGGAGCAAACGTATGCTAAAAATGTGCTCAGAATGATCTTTTCAGTGAAGAGAAGCCAGGCTCATTTTAGCTAGTTTTACTTGTAAGTGGGGTTGGAAATGCTTTTCAGGCTCAGTACTGGGCTCAAAACATGCAGCCCTGAGGTCTCTCATGAAAGCAGGTGGTTAAATAGAAATTCGCTGCTCAGCTGACCCGGCAGGAGCAAACGTATGCTAAAAATGTACTCAGAATGAGCTTTTC
This sequence comes from Lissotriton vulgaris, assembly GCF_964263255.1. Taxonomy (NCBI): domain Eukaryota; kingdom Metazoa; phylum Chordata; class Amphibia; order Caudata; family Salamandridae; genus Lissotriton; species Lissotriton vulgaris. The sequence goes on along the minus strand of NW_028244755.1, from coordinate 781,937 downwards.
AGTGAAGAGAAGCCAGGCACATTTTAGCTAGTTTTACTTGTAAGTGGGGTTGGAAATGCTTTTCAGGCTCAGTACTGGGCTCAAAACATGCAGCCCTGAGGTCTCTCATGAAAGCAGGTGGTTAAATAGAAATTCACTGCTCAGCTGACCCGGCAGGAGCAAACGTATGCTAAAAATGTACTCAGAATGAGCTTTTCAGTGAAGAGAAGCCAGGCACATTTTAGCTAGTTTTACTCGTAAGTGGGGTTGGATATGCTTTTCAGGCTAAGTACTGGGCTCCAAACATGCAGCCCTGAGGTCTCTCATGAAAGCAGGTGGTTAAATAGAAATTCGCAGCTCAGCTGACCTGGTAGGAGCAAACGTATGCCAAAAATGTACACAGAATGAGCTTTTCAGTGAATAGCAGCCAGGCACATTTTAGCTAGTTTTACTTGTAAGTGGGGTTGGAAACGCTTTTCAGGATCAGTACTGGGCTCAAAACATGCAGCCCTGAGGTCTCTCATGATAGCAGGTGGTTAAATAGAAATTTGCTGCTCAGCTGACCCGGCAGGAGCAAACGTATTCTAAAAATGTTCTCAGAATGAGCTTTTCAGTGAAGAGAAGCCAGGCACATTTTAGCTAGTTTTACTTGTAAGTGGGGTTGGAAATTCTTTTTAGGCTCAGTACTGGGCTCAAAACATGCAGCCCTGAGGTCTCTCATGAAAGCAGGTGGTTAAATAGAAATTCGCAGCTCAGCTGACCTGGTAGGAGCAAACGTATGCCAAAAATGTACACAGAATGAGCTTTTCAGTGAATAGCAGCCAGGCACATTTTAGCTAGTTTTACTTGTAAGTGGGGTTGGAAACGCTTCTCAGGATCAGTACTGGGCTCAAAACATGCAGCCCTGAGGTCTCTCATGATAGCAGGTGGTTAAATAGAAATTTGCTGCTCAGCTGACCCGGCAGGAGCAAATGTATGCTAAAAATGTTCTCAGAATGAGCTTTTCAGTGAAGAGAAGCCAGGCACATTTTAGCTAGTTTTACTTGTAAGTGGGGTTGGAAATGCTTTTCAGGCTCAGTACTGGGCTCAAAACATGCAGCCCTGAGGTCTCTCATGAAAGCAGGTGGTTAAATAGAAATTCGCTGCTCAGCTGACCCGGTAGGAGCAAACGTATGCCAAAAATGTACACAGAATGAGCTTTTCAGTGAAGAGAAGCCAGGCACATTTTAGCTAGTTTTACTTGTAAGTGGGGTTGGAAATGCTTTTCAGGCTCAGTACTGGGCTCAAAACATGCAGCCCTGAGGTCTCTCATGAAAGCAGGTGGTTAAATAGAAATTCGCTGCTCAGCTGACCCTGCAGGAGCAAACGTATGCTAAAAATGTACTCAGAATGAGCTTTTCAGTGAAGAGAAGCCAGGCACATTTTAGCCCAGTTTTACTTGTAAGTGGGGTTGGAAATGCTTTTCAGGCTCAGTACTGGGCTAAAAACATGCAGCCCTGAGGTCTCTCATGTAAGCAGGTGGTTAAATAGAAATTCGCTGCTCAGCTGACCAGGTAGGAGCAAACGTATGCCAAAAATGTACACAGAATGAGCTTTTCAGTGAAGAGCAGCCAGGCACATTTTAGCTAGTTTTACTTGTAAGTGGGGTTGGAAACGCTTTTCAGGATCAGTACTGGGCTCAAAACATGCAGCCCTGAGGTCTCTCATGATAGCAGGTGGTTAAATAGAAATTCGCTGCTCAGCTGACCCGGCAGGAGCAAACGTATGCTAAAAATGTACTCAGAATGAGCTTTTCAGTGAAGAGAAGCCAGGCACATTTTAGCTAGTTTTACTTGTAAGTGGGGTTGGAAATGCTTTTCAGGCTCAGTACTGGGCTCAAAACATGCAGCCCTGAGGTCTCTCATGAAAGCAAGTGGTTAAATAAAAATTCGCTGCTCAGCTGACCCGGTAGGAGCAAACGTATGCCAAAAATGTACACAGAATGAGCTTTTTAGTGAATAGCAGCCAGGCACATTTTAGCTAGTTTTACTTGTAAGTGGGGTTGGAAACGCTTTTCAGGATCAGTACTGGGCTCAAAACATGCAGCCCTGAGGTCTCTCATGATAGCAGGTGGTTAAATAGAAATTCGCTGCTCAGCTGACCCGGCAGGAGCAAACGTATGCTAAAAATGTACTCAGAATGAGCTTTTCAGTGAAGAGAAGCCAGGCACATTTTAGCTAGTTTTACTTATAAGTGGGGTTGGACACGCTTTTCAGGATCAGTACTGGGCTCAAAACATGCAGCCCTGAGGTCTCTCATGATAGCAGGTGGTTAAATAGAAATTCGCTGCTCAGCTGACCCGGCAGGAGCAAACGTATGCTAAAAATGTACTCAGAATGAGCTTTTCAGTGAAGAGAAGCCAGGCACATTTTAGCCCAGTTTTACTTGTAAGTGGGGTTGGAAATGCTTTTCAGGCTCAGTACTGGACTCAAAACATGCAGCCCTGAGGTCTCTCATGAAAGCAGGTGGTTAAATAGAAATTCGCTGCTCAGCTGACCCGGTAGGAGCAAACGTATGCCAGAAAATGTACACAGAATGAGCTTTTCAGTGAATAGCAGCCAGGCACATTTTAGCTAGTTTTACTTGTAAGTGGGGTTGGAAATGCTTTTCAGGCTCAGTACTGGGCTCAAAACATGCAGCCCTGAGGTCTCTCATGAAAGCAGGTGGTTAAATAGAAATTCGCAGCTCAGCTGACCTGGTAGGAGCAAACGTATGCCAAAAATGTACACAGAATGAGCTTTTCAGTGAATAGCAGCCAGGCACATTTTAGCTAGTTTTACTTGTAAGTGGGGTTGGAAACACTTTTCAGGCTCAGTACTGGGCTCAAAACATGCAGCCCTGAGGTCTCTCATGAAAGCAGGTGGTTAAATAGAAATTTGCTGCTCAGCTGACCCGGTAGGAGCAAACGTATGCCAAAAATGTACACAGAATGAGCTTTTCAGTGAATAGCAGCCAGGCACATTTTAGCTAGTTTTACTTGTAAGTGGGGTTGGAAACGCTTTTCAGGATCAGTACTGGGCTCAAAACATGCAGCCCTGAGGTCTCTCATGATAGCAGGTGGTTAAATAGAAATTTGCTGCTCAGCTGACCCGGCAGGAGCAAACATATGCTAAAAATGTTCTCAGAATGAGCTTTTCAGTGAAGAGAAGCCAGGCACATTTTAGCTAGTTTTACTTGTAAGTGGGGTTGGAAATGCTTTTCAGGCTCAGTACTGGGCTCAAAACATGCAGCCCTGAGGTCTCTCATGAAAGCAGGTGGTTAAATAGAAATTCGCAGCTCAGCTGACCTGGTAGGAGCAAACGTATGCCAAAAATGTACACAGAATGAGCTTTTCAGTGAATAGCAGCCAGGCACATTTTAGCTAGTTTTACTTGTAAGTGGGGTTGGAAACGCTTTTCAGGATCAGTACTGGGCTCAAAACATGCAGCCCTGAGGTCTCTCATGATAGCAGGTGGTTAAATAGAAATTTGCTGCTCAGCTGACCCGGCAGGAGCAAACGTATGCTAAAAATGTTCTCAGAATGAGCTTTTCAGTGAAGAGAAGCCAGGCACATTTTAGCTAGTTTTACTTGTAAGTAGGGTTGGAAATGCTTTTCAGGCTCAGTACTGGGCTCAAAACATGCAGCCCTGAGGTCTCTCATGAAAGCAGGTGGTTAAATAGAAATTCGCTGCTCAGCTGACCCGGTAGGAGCAAACGTATGCCAAAAATGTACACAGAATGAGCTTTTCAGTGAATAGCAGCCAGGCACATTTTAGCTAGTTTTACTTGTAAGTGGGGTTGGAAACGCTTTTCAGGATCAGTACTGGGCTCAAAACATGCAGCCCTGAGGTCTCTCATGATAGCAGGTGGTTAAATAGAAATTTGCTGCTCAGCTGACCCGGCAGGAGCAAACATATGCTAAAAATGTTCTCAGAATGAGCTTTTCAGTGAAGAGAAGCCAGGCACATTTTAGCTAGTTTTACTTGTAAGTGGGGTTGGAAATGCTTTTCAGGCTCAGTACTGGGCTCAAAACATGCAGCCCTGAGGTCTCTCATGAAAGCAGGTGGTTAAATAGAAATTCGCAGCTCAGCTGACCTGGTAGGAGCAAACGTATGCCAAAAATGTACACAGAATGAGCTTTTCAGTGAATAGCAGCCAGGCACATTTTAGCTAGTTTTACTTGTAAGTGGGGTTGGAAACGCTTTTCAGGATCAGTACTGGGCTCAAAACATGCAGCCCTGAGGTCTCTCATGATAGCAGGTGGTTAAATAGAAATTTGCTGCTCAGCTGACCCGGCAGGAGCAAACGTATGCTAAAAATGTTCTCAGAATGAGCTTTTCAGTGAAGAGAAGCCAGGCACATTTTAGCTAGTTTTACTTGTAAGTAGGGTTGGAAATGCTTTTCAGGCTCAGTACTGGGCTCAAAACATGCAGCCCTGAGGTCTCTCATGAAAGCAGGTGGTTAAATAGAAATTCGCTGCTCAGCTGACCCGGTAGGAGCAAACGTATGCCAAAAATGTACACAGAATGAGCTTTTCAGTGAAGAGAAGCCAGGTACATTTTAGCTAGTTTTACTTGTAAGTGGGGTTGGAAATGCTTTTCAGGCTCAGTACTGGGCTCAAAACATGCAGCCCTGAGGTCTCTCATGAAAGCAGGTGGTTAAATAGAAATTTGCTGCTCAGCTGACCCTGCAGGAGCAAACATATGCTAAAAATGTACTCAGAATGAGCTTTTCAGTGAAGAGAAGCCAGGCACATTTTAGCCCAGTTTTACTTGTAAGTGGGGTTGGAAATGCTTTTCAGGCTCAGTACTGGGCTAAAAACATGCAGCCCTGAGGTCTCTCATGTAAGCAGGTGGTCAAATAGAAATTCGCAGCTCAGCTGACCAGGTAGGAGCAAACGTATGCCAAAAATGTACACAGAATGAGCTTTTCAGTGAAGAGCAGCCAGGCACATTTTAGCTAGTTTTACTTGTAAGTGGGGTTGGAAACGCTTTTCAGGATCAGTACTGGGCTCAAAACATGCAGCCCTGAGGTCTCTCATGATAGCAGGTGGTTAAATAGAAATTTGCTGCTCAGCTGACCCGGCAGGAGCAAACGTATGCTAAAAATGTACTCAGAATGAGCTTTTCAGTGAAGAGAAGCCAGGCACATTTTAGCTAGTTTTACTTGTAAGTGGGGTTGGAAATGCTTTTCAGGCTCAGTACTGGGCTCAAAACATGCAGCCCTGAGGTCTCTCATGAAAGCAAGTGGTTAAATAAAAATTCGCTGCTCAGCTGACCCGGTAGGAGCAAACGTATGCCAAAAATGTACACAGAATGAGCTTTTTAGTGAAGAGCAGCCAGGCACATTTTAGCTAGTTTTACTTGTAAGTGGTGTTGGAAACGCTTTTCAGGATCAGTACTGGGCTCAAAACATGCAGCCCTGAGGTCTCTCATGATAGCAGGTGGTTAAATAGAAATTCGCTGCTCAGCTGACCCGGCAGGAGCAAACGTATGCTAAAAATGTACTCAGAATGAGCTTTTCAGTGAAGAGAAGCCAGGCACATTTTAGCTAGTTTTACTTGTAAGTGGGGTTGGAAATGCTTTTCAGGCTCAGTACTGGGCTCAAAACATGCAGCCCTGAGGTCTCTCATGAAAGCAAGTGGTTAAATAAAAATTCGCTGCTCAGCTGACCCGGTAGGAGCAAACGTATGCCAAAAATGTACACAGAATGAGCTTTTTAGTGAATAGCAGCCAGGCACATTTTAGCTAGTTTTACTTGTAAGTGGGGTTGGAAACGCTTTTCAGGCTCAGTACTGGGCTCAAAACATGCAGCCCTGAGGTCTCTCATGATAGCAGGTGGTTAAATAGAAATTCGCTGCTCAGCTGACCCGGCAGGAGCAAACGTATGCTAAAAATGTACTCAGAATGAGCTTTTCAGTGAAGAGAAGCCAGGCATATTTTAGCTAGTTTTACTTGTAAGTGGGGTTGGAAATGGTTTGCAGGCTCAGTACTGGGCTCAAAACATGCAGCCCTGAGGTCTCTCATGAAAGCAAGTGGTTAAATAAAAATTCGCTGCTCAGCTGACCCGGTAGGAGCAAACGTATGCCAAAAATGTACACAGAATGAGCTTTTCAGTGAATAGGAGCCAGGCACATTTTAGCTAGTTTTACTTGTAAGTGGGGTTGGAACGCTTTTCAGGATCAGTACTGGGCTCAAAACATGCAGCCCTGAGGTCTCTCATGATAGCAGGTGGTTAAATAGAAATTCGCTGCTCAGCTGACCCGGCAGGAGCAAACGTATGCTAAAAATGTACTCAGAATGAGCTTTTCAGTGAAGAGAAGCCAGGCACATTTTAGCTGGTTTTACTTATAAGTGGGGTTGGAAACGCTTTTCAGGATCAGTACTGGGCTCAAAACATGCAGCCCTGAGGTCTCCATGATAGCAGGTGGTTAAATAGAAATTCGCTGCTCAGCTGACCCGGCAGGAGCAAACGTATGCTAAAAATGTGCTCAGAATGAGCTTTTCAGTGAAGAGAAGCCAGGCATATTTTAGCTAGTTTTACTTGTAAGTGGGGTTGGAAACGCTTTTCAGGATCAGTACTGGGCTCAAAACATGCAGCCCTGAGGTCTCTTATGATAGCAGGTGGTTAAATAGAAATTTGCTGCTCAGCTGACCCGGCAGGAGCAAACGTATGCTAAAAATGTTCTCAGAATGAGCTTTTCAGTGAAGAGAAGCCAGGCACATTTTAGCTAGTTTTACTTGTAAGTGGGGTTGGAAATGATTTTCAGGCTCAGTACTGGGCTCAAAACATGCAGCCCTGAGGTCTCTCATGAAAGCAGGTGGTTAAATAGAAATTCGCTGCTCAGCTGACCCGGTAGGAGCAAACGTATGCCAAAAATGTACACAGAATGAGCTTTTCAGTGAATAGCAGCCAGGCACATTTTAGCTAGTTTTACTTGTAAGTGGGGTTGGAAACGCTTTTCAGGATCAGTACTGGGCTCAAAACATGCAGCCCTGAGGTCTCTCATGATAGCAGGTGGTTAAATAGAAATTCGCTGCTCAGCTGACCCGGCAGGAGCAAACGTATGCTTAAAATGTACTCAGAATGAGCTTTTCAATGAAGAGAAGCCAGGCACATTTTAGCTAGTTTTACTTGTAAGTGGGGTTGGAAATGCTTTTCAGGCTCAGTACTGGGCTCAAAACATGCAGCCCTGAGGTCTCTCATGAAAGCAGGTGGTTAAATAGAAATTTGCTGCTCAGCTGACCCGGTAGGAGCAAACGTATGCCAAAAATGTACACAGAATGAGCTTTTCAGTGAATAGCAGCCAGGCACATTTTAGCTAGTTTTACTTGTAAGTGGGGTTGGAAACGCTTTTCAGGATCAGAACTGGGCTCAAAACATGCAGCCCTGAGGTCTCTCATGATAGCAGGTGGTTAAATAGAAATTCGCTGCTCAGCTGACCCGGCAGGAGCAAACGTATGCTTAAAATGTACTCAGAATGAGCTTTTCAGTGAAGAGAAGCCAGGCACATTTTAGCTAGTTTTACTTGTAAGTGGGGTTGGAAATGCTTTTCAGGCTCAGTACTGGGCTCAAAACATGCAGCCCTGAGGTCTCTCATGAAAGCAGGTTGTTAAATAGAAATTCGCTGCTCAGCTGATCCGGCAGGAGGAAACGTATGCTAAAAATTTACTCAGAATGAGCTTTTCAGTGAAGAGAAGCCAGGCACATTTTAGCTAGTTTTACTTGTAAGTGGGGTTGGAAATGCTTTTCAGGCTCAGTACTGGGCTCAAAACATGCAGCCCTGAGGTCTCTCATGAAAGCAGGTGGTTAAATAGAAATTCGCTGCTCAGCTGACCCTGTAGGAGCAAACGTATGCCAAAAATGTACACAGAATGAGCTTTTTAGTGAAGAGCAGCCAGGCACATTTTAGCTAGTTTTACTTGTAAGTGGGGTTGGAAACGCTTTTCAGGATCAGTACTGGGCTCAAAACATGCAGCCCTGAGGTCTCTCATGATAGCAGGTGGTTAAATAGAAATTCGCTGCTCAGCTGACCCGGCAGGAGCAAACGTATGCTAAAAATGTACTCAGAATGAGCTTTTCAGTGAAGAGAAGCCAGGCACATTTTAGCTAGTTTTACTTGTAAGTGGGGTTGGAAATGCTTTTCAGGCTCAGTACTGGGCTCAAAACATGCAGCCCTGAGGTCTCTCATGAAAGCAAGTGGTTAAGTAAAAATTCGCTGCTCAGCTGACCCGGTAGGAGCAAACGTATGCCAAAAATGTACACAGAATGAGCTTTTTAGTGAATAGCAGCCAGGCACATTTTAGCTAGTTTTACTTGTAAGTGGGGTTGGAAACGCTTTTCAGGCTCAGTACTGGGCTCAAAACATGCAGCCCTGAGGTCTCTCATGATAGCAGGTGGTTAAATAGAAATTCGCTGCTCAGCTGACCCGGCAGGAGCAAACGTATGCTAAAAATGTACTCATAATGAGCTTTTCAGTGAAGAGAAGCCAGGCATATTTTAGCTAGTTTTACTTGTAAGTGGGGTTGGAAATGGTTTGCAGGCTCAGTACTGGGCTCAAAACATGCAGCCCTGAGGTCTCTCATGAAAGCAAGTGGTTAAATAAAAATTCGCTGCTCAGCTGACCCGGTAGGAGCAAACGTATGCCAAAAATGTACACAGAATGAGCTTTTTAGTGAATAGCAGCCAGGCACATTTTAGCTAGTTTTACTTGTAAGTGGGGTTGGAAACGCTTTTCAGGATCAGTACTGGGCTCAAAACATGCAGCCCTGAGGTCTCTCATGATAGCAGGTGGTTAAATAGAAATTCGCTGCTCAGCTGACCCGGCAGGAGCAAACGTATGCTAAAAATGTACTCAGAATGAGCTTTTCAGTGAAGAGAAGCCAGGCACATTTTAGCTGGTTTTACTTATAAGTGGGGTTGGAAACGCTTTTCAGGATCAGTACTGGGCTCAAAACATGCAGCCCTGAGGTCTCTCATGATAGCAGGTGGTTAAATAGAAATTTGCTGCTCAGCTGACCCGGCAGGAGCAAACGTATGCTAAAAATGTACTCAGAATGAGCTTTTCAGTGAAGAGAAGCCAGGCACATTTTAGCCCAGTTTTACTTGTAAGTGGGGTTGGAAATGCTTTTCAGGCTCAGTACTGGGCTCAAAACATGCAGCCCTGAGGTCTCTCATGAAAGCAGGTGGTTAAATATAAATTTGCTGCTCAGCTGACCCGGTAGGAGCAAACGTATGCCAAAAATGTACACAGAAGGAGCTTTTCAGTGAATAGCAGCCAGGCACATTTTAGCTAGTTTTACTTGTAAGTGGGGTTGGAAATGCTTTTCAGGCTCAGTACTGGGCTCAAAACATGCAGCCCTGAGGTCTCTCATGAAAGCAGGTGGTTAAATAGAAATTCGCAGCTCAGCTGACCTGGTAGGAGCAAACGTATGCCAAAAATGTACACAGAATGAGCTTTTCAGTGAATAGGAGCCAGGCACATTTTAGCAAGTTTTACTTGTAAGTGGGGTTGGAAACGCTTTTCAGGATCAGTACTGGGCTCAAAACATGCAGCCCTGAGGTCTCTCATGATAGCAGGTGGTTAAATAGAAATTTGCTGCTCAGCTGACCCGGCAGGAGCAAACGTATGCTAAAAATGTTCTCAGAATGAGCTTTTCAGTGAAGAGAAGCCAGGCACATTTTAGCTAGTTTTACTTGTAAGTGGGGTTGGAAATGCTTTTCAGGCTCAGTCCTGGGCTCAAAACATGCAGCCCTGAGGTCTCTCATATAAGCAGGTGGTTAAATAGAAATTCGCTGCTCAGCTGACCCGGTAGGAGCAAACGTATGCCAAAAATGTACACAGAATGAGCTTTTCAGTGAAGAGCAGCCAGGCACATTTTAGCTAGTTTTACTTGTAAGTGGGGTTGGAAACGCTTTTCAGGATCAGTACTGGGCTCAAAACATGCAGCCCTGAGGTCTCTCATGATAGCAGGTGGTTAAATAGAAATTCGCTGCTCAGCTGACCCGGCAGGAGCAAACGTATGCTAAAAATGTACTCAGAATGAGCTTTTCAGTGAATAGCAGCCAGGCACATTTTAGCTAGTTTTACTTGTAAGTGGGGTTGGAAACGCTTTTCAGGATCAGTACTGGGCTCAAAACATGCAGCCCTGAGGTCTCTCATGATAGCAGGTGGTTAAATAGAAATTCGCTGCTCAGCTGACCCGGCAGGAGCAAACGTATGCCAAAAATGTACTCAGAATGAGCTTTTCAGTGAATAGCAGCCAGGCACATTTTAGCTAGTTTTACTTGTAAGTGGGGTTGGAAACGCTTTTCAGGATCAGTACTGGGCTCAAAACATGCAGCCCTGAGGTCTCTCATGATAGCAGGTGGTTAAATAGAAATTCGCTGCTCAGCTGACCCGGCAGGAGCAAACGTATGCTAAAAATGTACTCAGAATGAGCTTTTCAGTGAAGAGAAGCCAGGCACATTTTAGCTAGTTTTACTTGTAAGTGAGGTTGGAAATGCTTTTCAGGCTCAGTACTGGGCTCAAAACATGCAGCCCTGAGGTCTCTCATGAAAGCAAGTGGTTAAATAAAAATTCGCTGCTCAGCTGACCCGGTAGGAGCAAACGTATGCCAAAAATGTACACAGAATGAGCTTTTTAGTGAATAGCAGCCAGGCACATTTTAGCTAGTTTTACTTGTAAGTGGGGTTGGAAACGCTTTTCAGGCTCAGTACTGGGCTCAAAACATGCAGCCCTGAGGTCTCCATGATAGCAGGTGGTTAAATAGAAATTCGCTGCTCAGCTGACCCGGCAGGAGCAAACGTATGCTAAAAATGTACTCAGAATGAGCTTTTCAGTGAAGAGAAGCCAGGCATATTTTAGCTAGTTTTACTTGTAAGTGGGGTTGGAAACGCTTTTCAGGATCAGTACTGGGCTCAAAACATGCAGCCCTGAGGTCTCTCATGATAGCAGGTGGTTAAATAGAAATTTGCTGCTCAGCTGACCCGGCAGGAGCAAACGTATGCTAAAAATGTTCTCAGAATGAGCTTTTCAGTGAAGAGAAGCCAGGCACATTTTAGCTAGTTTTACTTGTAAGTGGGGTTGGAAATGATTTTCAGGCTCAGTACTGGGCTCAAAACATGCAGCCCTGAGGTCTCTCATGAAAGCAGGTGGTTAAATAGAAATTCGCTGCTCAGCTGACCCGGTAGGAGCAAACGTATGCCAAAAATGTACACAGAATGAGCTTTTCAGTGAATAGCAGCCAGGCACATTTTAGCTAGTTTTACTTGTAAGTGGGGTTGGAAACGCTTTTCAGGATCAGTACTGGGCTCAAAACATGCAGCCCTGAGGTCTCTCATGATAGCAGGTGGTTAAATAGAAATTCGCTGCTCAGCTGACCCGGCAGGAGCAAACGTATGCTTAAAATGTACTCAGAATGAGCTTTTCAGTGAAGAGAAGCCAGGCACATTTTAGCTAGTTTTACTTGTAAGTGGGGTTGGAAATGCTTTTCAGGCTCAGTACTGGGCTCAAAACATGCAGCCCTGAGGTCTCTCATGAAAGCAGGTGGTTAAATAGAAATTCGCTGCTCAGCTGACCCGGTAGGAGCAAACGTATGCCAAAAATGTACACAGAATGAGTTTTTCAGTGAATAGCAGCCAGGCACATTTTAGCTAGTTTTACTTGTAAGTGGGGTTGGAAACGCTTTTCAGGATCAGTACTGGGCTCAAAACATGCAGCCCTGAGGTCTCTCATGAAAGCAGGTTGTTAAATAGAAATTCGCTGCTCAGCTGATCCGGCAGGAGGAAACGTATGCTAAAAATTTACTCAGAATGAGCTTTTCAGTGAAGAGAAGCCAGGCACATTTTAGCTAGTTTTACTTGTAAGTGGGGTTGGAAATGCTTTTCAGGCTCAGTACTGGGCTCAAAACATGCAGCCCTGAGGTCTCTCATGAAAGCAGGTGGTTAAATAGAAATTCGCTGCTCAGCTGACCCTGTAGGAGCAAAAGTATGCCAAAAATGTACACAGAATGAGCTTTTTAGTGAAGAGCAGCCAGGCACATTTTAGCTAGTTTTACTTGTAAGTGGGGTTGGAAACGCTTTTCAGGATCAGTACTGGGCTCAAAACATGCAGCCCTGAGGTCTCTCATGATAGCAGGTGGTTAAATAGAAATTCGCTGCTCAGCTGACCCGGCAGGAGCAAACGTATGCTAAAAATGTACTCAGAATGAGCTTTTCAGTGAAGAGAAGCCAGGCACATTTTAGCTAGTTTTACTTGTAAGTGGGGTTGGAAATGCTTTTCAGGCTCAGTACTGGGCTCAAAACATGCAGCCCTGAGGTCTCTCATGAAAGCAAGTGGTTAAATAAAAATTCGCTGCTCAGCTGACCCGGTAGGAGCAAACGTATGCCAAAAATGTACACAGAATGAGCTTTTTAGTGAATAGCAGCCAGGCACATTTTAGCTAGTTTTACTTGTAAGTGGGGTTGGAAACACTTTTCAGGCTCAGTACTGGGCTCAAAACATGCAGCCCTGAGGTCTCTCATGATAGCAGGTGGTTAAATAGAAATTCGCTGCTCAGCTGACCCGGCAGGAGCAAACGTATGCTAAAAATGTACTCAGAATGAGCTTTTCAGTGAAGAGAAGCCAGGCATATTTTAGCTAGTTTTACTTGTAAGTGGGGTTGGAAATGGTTTGCAGGCTCAGTACTGGGCTCAAAACATGCAGCCCTGAGGTCTCTCATGAAAGCAAGTGGTTAAATAAAAATTCGCTGCTCAGCTGACCCGGTAGGAGCAAACGTATGCCAAAAATGTACACAGAATGAGCTTTTTAGTGAATAGCAGCCAGGCACATTTTAGCTAGTTTTACTTGTAAGTGGGGTTGGAAACGCTTTTCAGGATCAGTACTGGGCTCAAAACATGCAGCCCTGAGGTCTCTCATGATAGCAGGTGGTTAAATAGAAATTCGCTGCTCAGCTGACCCGGCAGGAGCAAACGTATGCTAAAAATGTACTCAGAATGAGCTTTTCAGTGAAGAGAAGCCAGGCACATTTTAGCTAGTTTTACTTATAAGTGGGGTTGGAAACGCTTTTCAGGATCAGTACTGGGCTCAAAACATGCAGCCCTGAGGTCTCTCATGATAGCAGGTGGTTAAATAGAAATTTGCTGCTCAGCTGACCCGGCAGGAGCAAACGTATGCTAAAAATGTACTCAGAATGAGCTTTTCAGTGAAGAGAAGCCAGGCACATTTTAGCCCAGTTTTACTTGTAAGTGGGGTTGGAAATGCTTTTCAGGCTCAGTACTGGGCTCAAAACATGCAGCCCTGAGGTCTCTCATGAAAGCAGGTGGTTAAATAGAAATTCGCTGCTCAGCTGACCCGGTAGGAGCAAACGTATGCCAAAAATGTACACAGAATGAGCTTTTCAGTGAATAGCAGCCAGGCACATTTTAGCTAGTTTTACTTGTAAGTGGGGTTGGAAATGCTTTTCAGGCTCAGTACTGGGCTCAAAACATGCAGCCCTGAGGTCTCTCATGAAAGCAGGTGGTTAAATAGAAATTCGCAGCTCAGCTGACCTGGTAGGAGCAAACGTATGCCAAAAATGTACACAGAATGAGCTTTTCAGTGAATAGGAGCCAGGCACATTTTAGCTAGTTTTACTTGTAAGTGGGGTTGGAAACGCTTTTCAGGATCAGTACTGGGCTCAAAACATGCAGCCCTGAGGTCTCTCATGATAGCAGGTGGTTAAATAGAAATTTGCTGCTCAGCTGACCCGGCAGGAGCAAACGTATGCTAAAAATGTTCTCAGAATGAGCTTTTCAGTGAAGAGAAGCCAGGCACATTTAAGCTAGTTTTACTTGTAAGTGGGGTTGGAAATGCTTTTCAGGCTCAGTCCTGGGCTCAAAACATGCAGCCCTGAGGTCTCTCATATAAGCAGGTGGTTAAATAGAAATTCGCTGCTCAGCTGACCCGGTAGGAGCAAACGTATGCCAAAAATGTACACAGAATGAGCTTTTCAGTGAAGAGCAGCCAGGCACATTTTAGCTAGTTTTACTTGTAAGTGGGGTTGGAAACGCTTTTCAGGATCAGTACTGGGCTCAAAACATGCAGCCCTGAGGTCTCTCATGATAGCAGGTGGTTAAATAGAAATTCGCTGCTCAGCTGACCCGGCAGGAGCAAACGTATGCTAAAAATGTACTCAGAATGAGCTTTTCAGTGAATAGCAGCCAGGCACATTTTAGCTAGTTTTACTTGTAAGTGGGGTTGGAAACGCTTTTCAGGCTCAGTACTGGGCTCAAAACATGCAGCCCTGAGGTCTCTCATGATAGCAGGTGGTTAAATAGAAATTCGCTGCTCAGCTGACCCGGCAGGAGCAAACGAATGCTAAAAATGTACTCAGAATGAGCTTTTCAGTGAAGAGAAGCCAGGCACATTTTAGCTAGTTTTACTTGTAAGTGGGGTTGGAAACGCTTTTCAGGATCAGTACTGGGCTCAAAACATGCAGCCCGAGGTCTCTCATGATGTCAAGTCAAGTCAAGTCAAAGAATTTATATAGCGCACTACATACCCAGAGGGTTTCAAGGCGCTTAGGAAGGGGAGGAGGATTACTTGTCAAATATCCACGTTTTAAGTTGCTTTCTGAATGCTAAGTGGTTCTGGGTAAGGCGAAGGTAAGCGGGGAGTGAGTTCCATGTTTTAGCAGCCAGGTATGAAAAGGATCTGCCTCCCATGGTGGTCTTGTTGATGCGAGGTACAGTGGCGAGGGCTTGGCTGGAAGAACGTAGTTGGCGGGAGGGGGTGTAGAAGGACAGTCGAGAGTTGAGGCATTCTGGACCGATGTCGTAGAGTGATTTGTGTGCGTGGGTGAGCAGTCGGAAAGTGATCCTCTTATTGACGGGTAGCCAGTGGAGGTCTTTAAGGTGACCAGAGATGTGTTCGCTGCGTGGGATGTCTAATATGAGTCTGGCTGAGGCGTTTTGGATTCGTTGGAGTTTCTTCTGGAGTTTTGCGGTAGTACCTGCGTGGAGGGTGTTTCCGTAGTCCAGACGGCTCGTGACCAGAGCGTGGGTGACTGTTTTCCTTGTTTCGGAGGGGATCCAACGAAATGTTTTTCTGAGCATGCGAAGAATGTTGAAGCAGGAAGAGGATACCGCGCTGACTTGTCTGTTCATTGAGAGTGAAGAGTCCAGGATGACGCCTAGGTTCCGTGCGTGGTCTGTCGGGATGGGTGCTTTTCCGAGGGCTTCCGGCCACCAGGAGTCGTCCCATGCGGAGGGGGATGTACCTAAGATGAGGACTTCTGTTTTGTCTGAGTTCAGTTTCAGACGGCTTTGTTTCATCCATTCGGCGACTTCTTTCATTCCTTCGTGTAGGTTAGTTTTGGCGGTGCTGGGGTCATTGGTGAGAGAAAGGATCAGTTGAGTGTCATCCGCGTAAGAGATGATGTTGAGGTTGTGTTGGCGTGCGATGGCCGCGAGGGGGCTCATGTATACGTTGATGAGGGTGGGACTGAGAGAGGATCCTTGTGGTACGCCGCAGATGACTTCAGAGGCCTCGGACTTGAATGGTGGAATGCGGACTCTCTGGGTTCTTCCAGTGAGGAACGAGGTGATCCAATCAAGTGCTTTTCCTTGGATTCCGATGTTATTGAGGCGTTGTAGGAGGGTGCTGTGGCAGACTGTGTCGAATGCTGCAGAGAGGTCAAGGAGGATGAGGGCGACTGTGTCTCCATTGTCCAGTAGAGTACGAATGTCGTCTGTTGCTGCGATGAGGGCGGTCTCAGTGCTGTGTTTTGCTCGGAAGCCAGATTGTGAGGGGTCGAGGGATTTGTTGGCTTCGAGAAAGGCGGCGAGCTGGTTGTTGACTGCTTTCTCGATGACTTTGGCCGGGAATGGAAGCAGCGAGATGGGGCGGTAATTTTTGAGTTCGGTGGGGTCCGCTGTGGGTTTTTTCAGAAGGGCGGTGAATTCAGCGTGTTTCCAGTCTTCCGGGAAGGTGGCGGAGATGAAGGAGCAGTTGATGACGTCTCGGAGGTGCGGTGCTATGACGGAGTCTGCTTTGTTGAAGATGTGGTGAGGACATGGGTCTGTGGGGGATCCTGAGTGTATGGAATTCATCAGGCGGATGGTGTCCTCAGTGGAGATTGGGTTCCAGTCGTTGAGGGTGTTCACGGGGGGAAGATGATCAGCAAATGGTAGGGTGGGTTGGTTTCCGGGTTGGTTGTCAAAGCTGTTGTGGATGTCTGCAATCTTGTTGTGGAAAAATGAGGCTAGGGAGTCGCAGAGGGTTTGAGAGGGGGTGATGTCGTTGGAGTTGGCCGAGGGATTGGAAAATTCCTTGATGATGTTGAAAAGTTCCTTACTGTTGTGAGCGTTGTTGTCAAGACGATCCTTGAATGCTGTTTTCTTGGCTTTTCGGATTAGTTGGTGGTGAGAGCGGGTGGCGTTTTTGAAGGCGTCCTTGGTGTTGGTGGTTGGGTCTTTTTTCCAGGCCTTTTCAAGGGAACTGCAGAGTTTCTTGGACTTCTTGAGATCATCGTTGAACCATGAGGCCTTCTTGCTGCCAGGTTTGTTTTGACGTTTTTTCAGTGGTGCTAAGGTGTCAGCGGTGTTGGATAACCATAAGGTAAGGTTGGTGGCGGCTTCGTTAGCGTTAGAAGAGAGTGCTGGGGTGTTTTGAAGGAGCGATGCGGAGATTTGGTCCGTGGTGATTTTGTTCCAGTTTCTTTGCAGGGTAGGTTGGAGGTGGGTGCTGGGTTTTGGTTTGTTGTAGGTGAAGTGAACGCATCTGTGGTCAGTCCAGAGGAGGTCCGTAGTGTGGCTGAAGGAGACATGGTTGCTGGATGTGAAGATGGGGTCGAGTGTGTGACCTGCGATGTGAGTGGGGGAAGTGACTAGTTGTTTAAGTCCGAGGTTGGCGAGGTTGTCCACGAGGATGGCGGTGTTGCGGTCGTTGATCTTTTCGAGATGAAAGTTGAGGTCTCCCAGAAGGATGTAGTCTTTGGAGGGGAGCGCGTGTGGAGTGATGAAGTCCGTGATGTCTTCACTGAATTTTGCGCGGGGTCCTGGTGGTCTGTAGAGGAGGGTGCCTCTGAGTGTGGTGTTGGGGTCGATGTGGATCTGGAAGTGAAGGTGTTCGGAGTTGGAGAGGTTGGCGTCAGAGCTGGTTGATATGCGGATTGATTTCTTATGGACAATAGCGATTCCTCCTCCTGTGTGGCTGGTACGGTCTTTGCGAGTGATCTTATAGTTTTCAGGGATGGCAATGGTGATGTCTGGTGCGGAGGAAGCGTTCATCCATGTTTCCGTAAGGAAGGCGATGTCCGGAGAAATGGTGTCTAGTAGATTCCATAGGTCAATGGCATGTCTGTGGACCGATCGGGTGTTGAGAAGGATGCATTGTAGGTGGTTGGGGTCGAAAATCTGAGGCGTGGTTGTAGCGGAGATGTTGTCGGTGCCGCAGAATTTGCAGGAGAAGCAAGAGAAAGGTCCATGGGTGTGTCCAGGAGCGGCTTGGACGCAGTTGGGGGCGCGACCGGGGTTAAGTGCTAGGAGGGTGGCGGCATCGTAGGTGAAGCGGGGGGGCTGGGAGGGACGGGGGCCAAGGGGTCTGGTGCTGGGCGCGGTCCAGGCGCGGACGGGCGTAGACGGGCTTACCTTTGGCGCACCTTCGGCGTGGCCGTAGCGCGTGGACGCTGCGCGTGTGGACATTCGACATAAATGGAGAGTGGAGGGGGCGGAGCGTGGGAGGGGCAGCAGCTGGGAGGCGGTAGCGGGGAGGAGGGGCGGGTCAGGGAGCTGCTACAGACAAAATGGAGGGTCAAAGGGAAGGTGAGGTAGGGGCAGCAAATGGACCAGCGTTCCTACTGTTCTGTTAAAGCGCCACAAAGTCCCTCGCACAGCGCTATTCTGTAACAATTATAGTGCCACTTGCAAACAAGCTAGTTATTTGCCAAGTCCCTCGCACAGCGTAGACGGGCTTACCTTTGGCGCACCTTCGGCGCGGATTGGGCGCGGTCGCTGCGCGTGAACGCTGCGCGCGGGAACTCCTGTCATATATGGATGGTGGGAGGGGAGGGGCGAGGGAGGATCAGCTGGGAGGCGGGATCAGGTTGTAGGGGAAGGCTCCAAAGTACAACCACAACAACAACAAAATGGCGCGATGTTTGAATGGGGTCAGAGTCACAAACAGCGCGTATACTACCTGCCCAGCGCACAACACTGTGAATAGTGACAAGCGGCAGCTGGAGGACTACAAGCGCGGTAATTAAATATATTAAATTCAATTAAGTCCCCTCTAGCGTTGAGTCGAGTGGCAGCTAGTGGAGTGCACAGCGCAATGGTTGATTGGTTCAACACAGGAGATCACAAGCGCGGTAATTTATTAATTAAATCCGCTTCTAGCGTTATCAAAGGCAGCAGTAGCGAGAGGCACAGAGCAGTCACAGGAGATCACAAGCGCGGTAATTAATTAATTTAATCTGCTTCTAGCGTTATCAAAGGCAGCAGCAGCGAGAGGCACAGAGCAGTAAGCAGTAACGATATCACAGGCAGCAGTAGCGAGAGGCACAGAGCAGTCACAGGAGATCACAAGCGCGGTAATTAATTAATTTAATCTGCTTCTAGCGTAATCACAGGCAGCAGCAGCGAGAGGCACAGAGCAGTAAGCAGTAACGATACCAAAGCAGCAGCTTGGGGAGCGACCTTCTCTGAGCGCGTCAGGCAGGTCAGGTGGTTAAATAGAAATTCGCTGCTCAGCTGACCCGGCAGGAGCAAACGTATGCTAAAAATGTACTCAGAATGAGCTTTTCAGTGAAGAGAAGCCAGGCACATTTTAGCTAGTTTTACTTGTAAGTGGGGTTGGAAATGCTTTTCAGGCTCAGTACTGGGCTCAAAACATGCAGCCCTGAGGTCTCTCATGAAAGCAGGTGGTTAAATAGAAATTTGCTGCTCAGCTGACCCGGTAGGAGCAAACGTATGCCAAAAATGTACACAGAAAGAGCTTTTCAGTGAATAGCAGCCAGGCACATTTTAGCTAGTTTTACTTGTAAGTGGGGTTGGAAACGCTTTTCAGGATCAGTACTGGGCTCAAAACATGCAGCCCTGAGGTCTCTCATGATAGCAGGTGGTTAAATAGAAATTTGCTGCTCAGCTGACCCGGCAGGAGCAAACATATGCTAAAAATGTTCTCAGAATGAGCTTTTCAGTGAAGAGAAGCCAGGCACATTTTAGCTAGTTTTACTTGTAAGTGGGGTTGGAAATGCTTTTCAGGCTCAGTACTGGGCTCAAAACATGCAGCCCTGAGGTCTCTCATGAAAGCAGGTGGTTAAATAGAAATTCGCAGCTCAGCTGACCTCGTAGGAGCAAACGTATGCCAAAAATGTACACAGAATGAGCTTTTCAGTGAATAGCAGCCAGGCACATTTTAGCTAGTTTTACTTGTAAGTGTGGTTGGAAACGCTTTTCAGGATCAGTACTGGGCTCAAAACATGCAGCCCTGAGGTCTCTCATGATAGCAGGTGGTTAAATAGAAATTTGCTGCTCAGCTGACCCGGCAGGAGCAAACGTATGCTAAAAATGTTCTCAGAATGAGCTTTTCAGTGAAGAGAAGCCAGGCACATTTTAGCTAGTTTTACTTGTAAGTGGGGTTGGAAATGCTTTTCAGGCTCAGTACTGGGCTCAAAACATGCAGCCCTGAGGTCTCTCATGAAAGCAGGTGGTTAAATAGAAATTCGCTGCTCAGCTGACCCGGTAGGAGCAAACGTATGCCAAAAATGTACACAGAATGAGCTTTTCAGTGAAGAGAAGCCAGGCACATTTTAGCTAGTTTTACTTGTAAGTGGGGTTGGAAATGCTTTTCAGGCTCAGTACTGGGCTCAAAACATGCAGCCCTGAGGTCTCTCATGAAAGCAGGTGGTTAAATAGAAATTCGCTGCTCAGCTGACCCTGCAGGAGCAAACGTATGCTAAAAATGTACACAGAATGAGCTTTTCAGTGAAGAGAAGCCAGGCACATTTTAGCTAGTTTTACTTGTAAGTGGGGTTGGAAATGCTTTTCAGGCTCAGTACTGGGCTCAAAACATGCAGCCCTGAGGTCTCTCATGAAAGCAAGTGGTTAAATAAAAATTCGCTGCTCAGCTGACCCGGTAGGAGCAAACGTATGCCAAAAATGTACACAGAATGAGCTTTTTAGTGAATAGCAGCCAGGCACATTTTAGCTAGTTTTACTTGTAAGTGGGGTTGGAAACGCTTTTCAGGATCAGTACTGGGCTCAAAACATGCAGCCCTGAGGTCTCTCATGATAGCAGGTGGTTAAATAGAAATTCGCTGCTCAGCTGACCCGGCAGGAGCAAACGTATGCTAAAAATGTACTCAGAATGAGCTTTTCAGTGAAGAGAAGCCAGGCACATTTTAGCTAGTTTTACTTATAAGTGGGGTTGGACACGCTTTTCAGGATCAGTACTGGGCTCAAAACATGCAGCCCTGAGGTCTCTCATGATAGCAGGTGGTTAAATAGAAATTCGCTGCTCAGCTGACCCGGCAGGAGCAAACGTATGCTAAAAATGTACTCAGAATGAGCTTTTCAGTGAAGAGAAGCCAGGCACATTTTAGCCCAGTTTTACTTGTAAGTGGGGTTGGAAATGCTTTTCAGGCTCAGTACTGGACTCAAAACATGCAGCCCTGAGGTCTCTCATGAAAGCAGGTGGTTAAATAGAAATTCGCTGCTCAGCTGACCCGGTAGGAGCAAACGTATGCCAAAAATGTACACAGAATGAGCTTTTCAGTGAATTGCAGCCAGGCACATTTTAGCTAGTTTTACTTGTAAGTGGGGTTGGAAACGCTTTTCAGGCTCAGTACTGGGCTCAAAACATGCAGCCCTGAGGTCTCTCATGAAAGCAGGTGGTTAAATAAAATTCGCAGCTCAGCTGACCCGGCAGGAGCAAACGTATGCTAAAAATGTTCTCAGAATGAGCTTTTCAGTGAAGAGAAGCCAGGCACATTTTAGCTAGTTTTACTTGTAAGTGGGGTTGGAAATGCTTTTCAGGCTCAGTCCTGGGCTCAAAACATGCAGCCCTGAGGTCTCTCATATAAGCAGGTGGTTAAATAGAAATTCGCTGCTCAGCTGACCCGGTAGGAGCAAACGTATGCCAAAAATGTACACAGAATGAGCTTTTCAGTGAAGAGCAGCCAGGCACATTTTAGCTAGTTTTACTTGTAAGTGGGGTTGGAAACGCTTTTCAGGATCAGTACTGGGCTCAAAACATGCAGCCCTGAGATCTCTCATGATAGCAGGTGGTTAAATAGAAATTCGCTGCTCAGCTGACCCGGCAGGAGCAAACGTATGCTAAAAATGTACTCAGAATGAGCTTTTCAGTGAATAGCAGCCAGGCACATTTTAGCTAGTTTTACTTGTAATTGGGGTTGGAAACACTTTTCAGGCTCAGTACTGGGCTCAAAACATGCAGCCCTGAGGTCTCTCATGATAGCAGGTGGTTAAATAGAAATTCGCTGCTCAGCTGACCCGGCAGGAGCAAACGTATGCTAAAAATGTACTCAGAATGAGCTTTTCAGTGAAGAGAAGCCAGGCACATTTTAGCTAGTTTTACTTGTAAGTGGGGTTGGAAACGCTTTTCAGGATCAGTACTGGGCTCAAAACATGCAGCCCTGAGGTCTCTCATGATAGCAGGTGGTTAAATAGAAATTCGCTGCTCAGCTGACCCGGCAGGAGCAAACGTATGCTAAAAATGTACTCAGAATGAGCTTTTCAGTGAAGAGAAGCCAGGCACATTTTAGCTAGTTTTACTTGTAAGTGGGGTTGGAAATGCTTTTCAGGCTCCGTACTGGGCTCAAAACATGCAGCCCTGAGGTCTCTCATGAAAGCAGGTGGTTAAATAGAAATTTGCTGCTCAGCTGACCCGGTAGGAGCAAACGTATGCCAAAAATGTACACAGAATGAGCTTTTCAGTGAATAGCAGCCAGGCACATTTTAGCTAGTTTTACTTGTAAGTGGGGTTGGAAATGCTTTTCAGGCTCAGTACTGGGCTCAAAACATGCAGCCCTGAGGTCTCTCATGAAAGCAGGTGGTTAAATAGAAATTCGCAGCTCAGCTGACCTGGTAGGAGCAAACGTATGCCAAAAATGTCCACAGAATGAGCTTTTCAGTGAATAGCAGCCAGGCACATTTTAGCTAGTTTTACTTGTAAGTGGGGTTGGAAACGCTTTTCAGGATCAGTACTGGGCTCAAAACATGCAGCCCTGAGGTCTCTTATGATAGCAGGTGGTTAAATTGAGCTTTTCAGTGAAGAGAAGCCAGGCACATTTTAGCTAGTTTTACTTGTAAGTGGGGTTGGAAATGCTTTTCAGGCTCAGTACTGGGCTCAAAACATGCAGCCCTGAGGTCTCTCATGAAAGCAGGTGGTTAAATAGAAATTCGCTGCTCAGCTGACCCGGTAGGAGCAAACGTATGCCAAAAATGTACACAGAATGAGCTTTTCAGTGAAGAGAAGCCAGGCACATTTTAGCTAGTTTTACTTGTAAGTGGGGTTGGAAATGCTTTTCAGGCTCAGTACTGGGCTCAAAACATGCAGCCCTGAGGTCTCTCATGAAAGCAGGTGGTTAAATAGAAATTCGCTGCTCAGCTGACCCTGCAGGAGCAAACGTATGCTAAAAATGTACACAGAATGAGCTTTTCAGTGAAGAGAAGCCAGGCACATTTTAGCTAGTTTTACTTGTAAGTGGGGTTGGAAATGCTTTTCAGGCTCAGTACTGGGCTCAAAACATGCAGCCCTGAGGTCTCTCATGAAAGCAAGTGGTTAAATAAAAATTCGCTGCTCAGCTGACCCGGTAGGAGCAAACGTATGCCAAAAATGTACACAGAATGAGCTTTTTAGTGAATAGCAGCCAGGCACATTTTAGCTAGTTTTACTTGTAAGTGGGGTTGGAAACGCTTTTCAGGATCAGTACTGGGCTCAAAACATGCAGCCCTGAGGTCTCTCATGATAGCAGGTGGTTAAATAGAAATTCGCTGCTCAGCTGACCCGGCAGGAGCAAACGTATGCTAAAAATGTACTCAGAATGAGCTTTTCAGTGAAGAGAAGCCAGGCACATTTTAGCTAGTTTTACTTATAAGTGGGGTTGGACACGCTTTTCAGGATCAGTACTGGGCTCAAAACATGCAGCCCTGAGGTCTCTCATGATAGCAGGTGGTTAAATAGAAATTCGCTGCTCAGCTGACCCGGCAGGAGCAAACGTATGCTAAAAATGTACTCAGAATGAGCTTTTCAGTGAAGAGAAGCCGGGCACATTTTAGCCCAGTTTTACTTGTAAGTGGGGTTGGAAATGCTTTTCAGGCTCAGTACTGGACTCAAAACATGCAGCCCTGAGGTCTCTCATGAAAGCAGGTGGTTAAATAGAAATTCGCTGCTCAGCTGACCCGGCAGGAGCAAACGTATGCTAAAAATGTACTCAGAATGAGCTTTTCAGTGAAGAGAAGCCAGGCACATTTTAGCTAGTTTTACTTGTAAGTGGGGTTGGAAATGCTTTTCAGGCTCAGTACTGGGCTCAAAACATGCAGCCCTGAGGTCTCTCATGATAGCAGGTGGTTAAATAGAAATTCGCTGCTCAGCTGACCCGGCAGGAGCAAACGTATGCTAAAAATGTACTCAGAATGAGCTTTTCAGTGAAGAGAAGCCAGGCATATTTTAGCTAGTTTTACTTGTAAGTGGGGTTGGAAATGGTTTGCAGGCTCAGTACTGGGCTCAAAACATGCAGCCCTGAGGTCTCTCATGATAGCAGGTGGTTAAATAGAAATTCGCTGCTCAGCTGACCCGGCAGGAGCAAACGTATGCTAAAAATGTACTCAGAATGAGCTTTTCAGTGAAGAGAAGCCAGGCACATTTTAGCTAGTTTTACTTATAAGTGGGGTTGGAAACGCTTTTCAGGATCAGTACTGGGCTCAAAACATGCAGCCCTGAGGTCTCTCATGATAGCAGGTGGTTAAATAGAAATTTGCTGCTCAGCTGACCGAGCAGGAGCAAACGTATGCTAAAAATGTACTCAGAATGAGCTTTTCAGTGATGAGAAGCCAGGCACATTTTAGCCCAGTTTTACTTGTAAGTGGGGTTGGAAATGCTTTTCAGGCACAGTACTGGGCTCAAAACATGCAGCCCTGAGGTCTCTCATGAAAGCAGGTGGTTAAATAGAAATTCGCTGCTCAGCTGACCCGGTAGGAGCAAACGTATGCCAAAAATGTACACAGAATGAGCTTTTCAGTGAATAGCAGCCAGGCACATTTTAGCTAGTTTTACTTGTAAGTGGGGTTGGAAATGCTTTTCAGGCTCAGTACTGGGCTCAAAACATGCAGCCCTGAGGTCTCTCATGAAAGCAGGTGGTTAAATAGAAATTCGCAGCTCAGCTGACCTGGTAGGAGCAAACGTATGCCAAAAATGTACACAGAATGAGCTTTTCAGTGAATAGGAGCCAGGCACATTTTAGCTAGTTTTACTTGTAAGTGGGGTTGGAAACGCTTTTCAGGATCAGTACTGGGCTCAAAACATGCAGCCCTGAGGTCTCTCATGATAGCAGGTGGTTAAATAGAAATTTGCTGCTCAGCTGACCCGGCAGGAGCAAACGTATGCTAAAAATGTTCTCAGAATGAGCTTTTCAGTGAAGAGAAGCCAGGCACATTTTAGCTAGTTTTACTTGTAAGTGGGGTTGGAAATGCTTTTCAGGCTCAGTCCTGGGCTCAAAACATGCAGCCCTGAGGTCTCTCATATAAGCAGGTGGTTAAATAGAAATTCGCTGCTCAGCTGACCCGGTAGGAGCAAACGTATGCCAAAAATGTACACAGAATGAGCTTTTCAGTGAAGAGCAGCCAGGCACATTTTAGCTAGTTTTACTTGTAAGTGGGGTTGGAAACGCTTTTCAGGATCAGTACTGGGCTCAAAACATGCAGCCCTGAGGTCTCTCATGATAGCAGGTGGTTAAATAGAAATTCGCTGCTCAGCTGACCCGGCAGGAGCAAACGTATGCTAAAAATGTACTCAGAATGAGCTTTTCAGTGAATAGCAGCCAGGCACATTTTAGCTAGTTTTACTTGTAAGTGGGGTTGGAAACGCTTTTCAGGCTCAGTACTGGGCTCAAAACATGCAGCCCTGAGGTCTCTCATGATAGCAGGTGGTTAAATAGAAATTCGCTGCTCAGCTGACCCGGCAGGAGCAAACGAATGCTAAAAATGTACTCAGAATGAGCTTTTCAGTGAAGAGAAGCCAGGCACATTTTAGCTAGTTTTACTTGTAAGTGGGGTTGGAAACGCTTTTCAGGATCAGTACTGGGCTCAAAACATGCAGCCCGAGGTCTCTCATGATAGCAGGTGGTTAAATAGAAATTCGCTGCTCAGCTGACCCGGCAGGAGCAAACGTATGCTAAAAATGTACTCAGAATGAGCTTTTCAGTGAAGAGAAGCCAGGCACATTTTAGCAAGTTTTACTTGTAAGTGGGGTTGGAAATGCTTTTCAGGCTCAGTACTGGGCTCAAAACATGCAGCCCTGAGGTCTCTCATGAAAGCAGGTGGTTAAATAGAAATTTGCTGCTCAGCTGACCCGGTAGGAGCAAACGTATGCCAAAAATGTACACAGAATGAGCTTTTCAGTGAATAGCAGCCAGGCACATTTTAGCTAGTTTTACTTGTAAGTGGGGTTGGAAACGCTTTTCAGGATCAGTACTGGGCTCAAAACATGCAGCCCTGAGGTCTCTCATGATAGCAGGTGGTTAAATAGAAATTTGCTGCTCAGCTGACCCGGCAGGAGCAAACGTATGCCAAAAATGTACACAGAATGAGCTTTTCAGTGAAGAGAAGCCAGGCACATTTTAGCTAGTTTTACTTGTAAGTGGGGTTGGAAATGCTTTTCAGGCTCAGTACTGGGCTCAAAACATGCAGCCCTGAGGTCTCTCATGAAAGCAGGTGGTTAAATAGAAATTCGCAGCTCAGCTGACCTGGTAGGAGCAAACGTATGCCAAAAATGTACACAGAATGAGCTTTTCAGTGAATAGCAGCCAGGCACATTTTAGCTAGTTTTACTTGTAAGTGGGGTTGGAAACGCTTTTCAGGATCAGTACTGGGCTCAAAACATGCAGCCCTGAGGTCTCTCATGATAGCAGGTGGTTAAATAGAAATTTGCTGCTCAGCTGACCCGGCAGGAGCAAACGTATGCTAAAAATGTTCTCAGAATGAGCTTTTCAGTGAAGAGAAGCCAGGCACATTTTAGCTAGTTTTACTTGTAAGTGGGGTTGGAAATGCTTTTCAGGCTCAGTACTGGGCTCAAAACATGCAGCCCTGAGGTCTCTCATGAAAGCAGGTGGTTAAATAGAAATTCGCTGCTCAGCTGACCCGGTAGGAGCAAACGTATGCCAAAAATGTACACAGAATGAGCTTTTCAGTGAAGAGAAGCCAGGCACATTTTAGCTAGTTTTACTTGTAAGTGGGGTTGGAAATGCTTTTCAGGCTCAGTACTGGGCTCAAAACATGCAGCCCTGAGGTCTCTCATGAAAGCAGGTGGTTAAATAGAAATTCGCTGCTCAGCTGACCCTGCAGGAGCAAACGTATGCTAAAAATGTACACAGAATGAGCTTTTCAGTGAAGAGAAGCCAGGCACATTTTAGCTAGTTTTACTTGTAAGTGGGGTTGGAAATGCTTTTCAGGCTCAGTACTGGGCTCAAAACATGCAGCCCTGAGGTCTCTCATGAAAGCAAGTGGTTAAATAAAAATTCGCTGCTCAGCTGACCCGGTAGGAGCAAACGTATGCCAAAAATGTACACAGAATGAGCTTTTTAGTGAATAGCAGCCAGGCACATTTTAGCTAGTTTTACTTGTAAGTGGGGTTGGAAACGCTTTTCAGGATCAGTACTGGGCTCAAAACATGCAGCCCTGAGGTCTCTCATGATAGCAGGTGGTTAAATAGAAATTCGCTGCTCAGCTGACCCGGCAGGAGCAAACGTATGCTAAAAATGTACTCAGAATGAGCTTTTCAGTGAAGAGAAGCCTGGCACATTTTAGCTAGTTTTACTTATAAGTGGGGTTGGACACGCTTTTCAGGATCAGTACTGGGCTCAAAACATGCAGCCCTGAGGTCTCTCATGATAGCAGGTGGTTAAATAGAAATTCGCTGCTCAGCTGACCCGGCAGGAGCAAACGTATGCTAAAAATGTACTCAGAATGAGCTTTTCAGTGAAGAGAAGCCAGGCACATTTTAGCCCAGTTTTACTTGTAAGTGGGGTTGGAAATGCTTTTCAGGCTCAGTACTGGACTCAAAACATGCAGCCCTGAGGTCTCTCATGAAAGCAGGTGGTTAAATAGAAATTCGCTGCTCAGCTGACCCGGTAGGAGCAAACGTATGCCAAAAATGTACACAGAATGAGCTTTTCAGTGAATTGCAGCCAGGCACATTTTAGCTAGTTTTACTTGTAAGTGGGGTTGGAAACGCTTTTCAGGCTCAGTACTGGGCTCAAAACATGCAGCCCTGAGGTCTCTCATGAAAGCAGGTGGTTAAATAAAATTCGCAGCTCAGCTGACCCGGCAGGAGCAAACGTATGCTAAAAATGTTCTCAGAATGAGCTTTTCAGTGAAGAGAAGCCAGGCACATTTTAGCTAGTTTTACTTGTAAGTGGGGTTGGAAATGCTTTTCAGGCTCAGTCCTGGGCTCAAAACATGCAGCCCTGAGGTCTCTCATATAAGCAGGTGGTTAAATAGAAATTCGCTGCTCAGCTGACCCGGTAGGAGCAAACGTATGCCAAAAATGTACACAGAATGAGCTTTTCAGTGAAGAGCAGCCAGGCACATTTTAGCTAGTTTTACTTGTAAGTGGGGTTGGAAACGCTTTTCAGGATCAGTACTGGGCTCAAAACATGCAGCCCTGAGATCTCTCATGATAGCAGGTGGTTAAATAGAAATTCGCTGCTCAGCTGACCCGGCAGGAGCAAACGTATGCTAAAAATGTACTCAGAATGAGCTTTTCAGTGAATAGCAGCCAGGCACATTTTAGCTAGTTTTACTTGTAATTGGGGTTGGAAACGCTTTTCAGGCTCAGTACTGGGCTCAAAACATGCAGCCCTGAGGTCTCTCATGATTGCAGGTGGTTAAATAGAAATTCGCTGCTCAGCTGACCCGGCAGGAGCAAACGTATGCTAAAAATGTACTCAGAATGAGCTTTTCAGTGAAGAGAAGCCAGGCACATTTTAGCTAGTTTTACTTGTAAGTGGGGTTGGAAACGCTTTTCAGGATCAGTACTGGGCTCAAAACATGCAGCCCTGAGGTCTCTCATGATAGCAGGTGGTTAAATAGAAATTCGCTGCTCAGCTGACCCGGCAGGAGCAAACGTATGCTAAAAATGTACTCAGAATGAGCTTTTCAGTGAAGAGAAGCCAGGCACATTTTAGCTAGTTTTACTTGTAAGTGGGGTTGGAAATGCTTTTCAGGCTCAGTACTGGGCTCAAAACATGCAGCCCTGAGGTCTCTCATGAAAGCAGGTGGTTAAATAGAAATTTGCTGCTCAGCTGACCCGGTAGGAGCAAACGTATGCCAAAAATGTACACAGAATGAGCTTTTCAGTGAATAGCAGCCAGGCACATTTTAGCTAGTTTTACTTGTAAGTGGGGTTGGAAATGCTTTTCAGGCTCAGTACTGGGCTCAAAACATGCAGCCCTGAGGTCTCTCATGAAAGCAGGTGGTTAAATAGAAATTCGCAGCTCAGCTGACCTGGTAGGAGCAAACGTATGCCAAAAATGTACACAGAATGAGCTTTTCAGTGAATAGCAGCCAGGCACATTTTAGCTAGTTTTACTTGTAAGTGGGGTTGGAAACGCTTTTCAGGATCAGTACTGGGCTCAAAACATGCAGCCCTGAGGTCTCTTATGATAGCAGGTGGTTAAATTGAGCTTTTCAGTGAAGAGAAGCCAGGCACATTTTAGCTAGTTTTACTTGTAAGTGGGGTTGGAAATGCTTTCCAGGCTCAGTACTGGGCTCAAAACATGCAGCCCTGAGGTCTCTCATGAAAGCAGGTGGTTAAATAGAAATTCGCTGCTCAGCTGACCCGGTAGGAGCAAACGTATGCCAAAAATGTACACAGAATGAGCTTTTCAGTGAAGAGAAGCCAGGCACATTTTAGCTAGTTTTACTTGTAAGTGGGGTTGGAAATGCTTTTCAGGCTCAGTACTGGGCTCAAAACATGCAGCCCTGAGGTCTCTCATGAAAGCAGGTGGTTAAATAGAAATTCGCTGCTCAGCTGACCCTGCAGGAGCAAACGTATGCTAAAAATGTACACAGAATGAGCTTTTCAGTGAAGAGAAGCCAGGCACATTTTAGCTAGTTTTACTTGTAAGTGGGGTTGGAAATGCTTTTCAGGCTCAGTACTGGGCTCAAAACATGCAGCCCTGAGGTCTCTCATGAAAGCAAGTGGTTAAATAAAAATTCGCTGCTCAGCTGACCCGGTAGGAGCAAACGTATGCCAAAAATGTACACAGAATGAGCTTTTTAGTGAATAGCAGCCAGGCACATTTTAGCTAGTTTTACTTGTAAGTGGGGTTGGAAACGCTTTTCAGGATCAGTACTGGGCTCAAAACATGCAGCCCTGAGGTCTCTCATGATAGCAGGTGGTTAAATAGAAATTCGCTGCTCAGCTGACCCGGCAGGAGCAAACGTATGCTAAAAATGTACTCAGAATGAGCTTTTCAGTGAAGAGAAGCCAGGCACATTTTAGCTAGTTTTACTTATAAGTGGGGTTGGACACGCTTTTCAGGATCAGTACTGGGCTCAAAACATGCAGCCCTGAGGTCTCTCATGATAGCAGGTGGTTAAATAGAAATTCGCTGCTCAGCTGACCCGGCAGGAGCAAACGTATGCTAAAAATGTACTCAGAATGAGCTTTTCAGTGAAGAGAAGCCAGGCACATTTTAGCCCAGTTTTACTTGTAAGTGGGGTTGGAAATGCTTTTCAGGCTCAGTACTGGACTCAAAACATGCAGCCCTGAGGTCTCTCATGAAAGCAGGTGGTTAAATAGAAATTCGCTGCTCAGCTGACCCGGTAGGAGCAAACGTATGCCAAAAATGTACACAGAATGAGCTTTTCAGTGAATAGCAGCCAGGCACATTTTAGCTAGTTTTACTTGTAAGTGGGGTTGGAAACGCTTTTCAGGCTCAGTACTGGGCTCAAAACATGCAGCCCTGAGGTCTCTCATGAAAGCAGGTGGTTAAATAGAAATTCGCAGCTCAGCTGACCCGGCAGGAGCAAACGTATGCTAAAAATGTTCTCAGAATGAGCTTTTCAGTGAAGAGAAGCCAGGCACATTTTAGCTAGTTTTACTTGTAAGTGGGGTTGGAAATGCTTTTCAGGCTCAGTCCTGGGCTCAAAACATGCAGCCCTGAGGTCTCTCATATAAGCAGGTGGTTAAATAGAAATTCGCTGCTCAGCTGACCCGGTAGGAGCAAACGTATGCCAAAAATGTACACAGAATGAGCTTTTCAGTGAAGAGCAGCCAGGCACATTTTAGCTAGTTTTACTTGTAAGTGGGGTTGGAAACGCTTTTCAGGATCAGTACTGGGCTCAAAACATGCAGCCCTGAGATCTCTCATGATAGCAGGTGGTTAAATAGAAATTCGCTGCTCAGCTGACCCGGCAGGAGCAAACGTATGCTAAAAATGTACTCAGAATGAGCTTTTCAGTGAATAGCAGCCAGGCACATTTTAGCTAGTTTTACTTGTAATTGGGGTTGGAAACGCTTTTCAGGCTCAGTACTGGGCTCAAAACATGCAGCCCTGAGGTCTCTCATGATAGCAGGTGGTTAAATAGAAATTCGCTGCTCAGCTGACCCGGCAGGAGCAAACGTATGCTAAAAATGTACTCAGAATGAGCTTTTCAGTGAAGAGAAGCCAGGCACATTTTAGCTAGTTTTACTTGTAAGTGGGGTTGGAAACGCTTTTCAGGATCAGTACGGGGCTCAAAACATGCAGCCCTGAGGTCTCTCATGATAGCAGGTGGTTAAATAGAAATTCGCTGCTCAGCTGACCCGGCAGGAGCAAACGTATGCTAAAAATGTACTCAGAATGAGCTTTTCAGTGAAGAGAAGCCAGGCACATTTTAGCTAGTTTTACTTGTAAGTGGGGTTGGAAATGCTTTTCAGGCTCAGTACTGGGCTCAAAACATGCAGCCCTGAGGTCTCTCATGAAAGCAGGTGGTTAAATAGAAATTTGCTGCTCAGCTGACCCGGTAGGAGCAAACGTATGCCAAAAATGTACACAGAATGAGCTTTTCAGTGAATAGCAGCCAGGCACATTTTAGCTAGTTTTACTTGTAAGTGGGGTTGGAAATGCTTTTCAGGCTCAGTACTGGGCTCAAAACATGCAGCCCTGAGGTCTCTCATGAAAGCAGGTGGTTAAATAGAAATTCGCAGCTCAGCTGACCTGGTAGGAGCAAACGTATGCCAAAAATGTACACAGAATGAGCTTTTCAGTGAATAGCAGCCAGGCACATTTTAGCTAGTTTTACTTGTAAGTGTGGTTGGAAACGCTTTTCAGGATCAGTACTGGGCTCAAAACATGCAGCCCTGAGGTCTCTTATGATAGCAGGTGGTTAAATTGAGCTTTTCAGTGAAGAGAAGCCAGGCACATTTTAGCTAGTTTTACTTGTAAGTGGGGTTGGATATGCTTTTCAGGCTCAGTACTGGGCTCAAAACATGCAGCCCTGAGGTCTCTCATGAAAGCAGGTGGTTAAATAGAAATTCGCTGCTCAGCTGACCCTGTAGGAGCAAAAGTATGCCAAAAATGTACACAGAATGAGCTTTTTAGTGAAGAGCAGCCAGGCACATTTTAGCTAGTTGTACTTGTAAGTGGGGTTGGAAACGCTTTTCAGGATCAGTACTGGGCTCAAAACATGCAGCCCTGAGGTCTCTCATGATAGCAGGTGGTTAAATAGAAATTCGCTGCTCAGCTGACCCGGCAGGAGCAAACGTATGCTAAAAATGTACTCAGAATGAGCTTTTCAGTGAAGAGAAGCCAGGCACATTTTAGCTAGTTTTACTTGTAAGTGGGGTTGGAAATACTTTTCAGGCTCAGTACTGGGCTCAAAACATGCAGCCCTGAGGTCTCTCATGAAAGCAAGTGGTTAAATAAAAATTCGCTGCTCAGCTGACCTGGTAGGAGCAAACGTATGCCAAAAATGTACACAGAATGAGCTTTTTAGTGAATAGCAGCCAGGCACATTTTAGCTAGTTTTACTTGTAAGTGGGGTTGGAAACGCTTTTCAGGCTCAGTACTGGGCTCAAAACATGCAGCCCTGAGGTCTCTCATGATAGCAGGTGGTTAAATAGAAATTCGCTGCTCAGCTGACCCGGCAGGAGCAAACGTATGCTAAAAATGTACTCAGTATGAGCTTTTCAGTGAAGAGAAGCCAGGCACATTTTAGCTAGTTTTACTTATAAGTGGGGTTGGAAACGCTTTTCAGGATCAGTACTGGGCTCAAAACATGCAGCCCTGAGGTCTCTCATGATAGCAGGTGGTTAAATAGAAATTTGCTGCTCAGCTGACCCGGCAGGAGCAAACGTATGCTAAAAATGTACTCAGAATGAGCTTTTCAGTGAAGAGAAGCCAGGCACATTTTAGCCCAGTTTTACTTGTAAGTGGGGTTGGAAATGCTTTTCAGGCTCAGTACTGGGCTCAAAACATGCAGCCCTGAGGTCTCTCATGAAAGCAGGTGGTTAAATAGAAATTCGCTGCTCAGCTGACCCGGTAGGAGCAAACGTATGCCAAAAATGTACACAGAATGAGCTTTTCAGTGAATAGCAGCCAGGCACATTTTAGCTAGTTTTACTTGTAAGTGGGGTTGGAAATGCTTTTCAGGCTCAGTACTGGGCTCAAAACATGCAGCCCTGAGGTCTCTCATGAAAGCAGGTGGTTAAATAGAAATTCGCAGCTCAGCTGACCTGGTAGGAGCAAACGTATGCCAAAAATGTACACAGAATGAGCTTTTCAGTGAATAGGAGCCAGGCACATTTTAGCTAGTTTTACTTGTAAGTGGGGTTGGAAACGCTTTTCAGGATCAGTACTGGGCTCAAAACATGCAGCCCTGAGGTCTCTCATGATAGCAGGTGGTTAAATAGAAATTTGCTGCTCAGCTGACCCGGCAGGAGCAAACGTATGCTAAAAATGTTCTCAGAATGAGCTTTTCAGTGAAGAGAAGCCAGGCACATTTTAGCTAGTTTTACTTGTAAGTGGGGTTGGAAATGCTTTTCAGGCTCAGTCCTGGGCTCAAAACATGCAGCCCTGAGGTCTCTCATATAAGCAGGTGGTTAAATAGAAATTTGCTGCTCAGCTGACCCGGTAGGAGCAAACGTATGCCAAAAATGTACACAGAATGAGCTTTTCAGTGAAGAGCAGCCAGGCACATTTTAGCTAGTTTTACTTGTAAGTGGGGTTGGAAACGCTTTTCAGGATCAGTACTGGGCTCAAAACATGCAGCCCTGAGGTCTCTCATGATAGCAGGTGGTTAAATAGAAATTCGCTGCTCAGCTGACCCGGCAGGAGCAAACGTATGCTAAAAATGTACTCAGAATGAGCTTTTCAGTGAATAGCAGCCAGGCACATTTTAGCTAGTTTTACTTGTAAGTGGGGTTGGAAACGCTTTTCAGGCTCAGTACTGGGCTCAAAACATGCAGCCCTGAGGTCTCTCATGATAGCAGGTGGTTAAATAGAAATTCGCTGCTCAGCTGACCCGGCAGGAGCAAACGAATGCTAAAAATGTACTCAGAATGAGCTTTTCAGTGAAGAGAAGCCAGGCACATTTTAGCTAGTTTTACTTGTAAGTGGGGTTGGAAACGCTTTTCAGGATCAGTACTGGGCTCAAAACATGCAGCCCTGAGGTCTCTCATGATAGCAGGTGGTTAAATAGAAATTCGCTGCTCAGCTGACCCGGCAGGAGCAAACGTATGCTAAAAATGTACTCAGAATGAGCTTTTCAGTGAAGAGAAGCCAGGCACATTTTAGCTAGTTTTACTTGTAAGTGGGGTTGGAAATGCTTTTCAGGCTCAGTACTGGGCTCAAAACATGCAGCCCTGAGGTCTCTCATGAAAGCAGGTGGTTAAATAGAAATTTGCTGCTCAGCTGACCCGGTAGGAGCAAACGTATGCCAAAAATGTACACAGAATGAGCTTTTCAGTGAATAGCAGCCAGGCACATTTTAGCTAGTTTTACTTATAAGTGGGGTTGGAAACGCTTTTCAGGATCAGTACTGGGCTCAAAACATGCAGCCCTGAGGTCTCTCATGATAGCAGGTGGTTAAATAGAAATTTGCTGCTCAGCTGACCCGGCAGGAGCAAACGTATACTAAAAATGTTCTCAGAATGAGCTTTTCAGTGAAGAGAAGCCAGGCACATTTTAGCTAGTTTTACTTGTAAGTGGGGTTGGAAATGCTTTTCAGGCTCAGTACTGGGCTCAAAACATGCAGCCCTGAGGTCTCTCATGAAAGCAGGTGGTTAAATAGAAATTCGCAGCTCAGCTGACCTGGTAGGAGCAAACGTATGCTAAAAATGTACACAGAATGAGCTTTTCAGTGAAGAGAAGCCAGGCACATTTTAGCTAGTTTTACTTGTAAGTGGGGTTGGAAATGCTTTTCAGGCTCAGTACTGGGCTCAAAACATGCAGCCCTGAGGTCTCTCATGAAAGCAGGTGGTTAAATAGAAATTCGCTGCTCAGCTGACCCTGCAGGAGCAAACGTATGCTAAAAATGTACACAGAATGAGCTTTTCAGTGAAGAGAAGCCAGGCACATTTTAGCTAGTTTTACTTGTAAGTGGGGTTGGAAATGCTTTTCAGGCTCAGTACTGGGCTCAAAACATGCAGCCCTGAGGTCTCTCATGAAAGCAAGTGGTTAAATAAAAATTTGCTGCTCAGCTGACCCGGTAGGAGCAAACGTATGCCAAAAATGTACACAGAATGAGCTTTTTAGTGAATAGCAGCCAGGCACATTTTAGCTAGTTTTACTTGTAAGTGGGGTTGGAAACGCTTTTCAGGATCAGTACTGGGCTCAAAACATGCAGCCCTGAGGTCTCTCATGATAGCAGGTGGTTAAATAGAAATTCGCTGCTCAGCTGACCCGGCAGGAGCAAACGTATGCTAAAAATGTACTCAGAATGAGCTTTTCAGTGAAGAGAAGCCAGGCACATTTTAGCTAGTTTTACTTATATTTGGGGTTGGACACGCTTTTCAGGATCAGTACTGGGCTCAAAACATGCAGCCCTGAGGTCTCTCATGATAGCAGGTGGTTAAATAGAAATTCGCTGCTCAGCTGACCCGGCAGGAGCAAACGTATGCTAAAAATGTACTCAGAATGAGCTTTTCAGTGAAGAGAAGCCAGGCACATTTTAGCCCAGTTTTACTTGTAAGTGGGGTTGGAAATGCTTTTCAGGCTCAGTACTGGACTCAAAACATGCAGCCCTGAGGTCTCTCATGAAAGCAGGTGGTTAAATAGAAATTCGCTGCTCAGCTGACCCGGTAGGAGCAAACGTATGCCAAAAATGTACACAGAATGAGCTTTTCAGTGAATAGCAGCCAGGCACATTTTAGCTAGTTTTACTTGTAAGTGGGGTTGGAAACGCTTTTCAGGCTCAGTACTGGGCTCAAAACATGCAGCCCTGAGGTCTCTCATGAAAGCAGGTGGTTAAATAGAAATTCGCAGCTCAGCTGACCCGGCAGGAGCAAACGTATGCTAAAAATGTTCTCAGAATGAGCTTTTCAGTGAAGAGAAGCCAGGCACATTTTAGCTAATTTTACTTGTAAGTGGGGTTGGAAATGCTTTTCAGGCTCAGTCCTGGGCTCAAAACATGCAGCCCTGAGGCTTCTCATATAAGCAGGTGGTTAAATAGAAATTCGCTGCTCAGCTGACCCGGTAGGAGCAAACGTATGCCAAAAATGTACACAGAATGAGCTTTTCAGTGAAGAGCAGCCAGGCACATTTTAGCTAGTTTTACTTGTAATTGGGGTTGGAAACGCTTTTCAGGATCAGTACTGGGCTCAAAACATGCAGCCCTGAGATCTCTCATGATAGCAGGTGGTTAAATAGAAATTCGCTGCTCAGCTGACCCGGCAGGAGCAAACGTATGCTAAAAATGTACTCAGAATGAGCTTTTCAGTGAATAGCAGCCAGGCACATTTTAGCTAGTTTTACTTGTAATTGGGGTTGGAAACGCTTTTCAGGCTAGGTACTGGGCTCAAAACATGCAGCCCTGAGGTCTCTCATGATAGCAGGTGGTTAAATAGAAATTCGCTGCTCAGCTGACCCGGCAGGAGCAAACGTATGCTAAAAATGTACTCAGAATGAGCTTTTCAGTGAAGAGAAGCCAGGCACATTTTAGCTAGTTTTACTTGTAAGTGGGGTTGGAAACACTTTTCAGGATCAGTACTGGGCTCAAAACATGCAGCCCTGAGGTCTCTCATGATAGCAGGTGGTTAAATAGAAATTCGCTGCTCAGCTGACCCGGCAGGAGCAAACGTATGCTAAAAATGTACTCAGAATGAGCTTTTCAGTGAAGAGAAGCCAGGCACATTTTAGCTAGTTTTACTTGTAAGTGGGGTTGGAAATGCTTTTCAGGCTCAGTACTGGGCTCAAAACATGCAGCCCTGAGGTCTCTCATGAAAGCAGGTGGTTAAATAGAAATTTGCTGCTCAGCTGACCCGGTAGGAGCAAATGTATGCCAAAAATATACGCAGAACCAGCTTTTCAGTGAATAGCAGCCAGGGCCATTCTAGCAAGTTTGACTTGTAAGTGGGGTTGGAAACGCTTTTCAGGTTCAGTACTGGGCTCAAAAGATGCAGCCCTGAGGTCTCTCCTGAATAGCAGGTGGGTAAGTAGAAATTCACCACTCGGCTGACCAGGCAGGAACAAACGTATGCCAAAAATTTGCGCAGAACCAGCTTTTCAGTGAATAGCAGCCAGGGCCATTCTAGCAAGTTTGACTTGTAAGTGTAGTTGGAAACGCTTTTCAGGCTCAGTACTGTGCTCAAAAGATGCAGCCCTGAGGTCTCTCTTGATAGCAGGTGGGTAAGTAGTAATTTGCCACTCGGCTGACCCGGCAGGAGCAAGCGTATGCCAAAAATCTATGCTGAACCAGCTTTTCAGTGAAGAGCAGCCAGGGATATTCTAGCAAGTTTTACTGGTAAGTGTGGTTGGAAACGGTTTTCAGGCTCAATACTAGGTTCAAAAGATGCAGCACTGAGGTCTCTCCTGATACCAGGTGGGTAAGTAGAAATTCACCCCTCAGCTGACCTGACAGGAGCAAACGTATGCCAAAAATGTATGCAGAACAAGCTGTTCATTAAATAGCAGCCAGGGACATTCTAGCAAGTTTTACTTGTAAGTGGGGTTGGAAACAGTTTTCAGGCTCAATACTGAGCTTAAAAGATGCAGCACTGAGGTCTCTCCTGATAGCAGGTTGGTAAGTAGAAATTCGTCAAAAGATGCAGCCCTGAGGTCTCTATTGAAAGCAGGTGGGTAAGTAGAAATTCGCCGCTCGGCTGACCCGGCAGGAGCAAACGTATGCCAAAAATTTGCGCAGAACCAGATTTTCAGTGAATAGCAGCCAGGGACAATCTAGCAAGTTTTACTTGTAAGTGGGGTTGGAAACACTTTTCAGGCTCAGTACTGGGCTCAAAAGATGCAGCCCTGAGGTCTCTCCTGAATAGCAGGTGGGTAAGTAGAAATTCACCACTCGGCTGACCAGGCAGGAGCAAACGTATGCCAAAAATTTGCGCAGAATCAGCTTTTCAGTGAATAGCAGCCAGGGCCATTCTAGCAAGTTTGACTTGTAAGTGTAGTTGGAAATGCTTTTCAGGCTCAGTATTGGGCTCAAAAGATGCAGCCCTGAGGTCTCTCTTGATAGCAGGTGGGTAAGTAGTAATTTGCCGCTCGGCTGACCCGGCAGGAGCAAGCGTATGCCAAAAATCGAGGCTGAACCAGCTTTTCAGTGAAGAGCAGTCAGGGATATTCTAGCAAGTTTTACTGGTAAGTGTGGTTGGAAACGGTTTTCAGGCTCAATACTAGGTTCAAAAGATGCAGCACTGAGGTCTCTCCTGATACCAGGTGGGTAAGTAGAAATTCACCACTGGGCTGTCCTGACAGGAGCAAACGTATGCCAAAAATGTATGCAGAACCAGCTGTTCAGTGAATAGCAGCCAGGGACATTCTAGCAAGTTTTACTTGTAAGTGGGGTTGGAAACAGTTTTCAGGCTCAATACTGAGCTCAAAAGATGCACCACTGAGGTCTCTCCTGATAGCAGGTGGGTAAGTAGAAATTCGCCGCTCGGCTGACCCGGCAGGAGCAAACGTATGCCAAAAATTTGCGCAGAACTAGCTTTTCAGTGAATAGCAGCCAGGGACAAGCTAGCAAATTTTACTTGTAAGTGGGGTTAGAAACGCTTTTCAGGCTCAATACTGGGATCAAAAGATGCAGCCCTGAGGTCTCTCTTGATAGCAGGTCAGTAAGCAGAATCAGCTTTTCAGTGAATAGCACCCAGGGACATTCTAACAAGTTTAACTTGTAAGTGGGGTTGGAAACGCTTTGCAGGCTCAGTACTGGGCTCAAAAGATGCAGCCATGAGGTCTCTCATGATAGCAGGTGGGTAAGTAGAAATTCGCTGCTCGGCTGACCCGGCAGGAACAAACGTATGCCAAAAATGTATGCAGAACCAGCTTTTCAGTGAATAGCAGCCAGGGACATCCTAGCAAGTTTTACTCGTAAGTGGGGTTGGAAACGCTTTTCAGGCTCAATACTGGGCTCAAAAGATGCAGCCCTGAGGTCTCTCTTGATAGCAGGTGGGTAAGTAGAAATTCGCCGCTCGGTTGACTAGGCAGGAGCAAACATATGCCAAAAATGTACGCAAAACCAGCTTTTCAGTGAAGAGCAGCCAGGGACATTCTAGCAAGTTTTACTTGTAAGTGGGGTTGGAAATGCTTTTCAGGCTCAGTACTGGGCTCAAAAGATGCAGCCCTGAGGTCTCTCCTGATAACAGGTGGGTAAGTAGAAATTCACCACTCGGCTGACCAGGCAGGAGCAAACGTATGCCAAAAATATACGCAGAACCAGCTTTTCAGTGAATAGCAGCCAGGGCCATTCTAGCAAGTTTGACTTGTAAGTGGGGTTGGAAACGCTTTTCAGGCTCAGTACTGGGCTCAAAAGATGCAGCCCTGAGGTCTCTCCTGAATAGCAGGTGGGTAAGTAGAAATTCACCACTCGGCTGACCAGGCAGGAGCAAACGTATGCCAAAAATTTGCGCAGAACCAGCTTTTCAGTGAATAGCAGCCAGGGCCATTCTAGCAAGTTTGACTTGTAAGTGTAGTTGGAAACGCTTTTCAGGCTCAGTACTGGGCTCAAAAGATGCAGCCCTGAGGTCTCTCTTGATAGCAGGTGGGTAAGTAGAAATTCACCACTCGGCTGACCTGACAGGAGCAAACGTATGCCAAAAATGTATGCAGAACAAGCTGTTCAGTGAATAGCAGCAAGGGACATTCTAGCAAGTTTTACTTGTAAGTGGGGTTGGAAACAGTTTTCAGGCTCAATACTGAGCTCAAAAGATGCAGCACTGAGGTCTCTCCTGATAGCAGGTTGGTAAGTAGAAATTCGCCGCTCGGCTGACCCGGCAGGAGCAAACGTATGCCAAAAATTTGCGCAGAACCAGCTTTTCAGTGAAGAGCAGCCAGGGACATTCTAGCAAGTTTTACTTGTAAGTGGGGTTGGAAATGCTTTTCAGGCTCAGTACTGGGCTCAAAAGATGCAGCCCTGAGGTCTCTCCTGATAGCAGGTGGGTAAGTAGAAATTCACCACTCGGCTGACCAGGCAGGAGCAAACGTATGCCAAAAATGTACGCAGAACCAGCTTTTCAGTGAAGAGCAGCCAGGGGCATTCTAGCAAGTTTTACTTGTAAGTGGGGTTGGAAACGCTTTTCAGGCTCAATACTGGGCTCAAAAGATGCAGCCCTGAGGTCTCTCTTGATAGCAGGTGGGTAAGTAGAAATTCGCCGCTCGGCTGACTAGGCAGGAGCAAACATATGCCAAAAATGTACGCAGAACCAGCTTTTCAGTGAAGAGCAGCCAGGGACATTCTAGCAAGTTTTACTTGTAAGTGGGGTTGGAAATGCTTTTCAGGCTCAGTACTGGGCTCAAAAGATGCAGCCCTGAGGTCTCTCCTGATAGCAGGTGGGTAAGTAGAAATTCACCACTCGGCTGACCAGGCAGGAGCAAATGTATGCCAAAAATATACGCAGAACCAGCTTTTCAGTGAAGAGAAGCCAGGCACATTTTAGCTAGTTTTACTTGTAAGTGGGGTTGGAAATGCTTTTCAGGCTCAGTACTGGGCTCAAAACATGCAGCCCTGAGGTCTCTCATGAAAGCAAGTGGTTAAATAAAAATTCGCTGCTCAGCTGATCCGGTAGGAGCAAACGTATGCCAAAAATGTACACAGAATGAGCTTTTTAGTGAATAGCAGCCAGGCACATTTTAGCTAGTTTTACTTGTAAGTGGGGTTGGAAACGCTTTTCAGGATCAGTACTGGGCTCAAAACATGCAGCCCTGAGGTCTCTCATGATAGCAGGTGGTTAAATAGAAATTCGCTGCTCAGCTGACCCGGCAGGAGCAAACGTATGCTAAAAATGTACTCAGAATGAGCTTTTCAGTGAAGAGAAGCCAGGCACATTTTAGCTAGTTTTACTTATAAGTGGGGTTGGACACGCTTTTCAGGATCAGTACTGGGCTCAAAACATGCAGCCCTGAGGTCTCTCATGATAGCAGGTGGTTAAATAGAAATTCGCTGCTCAGCTGACCCGGCAGGAGCAAACGTATGCTAAAAATGTACTCAGAATGAGCTTTTCAGTGAAGAGAAGCCGGGCACATTTTAGCCCAGTTTTACTTGTAAGTGGGGTTGGAAATGCTTTTCAGGCTCAGTACTGGACTCAAAACATGCAGCCCTGAGGTCTCTCATGAAAGCAGGTGGTTAAATAGAAATTCGCTGCTCAGCTGACCCGGCAGGAGCAATGCTAAAAATGTACTCAGAATGAGCTTTTCAGTGAAGAGAAGCCAGGCACATTTTAGCTAGTTTTACTTGTAAGTGGGGTTGGAAATGCTTTTCAGGCTCAGTACTGGGCTCAAAACATGCAGCCCTGAGGTCTCTCATGAAAGCAAGTGGTTAAATAAAAATTCGCTGCTCAGCTGACCCGGTAGGAGCAAACGT
Source organism: Lissotriton vulgaris (assembly GCF_964263255.1). Taxonomy (NCBI): domain Eukaryota; kingdom Metazoa; phylum Chordata; class Amphibia; order Caudata; family Salamandridae; genus Lissotriton; species Lissotriton vulgaris. The sequence goes on along the minus strand of NW_028244755.1, from coordinate 740,708 downwards.
ATGCCAAAAATGTACACAGAATGAGCTTTTTAGTGAATAGCAGCCAGGCACATTTTAGCTAGTTTTACTTGTAAGTGGGGTTGGAAACGCTTTTCAGGCTCAGTACTGGGCTCAAAACATGCAGCCCTGAGGTCTCTCATGATAGCAGGTGGTTAAATAGAAATTCGCTGCTCAGCTGACCCGGCAGGAGCAAACGTATGCTAAAAATGTACTCAGAATGAGCTTTTCAGTGAAGAGAAGCCAGGCATATTTTAGCTAGTTTTACTTGTAAGTGGGGTTGGAAATGGTTTGCAGGCTCAGTACTGGGCTCAAAACATGCAGCCCTGAGGTCTCTCATGATAGCAGGTGGTTAAATAGAAATTCGCTGCTCAGCTGACCCGGCAGGAGCAAACGTATGCTAAAAATGTACTCAGAATGAGCTTTTCAGTGAAGAGAAGCCAGGCACATTTTAGCTAGTTTTACTTATAAGTGGGGTTGGAAACGCTTTTCAGGATCAGTACTGGGCTCAAAACATGCAGCCCTGAGGTCTCTCATGATAGCAGGTGGTTAAATAGAAATTTGCTGCTCAGCTGACCGAGCAGGAGCAAACGTATGCTAAAAATGTACTCAGAATGAGCTTTTCAGTGAAGAGAAGCCAGGCACATTTTAGCCCAGTTTTACTTGTAAGTGGGGTTGGAAATGCTTTTCAGGCTCAGTACTGGGCTCAAAACATGCAGCCCTGAGGTCTCTCATGAAAGCAGGTGGTTAAATAGAAATTCGCTGCTCAGCTGACCCGGTAGGAGCAAACGTATGCCAAAAATGTACACAGAATGAGCTTTTCAGTGAATAGCAGCCAGGCACATTTTAGCTAGTTTTACTTGTAAGTGGGGTTGGAAATGCTTTTCAGGCTCAGTACTGGGCTCAAAACATGCAGCCCTGAGGTCTCTCATGAAAGCAGGTGGTTAAATAGAAATTCGCAGCTCAGCTGACCTGGTAGGAGCAAACGTATGCCAAAAATGTACACAGAATGAGCTTTTCAGTGAATAGGAGCCAGGCACATTTTAGCTAGTTTTACTTGTAAGTGGGGTTGGAAACGCTTTTCAGGATCAGTACTGGGCTCAAAACATGCAGCCCTGAGGTCTCTCATGATAGCAGGTGGTTAAATAGAAATTTGCTGCTCAGCTGACCCGGCAGGAGCAAGCGTATGCTAAAAATGTTCTCAGAATGAGCTTTTCAGTGAAGAGAAGCCAGGCACATTTTAGCTAGTTTTACTTGTAAGTGGGGTTGGAAATGCTTTTCAGGCTCAGTCCTGGGCTCAAAACATGCAGCCCTGAGGTCTCTCATATAAGCAGGTGGTTAAATAGAAATTCGCTGCTCAGCTGACCCGGTAGGAGCAAACGTATGCCAAAAATGTACACAGAATGAGCTTTTCAGTGAAGAGCAGCCAGGCACATTTTAGCTAGTTTTACTTGTAAGTGGGGTTGGAAACGCTTTTCAGGATCAGTACTGGGCTCAAAACATGCAGCCCTGAGGTCTCTCATGATAGCAGGTGGTTAAATAGAAATTCGCTGCTCAGCTGACCCGGCAGGAGCAAACGTATGCTAAAAATGTACTCAGAATGAGCTTTTCAGTGAATAGCAGCCAGGCACATTTTAGCTAGTTTTACTTGTAAGTGGGGTTGGAAACGCTTTTCAGGCTCAGTACTGGGCTCAAAACATGCAGCCCTGAGGTCTCTCATGATAGCAGGTGGTTAAATAGAAATTCGCTGCTCAGCTGACCCGGCAGGAGCAAACGAATGCTAAAAATCTACTCAGAATGAGCTTTTCAGTGAAGAGAAGCCAGGCACATTTTAGCTAGTTTTACTTGTAAGTGGGGTTGGAAACGCTTTTCAGGATCAGTACTGGGCTCAAAACATGCAGCCCGAGGTCTCTCATGATAGCAGGTGGTTAAATAGAAATTCGCTGCTCAGCTGACCCGGCAGGAGCAAACGTATGCTAAAAATGTACTCAGAATGAGCTTTTCAGTGAAGAGAAGCCAGGCACATTTTAGCTAGTTTTACTTGTAAGTGGGGTTGGAAATGCTTTTCAGGCTCAGTACTGGGCTCAAAACATGCAGCCCTGAGGTCTCTCATGAAAGCAGGTGGTTAAATAGAAATTTGCTGCTCAGCTGACCCGGTAGGAGCAAACGTATGCCAAAAATGTACACAGAATGAGCTTTTCAGTGAATAGCAGCCAGGCACATTTTAGCTAGTTTTACTTGTAAGTGGGGTTGGAAACGCTTTTCAGGATCAGTACTGGGCTCAAAACATGCAGCCCTGAGGTCTCTCATGATAGCAGGTGGTTAAATAGAAATTTGCTGCTCAGCTGACCCGGCAGGAGCAAACGTATGCCAAAAATGTACACAGAATGAGCTTTTCAGTGAAGAGAAGCCAGGCACATTTTAGCTAGTTTTACTTGTAAGTGGGGTTGGAAATGCTTTTCAGGCTCAGTACTGGGCTCAAAACATGCAGCCCTGAGGTCTCTCATGAAAGCAGGTGGTTAAATAGAAATTCGCAGCTCAGCTGACCTGGTAGGAGCAAACGTATGCCAAAAATGTACACAGAATGAGCTTTTCAGTGAATAGCAGCCAGGCACATTTTAGCTAGTTTTACTTGTAAGTGGGGTTGGAAACGCTTTTCAGGATCAGTACTGGGCTCAAAACATGCAGCCCTGAGGTCTCTCATGATAGCAGGTGGTTAAATAGAAATTTGCTGCTCAGCTGACCCGGCAGGAGCAAACGTATGCTAAAAATGTTCTCAGAATGAGCTTTTCAGTGAAGAGAAGCCAGGCACATTTTAGCTAGTTTTACTTGTAAGTGGGGTTGGAAATGCTTTTCAGGCTCAGTACTGGGCTCAAAACATGCAGCCCTGAGGTCTCTCATGAAAGCAGGTGGTTAAATAGAAATTCGCTGCTCAGCTGACCCGGTAGGAGCAAACGTATGCCAAAAATGTACACAGAATGAGCTTTTCAGTGAAGAGAAGCCAGGCACATTTTAGCTAGTTTTACTTGTAAGTGGGGTTGGAAATGCTTTTCAGGCTCAGTACTGGGCTCAAAACATGCAGCCCTGAGGTCTCTCATGAAAGCAGGTGGTTAAATAGAAATTCGCTGCTCAGCTGACCCTGCAGGAGCAAACGTATGCTAAAAATGTACACAGAATGAGCTTTTCAGTGAAGAGAAGCCAGGCACATTTTAGCTAGTTTTACTTATAAGTGGGGTTGGACACGCTTTTCAGGATCAGTACTGGGCTCAAAACATGCAGCCCTGAGGTCTCTCATGATAGCAGGTGGTTAAATAGAAATTCGCTGCTCAGCTGACCCGGCAGGAGCAAACGTATGCTAAAAATGTACTCAGAATGAGCTTTTCAGTGAAGAGAAGCCGGGCACATTTTAGCCCAGTTTTACTTGTAAGTGGGGTTGGAAATGCTTTTCAGGCTCAGTACTGGGCTCAAAACATGCAGCCCTGAGGTCTCTCATGAAAGCAAGTGGTTAAATAAAAATTCGCTGCTCAGCTGACCCGGTAGGAGCAAACGTATGCCAAAAATGTACACAGAATGAGCTTTTTAGTGAATAGCAGCCAGGCACATTTTAGCTAGTTTTACTTGTAAGTGGGGTTGGAAACGCTTTTCAGGATCAGTACTGGGCTCAAAACATGCAGCCCTGAGGTCTCTCATGATAGCAGGTGGTTAAATAGAAATTCGCTGCTCAGCTGACCCGGCAGGAGCAAACGTATGCTAAAAATGTACTCAGAATGAGCTTTTCAGTGAAGAGAAGCCTGGCACATTTTAGCTAGTTTTACTTATAAGTGGGGTTGGACACGCTTTTCAGGATCAGTACTGGGCTCAAAACATGCAGCCCTGAGGTCTCTCATTATAGCAGGTGGTTAAATAGAAATTCGCTGCTCAGCTGACCCGGCAGGAGCAAACGTATGCTAAAAATGTACTCAGAATGAGCTTTTCAGTGAAGAGAAGCCAGGCACATTTTAGCCCAGTTTTACTTGTAAGTGGGGTTGGAAACGCTTTTCAGGCTCAGTACTGGACTCAAAACATGCAGCCCTGAGGTCTCTCATGAAAGCAGGTGGTTAAATAGAAATTCGCTGCTCAGCTGACCCGGTAGGAGCAAACGTATGCCAAAAATGTACACAGAATGAGCTTTTCAGTGAATTGCAGCCAGGCACATTTTAGCTAGTTTTACTTGTAAGTGGGGTTGGAAACGCTTTTCAGGCTCAGTACTGGGCTCAAAACATGCAGCCCTGAGGTCTCTCATGAAAGCAGGTGGTTAAATAAAATTCGCAGCTCAGCTGACCCGGCAGGAGCAAACGTATGCTAAAAATGTTCTCAGAATGAGCTTTTCAGTGAAGAGAAGCCAGGCACATTTTAGCTAGTTTTACTTGTAAGTGGGGTTGGAAATGCTTTTCAGGCTCAGTCCAGGGCTCAAAACATGCAGCCCTGAGGTCTCTCATATAAGCAGGTGGTTAAATAGAAATTCGCTGCTCAGCTGACCCGGTAGGAGCAAACGTATGCCAAAAATGTACACAGAATGAGCTTTTCAGTGAAGAGCAGCCAGGCACATTTTAGCTAGTTTTACTTGTAAGTGGGGTTGGAAACGCTTTTCAGGATCAGTACTGGGCTCAAAACATGCAGCCCTGAGATCTCTCATGATAGCAGGTGGTTAAATAGAAATTCGCTGCTCAGCTGACCCGGCAGGAGCAAACGTATGCTAAAAATGTACTCAGAATGAGCTTTTCAGTGAATAGCAGCCAGGCACATTTTAGCTAGTTTTACTTGTAATTGGGGTTGGAAACGCTTTTCAGGCTCAGTACTGGGCTCAAAACATGCAGCCCTGAGGTCTCTCATGATTGCAGGTGGTTAAATAGAAATTCGCTGCTCAGCTGACCCGGCAGGAGCAAACGTATGCTAAAAATGTACTCAGAATGAGCTTTTCAGTGAAGAGAAGCCAGGCACATTTTAGCTAGTTTTACTTGTAAGTGGGGTTGGAAACGCTTTTCAGGCTCAGTACTGGGCTCAAAACATGCAGCCCTGAGGTCTCTCATGATAGCAGGTGGTTAAATAGAAATTCGCTGCTCAGCTGACCCGGCAGGAGCAAACGTATGCTAAAAATGTACTCAGAATGAGCTTTTCAGTGAAGAGAAGCCAGGCACATTTTAGCTAGTTTTACTTGTAAGTGGGGTTGGAAATGCTTTTCAGGCTCAGTACTGGGCTCAAAACATGCAGCCCTGAGGTCTCTCATGAAAGCAGGTGGTTAAATAGAAATTTGCTGCTCAGCTGACCCGGTAGGAGCAAACGTATGCCAAAAATGTACACAGAATGAGCTTTTCAGTGAATAGCAGCCAGGCACATTTTAGCTAGTTTTACTTGTAAGTGGGGTTGGAAATGCTTTTCAGGCTCAGTACTGGGCTCAAAACATGCAGCCCTGAGGTCTCTCATGAAAGCAGGTGGTTAAATAGAAATTCGCAGCTCAGCTGACCTGGTAGGAGCAAACGTATGCCAAAAATGTACACAGAATGAGCTTTTCAGTGAATAGCAGCCAGGCACATTTTAGCTAGTTTTACTTGTAAGTGGGGTTGGAAACGCTTTTCAGGATCAGTACTGGGCTCAAAACATGCAGCCCTGAGGTCTCTTATGATAGCAGGTGGTTAAATTGAGCTTTTCAGTGAAGAGAAGCCAGGCACATTTTAGCTAGTTTTACTTGTAAGTGGGGTTGGAAATGCTTTTCAGGCTTAGTACTGGGCTCAAAACATGCAGCCCTGAGGTCTCTCATGAAAGCAGGTGGTTAAATAGAAATTCGCTGCTCAGCTGACCCGGTAGGAGCAAACGTATGCCAAAAATGTACACAGAATGAGCTTTTCAGTGAAGAGAAGCCAGGCACATTTTAGCTAGTTTTACTTGTAAGTGGGGTTGGAAATGCTTTTCAGGCTCAGTACTGGGCTCAAAACATGCAGCCCTGAGGTCTCTCATGAAAGCACGTGGTTAAATAGAAATTCGCTGCTCAGCTGACCCTGCAGGAGCAAACGTATGCTAAAAATGTACACAGAATGAGCTTTTCAGTGAAGAGAAGCCAGGCACATTTTAGCTAGTTTTACTTGTAAGTGGGGTTGGAAATGCTTTTCAGGCTCAGTACTGGGCTCAAAACATGCAGCCCTGAGGTCTCTCATGAAAGCAAGTGGTTAAATAAAAATTTGCTGCTCAGCTGACCCGGTAGGAGCAAACGTATGCCAAAAATGTACACAGAATGAGCTTTTTAGTGAATAGCAGCCAGGCACATTTTAGCTAGTTTTACTTGTAAGTGGGGTTGGAAACGCTTTTCAGGATCAGTACTGGGCTCAAAACATGCAGCCCTGAGGTCTCTCATGATAGCAGGTGGTTAAATAGAAATTCGCTGCTCAGCTGACCCGGCAGGAGCAAACGTATGCTAAAAATGTACTCAGAATGAGCTTTTCAGTGAAGAGAAGCCAGGCACATTTTAGCTAGTTTTACTTATAAGTGGGGTTGGACACGCTTTTCAGGATCAGTACTGGGCTCAAAACATGCAGCCCTGAGGTCTCTCATGATAGCAGGTGGTTAAATAGAAATTCGCTGCTCAGCTGACCCGGCAGGAGCAAACGTATGCTAAAAATGTACTCAGAATGAGCTTTTCAGTGAAGAGAAGCCAGGCACATTTTAGCCCAGTTTTACTTGTAAGTGGGGTTGGAAATGCTTTTCAGGCTCAGTACTGGACTCAAAACATGCAGCCCTGAGGTCTCTCATGAAAGCAGGTGGTTAAATAGAAATTCGCTGCTCAGCTGACCCGGTAGGAGCAAACGTATGCCAAAAATGTACACAGAATGAGCTTTTCAGTGAATAGCAGCCAGGCACATTTTAGCTAGTTTTACTTGTAAGTGGGGTTGGAAACGCTTTTCAGGCTCAGTACTGGGCTCAAAACATGCAGCCCTGAGGTCTCTCATGAAAGCAGGTGGTTAAATAGAAATTCGCAGCTCAGCTGACCCGGCAGGAGCAAACGTATGCTAAAAATGTTCTCAGAATGAGCTTTTCAGTGAAGAGAAGCCAGGCACATTTTAGCTAGTTTTACTTGTAAGTGGGGTTGGAAATGCTTTTCAGGCTCAGTCCTGGGCTCAAAACATGCAGCCCTGAGGTCTCTCATATAAGCAGGTGGTTAAATAGAAATTCGCTGCTCAGCTGACCCGGTAGGAGCAAACGTATGCCAAAAATGTACACAGAATGAGCTTTTCAGTGAAGAGCAGCCAGGCACATTTTAGCTAGTTTTACTTGTAAGTGGGGTTGGAAACGCTTTTCAGGATCAGTACTGGGCTCAAAACATGCAGCCCTGAGATCTCTCATGATAGCAGGTGGTTAAATAGAAATTCGCTGCTCAGCTGACCCGGCAGGAGCAAACGTATGCTAAAAATGTACTCAGAATGAGCTTTTCAGTGAATAGCAGCCAGGCACATTTTAGCTAGTTTTACTTGTAATTGGGGTTGGAAACGCTTTTCAGGCTCAGTACTGGGCTCAAAACATGCAGCCCTGAGGTCTCTCATGATAGCAGGTGGTTAAATAGAAATTCGCTGCTCAGCTGACCCGGCAGGAGCAAACGTATGCTAAAAATGTACTCAGAATGAGCTTTTCAGTGAAGAGAAGCCAGGCACATTTTAGCTAGTTTTACTTGTAAGTGGGGTTGGAAACGCTTTTCAGGATCAGTACGGGGCTCAAAACATGCAGCCCTGAGGTCTCTCATGATAGCAGGTGGTTAAATAGAAATTCGCTGCTCAGCTGACCCGGCAGGAGCAAACGTATGCTAAAAATGTACTCAGAATGAGCTTTTCAGTGAAGAGAAGCCAGGCACATTTTAGCTAGTTTTACTTGTAAGTGGGGTTGGAAATGCTTTTCAGGCTCAGTACTGGGCTCAAAACATGCAGCCCTGAGGTCTCTCATGAAAGCAGGTGGTTAAATAGAAATTTGCTGCTCAGCTGACCCGGTAGGAGCAAACGTATGCCAAAAATGTACACAGAATGAGCTTTTCAGTGAATAGCAGCCAGGCACATTTTAGCTAGTTTTACTTGTAAGTGGGGTTGGAAATGCTTTTCAGGCTCAGTACTGGGCTCAAAACATGCAGCCCTGAGGTCTCTCATGAAAGCAGGTGGTTAAATAGAAATTCGCAGCTCAGCTGACCTGGTAGGAGCAAACGTATGCCAAAAATGTACACAGAATGAGCTTTTCAGTGAATAGCAGCCAGGCACATTTTAGCTAGTTTTACTTGTAAGTGGGGTTGGAAACGCTTTTCAGGATCAGTACTGGGCTCAAAACATGCAGCCCTGAGGTCTCTTATGATAGCAGGTGGTTAAATTGAGCTTTTCAGTGAAGAGAAGCCAGGCACATTTTAGCTAGTTTTACTTGTAAGTGGGGTTGGATATGCTTTTCAGGCTCAGTACTGGGCTCAAAACATGCAGCCCTGAGGTCTCTCATGAAAGCAGGTGGTTAAATAGAAATTCGCTGCTCAGCTGACCCTGTAGGAGCAAAAGTATGCCAAAAATGTACACAGAATGAGCTTTTTAGTGAAGAGCAGCCAGGCACATTTTAGCTAGTTGTACTTGTAAGTGGGGTTGGAAACGCTTTTCAGGATCAGTACTGGGCTCAAAACATGCAGCCCTGAGGTCTCTCATGATAGCAGGTGGTTAAATAGAAATTCGCTGCTCAGCTGACCCGGCAGGAGCAAACGTATGCTAAAAATGTACTCAGAATGAGCTTTTCAGTGAAGAGAAGCCAGGCACATTTTAGCTAGTTTTACTTATAAGTGGGGTTGGACACGCTTTTCAGGATCAGTACTGGGCTCAAAACATGCAGCCCTGAGGTCTCTCATGATAGCAGGTGGTTAAATAGAAATTCGCTGCTCAGCTGACCCGGCAGGAGCAAACGTATGCTAAAAATGTACTCAGAATGAGCTTTTCAGTGAAGAGAAGCCGGGCACATTTTAGCCCAGTTTTACTTGTAAGTGGGGTTGGAAATGCTTTTCAGGCTCAGTACTGGGCTCAAAACATGCAGCCCTGAGGTCTCTCATGAAAGCAAGTGGTTAAATGAAAATTTGCTGCTCAGCTGACCCGGTAGGAGCAAACGTATGCCAAAAATGTACACAGAATGAGCTTTTTAGTGAATAGCAGCCAGGCACATTTTAGCTAGTTTTACTTGTAAGTGGGGTTGGAAACGCTTTTCAGGATCAGTACTGGGCTCAAAACATGCAGCCCTGAGGTCTCTCATGATAGCAGGTGGTTAAATAGAAATTCGCTGCTCAGCTGACCCGGCAGGAGCAAACGTATGCTAAAAATGTACTCAGAATGAGCTTTTCAGTGAAGAGAAGCCAGGCACATTTTAGCTAGTTTTACTTATAAGTGGGGTTGGACACGCTTTTCAGGATCAGTACTGGGCTCAAAACATGCAGCCCTGAGGTCTCTCATGATAGCAGGTGGTTAAATAGAAATTCGCTGCTCAGCTGACCCGGCAGGAGCAAACGTATGCTAAAAATGTACTCAGAATGAGCTTTTCAGTGAAGAGAAGCCAGGCACATTTTAGCCCAGTTTTACTTGTAAGTGGGGTTGGAAATGCTTTTCAGGCTCAGTACTGGACTCAAAACATGCAGCCCTGAGGTCTCTCATGAAAGCAGGTGGTTAAATAGAAATTCGCTGCTCAGCTGACCCGGTAGGAGCAAACGTATGCCAAAAATGTACACAGAATGAGCTTTTCAGTGAATAGCAGCCAGGCACATTTTAGCTAGTTTTACTTGTAAGTGGGGTTGGAAACGCTTTTCAGGCTCAGTACTGGGCTCAAAACATGCAGCCCTGAGGTCTCTCATGAAAGCAGGTGGTTAAATAGAAATTCGCAGCTCAGCTGACCCGGCAGGAGCAAACGTATGCTAAAAATGTTCTCAGAATGAGCTTTTCAGTGAAGAGAAGCCAGGCACATTTTAGCTAGTTTTACTTGTAAGTGGGGTTGGAAATGCTTTTCAGGCTCAGTCCTGGGCTCAAAACATGCAGCCCTGAGGTCTCTCATATAAGCAGGTGGTTAAATAGAAATTCGCTGCTCAGCTGACCCGGTAGGAGCAAACGTATGCCAAAAATGTACACAGAATGAGCTTTTCAGTGAAGAGCAGCCAGGCACATTTTAGCTAGTTTTACTTGTAAGTGGGGTTGGAAACGCTTTTCAGGATCAGTACTGGGCTCAAAACATGCAGCCCTGAGATCTCTCATGATAGCAGGTGGTTAAATAGAAATTCGCTGCTCAGCTGACCCGGCAGGAGCAAACGTATGCTAAAAATGTACTCAGAATGAGCTTTTCAGTGAATAGCAGCCAGGCACATTTTAGCTAGTTTTACTTGTAATTGGGGTTGGAAACGCTTTTCAGGCTCAGTACTGGGCTCAAAACATGCAGCCCTGAGGTCTCTCATGATAGCAGGTGGTTAAATAGAAATTCGCTGCTCAGCTGACCCGGCAGGAGCAAACGTATGCTAAAAATGTACTCAGAATGAGCTTTTCAGTGAAGAGAAGCCAGGCACATTTTAGCTAGTTTTACTTGTAAGTGGGGTTGGAAACGCTTTTCAGGATCAGTACGGGGCTCAAAACATGCAGCCCTGAGGTCTCTCATGATAGCAGGTGGTTAAATAGAAATTCGCTGCTCAGCTGACCCGGCAGGAGCAAACGTATGCTAAAAATGTACTCAGAATGAGCTTTTCAGTGAAGAGAAGCCAGGCACATTTTAGCTAGTTTTACTTGTAAGTGGGGTTGGAAATGCTTTTCAGGCTCAGTACTGGGCTCAAAACATGCAGCCCTGAGGTCTCTCATGAAAGCAGGTGGTTAAATAGAAATTTGCTGCTCAGCTGACCCGGTAGGAGCAAACGTATGCCAAAAATGTACACAGAATGAGCTTTTCAGTGAATAGCAGCCAGGCACATTTTAGCTAGTTTTACTTGTAAGTGGGGTTGGAAATGCTTTTCAGGCTCAGTACTGGGCTCAAAACATGCAGCCCTGAGGTCTCTCATGAAAGCAGGTGGTTAAATAGAAATTCGCAGCTCAGCTGACCTGGTAGGAGCAAACGTATGCCAAAAATGTACACAGAATGAGCTTTTCAGTGAATAGCAGCCAGGCACATTTTAGCTAGTTTTACTTGTAAGTGGGGTTGGAAACGCTTTTCAGGATCAGTACTGGGCTCAAAACATGCAGCCCTGAGGTCTCTTATGATAGCAGGTGGTTAAATTGAGCTTTTCAGTGAAGAGAAGCCAGGCACATTTTAGCTAGTTTTACTTGTAAGTGGGGTTGGATATGCTTTTCAGGCTCAGTACTGGGCTCAAAACATGCAGCCCTGAGGTCTCTCATGAAAGCAGGTGGTTAAATAGAAATTCGCTGCTCAGCTGACCCTGTAGGAGCAAAAGTATGCCAAAAATGTACACAGAATGAGCTTTTTAGTGAAGAGCAGCCAGGCACATTTTAGCTAGTTGTACTTGTAAGTGGGGTTGGAAACGCTTTTCAGGATCAGTACTGGGCTCAAAACATGCAGCCCTGAGGTCTCTCATGATAGCAGGTGGTTAAATAGAAATTCGCTGCTCAGCTGACCCGGCAGGAGCAAACGTATGCTAAAAATGTACTCAGAATGAGCTTTTCAGTGAAGAGAAGCCAGGCACATTTTAGCTAGTTTTACTTATAAGTGGGGTTGGACACGCTTTTCAGGATCAGTACTGGGCTCAAAACATGCAGCCCTGAGGTCTCTCATGATAGCAGGTGGTTAAATAGAAATTCGCTGCTCAGCTGACCCGGCAGGAGCAAACGTATGCTAAAAATGTACTCAGAATGAGCTTTTCAGTGAAGAGAAGCCGGGCACATTTTAGCCCAGTTTTACTTGTAAGTGGGGTTGGAAATGCTTTTCAGGCTCAGTACTGGGCTCAAAACATGCAGCCCTGAGGTCTCTCATGAAAGCAAGTGGTTAAATAAAAATTTGCTGCTCAGCTGACCCGGTAGGAGCAAACGTATGCCAAAAATGTACACAGAATGAGCTTTTTAGTGAATAGCAGCCAGGCACATTTTAGCTAGTTTTACTTGTAAGTGGGGTTGGAAACGCTTTTCAGGATCAGTACTGGGCTCAAAACATGCAGCCCTGAGGTCTCTCATGATAGCAGGTGGTTAAATAGAAATTCGCTGCTCAGCTGACCCGGCAGGAGCAAACGTATGCTAAAAATGTACTCAGAATGAGCTTTTCAGTGAAGAGAAGCCTGGCACATTTTAGCTAGTTTTACTTGTAAGTGGGGTTGGAAACGCTTTTCAGGATCAGTACTGGGCTCAAAACATGCAGCCCTGAGGTCTCTTATGATAGCAGGTGGTTAAATTGAGCTTTTCAGTGAAGAGAAGCCAGGCACATTTTAGCTAGTTTTACTTGTAAGTGGGGTTGGAAACGCTTTTCAGGCTCAGTACTGGGCTCAAAACATGCAGCCCTGAGGTCTCTCATGATAGCAGGTGGTTAAATAGAAATTCGCTGCTCAGCTGACCCGGCAGGAGCAAACGTATGCTAAAAATGTACTCAGAATGAGCTTTTCAGTGAAGAGAAGCCAGGCACATTTTAGCTAGTTTTACTTGTAAGTGGGGTTGGAAATGCTTTTCAGGCTCAGTACTGGGCTCAAAACATGCAGCCCTGAGGTCTCTCATGAAAGCAGGTGGTTAAATAGAAATTTGCTGCTCAGCTGACCCGGTAGGAGCAAACGTATGCCAAAAATGTACACAGAATGAGCTTTTCAGTGAATAGCAGCCAGGCACATTTTAGCTAGTTTTACTTGTAAGTGGGGTTGGAAATGCTTTTCAGGCTCAGTACTGGGCTCAAAACATGCAGCCCTGAGGTCTCTCATGAAAGCAGGTGGTTAAATAGAAATTCGCAGCTCAGCTGACCTGGTAGGAGCAAACGTATGCCAAAAATGTACACAGAATGAGCTTTTCAGTGAATAGCAGCCAGGCACATTTTAGCTAGTTTTACTTGTAAGTGGGGTTGGAAACGCTTTTCAGGATCAGTACTGGGCTCAAAACATGCAGCCCTGAGGTCTCTTATGATAGCAGGTGGTTAAATTGAGCTTTTCAGTGAAGAGAAGCCAGGCACATTTTAGCTAGTTTTACTTGTAAGTGGGGTTGGAAATGCTTTTCAGGCTTAGTACTGGGCTCAAAACATGCAGCCCTGAGGTCTCTCATGAAAGCAGGTGGTTAAATAGAAATTCGCTGCTCAGCTGACCCGGTAGGAGCAAACGTATGCCAAAAATGTACACAGAATGAGCTTTTCAGTGAAGAGAAGCCAGGCACATTTTAGCTAGTTTTACTTGTAAGTGGGGTTGGAAATGCTTTTCAGGCTCAGTACTGGGCTCAAAACATGCAGCCCTGAGGTCTCTCATGAAAGCACGTGGTTAAATAGAAATTCGCTGCTCAGCTGACCCTGCAGGAGCAAACGTATGCTAAAAATGTACACAGAATGAGCTTTTCAGTGAAGAGAAGCCAGGCACATTTTAGCTAGTTTTACTTGTAAGTGGGGTTGGAAATGCTTTTCAGGCTCAGTACTGGGCTCAAAACATGCAGCCCTGAGGTCTCTCATGAAAGCAAGTGGTTAAATAAAAATTTGCTGCTCAGCTGACCCGGTAGGAGCAAACGTATGCCAAAAATGTACACAGAATGAGCTTTTTAGTGAATAGCAGCCAGGCACATTTTAGCTAGTTTTACTTGTAAGTGGGGTTGGAAACGCTTTTCAGGATCAGTACTGGGCTCAAAACATGCAGCCCTGAGGTCTCTCATGATAGCAGGTGGTTAAATAGAAATTCGCTGCTCAGCTGACCCGGCAGGAGCAAACGTATGCTAAAAATGTACTCAGAATGAGCTTTTCAGTGAAGAGAAGCCAGGCACATTTTAGCTAGTTTTACTTATAAGTGGGGTTGGACACGCTTTTCAGGATCAGTACTGGGCTCAAAACATGCAGCCCTGAGGTCTCTCATGATAGCAGGTGGTTAAATAGAAATTCGCTGCTCAGCTGACCCGGCAGGAGCAAACGTATGCTAAAAATGTACTCAGAATGAGCTTTTCAGTGAAGAGAAGCCAGGCACATTTTAGCCCAGTTTTACTTGTAAGTGGGGTTGGAAATGCTTTTCAGGCTCAGTACTGGACTCAAAACATGCAGCCCTGAGGTCTCTCATGAAAGCAGGTGGTTAAATAGAAATTCGCTGCTCAGCTGACCCGGTAGGAGCAAACGTATGCCAAAAATGTACACAGAATGAGCTTTTCAGTGAATAGCAGCCAGGCACATTTTAGCTAGTTTTACTTGTAAGTGGGGTTGGAAACGCTTTTCAGGCTCAGTACTGGGCTCAAAACATGCAGCCCTGAGGTCTCTCATGAAAGCAGGTGGTTAAATAGAAATTCGCAGCTCAGCTGACCCGGCAGGAGCAAACGTATGCTAAAAATGTTCTCAGAATGAGCTTTTCAGTGAAGAGAAGCCAGGCACATTTTAGCTAGTTTTACTTGTAAGTGGGGTTGGAAATGCTTTTCAGGCTCAGTCCTGGGCTCAAAACATGCAGCCCTGAGGTCTCTCATATAAGCAGGTGGTTAAATAGAAATTCGCTGCTCAGCTGACCCGGTAGGAGCAAACGTATGCCAAAAATGTACACAGAATGAGCTTTTCAGTGAAGAGCAGCCAGGCACATTTTAGCTAGTTTTACTTGTAAGTGGGGTTGGAAACGCTTTTCAGGATCAGTACTGGGCTCAAAACATGCAGCCCTGAGATCTCTCATGATAGCAGGTGGTTAAATAGAAATTCGCTGCTCAGCTGACCCGGCAGGAGCAAACGTATGCTAAAAATGTACTCAGAATGAGCTTTTCAGTGAATAGCAGCCAGGCACATTTTAGCTAGTTTTACTTGTAATTGGGGTTGGAAACGCTTTTCAGGCTCAGTACTGGGCTCAAAACATGCAGCCCTGAGGTCTCTCATGATAGCAGGTGGTTAAATAGAAATTCGCTGCTCAGCTGACCCGGCAGGAGCAAACGTATGCTAAAAATGTACTCAGAATGAGCTTTTCAGTGAAGAGAAGCCAGGCACATTTTAGCTAGTTTTACTTGTAAGTGGGGTTGGAAATGCTTTTCAGGCTCAGTACTGGGCTCAAAACATGCAGCCCTGAGGTCTCTCATGAAAGCAAGTGGTTAAATAAAAATTTGCTGCTCAGCTGACCCGGTAGGAGCAAACGTATGCCAAAAATGTACACAGAATGAGCTTTTTAGTGAATAGCAGCCAGGCACATTTTAGCTAGTTTTACTTGTAAGTGGGGTTGGAAACGCTTTTCAGGATCAGTACTGGGCTCAAAACATGCAGCCCTGAGGTCTCTCATGATAGCAGGTGGTTAAATAGAAATTCGCTGCTCAGCTGACCCGGCAGGAGCAAACGTATGCTAAAAATGTACTCAGAATGAGCTTTTCAGTGAAGAGAAGCCAGGCACATTTTAGCTAGTTTTACTTATAAGTGGGGTTGGACACGCTTTTCAGGATCAGTACTGGGCTCAAAACATGCAGCCCTGAGGTCTCTCATGATAGCAGGTGGTTAAATAGAAATTCGCTGCTCAGCTGACCCGGCAGGAGCAAACGTATGCTAAAAATGTACTCAGAATGAGCTTTTCAGTGAAGAGAAGCCAGGCACATTTTAGCCCAGTTTTACTTGTAAGTGGGGTTGGAAATGCTTTTCAGGCTCAGTACTGGACTCAAAACATGCAGCCCTGAGGTCTCTCATGAAAGCAGGTGGTTAAATAGAAATTCGCTGCTCAGCTGACCCGGTAGGAGCAAACGTATGCCAAAAATGTACACAGAATGAGCTTTTCAGTGAATAGCAGCCAGGCACATTTTAGCTAGTTTTACTTGTAAGTGGGGTTGGAAACGCTTTTCAGGCTCAGTACTGGGCTCAAAACATGCAGCCCTGAGGTCTCTCATGAAAGCAGGTGGTTAAATAGAAATTCGCAGCTCAGCTGACCCGGCAGGAGCAAACGTATGCTAAAAATGTTCTCAGAATGAGCTTTTCAGTGAAGAGAAGCCAGGCACATTTTAGCTAGTTTTACTTGTAAGTGGGGTTGGAAATGCTTTTCAGGCTCAGTCCTGGGCTCAAAACATGCAGCCCTGAGGTCTCTCATATAAGCAGGTGGTTAAATAGAAATTCGCTGCTCAGCTGACCCGGTAGGAGCAAACGTATGCCAAAAATGTACACAGAATGAGCTTTTCAGTGAAGAGCAGCCAGGCACATTTTAGCTAGTTTTACTTGTAAGTGGGGTTGGAAACGCTTTTCAGGATCAGTACTGGGCTCAAAACATGCAGCCCTGAGATCTCTCATGATAGCAGGTGGTTAAATAGAAATTCGCTGCTCAGCTGACCCGGCAGGAGCAAACGTATGCTAAAAATGTACTCAGAATGAGCTTTTCAGTGAATAGCAGCCAGGCACATTTTAGCTAGTTTTACTTGTAATTGGGGTTGGAAACGCTTTTCAGGCTCAGTACTGGGCTCAAAACATGCAGCCCTGAGGTCTCTCATGATAGCAGGTGGTTAAATAGAAATTCGCTGCTCAGCTGACCCGGCAGGAGCAAACGTATGCTAAAAATGTACTCAGAATGAGCTTTTCAGTGAAGAGAAGCCAGGCACATTTTAGCTAGTTTTACTTGTAAGTGGGGTTGGAAACGCTTTTCAGGATCAGTACGGGGCTCAAAACATGCAGCCCTG
Source organism: Lissotriton vulgaris (assembly GCF_964263255.1). Lineage (NCBI taxonomy): Eukaryota > Metazoa > Chordata > Amphibia > Caudata > Salamandridae > Lissotriton > Lissotriton vulgaris. The sequence continues at coordinate 723,930 of NW_028244755.1, read as the reverse complement.
AGGTCTCTCATGATAGCAGGTGGTTAAATAGAAATTCGCTGCTCAGCTGACCCGGCAGGAGCAAACGTATGCTAAAAATGTACTCAGAATGAGCTTTTCAGTGAAGAGAAGCCAGGCACATTTTAGCTAGTTTTACTTGTAAGTGGGGTTGGAAATGCTTTTCAGGCTCAGTACTGGGCTCAAAACATGCAGCCCTGAGGTCTCTCATGAAAGCAGGTGGTTAAATAGAAATTTGCTGCTCAGCTGACCCGGTAGGAGCAAACGTATGCCAAAAATGTACACAGAATGAGCTTTTCAGTGAATAGCAGCCAGGCACATTTTAGCTAGTTTTACTTGTAAGTGGGGTTGGAAATGCTTTTCAGGCTCAGTACTGGGCTCAAAACATGCAGCCCTGAGGTCTCTCATGAAAGCAGGTGGTTAAATAGAAATTCGCAGCTCAGCTGACCTGGTAGGAGCAAACGTATGCCAAAAATGTACACAGAATGAGCTTTTCAGTGAATAGCAGCCAGGCACATTTTAGCTAGTTTTACTTGTAAGTGGGGTTGGAAACGCTTTTCAGGATCAGTACTGGGCTCAAAACATGCAGCCCTGAGGTCTCTTATGATAGCAGGTGGTTAAATTGAGCTTTTCAGTGAAGAGAAGCCAGGCACATTTTAGCTAGTTTTACTTGTAAGTGGGGTTGGATATGCTTTTCAGGCTCAGTACTGGGCTCAAAACATGCAGCCCTGAGGTCTCTCATGAAAGCAGGTGGTTAAATAGAAATTCGCTGCTCAGCTGACCCTGTAGGAGCAAAAGTATGCCAAAAATGTACACAGAATGAGCTTTTTAGTGAAGAGCAGCCAGGCACATTTTAGCTAGTTGTACTTGTAAGTGGGGTTGGAAACGCTTTTCAGGATCAGTACTGGGCTCAAAACATGCAGCCCTGAGGTCTCTCATGATAGCAGGTGGTTAAATAGAAATTCGCTGCTCAGCTGACCCGGCAGGAGCAAACGTATGCTAAAAATGTACTCAGAATGAGCTTTTCAGTGAAGAGAAGCCAGGCACATTTTAGCTAGTTTTACTTATAAGTGGGGTTGGACACGCTTTTCAGGATCAGTACTGGGCTCAAAACATGCAGCCCTGAGGTCTCTCATGATAGCAGGTGGTTAAATAGAAATTCGCTGCTCAGCTGACCCGGCAGGAGCAAACGTATGCTAAAAATGTACTCAGAATGAGCTTTTCAGTGAAGAGAAGCCGGGCACATTTTAGCCCAGTTTTACTTGTAAGTGGGGTTGGAAATGCTTTTCAGGCTCAGTACTGGGCTCAAAACATGCAGCCCTGAGGTCTCTCATGAAAGCAAGTGGTTAAATGAAAATTTGCTGCTCAGCTGACCCGGTAGGAGCAAACGTATGCCAAAAATGTACACAGAATGAGCTTTTTAGTGAATAGCAGCCAGGCACATTTTAGCTAGTTTTACTTGTAAGTGGGGTTGGAAACGCTTTTCAGGATCAGTACTGGGCTCAAAACATGCAGCCCTGAGGTCTCTCATGATAGCAGGTGGTTAAATAGAAATTCGCTGCTCAGCTGACCCGGCAGGAGCAAACGTATGCTAAAAATGTACTCAGAATGAGCTTTTCAGTGAAGAGAAGCCAGGCACATTTTAGCTAGTTTTACTTATAAGTGGGGTTGGACACGCTTTTCAGGATCAGTACTGGGCTCAAAACATGCAGCCCTGAGGTCTCTCATGATAGCAGGTGGTTAAATAGAAATTCGCTGCTCAGCTGACCCGGCAGGAGCAAACGTATGCTAAAAATGTACTCAGAATGAGCTTTTCAGTGAAGAGAAGCCAGGCACATTTTAGCCCAGTTTTACTTGTAAGTGGGGTTGGAAATGCTTTTCAGGCTCAGTACTGGACTCAAAACATGCAGCCCTGAGGTCTCTCATGAAAGCAGGTGGTTAAATAGAAATTCGCTGCTCAGCTGACCCGGTAGGAGCAAACGTATGCCAAAAATGTACACAGAATGAGCTTTTCAGTGAATAGCAGCCAGGCACATTTTAGCTAGTTTTACTTGTAAGTGGGGTTGGAAACGCTTTTCAGGCTCAGTACTGGGCTCAAAACATGCAGCCCTGAGGTCTCTCATGAAAGCAGGTGGTTAAATAGAAATTCGCAGCTCAGCTGACCCGGCAGGAGCAAACGTATGCTAAAAATGTTCTCAGAATGAGCTTTTCAGTGAAGAGAAGCCAGGCACATTTTAGCTAGTTTTACTTGTAAGTGGGGTTGGAAATGCTTTTCAGGCTCAGTCCTGGGCTCAAAACATGCAGCCCTGAGGTCTCTCATATAAGCAGGTGGTTAAATAGAAATTCGCTGCTCAGCTGACCCGGTAGGAGCAAACGTATGCCAAAAATGTACACAGAATGAGCTTTTCAGTGAAGAGCAGCCAGGCACATTTTAGCTAGTTTTACTTGTAAGTGGGGTTGGAAACGCTTTTCAGGATCAGTACTGGGCTCAAAACATGCAGCCCTGAGATCTCTCATGATAGCAGGTGGTTAAATAGAAATTCGCTGCTCAGCTGACCCGGCAGGAGCAAACGTATGCTAAAAATGTACTCAGAATGAGCTTTTCAGTGAATAGCAGCCAGGCACATTTTAGCTAGTTTTACTTGTAATTGGGGTTGGAAACGCTTTTCAGGCTCAGTACTGGGCTCAAAACATGCAGCCCTGAGGTCTCTCATGATAGCAGGTGGTTAAATAGAAATTCGCTGCTCAGCTGACCCGGCAGGAGCAAACGTATGCTAAAAATGTACTCAGAATGAGCTTTTCAGTGAAGAGAAGCCAGGCACATTTTAGCTAGTTTTACTTGTAAGTGGGGTTGGAAACGCTTTTCAGGATCAGTACGGGGCTCAAAACATGCAGCCCTGAGGTCTCTCATGATAGCAGGTGGTTAAATAGAAATTCGCTGCTCAGCTGACCCGGCAGGAGCAAACGTATGCTAAAAATGTACTCAGAATGAGCTTTTCAGTGAAGAGAAGCCAGGCACATTTTAGCTAGTTTTACTTGTAAGTGGGGTTGGAAATGCTTTTCAGGCTCAGTACTGGGCTCAAAACATGCAGCCCTGAGGTCTCTCATGAAAGCAGGTGGTTAAATAGAAATTTGCTGCTCAGCTGACCCGGTAGGAGCAAACGTATGCCAAAAATGTACACAGAATGAGCTTTTCAGTGAATAGCAGCCAGGCACATTTTAGCTAGTTTTACTTGTAAGTGGGGTTGGAAATGCTTTTCAGGCTCAGTACTGGGCTCAAAACATGCAGCCCTGAGGTCTCTCATGAAAGCAGGTGGTTAAATAGAAATTCGCAGCTCAGCTGACCTGGTAGGAGCAAACGTATGCCAAAAATGTACACAGAATGAGCTTTTCAGTGAATAGCAGCCAGGCACATTTTAGCTAGTTTTACTTGTAAGTGGGGTTGGAAACGCTTTTCAGGATCAGTACTGGGCTCAAAACATGCAGCCCTGAGGTCTCTTATGATAGCAGGTGGTTAAATTGAGCTTTTCAGTGAAGAGAAGCCAGGCACATTTTAGCTAGTTTTACTTGTAAGTGGGGTTGGATATGCTTTTCAGGCTCAGTACTGGGCTCAAAACATGCAGCCCTGAGGTCTCTCATGAAAGCAGGTGGTTAAATAGAAATTCGCTGCTCAGCTGACCCTGTAGGAGCAAAAGTATGCCAAAAATGTACACAGAATGAGCTTTTTAGTGAAGAGCAGCCAGGCACATTTTAGCTAGTTGTACTTGTAAGTGGGGTTGGAAACGCTTTTCAGGATCAGTACTGGGCTCAAAACATGCAGCCCTGAGGTCTCTCATGATAGCAGGTGGTTAAATAGAAATTCGCTGCTCAGCTGACCCGGCAGGAGCAAACGTATGCTAAAAATGTACTCAGAATGAGCTTTTCAGTGAAGAGAAGCCAGGCACATTTTAGCTAGTTTTACTTATAAGTGGGGTTGGACACGCTTTTCAGGATCAGTACTGGGCTCAAAACATGCAGCCCTGAGGTCTCTCATGATAGCAGGTGGTTAAATAGAAATTCGCTGCTCAGCTGACCCGGCAGGAGCAAACGTATGCTAAAAATGTACTCAGAATGAGCTTTTCAGTGAAGAGAAGCCGGGCACATTTTAGCCCAGTTTTACTTGTAAGTGGGGTTGGAAATGCTTTTCAGGCTCAGTACTGGGCTCAAAACATGCAGCCCTGAGGTCTCTCATGAAAGCAAGTGGTTAAATAAAAATTTGCTGCTCAGCTGACCCGGTAGGAGCAAACGTATGCCAAAAATGTACACAGAATGAGCTTTTTAGTGAATAGCAGCCAGGCACATTTTAGCTAGTTTTACTTGTAAGTGGGGTTGGAAACGCTTTTCAGGATCAGTACTGGGCTCAAAACATGCAGCCCTGAGGTCTCTCATGATAGCAGGTGGTTAAATAGAAATTCGCTGCTCAGCTGACCCGGCAGGAGCAAACGTATGCTAAAAATGTACTCAGAATGAGCTTTTCAGTGAAGAGAAGCCTGGCACATTTTAGCTAGTTTTACTTGTAAGTGGGGTTGGAAACGCTTTTCAGGATCAGTACTGGGCTCAAAACATGCAGCCCTGAGGTCTCTTATGATAGCAGGTGGTTAAATTGAGCTTTTCAGTGAAGAGAAGCCAGGCACATTTTAGCTAGTTTTACTTGTAAGTGGGGTTGGATATGCTTTTCAGGCTCAGTACTGGGCTCAAAACATGCAGCCCTGAGGTCTCTCATGAAAGCAGGTGGTTAAATAGAAATTCGCTGCTCAGCTGACCCTGTAGGAGCAAAAGTATGCCAAAAATGTACACAGAATGAGCTTTTTAGTGAAGAGCAGCCAGGCACATTTTAGCTAGTTGTACTTGTAAGTGGGGTTGGAAACGCTTTTCAGGATCAGTACTGGGCTCAAAACATGCAGCCCTGAGGTCTCTCATGATAGCAGGTGGTTAAATAGAAATTCGCTGCTCAGCTGACCCGGCAGGAGCAAACGTATGCTAAAAATGTACTCAGAATGAGCTTTTCGGTGAAGAGAAGCCAGGCACATTTTAGCTAGTTTTACTTGTAAGTGGGGTTGGAAATACTTTTCAGGCTCAGTACTGGGCTCAAAACATGCAGCCCTGAGGTCTCTCATGAAAGCAAGTGGTTAAATAAAAATTCGCTGCTCAGCTGACCTGGTAGGAGCAAACGTATGCCAAAAATGTACACAGAATGAGCTTTTTAGTGAATAGCAGCCAGGCACATTTTAGCTAGTTTTACTTGTAAGTGGGGTTGGAAACGCTTTTCAGGCTCAGTACTGGGCTCAAAACATGCAGCCCTGAGGTCTCTCATGATAGCAGGTGGTTAAATAGAAATTCGCTGCTCAGCTGACCCGGCAGGAGCAAACGTATGCTAAAAATGTACTCAGAATGAGCTTTTCAGTGAAGAGAAGCCAGGCACATTTTAGCTAGTTTTACTTATAAGTGGGGTTGGAAACGCTTTTCAGGATCAGTACTGGGCTCAAAACATGCAGCCCTGAGGTCTCTCATGATAGCAGGTGGTTAAATAGAAATTTGCTGCTCAGCTGACCCGGCAGGAGCAAACGTATGCTAAAAATGTACTCAGAATGAGCTTTTCAGTGAAGAGAAGCCAGGCACATTTTAGCCCAGTTTTACTTGTAAGTGGGGTTGGAAATGCTTTTCAGGCTCAGTACTGGGCTCAAAACATGCAGCCCTGAGGTCTCTCATGAAAGCAGGTGGTTAAATAGAAATTCGCTGCTCAGCTGACCCGGTAGGAGCAAACGTATGCCAAAAATGTACACAGAATGAGCTTTTCAGTGAATAGCAGCCAGGCACATTTTAGCTAGTTTTACTTGTAAGTGGGGTTGGAAATGCTTTTCAGGCTCAGTACTGGGCTCAAAACATGCAGCCCTGAGGTCTCTCATGAAAGCAGGTGGTTAAATAGAAATTCGCAGCTCAGCTGACCTGGTAGGAGCAAACGTATGCCAAAAATGTACACAGAATGAGCTTTTCAGTGAATAGGAGCCAGTCACATTTTAGCTAGTTTTACTTGTAAGTGGGTTTGGAAACGCTTTTCAGGATCAGTACTGGGCTCAAAACATGCAGCCCTGAGGTCTCTCATGATAGCAGGTGGTTAAATAGAAATTTGCTGCTCAGCTGACCCGGCAGGAGCAAACGTATGCTAAAAATGTTCTCAGAATGAGCTTTTCAGTGAAGAGAAGCCAGGCACATTTTAGCTAGTTTTACTTGTAAGTGGGGTTGGAAATGCTTTTCAGGCTCAGTCCTGGGCTCAAAACATGCAGCCCTGAGGTCTCTCATATAAGCAGGTGGTTAAATAGAAATTTGCTGCTCAGCTGACCCGGTAGGAGCAAACGTATGCCAAAAATGTACACAGAATGAGCTTTTCAGTGAAGAGCAGCCAGGCACATTTTAGCTAGTTTTACTTGTAAGTGGGGTTGGAAACGCTTTTCAGGATCAGTACTGGGCTCAAAACATGCAGCCCTGAGGTCTCTCATGATAGCAGGTGGTTAAATAGAAATTCGCTGCTCAGCTGACCCGGCAGGAGCAAACGTATGCTAAAAATGTACTCAGAATGAGCTTTTCAGTGAATAGCAGCCAGGCACATTTTAGCTAGTTTTACTTGTAAGTGGGGTTGGAAACGCTTTTCAGGCTCAGTACTGGGCTCAAAACATGCAGCCCTGAGGTCTCTCATGATAGCAGGTGGTTAAATAGAAATTCGCTGCTCAGCTGACCCGGCAGGAGCAAACGAATGCTAAAAATGTACTCAGAATGAGCTTTTCAGTGAAGAGAAGCCAGGCACATTTTAGCTAGTTTTACTTGTAAGTGGGGTTGGAAACGCTTTTCAGGATCAGTACTGGGCTCAAAACATGCAGCCCTGAGGTCTCTCATGATAGCAGGTGGTTAAATAGAAATTCGCTGCTCAGCTGACCCGGCAGGAGCAAACGTATGCTAAAAATGTACTCAGAATGAGCTTTTCAGTGAAGAGAAGCCAGGCACATTTTAGCTAGTTTTACTTGTAAGTGGGGTTGGAAATGCTTTTCAGGCTCAGTACTGGGCTCAAAACATGCAGCCCTGAGGTCTCTCATGAAAGCAGGTGGTTAAATAGAAATTTGCTGCTCAGCTGACCCGGTAGGAGCAAACGTATGCCAAAAATGTACACAGAATGAGCTTTTCAGTGAATAGCAGCCAGGCACATTTTAGCTAGTTTTACTTATAAGTGGGGTTGGAAACGCTTTTCAGGATCAGTACTGGGCTCAAAACATGCAGCCCTGAGGTCTCTCATGATAGCAGGTGGTTAAATAGAAATTTGCTGCTCAGCTGACCCGGCAGGAGCAAACGTATACTAAAAATGTTCTCAGAATGAGCTTTTCAGTGAAGAGAAGCCAGGCACATTTTAGCTAGTTTTACTTGTAAGTGGGGTTGGAAATGCTTTTCAGGCTCAGTACTGGGCTCAAAACATGCAGCCCTGAGGTCTCTCATGAAAGCAGGTGGTTAAATAGAAATTCGCAGCTCAGCTGACCTGGTAGGAGCAAACGTATGCCAAAAATGTACACAGAATGAGCTTTTCAGTGAATAGCAGCCAGGCACATTTTAGCTAGTTTTACTTGTAAGTGGGGTTGGAAACGCTTTTCAGGATCAGTACTGGGCTCAAAACATGCAGCCCTGAGGTCTCTCATGATAGCAGGTGGTTAAATAGAAATTTGCTGCTCAGCTGACCCGGCAGGAGCAAACGTATGCTAAAAATGTTCTCAGAATGAGCTTTTCAGTGAAGAGAAGCCAGGCACATTTTAGCTAGTTTTACTTGTAAGTGGGGTTGGAAATGCTTTTCAGGCTCAGTACTGGGCTCAAAACATGCAGCCCTGAGGTCTCTCATGAAAGCAGGTGGTTAAATAGAAATTCGCTGCTCAGCTGACCCGGTAGGAGCAAACGTATGCCAAAAATGTACACAGAATGAGCTTTTCAGTGAAGAGAAGCCAGGCACATTTTAGCTAGTTTTACTTGTAAGTGGGGTTGGAAATGCTTTTCAGGCTCAGTACTGGGCTCAAAACATGCAGCCCTGAGGTCTCTCATGAAAGCAGGTGGTTAAATAGAAATTCGCTGCTCAGCTGACCCTGCAGGAGCAAACGTATGCTAAAAATGTACACAGAATGAGCTTTTCAGTGAAGAGAAGCCAGGCACATTTTAGCTAGTTTTACTTGTAAGTGGGGTTGGAAATGCTTTTCAGGCTCAGTACTGGGCTCAAAACATGCAGCCCTGAGGTCTCTCATGAAAGCAAGTGGTTAAATAAAAATTCGCTGCTCAGCTGACCCGGTAGGAGCAAACGTATGCCAAAAATGTACACAGAATGAGCTTTTTAGTGAATAGCAGCCAGGCACATTTTAGCTAGTTTTACTTGTAAGTGGGGTTGGAAACGCTTTTCAGGATCAGTACTGGGCTCAAAACATGCAGCCCTGAGGTCTCTCATGATAGCAGGTGGTTAAATAGAAATTCGCTGCTCAGCTGACCCGGCAGGAGCAAACGTATGCTAAAAATGTACTCAGAATGAGCTTTTCAGTGAAGAGAAGCCAGGCACATTTTAGCTAGTTTTACTTATAAGTGGGGTTGGACACGCTTTTCAGGATCAGTACTGGGCTCAAAACATGCAGCCCTGAGGTCTCTCATGATAGCAGGTGGTTAAATAGAAATTCGCTGCTCAGCTGACCCGGCAGGAGCAAACGTATGCTAAAAATGTACTCAGAATGAGCTTTTCAGTGAAGAGAAGCCAGGCACATTTTAGCCCAGTTTTACTTGTAAGTGGGGTTGGAAATGCTTTTCAGGCTCAGTACTGGACTCAAAACATGCAGCCCTGAGGTCTCTCATGAAAGCAGGTGGTTAAATAGAAATTCGCTGCTCAGCTGACCCGGTAGGAGCAAACGTATGCCAAAAATGTACACAGAATGAGCTTTTCAGTGAATAGCAGCCAGGCACATTTTAGCTAGTTTTACTTGTAAGTGGGGTTGGAAACGCTTTTCAGGCTCAGTACTGGGCTCAAAACATGCAGCCCTGAGGTCTCTCATGAAAGCAGGTGGTTAAATAGAAATTCGCAGCTCAGCTGACCCGGCAGGAGCAAACGTATGCTAAAAATGTTCTCAGAATGAGCTTTTCAGTGAAGAGAAGCCAGGCACATTTTAGCTAATTTTACTTGTAAGTGGGGTTGGAAATGCTTTTCAGGCTCAGTCCTGGGCTCAAAACATGCAGCCCTGAGGCTTCTCATATAAGCAGGTGGTTAAATAGAAATTCGCTGCTCAGCTGACCCGGTAGGAGCAAACGTATGCCAAAAATGTACACAGAATGAGCTTTTCAGTGAAGAGCAGCCAGGCACATTTTAGCTAGTTTTACTTGTAAGTGGGGTTGGAAACGCTTTTCAGGATCAGTACTGGGCTCAAAACATGCAGCCCTGAGATCTCTCATGATAGCAGGTGGTTAAATAGAAATTCGCTGCTCAGCTGACCCGGCAGGAGCAAACGTATGCTAAAAATGTACTCAGAATGAGCTTTTCAGTGAATAGCAGCCAGGCACATTTTAGCTAGTTTTACTTGTAATTGGGGTTGGAAACGCTTTTCAGGCTCAGTACTGGGCTCAAAACATGCAGCCCTGAGGTCTCTCATGATAGCAGGTGGTTAAATAGAAATTCGCTGCTCAGCTGACCCGGCAGGAGCAAACGTATGCTAAAAATGTACTCAGAATGAGCTTTTCAGTGAAGAGAAGCCAGGCACATTTTAGCTAGTTTTACTTGTAAGTGGGGTTGGAAACACTTTTCAGGATCAGTACTGGGCTCAAAACATGCAGCCCTGAGGTCTCTCATGATAGCAGGTGGTTAAATAGAAATTCGCTGCTCAGCTGACCCGGCAGGAGCAAACGTATGCTAAAAATGTACTCAGAATGAGCTTTTCAGTGAAGAGAAGCCAGGCACATTTTAGCTAGTTTTACTTGTAAGTGGGGTTGGAAATGCTTTTCAGGCTCAGTACTGGGCTCAAAACATGCAGCCCTGAGGTCTCTCATGAAAGCAGGTGGTTAAATAGAAATTTGCTGCTCAGCTGACCCGGTAGGAGCAAATGTATGCCAAAAATATACGCAGAACCAGCTTTTCAGTGAATAGCAGCCAGGGCCATTCTAGCAAGTTTGACTTGTAAGTGGGGTTGGAAACGCTTTTCAGGCTCAGTACTGGGCTCAAAAGATGCAGCCCTGAGGTCTCTCCTGAATAGCAGGTGGGTAAGTAGAAATTCACCACTCGGCTGACCAGGCAGGAACAAACGTATGCCAAAAATTTGCGCAGAACCAGCTTTTCAGTGAATAGCAGCCAGGGCCATTCTAGCAAGTTTGACTTGTAAGTGTAGTTGGAAACGCTTTTCAGGCTCAGTACTGTGCTCAAAAGATGCAGCCCTGAGGTCTCTCTTGATAGCAGGTGGGTAAGTAGTAATTTGCCGCTCGGCTGACCCGGCAGGAGCAAGCGTATGCCAAAAATCGATGCTGAACCAGCTTTTCAGTGAAGAGCAGCCAGGGATATTCTAGCAAGTTTTACTGGTAAGTGTGGTTGGAAACGGTTTTCAGGCTCAATACTAGGTTCAAAAGATGCAGCACTGAGGTCTCTCCTGATACCAGGTGGATAAGTAGAAATTCACCCCTCAGCTGACCTGACAGGAGCAAACGTATGCCAAAAATGTATGCAGAACAAGCTGTTCAATAAATAGCAGCCAGGGACATTCTAGCAAGTTTTACTTGTAAGTGGGGTTGGAAACAGTTTTCAGGCTCAATACTGAGCTCAAAAGATGCAGCACTGAGGTCTCTCCTGATAGCAGGTTGGTAAGTAGAAATTCGTCAAAAGATGCAGCCCTGAGGTCTCTATTGAAAGCAGGTGGGTAAGTAGAAATTCGCCGCTCGGCTGACCCGGCAGGAGCAAACGTATGCCAAAAATTTGCGCAGAACCAGATTTTCAGTGAATAGCAGCCAGGGACAATCTAGCAAGTTTTACTTGTAAGTGGGGTTGGAAACACTTTTCAGGCTCAGTACTGGGCTCAAAAGATGCAGCCCTGAGGTCTCTCCTGAATAGCAGGTGGGTAAGTAGAAATTCACCACTCGGCTGACCAGGCAGGAGCAAACGTATGCCAAAAATTTGCGCAGAATCAGCTTTTCAGTGAATAGCAGCCAGGGCCATTCTAGCAAGTTTGACTTGTAAGTGTAGTTGGAAATGCTTTTCAGGCTCAGTATTGGGCTCAAAAGATGCAGCCCTGAGGTCTCTCTTGATAGCAGGTGGGTAAGTAGTAATTTGCCCCTCGGCTGACCCGGCAGGAGCAAGCGTATGCCAAAAATCGAGGCTGAACCAGCTTTTCAGTTAAGAGCAGTCAGGGATATTCTAGCAAGTTTTACTGGTAAGTGTGGTTGGAAACGGTTTTCAGGCTCAATACTAGGTTCAAAAGATGCAGCACTGAGGTCTCTCCTGATACCAGGTGGGTAAGTAGAAATTCACCACTGGGCTGTCCTGACAGGAGCAAACGTATGCCAAAAATGTATGCAGAACCAGCTGTTCAGTGAATAGCAGCCTGGGACATTCTAGCAAGTTTTACTTGTAAGTGGGGTTGGAAACAGTTTTCAGGCTCAATACTGAGCTCAAAAGATGCACCACTGAGGTCTCTCCTGATAGCAGGTGGGTAAGTAGAAATTCGCCGCTCGGCTGACCCGGCAGGAGCAAACGTATGCCAAAAATTTGCGCAGAACCAGCTTTTCAGTGAATAGCAGCCAGGGACAAGCTAGCAAATTTTACTTGTAAGTGGGGTTAGAAACGCTTTTCAGGCTCAATACTGGGATCAAAAGATGCAGCCCTGAGGTCTCTCTTGATAGCAGGTCAGTAAGCAGAATCAGCTTTTCAGTGAATAGCACCCAGGGACATTCTAACAAGTTTAACTTGTAAGTGGGGTTGGAAACGCTTTTCAGGCTCAGTACTGGGCTCAAAAGATGCAGCCATGAGGTCTCTCATGATAGCAGGTGGGTATGTAGAAATTCGCTGCTCGGCTGACCCGGCAGGAACAAACGTATGCCAAAAATGTATGCAGAACCAGCTTTTCAGTGAATAGCAGCCAGGGACATCCTAGCAAGTTTTACTCGTAAGTGGGGTTGGAAACGCTTTTCAGGCTCAATACTGGGCTCAAAAGATGCAGCCCTGAGGTCTCTCTTGATAGCAGGTGGGTAAGTAGAAATTCGCCGCTCGGTTGACTAGGCAGGAGCAAACATATGCCAAAAATGTACGCAAAACCAGCTTTTCAGTGAAGAGCAGCCAGGGACATTCTAGCAAGTTTTACTTGTAAGTGGGGTTGGAAATGCTTTTCAGGCTCAGTACTGGGCTCAAAAGATGCAGCCCTGAGGTCTCTCCTGATAGCAGGTGGGTAAGTAGAAATTCACCACTCGGCTGACCAGGCAGGAGCAAACGTATGCCAAAAATATACGCAGAACCAGCTTTTCAGTGAATAGCAGCCAGGGCCATTCTAGCAAGTTTGACTTGTAAGTGGGGTTGGAAACGCTTTTCAGGCTCAGTACTGGGCTCAAAAGATGCAGCCCTGAGGTCTCTCCTGAATAGCAGGTGGGTAAGTAGAAATTCACCACTCGGCTGACCAGGCAGGAGCAAACGTATGCCAAAAATTTGCGCAGAACCAGCTTTTCAGTGAATAGCAGCCAGGGCCATTCTAGCAAGTTTGACTTGTAAGTGTAGTTGGAAACGCTTTTCAGGCTCAGTACTGGGCTCAAAAGATGCAGCCCTGAGGTCTCTCTTGATAGCAGGTGGGTAAGTAGAAATTCACCACTCGGCTGACCTGACAGGAGCAAACGTATGCCAAAAATGTATGCAGAACAAGCTGTTCAGTGAATAGCAGCAAGGGACATTCTAGCAAGTTTTACTTGTAAGTGGGGTTGGAAACAGTTTTCAGGCTCAATACTGAGCTCAAAAGATGCAGCACTGAGGTCTCTCCTGATAGCAGGTTGGTAAGTAGAAATTCGCCGCTCGGCTGACCCGGCAGGAGCAAACGTATGCCAAAAATTTGCGCAGAACCAGCTTTTCAGTGAAGAGCAGCCAGGGACATTCTAGCAAGTTTTACTTGTAAGTGGGGTTGGAAATGCTTTTCAGGCTCAGTACTGGGCTCAAAAGATGCAGCCCTGAGGTCTCTCCTGATAGCAGGTGGGTAAGTAGAAATTCACCACTCGGCTGACCAGGCAGGAGCAAACGTATGCCAAAAATGTACGCAGAACCAGCTTTTCAGTGAAGAGCAGCCAGGGGCATTCTAGCAAGTTTTACTTGTAAGTGGGATTGGAAACGCTTTTCAGGCTCAATACTGGGCTCAAAAGATGCAGCCCTGAGGTCTCTCTTGATAGCAGGTGGGTAAGTAGAAATTCGCCGCTCGGCTGACTAGGCAGGAGCAAACATATGCCAAAAATGTACGCAGAACCAGCTTTTCAGTGAAGAGCAGCCAGGGACATTCTAGCAAGTTTTACTTGTAAGTGGGGTTGGAAATGCTTTTCAGGCTCAGTACTGGGCTCAAAAGATGCAGCCCTGAGGTCTCTCCTGATAGCAGGTGGGTAAGTAGAAATTCACCACTCGGCTGACCAGGCAGGAGCAAATGTATGCCAAAAATATACGCAGAACCAGCTTTTCAGTGAATAGCAGCCAGGGCCATTCTAGCAAGTTTGACTTGTAAGTGGGGTTGGAAACGCTTTTCAGGATCAGTACTGGGCTCAAAACATGCAGCCCTGAGGTCTCTCATGAAAGCAGGTGGTTAAATAGAAATTCGCAGCTCAGCTGACCTGGTAGGAGCAAACGTATGCCAAAAATGTACACAGAATGAGCTTTTCAGTGAATAGCAGCCAGGCACATTTTAGCTAGTTTTACTTGTAAGTGGGGTTGGAAACGCTTTTCAGGATCAGTACTGGGCTCAAAACATGCAGCCCTGAGGTCTCTTATGATAGCAGGTGGTTAAATTGAGCTTTTCAGTGAAGAGAAGCCAGGCACATTTTAGCTAGTTTTACTTGTAAGTGGGGTTGGATATGCTTTTCAGGCTCAGTACTGGGCTCAAAACATGCAGCCCTGAGGTCTCTCATGAAAGCAGGTGGTTAAATAGAAATTCGCTGCTCAGCTGACCCTGTAGGAGCAAAAGTATGCCAAAAATGTACACAGAATGAGCTTTTTAGTGAAGAGCAGCCAGGCACATTTTAGCTAGTTGTACTTGTAAGTGGGGTTGGAAACGCTTTTCAGGATCAGTACTGGGCTCAAAACATGCAGCCCTGAGGTCTCTCATGATAGCAGGTGGTTAAATAGAAATTCGCTGCTCAGCTGACCCGGCAGGAGCAAACGTATGCTAAAAATGTACTCAGAATGAGCTTTTCAGTGAAGAGAAGCCAGGCACATTTTAGCTAGTTTTACTTATAAGTGGGGTTGGACACGCTTTTCAGGATCAGTACTGGGCTCAAAACATGCAGCCCTGAGGTCTCTCATGATAGCAGGTGGTTAAATAGAAATTCGCTGCTCAGCTGACCCGGCAGGAGCAAACGTATGCTAAAAATGTACTCAGAATGAGCTTTTCAGTGAAGAGAAGCCGGGCACATTTTAGCCCAGTTTTACTTGTAAGTGGGGTTGGAAATGCTTTTCAGGCTCAGTACTGGGCTCAAAACATGCAGCCCTGAGGTCTCTCATGAAAGCAAGTGGTTAAATAAAAATTCGCTGCTCAGCTGACCCGGTAGGAGCAAACGTATGCCAAAAATGTACACAGAATGAGCTTTTTAGTGAATAGCAGCCAGGCACATTTTAGCTAGTTTTACTTGTAAGTGGGGTTGGAAACGCTTTTCAGGATCAGTACTGGGCTCAAAACATGCAGCCCTGAGGTCTCTCATGATAGCAGGTGGTTAAATAGAAATTCGCTGCTCAGCTGACCCGGCAGGAGCAAACGTATGCTAAAAATGTACTCAGAATGAGCTTTTCAGTGAAGAGAAGCCTGGCACATTTTAGCTAGTTTTACTTGTAAGTGGGGTTGGAAACGCTTTTCAGGATCAGTACTGGGCTCAAAACATGCAGCCCTGAGGTCTCTTATGATAGCAGGTGGTTAAATTGAGCTTTTCAGTGAAGAGAAGCCAGGCACATTTTAGCTAGTTTTACTTGTAAGTGGGGTTGGATATGCTTTTCAGGCTCAGTACTGGGCTCAAAACATGCAGCCCTGAGGTCTCTCATGAAAGCAGGTGGTTAAATAGAAATTCGCTGCTCAGCTGACCCTGTAGGAGCAAAAGTATGCCAAAAATGTACACAGAATGAGCTTTTTAGTGAAGAGCAGCCAGGCACATTTTAGCTAGTTGTACTTGTAAGTGGGGTTGGAAACGCTTTTCAGGATCAGTACTGGGCTCAAAACATGCAGCCCTGAGGTCTCTCATGATAGCAGGTGGTTAAATAGAAATTCGCTGCTCAGCTGACCCGGCAGGAGCAAACGTATGCTAAAAATGTACTCAGAATGAGCTTTTCAGTGAAGAGAAGCCAGGCACATTTTAGCTAGTTTTACTTGTAAGTGGGGTTGGAAATACTTTTCAGGCTCAGTACTGGGCTCAAAACATGCAGCCCTGAGGTCTCTCATGAAAGCAAGTGGTTAAATAAAAATTCGCTGCTCAGCTGACCTGGTAGGAGCAAACGTATGCCAAAAATGTACACAGAATGAGCTTTTTAGTGAATAGCAGCCAGGCACATTTTAGCTAGTTTTACTTGTAAGTGGGGTTGGAAACGCTTTTCAGGCTCAGTACTGGGCTCAAAACATGCAGCCCTGAGGTCTCTCATGATAGCAGGTGGTTAAATAGAAATTCGCTGCTCAGCTGACCCGGCAGGAGCAAACGTATGCTAAAAATGTACTCAGAATGAGCTTTTCAGTGAAGAGAAGCCAGGCACATTTTAGCTAGTTTTACTTATAAGTGGGGTTGGAAACGCTTTTCAGGATCAGTACTGGGCTCAAAACATGCAGCCCTGAGGTCTCTCATGATAGCAGGTGGTTAAATAGAAATTTGCTGCTCAGCTGACCCGGCAGGAGCAAACGTATGCTAAAAATGTACTCAGAATGAGCTTTTCAGTGAAGAGAAGCCAGGCACATTTTAGCCCAGTTTTACTTGTAAGTGGGGTTGGAAATGCTTTTCAGGCTCAGTACTGGGCTCAAAACATGCAGCCCTGAGGTCTCTCATGAAAGCAGGTGGTTAAATAGAAATTCGCTGCTCAGCTGACCCGGTAGGAGCAAACGTATGCCAAAAATGTACACAGAATGAGCTTTTCAGTGAATAGCAGCCAGGCACATTTTAGCTAGTTTTACTTGTAAGTGGGGTTGGAAATGCTTTTCAGGCTCAGTACTGGGCTCAAAACATGCAGCCCTGAGGTCTCTCATGAAAGCAGGTGGTTAAATAGAAATTCGCAGCTCAGCTGACCTGGTAGGAGCAAACGTATGCCAAAAATGTACACAGAATGAGCTTTTCAGTGAATAGGAGCCAGTCACATTTTAGCTAGTTTTACTTGTAAGTGGGGTTGGAAACGCTTTTCAGGATCAGTACTGGGCTCAAAACATGCAGCCCTGAGGTCTCTCATGATAGCAGGTGGTTAAATAGAAATTTGCTGCTCAGCTGACCCGGCAGGAGCAAACGTATGCTAAAAATGTTCTCAGAATGAGCTTTTCAGTGAAGAGAAGCCAGGCACATTTTAGCTAGTTTTACTTGTAAGTGGGGTTGGAAATGCTTTTCAGGCTCAGTCCTGGGCTCAAAACATGCAGCCCTGAGGTCTCTCATATAAGCAGGTGGTTAAATAGAAATTTGCTGCTCAGCTGACCCGGTAGGAGCAAACGTATGCCAAAAATGTACACAGAATGAGCTTTTCAGTGAAGAGCAGCCAGGCACATTTTAGCTAGTTTTACTTGTAAGTGGGGTTGGAAACGCTTTTCAGGATCAGTACTGGGCTCAAAACATGCAGCCCTGAGGTCTCTCATGATAGCAGGTGGTTAAATAGAAATTCGCTGCTCAGCTGACCCGGCAGGAGCAAACGTATGCTAAAAATGTACTCAGAATGAGCTTTTCAGTGAATAGCAGCCAGGCACATTTTAGCTAGTTTTACTTGTAAGTGGGGTTGGAAACGCTTTTCAGGCTCAGTACTGGGCTCAAAACATGCAGCCCTGAGGTCTCTCATGATAGCAGGTGGTTAAATAGAAATTCGCTGCTCAGCTGACCCGGCAGGAGCAAACGAATGCTAAAAATGTACTCAGAATGAGCTTTTCAGTGAAGAGAAGCCAGGCACATTTTAGCTAGTTTTACTTGTAAGTGGGGTTGGAAACGCTTTTCAGGATCAGTACTGGGCTCAAAACATGCAGCCCTGAGGTCTCTCATGATAGCAGGTGGTTAAATAGAAATTCGCTGCTCAGCTGACCCGGCAGGAGCAAACGTATGCTAAAAATGTACTCAGAATGAGCTTTTCAGTGAAGAGAAGCCAGGCACATTTTAGCTAGTTTTACTTGTAAGTGGGGTTGGAAATGCTTTTCAGGCTCAGTACTGGGCTCAAAACATGCAGCCCTGAGGTCTCTCATGAAAGCAGGTGGTTAAATAGAAATTTGCTGCTCAGCTGACCCGGTAGGAGCAAACGTATGCCAAAAATGTACACAGAATGAGCTTTTCAGTGAATAGCAGCCAGGCACATTTTAGCTAGTTTTACTTATAAGTGGGGTTGGAAACGCTTTTCAGGATCAGTACTGGGCTCAAAACATGCAGCCCTGAGGTCTCTCATGATAGCAGGTGGTTAAATAGAAATTTGCTGCTCAGCTGACCCGGCAGGAGCAAACGTATACTAAAAATGTTCTCAGAATGAGCTTTTCAGTGAAGAGAAGCCAGGCACATTTTAGCTAGTTTTACTTGTAAGTGGGGTTGGAAATGCTTTTCAGGCTCAGTACTGGGCTCAAAACATGCAGCCCTGAGGTCTCTCATGAAAGCAGGTGGTTAAATAGAAATTCGCAGCTCAGCTGACCTGGTAGGAGCAAACGTATGCCAAAAATGTACACAGAATGAGCTTTTCAGTGAATAGCAGCCAGGCACATTTTAGCTAGTTTTACTTGTAAGTGGGGTTGGAAACGCTTTTCAGGATCAGTACTGGGCTCAAAACATGCAGCCCTGAGGTCTCTCATGATAGCAGGTGGTTAAATAGAAATTTGCTGCTCAGCTGACCCGGCAGGAGCAAACGTATGCTAAAAATGTTCTCAGAATGAGCTTTTCAGTGAAGAGAAGCCAGGCACATTTTAGCTAGTTTTACTTGTAAGTGGGGTTGGAAATGCTTTTCAGGCTCAGTACTGGGCTCAAAACATGCAGCCCTGAGGTCTCTCATGAAAGCAGGTGGTTAAATAGAAATTCGCTGCTCAGCTGACCCGGTAGGAGCAAACGTATGCCAAAAATGTACACAGAATGAGCTTTTCAGTGAAGAGAAGCCAGGCACATTTTAGCTAGTTTTACTTGTAAGTGGGGTTGGAAATGCTTTTCAGGCTCAGTACTGGGCTCAAAACATGCAGCCCTGAGGTCTCTCATGAAAGCAGGTGGTTAAATAGAAATTCGCTGCTCAGCTGACCCTGCAGGAGCAAACGTATGCTAAAAATGTACACAGAATGAGCTTTTCAGTGAAGAGAAGCCAGGCACATTTTAGCTAGTTTTACTTGTAAGTGGGGTTGGAAACGCTTTTCAGGATCAGTACTGGGCTCAAAACATGCAGCCCTGAGGTCTCTCATGATAGCAGGTGGTTAAATAGAAATTCGCTGCTCAGCTGACCCGGCAGGAGCAAACGAATGCTAAAAATGTACTCAGAATGAGCTTTTCAGTGAAGAGAAGCCAGGCACATTTTAGCTAGTTTTACTTGTAAGTGGGGTTGGAAACGCTTTTCAGGATCAGTACTGGGCTCAAAACATGCAGCCCTGAGGTCTCTCATGATAGCAGGTGGTTAAATAGAAATTCGCTGCTCAGCTGACCCGGCAGGAGCAAACGTATGCTAAAAATGTACTCAGAATGAGCTTTTCAGTGAAGAGAAGCCAGGCACATTTTAGCTAGTTTTACTTGTAAGTGGGGTTGGAAATGCTTTTCAGGCTCAGTACTGGGCTCAAAACATGCAGCCCTGAGGTCTCTCATGAAAGCAGGTGGTTAAATAGAAATTTGCTGCTCAGCTGACCCGGTAGGAGCAAACGTATGCCAAAAATGTACACAGAATGAGCTTTTCAGTGAATAGCAGCCAGGCACATTTTAGCTAGTTTTACTTATAAGTGGGGTTGGAAACGCTTTTCAGGATCAGTACTGGGCTCAAAACATGCAGCCCTGAGGTCTCTCATGATAGCAGGTGGTTAAATAGAAATTTGCTGCTCAGCTGACCCGGCAGGAGCAAACGTATACTAAAAATGTTCTCAGAATGAGCTTTTCAGTGAAGAGAAGCCAGGCACATTTTAGCTAGTTTTACTTGTAAGTGGGGTTGGAAATGCTTTTCAGGCTCAGTACTGGGCTCAAAACATGCAGCCCTGAGGTCTCTCATGAAAGCAGGTGGTTAAATAGAAATTCGCAGCTCAGCTGACCTGGTAGGAGCAAACGTATGCCAAAAATGTACACAGAATGAGCTTTTCAGTGAATAGCAGCCAGGCACATTTTAGCTAGTTTTACTTGTAAGTGGGGTTGGAAACGCTTTTCAGGATCAGTACTGGGCTCAAAACATGCAGCCCTGAGGTCTCTCATGATAGCAGGTGGTTAAATAGAAATTTGCTGCTCAGCTGACCCGGCAGGAGCAAACGTATGCTAAAAATGTTCTCAGAATGAGCTTTTCAGTGAAGAGAAGCCAGGCACATTTTAGCTAGTTTTACTTGTAAGTGGGGTTGGAAATGCTTTTCAGGCTCAGTACTGGGCTCAAAACATGCAGCCCTGAGGTCTCTCATGAAAGCAGGTGGTTAAATAGAAATTCGCTGCTCAGCTGACCCGGTAGGAGCAAACGTATGCCAAAAATGTACACAGAATGAGCTTTTCAGTGAAGAGAAGCCAGGCACATTTTAGCTAGTTTTACTTGTAAGTGGGGTTGGAAATGCTTTTCAGGCTCAGTACTGGGCTCAAAACATGCAGCCCTGAGGTCTCTCATGAAAGCAGGTGGTTAAATAGAAATTCGCTGCTCAGCTGACCCTGCAGGAGCAAACGTATGCTAAAAATGTACACAGAATGAGCTTTTCAGTGAAGAGAAGCCAGGCACATTTTAGCTAGTTTTACTTGTAAGTGGGGTTGGAAATGCTTTTCAGGCTCAGTACTGGGCTCAAAACATGCAGCCCTGAGGTCTCTCATGAAAGCAAGTGGTTAAATAAAAATTCGCTGCTCAGCTGACCCGGTAGGAGCAAACGTATGCCAAAAATGTACACAGAATGAGCTTTTTAGTGAATAGCAGCCAGGCACATTTTAGCTAGTTTTACTTGTAAGTGGGGTTGGAAACGCTTTTCAGGATCAGTACTGGGCTCAAAACATGCAGCCCTGAGGTCTCTCATGATAGCAGGTGGTTAAATAGAAATTCGCTGCTCAGCTGACCCGGCAGGAGCAAACGTATGCTAAAAATGTACTCAGAATGAGCTTTTCAGTGAAGAGAAGCCAGGCACATTTTAGCTAGTTTTACTTATAAGTGGGGTTGGACACGCTTTTCAGGATCAGTACTGGGCTCAAAACATGCAGCCCTGAGGTCTCTCATGATAGCAGGTGGTTAAATAGAAATTCGCTGCTCAGCTGACCCGGCAGGAGCAAACGTATGCTAAAAATGTACTCAGAATGAGCTTTTCAGTGAAGAGAAGCCAGGCACATTTTAGCCCAGTTTTACTTGTAAGTGGGGTTGGAAATGCTTTTCAGGCTCAGTACTGGACTCAAAACATGCAGCCCTGAGGTCTCTCATGAAAGCAGGTGGTTAAATAGAAATTCGCTGCTCAGCTGACCCGGTAGGAGCAAACGTATGCCAAAAATGTACACAGAATGAGCTTTTCAGTGAATAGCAGCCAGGCACATTTTAGCTAGTTTTACTTGTAAGTGGGGTTGGAAACGCTTTTCAGGCTCAGTACTGGGCTCAAAACATGCAGCCCTGAGGTCTCTCATGAAAGCAGGTGGTTAAATAGAAATTCGCAGCTCAGCTGACCCGGCAGGAGCAAACGTATGCTAAAAATGTTCTCAGAATGAGCTTTTCAGTGAAGAGAAGCCAGGCACATTTTAGCTAATTTTACTTGTAAGTGGGGTTGGAAATGCTTTTCAGGCTCAGTCCTGGGCTCAAAACATGCAGCCCTGAGGCTTCTCATATAAGCAGGTGGTTAAATAGAAATTCGCTGCTCAGCTGACCCGGTAGGAGCAAACGTATGCCAAAAATGTACACAGAATGAGCTTTTCAGTGAAGAGCAGCCAGGCACATTTTAGCTAGTTTTACTTGTAAGTGGGGTTGGAAACGCTTTTCAGGATCAGTACTGGGCTCAAAACATGCAGCCCTGAGATCTCTCATGATAGCAGGTGGTTAAATAGAAATTCGCTGCTCAGCTGACCCGGCAGGAGCAAACGTATGCTAAAAATGTACTCAGAATGAGCTTTTCAGTGAATAGCAGCCAGGCACATTTTAGCTAGTTTTACTTGTAATTGGGGTTGGAAACGCTTTTCAGGCTCAGTACTGGGCTCAAAACATGCAGCCCTGAGGTCTCTCATGATAGCAGGTGGTTAAATAGAAATTCGCTGCTCAGCTGACCCGGCAGGAGCAAACGTATGCTAAAAATGTACTCAGAATGAGCTTTTCAGTGAAGAGAAGCCAGGCACATTTTAGCTAGTTTTACTTGTAAGTGGGGTTGGAAACACTTTTCAGGATCAGTACTGGGCTCAAAACATGCAGCCCTGAGGTCTCTCATGATAGCAGGTGGTTAAATAGAAATTCGCTGCTCAGCTGACCCGGCAGGAGCAAACGTATGCTAAAAATGTACTCAGAATGAGCTTTTCAGTGAAGAGAAGCCAGGCACATTTTAGCTAGTTTTACTTGTAAGTGGGGTTGGAAATGCTTTTCAGGCTCAGTACTGGGCTCAAAACATGCAGCCCTGAGGTCTCTCATGAAAGCAGGTGGTTAAATAGAAATTTGCTGCTCAGCTGACCCGGTAGGAGCAAATGTATGCCAAAAATATACGCAGAACCAGCTTTTCAGTGAATAGCAGCCAGGGCCATTCTAGCAAGTTTGACTTGTAAGTGGGGTTGGAAACGCTTTTCAGGCTCAGTACTGGGCTCAAAAGATGCAGCCCTGAGGTCTCTCCTGAATAGCAGGTGGGTAAGTAGAAATTCACCACTCGGCTGACCAGGCAGGAACAAACGTATGCCAAAAATTTGCGCAGAACCAGCTTTTCAGTGAATAGCAGCCAGGGCCATTCTAGCAAGTTTGACTTGTAAGTGTAGTTGGAAACGCTTTTCAGGCTCAGTACTGTGCTCAAAAGATGCAGCCCTGAGGTCTCTCTTGATAGCAGGTGGGTAAGTAGTAATTTGCCGCTCGGCTGACCCGGCAGGAGCAAGCGTATGCCAAAAATCGATGCTGAACCAGCTTTTCAGTGAAGAGCAGCCAGGGATATTCTAGCAAGTTTTACTGGTAAGTGTGGTTGGAAACGGTTTTCAGGCTCAATACTAGGTTCAAAAGATGCAGCACTGAGGTCTCTCCTGATACCAGGTGGGTAAGTAGAAATTCACCCCTCAGCTGACCTGACAGGAGCAAACGTATGCCAAAAATGTATGCAGAACAAGCTGTTCAATAAATAGCAGCCAGGGACATTCTAGCAAGTTTTACTTGTAAGTGGGGTTGGAAACAGTTTTCAGGCTCAATACTGAGCTCAAAAGATGCAGCACTGAGGTCTCTCCTGATAGCAGGTTGGTAAGTAGAAATTCGTCAAAAGATGCAGCCCTGAGGTCTCTATTGAAAGCAGGTGGGTAAGTAGAAATTCGCCGCTCGGCTGACCCGGCAGGAGCAAACGTATGCCAAAAATTTGCGCAGAACCAGATTTTCAGTGAATAGCAGCCAGGGACAATCTAGCAAGTTTTACTTGTAAGTGGGGTTGGAAACACTTTTCAGGCTCAGTACTGGGCTCAAAAGATGCAGCCCTGAGGTCTCTCCTGAATAGCAGGTGGGTAAGTAGAAATTCACCACTCGGCTGACCAGGCAGGAGCAAACGTATGCCAAAAATTTGCGCAGAATCAGCTTTTCAGTGAATAGCAGCCAGGGCCATTCTAGCAAGTTTGACTTGTAAGTGTAGTTGGAAATGCTTTTCAGGCTCAGTATTGGGCTCAAAAGATGCAGCCCTGAGGTCTCTCTTGATAGCAGGTGGGTAAGTAGTAATTTGCCCCTCGGCTGACCCGGCAGGAGCAAGCGTATGCCAAAAATCGAGGCTGAACCAGCTTTTCAGTTAAGAGCAGTCAGGGATATTCTAGCAAGTTTTACTGGTAAGTGTGGTTGGAAACGGTTTTCAGGCTCAATACTAGGTTCAAAAGATGCAGCACTGAGGTCTCTCCTGATACCAGGTGGGTAAGTAGAAATTCACCACTGGGCTGTCCTGACAGGAGCAAACGTATGCCAAAAATGTATGCAGAACCAGCTGTTCAGTGAATAGCAGCCTGGGACATTCTAGCAAGTTTTACTTGTAAGTGGGGTTGGAAACAGTTTTCAGGCTCAATACTGAGCTCAAAAGATGCACCACTGAGGTCTCTCCTGATAGCAGGTGGGTAAGTAGAAATTCGCCGCTCGGCTGACCCGGCAGGAGCAAACGTATGCCAAAAATTTGCGCAGAACCAGCTTTTCAGTGAATAGCAGCCAGGGACAAGCTAGCAAATTTTACTTGTAAGTGGGGTTAGAAACGCTTTTCAGGCTCAATACTGGGATCAAAAGATGCAGCCCTGAGGTCTCTCTTGATAGCAGGTCAGTAAGCAGAATCAGCTTTTCAGTGAATAGCACCCAGGGACATTCTAACAAGTTTAACTTGTAAGTGGGGTTGGAAACGCTTTTCAGGCTCAGTACTGGGCTCAAAAGATGCAGCCATGAGGTCTCTCATGATAGCAGGTGGGTACGTAGAAATTCGCTGCTCGGCTGACCCGGCAGGAACAAACGTATGCCAAAAATGTATGCAGAACCAGCTTTTCAGTGAATAGCAGCCAGGGACATCCTAGCAAGTTTTACTCGTAAGTGGGGTTGGAAACGCTTTTCAGGCTCAATACTGGGCTCAAAAGATGCAGCCCTGAGGTCTCTCTTGATAGCAGGTGGGTAAGTAGAAATTCGCCGCTCGGTTGACTAGGCAGGAGCAAACATATGCCAAAAATGTACGCAAAACCAGCTTTTCAGTGAAGAGCAGCCAGGGACATTCTAGCAAGTTTTACTTGTAAGTGGGGTTGGAAATGCTTTTCAGGCTCAGTACTGGGCTCAAAAGATGCAGCCCTGAGGTCTCTCCTGATAGCAGGTGGGTAAGTAGAAATTCACCACTCGGCTGACCAGGCAGGAGCAAACGTATGCCAAAAATATACGCAGAACCAGCTTTTCAGTGAATAGCAGCCAGGGCCATTCTAGCAAGTTTGACTTGTAAGTGGGGTTGGAAACGCTTTTCAGGCTCAGTACTGGGCTCAAAAGATGCAGCCCTGAGGTCTCTCCTGAATAGCAGGTGGGTAAGTAGAAATTCACCACTCGGCTGACCAGGCAGGAGCAAACGTATGCCAAAAATTTGCGCATAACCAGCTTTTCAGTGAATAGCAGCCAGGGCCATTCTAGCAAGTTTGACTTGTAAGTGTAGTTGGAAACGCTTTTCAGGCTCAGTACTGGGCTCAAAAGATGCAGCCCTGAGGTCTCTCTTGATAGCAGGTGGGTAAGTAGAAATTCACCACTCGGCTGACCTGACAGGAGCAAACGTATGCCAAAAATGTATGCAGAACAAGCTGTTCAGTGAATAGCAGCAAGGGACATTCTAGCAAGTTTTACTTGTAAGTGGGGTTGGAAACAGTTTTCAGGCTCAATACTGAGCTCAAAAGATGCAGCACTGAGGTCTCTCCTGATAGCAGGTTGGTAAGTAGAAATTCGCCGCTCGGCTGACCCGGCAGGAGCAAACGTATGCCAAAAATTTGCGCAGAACCAGCTTTTCAGTGAAGAGCAGCCAGGGACATTCTAGCAAGTTTTACTTGTAAGTGGGGTTGGAAATGCTTTTCAGGCTCAGTACTGGGCTCAAAAGATGCAGCCCTGAGGTCTCTCCTGATAGCAGGTGGGTAAGTAGAAATTCACCACTCGGCTGACCAGGCAGGAGCAAACGTATGCCAAAAATGTACGCAGAACCAGCTTTTCAGTGAAGAGCAGCCAGGGGCATTCTAGCAAGTTTTACTTGTAAGTGGGATTGGAAACGCTTTTCAGGCTCAATACTGGGCTCAAAAGATGCAGCCCTGAGGTCTCTCTTGATAGCAGGTGGGTAAGTAGAAATTCGCCGCTCGGCTGACTAGGCAGGAGCAAACATATGCCAAAAATGTACGCAGAACCAGCTTTTCAGTGAAGAGCAGCCAGGGACATTCTAGCAAGTTTTACTTGTAAGTGGGGTTGGAAATGCTTTTCAGGCTCAGTACTGGGCTCAAAAGATGCAGCCCTGAGGTCTCTCCTGATAGCAGGTGGGTAAGTAGAAATTCACCACTCGGCTGACCAGGCAGGAGCAAATGTATGCCAAAAATATACGCAGAACCAGCTTTTCAGTGAATAGCAGCCAGGGCCATTCTAGCAAGTTTGACTTGTAAGTGGGGTTGGAAACGCTTTTCAGGCTCAGTACTGGGCTCAAAAGATGCAGCCCTGAGGTCTCTCCTGAATAGCAGGTGGGTAAGTAGAAATTCACCACTCGGCTGACCAGGCAGGAACAAACGTATGCCAAAAATTTGCGCAGAACCAGCTTTTCAGTGAATAGCAGCCAGGGCCATTCTAGCAAGTTTGACTTGTAAGTGTAGTTGGAAACGCTTTTCAGGCTCAGTACTGTGCTCAAAAGATGCAGCCCTGAGGTCTCTCTTGATAGCAGGTGGGTAAGTAGTAATTTGCCGCTCGGCTGACCCGGCAGGAGCAAGCGTATGCCAAAAATCAATGCTGAACCAGCTTTTCAGTGAAGAGCAGCCAGGGATATTCTAGCAAGTTTTACTGGTAAGTGTGGTTGGAAACGGTTTTCAGGCTCAATACTAGGTTCAAAAGATGCAGCACTGTGGTCTCTCCTGATACCAGGTGGGTAAGTAGAAATTCACCACTCAGCTGACCTGACAGGAGCAAACGTATGCCAAAAATGTATGCAGAACAAGCTGTTCAATAAATAGCAGCCAGGGACATTCTAGCAAGTTTTACTTGTAAGTGGGGTTGGAAACAGTTTTCAGGCTCAATACTGAGCTCAAAAGATGCAGCACTGAGGTCTCTCCTGATAGCAGGTTGGTAAGTAGAAATTCGTCAAAAGATGCAGCCCTGAGGTCTCTATTGAAAGCAGGTGGGTAAGTAGAAATTCGCCGCTCGGCTGACCCGGCAGGAGCAAACGTATGCCAAAAATGTACGCAGAACGGGGGGCGCTAGAGGGCGCACAGCGGAATGGCTGGCTAATCGGGCAGCTCCGCCGGACGGCTCATTCTACTGTTGAAATAGCAGATATACAGTCCCTAAATCCGATGTAAAGGCAGGCTTTGTGGTGTCGGAGGGTGTCCTGATCGCGGCGGAGTGCAGTTGAGAGGTGTACAGGCAGGAAAAGAAGAGTATTTAGCCCTGAGAAGCTTTCCTGTAGTCGGGATCGGTGGAGACAGGATGGCGGCTCTACGGGAATTATTGAAGTGGCGGAGACCTCTTGATTGCACTCTGCTGTAGTGCTCCACTGACCGCACGTAAATCGTGAGTAAAGACGGCGGCAAGACTGTGATGGAAACTGCGGTTTTGTGATGAATGGGCTGCAATGCAGGATGAGCGGTGATCGCGCTTTTGAAATGCAATAAAAGTAAACTGACAGGCGGCTAAAAGCGTGTGGATAGCGGAGGCATATGCGGACTGTGAATCGCCTAATCTATGACGCATGAGGCCGACTGAGAGTGCGATCCTCAAGGCATAATATCGGACTGGAGGACAAGAAGGCACTGGTCACTATCGCCTGAAAGCGGCAATATATGAATATACGCGCGCAAATGAAACACCAAAATGGCGGCGCCCAGTACTGCTAAATGACTCGCCAGCGCTGAGCCGTTTGTAGCAGAGACTATGTGCGGACAGGATTGTGCTACAGGCTACCGACGAATATGCTGCACATATTATGTACACTTTGCGCTGTATAAACACGGTTTTGAGTGGATACCGTGAGAAATGCTGTTTAAATGCGCAGTCACAAAACACTGCTCTGCATGCTGATCGTGCTACCACCCATCTGAGCGGTATCTCACGTGCCCAGATACACGGAGTGCTCCACGCCCCTTCTCACCAAAGACATAGTGACCAGATTAACGGCGCAAAGCGCGCGACATGTCTCATCATGGCGTGGAAATAAAAACACAAAAACACCTACTGCCTTCAACTGCACTTGCCGGTAATGCGATGCAGCACATGCGGAGCAGCTCCTGCATGAACTAATACAGTGCTATATAGACGAGTACACCTAGACCCTCTAAATGATACACGACGGTGCCTGAGTCCAGCGATCTATACCCCTGATTAATAGTGACAGCCACTCTGGAATATGAGATGATTGCGTGAAGGAGTAA
This sequence comes from Lissotriton vulgaris, assembly GCF_964263255.1. Taxonomy (NCBI): domain Eukaryota; kingdom Metazoa; phylum Chordata; class Amphibia; order Caudata; family Salamandridae; genus Lissotriton; species Lissotriton vulgaris. Next base: position 696,099 of record NW_028244755.1, on the reverse strand, counting down.
CACTATCACAGCGCCAGCAAGTAAAATACGAGGCCACAGACAAAGTTGGGTCAATATAGCAATATACATAGCAGTGTCGACCAACACGACACGCGCTGTGCGGTAGTCGCAACGATCGACTCCTCCACGGGACGCGCAGTTCTGGCCATGGTTGCGCAACAACTTCCAGTCGAAGACTACAGTGTGCTAGTACAAGCACAAGCACTACGTGGGATATAACAGGACCAACACTGACCGCGGATTGGCACTCAGTTACTGCTCTGCAGGACTTGCGATCAGGAATCAATAGAGACCACTACCACACCAACACCACGCGCACCAGACACTCCATAACATGGGGAAGCCTGACAAGCAGCAACCAAAAATCAGCTTTGAACAACGACGGCCAACTAGAAATTTACAAACGCACTCAGACACCGAAGTTGAAACGGAACGCACCCCACCAAAAGGCATGGAGGCTATGCTGAAGGCGATCCAGGAAAGCCTGCAGGATATGCACGGCAAGATGGACCACTTAACAACACGCATGGACACCATGGCAACCAAAGTCGATCGACATGGCGAAAGATTGGACGAGGCAGAAACCAGAATTTCTGCGGTGGAGGATGAGTCCCGCACCAGCACCTCTAAATGCACCGGTTTTGAGAAGATTCTAGAGGTTATCAAATCTAAGTCAGAGGATTTGGAAGCGAGATCGCGCCGAAACAACGTACGCATAGCAGGCGTACCAGAATCGACAAATATTGGCAATATGGAGGCATACGTGGAGGAAATGTGCCTATCCCTGTTTGGCAAGGACAAACTATCCCACGTTTTCATTGTTGAGCGAGCACATAGAACACTGGCACCAAGACCTCCTCCGGGCACGCCACCAAGACCGATTGTAGCCCGCATATTAAATTACCGTGACAGAGATGCGATATTGCGAATGGCACGCGAACAGAAGGATATTCAGTACCAATCCAACAAACTCGAATTTTACCCTGACTACACGCAAGCAGTCCAACAAGCTCGCCGAGAATTCAATGGAGCAAAAGCTAAACTACGCGAACTCCAAGTGGAATATGCCATGCTCTACCCAGCTCGACTGAAAGTGACATGGGAGGGTAAGGCGACTCTTCTCACCTCTCCAAAGGCGGCGAACGACTTCATAAAGAAAATTGCAAGCCACCGTAAGGACCGTAATCGTCAGCAACAATCGCAAGAAGACTGCTAACAGTAGGTGGTATACTCCGTCCTATGTCTTGCATTTGCTAGGATGAAATGACACTAACTTTCCAGTACAAGTAAGTGGACGCGACCGCACCACTGATGGGTAAAAGCCTAACTGTATTTTATGGAGGTCTCTTGTAGAGTGGGCCAGACCCCCTAACGTATATCTTGTGATATCTGAACTGGATTAATGGTACGGCTACTTCTGTTATACACACATGATAAGATTTTGCAACAGTGCCAGAACCCTAGCTAGACAAGGAAGTGGGGATCACTTGCTCTCACATGGTATAATAAGAGGTGGGCTGTGAACTGTCACTGTTTGTGGCTGGACTACCCACATGCATCAAGGAAAAATCTGGGCATTAACATTACCTGCGTATTGCTAGGGTTTCGGAAAGGAGCATTGACCAGTTAAAGTACACATCTGTCAGGAATACTAAATGTAACCCACCTATAGATGCACCCAGATTGTAGTTGGTGATGCGGGACTGGATCTCCCTCTCCTCCATGGGGGGGGGGGGGGGGGAGACCCGCTCCCCCCATTTTTATGTACAGACAGGCCTCACACACTGCAGGTTCCTCGCATGATGGGGAGAGGTGCCATGAAGATTAATGATGTATATACACGTGAACTGTCAGGCTGTTGTCAACCTGTGGCCAAACACTTCCCCACACACAAGAGTGAGCACAGACTACAGGCCCAGTGACTCCACGGCGTTCCTGAGGCGGGGCGATTGCTGCACATTGTGTGTTCACATACGACAAGCATCTGATGACTGTATGCAACATTTTGACCGTCCACATCCGATAGACCGGATGGTGATGTGCAGTCCAGGCGGACCCCCACACGGGTGTTCCCCGACAAAGTTAAGCACAAATGGGTTGTTCATCGAGGGTATGGCATCAGCAGAATTGGGCTGCTGTTGTGGGGCGGGGGGTAGTTGGGGGGACTGTTATTGTTATTTATAGATCGGTCTGCTTGAGATACATTGCCTATGCTCAGCCAAACCACTTCAATCACTATGAGCATGTACCTTTAATATATTATTTATGCATGACACCGTGGCTTCTCCTCTGCAGTGATGTGGAGCTTAATGTATCGATTCATGTGAATTCTAATGGCTGATCCTCTATCTTCTACTAAAGCATTGAATGTCTTGTCCTGGAATATTAGAGGGTATACTAACCCCAAGAAAATGCGTCACATATTTGCTTGTCTGGATAGGTGGCATATCGACATTGTCATGTTTCAGGAAACGCATGAATCACCACATTCGCACGCACAAGTGGGGAGACGATGGGCCGAATCCATATATTGTTCTAAATATTCATCTTATGCTAGAGGAGTCTCTATTTTAGTGAAAAAAGGCACAAACTTTAGAGTGGACACAACCACACTAGACACTGATGGTAGATATGTGATAGTGCGGGGGAAAATACGTGGCAGACAGATGACACTAGTAAATACTTATGGGCCGAACACAGACACACCCGAGTTCTTCCGAGAAATCTGGCGACACCTACATACCGCTTCCGATCAGATACTGCTATGGGGAGGCGATTTTAATATTGCACTAGATGATACAGTCGACAGATCAGGAAACACGACGGAACACCACACACGAGCCAGGACCGAATTGCTAGATATTATATCTGATCTGTCCCTGAATGACATCTGGAGGTTACGACACCCCGGAATCGCAGAAGCGACACACACATCCACACCTCACGCAAGTTGGTCAAGAATTGATTACTGGCTGGGATCAAGTGACACATTGTTATGGACACATGACATACAACACTTACCCAAGACACTATCGGATCATAACCCTGTCAAACTGTCACTAAGCATTCCAAATTATGTACCTCCACCTTACAGTTGGCGATTCAACAATGGTGCACTAACAGACCCCCTATACGTAGACACCATTGGAAAAGCGATAAAAGAATACTTCCGACTTAATGCAGATACCACGAAAGATACAGGACTATTGTGGGAAGCGTTCAAGGCGACTGTGAGGAGGGTGTGTATAAGCACGACAGCTGGGATCCTCAGGGACATCAGGACACAACTTTCACGTTGCGAATCCACACTTCGGACCTTAGAACGCCAATATGAACAGACCCCAACACCAAATATTCTGAGTAACATTAGAACTACACTTACGGAGCACCAAACATATGCTGCAGATGAGATTAAATACTTAAGCAAAAAACACGTGGCTAGATCGTATGGGGAGGGTGGTCGACCAGGTAGAGCTCTAGCTGCTAAAATATGCACTGGTCAAAAACAACACATTATCACTCAGATCATGGGAGCTGACGGACTAACACATACTGATCAAGCAGGCATTCTACGAAGCTTCGTACACACTTACCAAGACTTATATACATCACGCCCAGTGGCCCCGCAGCGTGAGATACTGCAATATTTAGATGATATCGCAATTGCTTGGCTCTCTGACGACCAACGACGATACCTGACCCAACCATTAACAAAAGAGGAACTTACTGAAATCATAGCCTCCCTGCCAAATGGTAAAGCTCCGGGGCCGGATGGATTCACATGTGAATTCTATAAAACATTCAGCGATATACTATCGCCATATCTTGTTGATATGTTCGGTGAAGCACTAGAAGCCCAAATCCTTCCGGCAACTCTGCGAGAGGCTATGATAATAGCATTGCTGAAACCAGGCAAAGACCCTGACGCTTGCAGTTCCTACCGTCCCCTGTCGCTAATAAACGTGGATTCCAAAATATTAGCCAAAGTCCTTGCCACGCGTTTACAACCTCTTATGTCCTCCCTAGTTCTCCCAGATCAGTCAGGATTTATCCCCTCTAGGAACACCACTCACAATACCAGAACACTCTTTGCCACAGCACACTACCTCACACCGTCCGCTAAAGCAGCGGCAATCCTTCTAGACGCTGCAAAAGCGTTTGACTCCATTGAATGGTCCTACCTGATAACGGTTCTGCATAGGATGGGTTTTCCGCGACTATTCATTCAATGGATAAAATTGCTATACGCCAAACCGACAGCGAGAATCAAAATTAATGGTTATGTATCAGAGACCATTAGTATTGAAAGGGGAACGAGACAAGGATGCCCTTTATCCCCCCTACTATTTGCCCTAGCACTAGAGCCCCTAGCCTGCATAGTGAGACAGAAGCACCATCACTTGGCAATCCAATTCCCGAATAGACCATTACACATATCACTATATGCAGACGACATGTTATTGTACGTCAAAGACCCGGCCGTAAACTTGGACCCGCTCCTAAGAGTATACATCAAATTTGGGGGACTATCAGGCCTACAAATCAATTGGGATAAATCTGCTATATTCCCACTGACTGACTCCACACGACAGCACGTGACTGAATTTCCACTGGAGTGGCAAACGGACCCCGTCCGATATCTGGGCGTTTGGTTCCACCGTGACCCAGAGGTGGTCATCAGAGCTAATTATGGAAGGGCAATTGACGCACTCGAAGATAAAATAGCAAGGTGGATCCAGCTCCCACTGTCACTAGCTGATAGAATGGCAATAGTGAAGATGGTGATACTCCCTAAGCTGCTCTACCTTTTTAATAACATCCCGATCCAACCCCCAAGAGAGGTGTTTAAACGCATTAAGTCGATGGTACTGAAGCTGATCTGGGCGGGCAAACAAGCGCGTATCAAGCTAGAAACGTTAACGCTACCCGTTCACAAGGGAGGATGGGGGGTGCCTGACTTTTGGTTATATTACCTCTGCGCCCAAGCCCAATTTGCCACGCACTGGTACCACACGACTCCATATCTAACACATGTAGCGGTTGAGGAGGGTGATGCAGCTCCAATCCCGCTGGATGCTATAATTACGCATTCCAGGCCTCCACTTCATGAACACGACATAAACACAATAGATACCACAAACTCAGCTTGGAGATCTCTAGGCCGCATGATGCATAAACTGCCACTCTATGCTCCAGCACTACCTCTACATCACCATCCGCAACTCTCTGTCACTAGGGAAGAAGTAGGAATGAACCTGCTAAAACGAGTGGGCATGTACACGATGGGTGACGTCTATAAAGACGGTGCCTTCATTACAGAGAACGACTTAGCCTTTATCCAGAACCAGTCACTGCTCTTTCGTTTCACATTTCACAGGCTTAAAGGGGCGCTGAGGCAGCATTACCCGACTTTCCCTAATGAGCCGCCAACAATGGACACACTGCAATTATTGATCACCTCCACTGACACTTCACATCTGGTCTCGCGACTATATGTGCAAGCACAGACGGAATTGGGCCACGGGGCAACCAAAGCTCAAGACAAATGGAATGACATACTAGACACACATCTCACGGAGAAAGAATGGGAAACATCCTGCACACTCACAAAAATGCTCACACCAAATGGAAATTTAAGGATAATCCATTTCAAATATATACATCAAGCATATTACACACCAGCTCAACTATGCAAATATGGATTACGAGAGGAAGCACGATGTAAGAGGTGTGGTCAGGACCAAGCTGATTTTATACACTTAGCTTGGAACTGTGCGAAAATACAGGCCTATTGGGTGGAAGTGGTGGAAAGATTAACTGCAATGGTGGGAGTACAAATTGCGTGCACGGCTTCGTGCTGTCTTTTGGGAATATTACACAATGTGAAAGCAACGAAGCGTAAATTCTGCGTCATAGCGTTACTATTAGCCAAACGCAGAGTTTCTATGTGCTGGGACAGCCCAAACACACCCCTGATACAACAGTGGATGACGGACATGTCATATTGCAAGGACACTTTGCTCACATACGAGGAGTCCCTTCCCCTGAGATCTAGACCTAGAGACTACTGGTCCTATTTCACGACATACCTAAACGTGCAAGATGAGGATTAAAGGTCACACGGTGCTTTTGCTCGTGCTTGATAAATAGCATGAGTAGTGCTAACATGAGGTTTCACCCACGTTGAAACTATGCTTGGTGGGGCTGGGTATGGAATGTGGTAGTGGACAGATCTGGTTATGTTATGAACTGTTATTCAAATAAAACTATAAAAACTAAGACCAACTGATTTTGAAAACGCGGCCGGCCCACAGTGGTTGTAGGCGACTTGCTGTGTACTTGCAAAACTGTTGTACATACCATTTGATCACCTTTCCTTTATTCGACCGTAACAGCACGCTGCCGGCCTACTCAGGGTTGTGGGCACTAAGCTGTGTATAACATGCGCATACCAACAATAAAGGTCTTACCAAAAAAAAAAAAAAAAAAAAAAAAAAAATGTACGCAGAACCATCTTTTCAGTGAAGAGCAGCCAGGGACATTCTAGCAAGTTTTACTTGTAAGTGGGGTTGGAAACGCTTTTCAGGCTCAATACTGGGCTCAAAATATGCAGCCCTGAGGTCTCTCTTGATAGCAGGTGGGTAAGTAGAAATTCGCCGCTCGGCTGACTAGGCAGGAGCAAACATATGCCAAAAATGTATGCAGAACCAGCTTTTCAGTGAAGAGCAGCCAGGGACATTCTAGCAAGTTTTACTTGTAAGTGGGGTTGGAAATGCTTTTCAGGCTCAGTACTGGGCTCAAAAGATGCAGCCCTGAGGTCTCTCCTGATAGCAGGTGGGTAAGTAGAAATTCACCACTCGGCTGACCAGGCAGGAGCAAATGTATGCCAAAAATATACGCAGAACCAGCTTTTCAGTGAATAGCAGCCAGGGCCTTTCTAGCAAGTTTGACTTGTAAGTGGGGTTGGAAACGCTTTTCAGGCCCAGTACTGGGCTCAAAAGATGCAGCCCTGAGGTCTCTCCTGAATAGGAGGTGGGTAAGTAGAAATTCACCACTCGGCTGACCAGGCAGGAACAAACGTATGCCAAAAATTTGCGCAGAACCAGCTTTTCAGTGAATAGCAGCCAGGGCCATTCTAGCAAGTTTGACTTGTAAGTGTAGTTGGAAACGCTTTTCAGGCTCAGTACTGTGCTCAAAAGATGCAGCCCTGAGGTCTCTCTTGATAGCAGGTGGGTAAGTAGTAATTTGCCGCTCGGCTGACCCGGCAGGAGCAAGCGTAGGCCAAAAATCGATGCTGAACCAGCTTTTCAGTGAAGAGCAGCCAGGGATATTCTAGCAAGTTTTACTGGTAAGTGTGGTTGGAAACAGTTTTCAGGCTCAATACTAGGTTCAAAAGATGCAGCACTGAGGTCTCTCCTGATACCAGGTGGGTAAGTAGAAATTCACCACTCGGCTGACCTGACAGGAGCAAACGTATGCCAAAAATGTATGCAGAACAAGCTGTTCAGTAAATAGCAGCCAGGGACATTCTAGCAAGTTTTACTTGTAAGTGGGGTTGGAAACAGTTTTCAGGCTCAATACTGAGCTCAAAAGATGCAGCACTGAGGTCTCTCCTGATAGCAGGTTGGTAAGTAGAAATTCGCCGCTCGGCTGACCCGGCAGGAGCAAACGTATGCCAAAAATTTGTGCAGAACCAGCTTTTCAGTGAAGAGCAGCCAGGGACATTCTAGCAAGTTTTACTTGTAAGTGGGTTTGGAAACGCTTTTCAGGCTCAATACTGGGCTCAAAAGATGCAGCCCTGAGGTCTCTATTGAAAGCAGGTGGGTAAGTAGAAATTCGCCACTCGGCTGACCCGGCAGGAGCAAACGTATGCCAAAAATGTACGCAGAACCAGCTTTTCAGTGAAGAGCAGCCCCGGACATTCTAGCAAGTTTTACTTGTAAGTGGGGTTGGAAACGCTTTTCAGGCTCAATACTGAGCTCAAAAGATGCAGCACTGAGGTCTCTCCTGATAGCAGGTTGGTAAGTAGAAATTCGCCGCTCGGCTGACCCGGCATGAGCAAACGTATGCCAAAAATTTGCGCAGAACCAGCTTTTCAGTGAAGAGCAGCCAGGGACATTCTAGCAAGTTTTACTTGTAAGTGGGGTTGGAAATGCTTTTCAGGCTCAGTACTGGGCTCAAAAGATGCAGCCCTGAGGTCTCTCCTGATAGCAGGTGGGTAAGTAGAAATTCACCACTCGGCTGACCAGGCAGGAGCAAACGTATGCCAAAAATGTACGCAGAACCAGCTTTTCAGTGAATAGCAGCCAGGGCCATTCTAGCAAGTTTGACTTGTAAGTGGGGTTGGAAACACTTTTCAGGCTCAATACTGGGCTCAAAAGATGCAGCCCTGAGGTCTCTATTGAAAGCAGGTGGGTAAGTAGAAATTCGCCGCTCGGCTGACCCGGCAGGAGCAAACGTATGCCAAAAATGTACGCAGAACCAGCTTTTCAGTGAAGAGCAGCCAGGGACATTCTAGCAAGTTTTACTTGTAAGTGGGGTTGGAAACGCTTTTCAGGCTCAATACTGGGCTCAAAAGATGCAGCCCTGAGGTCTCTCTTGATAGCAGGTGGGTAAGTAGAAATTCGCCGCTCGGCTGACTAGGCAGGAGCAAACATATGCCAAAAATGTACGCAGAACCAGCTTTTCAGTGAAGAGCAGCCAGGGACATTCTAGCAAGTTTTACTTGTAAGTGGGGTTGGAAATGCTTTTCAGGCTCAGTACTGGGCTCAAAAGATGCAGCCCTGAGGTCTCTCCTGATAGCAGGTGGGTAAGTAGAAATTCACCACTCGGCTGACCAGGCAGGAGCAAATGTATGCCAAAAATATACGCAGAACCAGCTTTTCAGTGAATAGCAGCCAGGGCCATTCTAGCAAGTTTGACTTGTAAGTGGGGTTGGAAACGCTTTTCAGGCTCAGTACTGGGCTCAAAAGATGCAGCCCTGAGGTCTCTCCTGAATAGCAGGTGGGTAAGTAGAAATTCACCACTCGGCTGACCAGGCAGGAACAAACGTATGGCAAAAATTTGCGCAGAACCAGCTTTTCAGTGAATAGCAGCCAGGGCCATTCTAGCAAGTTTGACTTGTAAGTGTAGTTGGAAACGCTTTTCAGGCTCAGTACTGTGCTCAAAAGATGCAGCCCTGAGGTCTCTCTTGATAGCAGGTGGGTAAGTAGTAATTTGCCGCTCGGCTGACCCGGCAGGAGCAAGCGTATGCCAAAAATCGATGCTGAACCAGCTTTTCAGTGAAGAGCAGCCAGGGATATTCTAGCAAGTTTTACTGGTAAGTGTGGTTGGAAACGGTTTTCAGGCTCAATACTAGGTTCAAAAGATGCAGCACTGAGGTCTCTCCTGATACCAGGTGGGTAAGTAGAAATTCACCACTCAGCTGACCTGACAGGAGCAAACGTATGCCAAAAATGTATGCAGAACAAGCTGTTCAATAAATAGCAGCCAGGGACATTCTAGCAAGTTTTACTTGTAAGTGGGGTTGGAAACAGTTTTCAGGCTCAATACTGAGCTCAAAAGATGCAGCACTGAGGTCTCTATTGAAAGCAGGTGGGTAAGTAGAAATTCGCCGCTCGGCTGACCCGGCAGGAGCAAACGTATGCCAAAAATGAACGCAGAACCATCTTTTCAGTGAAGAGCAGCCAGGGACATTCTAGCAAGTTTTACTTGTAAGTGGGGTTGGAAACGCTTTTCAGGCTCAATACTGGGCTCAAAATATGCAGCCCTGAGGCCTCTCTTGATAGCAGGTGGGTAAGTAGAAATTCGCCGCTCGGCTGACTAGGCAGGAGCAAACATATGCCAAAAATGTACGCAGAACCAGCTTTTCAGTGAAGAGCAGCCAGGGACATTCTAGCAAGTTTTACTTGTAAGTGGGGTTGGAAATGCTTTTCAGGCTCAGTACTGGGCTCAAAAGATGCAGCCCTGAGGTCTCTCCTGATAGCAGGTGGGTAAGTAGAAATTCACCACTCGGCTGACCAGGCAGGAGCAAATGTATGCCAAAAATATACGCAGAACCAGCTTTTCAGTGAATAGCAGCCAGGGCCATTCTAGCAAGTTTGACTTGTAAGTGGGGTTGGAAACGCTTTTCAGGCTCAGTACTGGGCTCAAAAGATGCAGCCCTGAGGTCTCTCCTGAATAGCAGGTGGGTAAGTAGAAATTCACCACTCGGCTGACCAGGCAGGAACAAACGTATGCCAAAAATTTGCGCAGAACCAGCTTTTCAGTGAATAGCAGCCAGGGCCATTCTAGCAAGTTTGACTTGTAAGTGTAGTTGGAAACGCTTTTCAGGCTCAGTACTGTGCTCAAAAGATGCAGCCCTGAGGTCTCTCTTGATAGCAGGTGGGTAAGTAGTAATTTGCCGCTCGGCTGACCCGGCAGGAGCAAGCGTATGCCAAAAATCGATGCTGAACCAGCTTTTCAGTGAAGAGCAGCCAGGGATATTCTAGCAAGTTTTACTGGTAAGTGTGGTTGGAAACGGTTTTCAGGCTCAATACTAGGTTCAAAAGATGCAGCACTGAGGTCTCTCTTGATAGCAGGTGGGTAAGCAGAATCAGCTTTTCAGTGAATAGCACTCAGGGACATTCTAGCAAGTTTAACTTGTAAGTGGGGTTAGAAACGCTTTTCAGGCTCAGTACTGGGCTCAAAAGATGCAGCCATGAGTTCTCTCATGATAGCAGGTGGGTAAGTAGAAATTCGCCGCTCGGCTGACCCGGCAGGAACAAACGTATGCCAAAAATGTATGCAGAACCAGCTTTTCAGTGAATAGCAGCCAGGGACATCCTAGCAAGTTTTACTCGTAAGTGGGGTTGGAAACGCTTTTCAGGCTCAATACTGGGCTCAAAAGATGCAGCCCTGAGGTCTCTCTTGATAGCAGGTGGGTAAGTAGAAATTCGGCGCTCGGCTGACTAGGCAGGAGCAAACAAATGCCAAAAATGTACGCAGAACCAGATTTTCAGTGAAGAGCAGCCAGGGACATTCTAGTAAGTTTTACTTGTAAGTGGGGTTGGAAATGCTTTTCAGGCTCAGTACTGGGCTCAAAAGATGCAGCCCTGAGGTCTCTCCTGATAGCAGGTGGGTAAGTAGAAAGTCACCACTCGGCTGACCAGGCAGGAGCAAACGTTTGCCAAAAATGTACGCAGAACCAGCTTTTCAGTGAATAGCAGCCAGGGACAATCTAGCAAGTTTGACTTGTAAGTGGGGTTGGAAACGCTTTTCAGGTTCAATACTGGGCTCAAAAGATGCAGCCCTGAGGTCTCTATTCAAAGCAGGTGGGTAAGTAGAAATTCGCCGCTCAGCTGACCCGGCAGGAGCAAACGTATGCCAAAAATGTACGCAGAACCAGCTTTTCAGTGAAGAGCAGCCAGGGACATTCTAGCAAGTTTTACTTGTAAGTGGGGTTGGAAACGCTTTTCAGGCTCAGTACTGGGGTCAAAAGATGCAGCCCTGAGGTCTCTCCTGATAGCAGGTGGGTACGTAGAAATTCACCACTCGGCTGACAAGGCAGGAGCAAACGTATGCCAAAAATTTACACAGAACCAGCTTTTCAGAGAATAGCAGCCAGGGCCATTCTAGCAAGTTTGACTTGTAAGTGGGGTTGGAAACGCTTTTCAGGCTCAGTACTGGGCTCAAAAGATGCAGCCCTGAGGTCTCTCTTGATAGCAGGTGGGTAAGTAGTAATTCGCTGCTTGGCTGACCCGGCAGGAGCAAACGTATGCCAAAAATTTGCGCAGAACCAGATTTTCAGTGAATAGTAGCCAGGGACAATCTAGCAAGTTTTACTTGTAAGTGGGGTTGGAAACGCTTTTCAGGCTCAGTACTGGGCTCAAAAGATGCAGCCCTGAGGTCTCTCCTGATAGCAGGTGGGTAAGTAGAAATTCACCACTCGGCTGACCAGGCAGGAGCAAACGTATGCCAAAAATTTACGCAGAACCAGCTTTTCAGTGAATAGCAGCCAGGGCCATTCTAGCAAGTTTTACTTGTAAGTGGGGTTGGAAACAGTTTTCAGGCTCAATACTGAGCTCAAAAGATGCAGCACTGAGGTCTCTCCTGATAGCAGGTGGGTAAGTAGAAATTCGCCGCTCGGCTGACCCGGCAGGAGCAAACGTATGCCAAAAATTTGCGCAGAACCAGCTTTTCAGTGAATAGCAGCCAGGGACAATCTAGCAAGTTTTACTTGTAAGTGGGGTTAGAAACGCTTTTCAGGCTCAATACTGGTATCAAAAGATGCAGCCCTGAGTTTTCTCTTGATAGCAGGTGGGTAAGCAGAATCAGCTTTTCAGTGAATAGCACTCAGGGACATTCTAGCAAGTTTAACTTGTAAGTGGGGTTGGAAACGCTTTTCATGCTCAGTACTGGGATCAAAAGATGCAGCCATGAGTTCTCTCATGATAGCAGGTGGGTAAGTAGAAATTCGCCGCTCGGCTGACCCGGCAGGAACAAACGTATGCCAAAAATGTATGCAGAACCAGCTTTTCAGTGAATAGCAGCCAGGGACATCCTAGCAAGCTTTACTCGTAAGTGGGGTTGGAAACGCTTTTCAGGCTCAATACTGGGCTCAAAAGATGCAGCCCTGAGGTCTCTCTTGATAGCAGGTGGGTATGTAGAAATTCGCCGCTCGGCTGACTAGGCAGGAGCAAACATATGCCAAAAATGTACGCAGAACCAGCTTTTCAGTGAAGAGCAGCCAGGGACATTCTAGCAAGTTTTACTTGTAAGTGGGGTTGGAAATGCTTTTCAGGCTCAGTACTGGGCTCAAAAGATGCAGCCCTGAGGTCTCTCCTGATAGCAGGTGGGTAAGTAGAAAGTCACCACTCGGCTGACCAGGCAGGAGCAAACGTATGCCAAAAATGTACGCAGAACCAGCTTTTCAGTGAATAGCAGCCAGGGCCATTCTAGCAAGTTTGACTTGTAAGTGGGGTTGGAAACGCTTTTCAGGCTCAATACTGGGCTCAAAAGATGCAGCCCTGAGGTCTCTATTGAAAGCAGGTGGGTAAGTAGAAATTTGCCGCTCGGCTGACCCGGCAGGAGAAAACGTATGCCAAAAATGTACGCAGAACCAGCTTTTCAGTGAAGAGCAGCCAGGGACATTCTAGCAAGTTTTACTTGTAAGTGGGGTTGGAAACGCTTTTCAGGCTCAGTACTGGGGTCAAAAGATGCAGCCCTGAGGTCTCTCCTGATAGCAGGTGGGTACGTAGAAATTCACCACTCGGCTGACCAGGCAGGAGCAAACGTTTGCCAAAAATGTATGCAGAACCAGCTGTTCAGTGAATAGCAGCCAGGGACATTCTAGCAAGTTTTACTTGTAAGTGGGGTTGGAAACAGTTTTCAGGCTCAATACTGAGCTCAAAAGATGCAGCACTGAGGTCTCTCCTGATAGCAGGTGGGTAAGTAGAAATTTGCCGCTCGGCTGACCCGGCAGGAGCAAACGTATGCCAAAAATTTGCACAGAACCAGCTTTTCAGTGAATAGCAGCCAGGGACAATCTAGCAAGTTTTACTTGTAAGTGGGGTTAGAAACGCTTTTCAGGCTCAATACTGGGATCAAAAGATGCAGCCCTGAGGTCTCTCTTGATAGCAGGTGGGTAAGCAGAATCAGCTTTTCAGTGAATAGCACCCAGGGACATTCTAGCAAGTTTAACTTGTAAGTGGGGTTGGAAACGCTTTTCAGGCTCAGTACTGGGCTCAAAAGATGCAGCCATGAGGTCTCTCATGATAGCAGGTGGGTAAGTAGAAATTCGCCGCTCGGCTGACCCGGCAGGAGCAAACGTATGCCAAAAATTTGCGCAGAACCAGCTTTTCAGTGAATAGCAGCCAGGGACAATCTAGCAAGTTTTACTTGTAAGTGGGGTTGGAAACGCTTTTCAGGCTCAGTACTGGGCTCAAAAGATGCAGCCCTGAGGTCTCTCCTGAATAGCAGGTGGGTAAGTAGAAATTCACCACTCGGCTGACCAGGCAGGAACAAACGTATGGCAAAAATTTGCGCAGAACCAGCTTTTCAGTGAATAGCAGCCAGGGCCATTCTAGCAAGTTTGACTTGTAAGTGTAGTTGGAAACGCTTTTCAGGCTCAGTACTGTGCTCAAAAGATGCAGCCCTGAGGTCTCTCTTGATAGCAGGTGGGTAAGTAGTAATTTGCCGCTCGGCTGACCCGGCAGGAGCAAGCGTATGCCAAAAATCGATGCTGAACCAGCTTTTCAGTGAAGAGCAGCCAGGGATATTCTAGCAAGTTTTACTGGTAAGTGTGGTTGGAAACGGTTTTCAGGCTCAATACTAGGTTCAAAAGATGCAGCACTGAGGTCTCTCCTGATACCAGGTGGGTAAGTAGAAATTCACCACTCAGCTGACCTGACAGGAGCAAACGTATGCCAAAAATGTATGCAGAACAAGCTGTTCAATAAATAGCAGCCAGGGACATTCTAGCAAGTTTTACTTGTAAGTGGGGTTGGAAACAGTTTTCAGGCTCAATACTGAGCTCAAAAGATGCAGCACTGAGGTCTCTATTGAAAGCAGGTGGGTAAGTAGAAATTCGCCGCTCGGCTGACCCGGCAGGAGCAAACGTATGCCAAAAATGAACGCAGAACCATCTTTTCAGTGAAGAGCAGCCAGGGACATTCTAGCAAGTTTTACTTGTAAGTGGGGTTGGAAACGCTTTTCAGGCTCAATACTGGGCTCAAAATATGCAGCCCTGAGGCCTCTCTTGATAGCAGGTGGGTAAGTAGAAATTCGCCGCTCGGCTGACTAGGCAGGAGCAAACATATGCCAAAAATGTACGCAGAACCAGCTTTTCAGTGAAGAGCAGCCAGGGACATTCTAGCAAGTTTTACTTGTAAGTGGGGTTGGAAATGCTTTTCAGGCTCAGTACTGGGCTCAAAAGATGCAGCCCTGAGGTCTCTCCTGATAGCAGGTGGGTAAGTAGAAATTCACCACTCGGCTGACCAGGCAGGAGCAAATGTATGCCAAAAATATACGCAGAACCAGCTTTTCAGTGAATAGCAGCCAGGGCCATTCTAGCAAGTTTGACTTGTAAGTGGGGTTGGAAACGCTTTTCAGGCTCAGTACTGGGCTCAAAAGATGCAGCCCTGAGGTCTCTCCTGAATAGCAGGTGGGTAAGTAGAAATTCACCACTCGGCTGACCAGGCAGGAACAAACGTATGCCAAAAATTTGCGCAGAACCAGCTTTTCAGTGAATAGCAGCCAGGGCCATTCTAGCAAGTTTGACTTGTAAGTGTAGTTGGAAACGCTTTTCAGGCTCAGTACTGTGCTCAAAAGATGCAGCCCTGAGGTCTCTCTTGATAGCAGGTGGGTAAGTAGTAATTTGCCGCTCGGCTGACCCGGCAGGAGCAAGCGTATGCCAAAAATCGATGCTGAACCAGCTTTTCAGTGAAGAGCAGCCAGGGATATTCTAGCAAGTTTTACTGGTAAGTGTGGTTGGAAACGGTTTTCAGGCTCAATACTAGGTTCAAAAGATGCAGCACTGAGGTCTCTCTTGATAGCAGGTGGGTAAGCAGAATCAGCTTTTCAGTGAATAGCACTCAGGGACATTCTAGCAAGTTTAACTTGTAAGTGGGGTTAGAAACGCTTTTCAGGCTCAGTACTGGGCTCAAAAGATGCAGCCATGAGTTCTCTCATGATAGCAGGTGGGTAAGTAGAAATTCGCCGCTCGGCTGACCCGGCAGGAACAAACGTATGCCAAAAATGTATGCAGAACCAGCT
Organism: Lissotriton vulgaris; assembly: GCF_964263255.1. Taxonomy (NCBI): domain Eukaryota; kingdom Metazoa; phylum Chordata; class Amphibia; order Caudata; family Salamandridae; genus Lissotriton; species Lissotriton vulgaris. The sequence goes on along the minus strand of NW_028244755.1, from coordinate 680,346 downwards.
TTTCAGTGAATAGCAGCCAGGGACATCCTAGCAAGTTTTACTCGTAAGTGGGGTTGGAAACGCTTTTCAGGCTCAATACTGGGCTCAAAAGATGCAGCCCTGAGGTCTCTCTTGATAGCAGGTGGGTAAGTAGAAATTCGGCGCTCGGCTGACTAGGCAGGAGCAAACAAATGCCAAAAATGTACGCAGAACCAGATTTTCAGTGAAGAGCAGCCAGGGACATTCTAGTAAGTTTTACTTGTAAGTGGGGTTGGAAATGCTTTTCAGGCTCAGTACTGGGCTCAAAAGATGCAGCCCTGAGGTCTCTCCTGATAGCAGGTGGGTAAGTAGAAAGTCACCACTCGGCTGACCAGGCAGGAGCAAACGTATGCCAAAAATGTACGCAGAACCAGCTTTTCAGTGAATAGCAGCCAGGGACAATCTAGCAAGTTTGACTTGTAAGTGGGGTTGGAAACGCTTTTCAGGTTCAATACTGGGCTCAAAAGATGCAGCCCTGAGGTCTCTATTGAAAGCAGGTGGGTAAGTAGAAATTCGCCGCTCAGCTGACCCGGCAGGAGCAAACGTATGCCAAAAATGTACGCAGAACCAGCTTTTCAGTGAAGAGCAGCCAGGGACATTCTAGCAAGTTTTACTTGTAAGTGGGGTTGGAAACGCTTTTCAGGCTCAGTACTGGGGTCAAAAGATGCAGCCCTGAGGTCTCTCCTGATAGCAGGTGGGTACGTAGAAATTCACCACTCGGCTGACAAGGCAGGAGCAAACGTATGCCAAAAATTTACACAGAACCAGCTTTTCAGAGAATAGCAGCCAGGGCCATTCTAGCAAGTTTGACTTGTAAGTGGGGTTGGAAACGCTTTTCAGGCTCAGTACTGGGCTCAAAAGATGCAGCCCTGAGGTCTCTCTTGATAGCAGGTGGGTAAGTAGAAATTCGCCGCTCGGCTGACCCGGCAGGAGCAAACGTATGCCAAAAATTTGCGCAGAACCAGCTTTTCAGTGAATAGCAGCCAGGGACAATCTAGCAAGTTTTACTTGTAAGTGGGGTTAGAAACGCTTTTCAGGCTCAATACTGGTATCAAAAGATGCAGCCCTGAGTTTTCTCTTGATAGCAGGTGGGTAAGCAGAATCAGCTTTTCAGTGAATAGCACTCAGGGACATTCTAGCAAGTTTAACTTGTAAGTGGGGTTGGAAACGCTTTTCATGCTCAGTACTGGGATCAAAAGATGCAGCCATGAGTTCTCTCATGATAGCAGGTGGGTAAGTAGAAATTCGCCGCTCGGCTGACCCGGCAGGAACAAACGTATGCCAAAAATGTATGCAGAACCAGCTTTTCAGTGAATAGCAGCCAGGGACATCCTAGCAAGCTTTACTCGTAAGTGGGGTTGGAAACGCTTTTCAGGCTCAATACTGGGCTCAAAAGATGCAGCCCTGAGGTCTCTCTTGGTAGCAGGTGGGTATGTAGAAATTCGCCGCTCGGCTGACTAGGCAGGAGCAAACATATGCCAAAAATGTACGCAGAACCAGCTTTTCAGTGAAGAGCAGCCAGGGACATTCTAGCAAGTTTTACTTGTAAGTGGGGTTGGAAATGCTTTTCAGGCTCAGTACTGGGCTCAAAAGATGCAGCCCTGAGGTCTCTCCTGATAGCAGGTGGGTAAGTAGAAAGTCACCACTCGGCTGACCAGGCAGGAGCAAACGTATGCCAAAAATGTACGCAGAACCAGCTTTTCAGTGAATAGCAGCCAGGGCCATTCTAGCAAGTTTGACTTGTAAGTGGGGTTGGAAACGCTTTTCAGGCTCAATACTGGGCTCAAAAGATGCAGCCCTGAGGTCTCTATTGAAAGCAGGTGGGTAAGTAGAAATTTGCCGCTCGGCTGACCCGGCAGGAAAAAACGTATGCCAAAAATGTACGCAGAACCAGCTTTTCAGTGAAGAGCAGCCAGGGACATTCTAGCAAGTTTTACTTGTAAGTGGGGTTGGAAACGCTTTTCAGGCTCAGTACTGGGGTCAAAAGATGCAGCCCTGAGGTCTCTCCTGATAGCAGGTGGGTACGTAGAAATTCACCACTCGGCTGACCAGGCAGGAGCAAACGTTTGCCAAAAATGTATGCAGAACCAGCTGTTCAGTGAATAGCAGCCAGGGACATTCTAGCAAGTTTTACTTGTAAGTGGGGTTGGAAACAGTTTTCAGGCTCAATACTGAGCTCAAAAGATGCAGCACTGAGGTCTCTCCTGATAGCAGGTGGGTAAGTAGAAATTCGCCGCTCGGCTGACCCGGCAGGAGCAAACGTATGCCAAAAATTTGCGCAGAACCAGCTTTTCAGTGAATAGCAGCCAGGGACAATCTAGCAAGTTTTACTTGTAAGTGGGGTTAGAAACGCTTTTCAGGCTCAATACTGGGATCAAAAGATGCAGCCCTGAGGTCTCTCTTGATAGCAGGTGGGTAAGCAGAATCAGCTTTTCAGTGAATAGCACCCAGGGACATTCTAGCAAGTTTAACTTGTAAGTGGGGTTGGAAACGCTTTTCAGGCTCAGTACTGGGCTCAAAAGATGCAGCCATGAGGTCTCTCATGATAGCAGGTGGGTAAGTAGAAATTCGCCGCTCGGCTGACCCGGCAGGAGCAAACGTATGCCAAAAATTTGCGCAGAACCAGCTTTTCAGTGAATAGCAGCCAGGGACAATCTAAAAAGTTTTACTTGTAAGTGGGGTTAGAAACGCTTTTCAGGCTCAATACTGGGATCAAAAGATGCAGCCCTGAGTTCTCTCTTGATAGCAGGTTGGAAAGCAGAATCAGCTTTTCAGTGAATAGCACTCAGGGACATTCTAGCAAGTTTAACTTGTAAGTGGGGTTGGTAACTCTTTTCAGGCTCAGTACTGGGCTCAAAAGATGCAGCCATGAGTTCTCTCGTGATAGCAGGTGGGTAAGTAGAAATTTGCCGCTCGGCTGACCTGGCAGGAACAAACGTATGCCAAAAATGTATGCAGAACCAGCTTTTCAGTGAATAGCAGCCAGGGACATCCTAGCAAGTTTTACTCGTAAGTGGGGTTGGAAACGCTTTTCAGGCTCAATACTTGGCTCAAAAGATGCAGCCCTGAGGTCTCTCTTGATAGCAGGTGGGTAAGTAGAAATTCGCCGCTCGGCTGACTAGGCAGGAGCAAACATATGCCAAAAATGTACGCAGAACCAGATATTCAGTGAAGAGCAGTCAGGGACATTCTAGCAAGTTTTACTTGTAAGTGGGGTTGGAAATGCTTTTCAGGCTCAGTACTGGGCTCAAAAGATGCAGCCCTGAGGTCTCTATTGAAAGCAGGTGGGTAAGTAGAAATTCGCCGCTCAGCTGACCCGGCAGGAGCAAACGTATGCCAAAAATGTACGCAGAACCAGCTTTTCAGTGAAGAGCAGCCAGGGACATTCTAGCAAGTTTTACTTGTAAGTGGGGTTGGAAACGCTTTTCAGGCTCAGTACTGGGGTCAAAAGATGCAGCCCTGAGGTCTCTCCTGATAGCAGGTGGGTACGTAGAAATTCACCACTCGGCTGACAAGGCAGGAGCAAACGTATGCCAAAAATTTACACAGAACCAGCTTTTCAGTGAATAGCAGCCAGGGCCATTCTAGCAAGTTTGACTTGTAAGTGGGGTTGGAAACGCTTTTCAGGCTCAGTACTGGGCTCAAAAGATGCAGCCCTGAGGTCTCTCCTGATAGCAGGTGGGTAAGTAGAAATTCACCACTCGGCTGACCAGGCAGGAGCAAACGTATGCCAAAAATTTACGCAGAATCAGCTTTTCAGTGAATAGCAGCCAGGGCCATTCTTGCAAGTTTTACTTGTAAGTGGGGTTGGAAACAGTTTTCAGGCTCAATACTGAGCTCAAAAGATGCAGCACTGAGGTCTCTCCTGATAGCAGGTGGGTAAGTAGAAATTCGCCGCTCGGCTGACCCGGCAGGAGCAAACGTATGCCAAAAATTTGCGCAGAACCAGCTTTTCAGTGAATAGCAGCCAGGGACAATCTAGCAAGTTTTACTTGTAAGTGGGGTTAGAAACGCTTTTCAGGCTCAATACTGGTATCAAAAGATGCAGCCCTGAGTTTTCTCTTGATAGCAGGTGGGTAAGCAGAATCAGCTTTTCAGTGAATAGCACTCAGGGACATTCTAGCAAGTTTAACTTGTAAGTGGGGTTGGAAACGCTTTTCATGCTCAGTACTGGGATCAAAAGATGCAGCCATGAGTTCTCTCATGATAGCAGGTGGGTAAGTAGAAATTCGCCGCTCGGCTGACCCGGCAGGAACAAACGTATGCCAAAAATGTATGCAGAACCAGCTTTTCAGTGAATAGCAGCCAGGGACATCCTAGCAAGCTTTACTCGTAAGTGGGGTTGGAAACGCTTTTCAGGCTCAATACTGGGCTCAAAAGATGCAGCCCTGAGGTCTCTCTTGATAGCAGGTGGGTATGTAGAAATTCGCCGCTCGGCTGACTAGGCAGGAGCAAACATATGCCAAAAATGTACGCAGAACCAGCTTTTCAGTGAAGAGCAGCCAGGGACATTCTAGCAAGTTTTACTTGTAAGTGGGGTTGGAAATGCTTTTCAGGCTCAGTACTGGGCTCAAAAGATGCAGCCCTGAGGTCTCTCCTGATAGCAGGTGGGTAAGTAGAAAGTCACCACTCGGCTGACCAGGCAGGAGCAAACGTATGCCAAAAATGTACGCAGAACCAGCTTTTCAGTGAATAGCAGCCAGGGCCATTCTAGCAAGTTTGACTTGTAAGTGGGGTTGGAAACGCTTTTCAGGCTCAATACTGGGCTCAAAAGATGCAGCCCTGAGGTCTCTATTGAAAGCAGGTGGGTAAGTAGAAATTTGCCGCTCGGCTGACCCGGCAGGAGAAAACGTATGCCAAAAATGTACGCAGAACGAGCTTTTCAGTGAAGAGCAGCCAGGGACATTCTAGCAAGTTTTACTTGTAAGTGGGGTTGGAAACGCTTTTCAGGCTCAGTACTGGGGTCAAAAGATGCAGCCCTGAGGTCTCTCCTGATAGCAGGTGGGTACGTAGAAATTCACCACTCAGCTGACCAGGCAGGAGCAAACGTTTGCCAACAATGTATGCAGAACCAGCTGTTCAGTGAATAGCAGCCAGGGACATTCTAGCAAGTTTTACTTGTAAGTGGGGTTGGAAACAGTTTTCAGGCTCAATACTGAGCTCAAAAGATGCAGCACTGAGGTCTCTCCTGATAGCAGGTGGGTAAGTAGAAATTCGCCGCTCGGCTGACCCGGCAGGAGCAAACGTATGCCATAAATTTGCGCAGAACCAGCTTTTCAGTGAATAGCAGCCAGGGACAATCTAGCAAGTTTTACTTGTAAGTGGGGTTAGAAAAGCTTTTCAGGCTCAATACTGGGATCAAAAGATGCAGCCCTGAGGTCTCTCTTGATAGCAGGTGGGTAAGCAGAATCAGCTTTTCAGTGAATAGCACCCAGGGACATTCTAGCAAGTTTTACTTGTAAGTGGGGTTGGAAACGCTTTTCAGGCTCAGTACTGGGCTCAAAAGATGCAGCCCTGAGGTCTCTCCTGAATAGCAGGTGGGTAAGTAGAAATTCACCACTCGGCTGACCAGGCAGGAACAAACGTATGGCAAAAATTTGCGCAGAACCAGCTTTTCAGTGAATAGCAGCCAGGGCCATTCTAGCAAGTTTGACTTGTAAGTGTAGTTGGAAACGCTTTTCAGGCTCAGTACTGTGCTCAAAAGATGCAGCCCTGAGGTCTCTCTTGATAGCAGGTGGGTAAGTAGTAATTTGCCGCTCGGCTGACCCGGCAGGAGCAAGCGTATGCCAAAAATCGATGCTGAACCAGCTTTTCAGTGAAGAGCAGCCAGGGATATTCTAGCAAGTTTTACTGGTAAGTGTGGTTGGAAACGGTTTTCAGGCTCAATACTAGGTTCAAAAGATGCAGCACTGAGGTCTCTCCTGATACCAGGTGGGTAAGTAGAAATTCACCACTCAGCTGACCTGACAGGAGCAAACGTATGCCAAAAATGTATGCAGAACAAGCTGTTCAATAAATAGCAGCCAGGGACATTCTAGCAAGTTTTACTTGTAAGTGGGGTTGGAAACAGTTTTCAGGCTCAATACTGAGCTCAAAAGATGCAGCACTGAGGTCTCTATTGAAAGCAGGTGGGTAAGTAGAAATTCGCCGCTCGGCTGACCCGGCAGGAGCAAACGTATGCCAAAAATGAACGCAGAACCATCTTTTCAGTGAAGAGCAGCCAGGGACATTCTAGCAAGTTTTACTTGTAAGTGGGGTTGGAAACGCTTTTCAGGCTCAATACTGGGCTCAAAATATGCAGCCCTGAGGCCTCTCTTGATAGCAGGTGGGTAAGTAGAAATTCGCCGCTCGGCTGACTAGGCAGGAGCAAACATATGCCAAAAATGTACGCAGAACCAGCTTTTCAGTGAAGAGCAGCCAGGGACATTCTAGCAAGTTTTACTTGTAAGTGGGGTTGGAAATGCTTTTCAGGCTCAGTACTGGGCTCAAAAGATGCAGCCCTGAGGTCTCTCCTGATAGCAGGTGGGTAAGTAGAAATTCACCACTCGGCTGACCAGGCAGGAGCAAATGTATGCCAAAAATATACGCAGAACCAGCTTTTCAGTGAATAGCAGCCAGGGCCATTCTAGCAAGTTTGACTTGTAAGTGGGGTTGGAAACGCTTTTCAGGCTCAGTACTGGGCTCAAAAGATGCAGCCCTGAGGTCTCTCCTGAATAGCAGGTGGGTAAGTAGAAATTCACCACTCGGCTGACCAGGCAGGAACAAACGTATGCCAAAAATTTGCGCAGAACCAGCTTTTCAGTGAATAGCAGCCAGGGCCATTCTAGCAAGTTTGACTTGTAAGTGTAGTTGGAAACGCTTTTCAGGCTCAGTACTGTGCTCAAAAGATGCAGCCCTGAGGTCTCTCTTGATAGCAGGTGGGTAAGTAGTAATTTGCCGCTCGGCTGACCCGGCAGGAGCAAGCGTATGCCAAAAATCGATGCTGAACCAGCTTTTCAGTGAAGAGCAGCCAGGGATATTCTAGCAAGTTTTACTGGTAAGTGTGGTTGGAAACGGTTTTCAGGCTCAATACTAGGTTCAAAAGATGCAGCACTGAGGTCTCTCTTGATAGCAGGTGGGTAAGCAGAATCAGCTTTTCAGTGAATAGCACTCAGGGACATTCTAGCAAGTTTAACTTGTAAGTGGGGTTAGAAACGCTTTTCAGGCTCAGTACTGGGCTCAAAAGATGCAGCCATGAGTTCTCTCATGATAGCAGGTGGGTAAGTAGAAATTCGCCGCTCGGCTGACCCGGCAGGAACAAACGTATGCCAAAAATGTATGCAGAACCAGCTTTTCAGTGAATAGCAGCCAGGGACATCCTAGCAAGTTTTACTCGTAAGTGGGGTTGGAAACGCTTTTCAGGCTCAATACTGGGCTCAAAAGATGCAGCCCTGAGGTCTCTCTTGATAGCAGGTGGGTAAGTAGAAATTCGGCGCTCGGCTGACTAGGCAGGAGCAAACAAATGCCAAAAATGTACGCAGAACCAGATTTTCAGTGAAGAGCAGCCAGGGACATTCTAGTAAGTTTTACTTGTAAGTGGGGTTGGAAATGCTTTTCAGGCTCAGTACTGGGCTCAAAAGATGCAGCCCTGAGGTCTCTCCTGATAGCAGGTGGGTAAGTAGAAAGTCACCACTCGGCTGACCAGGCAGGAGCAAACGTATGCCAAAAATGTACGCAGAACCAGCTTTTCAGTGAATAGCAGCCAGGGACAATCTAGCAAGTTTGACTTGTAAGTGGGGTTGGAAACGCTTTTCAGGTTCAATACTGGGCTCAAAAGATGCAGCCCTGAGGTCTCTATTGAAAGCAGGTGGGTAAGTAGAAATTCGCCGCTCAGCTGACCCGGCAGGAGCAAACGTATGCCAAAAATGTACGCAGAACCAGCTTTTCAGTGAAGAGCAGCCAGGGACATTCTAGCAAGTTTTACTTGTAAGTGGGGTTGGAAACGCTTTTCAGGCTCAGTACTGGGGTCAAAAGATGCAGCCCTGAGGTCTCTCCTGATAGCAGGTGGGTACGTAGAAATTCACCACTCGGCTGACAAGGCAGGAGCAAACGTATGCCAAAAATTTACACAGAACCAGCTTTTCAGAGAATAGCAGCCAGGGCCATTCTAGCAAGTTTGACTTGTAAGTGGGGTTGGAAACGCTTTTCAGGCTCAGTACTGGGCTCAAAAGATGCAGCCCTGAGGTCTCTCTTGATAGCAGGTGGGTAAGTAGAAATTCGCCGCTCGGCTGACCCGGCAGGAGCAAACGTATGCCAAAAATTTGCGCAGAACCAGCTTTTCAGTGAATAGCAGCCAGGGACAATCTAGCAAGTTTTACTTGTAAGTGGGGTTAGAAACGCTTTTCAGGCTCAATACTGGTATCAAAAGATGCAGCCCTGAGTTTTCTCTTGATAGCAGGTGGGTAAGCAGAATCAGCTTTTCAGTGAATAGCACTCAGGGACATTCTAGCAAGTTTAACTTGTAAGTGGGGTTGGAAACGCTTTTCATGCTCAGTACTGGGATCAAAAGATGCAGCCATGAGTTCTCTCATGATAGCAGGTGGGTAAGTAGAAATTCGCCGCTCGGCTGACCCGGCAGGAACAAACGTATGCCAAAAATGTATGCAGAACCAGCTTTTCAGTGAATAGCAGCCAGGGACATCCTAGCAAGCTTTACTCGTAAGTGGGGTTGGAAACGCTTTTCAGGCTCAATACTGGGCTCAAAAGATGCAGCCCTGAGGTCTCTCTTGGTAGCAGGTGGGTATGTAGAAATTCGCCGCTCGGCTGACTAGGCAGGAGCAAACATATGCCAAAAATGTACGCAGAACCAGCTTTTCAGTGAAGAGCAGCCAGGGACATTCTAGCAAGTTTTACTTGTAAGTGGGGTTGGAAATGCTTTTCAGGCTCAGTACTGGGCTCAAAAGATGCAGCCCTGAGGTCTCTCCTGATAGCAGGTGGGTAAGTAGAAAGTCACCACTCGGCTGACCAGGCAGGAGCAAACGTATGCCAAAAATGTACGCAGAACCAGCTTTTCAGTGAATAGCAGCCAGGGCCATTCTAGCAAGTTTGACTTGTAAGTGGGGTTGGAAACGCTTTTCAGGCTCAATACTGGGCTCAAAAGATGCAGCCCTGAGGTCTCTATTGAAAGCAGGTGGGTAAGTAGAAATTTGCCGCTCGGCTGACCCGGCAGGAAAAAACGTATGCCAAAAATGTACGCAGAACCAGCTTTTCAGTGAAGAGCAGCCAGGGACATTCTAGCAAGTTTTACTTGTAAGTGGGGTTGGAAACGCTTTTCAGGCTCAGTACTGGGGTCAAAAGATGCAGCCCTGAGGTCTCTCCTGATAGCAGGTGGGTACGTAGAAATTCACCACTCGGCTGACCAGGCAGGAGCAAACGTTTGCCAAAAATGTATGCAGAACCAGCTGTTCAGTGAATAGCAGCCAGGGACATTCTAGCAAGTTTTACTTGTAAGTGGGGTTGGAAACAGTTTTCAGGCTCAATACTGAGCTCAAAAGATGCAGCACTGAGGTCTCTCCTGATAGCAGGTGGGTAAGTAGAAATTCGCCGCTCGGCTGACCCGGCAGGAGCAAACGTATGCCAAAAATTTGCGCAGAACCAGCTTTTCAGTGAATAGCAGCCAGGGACAATCTAGCAAGTTTTACTTGTAAGTGGGGTTAGAAACGCTTTTCAGGCTCAATACTGGGATCAAAAGATGCAGCCCTGAGGTCTCTCTTGATAGCAGGTGGGTAAGCAGAATCAGCTTTTCAGTGAATAGCACCCAGGGACATTCTAGCAAGTTTAACTTGTAAGTGGGGTTGGAAACGCTTTTCAGGCTCAGTACTGGGCTCAAAAGATGCAGCCATGAGGTCTCTCATGATAGCAGGTGGGTAAGTAGAAATTCGCCGCTCGGCTGACCCGGCAGGAGCAAACGTATGCCAAAAATTTGCGCAGAACCAGCTTTTCAGTGAATAGCAGCCAGGGACAATCTAAAAAGTTTTACTTGTAAGTGGGGTTAGAAACGCTTTTCAGGCTCAATACTGGGATCAAAAGATGCAGCCCTGAGTTCTCTCTTGATAGCAGGTTGGAAAGCAGAATCAGCTTTTCAGTGAATAGCACTCAGGGACATTCTAGCAAGTTTAACTTGTAAGTGGGGTTGGTAACTCTTTTCAGGCTCAGTACTGGGCTCAAAAGATGCAGCCATGAGTTCTCTCGTGATAGCAGGTGGGTAAGTAGAAATTTGCCGCTCGGCTGACCTGGCAGGAACAAACGTATGCCAAAAATGTATGCAGAACCAGCTTTTCAGTGAATAGCAGCCAGGGACATCCTAGCAAGTTTTACTCGTAAGTGGGGTTGGAAACGCTTTTCAGGCTCAATACTTGGCTCAAAAGATGCAGCCCTGAGGTCTCTCTTGATAGCAGGTGGGTAAGTAGAAATTCGCCGCTCGGCTGACTAGGCAGGAGCAAACATATGCCAAAAATGTACGCAGAACCAGATATTCAGTGAAGAGCAGTCAGGGACATTCTAGCAAGTTTTACTTGTAAGTGGGGTTGGAAATGCTTTTCAGGCTCAGTACTGGGCTCAAAAGATGCAGCCCTGAGGTCTCTATTGAAAGCAGGTGGGTAAGTAGAAATTCGCCGCTCAGCTGACCCGGCAGGAGCAAACGTATGCCAAAAATGTACGCAGAACCAGCTTTTCAGTGAAGAGCAGCCAGGGACATTCTAGCAAGTTTTACTTGTAAGTGGGGTTGGAAACGCTTTTCAGGCTCAGTACTGGGGTCAAAAGATGCAGCCCTGAGGTCTCTCCTGATAGCAGGTGGGTACGTAGAAATTCACCACTCGGCTGACAAGGCAGGAGCAAACGTATGCCAAAAATTTACACAGAACCAGCTTTTCAGTGAATAGCAGCCAGGGCCATTCTAGCAAGTTTGACTTGTAAGTGGGGTTGGAAACGCTTTTCAGGCTCAGTACTGGGCTCAAAAGATGCAGCCCTGAGGTCTCTCCTGATAGCAGGTGGGTAAGTAGAAATTCACCACTCGGCTGACCAGGCAGGAGCAAACGTATGCCAAAAATTTACGCAGAATCAGCTTTTCAGTGAATAGCAGCCAGGGCCATTCTTGCAAGTTTTACTTGTAAGTGGGGTTGGAAACAGTTTTCAGGCTCAATACTGAGCTCAAAAGATGCAGCACTGAGGTCTCTCCTGATAGCAGGTGGGTAAGTAGAAATTCGCCGCTCGGCTGACCCGGCAGGAGCAAACGTATGCCAAAAATTTGCGCAGAACCAGCTTTTCAGTGAATAGCAGCCAGGGACAATCTAGCAAGTTTTACTTGTAAGTGGGGTTAGAAACGCTTTTCAGGCTCAATACTGGTATCAAAAGATGCAGCCCTGAGTTTTCTCTTGATAGCAGGTGGGTAAGCAGAATCAGCTTTTCAGTGAATAGCACTCAGGGACATTCTAGCAAGTTTAACTTGTAAGTGGGGTTGGAAACGCTTTTCATGCTCAGTACTGGGATCAAAAGATGCAGCCATGAGTTCTCTCATGATAGCAGGTGGGTAAGTAGAAATTCGCCGCTCGGCTGACCCGGCAGGAACAAACGTATGCCAAAAATGTATGCAGAACCAGCTTTTCAGTGAATAGCAGCCAGGGACATCCTAGCAAGCTTTACTCGTAAGTGGGGTTGGAAACGCTTTTCAGGCTCAATACTGGGCTCAAAAGATGCAGCCCTGAGGTCTCTCTTGATAGCAGGTGGGTATGTAGAAATTCGCCGCTCGGCTGACTAGGCAGGAGCAAACATATGCCAAAAATGTACGCAGAACCAGCTTTTCAGTGAAGAGCAGCCAGGGACATTCTAGCAAGTTTTACTTGTAAGTGGGGTTGGAAATGCTTTTCAGGCTCAATACTGGGCTCAAAAGATGCAGCCCTGAGGTCTCTCCTGATAGCAGGTGGGTAAGTAGAAAGTCACCACTCGGCTGACCAGGCAGGAGCAAACGTATGCCAAAAATGTACGCAGAACCAGCTTTTCAGTGAATAGCAGCCAGGGCCATTCTAGCAAGTTTGACTTGTAAGTGGGGTTGGAAACGCTTTTCAGGCTCAATACTGGGCTCAAAAGATGCAGCCCTGAGGTCTCTATTGAAAGCAGGTGGGTAAGTAGAAATTTGCCGCTCGGCTGACCCGGCAGGAGCAAGCGTATGCCAAAAATCGATGCTGAACCAGCTTTTCAGTGAAGAGCAGCCAGGGATATTCTAGCAAGTTTTACTGGTAAGTGTGGTTGGAAACGGTTTTCAGGCTCAATACTAGGTTCAAAAGATGCAGCACTGAGGTCTCTCCTGATACCAGGTGGGTAAGTAGAAATTCACCACTCAGCTGACCTGACAGGAGCAAACGTATGCCAAAAATGTATGCAGAACAAGCTGTTCAATAAATAGCAGCCAGGGACATTCTAGCAAGTTTTACTTGTAAGTGGGGTTGGAAACAGTTTTCAGGCTCAATACTGAGCTCAAAAGATGCAGCACTGAGGTCTCTCCTGATAGCAGGTGGGTAAGTAGAAATTCGCCGCTCGGCTGACCCGGCAGGAGCAAACGTATGCCATAAATTTGCGCAGAACCAGCTTTTCAGTGAATAGCAGCCAGGGACAATCTAGCAAGTTTTACTTGTAAGTGGGGTTAGAAAAGCTTTTCAGGCTCAATACTGGGATCAAAAGATGCAGCCCTGAGGTCTCTCTTGATAGCAGGTGGGTAAGCAGAATCAGCTTTTCAGTGAATAGCACCCAGGGACATTCTAGCAAGTTTAACTTGTAAGTGGGGTTGGAAACGCTTTTCAGGCTCAGTACTGGGCTCAAAAGATGCAGCCATGAGGTCTCTCATGATAGCAGGTGGGTAAGTAGAAATTCGCCGCTCGGCTGACCCGGCAGGAGCAAACGTATGCCAAAAATTTGCGCAGAACCAGCTTTTCAGTGAATAGCAGCCAGGGACAATCTAGCAAGTTTTACTTGTAAGTGGGGTTAGAAACGCTTTTCAGGCTCAATACTGGGATCAAAAGATGCAGCCCTGAGTTCTCTCTTGATAGCAGGTGGGAAAGCAGAATCAGCTTTTCAGTGAATAGCACTCAGGGACATTCTAACAAGTTTAACTTGTAAGTGGGGTTGGTAACGCTTTTCAGGCTCAGTACTGGGCTCAAAAGATGCAGCCATGAGTTCTCTCATGATAGCAGGTGGGTAAGTAGAAATTCGCCGCTCGGCTGACCCGGCAGGAACAAACGTATGCCAAAAATGTATGCAGAACCAGCTTTTCAGTGAATAGCAGCCAGGGACATCCTAGCAAGTTTTACTCGTAAGTGGGGTTGGAAACGCTTTTCAGGCTCAATACTGGGCTCAAAAGATGCAGCCCTGAGGTCTCTCTTGATAGCAGGTGGGTAAGTAGAAATTCGCCGCTCGGCTGACTAGGCAGGAGCAAACATATGCCAAAAATGTACGCAGAACCAGATATTCAGTGAAGAGCAGTCAGGGACATTCTAGCAAGTTTTACTTGTAAGTGGGGTTGGAAATGCTTTTCAGGCTCAGTACTGGGCTCAAAAGATGCAGCCCTGAGGTCTCTATTGAAAGCAGGTGGGTAAGTAGAAATTTGCCGCTCAGCTGACCCGGCAGGAGCAAACGTATGCCAAAAATTTGCGCAGAACCAGATTTTCAGTGAATAGCAGCCAGGGACAATCTAGCAAGTTTTACTTGTAAGTGGGGTTGGAAACGCTTTTCAGGCTCAGTACTGGGCTCAAAAGATGCAGCCCTGAGGTCTCTCCTGATAGCAGGTGGGTAAGTAGAAATTCACCACTCGGCTGACCAGGCAGGAGCAAACGTATGCCAAAAATTTACGCAGAACCAGCTTTTCAGTGAATAGCAGCCAGGGCCTTTCTAGCAAGTTTGACTTGTAAGTGGGGTTGGAAACGGTTTACAGGCTCAATACTGGGCTCAAACGATGCAGCCCTGAGGTCTCTATTGAAAGCAGGTGGGTAAGTAGAAATTCGCCGCTCGGCTGACCCGGCAGGAGCAAACGTATGCCAAAAATGTACGCAGAACCAGCTTTTCAGTGAAGAGCAGCCAGGGACATTCTAGCAAGTTTTACTTGTAAGTGGGATTGGAAACGCTTTTCAGGCTCAGTACTGGGGTCAAAAGATGCAGCCCTGAGGTCTCTCCTGATAGCAGGTGGGTAAGTAGAAATTCACTACTCGGCTGACCAGGCAGGAGCAAACGTATGCCAAAAATTTACGCAGAACCAGCTTTTCAGTGAATAGCAGCCAGGGCCATTCTAGCAAGTTTGACTTGTAAGTGGGGTTGGAAACGCTTTTCAGGCTCAGTACTGGGCTCAAAAGATGCAGCCCTGAGGTCTCTCTTGATAGCAGGTGGGTAAGTAGTAATTTGCCGCTCGGCTGACCCGGCAGGAGCAAGCGTATGCCAAAAATCAATGCTGAACCAGCTTTTCAGTGAAGAGCAGCCAGGGATATTCTAGCAAGTTTTACTGGTAAGTGTGGTTGGAAACGGTTTTCAGGCTCAATACTAGGTTCAAAAGATGCAGCACTGAGGTCTCTCCTGATACCAGGTGGGTAAGTAGAAATTCACCAGCCGGCTGACCTGACAGGAGCAAACGTATGCCAAAAATGTATGCAGAACCAGCTGTTCAGTGAATAGCAGCCAGGGACATTCTAGCAAGTTTTACTTGTAAGTGGGGTTGGAAACAGTTTTCAGGCTCAATACTGAGCTCAAAAGATGCAGCACTGAGGTCTCTCCTGATAGCAGGTGGGTAAGAAGAAATCCGCCGCTCGGCTGACCCGGCAGGAGCAAACGTATGCCAAAAATTTGCGCAGAACCAGCTTTTCAGTGAATAGCAGCCAGGGACAATCTAGCAAGTTTTACTTGTAAGTGGGGTTAGAAACGCTTTTCAGGCTCAATACTGCGATCAAAAGATGCAGCCCTGAGGTCTCTCTTGATAGCAGGTGGGTAAGCAGAATCAGCTTTTCAGTGAATACCACCCAGGGACATTCTAGCAAGTTTAACTTGTAAGTGGGTTTGGAAACGCTTTTCAGGCTCAGTACTGGGCTCAAAAGATGCAGCCATGAGGTCTCTCATGATAGCAGGTGGGTAAGTAGAAATTTGCCGCTCGGCTGACCCGGAAGGAACAAACGTATACCAAAAATGTATGCAGAACCAGCTTTTCAGTGAATAGCAGCCAGGGACATCCTAGCAAGTTTTACTCGTAAGTGGGGTTGGAAACGCTTTTCAGGCTCAATACTGGGCTCAAAAGATGCAGCCCTGAGGTCTCTCTTGATAGCAGGTGGGTAAGTAGAAATTCGCCGCTCGGCTGACTAGGCAGGAGCAAACATATGCCAAAAATGTACGCAGAACCAGCTTTTCAGTCAATAGCAGCCAGGGACATTCTAGCAAGTTTTACTTGTAAGTGGGGTTGGAAACAGTTTTCAGGCTCAATACTGAGCTCAAAAGATGCAGCACTGAGGTCTCTCCTGATAGCAGGTGGGTAAGTAGAAATTCGCCGCTCGGCTGACCCGGCAGGAGCAAACGTATGCCAAAAATTTGCGCAGAACCAGCTTTTCAGTCAATAGCAGCCAGGGACAATCTAGCAAGTTTTACTTGTAAGTAGGGTTAGAAACGCTTTTCAGGCTCAATACTGGGATCAAAAGATGCAGCCCTGAGGTCTCTCTTGATAGCAGGTGGGTAAGCAGAATCAGCTTTTCAGTGAATAGCACCCAGGGACATTCTAGCAAGTTTAACTTGTAAGTGGGGTTGGAAACGCTTTTCAGGCTCAGTACTGGGCTCAAAAGATGCGGCCATGAGTTCTCTCATGATAGCAGGTGGGTATGTAGAAATTCGCCGCTCGGCTGACCCGGCAGGAACAAACGTATGCCAAAAATGTATGCAAAACCAGCTTTTCAGTGAATAGCAGCCAGGGACATCCTAGCAAGTTTTACTCGTAAGTGGGGTTGGAAACGCTTTTCAGGCTCAATACTGGGCTCAAAAGATGCAGCCCTGAGGTCTCTCTTGATAGCAGGTGGGTAAGTAGAAATTCGCCGCTCGGCTGACTAGGCAGGAGCAAACATATGCCAAAAATGTACGCAGAACCAGCTTTTCAGTGAAGAGCAGCCAGGGACATTCTAGCAAGTTTTACTTGTAAGTGGGGTTGGAAACAGTTTTCAGGCTCAATACTGAGCTCAAAAGATGCAGCACTGAGGTCTCTCCTGATAGCAGGTGGGTAAGTAGAAATTCACCACTCGGCTGACCAGGCAGGAGCAAACGTATGCCAAAAATGTACGCAGAACCAGCTTTTCAGTGAATATCAGCCAGGGCCATTCTAGCAAGTTTGACTTGTAAGTGGGGTTGGAAACGCTTTTCAGGCTCAATACTGGGCTCAAAAGATGCAGCCCTGAGGTCTCTCCTGACAGCAGGTGGGTAAGTAGAAATTCACCACTCGGCTGACCAGGCAGGAGCAAACGTATGCCAAAAGTGTATGCAAAACCAGCTTTTCAGTGAATAGCAGCCAGGGACATCCTAGCAAGTTTTACTCGTAAGTGGGGTTGGAAACGCTTTTCAGGCTCAATACTGGGCTCAAAAGATGCAGCCCTGAGGTCTCTCTTGATAGCAGGTGGGTAAGTAGAAATTCGCAGCTCGGCTGACTATGCAGGAGCAAACATATGCCAAAAATGTACGCAGAACCAGCTTTTCAGTCAAGAGCAGCCAGGGACATTCTAGCAAGTTTTACTTGTAAGTGGGGTTGGAAATGTTTTTCAGGCTCAGTACTGGGCTCAAAAGATGCAGCCCTGAGGTCTCTCCTGATAGCAGGTGGGTAAGTAGAAATTCACCACTCGGCTGACCAGGCAGGAGCAAACGTATGCCAAAAATGTACGCAGAACCAGCTTTTCAGTGAATAGCAGCCAGGGCCATTCTAGCAAGTTTGTCTTGTAAGTGGGGTTGGAAACGCTTTTCAGGCTCAATACTGGGCTCAAACGATGCAGCCCTGAGGTCTCTATTGAAAGCAGGTGGGTAAGTAGAAATTCGCCGCTCGGCTGACCCGGCAGGAGCAAACGTATGCCAAAAATGTACGCAGAACCAGCTTTTCAGTGAAGAGCAGCCAGGGACATTCTAGCAAGTTTTACTTGTAAGTGGGGTTGGAAACGCTTTTCAGGCTCAGTACTGGGGTCAAAAGATGCAGCCCTGAGGTCTCTCCTGATAGCAGGTGAATAAGTAAGTATTCACCACTCGGCTGACCAGGCAGGAGCAAGCGTATGCCAAAAATTTACGCAGAACCAGCTTTTCAGTGAATAGCCGTCAGGGCCATTCTAGCAAGTTTGACTTGTAAGTGGGGTTGGAAACGCTTTTCAGGCTCAGTACTGGGCTCAAAAGATGCAGCCCTGAGGTCTCTCTTGATAGCAGGTGGGTAAGTAGTAATTTGCCGCTCGGCTGACCCGGCAGGAGCAAGCGTATGCCAAAAATCGATGCTGAACCAGCTTTTCAGTGAAGAGCAGCCAGGGATATTCTAGCAAGTTTTACTGGTAAGTGTGGTTGGAAACGGTTTTCAGGCTCAATATTAGGTTCAAAAGATGCAGCACTGAGGTCTCTCCTGATACCAGGTGGGTAAGTAGAAATTCACCACTCGGCTGACCCGGCAGGAGCAAACGTATGCCACAAATGTATGCAGAACCAGCTGTTCAGTGAATAGCCGCCAGGGACATTCTAGCAAGTTTTACTTGTAAGTGGGGTTGGAAACAGTTTTCAGGCTCAATACTGAGCTCAAAAGATGCAGCACTGAGGTCTCTCCTGATAGCAGGTGGGTAAGTAGAAATTCGCCGCTCGGCTGACCCGGCAGGAGCAAACGTATGCCAACAATTTGCGCAGAACCAGCTTTTCAGTGAATAGAAGCCAGGGACAATCTTGCAAGTTTTACTTGTAAGTGGGGTTAGAAACGCTTTTCAGGCTCAATACTGGGATCAAAAGATGCAGCCCTGAGGCCTCTCGTGATAGCAGGTGGGTAAGCAGAATCAGCTTTTCAGTGAATAGCAGCCAGGGACAATCTAGCAAGTTTTATTAGTAAGTAGGGTTAGAAACGCTTTTCAGGCTCAATACTGGGATCAAAAGATGCAGCCCTGAGGTCTCTCTTGATAGCAGGTGGGTAAGCAGAATCAGCTTTTCAGTGAATAGCACCCAGGGACATTCTAGCAAGTTTAACTTGTAAGTGGGGTTGGAAACGCTTTTCAGGCTCAGTACTGGGCTCAAAAGATGCAGCCATGAGGTCTCTCATGATAGCAGGTGGGTAAGTAGAAATTCGCCGCTCGGCTGACCCGGCAGGAACAAACGTATGCCAAAAATGTATGCAGAACCAGCTTTTCAGTGAATAGCAGCCAGGCACATCCTAGCAAGTTTTACTCGTAAGTGGGGTTGGAAACGCTTTTCAGGCTCAATACTGGGCTCAAAAGATGCAGCCCTGAGGTCTCTCTTGATAGCAGGTGGGTAAGTAGAAATTCGCCGCTCGGCTGACTAGGCAGGAGCAAACATATGCCAAAAATGTACGCAGAACCAGCTTTTCAGTGAATAGCAGCCAGGGACATTCTAGCAAGTTTTACTTGTAAGTGGGGTTGGAAACAGTTTTCAGGCTCAATACTGAGCTCAAAAGATGCAGCACTGAGGTCTCTCCTGATAGCAGGTGGGTAAGTAGAAAGTCACCACTCGGCTGACCAGCCAGGAGCAAACGTATGCCAAATATGTACGCAGAACCAGCTTTTCAGTGAATAGCAGCCAGGGCCATTCTAGCAAGTTTGACTTGTAAGTGGGGTTAGAAACGCTTTTCAGGCTCAATACTGGGATCAAAAGATGCAGCCCTGAGGCCTCTCGTGATAGCAGGTGGGTAAGCAGAATCAGCTTTTCAGTGAATAGCAGCCAGGGACAATCTAGCAAGTTTTATTAGTAAGTAGGGTTAGAAACGCTTTTCAGGCTCAATACTGGGATCAAAAGATGCAGCCCTGAGGTCTCTCTTGATAGCAGGTGGGTAAGCAGAATCAGCTTTTCAGTGAATAGCACCCAGGGACATTCTAGCAAGTTTAACTTGTAAGTGGGGTTGGAAACGCTTTTCAGGCTCAGTACTGGGCTCAAAAGATGCAGCCATGAGGTCTCTCATGATAGCAGGTGGGTAAGTAGAAATTCGCCGCTCGGCTGACCCGGCAGGAACAAACGTATGCCAAAAATGTATGCAGAACCAGCTTTTCAGTGAATAGCAGCCAGGCACATCCTAGCAAGTTTTACTCGTAAGTGGGTTTGGAAACGCTTTTCAGGCTCAATACTGGGCTCAAAAGATGCAGCCCTGAGGTCTCTCTTGATAGCAGGTGGGTAAGTAGAAATTCGCCGCTCGGCTGACTAGGCAGGAGCAAACATATGCCAAAAATGTACGCAGAACCAGCTTTTCAGTGAATAGCAGCCAGGGACATTCCAGCAAGTTTTACTTGTAAGTGGGGTTGGAAACAGTTTTCAGGCTCAATACTGAGCTCAACAGATGCAGCACTGAGGTCTCTCCTGATAGCAGGTGGGTAAGTAGAAAGTCACCACTCGGCTGACCAGCCAGGAGCAAACGTATGCCAAAAATGTACGCAGAACCAGCTTTTCAGTGAATAGCAGCCAGGGCCATTCTAGCAAGTTTGACTTGTAAGTGGGGTTGGAAACGCTTTTCAGGCTCAATACTGGGCTCAAAAGATGCAGCCCTGAGGTCTCTATTGAAAGCAGGTGGGTAAGTAGAAATTCGCCGCTCGGCTGACCCGGCAGGAGCAAACGTATGCCAAAAATGTACGCAGAACCAGCTTTTCAGCGAAGAGCAGCCAGGGACATTCTAGCAAGTTTTACTTGTAAGTGGGGTTGGAAACGCTTTTCAGGCTCAGTACTGGGCTCAAAAGATGCAGCCCTGAGGTCTCTCTTGATAGCAGGTGGGTAAGTAGTAATTTGCCGCTCGGCTGACCCGGCAGGAGCAAGCGTATGCCAAAAATCGATGCTGAACCAGCTTTTCAGTGAAGAGCTGCCAGGGATATTCTAGCAAGTTTTACTGGTAAGTGTGGTTGGAAACGGTTTTCAGGCTCAATACTAGGTTCAAAAGATGCAGCACTGAGGTCTCTCCTGATACCAGGTGGGTAAGTAGAAATTCAACACTCGGCTGACCCAACAGGAGCAAACGTATGCCAAAAATGTATGCAGAACCAGCTGTTCAGTGAATAGCAGCCAGGGACATTCTAGCAAGTTTTACTCGTAAGTGGGGTTAGAAACGCTTTTCAGGCTCAATACTGGGATCAAAAGATGCAGCCCTGAGGTCTCTCTTGATAGCAGGTGGGTAAGCAGAATCAGCTTTTCAGTGAATAGCAGCTGGGACAATCTAGCAAGTTTTATTAGTAAGTGGGGTTAGAAACGCTTTTCAGGCTCAATACTGGGATCAAAAGATGCAGCCCTGAGGTCTCTCTTGATAGCAGGTGGGTAAGCAGAATCAGCTTTTCAGTGAATAGCACCCAGGGACATTCTAGCAAGTTTAACTTGTAAGTGGGGTTGGAAACACTTTTCAGGCTCAGTACTCGGCTCAAAAGATGCAGCCATGAGGTCTCTCATGATAGCAGTGGGGTAAGTAGAAATTTGCCGCTCGGCTGACCCAGCAGGAACAAACGTATGCCAAAAATGTATGCAGAACCAGCTTTTCAGTGAATAGCAGCCAGGCACATCCTAGCAAGTTTTACTCGTAAGTGGGGTTGGAAACGCTTTTCAGGCTCAATACTGGGCTCAAAAGATGCAGCCCTGAGGTCTCTCTTGATAGCAGGTGGGTAAGTAGAAATTCGCCGCTCGGCTGACTAGGCAGGAGCAAACATATGCCAAAAATGTACGCAGAACCAGCTTTTCAGTGAATAGCAGCCAGGGACATTCTAGCAAGTTTTACTTGTAAGTGGGGTTTTAAACAGTTTTCAGGCTCAATACTGAGCTCAAAAGATGCAGCACTGAGGTCTCTCCTGATAGCAGGTGGGTAAGTAGAAATTCGCCGCTCGGCTGACCCGGCAGGAGCAAACGTATGCCAAAAATTTGCGCAGGACCAGCTTTTCAGTGAATAGCAGCCAGGGACAATCTAGCAAGTTTTACTTGTAAGTGGGGTTAGAAACACTTTTCAGGCTCAATACTGGGATCAAAAGATGCAGCACTGAGGTCTCTCCTGATAGCAGGTGGGTAAGTAGAAATTCGCCGCTCGGCTGACCCGGCAGGAGCAAACGTATGCCAAAAATGTACGCAGAACCAGCTTTTCAGTGAATAGCAGCCAGGGCCATTCTAGCAAGTTTGACTTGTAAGTGGGGTTGGAAACGCTTTTCAGGCTCAATACTGGGCTCAAAAGATGCAGCCCTGAGGTCTCTATTGAAAGCAGGTGGGTAAGTAGAAGTTAGCCGCTCGGCTGACCCGGCAGGAGCAAACATATGCCAAAAATGTACGCAGAACCAGCTTTTCAGTGAAGAGCAGCAAGGGACATTCTAGCAAGTTTTACTTGTAAGTGGGGTTGGAAATGCTTTTCAGTCTCAGTACTGGGCTCAAAAGATGCAGCCCTGAGGTCTCTCCTGATAGCAGGTGGGTAAGTAGAAATTCACCACTCGGCTGACCAGGCAGGAGCAAACGTATGCCAAAAATGTACGCAGAACCAGCTTTTCAGTGAATAGCAGCCAGGGCCATTCTAGCAAGTTTGACTTGTAAGTGGGGTTGGAAACGCTTTTCAGGCTCAATACTGGGCTCAAAAGATGCAGCCCTGGGGTCTCTATTGAAAGCAGGTGGGTAAGTAGAAATTCGCTGCTCGGCTGACCCGGCAGAAGCAAACGTATGCCAAAAATGTACGCAGAACCAGCTTTTCAGTGAAGAGCAGCCAGGGACATTCTAGCAAGTTTGACTTGTAAGTGGGGTTGGAAACGCTTTTCAGGCTCACTACTGGGCTCAAAAGATGCAGCCCTGAGGTCTCTCTTGATAGCAGGTGGGTAAGTAGTAATTCGCTGCTCGGCTGACCCGGCAGGAGCAAACGTATGCCAAAAATTTGCGCAGAACCAGATTTTCAGTGAATAGCAGCCAGGGACAATCTAGCAAGTTTTACTTGTAAGTGGGGTTGGAAATGCTTTTCAGGCTCAGTACTGGGCTCAAAAGATGCAGCCCTGAGGTCTCTCTTGATAGCAGGTGGGTAAGCAGAATCAGCTTTTCAGTGAATAGCACCCAGGGACATTCTAGCAAGTTTAACTTGTAAGTGGGGTTGGAAACGCTTTTCAGGCTCAGTACTGGGCTCAAAAGATGCAGCCATGAGGTCTCTCATGATAGCAGGTGGGTAAGTAGAAATTCGCCGCTCGGCTGACCCGGCAGGAGCAAACGATGCCAAAAATGTGCGCAGAACCAGCTTTACAGTGAATAGCAGCCAGGGACAATCTAGCAAGTTTTACTTGTAAGTAGGGTTAGAAACGCTTTTCAGGCTCAATACTGGGCTCAAAAGATGCAGCCCTGAGGTCTCTCTTGATAACAGGTGGGTAAGTAGAAATTCGCCGCTCGGCTGACTAGGCAGGAGCAAACATATGCCAAAAATGTACGCAGAACCAGCTTTTCAGTGAAGAGCAGCCAGGGACATTCTAGCAAGTTTTACTTGTAAGTGGGGTTGGAAATGCTTTTCAGGCTCAGTACTGGGCTCAAAAGATGCAGCCCTGAGGTCTCTCCTGATAGCAGGTGGGTAAGTAGAAATTCACCACTCGGCTGACCAGGCAGGAGCAAACGTATGCCAAAAATGTACGCAGAACCAGCTTTTCAGTGAATAGCAGCCAGGGCCATTCTAGCAAGTTTGACTTGTAAGTGGGGTTGGAAACGCTTTTCAGGCTCAATACTGGGCTGAAAAGATGCAGCCCTGAGGTCTCTCTTGATAGCAGGTGGGTAAGCAGAATCAGCTTTTCAGTAAATAGCACACAGAGACATTCTAGCAAGTTTAACTTGTAAGTGGGGTTGGAAACGCTTTTCAGGCTCAGTACTGGGCACAAAAGATGCAGCCATGAGGTCTCTCATGATAGCAGGTGGGTAAGTAGAAATTCGCCGCTCGGCTGACCCGGCAGGAGCAAACGTATGCCAAAATGTATGCAAAACCAGCTTTTCAGTGAATAGCAGCCGGGACATTCTAGCAAGTTTGACTTGTAAGTGGGGTTGGAAACGCTTTTCAGGCTCAGTACTGGGCTCAAAAGATGCAGCCCTGAGGTCTCTCTTGATGGCAGGTGGGTAAGTAGTAATTCGCTGCTCGGCTGACCCGGCAGGAGCAAACGTATGCCAAAAATTTGCGCAGAACCAGATTTTTAGTGAATAGCAGCCAGGGACAATCTAGCAAGTTTTACTTGTAAGTGGGGTTGGAAATCCTTTTCAGGCTCAGTACTGGGCTCAAAAGATGCAGCCCTGAGGTCTCTCCTGATAGCAGGTGGGTAAGTAGAAATTCACCACCCGGCTGACCAGGCAGGAGCAAACGTATGCCAAAAATGTACGCAGAACCAACTTTTCAGTGAATAGCAGCCAGGGCCATTCTAGCAAGTTTGACTTGTAAGTGGGGTTGGAAACGCTTTTCAGGCTCAATACTGGGCTCAAAAGATGCAGCCCTGAGGTCTCTATTGAAAGCAGGTGGGTAAGTAGAAATTCGCCGCTCGGCTGACCCGGCAGGAGCAAACATATGCCAAAAATGTACGCAGAACCAGCTTTTCAGTGAAGAGCAGCCAGGGACATTCTAGCAAGTTTTACTTGTAAGTGGGGTTGGAAATGCTTTTCAGGCTCAGTACTGGGCTCAAAAGATGCAGCCCTGAGGTCTCTCCTGATAGCAGGTGGGTAAGTAGAAATTCACCACTCGGCTGACCAGGCAGGAGCAAACGTATGCCAAAAATGTACGCAGAGCCAGCTTTTCAGTGAATAGCAGCCAGGGCCATTCTAGCAAGTTTGACTTGTAAGTGGGGTTGGGAACACTTTTCAGGCTCAATACTGGGCTCAAAAGATGCAGCCCTGAGGTCTCTATTGAAAGCAGGTGGGTAAGTAGAAATTCGCCGCTCGGCTGACCCGGCAGGAGCAAACGTATGCCAAAAATGTACGCAGAACCAGCTTTTCAGTGAAGAGCAGCCAGGGACATTCTAGCAAGTTTTACTTGTAAGTGGGGTTGGAAACGCTTTTCAGGCTCAGTACTGGGGTCAAAAGATGCAGCCCTGAGGTCTCTCCTGATAGCAGGTGGGTACGTAGAAATTCACCACTCGACTGACCAAGCAGGAGCAAACGTATGCCAAAAATGTACGCAGAACCAGCTTTTCAGTAAATAGCAGCCAGGGCCATTCTAGCAAGTTTGACTTGTAAGTGGGGTTGGAAACGCTTTTCAGGCTCAGTACTGGGCTCAAAAGATGCAGCCCTGAGGTCTCTCTTGATAGCAGGTGGGTAAGTAGTAATTCGATGCTCGGCTGACCCGGCAGGAGCAAACGTATGCCAAAAATGTGCGCAGAACCAGATTTTCAGTGAATAGCAGCCAGGGACAATCTAGGAAGTTTTACTTGTAAGTGGGGTTGGAAATGCTTTTCAGGCTCAATACTGGGCTCAAAAGATGCAGCCCTGAGGTCTCTCCTGATAGCAGGTGGGTAAGTAGAAATTCGCCGCTCGGCTGACCCGGCAGGAGCAAACGTATGCCAAAAATGTGCGCAGAACCAGCTTTTCAGTGAATAGCAGCCAGGGACAATCTAGCAAGTTTTACTTGTAAGTGGGGTTAGAAACGCTTTTCAGGCTCAATACTGGGATCAAAAGATGCAGCCCTGAGGTCTCTCTTGATAGCAGGTGGGTAAGCAGAATCAGCTTTTCAGTGAATAGCACCCAGGGACTTTCTAGCAAGTTTAACTTGTAAGTGGGGTTGGAAACGCTTTTCAGGCTCAGTACTGGGCTGAAAAGATGCAGCCATGAGGTCTCTCATGATAGCAGGTGGGTAAGTAGAAATTTGCCGCTCGGCTGACCCGGCAGGAGCAAATGATGCCAAAAATTTGCGCAGAACCAGCTTTTCAGTGAATAGCAGCCAGGGACAATCTAGCAAGTTTTACTTGTAAGTAGGGTTAGAAACGCTTTTCAGGCTCAATACTGGGATCAAAAGATGCAGCCCTGAGGTCTCTCTTGATAGCAGGTGGGTAAGCAGAATCAGCTTTTCAGTGAATAGCACCCAGGGACATTCTAGCAAGTTTAACTTGTAAGTGGGGTTGGAAACGCTTTTCAGGCTCAGTACTGGGCTCAAAAGATGCAGCCATGAGTTCTCTCATGATAGCAGGTGGGTATGTAGAAATTCGCCGCTCGGCTGACCCGGCAGGAACAAACGTATGCCAAAAATGTATGCAAAACCAGCTTTTCAGTGAATAGCAGCCAGGGACATCCTAGCAAGTTTTACTCGTAAGTTGGGTTGGAAACGCTTTTCAGGCTCAATACTGGGCTCAAAAGATGCAGCCCTGAGATCTCTCTTGATAGCAGGTGGGTAAGTAGAAATTCGCCGCTCGGCTGACTAGGCAGGAGCAAACATATGCCAAAAATGTACGCAGAACCAGCTTTTCAGTGAATAGCAGCCAGGGACATTCTAGCAAGTTTTACTTGTAAGTGGGGTTGGAAACAGTTTTCAGGCTCAATACTGAGCTCAAAAGATGCAGCACTGAGGTCTCTCCTGATAGCAGGTGGGTAAGTAGAAATTCGCCGCTCGGCTGACCCGGCAGGAGCAAACGTATGCCAAAAATTTGCGCAGGACCAGCTTTTCAGTGAATAGCAGCCAGGGACAATCTAGCAAGTTTTACTTGTAAGTGGTGTTAGAAACACTTTTCAGGCTCAATACTGGGATCAAAAGATGCAGCGCTGAGGTCTCTCTTGATAGCAGGTGGGTAAGCAGAATCAGCTTTTCAGTGAATAGCACCCTGGGACATTCTAGCCAGTTTAACTTGTAAGTGGGGTTGGAAACGCTTTTCAGGCTCAGTACTGGGCTCAAAAGATGCAGCCATGAGGTCTCTCATGATAGCAGGTGGGTAAGTAGAAATTCGCCGCTCGGCTGACCCGGCAGGAACAAACGTATGCCAAAAATATATGCAGAACCAGCTTTTCAGTGAATAGCAGCCAGGGACCTCCTAGCAAGTTTTACTCGTAAGTGGGGTTGGAAACGTTTTTCAGGCTCAATACTGGGCTCAAAAGATGCAGCCCTGAGGTCTCTCTTGATAGCAGGTGGGTAAGTAAAAATTCACCACTCGGCTGACCAGGCAGGAGCAAACGTATGCCAAAAATGTACGCAGAACCAGCTTTTCAGTGAATAGCAGCCAGGGCCGTTCTAGCAAGTTTGACTTGTAAGTCGGGTTGGAAACGCTTTTCAGGCTCAATACTGGGCTCAAAAGATGCAGCCCTGAGGTCTCTATTGAAAGCAGGTGGGTAAGTAGAAATTTGCCGCTCGGCTGACCCGGCAGGAGCAAACGTATGCCAAAAATGTACGCAGAACCAGCTTTTCAGTGAAGAGCAGCCAGGGACATTCTAGCAAGTTTGACTTGTAAGTGGGGTTGGAAATGCTTTTCAGTCTCAGTACTGGGCTCAAAAGATGCAGCCCTGAGGTCTCTCCTGATAGCAGGTGGGTAAGTAGAAATTCACCACTCGGCTGACCAGGCAGGAGCAAACGTATGCCAAAAATGTACGCAGAACCAGCTTTTCAGTGAATAGCAGCCAGGGCCATTCTAGCAAGTTTGACTTGTAAGTGGGGTTGAAAAAGCTTTTCAGGCTCAATACTGGGCTCAAAAGATGCAGCCCTGAGGTCTCTATTGAAAGCAGGTGGGTAAGTAGAAATTCGCTGCTCGGCTGACCCGGCAGAAGCAAACGTATGCCAAAAATGTACGCAGAACCAGCTTTTCAGTGAAGAGCAGCCAGGGACATTCTAGCAAGTTTGACTTGTAAGTGGGGTTGGAAACGCTTTTCAGGCTCAGTACTGGGCTCAAAAGATGCAGCCCTGAGGTCTCTCTTGATAGCAGGTGGGTAAGTAGTAATTCGCTGCTCGGCTGACCCGGCAGGAGCAAATGTATGCCAAAAATTTGCGCAGAACCAGATTTTCAGTGAATAGCAGCCAGGGACAATCTAGCAAGTTTTACTTGTAAGTGGGGGTGGAAATGCTTTTCAGGCTCAGTACTGGGCTCAAAAGATGCAGCCCTGAGGTCTCTCTTGATAGCAGGTGGGTAAGCAGAATCAGCTTTTCAGTGAATAGCACCCAGGGACATTCTAGCAAGTTTAACTTGTAAGTGGGGTTGGAAACGCTTTTCAGGCTCAGTACTGGGCTCAAAAGATGCAGCCATGAGGTCTCTCATGATAGCAGGTGGGTAAGTAGAAATTCGCCGCTCGGCTGACCCGGCAGGAGCAAACGATGCCAAAAATGTGCGCAGAACCAGCTTTACAGTGAATAGCAGCCAGGGACATCCTAGCAAGTTTTACTCGTAAGTTGGGTTGGAAACGCTTTTCAGGCTCAATACTGGGCTCAAAAGATGCAGCCCTGAGGTCTCTCTTGATAGCAGGTGGGTAAGTAGAAATTCGCCGCTCGGCTGACTAGGCAGGAGCAAACATATGCCAAAAATGTACGCAGAACCAGCTTTTCAGTGAATAGCAGCCAGGGACATTCTAGCAAGTTTTACTTGTAAGTGGGGTTGGAAACAGTTTTCAGGCTCAATACTGAGCTCAAAAGATGCAGCACTGAGGTCTCTCCTGATAGCAGGTGGGTAAGTAGAAATTCGCCGCTCGGCTGACCCGGCAGGAGCAAACGTATGCCAAAAATTTGCGCAGGACCAGCTTTTCAGTGAATAGCAGCCAGGGACAATCTAGCAAGTTTTACTTGTAAGTGGGGTTAGAAACACTTTTCAGGCTCAATACTGGGATCAAAAGATGCAGCCCTGAGGTCTCTCTTGATAGCAGGTGGGTAAGCAGAATCAGCTTTTCAGTGAATAGCACCCTGGGACATTCTAGCAAGTTTAACTTGTAAGTGGGGTTGGAAACGCTTTTCAGGCTCAGTACTGGGCTCAAAAGATGCAGCCATGAGGTCTCTCATGATAGCAGGTGGGTAAGTAGAAATTCGCCGCTCGGTTGACCCGGCAGGAACAAACGTATGCCAAAAATATATGCAGAACCAGCTTTTCAGTGAATAGCAGCCAGGGACATCCTAGCAAGTTTTACTCGTAAGTGGGGTTGGAAACGTTTTTCAGGCTCAATACTGGGCTCAAAAGATGTAGCCCTGAGGTCTCTCTTGATAGCAGGTGGGTAAGTAAAAATTCACCACTCGGCTGACCAGGCAGGAGCAAACGTATGCCAAAAATGTACGCAGAACCAGCTTTTCAGTGAATAGCAGCCAGGGCCGTTCTAGCAAGTTTGACTTGTAAGTCGGGTTGGAAACGCTTTTCAGGCTCAATACTGGGCTCAAAAGATGCAGCCCTGATGTCTCTATTGAAAGCAGGTGGGTAAGTAGAAATTCGCCGCTCGGCTGACCCGGCAGGAGCAAACGTATGCCAAAAATGTACGCAGAACCAGCTTTTCAGTGAAGAGCAGCCAGGGACATTCTAGCAAGTTTGACTTGTAAGTGGGGTTGGAAATGCTTTTCAGTCTCAGTACTGGGCTCAAAAGATGCAGCCCTGAGGTCTCTCCTGATAGCAGGTGGGTAAGTAGAAATTCACCACTCGGCTGACCAGGCAGGAGCAAACGTATGCCAAAAATGTACGCAGAACCAGCTTTTCAGTGAATAGCAGCCAGGGCCATTCTAGCAAGTTTGACTTGTAAGTGGGGTTGAAAACGCTTTTCAGGCTCAATACTGGGCTCAAAAGATGCAGCCCTGAGGTCTCTATTGAAAGCAGGTGGGTAAGTAGAAATTCGCTGCTCGGCTGACCCGGCAGAAGCAAACGTATGCCAAAAATGTACGCAGAACCAGCTTTTCAGTGAAGAGCAGCCAGGGACATTCTAGCAAGTTTGACTTGTAAGTGGGGTTGGAAACGCTTTTCAGGCTCAGTACTGGGCTCAAAAGATGCAGCCCTGAGGTCTCTCTTGATAGCAGGTGGGTAAGTAGTAATTCGCTGCTCGGCTGACCCGGCAGGAGCAAACGTATGCCAAAAATGTGCGCAGAACCAGATTTTCAGTGAATAGCAGCCAGGGACAATCTAGCAAGTTTTACTTGTAAGTGGGGTTGGAAATGCTTTTCAGGCTCAGTACTGGGCTCAAAAGATGCAGCCCTGAGGTCTCTCTTGATAGCAGGTGGGTAAGCAGAATCAGCTTTTCAGTGAATAGCACCCAGGGACATTCTAGCAAGTTTAATTTGTAAGTGGGGTTGCAAACGCTTTTCAGGCTCAGTACTGGGCTCAAAAGATGCAGCCATGAGGTCTCTCATGATAGCAGGTGGGTAAGTAGAAATTCGCCGCTCGGCTGACCCGGCAGGAGCAAAAGATGCCAAAAATGTGCGCAGAACCAGCTTTACAGTGAATAGCAGCCAGGGACAATCTAGCAAGTTTTACTTGTAAGTAGGGTTAGAAACGCTTTTCAGGCTCAATACTGGGCTCAAAAGATGCAGCCCTGAGGTCTCTCTTGATAGCAGGTGGGTAAGTAGAAATTCGCCGCTCGGCTGACTAGGCAGGAGCAAACATATGCCAAAAATGTACGCAGAACCAGCTTTTCAGTGAAGAGCAGCCAGGGACATTCTAGCAAGTTTTACTTGTAAGTGGGGTTGGAAATGCTTTTCAGGCTCAGTACTGGGCTCAAAAGATGCAGCCCTGAGGTCTCTCCTGATAGCAGGTGGGTAAGTAGAAATTCACCACTCGGCTGACCAGGCAGGAGCAAACGTATGCCAAAAATGTACGCAGAACCAGCTTTTCAGTGAATAGCAGCCAGGGCCATTCTAGCAAGTTTGACTTGTAAGTGGGGTTGGAAACGCTTTTCAGGCTCAATACTGGGCTGAAAAGATGCAGCCCTGAGGTCTCTCTTGATAGCAGGTGGGTAAGCAGAATCAGCTTTTCAGTGAATAGCACCCAGTGACATTCTAGCAAGTTTAACTTGTAAGTGGGGTTGGAAACGCTTTTCAGGCTCAGTACTGGGCACAAAAGATGCAGCCATGAGGTCTCTCATGATAGCAGGTGGGTAAGTAGAAATTCGCTGCTCGGCTGACCCGGCAGGAGCAAACGTATGCCAAAAATGTATGCAAAACCAGCTTTTCAGTGAATAGAGCCGGGACATTCTAGCAAGTTTGACTTGTAAGTGGGGTTGGAAACGCTTTTCAGGCTCAGTACTGGGCTCAAAAGATGCAGCCCTGAGGTCTCTCTTGATGGCAGGTGGGTAAGTAGTAATTCGCTGCTCGGCTGACCCGGCAGGAGCAAACGTATGCCAAAAATTTGCGCAGAACCAGATTTTTAGTGAATAGCAGCCAGGGACAATCTAGCAAGTTTTACTTGTAAGTGGGGTTGGAAATCCTTTTCAGGCTCAGTACTGGGCTCAAAAGATGCAGCCCTGAGGTCTCTCCTGATAGCAGGTGGGTAAGTAGAAATTCACCACCCGGCTGACCAGGCAGGAGCAAACGTATGCCAAAAATGTACGCAGAACCAACTTTTCAGTGAATAGCAGCCAGGGCCATTCTAGCAAGTTTGACTTGTAAGTGGGGTTGGAAACGCTTTTCAGGCTCAATACTGGGCTCAAAAGATGCAGCCCTGAGGTCTCTATTGAAAGCAGGTGGGTAAGTAGAAATTCGCCGCTCGGCTGACCCGGCAGGAGCAAACATATGCCAAAAATGTACGCAGAACCAGCTTTTCAGTGAAGAGCAGCCAGGGACATTCTAGCAAGTTTTACTTGTAAGTGGGGTTGGAAATGCTTTTCAGGCTCAGTACTGGGCTCAAAAGATGCAGCCCTGAGGTCTCTCCTGATAGCAGGTGGGTAAGTAGAAATTCACCACTCGGCTGACCAGGCAGGAGCAAACGTATGCCAAAAATGTACGCAGAGCCAGCTTTTCAGTGAATAGCAGCCAGGGCCATTCTAGCAAGTTTGACTTGTAAGTGGGGTTGGGAACACTTTTCAGGCTCAATACTGGGCTCAAAAGATGCAGCCCTGAGGTCTCTATTGAAAGCAGGTGGGTAAGTAGAAATTCGCCGCTCGGCTGACCCGGCAGGAGCAAACGTATGCCAAAAATGTACGCAGAACCAGCTTTTCAGTGAAGAGCAGCCAGGGACATTCTAGCAAGTTTTACTTGTAAGTGGGGTTGGAAACGCTTTTCAGGCTCAGTACTGGGGTCAAAAGATGCAGCCCTGAGGTCTCTCCTGATAGCAGGTGGGTACGTAGAAATTCACCACTCGACTGACCAAGCAGGAGCAAACGTATGCCAAAAATGTACGCAGAACCAGCTTTTCAGTAAATAGCAGCCAGGGCCATTCTAGCAAGTTTGACTTGTAAGTGGGGTTGGAAACGCTTTTCAGGCTCAGTACTGGGCTCAAAAGATGCAGCCCTGAGGTCTCTCTTGATAGCAGGTGGGTAAGTAGTAATTCGATGCTCGGCTGACCCGGCAGGAGCAAACGTATGCCAAAAATGTGCGCAGAACCAGATTTTCAGTGAATAGCAGCCAGGGACAATCTAGGAAGTTTTACTTGTAAGTGGGGTTGGAAATGCTTTTCAGGCTCAATACTGGGCTCAAAAGATGCAGCCCTGAGGTCTCTCCTGATAGCAGGTGGGTAAGTAGAAATTCGCCGCTCGGCTGACCCGGCAGGAGCAAACGTATGCCAAAAATGTGCGCAGAACCAGCTTTTCAGTGAATAGCAGCCAGGGACAATCTAGCAAGTTTTACTTGTAAGTGGGGTTAGAAACGCTTTTCAGGCTCAATACTGGGATCAAAAGATGCAGCCCTGAGGTCTCTCTTGATAGCAGGTGGGTAAGCAGAATCAGTTTTTCAGTGAATAGCACCCAGGGACTTTCTAGCAAGTTTAACTTGTAAGTGGGGTTGGAAACGCTTTTCAGGCTCAGTACTGGGCTGAAAAGATGCAGCCATGAGGTCTCTCATGATAGCAGGTGGGTAAGTAGAAATTTGCCGCTCGGCTGACCCGGCAGGAGCAAATGATGCCAAAAATTTGCGCAGAACCAGCTTTTCAGTGAATAGCAGCCAGGGACAATCTAGCAAGTTTTACTTGTAAGTAGGGTTAGAAACGCTTTTCAGGCTCAATACTGGGATCAAAAGATGCAGCCCTGAGGTCTCTCTTGATAGCAGGTGGGTAAGCAGAATCAGCTTTTCAGTGAATAGCACCCAGGGACATTCTAGCAAGTTTAACTTGTAAGTGGGGTTGGAAACGCTTTTCAGGCTCAGTACTGGGCTCAAAAGATGCAGCCATGAGTTCTCTCATGATAGCAGGTGGGTATGTAGAAATTCGCCGCTCGGCTGACCCGGCAGGAACAAACGTATGCCAAAAATGTATGCAAAACCAGCTTTTCAGTGAATAGCAGCCAGGGACATCCTAGCAAGTTTTACTCGTAAGTTGGGTTGGAAACGCTTTTCAGGCTCAATACTGGGCTCAAAAGATGCAGCCCTGAGATCTCTCTTGATAGCAGGTGGGTAAGTAGAAATTCGCCGCTCGGCTGACTAGGCAGGAGCAAACATATGCCAAAAATGTACGCAGAACCAGCTTTTCAGTGAATAGCAGCCAGGGACATTCTAGCAAGTTTTACTTGTAAGTGGGGTTGGAAACAGTTTTCAGGCTCAATACTGAGCTCAAAAGATGCAGCACTGAGGTCTCTCCTGATAGCAGGTGGGTAAGTAGAAATTCGCCGCTCGGCTGACCCGGCAGGAGCAAACGTATGCCAAAAATTTGCGCAGGACCAGCTTTTCAGTGAATAGCAGCCAGGGACAATCTAGCAAGTTTTACTTGTAAGTGGTGTTAGAAACACTTTTCAGGCTCAATACTGGGATCAAAAGATGCAGCGCTGAGGTCTCTCTTGATAGCAGGTGGGTAAGCAGAATCAGCTTTTCAGTGAATAGCACCCTGGGACATTCTAGCCAGTTTAACTTGTAAGTGGGGTTGGAAACGCTTTTCAGGCTCAGTACTGGGCTCAAAAGATGCAGCCATGAGGTCTCTCATGATAGCAGGTGGGTAAGTAGAAATTCGCCGCTCGGCTGACCCGGCAGGAACAAACGTATGCCAAAAATATATGCAGAACCAGCTTTTCAGTGAATAGCAGCCAGGGACCTCCTAGCAAGTTTTACTCGTAAGTGGGGTTGGAAACGTTTTTCAGGCTCAATACTGGGCTCAAAAGATGCAGCCCTGAGGTCTCTCTTGATAGCAGGTGGGTAAGTAAAAATTCACCACTCGGCTGACCAGGCAGGAGCAAACGTATGCCAAAAATGTACGCAGAACCAGCTTTTCAGTGAATAGCAGCCAGGGCCGTTCTAGCAAGTTTGACTTGTAAGTCGGGTTGGAAACGCTTTTCAGGCTCAATACTGGGCTCAAAAGATGCAGCCCTGAGGTCTCTATTGAAAGCAGGTGGGTAAGTAGAAATTTGCCGCTCGGCTGACCCGGCAGGAGCAAACGTATGCCAAAAATGTACGCAGAACCAGCTTTTCAGTGAAGAGCAGCCAGGGACATTCTAGCAAGTTTGACTTGTAAGTGGGGTTGGAAATGCTTTTCAGTCTCAGTACTGGGCTCAAAAGATGCAGCCCTGAGGTCTCTCCTGATAGCAGGTGGGTAAGTAGAAATTCACCACTCGGCTGACCAGGCAGGAGCAAACGTATGCCAAAAATGTACGCAGAACCAGCTTTTCAGTGAATAGCAGCCAGGGCCATTCTAGCAAGTTTGACTTGTAAGTGGGGTTGAAAAAGCTTTTCAGGCTCAATACTGGGCTCAAAAGATGCAGCCCTGAGGTCTCTATTGAAAGCAGGTGGGTAAGTAGAAATTCGCTGCTCGGCTGACCCGGCAGAAGCAAACGTATGCCAAAAATGTACGCAGAACCAGCTTTTCAGTGAAGAGCAGCCAGGGACATTCTAGCAAGTTTGACTTGTAAGTGGGGTTGGAAACGCTTTTCAGGCTCAGTACTGGGCTCAAAAGATGCAGCCCTGAGGTCTCTCTTGATAGCAGGTGGGTAAGTAGTAATTCGCTGCTCGGCTGACCCGGCAGGAGCAAACGTATGCCAAAAATTTGCGCAGAACCAGATTTTCAGTGAATAGCAGCCAGGGACAATCTAGCAAGTTTTACTTGTAAGTGGGGGTGGAAATGCTTTTCAGGCTCAGTACTGGGCTCAAAAGATGCAGCCCTGAGGTCTCTCTTGATAGCAGGTGGGTAAGCAGAATCAGCTTTTCAGTGAATAGCACCCAGGGACATTCTAGCAAGTTTAACTTGTAAGTGGGGTTGGAAACGCTTTTCAGGCTCAGTACTGGGCTCAAAAGATGCAGCCATGAGGTCTCTCATGATAGCAGGTGGGTAAGTAGAAATTCGCCGCTCGGCTGACCCGGCAGGAGCAAACGATGCCAAAAATGTGCGCAGAACCAGCTTTACAGTGAATAGCAGCCAGGGACATCCTAGCAAGTTTTACTCGTAAGTTGGGTTGGAAACGCTTTTCAGGCTCAATACTGGGCTCAAAAGATGCAGCCCTGAGGTCTCTCTTGATAGCAGGTGGGTAAGTAGAAATTCGCCGCTCGGCTGACTAGGCAGGAGCAAACATATGCCAAAAATGTACGCAGAACCAGCTTTTCAGTGAATAGCAGCCAGGGACATTCTAGCAAGTTTTACTTGTAAGTGGGGTTGGAAACAGTTTTCAGGCTCAATACTGAGCTCAAAAGATGCAGCACTGAGGTCTCTCCTGATAGCAGGTGGGTAAGTAGAAATTCGCCGCTCGGCTGACCCGGCAGGAGCAAACGTATGCCAAAAATTTGCGCAGGACCAGCTTTTCAGTGAATAGCAGCCAGGGACAATCTAGCAAGTTTTACTTGTAAGTGGGGTTAGAAACACTTTTCAGGCTCAATACTGGGATCAAAAGATGCAGCCCTGAGGTCTCTCTTGATAGCAGGTGGGTAAGCAGAATCAGCTTTTCAGTGAATAGCACCCTGGGACATTCTAGCAAGTTTAACTTGTAAGTGGGGTTGGAAACGCTTTTCAGGCTCAGTACTGGGCTCAAAAGATGCAGCCATGAGGTCTCTCATGATAGCAGGTGGGTAAGTAGAAATTCGCCGCTCGGTTGACCCGGCAGGAACAAACGTATGCCAAAAATATATGCAGAACCAGCTTTTCAGTGAATAGCAGCCAGGGACATCCTAGCAAGTTTTACTCGTAAGTGGGGTTGGAAACGTTTTTCAGGCTCAATACTGGGCTCAAAAGATGTAGCCCTGAGGTCTCTCTTGATAGCAGGTGGGTAAGTAAAAATTCACCACTCGGCTGACCAGGCAGGAGCAAACGTATGCCAAAAATGTACGCAGAACCAGCTTTTCAGTGAATAGCAGCCAGGGCCGTTCTAGCAAGTTTGACTTGTAAGTCGGGTTGGAAACGCTTTTCAGGCTCAATACTGGGCTCAAAAGATGCAGCCCTGATGTCTCTATTGAAAGCAGGTGGGTAAGTAGAAATTCGCCGCTCGGCTGACCCGGCAGGAGCAAACGTATGCCAAAAATGTACGCAGAACCAGCTTTTCAGTGAAGAGCAGCCAGGGACATTCTAGCAAGTTTGACTTGTAAGTGGGGTTGGAAATGCTTTTCAGTCTCAGTACTGGGCTCAAAAGATGCAGCCCTGAGGTCTCTCCTGATAGCAGGTGGGTAAGTAGAAATTCACCACTCGACTGACCAAGCAGGAGCAAACGTATGCCAAAAATGTACGCAGAACCAGCTTTTCAGTGAAGAGCAGCCAGGGGCATTCTAGCAAGTTTTACTTGTAAGTGGGATTGGAAACGCTTTTCAGGCTCAATACTGGGCTCAAAAGATGCAGCCCTGAGGTCTCTCTTGATAGCAGGTGGGTAAGTAGAAATTCGCCGCTCGGCTGACTAGGCAGGAGCAAACATATGCCAAAAATGTACGCAGAACCAGCTTTTCAGTGAAGAGCAGCCAGGGACATTCTAGCAAGTTTTACTTGTAAGTGGGGTTGGAAATGCTTTTCAGGCTCAGTACTGGGCTCAAAAGATGCAGCCCTGAGGTCTCTCCTGATAGCAGGTGGGTAAGTAGAAATTCACCACTCGGCTGACCAGGCAGGAGCAAATGTATGCCAAAAATATACGCAGAACCAGCTTTTCAGTGAATAGCAGCCAGGGCCATTCTAGCAAGTTTGACTTGTAAGTGGGGTTGGAAACGCTTTTCAGGCTCAGTACTGGGCTCAAAAGATGCAGCCCTGAGGTCTCTCCTGAATAGCAGGTGGGTAAGTAGAAATTCACCACTCGGCTGACCAGGCAGGAACAAACGTATGCCAAAAATTTGCGCAGAACCAGCTTTTCAGTGAATAGCAGCCAGGGCCATTCTAGCAAGTTTGACTTGTAAGTGTAGTTGGAAACGCTTTTCAGGCTCAGTACTGTGCTCAAAAGATGCAGCCCTGAGGTCTCTCTTGATAGCAGGTGGGTAAGTAGTAATTTGCCGCTCGGCTGACCCGGCAGGAGCAAGCGTATGCCAAAAATCAATGCTGAACCAGCTTTTCAGTGAAGAGCAGCCAGGGATATTCTAGCAAGTTTTACTGGTAAGTGTGGTTGGAAACGGTTTTCAGGCTCAATACTAGGTTCAAAAGATGCAGCACTGTGGTCTCTCCTGATACCAGGTGGGTAAGTAGAAATTCACCACTCAGCTGACCTGACAGGA
Organism: Lissotriton vulgaris; assembly: GCF_964263255.1. Classification (NCBI taxonomy): domain Eukaryota; kingdom Metazoa; phylum Chordata; class Amphibia; order Caudata; family Salamandridae; genus Lissotriton; species Lissotriton vulgaris. The sequence continues at coordinate 643,484 of NW_028244755.1, read as the reverse complement.
GCAAACGTATGCCAAAAATGTATGCAGAACAAGCTGTTCAATAAATAGCAGCCAGGGACATTCTAGCAAGTTTTACTTGTAAGTGGGGTTGGAAACAGTTTTCAGGCTCAATACTGAGCTCAAAAGATGCAGCACTGAGGTCTCTCCTGATAGCAGGTTGGTAAGTAGAAATTCGTCAAAAGATGCAGCCCTGAGGTCTCTATTGAAAGCAGGTGGGTAAGTAGAAATTCGCCGCTCGGCTGACCCGGCAGGAGCAAACGTATGCCAAAAATGTACGCAGAACGGGGGGCGCTAGAGGGCGCACAGCGGAATGGCTGGCTAATCGGGCAGCTCCGCCGGACGGCTCATTCTACTGTTGAAATAGCAGATATACAGTCCCTAAATCCGATGTAAAGGCAGGCTTTGTGGTGTCGGAGGGTGTCCTGATCGCGGCGGAGTGCAGTTGAGAGGTGTACAGGCAGGAAAAGAAGAGTATTTAGCCCTGAGAAGCTTTCCTGTAGTCGGGATCGGTGGAGACAGGATGGCGGCTCTACGGGAATTATTGAAGTGGCGGAGACCTCTTGATTGCACTCTGCTGTAGTGCTCCACTGACCGCACGTAAATCGTGAGTAAAGACGGCGGCAAGACTGTGATGGAAACTGCGGTTTTGTGATGAATGGGCTGCAATGCAGGATGAGCGGTGATCGCGCTTTTGAAATGCAATAAAAGTAAACTGACAGGCGGCTAAAAGCGTGTGGATAGCGGAGGCATATGCGGACTGTGAATCGCCTAATCTATGACGCATGAGGCCGACTGAGAGTGCGATCCTCAAGGCATAATATCGGACTGGAGGACAAGAAGGCACTGGTCACTATCGCCTGAAAGCGGCAATATATGAATATACGCGCGCAAATGAAACACCAAAATGGCGGCGCCCAGTACTGCTAAATGACTCGCCAGCGCTGAGCCGTTTGTAGCAGAGACTATGTGCGGACAGGATTGTGCTACAGGCTACCGACGAATATGCTGCACATATTATGTACACTTTGCGCTGTATAAACACGGTTTTGAGTGGATACCGTGAGAAATGCTGTTTAAATGCGCAGTCACAAAACACTGCTCTGCATGCTGATCGTGCTACCACCCATCTGAGCGGTATCTCACGTGCCCAGATACACGGAGTGCTCCACGCCCCTTCTCACCAAAGACATAGTGACCAGATTAACGGCGCAAAGCGCGCGACATGTCTCATCATGGCGTGGAAATAAAAACACAAAAACACCTACTGCCTTCAACTGCACTTGCCGGTAATGCGATGCAGCACATGCGGAGCAGCTCCTGCATGAACTAATACAGTGCTATATAGACGAGTACACCTAGACCCTCTAAATGATACACGACGGTGCCTGAGTCCAGCGATCTATACCCCTGATTAATAGTGACAGCCACTCTGGAATATGAGATGATTGCGTGAAGGAGTAACACTATCACAGCGCCAGCAAGTAAAATACGAGGCCACAGACAAAGTTGGGTCAATATAGCAATATACATAGCAGTGTCGACCAACACGACACGCGCTGTGCTGTAGTCGCAACGATCGACTCCTCCACGGGACGCGCAGTTCTGGCCATGGTTGCGCAACAACTTCCAGTCGAAGACTACAGTGTGCTAGTACAAGCACAAGCACTACGTGGGATATAACAGGACCAACACTGACCGCGGATTGGCACTCAGTTACTGCTCTGCAGGACTTGCGATCAGGAATCAATAGAGACCACTACCACACCAACACCACGCGCACCAGACACTCCATAACATGGGGAAGCCTGACAAGCAGCAACCAAAAATCAGCTTTGAACAACGACGGCCAACTAGAAATTTACAAACGCACTCAGACACCGAAGTTGAAACGGAACGCACCCCACCAAAAGGCATGGAGGCTATGCTGAAGGCGATCCAGGAAAGCCTGCAGGATATGCACGGCAAGATGGACCACTTAACAACACGCATGGACACCATGGCAACCAAAGTCGATCGACATGGCGAAAGATTGGACGAGGCAGAAACCAGAATTTCTGCGGTGGAGGATGAGTCCCGCACCAGCACCTCTAAATGCACCGGTTTTGAGAAGATTCTAGAGGTTATCAAATCTAAGTCAGAGGATTTGGAAGCGAGATCGCGCCGAAACAACGTACGCATAGCAGGCGTACCAGAATCGACAAATATTGGCAATATGGAGGCATACGTGGAGGAAATGTGCCTATCCCTGTTTGGCAAGGACAAACTATCCCACGTTTTCATTGTTGAGCGAGCACATAGAACACTGGCACCAAGACCTCCTCCGGGCACGCCACCAAGACCGATTGTAGCCCGCATATTAAATTACCGTGACAGAGATGCGATATTGCGAATGGCACGCGAACAGAAGGATATTCAGTACCAATCCAACAAACTCGAATTTTACCCTGACTACACGCAAGCAGTCCAACAAGCTCGCCGAGAATTCAATGGAGCAAAAGCTAAACTACGCGAACTCCAAGTGGAATATGCCATGCTCTACCCAGCTCGACTGAAAGTGACATGGGAGGGTAAGGCGACTCTTCTCACCTCTCCAAAGGCGGCGAACGACTTCATAAAGAAAATTGCAAGCCACCGTAAGGACCGTAATCGTCAGCAACAATCGCAAGAAGACTGCTAACAGTAGGTGGTATACTCCGTCCTATGTCTTGCATTTGCTAGGATGAAATGACACTAACTTTCCAGTACAAGTAAGTGGACGCGACCGCACCACTGATGGGTAAAAGCCTAACTGTATTTTATGGAGGTCTCTTGTAGAGTGGGCCAGACCCCCTAACGTATATCTTGTGATATCTGAACTGGATTAATGGTACGGCTACTTCTGTTATACACACATGATAAGATTTTGCAACAGTGCCAGAACCCTAGCTAGACAAGGAAGTGGGGATCACTTGCTCTCACATGGTATAATAAGAGGTGGGCTGTGAACTGTCACTGTTTGTGGCTGGACTACCCACATGCATCAAGGAAAAATCTGGGCATTAACATTACCTGCGTATTGCTAGGGTTTCGGAAAGGAGCATTGACCAGTTAAAGTACACATCTGTCAGGAATACTAAATGTAACCCACCTATAGATGCACCCAGATTGTAGTTGGTGATGCGGGACTGGATCTCCCTCTCCTCCATGGGGGGGGGGGGGGGGGGAGACCCGCTCCCCCCATTTTTATGTACAGACAGGCCTCACACACTGCAGGTTCCTCGCATGATGGGGAGAGGTGCCATGAAGATTAATGATGTATATACACGTGAACTGTCAGGCTGTTGTCAACCTGTGGCCAAACACTTCCCCACACACAAGAGTGAGCACAGACTACAGGCCCAGTGACTCCACGGCGTTCCTGAGGCGGGGCGATTGCTGCACATTGTGTGTTCACATACGACAAGCATCTGATGACTGTATGCAACATTTTGACCGTCCACATCCGATAGACCGGATGGTGATGTGCAGTCCAGGCGGACCCCCACACGGGTGTTCCCCGACAAAGTTAAGCACAAATGGGTTGTTCATCGAGGGTATGGCATCAGCAGAATTGGGCTGCTGTTGTGGGGCGGGGGGTAGTTGGGGGGACTGTTATTGTTATTTATAGATCGGTCTGCTTGAGATACATTGCCTATGCTCAGCCAAACCACTTCAATCACTATGAGCATGTACCTTTAATATATTATTTATGCATGACACCGTGGCTTCTCCTCTGCAGTGATGTGGAGCTTAATGTATCGATTCATGTGAATTCTAATGGCTGATCCTCTATCTTCTACTAAAGCATTGAATGTCTTGTCCTGGAATATTAGAGGGTATACTAACCCCAAGAAAATGCGTCACATATTTGCTTGTCTGGATAGGTGGCATATCGACATTGTCATGTTTCAGGAAACGCATGAATCACCACATTCGCACGCACAAGTGGGGAGACGATGGGCCGAATCCATATATTGTTCTAAATATTCATCTTATGCTAGAGGAGTCTCTATTTTAGTGAAAAAAGGCACAAACTTTAGAGTGGACACAACCACACTAGACACTGATGGTAGATATGTGATAGTGCGGGGGAAAATACGTGGCAGACAGATGACACTAGTAAATACTTATGGGCCGAACACAGACACACCCGAGTTCTTCCGAGAAATCTGGCGACACCTACATACCGCTTCCGATCAGATACTGCTATGGGGAGGCGATTTTAATATTGCACTAGATGATACAGTCGACAGATCAGGAAACACGACGGAACACCACACACGAGCCAGGACCGAATTGCTAGATATTATATCTGATCTGTCCCTGAATGACATCTGGAGGTTACGACACCCCGGAATCGCAGAAGCGACACACACATCCACACCTCACGCAAGTTGGTCAAGAATTGATTACTGGCTGGGATCAAGTGACACATTGTTATGGACACATGACATACAACACTTACCCAAGACACTATCGGATCATAACCCTGTCAAACTGTCACTAAGCATTCCAAATTATGTACCTCCACCTTACAGTTGGCGATTCAACAATGGTGCACTAACAGACCCCCTATACGTAGACACCATTGGAAAAGCGATAAAAGAATACTTCCGACTTAATGCAGATACCACGAAAGATACAGGACTATTGTGGGAAGCGTTCAAGGCGACTGTGAGGAGGGTGTGTATAAGCACGACAGCTGGGATCCTCAGGGACATCAGGACACAACTTTCACGTTGCGAATCCACACTTCGGACCTTAGAACGCCAATATGAACAGACCCCAACACCAAATATTCTGAGTAACATTAGAACTACACTTACGGAGCACCAAACATATGCTGCAGATGAGATTAAATACTTAAGCAAAAAACACGTGGCTAGATCGTATGGGGAGGGTGGTCGACCAGGTAGAGCTCTAGCTGCTAAAATATGCACTGGTCAAAAACAACACATTATCACTCAGATCATGGGAGCTGACGGACTAACACATACTGATCAAGCAGGCATTCTACGAAGCTTCGTACACACTTACCAAGACTTATATACATCACGCCCAGTGGCCCCGCAGCGTGAGATACTGCAATATTTAGATGATATCGCAATTGCTTGGCTCTCTGACGACCAACGACGATACCTGACCCAACCATTAACAAAAGAGGAACTTACTGAAATCATAGCCTCCCTGCCAAATGGTAAAGCTCCGGGGCCGGATGGATTCACATGTGAATTCTATAAAACATTCAGCGATATACTATCGCCATATCTTGTTGATATGTTCGGTGAAGCACTAGAAGCCCAAATCCTTCCGGCAACTCTGCGAGAGGCTATGATAATAGCATTGCTGAAACCAGGCAAAGACCCTGACGCTTGCAGTTCCTACCGTCCCCTGTCGCTAATAAACGTGGATTCCAAAATATTAGCCAAAGTCCTTGCCACGCGTTTACAACCTCTTATGTCCTCCCTAGTTCTCCCAGATCAGTCAGGATTTATCCCCTCTAGGAACACCACTCACAATACCAGAACACTCTTTGCCACAGCACACTACCTCACACCGTCCGCTAAAGCAGCGGCAATCCTTCTAGACGCTGCAAAAGCGTTTGACTCCATTGAATGGTCCTACCTGATAACGGTTCTGCATAGGATGGGTTTTCCGCGACTATTCATTCAATGGATAAAATTGCTATACGCCAAACCGACAGCGAGAATCAAAATTAATGGTTATGTATCAGAGACCATTAGTATTGAAAGGGGAACGAGACAAGGATGCCCTTTATCCCCCCTACTATTTGCCCTAGCACTAGAGCCCCTAGCCTGCATAGTGAGACAGAAGCACCATCACTTGGCAATCCAATTCCCGAATAGACCATTACACATATCACTATATGCAGACGACATGTTATTGTACGTCAAAGACCCGGCCGTAAACTTGGACCCGCTCCTAAGAGTATACATCAAATTTGGGGGACTATCAGGCCTACAAATCAATTGGGATAAATCTGCTATATTCCCACTGACTGACTCCACACGACAGCACGTGACTGAATTTCCACTGGAGTGGCAAACGGACCCCGTCCGATATCTGGGCGTTTGGTTCCACCGTGACCCAGAGGTGGTCATCAGAGCTAATTATGGAAGGGCAATTGACGCACTCGAAGATAAAATAGCAAGGTGGATCCAGCTCCCACTGTCACTAGCTGATAGAATGGCAATAGTGAAGATGGTGATACTCCCTAAGCTGCTCTACCTTTTTAATAACATCCCGATCCAACCCCCAAGAGAGGTGTTTAAACGCATTAAGTCGATGGTACTGAAGCTGATCTGGGCGGGCAAACAAGCGCGTATCAAGCTAGAAACGTTAACGCTACCCGTTCACAAGGGAGGATGGGGGGTGCCTGACTTTTGGTTATATTACCTCTGCGCCCAAGCCCAATTTGCCACGCACTGGTACCACACGACTCCATATCTAACACATGTAGCGGTTGAGGAGGGTGATGCAGCTCCAATCCCGCTGGATGCTATAATTACGCATTCCAGGCCTCCACTTCATGAACACGACATAAACACAATAGATACCACAAACTCAGCTTGGAGATCTCTAGGCCGCATGATGCATAAACTGCCACTCTATGCTCCAGCACTACCTCTACATCACCATCCGCAACTCTCTGTCACTAGGGAAGAAGTAGGAATGAACCTGCTAAAACGAGTGGGCATGTACACGATGGGTGACGTCTATAAAGACGGTGCCTTCATTACAGAGAACGACTTAGCCTTTATCCAGAACCAGTCACTGCTCTTTCGTTTCACATTTCACAGGCTTAAAGGGGCGCTGAGGCAGCATTACCCGACTTTCCCTAATGAGCCGCCAACAATGGACACACTGCAATTATTGATCACCTCCACTGACACTTCACATCTGGTCTCGCGACTATATGTGCAAGCACAGACGGAATTGGGCCACGGGGCAACCAAAGCTCAAGACAAATGGAATGACATACTAGACACACATCTCACGGAGAAAGAATGGGAAACATCCTGCACACTCACAAAAATGCTCACACCAAATGGAAATTTAAGGATAATCCATTTCAAATATATACATCAAGCATATTACACACCAGCTCAACTATGCAAATATGGATTACGAGAGGAAGCACGATGTAAGAGGTGTGGTCAGGACCAAGCTGATTTTATACACTTAGCTTGGAACTGTGCGAAAATACAGGCCTATTGGGTGGAAGTGGTGGAAAGATTAACTGCAATGGTGGGAGTACAAATTGCGTGCACGGCTTCGTGCTGTCTTTTGGGAATATTACACAATGTGAAAGCAACGAAGCGTAAATTCTGCGTCATAGCGTTACTATTAGCCAAACGCAGAGTTTCTATGTGCTGGGACAGCCCAAACACACCCCTGATACAACAGTGGATGACGGACATGTCATATTGCAAGGACACTTTGCTCACATACGAGGAGTCCCTTCCCCTGAGATCTAGACCTAGAGACTACTGGTCCTATTTCACGACATACCTAAACGTGCAAGATGAGGATTAAAGGTCACACGGTGCTTTTGCTCGTGCTTGATAAATAGCATGAGTAGTGCTAACATGAGGTTTCACCCACGTTGAAACTATGCTTGGTGGGGCTGGGTATGGAATGTGGTAGTGGACAGATCTGGTTATGTTATGAACTGTTATTCAAATAAAACTATAAAAACTAAGACCAACTGATTTTGAAAACGCGGCCGGCCCACAGTGGTTGTAGGCGACTTGCTGTGTACTTGCAAAACTGTTGTACATACCATTTGATCACCTTTCCTTTATTCGACCGTAACAGCACGCTGCCGGCCTACTCAGGGTTGTGGGCACTAAGCTGTGTATAACATGCGCATACCAACAATAAAGGTCTTACCAAAAAAAAAAAAAAAAAAAAAAAAAAAATGTACGCAGAACCATCTTTTCAGTGAAGAGCAGCCAGGGACATTCTAGCAAGTTTTACTTGTAAGTGGGGTTGGAAACGCTTTTCAGGCTCAATACTGGGCTCAAAATATGCAGCCCTGAGGTCTCTCTTGATAGCAGGTGGGTAAGTAGAAATTCGCCGCTCGGCTGACTAGGCAGGAGCAAACATATGCCAAAAATGTATGCAGAACCAGCTTTTCAGTGAAGAGCAGCCAGGGACATTCTAGCAAGTTTTACTTGTAAGTGGGGTTGGAAATGCTTTTCAGGCTCAGTACTGGGCTCAAAAGATGCAGCCCTGAGGTCTCTCCTGATAGCAGGTGGGTAAGTAGAAATTCACCACTCGGCTGACCAGGCAGGAGCAAATGTATGCCAAAAATATACGCAGAACCAGCTTTTCAGTGAATAGCAGCCAGGGCCTTTCTAGCAAGTTTGACTTGTAAGTGGGGTTGGAAACGCTTTTCAGGCCCAGTACTGGGCTCAAAAGATGCAGCCCTGAGGTCTCTCCTGAATAGGAGGTGGGTAAGTAGAAATTCACCACTCGGCTGACCAGGCAGGAACAAACGTATGCCAAAAATTTGCGCAGAACCAGCTTTTCAGTGAATAGCAGCCAGGGCCATTCTAGCAAGTTTGACTTGTAAGTGTAGTTGGAAACGCTTTTCAGGCTCAGTACTGTGCTCAAAAGATGCAGCCCTGAGGTCTCTCTTGATAGCAGGTGGGTAAGTAGTAATTTGCCGCTCGGCTGACCCGGCAGGAGCAAGCGTAGGCCAAAAATCGATGCTGAACCAGCTTTTCAGTGAAGAGCAGCCAGGGATATTCTAGCAAGTTTTACTGGTAAGTGTGGTTGGAAACAGTTTTCAGGCTCAATACTAGGTTCAAAAGATGCAGCACTGAGGTCTCTCCTGATACCAGGTGGGTAAGTAGAAATTCACCACTCGGCTGACCTGACAGGAGCAAACGTATGCCAAAAATGTATGCAGAACAAGCTGTTCAGTAAATAGCAGCCAGGGACATTCTAGCAAGTTTTACTTGTAAGTGGGGTTGGAAACAGTTTTCAGGCTCAATACTGAGCTCAAAAGATGCAGCACTGAGGTCTCTCCTGATAGCAGGTTGGTAAGTAGAAATTCGCCGCTCGGCTGACCCGGCAGGAGCAAACGTATGCCAAAAATTTGTGCAGAACCAGCTTTTCAGTGAAGAGCAGCCAGGGACATTCTAGCAAGTTTTACTTGTAAGTGGGTTTGGAAACGCTTTTCAGGCTCAATACTGGGCTCAAAAGATGCAGCCCTGAGGTCTCTATTGAAAGCAGGTGGGTAAGTAGAAATTCGCCACTCGGCTGACCCGGCAGGAGCAAACGTATGCCAAAAATGTACGCAGAACCAGCTTTTCAGTGAAGAGCAGCCCCGGACATTCTAGCAAGTTTTACTTGTAAGTGGGGTTGGAAACGCTTTTCAGGCTCAATACTGAGCTCAAAAGATGCAGCACTGAGGTCTCTCCTGATAGCAGGTTGGTAAGTAGAAATTCGCCGCTCGGCTGACCCGGCATGAGCAAACGTATGCCAAAAATTTGCGCAGAACCAGCTTTTCAGTGAAGAGCAGCCAGGGACATTCTAGCAAGTTTTACTTGTAAGTGGGGTTGGAAATGCTTTTCAGGCTCAGTACTGGGCTCAAAAGATGCAGCCCTGAGGTCTCTCCTGATAGCAGGTGGGTAAGTAGAAATTCACCACTCGGCTGACCAGGCAGGAGCAAACGTATGCCAAAAATGTACGCAGAACCAGCTTTTCAGTGAATAGCAGCCAGGGCCATTCTAGCAAGTTTGACTTGTAAGTGGGGTTGGAAACACTTTTCAGGCTCAATACTGGGCTCAAAAGATGCAGCCCTGAGGTCTCTATTGAAAGCAGGTGGGTAAGTAGAAATTCGCCGCTCGGCTGACCCGGCAGGAGCAAACGTATGCCAAAAATGTACGCAGAACCAGCTTTTCAGTGAAGAGCAGCCAGGGACATTCTAGCAAGTTTTACTTGTAAGTGGGGTTGGAAACGCTTTTCAGGCTCAATACTGGGCTCAAAAGATGCAGCCCTGAGGTCTCTCTTGATAGCAGGTGGGTAAGTAGAAATTCGCCGCTCGGCTGACTAGGCAGGAGCAAACATATGCCAAAAATGTACGCAGAACCAGCTTTTCAGTGAAGAGCAGCCAGGGACATTCTAGCAAGTTTTACTTGTAAGTGGGGTTGGAAATGCTTTTCAGGCTCAGTACTGGGCTCAAAAGATGCAGCCCTGAGGTCTCTCCTGATAGCAGGTGGGTAAGTAGAAATTCACCACTCGGCTGACCAGGCAGGAGCAAATGTATGCCAAAAATATACGCAGAACCAGCTTTTCAGTGAATAGCAGCCAGGGCCATTCTAGCAAGTTTGACTTGTAAGTGGGGTTGGAAACGCTTTTCAGGCTCAGTACTGGGCTCAAAAGATGCAGCCCTGAGGTCTCTCCTGAATAGCAGGTGGGTAAGTAGAAATTCACCACTCGGCTGACCAGGCAGGAACAAACGTATGGCAAAAATTTGCGCAGAACCAGCTTTTCAGTGAATAGCAGCCAGGGCCATTCTAGCAAGTTTGACTTGTAAGTGTAGTTGGAAACGCTTTTCAGGCTCAGTACTGTGCTCAAAAGATGCAGCCCTGAGGTCTCTCTTGATAGCAGGTGGGTAAGTAGTAATTTGCCGCTCGGCTGACCCGGCAGGAGCAAGCGTATGCCAAAAATCGATGCTGAACCAGCTTTTCAGTGAAGAGCAGCCAGGGATATTCTAGCAAGTTTTACTGGTAAGTGTGGTTGGAAACGGTTTTCAGGCTCAATACTAGGTTCAAAAGATGCAGCACTGAGGTCTCTCCTGATACCAGGTGGGTAAGTAGAAATTCACCACTCAGCTGACCTGACAGGAGCAAACGTATGCCAAAAATGTATGCAGAACAAGCTGTTCAATAAATAGCAGCCAGGGACATTCTAGCAAGTTTTACTTGTAAGTGGGGTTGGAAACAGTTTTCAGGCTCAATACTGAGCTCAAAAGATGCAGCACTGAGGTCTCTATTGAAAGCAGGTGGGTAAGTAGAAATTCGCCGCTCGGCTGACCCGGCAGGAGCAAACGTATGCCAAAAATGAACGCAGAACCATCTTTTCAGTGAAGAGCAGCCAGGGACATTCTAGCAAGTTTTACTTGTAAGTGGGGTTGGAAACGCTTTTCAGGCTCAATACTGGGCTCAAAATATGCAGCCCTGAGGCCTCTCTTGATAGCAGGTGGGTAAGTAGAAATTCGCCGCTCGGCTGACTAGGCAGGAGCAAACATATGCCAAAAATGTACGCAGAACCAGCTTTTCAGTGAAGAGCAGCCAGGGACATTCTAGCAAGTTTTACTTGTAAGTGGGGTTGGAAATGCTTTTCAGGCTCAGTACTGGGCTCAAAAGATGCAGCCCTGAGGTCTCTCCTGATAGCAGGTGGGTAAGTAGAAATTCACCACTCGGCTGACCAGGCAGGAGCAAATGTATGCCAAAAATATACGCAGAACCAGCTTTTCAGTGAATAGCAGCCAGGGCCATTCTAGCAAGTTTGACTTGTAAGTGGGGTTGGAAACGCTTTTCAGGCTCAGTACTGGGCTCAAAAGATGCAGCCCTGAGGTCTCTCCTGAATAGCAGGTGGGTAAGTAGAAATTCACCACTCGGCTGACCAGGCAGGAACAAACGTATGCCAAAAATTTGCGCAGAACCAGCTTTTCAGTGAATAGCAGCCAGGGCCATTCTAGCAAGTTTGACTTGTAAGTGTAGTTGGAAACGCTTTTCAGGCTCAGTACTGTGCTCAAAAGATGCAGCCCTGAGGTCTCTCTTGATAGCAGGTGGGTAAGTAGTAATTTGCCGCTCGGCTGACCCGGCAGGAGCAAGCGTATGCCAAAAATCGATGCTGAACCAGCTTTTCAGTGAAGAGCAGCCAGGGATATTCTAGCAAGTTTTACTGGTAAGTGTGGTTGGAAACGGTTTTCAGGCTCAATACTAGGTTCAAAAGATGCAGCACTGAGGTCTCTCTTGATAGCAGGTGGGTAAGCAGAATCAGCTTTTCAGTGAATAGCACTCAGGGACATTCTAGCAAGTTTAACTTGTAAGTGGGGTTAGAAACGCTTTTCAGGCTCAGTACTGGGCTCAAAAGATGCAGCCATGAGTTCTCTCATGATAGCAGGTGGGTAAGTAGAAATTCGCCGCTCGGCTGACCCGGCAGGAACAAACGTATGCCAAAAATGTATGCAGAACCAGCTTTTCAGTGAATAGCAGCCAGGGACATCCTAGCAAGTTTTACTCGTAAGTGGGGTTGGAAACGCTTTTCAGGCTCAATACTGGGCTCAAAAGATGCAGCCCTGAGGTCTCTCTTGATAGCAGGTGGGTAAGTAGAAATTCGGCGCTCGGCTGACTAGGCAGGAGCAAACAAATGCCAAAAATGTACGCAGAACCAGATTTTCAGTGAAGAGCAGCCAGGGACATTCTAGTAAGTTTTACTTGTAAGTGGGGTTGGAAATGCTTTTCAGGCTCAGTACTGGGCTCAAAAGATGCAGCCCTGAGGTCTCTCCTGATAGCAGGTGGGTAAGTAGAAAGTCACCACTCGGCTGACCAGGCAGGAGCAAACGTTTGCCAAAAATGTACGCAGAACCAGCTTTTCAGTGAATAGCAGCCAGGGACAATCTAGCAAGTTTGACTTGTAAGTGGGGTTGGAAACGCTTTTCAGGTTCAATACTGGGCTCAAAAGATGCAGCCCTGAGGTCTCTATTCAAAGCAGGTGGGTAAGTAGAAATTCGCCGCTCAGCTGACCCGGCAGGAGCAAACGTATGCCAAAAATGTACGCAGAACCAGCTTTTCAGTGAAGAGCAGCCAGGGACATTCTAGCAAGTTTTACTTGTAAGTGGGGTTGGAAACGCTTTTCAGGCTCAGTACTGGGGTCAAAAGATGCAGCCCTGAGGTCTCTCCTGATAGCAGGTGGGTACGTAGAAATTCACCACTCGGCTGACAAGGCAGGAGCAAACGTATGCCAAAAATTTACACAGAACCAGCTTTTCAGAGAATAGCAGCCAGGGCCATTCTAGCAAGTTTGACTTGTAAGTGGGGTTGGAAACGCTTTTCAGGCTCAGTACTGGGCTCAAAAGATGCAGCCCTGAGGTCTCTCTTGATAGCAGGTGGGTAAGTAGTAATTCGCTGCTTGGCTGACCCGGCAGGAGCAAACGTATGCCAAAAATTTGCGCAGAACCAGATTTTCAGTGAATAGTAGCCAGGGACAATCTAGCAAGTTTTACTTGTAAGTGGGGTTGGAAACGCTTTTCAGGCTCAGTACTGGGCTCAAAAGATGCAGCCCTGAGGTCTCTCCTGATAGCAGGTGGGTAAGTAGAAATTCACCACTCGGCTGACCAGGCAGGAGCAAACGTATGCCAAAAATTTACGCAGAACCAGCTTTTCAGTGAATAGCAGCCAGGGCCATTCTAGCAAGTTTTACTTGTAAGTGGGGTTGGAAACAGTTTTCAGGCTCAATACTGAGCTCAAAAGATGCAGCACTGAGGTCTCTCCTGATAGCAGGTGGGTAAGTAGAAATTCGCCGCTCGGCTGACCCGGCAGGAGCAAACGTATGCCAAAAATTTGCGCAGAACCAGCTTTTCAGTGAATAGCAGCCAGGGACAATCTAGCAAGTTTTACTTGTAAGTGGGGTTAGAAACGCTTTTCAGGCTCAATACTGGTATCAAAAGATGCAGCCCTGAGTTTTCTCTTGATAGCAGGTGGGTAAGCAGAATCAGCTTTTCAGTGAATAGCACTCAGGGACATTCTAGCAAGTTTAACTTGTAAGTGGGGTTGGAAACGCTTTTCATGCTCAGTACTGGGATCAAAAGATGCAGCCATGAGTTCTCTCATGATAGCAGGTGGGTAAGTAGAAATTCGCCGCTCGGCTGACCCGGCAGGAACAAACGTATGCCAAAAATGTATGCAGAACCAGCTTTTCAGTGAATAGCAGCCAGGGACATCCTAGCAAGCTTTACTCGTAAGTGGGGTTGGAAACGCTTTTCAGGCTCAATACTGGGCTCAAAAGATGCAGCCCTGAGGTCTCTCTTGATAGCAGGTGGGTATGTAGAAATTCGCCGCTCGGCTGACTAGGCAGGAGCAAACATATGCCAAAAATGTACGCAGAACCAGCTTTTCAGTGAAGAGCAGCCAGGGACATTCTAGCAAGTTTTACTTGTAAGTGGGGTTGGAAATGCTTTTCAGGCTCAGTACTGGGCTCAAAAGATGCAGCCCTGAGGTCTCTCCTGATAGCAGGTGGGTAAGTAGAAAGTCACCACTCGGCTGACCAGGCAGGAGCAAACGTATGCCAAAAATGTACGCAGAACCAGCTTTTCAGTGAATAGCAGCCAGGGCCATTCTAGCAAGTTTGACTTGTAAGTGGGGTTGGAAACGCTTTTCAGGCTCAATACTGGGCTCAAAAGATGCAGCCCTGAGGTCTCTATTGAAAGCAGGTGGGTAAGTAGAAATTTGCCGCTCGGCTGACCCGGCAGGAGAAAACGTATGCCAAAAATGTACGCAGAACCAGCTTTTCAGTGAAGAGCAGCCAGGGACATTCTAGCAAGTTTTACTTGTAAGTGGGGTTGGAAACGCTTTTCAGGCTCAGTACTGGGGTCAAAAGATGCAGCCCTGAGGTCTCTCCTGATAGCAGGTGGGTACGTAGAAATTCACCACTCGGCTGACCAGGCAGGAGCAAACGTTTGCCAAAAATGTATGCAGAACCAGCTGTTCAGTGAATAGCAGCCAGGGACATTCTAGCAAGTTTTACTTGTAAGTGGGGTTGGAAACAGTTTTCAGGCTCAATACTGAGCTCAAAAGATGCAGCACTGAGGTCTCTCCTGATAGCAGGTGGGTAAGTAGAAATTTGCCGCTCGGCTGACCCGGCAGGAGCAAACGTATGCCAAAAATTTGCACAGAACCAGCTTTTCAGTGAATAGCAGCCAGGGACAATCTAGCAAGTTTTACTTGTAAGTGGGGTTAGAAACGCTTTTCAGGCTCAATACTGGGATCAAAAGATGCAGCCCTGAGGTCTCTCTTGATAGCAGGTGGGTAAGCAGAATCAGCTTTTCAGTGAATAGCACCCAGGGACATTCTAGCAAGTTTAACTTGTAAGTGGGGTTGGAAACGCTTTTCAGGCTCAGTACTGGGCTCAAAAGATGCAGCCATGAGGTCTCTCATGATAGCAGGTGGGTAAGTAGAAATTCGCCGCTCGGCTGACCCGGCAGGAGCAAACGTATGCCAAAAATTTGCGCAGAACCAGCTTTTCAGTGAATAGCAGCCAGGGACAATCTAGCAAGTTTTACTTGTAAGTGGGGTTGGAAACGCTTTTCAGGCTCAGTACTGGGCTCAAAAGATGCAGCCCTGAGGTCTCTCCTGAATAGCAGGTGGGTAAGTAGAAATTCACCACTCGGCTGACCAGGCAGGAACAAACGTATGGCAAAAATTTGCGCAGAACCAGCTTTTCAGTGAATAGCAGCCAGGGCCATTCTAGCAAGTTTGACTTGTAAGTGTAGTTGGAAACGCTTTTCAGGCTCAGTACTGTGCTCAAAAGATGCAGCCCTGAGGTCTCTCTTGATAGCAGGTGGGTAAGTAGTAATTTGCCGCTCGGCTGACCCGGCAGGAGCAAGCGTATGCCAAAAATCGATGCTGAACCAGCTTTTCAGTGAAGAGCAGCCAGGGATATTCTAGCAAGTTTTACTGGTAAGTGTGGTTGGAAACGGTTTTCAGGCTCAATACTAGGTTCAAAAGATGCAGCACTGAGGTCTCTCCTGATACCAGGTGGGTAAGTAGAAATTCACCACTCAGCTGACCTGACAGGAGCAAACGTATGCCAAAAATGTATGCAGAACAAGCTGTTCAATAAATAGCAGCCAGGGACATTCTAGCAAGTTTTACTTGTAAGTGGGGTTGGAAACAGTTTTCAGGCTCAATACTGAGCTCAAAAGATGCAGCACTGAGGTCTCTATTGAAAGCAGGTGGGTAAGTAGAAATTCGCCGCTCGGCTGACCCGGCAGGAGCAAACGTATGCCAAAAATGAACGCAGAACCATCTTTTCAGTGAAGAGCAGCCAGGGACATTCTAGCAAGTTTTACTTGTAAGTGGGGTTGGAAACGCTTTTCAGGCTCAATACTGGGCTCAAAATATGCAGCCCTGAGGCCTCTCTTGATAGCAGGTGGGTAAGTAGAAATTCGCCGCTCAGCTGACTAGGCAGGAGCAAACATATGCCAAAAATGTACGCAGAACCAGCTTTTCAGTGAAGAGCAGCCAGGGACATTCTAGCAAGTTTTACTTGTAAGTGGGGTTGGAAATGCTTTTCAGGCTCAGTACTGGGCTCAAAAGATGCAGCCCTGAGGTCTCTCCTGATAGCAGGTGGGTAAGTAGAAATTCACCACTCGGCTGACCAGGCAGGAGCAAATGTATGCCAAAAATATACGCAGAACCAGCTTTTCAGTGAATAGCAGCCAGGGCCATTCTAGCAAGTTTGACTTGTAAGTGGGGTTGGAAACGCTTTTCAGGCTCAGTACTGGGCTCAAAAGATGCAGCCCTGAGGTCTCTCCTGAATAGCAGGTGGGTAAGTAGAAATTCACCACTCGGCTGACCAGGCAGGAACAAACGTATGCCAAAAATTTGCGCAGAACCAGCTTTTCAGTGAATAGCAGCCAGGGCCATTCTAGCAAGTTTGACTTGTAAGTGTAGTTGGAAACGCTTTTCAGGCTCAGTACTGTGCTCAAAAGATGCAGCCCTGAGGTCTCTCTTGATAGCAGGTGGGTAAGTAGTAATTTGCCGCTCGGCTGACCCGGCAGGAGCAAGCGTATGCCAAAAATCGATGCTGAACCAGCTTTTCAGTGAAGAGCAGCCAGGGATATTCTAGCAAGTTTTACTGGTAAGTGTGGTTGGAAACGGTTTTCAGGCTCAATACTAGGTTCAAAAGATGCAGCACTGAGGTCTCTCTTGATAGCAGGTGGGTAAGCAGAATCAGCTTTTCAGTGAATAGCACTCAGGGACATTCTAGCAAGTTTAACTTGTAAGTGGGGTTAGAAACGCTTTTCAGGCTCAGTACTGGGCTCAAAAGATGCAGCCATGAGTTCTCTCATGATAGCAGGTGGGTAAGTAGAAATTCGCCGCTCGGCTGACCCGGCAGGAACAAACGTATGCCAAAAATGTATGCAGAACCAGCTTTTCAGTGAATAGCAGCCAGGGACATCCTAGCAAGTTTTACTCGTAAGTGGGGTTGGAAACGCTTTTCAGGCTCAATACTGGGCTCAAAAGATGCAGCCCTGAGGTCTCTCTTGATAGCAGGTGGGTAAGTAGAAATTCGGCGCTCGGCTGACTAGGCAGGAGCAAACAAATGCCAAAAATGTACGCAGAACCAGATTTTCAGTGAAGAGCAGCCAGGGACATTCTAGTAAGTTTTACTTGTAAGTGGGGTTGGAAATGCTTTTCAGGCTCAGTACTGGGCTCAAAAGATGCAGCCCTGAGGTCTCTCCTGATAGCAGGTGGGTAAGTAGAAAGTCACCACTCGGCTGACCAGGCAGGAGCAAACGTATGCCAAAAATGTACGCAGAACCAGCTTTTCAGTGAATAGCAGCCAGGGACAATCTAGCAAGTTTGACTTGTAAGTGGGGTTGGAAACGCTTTTCAGGTTCAATACTGGGCTCAAAAGATGCAGCCCTGAGGTCTCTATTGAAAGCAGGTGGGTAAGTAGAAATTCGCCGCTCAGCTGACCCGGCAGGAGCAAACGTATGCCAAAAATGTACGCAGAACCAGCTTTTCAGTGAAGAGCAGCCAGGGACATTCTAGCAAGTTTTACTTGTAAGTGGGGTTGGAAACGCTTTTCAGGCTCAGTACTGGGGTCAAAAGATGCAGCCCTGAGGTCTCTCCTGATAGCAGGTGGGTACGTAGAAATTCACCACTCGGCTGACAAGGCAGGAGCAAACGTATGCCAAAAATTTACACAGAACCAGCTTTTCAGAGAATAGCAGCCAGGGCCATTCTAGCAAGTTTGACTTGTAAGTGGGGTTGGAAACGCTTTTCAGGCTCAGTACTGGGCTCAAAAGATGCAGCCCTGAGGTCTCTCTTGATAGCAGGTGGGTAAGTAGAAATTCGCCGCTCGGCTGACCCGGCAGGAGCAAACGTATGCCAAAAATTTGCGCAGAACCAGCTTTTCAGTGAATAGCAGCCAGGGACAATCTAGCAAGTTTTACTTGTAAGTGGGGTTAGAAACGCTTTTCAGGCTCAATACTGGTATCAAAAGATGCAGCCCTGAGTTTTCTCTTGATAGCAGGTGGGTAAGCAGAATCAGCTTTTCAGTGAATAGCACTCAGGGACATTCTAGCAAGTTTAACTTGTAAGTGGGGTTGGAAACGCTTTTCATGCTCAGTACTGGGATCAAAAGATGCAGCCATGAGTTCTCTCATGATAGCAGGTGGGTAAGTAGAAATTCGCCGCTCGGCTGACCCGGCAGGAACAAACGTATGCCAAAAATGTATGCAGAACCAGCTTTTCAGTGAATAGCAGCCAGGGACATCCTAGCAAGCTTTACTCGTAAGTGGGGTTGGAAACGCTTTTCAGGCTCAATACTGGGCTCAAAAGATGCAGCCCTGAGGTCTCTCTTGGTAGCAGGTGGGTATGTAGAAATTCGCCGCTCGGCTGACTAGGCAGGAGCAAACATATGCCAAAAATGTACGCAGAACCAGCTTTTCAGTGAAGAGCAGCCAGGGACATTCTAGCAAGTTTTACTTGTAAGTGGGGTTGGAAATGCTTTTCAGGCTCAGTACTGGGCTCAAAAGATGCAGCCCTGAGGTCTCTCCTGATAGCAGGTGGGTAAGTAGAAAGTCACCACTCGGCTGACCAGGCAGGAGCAAACGTATGCCAAAAATGTACGCAGAACCAGCTTTTCAGTGAATAGCAGCCAGGGCCATTCTAGCAAGTTTGACTTGTAAGTGGGGTTGGAAACGCTTTTCAGGCTCAATACTGGGCTCAAAAGATGCAGCCCTGAGGTCTCTATTGAAAGCAGGTGGGTAAGTAGAAATTTGCCGCTCGGCTGACCCGGCAGGAAAAAACGTATGCCAAAAATGTACGCAGAACCAGCTTTTCAGTGAAGAGCAGCCAGGGACATTCTAGCAAGTTTTACTTGTAAGTGGGGTTGGAAACGCTTTTCAGGCTCAGTACTGGGGTCAAAAGATGCAGCCCTGAGGTCTCTCCTGATAGCAGGTGGGTACGTAGAAATTCACCACTCGGCTGACCAGGCAGGAGCAAACGTTTGCCAAAAATGTATGCAGAACCAGCTGTTCAGTGAATAGCAGCCAGGGACATTCTAGCAAGTTTTACTTGTAAGTGGGGTTGGAAACAGTTTTCAGGCTCAATACTGAGCTCAAAAGATGCAGCACTGAGGTCTCTCCTGATAGCAGGTGGGTAAGTAGAAATTCGCCGCTCGGCTGACCCGGCAGGAGCAAACGTATGCCAAAAATTTGCGCAGAACCAGCTTTTCAGTGAATAGCAGCCAGGGACAATCTAGCAAGTTTTACTTGTAAGTGGGGTTAGAAACGCTTTTCAGGCTCAATACTGGGATCAAAAGATGCAGCCCTGAGGTCTCTCTTGATAGCAGGTGGGTAAGCAGAATCAGCTTTTCAGTGAATAGCACCCAGGGACATTCTAGCAAGTTTAACTTGTAAGTGGGGTTGGAAACGCTTTTCAGGCTCAGTACTGGGCTCAAAAGATGCAGCCATGAGGTCTCTCATGATAGCAGGTGGGTAAGTAGAAATTCGCCGCTCGGCTGACCCGGCAGGAGCAAACGTATGCCAAAAATTTGCGCAGAACCAGCTTTTCAGTGAATAGCAGCCAGGGACAATCTAAAAAGTTTTACTTGTAAGTGGGGTTAGAAACGCTTTTCAGGCTCAATACTGGGATCAAAAGATGCAGCCCTGAGTTCTCTCTTGATAGCAGGTTGGAAAGCAGAATCAGCTTTTCAGTGAATAGCACTCAGGGACATTCTAGCAAGTTTAACTTGTAAGTGGGGTTGGTAACTCTTTTCAGGCTCAGTACTGGGCTCAAAAGATGCAGCCATGAGTTCTCTCGTGATAGCAGGTGGGTAAGTAGAAATTTGCCGCTCGGCTGACCTGGCAGGAACAAACGTATGCCAAAAATGTATGCAGAACCAGCTTTTCAGTGAATAGCAGCCAGGGACATCCTAGCAAGTTTTACTCGTAAGTGGGGTTGGAAACGCTTTTCAGGCTCAATACTTGGCTCAAAAGATGCAGCCCTGAGGTCTCTCTTGATAGCAGGTGGGTAAGTAGAAATTCGCCGCTCGGCTGACTAGGCAGGAGCAAACATATGCCAAAAATGTACGCAGAACCAGATATTCAGTGAAGAGCAGTCAGGGACATTCTAGCAAGTTTTACTTGTAAGTGGGGTTGGAAATGCTTTTCAGGCTCAGTACTGGGCTCAAAAGATGCAGCCCTGAGGTCTCTATTGAAAGCAGGTGGGTAAGTAGAAATTCGCCGCTCAGCTGACCCGGCAGGAGCAAACGTATGCCAAAAATGTACGCAGAACCAGCTTTTCAGTGAAGAGCAGCCAGGGACATTCTAGCAAGTTTTACTTGTAAGTGGGGTTGGAAACGCTTTTCAGGCTCAGTACTGGGGTCAAAAGATGCAGCCCTGAGGTCTCTCCTGATAGCAGGTGGGTACGTAGAAATTCACCACTCGGCTGACAAGGCAGGAGCAAACGTATGCCAAAAATTTACACAGAACCAGCTTTTCAGTGAATAGCAGCCAGGGCCATTCTAGCAAGTTTGACTTGTAAGTGGGGTTGGAAACGCTTTTCAGGCTCAGTACTGGGCTCAAAAGATGCAGCCCTGAGGTCTCTCCTGATAGCAGGTGGGTAAGTAGAAATTCACCACTCGGCTGACCAGGCAGGAGCAAACGTATGCCAAAAATTTACGCAGAATCAGCTTTTCAGTGAATAGCAGCCAGGGCCATTCTTGCAAGTTTTACTTGTAAGTGGGGTTGGAAACAGTTTTCAGGCTCAATACTGAGCTCAAAAGATGCAGCACTGAGGTCTCTCCTGATAGCAGGTGGGTAAGTAGAAATTCGCCGCTCGGCTGACCCGGCAGGAGCAAACGTATGCCAAAAATTTGCGCAGAACCAGCTTTTCAGTGAATAGCAGCCAGGGACAATCTAGCAAGTTTTACTTGTAAGTGGGGTTAGAAACGCTTTTCAGGCTCAATACTGGTATCAAAAGATGCAGCCCTGAGTTTTCTCTTGATAGCAGGTGGGTAAGCAGAATCAGCTTTTCAGTGAATAGCACTCAGGGACATTCTAGCAAGTTTAACTTGTAAGTGGGGTTGGAAACGCTTTTCATGCTCAGTACTGGGATCAAAAGATGCAGCCATGAGTTCTCTCATGATAGCAGGTGGGTAAGTAGAAATTCGCCGCTCGGCTGACCCGGCAGGAACAAACGTATGCCAAAAATGTATGCAGAACCAGCTTTTCAGTGAATAGCAGCCAGGGACATCCTAGCAAGCTTTACTCGTAAGTGGGGTTGGAAACGCTTTTCAGGCTCAATACTGGGCTCAAAAGATGCAGCCCTGAGGTCTCTCTTGATAGCAGGTGGGTATGTAGAAATTCGCCGCTCGGCTGACTAGGCAGGAGCAAACATATGCCAAAAATGTACGCAGAACCAGCTTTTCAGTGAAGAGCAGCCAGGGACATTCTAGCAAGTTTTACTTGTAAGTGGGGTTGGAAATGCTTTTCAGGCTCAGTACTGGGCTCAAAAGATGCAGCCCTGAGGTCTCTCCTGATAGCAGGTGGGTAAGTAGAAAGTCACCACTCGGCTGACCAGGCAGGAGCAAACGTATGCCAAAAATGTACGCAGAACCAGCTTTTCAGTGAATAGCAGCCAGGGCCATTCTAGCAAGTTTGACTTGTAAGTGGGGTTGGAAACGCTTTTCAGGCTCAATACTGGGCTCAAAAGATGCAGCCCTGAGGTCTCTATTGAAAGCAGGTGGGTAAGTAGAAATTTGCCGCTCGGCTGACCCGGCAGGAGAAAACGTATGCCAAAAATGTACGCAGAACGAGCTTTTCAGTGAAGAGCAGCCAGGGACATTCTAGCAAGTTTTACTTGTAAGTGGGGTTGGAAACGCTTTTCAGGCTCAGTACTGGGGTCAAAAGATGCAGCCCTGAGGTCTCTCCTGATAGCAGGTGGGTACGTAGAAATTCACCACTCAGCTGACCAGGCAGGAGCAAACGTTTGCCAACAATGTATGCAGAACCAGCTGTTCAGTGAATAGCAGCCAGGGACATTCTAGCAAGTTTTACTTGTAAGTGGGGTTGGAAACAGTTTTCAGGCTCAATACTGAGCTCAAAAGATGCAGCACTGAGGTCTCTCCTGATAGCAGGTGGGTAAGTAGAAATTCGCCGCTCGGCTGACCCGGCAGGAGCAAACGTATGCCATAAATTTGCGCAGAACCAGCTTTTCAGTGAATAGCAGCCAGGGACAATCTAGCAAGTTTTACTTGTAAGTGGGGTTAGAAAAGCTTTTCAGGCTCAATACTGGGATCAAAAGATGCAGCCCTGAGGTCTCTCTTGATAGCAGGTGGGTAAGCAGAATCAGCTTTTCAGTGAATAGCACCCAGGGACATTCTAGCAAGTTTTACTTGTAAGTGGGGTTGGAAACGCTTTTCAGGCTCAGTACTGGGCTCAAAAGATGCAGCCCTGAGGTCTCTCCTGAATAGCAGGTGGGTAAGTAGAAATTCACCACTCGGCTGACCAGGCAGGAACAAACGTATGGCAAAAATTTGCGCAGAACCAGCTTTTCAGTGAATAGCAGCCAGGGCCATTCTAGCAAGTTTGACTTGTAAGTGTAGTTGGAAACGCTTTTCAGGCTCAGTACTGTGCTCAAAAGATGCAGCCCTGAGGTCTCTCTTGATAGCAGGTGGGTAAGTAGTAATTTGCCGCTCGGCTGACCCGGCAGGAGCAAGCGTATGCCAAAAATCGATGCTGAACCAGCTTTTCAGTGAAGAGCAGCCAGGGATATTCTAGCAAGTTTTACTGGTAAGTGTGGTTGGAAACGGTTTTCAGGCTCAATACTAGGTTCAAAAGATGCAGCACTGAGGTCTCTCCTGATACCAGGTGGGTAAGTAGAAATTCACCACTCAGCTGACCTGACAGGAGCAAACGTATGCCAAAAATGTATGCAGAACAAGCTGTTCAATAAATAGCAGCCAGGGACATTCTAGCAAGTTTTACTTGTAAGTGGGGTTGGAAACAGTTTTCAGGCTCAATACTGAGCTCAAAAGATGCAGCACTGAGGTCTCTATTGAAAGCAGGTGGGTAAGTAGAAATTCGCCGCTCGGCTGACCCGGCAGGAGCAAACGTATGCCAAAAATGAACGCAGAACCATCTTTTCAGTGAAGAGCAGCCAGGGACATTCTAGCAAGTTTTACTTGTAAGTGGGGTTGGAAACGCTTTTCAGGCTCAATACTGGGCTCAAAATATGCAGCCCTGAGGCCTCTCTTGATAGCAGGTGGGTAAGTAGAAATTCGCCGCTCGGCTGACTAGGCAGGAGCAAACATATGCCAAAAATGTACGCAGAACCAGCTTTTCAGTGAAGAGCAGCCAGGGACATTCTAGCAAGTTTTACTTGTAAGTGGGGTTGGAAATGCTTTTCAGGCTCAGTACTGGGCTCAAAAGATGCAGCCCTGAGGTCTCTCCTGATAGCAGGTGGGTAAGTAGAAATTCACCACTCGGCTGACCAGGCAGGAGCAAATGTATGCCAAAAATATACGCAGAACCAGCTTTTCAGTGAATAGCAGCCAGGGCCATTCTAGCAAGTTTGACTTGTAAGTGGGGTTGGAAACGCTTTTCAGGCTCAGTACTGGGCTCAAAAGATGCAGCCCTGAGGTCTCTCCTGAATAGCAGGTGGGTAAGTAGAAATTCACCACTCGGCTGACCAGGCAGGAACAAACGTATGCCAAAAATTTGCGCAGAACCAGCTTTTCAGTGAATAGCAGCCAGGGCCATTCTAGCAAGTTTGACTTGTAAGTGTAGTTGGAAACGCTTTTCAGGCTCAGTACTGTGCTCAAAAGATGCAGCCCTGAGGTCTCTCTTGATAGCAGGTGGGTAAGTAGTAATTTGCCGCTCGGCTGACCCGGCAGGAGCAAGCGTATGCCAAAAATCGATGCTGAACCAGCTTTTCAGTGAAGAGCAGCCAGGGATATTCTAGCAAGTTTTACTGGTAAGTGTGGTTGGAAACGGTTTTCAGGCTCAATACTAGGTTCAAAAGATGCAGCACTGAGGTCTCTCTTGATAGCAGGTGGGTAAGCAGAATCAGCTTTTCAGTGAATAGCACTCAGGGACATTCTAGCAAGTTTAACTTGTAAGTGGGGTTAGAAACGCTTTTCAGGCTCAGTACTGGGCTCAAAAGATGCAGCCATGAGTTCTCTCATGATAGCAGGTGGGTAAGTAGAAATTCGCCGCTCGGCTGACCCGGCAGGAACAAACGTATGCCAAAAATGTATGCAGAACCAGCTTTTCAGTGAATAGCAGCCAGGGACATCCTAGCAAGTTTTACTCGTAAGTGGGGTTGGAAACGCTTTTCAGGCTCAATACTGGGCTCAAAAGATGCAGCCCTGAGGTCTCTCTTGATAGCAGGTGGGTAAGTAGAAATTCGGCGCTCGGCTGACTAGGCAGGAGCAAACAAATGCCAAAAATGTACGCAGAACCAGATTTTCAGTGAAGAGCAGCCAGGGACATTCTAGTAAGTTTTACTTGTAAGTGGGGTTGGAAATGCTTTTCAGGCTCAGTACTGGGCTCAAAAGATGCAGCCCTGAGGTCTCTCCTGATAGCAGGTGGGTAAGTAGAAAGTCACCACTCGGCTGACCAGGCAGGAGCAAACGTATGCCAAAAATGTACGCAGAACCAGCTTTTCAGTGAATAGCAGCCAGGGACAATCTAGCAAGTTTGACTTGTAAGTGGGGTTGGAAACGCTTTTCAGGTTCAATACTGGGCTCAAAAGATGCAGCCCTGAGGTCTCTATTGAAAGCAGGTGGGTAAGTAGAAATTCGCCGCTCAGCTGACCCGGCAGGAGCAAACGTATGCCAAAAATGTACGCAGAACCAGCTTTTCAGTGAAGAGCAGCCAGGGACATTCTAGCAAGTTTTACTTGTAAGTGGGGTTGGAAACGCTTTTCAGGCTCAGTACTGGGGTCAAAAGATGCAGCCCTGAGGTCTCACCTGATGAGCAGGTGGGTACGTAGAAATTCCACTCCCATCAAGCAGAGCAACCTATCCAAACAATCAAAATTTACACAGAACCAGCTATTCACACATAGCATCCAGCATTCTAGCAAGTTTGACTTGTAATGGGTTGGAAACGCTTTTCAGGGTCACTGGCTCAAAAGATGCAGCCCTGAGGTCTCTCTTGATAGCAGGTGGGTAAGTAGAAATTCGCCGCTCGGCTGACCCGGCAGGAGCAAACGTATGCCAAAAATTTGCGCAGAACCAGCTTTTCAGTGAATAGCAGCCAGGGACAATCTAGCAAGTTTTACTTGTAAGTGGGGTTAGAAACGCTTTTCAGGCTCAATACTGGTATCAAAAGATGCAGCCCTGAGTTTTCTCTTGATAGCAGGTGGGTAAGCAGAATCAGCTTTTCAGTGAATAGCACTCAGGGACATTCTAGCAAGTTTAACTTGTAAGTGGGGTTGGAAACGCTTTTCATGCTCAGTACTGGGATCAAAAGATGCAGCCATGAGTTCTCTCATGATAGCAGGTGGGTAAGTAGAAATTCGCCGCTCGGCTGACCCGGCAGGAACAAACGTATGCCAAAAATGTATGCAGAACCAGCTTTTCAGTGAATAGCAGCCAGGGACATCCTAGCAAGCTTTACTCGTAAGTGGGGTTGGAAACGCTTTTCAGGCTCAATACTGGGCTCAAAAGATGCAGCCCTGAGGTCTCTCTTGGTAGCAGGTGGGTATGTAGAAATTCGCCGCTCGGCTGACTAGGCAGGAGCAAACATATGCCAAAAATGTACGCAGAACCAGCTTTTCAGTGAAGAGCAGCCAGGGACATTCTAGCAAGTTTTACTTGTAAGTGGGGTTGGAAATGCTTTTCAGGCTCAGTACTGGGCTCAAAAGATGCAGCCCTGAGGTCTCTCCTGATAGCAGGTGGGTAAGTAGAAAGTCACCACTCGGCTGACCAGGCAGGAGCAAACGTATGCCAAAAATGTACGCAGAACCAGCTTTTCAGTGAATAGCAGCCAGGGCCATTCTAGCAAGTTTGACTTGTAAGTGGGGTTGGAAACGCTTTTCAGGCTCAATACTGGGCTCAAAAGATGCAGCCCTGAGGTCTCTATTGAAAGCAGGTGGGTAAGTAGAAATTTGCCGCTCGGCTGACCCGGCAGGAAAAAACGTATGCCAAAAATGTACGCAGAACCAGCTTTTCAGTGAAGAGCAGCCAGGGACATTCTAGCAAGTTTTACTTGTAAGTGGGGTTGGAAACGCTTTTCAGGCTCAGTACTGGGGTCAAAAGATGCAGCCCTGAGGTCTCTCCTGATAGCAGGTGGGTACGTAGAAATTCACCACTCGGCTGACCAGGCAGGAGCAAACGTTTGCCAAAAATGTATGCAGAACCAGCTGTTCAGTGAATAGCAGCCAGGGACATTCTAGCAAGTTTTACTTGTAAGTGGGGTTGGAAACAGTTTTCAGGCTCAATACTGAGCTCAAAAGATGCAGCACTGAGGTCTCTCCTGATAGCAGGTGGGTAAGTAGAAATTCGCCGCTCGGCTGACCCGGCAGGAGCAAACGTATGCCAAAAATTTGCGCAGAACCAGCTTTTCAGTGAATAGCAGCCAGGGACAATCTAGCAAGTTTTACTTGTAAGTGGGGTTAGAAACGCTTTTCAGGCTCAATACTGGGATCAAAAGATGCAGCCCTGAGGTCTCTCTTGATAGCAGGTGGGTAAGCAGAATCAGCTTTTCAGTGAATAGCACCCAGGGACATTCTAGCAAGTTTAACTTGTAAGTGGGGTTGGAAACGCTTTTCAGGCTCAGTACTGGGCTCAAAAGATGCAGCCATGAGGTCTCTCATGATAGCAGGTGGGTAAGTAGAAATTCGCCGCTCGGCTGACCCGGCAGGAGCAAACGTATGCCAAAAATTTGCGCAGAACCAGCTTTTCAGTGAATAGCAGCCAGGGACAATCTAAAAAGTTTTACTTGTAAGTGGGGTTAGAAACGCTTTTCAGGCTCAATACTGGGATCAAAAGATGCAGCCCTGAGTTCTCTCTTGATAGCAGGTTGGAAAGCAGAATCAGCTTTTCAGTGAATAGCACTCAGGGACATTCTAGCAAGTTTAACTTGTAAGTGGGGTTGGTAACTCTTTTCAGGCTCAGTACTGGGCTCAAAAGATGCAGCCATGAGTTCTCTCGTGATAGCAGGTGGGTAAGTAGAAATTTGCCGCTCGGCTGACCTGGCAGGAACAAACGTATGCCAAAAATGTATGCAGAACCAGCTTTTCAGTGAATAGCAGCCAGGGACATCCTAGCAAGTTTTACTCGTAAGTGGGGTTGGAAACGCTTTTCAGGCTCAATACTTGGCTCAAAAGATGCAGCCCTGAGGTCTCTCTTGATAGCAGGTGGGTAAGTAGAAATTCGCCGCTCGGCTGACTAGGCAGGAGCAAACATATGCCAAAAATGTACGCAGAACCAGATATTCAGTGAAGAGCAGTCAGGGACATTCTAGCAAGTTTTACTTGTAAGTGGGGTTGGAAATGCTTTTCAGGCTCAGTACTGGGCTCAAAAGATGCAGCCCTGAGGTCTCTATTGAAAGCAGGTGGGTAAGTAGAAATTCGCCGCTCAGCTGACCCGGCAGGAGCAAACGTATGCCAAAAATGTACGCAGAACCAGCTTTTCAGTGAAGAGCAGCCAGGGACATTCTAGCAAGTTTTACTTGTAAGTGGGGTTGGAAACGCTTTTCAGGCTCAGTACTGGGGTCAAAAGATGCAGCCCTGAGGTCTCTCCTGATAGCAGGTGGGTACGTAGAAATTCACCACTCGGCTGACAAGGCAGGAGCAAACGTATGCCAAAAATTTACACAGAACCAGCTTTTCAGTGAATAGCAGCCAGGGCCATTCTAGCAAGTTTGACTTGTAAGTGGGGTTGGAAACGCTTTTCAGGCTCAGTACTGGGCTCAAAAGATGCAGCCCTGAGGTCTCTCCTGATAGCAGGTGGGTAAGTAGAAATTCACCACTCGGCTGACCAGGCAGGAGCAAACGTATGCCAAAAATTTACGCAGAATCAGCTTTTCAGTGAATAGCAGCCAGGGCCATTCTTGCAAGTTTTACTTGTAAGTGGGGTTGGAAACAGTTTTCAGGCTCAATACTGAGCTCAAAAGATGCAGCACTGAGGTCTCTCCTGATAGCAGGTGGGTAAGTAGAAATTCGCCGCTCGGCTGACCCGGCAGGAGCAAACGTATGCCAAAAATTTGCGCAGAACCAGCTTTTCAGTGAATAGCAGCCAGGGACAATCTAGCAAGTTTTACTTGTAAGTGGGGTTAGAAACGCTTTTCAGGCTCAATACTGGTATCAAAAGATGCAGCCCTGAGTTTTCTCTTGATAGCAGGTGGGTAAGCAGAATCAGCTTTTCAGTGAATAGCACTCAGGGACATTCTAGCAAGTTTAACTTGTAAGTGGGGTTGGAAACGCTTTTCATGCTCAGTACTGGGATCAAAAGATGCAGCCATGAGTTCTCTCATGATAGCAGGTGGGTAAGTAGAAATTCGCCGCTCGGCTGACCCGGCAGGAACAAACGTATGCCAAAAATGTATGCAGAACCAGCTTTTCAGTGAATAGCAGCCAGGGACATCCTAGCAAGCTTTACTCGTAAGTGGGGTTGGAAACGCTTTTCAGGCTCAATACTGGGCTCAAAAGATGCAGCCCTGAGGTCTCTCTTGATAGCAGGTGGGTATGTAGAAATTCGCCGCTCGGCTGACTAGGCAGGAGCAAACATATGCCAAAAATGTACGCAGAACCAGCTTTTCAGTGAAGAGCAGCCAGGGACATTCTAGCAAGTTTTACTTGTAAGTGGGGTTGGAAATGCTTTTCAGGCTCAGTACTGGGCTCAAAAGATGCAGCCCTGAGGTCTCTCCTGATAGCAGGTGGGTAAGTAGAAAGTCACCACTCGGCTGACCAGGCAGGAGCAAACGTATGCCAAAAATGTACGCAGAACCAGCTTTTCAGTGAATAGCAGCCAGGGCCATTCTAGCAAGTTTGACTTGTAAGTGGGGTTGGAAACGCTTTTCAGGCTCAATACTGGGCTCAAAAGATGCAGCCCTGAGGTCTCTATTGAAAGCAGGTGGGTAAGTAGAAATTTGCCGCTCGGCTGACCCGGCAGGAGAAAACGTATGCCAAAAATGTACGCAGAACGAGCTTTTCAGTGAAGAGCAGCCAGGGACATTCTAGCAAGTTTTACTTGTAAGTGGGGTTGGAAACGCTTTTCAGGCTCAGTACTGGGGTCAAAAGATGCAGCCCTGAGGTCTCTCCTGATAGCAGGTGGGTACGTAGAAATTCACCACTCAGCTGACCAGGCAGGAGCAAACGTTTGCCAACAATGTATGCAGAACCAGCTGTTCAGTGAATAGCAGCCAGGGACATTCTAGCAAGTTTTACTTGTAAGTGGGGTTGGAAACAGTTTTCAGGCTCAATACTGAGCTCAAAAGATGCAGCACTGAGGTCTCTCCTGATAGCAGGTGGGTAAGTAGAAATTCGCCGCTCGGCTGACCCGGCAGGAGCAAACGTATGCCATAAATTTGCGCAGAACCAGCTTTTCAGTGAATAGCAGCCAGGGACAATCTAGCAAGTTTTACTTGTAAGTGGGGTTAGAAAAGCTTTTCAGGCTCAATACTGGGATCAAAAGATGCAGCCCTGAGGTCTCTCTTGATAGCAGGTGGGTAAGCAGAATCAGCTTTTCAGTGAATAGCACCCAGGGACATTCTAGCAAGTTTAACTTGTAAGTGGGGTTGGAAACGCTTTTCAGGCTCAGTACTGGGCTCAAAAGATGCAGCCATGAGGTCTCTCATGATAGCAGGTGGGTAAGTAGAAATTCGCCGCTCGGCTGACCCGGCAGGAGCAAACGTATGCCAAAAATTTGCGCAGAACCAGCTTTTCAGTGAATAGCAGCCAGGGACAATCTAGCAAGTTTTACTTGTAAGTGGGGTTAGAAACGCTTTTCAGGCTCAATACTGGGATCAAAAGATGCAGCCCTGAGTTCTCTCTTGATAGCAGGTGGGAAAGCAGAATCAGCTTTTCAGTGAATAGCACTCAGGGACATTCTAACAAGTTTAACTTGTAAGTGGGGTTGGTAACGCTTTTCAGGCTCAGTACTGGGCTCAAAAGATGCAGCCATGAGTTCTCTCATGATAGCAGGTGGGTAAGTAGAAATTCGCCGCTCGGCTGACCCGGCAGGAACAAACGTATGCCAAAAATGTATGCAGAACCAGCTTTTCAGTGAATAGCAGCCAGGGACATCCTAGCAAGTTTTACTCGTAAGTGGGGTTGGAAACGCTTTTCAGGCTCAATACTGGGCTCAAAAGATGCAGCCCTGAGGTCTCTCTTGATAGCAGGTGGGTAAGTAGAAATTCGCCGCTCGGCTGACTAGGCAGGAGCAAACATATGCCAAAAATGTACGCAGAACCAGATATTCAGTGAAGAGCAGTCAGGGACATTCTAGCAAGTTTTACTTGTAAGTGGGGTTGGAAATGCTTTTCAGGCTCAGTACTGGGCTCAAAAGATGCAGCCCTGAGGTCTCTATTGAAAGCAGGTGGGTAAGTAGAAATTCGCCGCTCAGCTGACCCGGCAGGAGCAAACGTATGCCAAAAATTTGCGCAGAACCAGATTTTCAGTGAATAGCAGCCAGGGACAATCTAGCAAGTTTTACTTGTAAGTGGGGTTGGAAACGCTTTTCAGGCTCAGTACTGGGCTCAAAAGATGCAGCCCTGAGGTCTCTCCTGATAGCAGGTGGGTAAGTAGAAATTCACCACTCGGCTGACCAGGCAGGAGCAAACGTATGCCAAAAATTTACGCAGAACCAGCTTTTCAGTGAATAGCAGCCAGGGCCTTTCTAGCAAGTTTGACTTGTAAGTGGGGTTGGAAACGGTTTACAGGCTCAATACTGGGCTCAAACGATGCAGCCCTGAGGTCTCTATTGAAAGCAGGTGGGTAAGTAGAAATTCGCCGCTCGGCTGACCCGGCAGGAGCAAACGTATGCCAAAAATGTACGCAGAACCAGCTTTTCAGTGAAGAGCAGCCAGGGACATTCTAGCAAGTTTTACTTGTAAGTGGGATTGGAAACGCTTTTCAGGCTCAGTACTGGGGTCAAAAGATGCAGCCCTGAGGTCTCTCCTGATAGCAGGTGGGTAAGTAGAAATTCACTACTCGGCTGACCAGGCAGGAGCAAACGTATGCCAAAAATTTACGCAGAACCAGCTTTTCAGTGAATAGCAGCCAGGGCCATTCTAGCAAGTTTGACTTGTAAGTGGGGTTGGAAACGCTTTTCAGGCTCAGTACTGGGCTCAAAAGATGCAGCCCTGAGGTCTCTCTTGATAGCAGGTGGGTAAGTAGTAATTTGCCGCTCGGCTGACCCGGCAGGAGCAAGCGTATGCCAAAAATCAATGCTGAACCAGCTTTTCAGTGAAGAGCAGCCAGGGATATTCTAGCAAGTTTTACTGGTAAGTGTGGTTGGAAACGGTTTTCAGGCTCAATACTAGGTTCAAAAGATGCAGCACTGAGGTCTCTCCTGATACCAGGTGGGTAAGTAGAAATTCACCAGCCGGCTGACCTGACAGGAGCAAACGTATGCCAAAAATGTATGCAGAACCAGCTGTTCAGTGAATAGCAGCCAGGGACATTCTAGCAAGTTTTACTTGTAAGTGGGGTTGGAAACAGTTTTCAGGCTCAATACTGAGCTCAAAAGATGCAGCACTGAGGTCTCTCCTGATAGCAGGTGGGTAAGAAGAAATCCGCCGCTCGGCTGACCCGGCAGGAGCAAACGTATGCCAAAAATTTGCGCAGAACCAGCTTTTCAGTGAATAGCAGCCAGGGACAATCTAGCAAGTTTTACTTGTAAGTGGGGTTAGAAACGCTTTTCAGGCTCAATACTGCGATCAAAAGATGCAGCCCTGAGGTCTCTCTTGATAGCAGGTGGGTAAGCAGAATCAGCTTTTCAGTGAATACCACCCAGGGACATTCTAGCAAGTTTAACTTGTAAGTGGGTTTGGAAACGCTTTTCAGGCTCAGTACTGGGCTCAAAAGATGCAGCCATGAGGTCTCTCATGATAGCAGGTGGGTAAGTAGAAATTTGCCGCTCGGCTGACCCGGAAGGAACAAACGTATACCAAAAATGTATGCAGAACCAGCTTTTCAGTGAATAGCAGCCAGGGACATCCTAGCAAGTTTTACTCGTAAGTGGGGTTGGAAACGCTTTTCAGGCTCAATACTGGGCTCAAAAGATGCAGCCCTGAGGTCTCTCTTGATAGCAGGTGGGTAAGTAGAAATTCGCCGCTCGGCTGACTAGGCAGGAGCAAACATATGCCAAAAATGTACGCAGAACCAGCTTTTCAGTCAATAGCAGCCAGGGACATTCTAGCAAGTTTTACTTGTAAGTGGGGTTGGAAACAGTTTTCAGGCTCAATACTGAGCTCAAAAGATGCAGCACTGAGGTCTCTCCTGATAGCAGGTGGGTAAGTAGAAATTCGCCGCTCGGCTGACCCGGCAGGAGCAAACGTATGCCAAAAATTTGCGCAGAACCAGCTTTTCAGTCAATAGCAGCCAGGGACAATCTAGCAAGTTTTACTTGTAAGTAGGGTTAGAAACGCTTTTCAGGCTCAATACTGGGATCAAAAGATGCAGCCCTGAGGTCTCTCTTGATAGCAGGTGGGTAAGCAGAATCAGCTTTTCAGTGAATAGCACCCAGGGACATTCTAGCAAGTTTAACTTGTAAGTGGGGTTGGAAACGCTTTTCAGGCTCAGTACTGGGCTCAAAAGATGCGGCCATGAGTTCTCTCATGATAGCAGGTGGGTATGTAGAAATTCGCCGCTCGGCTGACCCGGCAGGAACAAACGTATGCCAAAAATGTATGCAAAACCAGCTTTTCAGTGAATAGCAGCCAGGGACATCCTAGCAAGTTTTACTCGTAAGTGGGGTTGGAAACGCTTTTCAGGCTCAATACTGGGCTCAAAAGATGCAGCCCTGAGGTCTCTCTTGATAGCAGGTGGGTAAGTAGAAATTCGCCGCTCGGCTGACTAGGCAGGAGCAAACATATGCCAAAAATGTACGCAGAACCAGCTTTTCAGTGAAGAGCAGCCAGGGACATTCTAGCAAGTTTTACTTGTAAGTGGGGTTGGAAACAGTTTTCAGGCTCAATACTGAGCTCAAAAGATGCAGCACTGAGGTCTCTCCTGATAGCAGGTGGGTAAGTAGAAATTCACCACTCGGCTGACCAGGCAGGAGCAAACGTATGCCAAAAATGTACGCAGAACCAGCTTTTCAGTGAATATCAGCCAGGGCCATTCTAGCAAGTTTGACTTGTAAGTGGGGTTGGAAACGCTTTTCAGGCTCAATACTGGGCTCAAAAGATGCAGCCCTGAGGTCTCTCCTGACAGCAGGTGGGTAAGTAGAAATTCACCACTCGGCTGACCAGGCAGGAGCAAACGTATGCCAAAAGTGTATGCAAAACCAGCTTTTCAGTGAATAGCAGCCAGGGACATCCTAGCAAGTTTTACTCGTAAGTGGGGTTGGAAACGCTTTTCAGGCTCAATACTGGGCTCAAAAGATGCAGCCCTGAGGTCTCTCTTGATAGCAGGTGGGTAAGTAGAAATTCGCAGCTCGGCTGACTATGCAGGAGCAAACATATGCCAAAAATGTACGCAGAACCAGCTTTTCAGTCAAGAGCAGCCAGGGACATTCTAGCAAGTTTTACTTGTAAGTGGGGTTGGAAATGTTTTTCAGGCTCAGTACTGGGCTCAAAAGATGCAGCCCTGAGGTCTCTCCTGATAGCAGGTGGGTAAGTAGAAATTCACCACTCGGCTGACCAGGCAGGAGCAAACGTATGCCAAAAATGTACGCAGAACCAGCTTTTCAGTGAATAGCAGCCAGGGCCATTCTAGCAAGTTTGTCTTGTAAGTGGGGTTGGAAACGCTTTTCAGGCTCAATACTGGGCTCAAACGATGCAGCCCTGAGGTCTCTATTGAAAGCAGGTGGGTAAGTAGAAATTCGCCGCTCGGCTGACCCGGCAGGAGCAAACGTATGCCAAAAATGTACGCAGAACCAGCTTTTCAGTGAAGAGCAGCCAGGGACATTCTAGCAAGTTTTACTTGTAAGTGGGGTTGGAAACGCTTTTCAGGCTCAGTACTGGGGTCAAAAGATGCAGCCCTGAGGTCTCTCCTGATAGCAGGTGAATAAGTAAGTATTCACCACTCGGCTGACCAGGCAGGAGCAAGCGTATGCCAAAAATTTACGCAGAACCAGCTTTTCAGTGAATAGCCGTCAGGGCCATTCTAGCAAGTTTGACTTGTAAGTGGGGTTGGAAACGCTTTTCAGGCTCAGTACTGGGCTCAAAAGATGCAGCCCTGAGGTCTCTCTTGATAGCAGGTGGGTAAGTAGTAATTTGCCGCTCGGCTGACCCGGCAGGAGCAAGCGTATGCCAAAAATCGATGCTGAACCAGCTTTTCAGTGAAGAGCAGCCAGGGATATTCTAGCAAGTTTTACTGGTAAGTGTGGTTGGAAACGGTTTTCAGGCTCAATATTAGGTTCAAAAGATGCAGCACTGAGGTCTCTCCTGATACCAGGTGGGTAAGTAGAAATTCACCACTCGGCTGACCCGGCAGGAGCAAACGTATGCCACAAATGTATGCAGAACCAGCTGTTCAGTGAATAGCCGCCAGGGACATTCTAGCAAGTTTTACTTGTAAGTGGGGTTGGAAACAGTTTTCAGGCTCAATACTGAGCTCAAAAGATGCAGCACTGAGGTCTCTCCTGATAGCAGGTGGGTAAGTAGAAATTCGCCGCTCGGCTGACCCGGCAGGAGCAAACGTATGCCAACAATTTGCGCAGAACCAGCTTTTCAGTGAATAGAAGCCAGGGACAATCTTGCAAGTTTTACTTGTAAGTGGGGTTAGAAACGCTTTTCAGGCTCAATACTGGGATCAAAAGATGCAGCCCTGAGGCCTCTCGTGATAGCAGGTGGGTAAGCAGAATCAGCTTTTCAGTGAATAGCAGCCAGGGACAATCTAGCAAGTTTTATTAGTAAGTAGGGTTAGAAACGCTTTTCAGGCTCAATACTGGGATCAAAAGATGCAGCCCTGAGGTCTCTCTTGATAGCAGGTGGGTAAGCAGAATCAGCTTTTCAGTGAATAGCACCCAGGGACATTCTAGCAAGTTTAACTTGTAAGTGGGGTTGGAAACGCTTTTCAGGCTCAGTACTGGGCTCAAAAGATGCAGCCATGAGGTCTCTCATGATAGCAGGTGGGTAAGTAGAAATTCGCCGCTCGGCTGACCCGGCAGGAACAAACGTATGCCAAAAATGTATGCAGAACCAGCTTTTCAGTGAATAGCAGCCAGGCACATCCTAGCAAGTTTTACTCGTAAGTGGGGTTGGAAACGCTTTTCAGGCTCAATACTGGGCTCAAAAGATGCAGCCCTGAGGTCTCTCTTGATAGCAGGTGGGTAAGTAGAAATTCGCCGCTCGGCTGACTAGGCAGGAGCAAACATATGCCAAAAATGTACGCAGAACCAGCTTTTCAGTGAATAGCAGCCAGGGACATTCTAGCAAGTTTTACTTGTAAGTGGGGTTGGAAACAGTTTTCAGGCTCAATACTGAGCTCAAAAGATGCAGCACTGAGGTCTCTCCTGATAGCAGGTGGGTAAGTAGAAAGTCACCACTCGGCTGACCAGCCAGGAGCAAACGTATGCCAAATATGTACGCAGAACCAGCTTTTCAGTGAATAGCAGCCAGGGCCATTCTAGCAAGTTTGACTTGTAAGTGGGGTTAGAAACGCTTTTCAGGCTCAATACTGGGATCAAAAGATGCAGCCCTGAGGCCTCTCGTGATAGCAGGTGGGTAAGCAGAATCAGCTTTTCAGTGAATAGCAGCCAGGGACAATCTAGCAAGTTTTATTAGTAAGTAGGGTTAGAAACGCTTTTCAGGCTCAATACTGGGATCAAAAGATGCAGCCCTGAGGTCTCTCTTGATAGCAGGTGGGTAAGCAGAATCAGCTTTTCAGTGAATAGCACCCAGGGACATTCTAGCAAGTTTAACTTGTAAGTGGGGTTGGAAACGCTTTTCAGGCTCAGTACTGGGCTCAAAAGATGCAGCCATGAGGTCTCTCATGATAGCAGGTGGGTAAGTAGAAATTCGCCGCTCGGCTGACCCGGCAGGAACAAACGTATGCCAAAAATGTATGCAGAACCAGCTTTTCAGTGAATAGCAGCCAGGCACATCCTAGCAAGTTTTACTCGTAAGTGGGTTTGGAAACGCTTTTCAGGCTCAATACTGGGCTCAAAAGATGCAGCCCTGAGGTCTCTCTTGATAGCAGGTGGGTAAGTAGAAATTCGCCGCTCGGCTGACTAGGCAGGAGCAAACATATGCCAAAAATGTACGCAGAACCAGCTTTTCAGTGAATAGCAGCCAGGGACATTCCAGCAAGTTTTACTTGTAAGTGGGGTTGGAAACAGTTTTCAGGCTCAATACTGAGCTCAACAGATGCAGCACTGAGGTCTCTCCTGATAGCAGGTGGGTAAGTAGAAAGTCACCACTCGGCTGACCAGCCAGGAGCAAACGTATGCCAAAAATGTACGCAGAACCAGCTTTTCAGTGAATAGCAGCCAGGGCCATTCTAGCAAGTTTGACTTGTAAGTGGGGTTGGAAACGCTTTTCAGGCTCAATACTGGGCTCAAAAGATGCAGCCCTGAGGTCTCTATTGAAAGCAGGTGGGTAAGTAGAAATTCGCCGCTCGGCTGACCCGGCAGGAGCAAACGTATGCCAAAAATGTACGCAGAACCAGCTTTTCAGCGAAGAGCAGCCAGGGACATTCTAGCAAGTTTTACTTGTAAGTGGGGTTGGAAACGCTTTTCAGGCTCAGTACTGGGCTCAAAAGATGCAGCCCTGAGGTCTCTCTTGATAGCAGGTGGGTAAGTAGTAATTTGCCGCTCGGCTGACCCGGCAGGAGCAAGCGTATGCCAAAAATCGATGCTGAACCAGCTTTTCAGTGAAGAGCTGCCAGGGATATTCTAGCAAGTTTTACTGGTAAGTGTGGTTGGAAACGGTTTTCAGGCTCAATACTAGGTTCAAAAGATGCAGCACTGAGGTCTCTCCTGATACCAGGTGGGTAAGTAGAAATTCAACACTCGGCTGACCCAACAGGAGCAAACGTATGCCAAAAATGTATGCAGAACCAGCTGTTCAGTGAATAGCAGCCAGGGACATTCTAGCAAGTTTTACTCGTAAGTGGGGTTAGAAACGCTTTTCAGGCTCAATACTGGGATCAAAAGATGCAGCCCTGAGGTCTCTCTTGATAGCAGGTGGGTAAGCAGAATCAGCTTTTCAGTGAATAGCAGCCAGGGACAATCTAGCAAGTTTTATTAGTAAGTGGGGTTAGAAACGCTTTTCAGGCTCAATACTGGGATCAAAAGATGCAGCCCTGAGGTCTCTCTTGATAGCAGGTGGGTAAGCAGAATCAGCTTTTCAGTGAATAGCACCCAGGGACATTCTAGCAAGTTTAACTTGTAAGTGGGGTTGGAAACACTTTTCAGGCTCAGTACTCGGCTCAAAAGATGCAGCCATGAGGTCTCTCATGATAGCAGTGGGGTAAGTAGAAATTTGCCGCTCGGCTGACCCAGCAGGAACAAACGTATGCCAAAAATGTATGCAGAACCAGCTTTTCAGTGAATAGCAGCCAGGCACATCCTAGCAAGTTTTACTCGTAAGTGGGGTTGGAAACGCTTTTCAGGCTCAATACTGGGCTCAAAAGATGCAGCCCTGAGGTCTCTCTTGATAGCAGGTGGGTAAGTAGAAATTCGCCGCTCGGCTGACTAGGCAGGAGCAAACATATGCCAAAAATGTACGCAGAACCAGCTTTTCAGTGAATAGCAGCCAGGGACATTCTAGCAAGTTTTACTTGTAAGTGGGGTTTTAAACAGTTTTCAGGCTCAATACTGAGCTCAAAAGATGCAGCACTGAGGTCTCTCCTGATAGCAGGTGGGTAAGTAGAAATTCGCCGCTCGGCTGACCCGGCAGGAGCAAACGTATGCCAAAAATTTGCGCAGGACCAGCTTTTCAGTGAATAGCAGCCAGGGACAATCTAGCAAGTTTTACTTGTAAGTGGGGTTAGAAACACTTTTCAGGCTCAATACTGGGATCAAAAGATGCATCACTGAGGTCTCTCCTGATAGCAGGTGGGTAAGTAGAAATTCGCCGCTCGGCTGACCCGGCAGGAGCAAACGTATGCCAAAAATGTACGCAGAACCAGCTTTTCAGTGAATAGCAGCCAGGGCCATTCTAGCAAGTTTGACTTGTAAGTGGGGTTGGAAACGCTTTTCAGGCTCAATACTGGGCTCAAAAGATGCAGCCCTGAGGTCTCTATTGAAAGCAGGTGGGTAAGTAGAAGTTAGCCGCTCGGCTGACCCGGCAGGAGCAAACATATGCCAAAAATGTACGCAGAACCAGCTTTTCAGTGAAGAGCAGCAAGGGACATTCTAGCAAGTTTTACTTGTAAGTGGGGTTGGAAATGCTTTTCAGTCTCAGTACTGGGCTCAAAAGATGCAGCCCTGAGGTCTCTCCTGATAGCAGGTGGGTAAGTAGAAATTCACCACTCGGCTGACCAGGCAGGAGCAAACGTATGCCAAAAATGTACGCAGAACCAGCTTTTCAGTGAATAGCAGCCAGGGCCATTCTAGCAAGTTTGACTTGTAAGTGGGGTTGGAAACGCTTTTCAGGCTCAATACTGGGCTCAAAAGATGCAGCCCTGGGGTCTCTATTGAAAGCAGGTGGGTAAGTAGAAATTCGCTGCTCGGCTGACCCGGCAGAAGCAAACGTATGCCAAAAATGTACGCAGAACCAGCTTTTCAGTGAAGAGCAGCCAGGGACATTCTAGCAAGTTTGACTTGTAAGTGGGGTTGGAAACGCTTTTCAGGCTCACTACTGGGCTCAAAAGATGCAGCCCTGAGGTCTCTCTTGATAGCAGGTGGGTAAGTAGTAATTCGCTGCTCGGCTGACCCGGCAGGAGCAAACGTATGCCAAAAATTTGCGCAGAACCAGATTTTCAGTGAATAGCAGCCAGGGACAATCTAGCAAGTTTTACTTGTAAGTGGGGTTGGAAATGCTTTTCAGGCTCAGTACTGGGCTCAAAAGATGCAGCCCTGAGGTCTCTCTTGATAGCAGGTGGGTAAGCAGAATCAGCTTTTCAGTGAATAGCACCCAGGGACATTCTAGCAAGTTTAACTTGTAAGTGGGGTTGGAAACGCTTTTCAGGCTCAGTACTGGGCTCAAAAGATGCAGCCATGAGGTCTCTCATGATAGCAGGTGGGTAAGTAGAAATTCGCCGCTCGGCTGACCCGGCAGGAGCAAACGATGCCAAAAATGTGCGCAGAACCAGCTTTACAGTGAATAGCAGCCAGGGACAATCTAGCAAGTTTTACTTGTAAGTAGGGTTAGAAACGCTTTTCAGGCTCAATACTGGGCTCAAAAGATGCAGCCCTGAGGTCTCTCTTGATAACAGGTGGGTAAGTAGAAATTCGCCGCTCGGCTGACTAGGCAGGAGCAAACATATGCCAAAAATGTACGCAGAACCAGCTTTTCAGTGAAGAGCAGCCAGGGACATTCTAGCAAGTTTTACTTGTAAGTGGGGTTGGAAATGCTTTTCAGGCTCACGACTGGGCTCAAAAGATGCAGCCCTGAGGTCTCTCCTGATAGCAGGTGGGTAAGTAGAAATTCACCACTCGGCTGACCAGGCAGGAGCAAACGTATGCCAAAAATGTACGCAGAACCAGCTTTTCAGTGAATAGCAGCCAGGGCCATTCTAGCAAGTTTGACTTGTAAGTGGGGTTGGAAACGCTTTTCAGGCTCAATACTGGGCTGAAAAGATGCAGCCCTGAGGTCTCTCTTGATAGCAGGTGGGTAAGCAGAATCAGCTTTTCAGTAAATAGCACACAGAGACATTCTAGCAAGTTTAACTTGTAAGTGGGGTTGGAAACGCTTTTCAGGCTCAGTACTGGGCACAAAAGATGCAGCCATGAGGTCTCTCATGATAGCAGGTGGGTAAGTAGAAATTCGCCGCTCGGCTGACCCGGCAGGAGCAAACGTATGCCAAAATGTATGCAAAACCAGCTTTTCAGTGAATAGCAGCCGGGACATTCTAGCAAGTTTGACTTGTAAGTGGGGTTGGAAACGCTTTTCAGGCTCAGTACTGGGCTCAAAAGATGCAGCCCTGAGGTCTCTCTTGATGGCAGGTGGGTAAGTAGTAATTCGCTGCTCGGCTGACCCGGCAGGAGCAAACGTATGCCAAAAATTTGCGCAGAACCAGATTTTTAGTGAATAGCAGCCAGGGACAATCTAGCAAGTTTTACTTGTAAGTGGGGTTGGAAATCCTTTTCAGGCTCAGTACTGGGCTCAAAAGATGCAGCCCTGAGGTCTCTCCTGATAGCAGGTGGGTAAGTAGAAATTCACCACCCGGCTGACCAGGCAGGAGCAAACGTATGCCAAAAATGTACGCAGAACCAACTTTTCAGTGAATAGCAGCCAGGGCCATTCTAGCAAGTTTGACTTGTAAGTGGGGTTGGAAACGCTTTTCAGGCTCAATACTGGGCTCAAAAGATGCAGCCCTGAGGTCTCTATTGAAAGCAGGTGGGTAAGTAGAAATTCGCCGCTCGGCTGACCCGGCAGGAGCAAACATATGCCAAAAATGTACGCAGAACCAGCTTTTCAGTGAAGAGCAGCCAGGGACATTCTAGCAAGTTTTACTTGTAAGTGGGGTTGGAAATGCTTTTCAGGCTCAGTACTGGGCTCAAAAGATGCAGCCCTGAGGTCTCTCCTGATAGCAGGTGGGTAAGTAGAAATTCACCACTCGGCTGACCAGGCAGGAGCAAACGTATGCCAAAAATGTACGCAGAGCCAGCTTTTCAGTGAATAGCAGCCAGGGCCATTCTAGCAAGTTTGACTTGTAAGTGGGGTTGGGAACACTTTTCAGGCTCAATACTGGGCTCAAAAGATGCAGCCCTGAGGTCTCTATTGAAAGCAGGTGGGTAAGTAGAAATTCGCCGCTCGGCTGACCCGGCAGGAGCAAACGTATGCCAAAAATGTACGCAGAACCAGCTTTTCAGTGAAGAGCAGCCAGGGACATTCTAGCAAGTTTTACTTGTAAGTGGGGTTGGAAACGCTTTTCAGGCTCAGTACTGGGGTCAAAAGATGCAGCCCTGAGGTCTCTCCTGATAGCAGGTGGGTACGTAGAAATTCACCACTCGACTGACCAAGCAGGAGCAAACGTATGCCAAAAATGTACGCAGAACCAGCTTTTCAGTAAATAGCAGCCAGGGCCATTCTAGCAAGTTTGACTTGTAAGTGGGGTTGGAAACGCTTTTCAGGCTCAGTACTGGGCTCAAAAGATGCAGCCCTGAGGTCTCTCTTGATAGCAGGTGGGTAAGTAGTAATTCGATGCTCGGCTGACCCGGCAGGAGCAAACGTATGCCAAAAATGTGCGCAGAACCAGATTTTCAGTGAATAGCAGCCAGGGACAATCTAGGAAGTTTTACTTGTAAGTGGGGTTGGAAATGCTTTTCAGGCTCAATACTGGGCTCAAAAGATGCAGCCCTGAGGTCTCTCCTGATAGCAGGTGGGTAAGTAGAAATTCGCCGCTCGGCTGACCCGGCAGGAGCAAACGTATGCCAAAAATGTGCGCAGAACCAGCTTTTCAGTGAATAGCAGCCAGGGACAATCTAGCAAGTTTTACTTGTAAGTGGGGTTAGAAACGCTTTTCAGGCTCAATACTGGGATCAAAAGATGCAGCCCTGAGGTCTCTCTTGATAGCAGGTGGGTAAGCAGAATCAGCTTTTCAGTGAATAGCACCCAGGGACTTTCTAGCAAGTTTAACTTGTAAGTGGGGTTGGAAACGCTTTTCAGGCTCAGTACTGGGCTGAAAAGATGCAGCCATGAGGTCTCTCATGATAGCAGGTGGGTAAGTAGAAATTTGCCGCTCGGCTGACCCGGCAGGAGCAAATGATGCCAAAAATTTGCGCAGAACCAGCTTTTCAGTGAATAGCAGCCAGGGACAATCTAGCAAGTTTTACTTGTAAGTAGGGTTAGAAACGCTTTTCAGGCTCAATACTGGGATCAAAAGATGCAGCCCTGAGGTCTCTCTTGATAGCAGGTGGGTAAGCAGAATCAGCTTTTCAGTGAATAGCACCCAGGGACATTCTAGCAAGTTTAACTTGTAAGTGGGGTTGGAAACGCTTTTCAGGCTCAGTACTGGGCTCAAAAGATGCAGCCATGAGTTCTCTCATGATAGCAGGTGGGTATGTAGAAATTCGCCGCTCGGCTGACCCGGCAGGAACAAACGTATGCCAAAAATGTATGCAAAACCAGCTTTTCAGTGAATAGCAGCCAGGGACATCCTAGCAAGTTTTACTCGTAAGTTGGGTTGGAAACGCTTTTCAGGCTCAATACTGGGCTCAAAAGATGCAGCCCTGAGATCTCTCTTGATAGCAGGTGGGTAAGTAGAAATTCGCCGCTCGGCTGACTAGGCA
The DNA here is from genome assembly GCF_964263255.1 of Lissotriton vulgaris. Lineage (NCBI taxonomy): Eukaryota > Metazoa > Chordata > Amphibia > Caudata > Salamandridae > Lissotriton > Lissotriton vulgaris. Next base: position 600,674 of record NW_028244755.1, on the reverse strand, counting down.
GGAGCAAACATATGCCAAAAATGTACGCAGAACCAGCTTTTCAGTGAATAGCAGCCAGGGACATTCTAGCAAGTTTTACTTGTAAGTGGGGTTGGAAACAGTTTTCAGGCTCAATACTGAGCTCAAAAGATGCAGCACTGAGGTCTCTCCTGATAGCAGGTGGGTAAGTAGAAATTCGCCGCTCGGCTGACCCGGCAGGAGCAAACGTATGCCAAAAATTTGCGCAGGACCAGCTTTTCAGTGAATAGCAGCCAGGGACAATCTAGCAAGTTTTACTTGTAAGTGGTGTTAGAAACACTTTTCAGGCTCAATACTGGGATCAAAAGATGCAGCGCTGAGGTCTCTCTTGATAGCAGGTGGGTAAGCAGAATCAGCTTTTCAGTGAATAGCACCCTGGGACATTCTAGCCAGTTTAACTTGTAAGTGGGGTTGGAAACGCTTTTCAGGCTCAGTACTGGGCTCAAAAGATGCAGCCATGAGGTCTCTCATGATAGCAGGTGGGTAAGTAGAAATTCGCCGCTCGGCTGACCCGGCAGGAACAAACGTATGCCAAAAATATATGCAGAACCAGCTTTTCAGTGAATAGCAGCCAGGGACCTCCTAGCAAGTTTTACTCGTAAGTGGGGTTGGAAACGTTTTTCAGGCTCAATACTGGGCTCAAAAGATGCAGCCCTGAGGTCTCTCTTGATAGCAGGTGGGTAAGTAAAAATTCACCACTCGGCTGACCAGGCAGGAGCAAACGTATGCCAAAAATGTACGCAGAACCAGCTTTTCAGTGAATAGCAGCCAGGGCCGTTCTAGCAAGTTTGACTTGTAAGTCGGGTTGGAAACGCTTTTCAGGCTCAATACTGGGCTCAAAAGATGCAGCCCTGAGGTCTCTATTGAAAGCAGGTGGGTAAGTAGAAATTTGCCGCTCGGCTGACCCGGCAGGAGCAAACGTATGCCAAAAATGTACGCAGAACCAGCTTTTCAGTGAAGAGCAGCCAGGGACATTCTAGCAAGTTTGACTTGTAAGTGGGGTTGGAAATGCTTTTCAGTCTCAGTACTGGGCTCAAAAGATGCAGCCCTGAGGTCTCTCCTGATAGCAGGTGGGTAAGTAGAAATTCACCACTCGGCTGACCAGGCAGGAGCAAACGTATGCCAAAAATGTACGCAGAACCAGCTTTTCAGTGAATAGCAGCCAGGGCCATTCTAGCAAGTTTGACTTGTAAGTGGGGTTGAAAAAGCTTTTCAGGCTCAATACTGGGCTCAAAAGATGCAGCCCTGAGGTCTCTATTGAAAGCAGGTGGGTAAGTAGAAATTCGCTGCTCGGCTGACCCGGCAGAAGCAAACGTATGCCAAAAATGTACGCAGAACCAGCTTTTCAGTGAAGAGCAGCCAGGGACATTCTAGCAAGTTTGACTTGTAAGTGGGGTTGGAAACGCTTTTCAGGCTCAGTACTGGGCTCAAAAGATGCAGCCCTGAGGTCTCTCTTGATAGCAGGTGGGTAAGTAGTAATTCGCTGCTCGGCTGACCCGGCAGGAGCAAATGTATGCCAAAAATTTGCGCAGAACCAGATTTTCAGTGAATAGCAGCCAGGGACAATCTAGCAAGTTTTACTTGTAAGTGGGGGTGGAAATGCTTTTCAGGCTCAGTACTGGGCTCAAAAGATGCAGCCCTGAGGTCTCTCTTGATAGCAGGTGGGTAAGCAGAATCAGCTTTTCAGTGAATAGCACCCAGGGACATTCTAGCAAGTTTAACTTGTAAGTGGGGTTGGAAACGCTTTTCAGGCTCAGTACTGGGCTCAAAAGATGCAGCCATGAGGTCTCTCATGATAGCAGGTGGGTAAGTAGAAATTCGCCGCTCGGCTGACCCGGCAGGAGCAAACGATGCCAAAAATGTGCGCAGAACCAGCTTTACAGTGAATAGCAGCCAGGGACATCCTAGCAAGTTTTACTCGTAAGTTGGGTTGGAAACGCTTTTCAGGCTCAATACTGGGCTCAAAAGATGCAGCCCTGAGGTCTCTCTTGATAGCAGGTGGGTAAGTAGAAATTCGCCGCTCGGCTGACTAGGCAGGAGCAAACATATGCCAAAAATGTACGCAGAACCAGCTTTTCAGTGAATAGCAGCCAGGGACATTCTAGCAAGTTTTACTTGTAAGTGGGGTTGGAAACAGTTTTCAGGCTCAATACTGAGCTCAAAAGATGCAGCACTGAGGTCTCTCCTGATAGCAGGTGGGTAAGTAGAAATTCGCCGCTCGGCTGACCCGGCAGGAGCAAACGTATGCCAAAAATTTGCGCAGGACCAGCTTTTCAGTGAATAGCAGCCAGGGACAATCTAGCAAGTTTTACTTGTAAGTGGGGTTAGAAACACTTTTCAGGCTCAATACTGGGATCAAAAGATGCAGCCCTGAGGTCTCTCTTGATAGCAGGTGGGTAAGCAGAATCAGCTTTTCAGTGAATAGCACCCTGGGACATTCTAGCAAGTTTAACTTGTAAGTGGGGTTGGAAACGCTTTTCAGGCTCAGTACTGGGCTCAAAAGATGCAGCCATGAGGTCTCTCATGATAGCAGGTGGGTAAGTAGAAATTCGCCGCTCGGTTGACCCGGCAGGAACAAACGTATGCCAAAAATATATGCAGAACCAGCTTTTCAGTGAATAGCAGCCAGGGACATCCTAGCAAGTTTTACTCGTAAGTGGGGTTGGAAACGTTTTTCAGGCTCAATACTGGGCTCAAAAGATGTAGCCCTGAGGTCTCTCTTGATAGCAGGTGGGTAAGTAAAAATTCACCACTCGGCTGACCAGGCAGGAGCAAACGTATGCCAAAAATGTACGCAGAACCAGCTTTTCAGTGAATAGCAGCCAGGGCCGTTCTAGCAAGTTTGACTTGTAAGTCGGGTTGGAAACGCTTTTCAGGCTCAATACTGGGCTCAAAAGATGCAGCCCTGATGTCTCTATTGAAAGCAGGTGGGTAAGTAGAAATTCGCCGCTCGGCTGACCCGGCAGGAGCAAACGTATGCCAAAAATGTACGCAGAACCAGCTTTTCAGTGAAGAGCAGCCAGGGACATTCTAGCAAGTTTGACTTGTAAGTGGGGTTGGAAATGCTTTTCAGTCTCAGTACTGGGCTCAAAAGATGCAGCCCTGAGGTCTCTCCTGATAGCAGGTGGGTAAGTAGAAATTCACCACTCGGCTGACCAGGCAGGAGCAAACGTATGCCAAAAATGTACGCAGAACCAGCTTTTCAGTGAATAGCAGCCAGGGCCATTCTAGCAAGTTTGACTTGTAAGTGGGGTTGAAAACGCTTTTCAGGCTCAATACTGGGCTCAAAAGATGCAGCCCTGAGGTCTCTATTGAAAGCAGGTGGGTAAGTAGAAATTCGCTGCTCGGCTGACCCGGCAGAAGCAAACGTATGCCAAAAATGTACGCAGAACCAGCTTTTCAGTGAAGAGCAGCCAGGGACATTCTAGCAAGTTTGACTTGTAAGTGGGGTTGGAAACGCTTTTCAGGCTCAGTACTGGGCTCAAAAGATGCAGCCCTGAGGTCTCTCTTGATAGCAGGTGGGTAAGTAGTAATTCGCTGCTCGGCTGACCCGGCAGGAGCAAACGTATGCCAAAAATGTGCGCAGAACCAGATTTTCAGTGAATAGCAGCCAGGGACAATCTAGCAAGTTTTACTTGTAAGTGGGGTTGGAAATGCTTTTCAGGCTCAGTACTGGGCTCAAAAGATGCAGCCCTGAGGTCTCTCTTGATAGCAGGTGGGTAAGCAGAATCAGCTTTTCAGTGAATAGCACCCAGGGACATTCTAGCAAGTTTAATTTGTAAGTGGGGTTGCAAACGCTTTTCAGGCTCAGTACTGGGCTCAAAAGATGCAGCCATGAGGTCTCTCATGATAGCAGGTGGGTAAGTAGAAATTCGCCGCTCGGCTGACCCGGCAGGAGCAAAAGATGCCAAAAATGTGCGCAGAACCAGCTTTACAGTGAATAGCAGCCAGGGACAATCTAGCAAGTTTTACTTGTAAGTAGGGTTAGAAACGCTTTTCAGGCTCAATACTGGGCTCAAAAGATGCAGCCCTGAGGTCTCTCTTGATAGCAGGTGGGTAAGTAGAAATTCGCCGCTCGGCTGACTAGGCAGGAGCAAACATATGCCAAAAATGTACGCAGAACCAGCTTTTCAGTGAAGAGCAGCCAGGGACATTCTAGCAAGTTTTACTTGTAAGTGGGGTTGGAAATGCTTTTCAGGCTCAGTACTGGGCTCAAAAGATGCAGCCCTGAGGTCTCTCCTGATAGCAGGTGGGTAAGTAGAAATTCACCACTCGGCTGACCAGGCAGGAGCAAACGTATGCCAAAAATGTACGCAGAACCAGCTTTTCAGTGAATAGCAGCCAGGGCCATTCTAGCAAGTTTGACTTGTAAGTGGGGTTGGAAACGCTTTTCAGGCTCAATACTGGGCTGAAAAGATGCAGCCCTGAGGTCTCTCTTGATAGCAGGTGGGTAAGCAGAATCAGCTTTTCAGTGAATAGCACCCAGGGACATTCTAGCAAGTTTAACTTGTAAGTGGGGTTGGAAACGCTTTTCAGGCTCAGTACTGGGCACAAAAGATGCAGCCATGAGGTCTCTCATGATAGCAGGTGGGTAAGTAGAAATTCGCTGCTCGGCTGACCCGGCAGGAGCAAACGTATGCCAAAAATGTATGCAAAACCAGCTTTTCAGTGAATAGAGCCGGGACATTCTAGCAAGTTTGACTTGTAAGTGGGGTTGGAAACGCTTTTCAGGCTCAGTACTGGGCTCAAAAGATGCAGCCCTGAGGTCTCTCTTGATGGCAGGTGGGTAAGTAGTAATTCGCTGCTCGGCTGACCCGGCAGGAGCAAACGTATGCCAAAAATTTGCGCAGAACCAGATTTTTAGTGAATAGCAGCCAGGGACAATCTAGCAAGTTTTACTTGTAAGTGGGGTTGGAAATCCTTTTCAGGCTCAGTACTGGGCTCAAAAGATGCAGCCCTGAGGTCTCTCCTGATAGCAGGTGGGTAAGTAGAAATTCACCACCCGGCTGACCAGGCAGGAGCAAACGTATGCCAAAAATGTACGCAGAACCAACTTTTCAGTGAATAGCAGCCAGGGCCATTCTAGCAAGTTTGACTTGTAAGTGGGGTTGGAAACGCTTTTCAGGCTCAATACTGGGCTCAAAAGATGCAGCCCTGAGGTCTCTATTGAAAGCAGGTGGGTAAGTAGAAATTCGCCGCTCGGCTGACCCGGCAGGAGCAAACATATGCCAAAAATGTACGCAGAACCAGCTTTTCAGTGAAGAGCAGCCAGGGACATTCTAGCAAGTTTTACTTGTAAGTGGGGTTGGAAATGCTTTTCAGGCTCAGTACTGGGCTCAAAAGATGCAGCCCTGAGGTCTCTCCTGATAGCAGGTGGGTAAGTAGAAATTCACCACTCGGCTGACCAGGCAGGAGCAAACGTATGCCAAAAATGTACGCAGAGCCAGCTTTTCAGTGAATAGCAGCCAGGGCCATTCTAGCAAGTTTGACTTGTAAGTGGGGTTGGGAACACTTTTCAGGCTCAATACTGGGCTCAAAAGATGCAGCCCTGAGGTCTCTATTGAAAGCAGGTGGGTAAGTAGAAATTCGCCGCTCGGCTGACCCGGCAGGAGCAAACGTATGCCAAAAATGTACGCAGAACCAGCTTTTCAGTGAAGAGCAGCCAGGGACATTCTAGCAAGTTTTACTTGTAAGTGGGGTTGGAAACGCTTTTCAGGCTCAGTACTGGGGTCAAAAGATGCAGCCCTGAGGTCTCTCCTGATAGCAGGTGGGTACGTAGAAATTCACCACTCGACTGACCAAGCAGGAGCAAACGTATGCCAAAAATGTACGCAGAACCAGCTTTTCAGTAAATAGCAGCCAGGGCCATTCTAGCAAGTTTGACTTGTAAGTGGGGTTGGAAACGCTTTTCAGGCTCAGTACTGGGCTCAAAAGATGCAGCCCTGAGGTCTCTCTTGATAGCAGGTGGGTAAGTAGTAATTCGATGCTCGGCTGACCCGGCAGGAGCAAACGTATGCCAAAAATGTGCGCAGAACCAGATTTTCAGTGAATAGCAGCCAGGGACAATCTAGGAAGTTTTACTTGTAAGTGGGGTTGGAAATGCTTTTCAGGCTCAATACTGGGCTCAAAAGATGCAGCCCTGAGGTCTCTCCTGATAGCAGGTGGGTAAGTAGAAATTCGCCGCTCGGCTGACCCGGCAGGAGCAAACGTATGCCAAAAATGTGCGCAGAACCAGCTTTTCAGTGAATAGCAGCCAGGGACAATCTAGCAAGTTTTACTTGTAAGTGGGGTTAGAAACGCTTTTCAGGCTCAATACTGGGATCAAAAGATGCAGCCCTGAGGTCTCTCTTGATAGCAGGTGGGTAAGCAGAATCAGCTTTTCAGTGAATAGCACCCAGGGACTTTCTAGCAAGTTTAACTTGTAAGTGGGGTTGGAAACGCTTTTCAGGCTCAGTACTGGGCTGAAAAGATGCAGCCATGAGGTCTCTCATGATAGCAGGTGGGTAAGTAGAAATTTGCCGCTCGGCTGACCCGGCAGGAGCAAATGATGCCAAAAATTTGCGCAGAACCAGCTTTTCAGTGAATAGCAGCCAGGGACAATCTAGCAAGTTTTACTTGTAAGTAGGGTTAGAAACGCTTTTCAGGCTCAATACTGGGATCAAAAGATGCAGCCCTGAGGTCTCTCTTGATAGCAGGTGGGTAAGCAGAATCAGCTTTTCAGTGAATAGCACCCAGGGACATTCTAGCAAGTTTAACTTGTAAGTGGGGTTGGAAACGCTTTTCAGGCTCAGTACTGGGCTCAAAAGATGCAGCCATGAGTTCTCTCATGATAGCAGGTGGGTATGTAGAAATTCGCCGCTCGGCTGACCCGGCAGGAACAAACGTATGCCAAAAATGTATGCAAAACCAGCTTTTCAGTGAATAGCAGCCAGGGACATCCTAGCAAGTTTTACTCGTAAGTTGGGTTGGAAACGCTTTTCAGGCTCAATACTGGGCTCAAAAGATGCAGCCCTGAGATCTCTCTTGATAGCAGGTGGGTAAGTAGAAATTCGCCGCTCGGCTGACTAGGCAGGAGCAAACATATGCCAAAAATGTACGCAGAACCAGCTTTTCAGTGAATAGCAGCCAGGGACATTCTAGCAAGTTTTACTTGTAAGTGGGGTTGGAAACAGTTTTCAGGCTCAATACTGAGCTCAAAAGATGCAGCACTGAGGTCTCTCCTGATAGCAGGTGGGTAAGTAGAAATTCGCCGCTCGGCTGACCCGGCAGGAGCAAACGTATGCCAAAAATTTGCGCAGGACCAGCTTTTCAGTGAATAGCAGCCAGGGACAATCTAGCAAGTTTTACTTGTAAGTGGTGTTAGAAACACTTTTCAGGCTCAATACTGGGATCAAAAGATGCAGCGCTGAGGTCTCTCTTGATAGCAGGTGGGTAAGCAGAATCAGCTTTTCAGTGAATAGCACCCTGGGACATTCTAGCCAGTTTAACTTGTAAGTGGGGTTGGAAACGCTTTTCAGGCTCAGTACTGGGCTCAAAAGATGCAGCCATGAGGTCTCTCATGATAGCAGGTGGGTAAGTAGAAATTCGCCGCTCGGCTGACCCGGCAGGAACAAACGTATGCCAAAAATATATGCAGAACCAGCTTTTCAGTGAATAGCAGCCAGGGACCTCCTAGCAAGTTTTACTCGTAAGTGGGGTTGGAAACGTTTTTCAGGCTCAATACTGGGCTCAAAAGATGCAGCCCTTAGGTCTCTCTTGATAGCAGGTGGGTAAGTAAAAATTCACCACTCGGCTGACCAGGCAGGAGCAAACGTATGCCAAAAATGTACGCAGAACCAGCTTTTCAGTGAATAGCAGCCAGGGCCGTTCTAGCAAGTTTGACTTGTAAGTCGGGTTGGAAACGCTTTTCAGGCTCAATACTGGGCTCAAAAGATGCAGCCCTGAGGTCTCTATTGAAAGCAGGTGGGTAAGTAGAAATTTGCCGCTCGGCTGACCCGGCAGGAGCAAACGTATGCCAAAAATGTACGCAGAACCAGCTTTTCAGTGAAGAGCAGCCAGGGACATTCTAGCAAGTTTGACTTGTAAGTGGGGTTGGAAATGCTTTTCAGTCTCAGTACTGGGCTCAAAAGATGCAGCCCTGAGGTCTCTCCTGATAGCAGGTGGGTAAGTAGAAATTCACCACTCGGCTGACCAGGCAGGAGCAAACGTATGCCAAAAATGTACGCAGAACCAGCTTTTCAGTGAATAGCAGCCAGGGCCATTCTAGCAAGTTTGACTTGTAAGTGGGGTTGAAAAAGCTTTTCAGGCTCAATACTGGGCTCAAAAGATGCAGCCCTGAGGTCTCTATTGAAAGCAGGTGGGTAAGTAGAAATTCGCTGCTCGGCTGACCCGGCAGAAGCAAACGTATGCCAAAAATGTACGCAGAACCAGCTTTTCAGTGAAGAGCAGCCAGGGACATTCTAGCAAGTTTGACTTGTAAGTGGGGTTGGAAACGCTTTTCAGGCTCAGTACTGGGCTCAAAAGATGCAGCCCTGAGGTCTCTCTTGATAGCAGGTGGGTAAGTAGTAATTCGCTGCTCGGCTGACCCGGCAGGAGCAAACGTATGCCAAAAATTTGCGCAGAACCAGATTTTCAGTGAATAGCAGCCAGGGACAATCTAGCAAGTTTTACTTGTAAGTGGGGGTGGAAATGCTTTTCAGGCTCAGTACTGGGCTCAAAAGATGCAGCCCTGAGGTCTCTCTTGATAGCAGGTGGGTAAGCAGAATCAGCTTTTCAGTGAATAGCACCCAGGGACATTCTAGCAAGTTTAACTTGTAAGTGGGGTTGGAAACGCTTTTCAGGCTCAGTACTGGGCTCAAAAGATGCAGCCATGAGGTCTCTCATGATAGCAGGTGGGTAAGTAGAAATTCGCCGCTCGGCTGACCCGGCAGGAGCAAACGATGCCAAAAATGTGCGCAGAACCAGCTTTACAGTGAATAGCAGCCAGGGACATCCTAGCAAGTTTTACTCGTAAGTTGGGTTGGAAACGCTTTTCAGGCTCAATACTGGGCTCAAAAGATGCAGCCCTGAGGTCTCTCTTGATAGCAGGTGGGTAAGTAGAAATTCGCCGCTCGGCTGACTAGGCAGGAGCAAACATATGCCAAAAATGTACGCAGAACCAGCTTTTCAGTGAATAGCAGCCAGGGACATTCTAGCAAGTTTTACTTGTAAGTGGGGTTGGAAACAGTTTTCAGGCTCAATACTGAGCTCAAAAGATGCAGCACTGAGGTCTCTCCTGATAGCAGGTGGGTAAGTAGAAATTCGCCGCTCGGCTGACCCGGCAGGAGCAAACGTATGCCAAAAATTTGCGCAGGACCAGCTTTTCAGTGAATAGCAGCCAGGGACAATCTAGCAAGTTTTACTTGTAAGTGGGGTTAGAAACACTTTTCAGGCTCAATACTGGGATCAAAAGATGCAGCCCTGAGGTCTCTCTTGATAGCAGGTGGGTAAGCAGAATCAGCTTTTCAGTGAATAGCACCCTGGGACATTCTAGCAAGTTTAACTTGTAAGTGGGGTTGGAAACGCTTTTCAGGCTCAGTACTGGGCTCAAAAGATGCAGCCATGAGGTCTCTCATGATAGCAGGTGGGTAAGTAGAAATTCGCCGCTCGGTTGACCCGGCAGGAACAAACGTATGCCAAAAATATATGCAGAACCAGCTTTTCAGTGAATAGCAGCCAGGGACATCCTAGCAAGTTTTACTCGTAAGTGGGGTTGGAAACGTTTTTCAGGCTCAATACTGGGCTCAAAAGATGTAGCCCTGAGGTCTCTCTTGATAGCAGGTGGGTAAGTAAAAATTCACCACTCGGCTGACCAGGCAGGAGCAAACGTATGCCAAAAATGTACGCAGAACCAGCTTTTCAGTGAATAGCAGCCAGGGCCGTTCTAGCAAGTTTGACTTGTAAGTCGGGTTGGAAACGCTTTTCAGGCTCAATACTGGGCTCAAAAGATGCAGCCCTGATGTCTCTATTGAAAGCAGGTGGGTAAGTAGAAATTCGCCGCTCGGCTGACCCGGCAGGAGCAAACGTATGCCAAAAATGTACGCAGAACCAGCTTTTCAGTGAAGAGCAGCCAGGGACATTCTAGCAAGTTTGACTTGTAAGTGGGGTTGGAAATGCTTTTCAGTCTCAGTACTGGGCTCAAAAGATGCAGCCCTGAGGTCTCTCCTGATAGCAGGTGGGTAAGTAGAAATTCACCACTCGGCTGACCAGGCAGGAGCAAACGTATGCCAAAAATGTACGCAGAACCAGCTTTTCAGTGAATAGCAGCCAGGGCCATTCTAGCAAGTTTGACTTGTAAGTGGGGTTGAAAACGCTTTTCAGGCTCAATACTGGGCTCAAAAGATGCAGCCCTGAGGTCTCTATTGAAAGCAGGTGGGTAAGTAGAAATTCGCTGCTCGGCTGACCCGGCAGAAGCAAACGTATGCCAAAAATGTACGCAGAACCAGCTTTTCAGTGAAGAGCAGCCAGGGACATTCTAGCAAGTTTGACTTGTAAGTGGGGTTGGAAACGCTTTTCAGGCTCAGTACTGGGCTCAAAAGATGCAGCCCTGAGGTCTCTCTTGATAGCAGGTGGGTAAGTAGTAATTCGCTGCTCGGCTGACCCGGCAGGAGCAAACGTATGCCAAAAATTTGCGCAGAACCAGATTTTCAGTGAATAGCAGCCAGGGACAATCTAGCAAGTTTTACTTGTAAGTGGGGTTGGAAATGCTTTTCAGGCTCAGTACTGGGCTCAAAAGATGCAGCCCTGAGGTCTCTCTTGATAGCAGGTGGGTAAGCAGAATCAGCTTTTCAGTGAATAGCACCCAGGGACATTCTAGCAAGTTTAATTTGTAAGTGGGGTTGGAAACGCTTTTCAGGCTCAGTACTGGGCTCAAAAGATGCAGCCATGAGGTCTCTCATGATAGCAGGTGGGTAAGTAGAAATTCGCCGCTCGGCTGACCCGGCAGGAGCAAAAGATGCCAAAAATGTGCGCAGAACCAGCTTTACAGTGAATAGCAGCCAGGGACAATCTAGCAAGTTTTACTTGTAAGTAGGGTTAGAAACGCTTTTCAGGCTCAATACTGGGCTCAAAAGATGCAGCCCTGAGGTCTCTCTTGATAGCAGGTGGGTAAGTAGAAATTCGCCGCTCGGCTGACTAGGCAGGAGCAAACATATGCCAAAAATGTACGCAGAACCAGCTTTTCAGTGAAGAGCAGCCAGGGACATTCTAGCAAGTTTTACTTGTAAGTGGGGTTGGAAATGCTTTTCAGGCTCAGTACTGGGCTCAAAAGATGCAGCCCTGAGGTCTCTCCTGATAGCAGGTGGGTAAGTAGAAATTCACCACTCGGCTGACCAGGCAGGAGCAAACGTATGCCAAAAATGTACGCAGAACCAGCTTTTCAGTGAATAGCAGCCAGGGCCATTCTAGCAAGTTTGACTTGTAAGTGGGGTTGGAAACGCTTTTCAGGCTCAATACTGGGCTGAAAAGATGCAGCCCTGAGGTCTCTCTTGATAGCAGGTGGGTAAGCAGAATCAGCTTTTCAGTGAATAGCACCCAGGGACATTCTAGCAAGTTTAACTTGTAAGTGGGGTTGGAAACGCTTTTCAGGCTCAGTACTGGGCACAAAAGATGCAGCCATGAGGTCTCTCATGATAGCAGGTGGGTAAGTAGAAATTCGCCGCTCGGCTGACCCGGCAGGAGCAAACGTATGCCAAAAATGTATGCAAAACCAGCTTTTCAGTGAATAGAGCCGGGACATTCTAGCAAGTTTGACTTGTAAGTGGGGTTGGAAACGCTTTTCAGGCTCAGTACTGGGCTCAAAAGATGCAGCCCTGAGGTCTCTCTTGATAGCAGGTGGGTAAGTAGTAATTCGCTGCTCGGCTGACCCGGCAGGAGCAAACGTATGCCAAAAAGTTGCGCAGAACCAGATTTTTAGTGAATAGCAGCCAGGGACAATCTAGCAAGTTTTACTTGTAAGTGGGGTTGGAAATGCTTTTCAGGCTCAGTACTGTGCTCAAAAGATGCAGCCCTGAGGTCTCTCCTGATAGCAGGTGGGTAAGTAGAAATTCACCACTCGGCTGACCAGGCAGGAGCAAACGTATGCCAAAAATGTACGCAGAACCAACTTTCCAGTGAATAGCAGCCAGGGCCATTCTAGCAAGTTTGACTTGTAAGTGGGGTTGGAAACGCTTTTCAGGCTCAATACTGGGCTCAAAAGATGCAGCCCTGAGGTCTCTATTGAAAGCAGGTGGGTAAGTAGAAATTCGCCGCTCGGCTGACCCGGCAGGAGCAAACATATGCCAAAAATGTACGCAGAACCAGCTTTTCAGTGAAGAGCAGCCAGGGACATTCTAGCAAGTTTTACTTGTAAGTGGGGTTGGAAATGCTTTTCAGGCTCAGTACTGGGCTCAAAAGATGCAGCCCTGAGGTCTCTCCTGATAGCAGGTGGGTAAGTAGAAATTCACCACTCGGCTGACCAGGCAGGAGCAAACGTATGCCAAAAATGTACGCAGAGCCAGCTTTTCAGTGAATAGCAGCCAGGGCCATTCTAGCAAGTTTGACTTGTAAGTGGGGTTGGGAACGCTTTTCAGGCTCAATACTGGGCTCAAAAGATGCAGCCCTGAGGTCTCTATTGAAAGCAGGTGGGTAAGTAGAAATTCGCCGCTCGGCTGACCCGGCAGGAGCAAACGTATGCCAAAAATGTACACAGAACCAGCTTTTCAGTGAAGAGCAGCCAGGGCCATTCTAGCAAGTTTTACTTGTAAGTGGGGTTGGAAACGCTTTTCAGGCTCAGTACTGGGCTCAAAAGATGCAGCCCTGAGGTCTCTCTTGATAGCAGGTGGGTAAGTAGTAATTCGCTGCTCGGCTGACCCGGCAGGAGCAAACGTATGCCAAAAATGTGCGCAGAACCAGATTTTCAGTGAATAGCAGCCAGGGACAATCTAGCAAGTTTTACTTGTAAGTGGGGTTGGAAATGCTTTTCAGGCTCAATACTGGGCTCAAAAGATGCAGCCCTGAGGTCTCTCCTGATAGCAGGTGGGTAAGTAGAAATTCGCCGCTCGGCTGACCCGGCAGGAGCAAACGTATGCCAAAAATGTGCGCAGAACCAGCTTTTCAGTGAATAGCAGCCAGGGACAATCTAGCAAGTTTTACTTGTAAGTGGGGTTAGAAACGCTTTTCAGGCTCAATACTGGGATCAAAAGATGCAGCCCTGAGGTCTCTCTTGATAGCAGGTGGGTAAGCAGAATCAGCTTTTCAGTGAATAGCACACTGGGACTTTCTAGCAAGTTTAACTTGTAAGTGGGGTTGGAAACGCTTTTCAGGCTCAGTACTGGGCTGAAAAGATGCAGCCATGAGGTCTCTCATGATAGCAGGTGGGTAAGTAGAAATTCGCCGCTCGGCTGACCCGGCAGGAGCAAATGATGCCAAAAATTTGCGCAGAACCAGCTTTTCAGTGAATAGCAGCCAGGGACAATCTAGCAAGTTTTACTTGTAAGTAGGGTTAGAAACGCTTTTCAGGCTCAATACTGGGATCAAAAGATGCAGCCCTGAGGTCTCTCTTGATAGCAGGTGGGTAAGCAGAATCAGCTTTTCAGTGAATAGCACCCAGTGGCATTCTAGCAAGTTTAACTTGTAAGTGGGGTTGGAAACGCTTTTCAGGCTCAGTACTGGGCTCAAAAGATGCAGCCATGAGTTCTCTCATGATAGCAGGTGGGTATGTAGAAATTCGCCGCTCGGCTGACCCGGCAGGAACAAACGTATGCCAAAAATGTATGCAAAACCAGCTTTTCAGTGAATAGCAGCCAGGGACATCCTAGCAAGTTTTACTCGTAAGTTGGGTTGGAAACGCTTTTCAGGCTCAATACTGGGCTCAAAAGATGCAGCCCTGAGGTCTCTCTTGATAGCAGGTGGGTAAGTAGAAATTCGCCGCTCGGCTGACTAGGCAGGAGCAAACATATGCCAAAAATGTACGCAGAACCAGCTTTTCAGTGAAGAGCAGCCAGGGACATTCTAGCAAGTTTTACTTGTAAGTGGGGTTGGAAATGCTTTTCAGGCTCAGTACTGGGCTCAAAAGATGCAGCCCTGAGGTCTCTCCTGATAGCAGGTGGGTAAGTAGAAATTCACCACTCGGCTGACCAGGCAGGAGCAAACGTATGCCAAAAATGTACGCAGAACCAGCTTTTCAGTGAATAGCAGCCAGGGCCATTCTAGCAAGTTTGACTTGTAAGTGGGGTTGGAAACGCTTTTCAGGCTCAATACTGGGCTCAAAAGATGCAGCCCTGAGGTCTCTATTGAAAGCAGGTGGGTAAGTAGAAATTCGCCGCTAGGCTGACCCGGCAGGAGCAAACGTATGCCAAAAATGTACGCAGAACCAGCTTTTCAGTGAAGAGCAGCTAGGGACATTCTAGCAAGTTTTACTTGTAAGTGGGGTTGGAAACGCTTTTCAGGCTCAGTACTGGGGTCAAAAGATGCAGCCCTGAGGTCTCTCCTGATAGCAGGTGGGTACGTAGAAATTCACCACTCGGCTGACCAGGCAGGAGCAAACGTATGCCAAAAATGTACGCAGAACCAGCTTTTCAGTGAATAGCAGCCAGGGCCATTCTAGCAAGTTTTACTTGTAAGTGGGGTTGGAAACGCTTTTCAGGCTCAGTACTGGGCTCAAAAGATGCAGCCCTGAGGTCTCTCTTGATAGCAGGTGGGTAAGTAGTAATTTGCCACTCGGCTGACCCGGCAGGAGCAAGCGTATGCCAAAAATCGATGCTGAACCAGCTTTTCAGTGAAGAGCAGCCATGGATATTCTAACAAGTTTTACTGGTAAGTGTGGTTGGAAACGGTTTTCAGGCTCAATACTACGTTCAAAAGATGCAGCACTGAGGTCTCTCCTGATACCAGGTGGGTAAGTAGAAATTCACCACTCGGCTGACCCGACAGGAGCAAACGTATGCCAAAAATGTATGCCGAACCAGCTGTTCAGTGAATAGCAGCCAGGGACATTCTAGCAAGTTTTACTTGTAAGTGGGGTTGGAAACAGTTTTCAGGCTCAATACTGAGCTCAAAAGATGCAGCACTGAGGTCTCTCCTGATAGCAGGTGGGTAAGTAGAAATTCGTCGCTCGGCTGACCCGGCAGGAGCAAACGTATGCCAACAATTTGCGCAGAACCAGCTTTTCAGTGAATAGAAGCTAGGAACAATCTAGCAAGTTTTACTTGTAAGTGGGGTTAGAAACGCTTTTCAGGCTCAATACTGGGATCAAAAGATGCAGCCCTGAGGTCTCTCTTGATAGCAGGTGGGTAAGCAGAATCAGCTTTTCAGTGAATAGCAGCCAGGGACAATCTAGCAAGTTTTATTAGTAAGTGGGGTTAGAAACGCTTTTCAGGCTCAATACTGGGATCAAAAGATGCAGCCCTGAGGTCTCTCTTGATAGCAGGTGGGTAAGCAGAATCAGCTTTTCAGTGAATAGCACCCAGGGACATTCTAGCAAGTTTAACTTGTAAGTGGGGTTGGAAACGCTTTTCAGGCTCAGTACTCGGCTCAAAAGATGCAGCCATGAGGTCTTTCATGATAGCAGGGGGGTAAGTAGAAATTTGCCGCTCGGCTGACCCGGCAGGAACAAACGTATGCCAAAAATGTATGCAGAACCAGCTTTTCAGTGAATAGCAGCCAGGCACATCCTAGCAAGTTTTACTCGTAAGTGGGGTTGGAAACGCTTTTCAGGCTCAATACTGGGCTCAAAAGATGCAGCCCTGAGGTCTCTCTTGATAGCACGTGGGTAAGTAGAAATTCGCCACTCGGCTGACTAGGCAGGAGCAGACATATGCCAAAAATGTACGCAGAACCAGCTTTTCAGTGAATAGCAGCCAGGGACATTCTAGCAAGTTTTACTTGTAAGTGGGGTTGGAAACAGTTTTCAGGCTCAATACTGAGCTCAAAAGATGCAGCACTGAGGTCTCTCCTGATAGCAGGTGGGTAAGTAGAAATTCGCCGCTCGGCTGACCCGGCAGGAGCAAACGTATGCCAAAAATTTGCGCAGAACCAGCTTTTCAGTGAATAGCAGCCATGGACAATCTAGCAAGTTTTACTTGTAAGTGGGGTTAGAAACGCTTTTCAGGCTCAATACTGGGCTCAAAAGATGCAGCCCTGAGGTCTCTCTTGATAGCAGGTGGGTAAGTAGAAATTCGCCGCTCGGCTGACTAGGCAGGAGCAAACATATGCCAAAAATGTACGCAGAACCAGCTTTTCAGTGAATAGCAGCCAGGGACATTCTAGCAAGTTTTACTTGTAAGTGGGGTTGGAAACAGTTTTCAGGCTCAATACTGAGCTCAAAAGATGCAGCACTGAGGTCTCTCCTGATAGCAGGTGGGTAAGTAGAAAGTCACCACTCGGCTGACCAGCCAGGAGCAAACGTATGCCAAAAATGTACGCAGAACCAGCTTTTCAGTAAATAGCAGCCAGGGCCATTCTAGCAAGTTTGACTTGTAAGTGGGGTTGGAAACGCTTTTCAGGGTCAATACTGGGCTCAAAAGATGCAGCCCTGAGGTCTCTATTGAAAGCAGGTGGGTAAGTAGAAATTCGCCGCTCGGCTGACCCAGCAGGAGCAAACGTATGCCAAAAATGTACGCAGAACCAGCTTTTCAGCGAAGAGCAGCCAGGGACATTCTAGCAAGTTTTACTTGTAAGTGGGGTTGGAAACGCTTTTCAGGCTCAATACTGGGCTCAAAAGATGCAGCCCTGAGGTCTCTCTTGATAGCAGGTGGGTAAGTAGAAATTCGCCGCTCGGCTGACTAGGCAGGAGCAAACATATGCCAAAAATGTACGCAGAACCAGCTTTTCAGTGAAGAGCAGCCAGGGACATTCTAGCAAGTTTTACTTGTAAGTGGGGTTGGAAATGCTTTTCAGGCTCAGTACTGGGCTCAAAAGATGCAGCCCTGAGGTCTCTCCTGATAGCAGGTGGGTAAGTAGAAATTCACCACTCGGCTGACCAGGCAGGAGCAAACGTATGCCAAAAATGTACGCAGAACCAGCTTTTCAGTGAATAGCAGCCAGGGCCATTCTAGCAAGTTTGACTTGTAAGTGGGGTTGGAAACGCTTTTCAGGCTCAATACTGGGCTGAAAAGATGCAGCCCTGAGGTCTCTCTTGATAGCAGGTGGGTAAGCAGAATCAGCTTTTCAGTGAATAGCACCCAGGGACATTCTAGCAAGTTTAACTTGTAAGTGGGGTTGGAAACGCTTTTCAGGCTCAGTACTGGGCACAAAAGATGCAGCCATGAGGTCTCTCATGATAGCAGGTGGGTAAGTAGAAATTCGCCGCTCGGCTGACCCGGCAGGAGCAAACGTATGCCAAAAATGTATGCAAAACCAGCTTTTCAGTGAATAGAGCCGGGACATTCTAGCAAGTTTGACTTGTAAGTGGGGTTGGAAACGCTTTTCAGGCTCAGTACTGGGCTCAAAAGATGCAGCCCTGAGGTCTCTCTTGATAGCAGGTGGGTAAGTAGTAATTCGCTGCTCGGCTGACCCGGCAGGAGCAAACGTATGCCAAAAAGTTGCGCAGAACCAGATTTTTAGTGAATAGCAGCCAGGGACAATCTAGCAAGTTTTACTTGTAAGTGGGGTTGGAAATGCTTTTCAGGCTCAGTACTGTGCTCAAAAGATGCAGCCCTGAGGTCTCTCCTGATAGCAGGTGGGTAAGTAGAAATTCACCACTCGGCTGACCAGGCAGGAGCAAACGTATGCCAAAAATGTACGCAGAACCAACTTTCCAGTGAATAGCAGCCAGGGCCATTCTAGCAAGTTTGACTTGTAAGTGGGGTTGGAAACGCTTTTCAGGCTCAATACTGGGCTCAAAAGATGCAGCCCTGAGGTCTCTATTGAAAGCAGGTGGGTAAGTAGAAATTCGCCGCTCGGCTGACCCGGCAGGAGCAAACATATGCCAAAAATGTACGCAGAACCAGCTTTTCAGTGAAGAGCAGCCAGGGACATTCTAGCAAGTTTTACTTGTAAGTGGGGTTGGAAATGCTTTTCAGGCTCAGTACTGGGCTCAAAAGATGCAGCCCTGAGGTCTCTCCTGATAGCAGGTGGGTAAGTAGAAATTCACCACTCGGCTGACCAGGCAGGAGCAAACGTATGCCAAAAATGTACGCAGAGCCAGCTTTTCAGTGAATAGCAGCCAGGGCCATTCTAGCAAGTTTGACTTGTAAGTGGGGTTGGGAACGCTTTTCAGGCTCAATACTGGGCTCAAAAGATGCAGCCCTGAGGTCTCTATTGAAAGCAGGTGGGTAAGTAGAAATTCGCCGCTCGGCTGACCCGGCAGGAGCAAACGTATGCCAAAAATGTACACAGAACCAGCTTTTCAGTGAAGAGCAGCCAGGGCCATTCTAGCAAGTTTTACTTGTAAGTGGGGTTGGAAACGCTTTTCAGGCTCAGTACTGGGCTCAAAAGATGCAGCCCTGAGGTCTCTCTTGATAGCAGGTGGGTAAGTAGTAATTCGCTGCTCGGCTGACCCGGCAGGAGCAAACGTATGCCAAAAATGTGCGCAGAACCAGATTTTCAGTGAATAGCAGCCAGGGACAATCTAGCAAGTTTTACTTGTAAGTGGGGTTGGAAATGCTTTTCAGGCTCAATACTGGGCTCAAAAGATGCAGCCCTGAGGTCTCTCCTGATAGCAGGTGGGTAAGTAGAAATTCGCCGCTCGGCTGACCCGGCAGGAGCAAACGTATGCCAAAAATGTGCGCAGAACCAGCTTTTCAGTGAATAGCAGCCAGGGACAATCTAGCAAGTTTTACTTGTAAGTGGGGTTAGAAACGCTTTTCAGGCTCAATACTGGGATCAAAAGATGCAGCCCTGAGGTCTCTCTTGATAGCAGGTGGGTAAGCAGAATCAGCTTTTCAGTGAATAGCACACTGGGACTTTCTAGCAAGTTTAACTTGTAAGTGGGGTTGGAAACGCTTTTCAGGCTCAGTACTGGGCTGAAAAGATGCAGCCATGAGGTCTCTCATGATAGCAGGTGGGTAAGTAGAAATTCGCCGCTCGGCTGACCCGGCAGGAGCAAATGATGCCAAAAATTTGCGCAGAACCAGCTTTTCAGTGAATAGCAGCCAGGGACAATCTAGCAAGTTTTACTTGTAAGTAGGGTTAGAAACGCTTTTCAGGCTCAATACTGGGATCAAAAGATGCAGCCCTGAGGTCTCTCTTGATAGCAGGTGGGTAAGCAGAATCAGCTTTTCAGTGAATAGCACCCAGTGGCATTCTAGCAAGTTTAACTTGTAAGTGGGGTTGGAAACGCTTTTCAGGCTCAGTACTGGGCTCAAAAGATGCAGCCATGAGTTCTCTCATGATAGCAGGTGGGTATG
Source organism: Lissotriton vulgaris (assembly GCF_964263255.1). Taxonomy (NCBI): domain Eukaryota; kingdom Metazoa; phylum Chordata; class Amphibia; order Caudata; family Salamandridae; genus Lissotriton; species Lissotriton vulgaris. The sequence continues at coordinate 581,292 of NW_028244755.1, read as the reverse complement.
TAGAAATTCGCCGCTCGGCTGACCCGGCAGGAACAAACGTATGCCAAAAATGTATGCAAAACCAGCTTTTCAGTGAATAGCAGCCAGGGACATCCTAGCAAGTTTTACTCGTAAGTTGGGTTGGAAACGCTTTTCAGGCTCAATACTGGGCTCAAAAGATGCAGCCCTGAGGTCTCTCTTGATAGCAGGTGGGTAAGTAGAAATTCGCCGCTCGGCTGACTAGGCAGGAGCAAACATATGCCAAAAATGTACGCAGAACCAGCTTTTCAGTGAAGAGCAGCCAGGGACATTCTAGCAAGTTTTACTTGTAAGTGGGGTTGGAAATGCTTTTCAGGCTCAGTACTGGGCTCAAAAGATGCAGCCCTGAGGTCTCTCCTGATAGCAGGTGGGTAAGTAGAAATTCACCACTCGGCTGACCAGGCAGGAGCAAACGTATGCCAAAAATGTACGCAGAACCAGCTTTTCAGTGAATAGCAGCCAGGGCCATTCTAGCAAGTTTGACTTGTAAGTGGGGTTGGAAACGCTTTTCAGGCTCAATACTGGGCTCAAAAGATGCAGCCCTGAGGTCTCTATTGAAAGCAGGTGGGTAAGTAGAAATTCGCCGCTAGGCTGACCCGGCAGGAGCAAACGTATGCCAAAAATGTACGCAGAACCAGCTTTTCAGTGAAGAGCAGCTAGGGACATTCTAGCAAGTTTTACTTGTAAGTGGGGTTGGAAACGCTTTTCAGGCTCAGTACTGGGGTCAAAAGATGCAGCCCTGAGGTCTCTCCTGATAGCAGGTGGGTACGTAGAAATTCACCACTCGGCTGACCAGGCAGGAGCAAACGTATGCCAAAAATGTACGCAGAACCAGCTTTTCAGTGAATAGCAGCCAGGGCCATTCTAGCAAGTTTTACTTGTAAGTGGGGTTGGAAACGCTTTTCAGGCTCAGTACTGGGCTCAAAAGATGCAGCCCTGAGGTCTCTCTTGATAGCAGGTGGGTAAGTAGTAATTTGCCACTCGGCTGACCCGGCAGGAGCAAGCGTATGCCAAAAATCGATGCTGAACCAGCTTTTCAGTGAAGAGCAGCCATGGATATTCTAACAAGTTTTACTGGTAAGTGTGGTTGGAAACGGTTTTCAGGCTCAATACTACGTTCAAAAGATGCAGCACTGAGGTCTCTCCTGATACCAGGTGGGTAAGTAGAAATTCACCACTCGGCTGACCCGACAGGAGCAAACGTATGCCAAAAATGTATGCCGAACCAGCTGTTCAGTGAATAGCAGCCAGGGACATTCTAGCAAGTTTTACTTGTAAGTGGGGTTGGAAACAGTTTTCAGGCTCAATACTGAGCTCAAAAGATGCAGCACTGAGGTCTCTCCTGATAGCAGGTGGGTAAGTAGAAATTCGTCGCTCGGCTGACCCGGCAGGAGCAAACGTATGCCAACAATTTGCGCAGAACCAGCTTTTCAGTGAATAGAAGCCAGGAACAATCTAGCAAGTTTTACTTGTAAGTGGGGTTAGAAACGCTTTTCAGGCTCAATACTGGGATCAAAAGATGCAGCCCTGAGGTCTCTCTTGATAGCAGGTGGGTAAGCAGAATCAGCTTTTCAGTGAATAGCAGCCAGGGACAATCTAGCAAGTTTTATTAGTAAGTGGGGTTAGAAACGCTTTTCAGGCTCAATACTGGGATCAAAAGATGCAGCCCTGAGGTCTCTCTTGATAGCAGGTGGGTAAGCAGAATCAGCTTTTCAGTGAATAGCACCCAGGGACATTCTAGCAAGTTTAACTTGTAAGTGGGGTTGGAAACGCTTTTCAGGCTCAGTACTCGGCTCAAAAGATGCAGCCATGAGGTCTTTCATGATAGCAGGGGGGTAAGTAGAAATTTGCCGCTCGGCTGACCCGGCAGGAACAAACGTATGCCAAAAATGTATGCAGAACCAGCTTTTCAGTGAATAGCAGCCAGGCACATCCTAGCAAGTTTTACTCGTAAGTGGGGTTGGAAACGCTTTTCAGGCTCAATACTGGGCTCAAAAGATGCAGCCCTGAGGTCTCTCTTGATAGCACGTGGGTAAGTAGAAATTCGCCACTCGGCTGACTAGGCAGGAGCAGACATATGCCAAAAATGTACGCAGAACCAGCTTTTCAGTGAATAGCAGCCAGGGACATTCTAGCAAGTTTTACTTGTAAGTGGGGTTGGAAACAGTTTTCAGGCTCAATACTGAGCTCAAAAGATGCAGCACTGAGGTCTCTCCTGATAGCAGGTGGGTAAGTAGAAATTCGCCGCTCGGCTGACCCGGCAGGAGCAAACGTATGCCAAAAATTTGCGCAGAACCAGCTTTTCAGTGAATAGCAGCCATGGACAATCTAGCAAGTTTTACTTGTAAGTGGGGTTAGAAACGCTTTTCAGGCTCAATACTGGGCTCAAAAGATGCAGCCCTGAGGTCTCTCTTGATAGCAGGTGGGTAAGTAGAAATTCGCCGCTCGGCTGACTAGGCAGGAGCAAACATATGCCAAAAATGTACGCAGAACCAGCTTTTCAGTGAATAGCAGCCAGGGACATTCTAGCAAGTTTTACTTGTAAGTGGGGTTGGAAACAGTTTTCAGGCTCAATACTGAGCTCAAAAGATGCAGCACTGAGGTCTCTCCTGATAGCAGGTGGGTAAGTAGAAAGTCACCACTCGGCTGACCAGCCAGGAGCAAACGTATGCCAAAAATGTACGCAGAACCAGCTTTTCAGTAAATAGCAGCCAGGGCCATTCTAGCAAGTTTGACTTGTAAGTGGGGTTGGAAACGCTTTTCAGGGTCAATACTGGGCTCAAAAGATGCAGCCCTGAGGTCTCTATTGAAAGCAGGTGGGTAAGTAGAAATTCGCCGCTCGGCTGACCCAGCAGGAGCAAACGTATGCCAAAAATGTACGCAGAACCAGCTTTTCAGCGAAGAGCAGCCAGGGACATTCTAGCAAGTTTTACTTGTAAGTGGGGTTGGAAACGCTTTTCAGGCTCAGTACTGGGCTCAAAAGATGCAGCCATGAGGTCTCTATTGAAAGCAGGGGGGGTAAGTAGAAATTTGCCGCTTGGCTGACCCGGCAGGAACAAACGTATGCCAAAAATGTATGCAGAACCAGCTTTTCAGTGAATAGCAGCCAGGCACATCCTAGCAAGTTTTACTCGTAAGTGGGGTTGGAAACGCTTTTCAGGCTCAATACTGGGATCAAAAGATGCAGCCCTGAGGTCTCTCTTGATAGCAGGTGGGTAAGCAGAATCAGCTTTTCAGTGAATAGCAGCCAGGGACAATCTAGCAAGTTTTATTAGTAAGTGGGGTTAGAAACGCTTTTCAGGCTCAATACTGGGATCAAAAGATGCAGCCCTGAGGTCTCTCTTGATAGCAGGTGGGTAAGCAGAATCAGCTTTTCAGTGAATAGCACCCAGGGACATTCTAGCAAGTTTTACTTGTAAGTGGGGTTGGAAACAGTTTTCAGGCTCAATACTGAGCTCAAAAGATGCAGCACTGAGGTCTCTCCTGATAGCAGGTGGGTAAGTAGAAATTCGCCGCTCGGCTGACCCGGCAGGAGCAAACGTATGCCAACAATTTGCGCAGAACCAGCTTTTCAGTGAATAGAAGCCAGGGACAATCTAGCAAGTTTTACTTGTAAGTGGGGTTAGAAACGCTTTTCAGGCTCAATACTGGGATCAAAAGATGCAGCCCTGAGGTCTCTCTTGATAGCAGGTGGGTAAGCAGAATCAGCTTTTCAGTGAATAGCAGCCAGGGACAATCTAGCAAGTTTTATTAGTAAGTGGGGTTAGAAACGCTTTTCAGGCTCAATACTGGGATCAAAAGATGCAGCCCTGAGGTCTCTCTTGATAGCAGGTGGGTAAGCAGAATCAGCTTTTCAGTGAATAGCACCCAGGGACATTCTAGCAAGTTTAACTTGTAAGTGGGGTTGGAAACACTTTTCAGGCTCAGTACTCGGCTCAAAAGATGCAGCCATGAGGTCTCTCATGATAGCAGGGGGGTAAGTAGAAATTTGCCGCTCGGCTGACCCGGCAGGAACAAACGTATGCCAAAAATGTATGCAGAACCAGCTTTTCAGTGAATAGCAGCCAGGCACATCCTAGCAAGTTTTACTCGTAAGTGGGGTTGGAAACGCTTTTCAGGCTCAATACTGGGCTCAAAAGATGCAGCCCTGAGGTCTCTCTTGATAGCAGGTGGGTAAGTAGAAATTCGCCGGTCGGCTGACTAGGCAGGAGCAAACATATGCCAAAAATGTACGCAGAACCAGCTTTTCAGTGAATAGCAGCCAGGGACATTCTAGCAAGTTTTACTTGTAAGTGGGGTTGGAAACAGTTTTCAGGCTCAATACTGAGCTCAAAAGATGCAGCACTGAGGTCTCTCCTGATAGCAGGTGGGTAAGTAGAAATTCGCCGCTCGGCTGACCCGGCAGGAGCAAACGTATGCCAAAAATTTGCGCAGAACCTGCTTTTCAGTGAATAGCAGCCAGGGACAATCTAGCAAGTTTTACTTGTAAGTGGGGTTATAAACACTTTTCAGGCTCAATACTGGGATCAAAAGATGCAGCCCTGAGGTCTCTCTTGATAGCAGGTGGGTAAGCAGAATCAGCTTTTCAGTGAATAGCACCCTGGGACATTCTAGCAAGTTTAACTTGTAAGTGGGGTTGGAAACGCTTTTCAGGCTCAGTACTGGGCTCAAAAGATGCAGCCATGAGGTCTCTCATGATAGCAGGTGGGTAAGTAGAAATTCGCCGCTCGGCTGACCCGGCAGGAACAAACGTATGCCAAAAATATATGCAGAACCAGCTTTTCAGTGAATAGCAGCCAGGGACATCCTAGCAAGTTTTACTCGTAAGTGGGGTTGGAAACGTTTTTCAGGCTCAATACTGGGCTCAAAAGATGCAGCCCTGAGGTCTCTCTTGATAGCAGGTGGGTAAGTAAAAATTCACCACTCGGCTGACCAGGCAGGAGCAAACGTATGCCAAAAATGTACACAGAACCAGCTTTTCAGTGAATAGCAGCCAGGGCCGTTCTAGCAAGTTTGACTTGTAAGTCGGGTTGGAAACGCTTTTCAGGCTCAATACTGGGCTCAAAAGATGCAGCCCTGAGGACTCTATTGAAAGCAGGTGGGTAAGTAGAAATTCGCCGCTCGGCTGACCCGGCAGGAGCAAACGTATGCCAAAAATGTACGCAGAACCAGCTTTTCAGTGAAGAGCAGCCAGGGACATTCTAGCAAGTTTTACTTGTAAGTGGGGTTGGAAATGCTTTTCAGGCTCAGTACTGGGCTCAAAAGATGCAGCCCTGAGGTCTCTCCTGATAGCAGGTGGGTAAGTAGAAATTCACCACTCGGCTGACCAGGCAGGAGCAAACGTATGCCAAAAATGTACGCAGAACCAGCTTTTCAGTGAATAGCAGCCAGGGCCATTCTAGCAAGTTTGACTTGTAAGTGGGGTTGGAAACGCTTTTCAGGCTCAATACTGGGCTCAAAAGACGCAGCCCTGAGGTCTCTATTGAAAGCAGGTGGGTAAGTAGAAATTCGCCGCTCGGCTGACCCGGCAGGAGCAAACATATGCCAAAAATGTACGCAGAACCAGCTTTTCAGTGAAGAGCAGCCAGGGACATTCTAGCAAGTTTTACTTGTAAGTGGGGTTGGAAATGCTTTTCAGGCTCAGTACTGGGCTCAAAAGATGCAGCCCTGAGGTCTCTCCTGATAGCAGGTGGGTAAGTAGAAATTCACCACTCGGCTGACCAGGCAGGAGCAAACGTATGCCAAAAATGTACGCAGAACCAGCTTTTCAGTGAATAGCAGCTAGGGCCATTCTAGCAAGTTTGACTTGTAAGTGGGGTTGGAAACGCTTTTCAGGCTCAATACTGGGCTCAAAAGATGCAGCCCTGAGGTCTCTATTGAAAGCAGGTGGGTAAGTAGAAATTCGCCGCTCGGCTGACCCGGCAGAAGCAAACGTATGCCAAAAATGTACGCAGAACCAGCTTTTCAGTGAAGAGCAGCCAGGGACATTCTAGCAAGTTTGACTTGTAAGTGGGGTTGGAAACGCTTTTCAGGCTCAGTACTGGGCTCAAAAGATGCAGCCCTGAGGTCTCTCTTGATAGCAGGTGGGTAAGTAGTAATTCGCTGCTCGGCTGACCCGGCAGGAGCAAACGTATGCCAAAAATTTGCGCAGAACCAGATTTTCAGTGAATAGCAGCCAGGGACAATCTAGCAAGTTTTACTTGTAAGTGGGTTTGGAAATGCTTTTCAGGCTCAGTACTGGGCTCAAAAGATGCAGCCCTGAGGTCTCTCTTGATAGCAGGTGGGTAAGCAGAATCAGCTTTTCAGTGAATAGCACCCAGGGACATTCTAGCAAGTTTAACTTGTAAGTGGGGTTGGAAACGCTTTTCAGGCTCTGTACTGGGCTCAAAAGATGCAGCCATGAGGTCTCTCATGATAGCAGGTGGGTAAGTAGAAATTCGCCGCTCGGCTGACCCGGCAGGAGCAAACGATGCCAAAAATTTGCGCAGAACCAGCTTTACAGTGAATAGCAGCCAGGGACAATCTGGGAAGTTTTACTTGTAAGTAGGGTTAGAAACGCTTTTCAGGCTCAATACTGGGATCAAAAGATGCAGCCCTGAGGTCTCTCTTGATAGCAGGTGGGTAAGCAGAATCAGCTTTTCAGTGAATAGCACCCAGGGACATTCTAGCAAGTTTAACTTGTAAGTGGGGTTGGAAATGCTTTTCAGGCTCAGTACTGGGCTCAAAAGATGCAGCCATGAGTTCTCTCATGATAGCAGGTGGGTATGTAGAAATTCGCCGCTCGGCTGACCTGGCAGGAACAAACGTATGCCAAAAATGTATGCAAAACCAGCTTTTCAGTGAATAGCAGCCAGGGACATCCTAGCAAGTTTTACTCGTAAGTGGGGTTGGAAACGCTTTTCAGGCTCAATACTGGGCTCAAAAGATACAGCCCTGAGGTCTCTCTTGATAGCAGGTGGGTAAGTAGAAATTCGCCGCTCGGCTGACTAGGCAGGAGCAAACATATGCCAAAAATGTACGCAGAACCAGCTTTTCAGTGAAGAGCAGCCAGGGACATTCTAGCAAGTTTTACTTGTAAGTGGGGTTGGAAATGCTTTTCAGGCTCAGTACTGGGCTCAAAAGATGCAGCCCTGAGGTCTCTCCTGATAGCAGGTGGGTAAGTAGAAATTCACCACTCAGCTGACCAGGCAGGAGCAAACGTATGCCAAAAATGTACGCAGAACCAGCTTTTCAGTGAATAGCAGCCAGGGCCATTCTAGCAAGTTTGACTTGTAAGTGGGGTTGGAAACGCTTTTCAGGCTCAATACTGGGCTTAAAAGATGCAGCCCTGAGGTCTCTCTTGATAGCAGGTGGGTAAGCAGAATCAGCTTTTCAGTGAATAGCACCCAGGGACATTCTAGCAAGTTTAACTTGTAAGTGGGGTTGGAAACGCTTTTCAGGCTCAGTACTGGGCACAAAAGATGCAGCCATGAGGTCTCTCATGATAGCAGGTGGGTAAGTAGAAATTCGCCGCTCGGCTGACCCGGCAGGAGCAAACGTATGCCAAAAATGTATGCAAAACCAGCTTTTCAGTGAATAGCAGCCGGGACATTCTAGCAAGTTTGACTTGTAAGTGGGGTTGGAAACGCTTTTCAGGCTCAGTACTGGGCTCAAAAGATGCAGCCCTGAGGTCTCTCTTGATAGCAGGTGGGTAAGTAGTAATTCGCTGCTCGGCTGACCCGGCAGGAGCAAACGTATGCCAAAAATGTGCGCAGAACCAGATTTTTAGTGAATAGCAGCCAGGGACAATCTAGCAAGTTTTACTTGTAAGTGGGGTTGGAAATGCTTTTCAGGCTCAGTACTGGGCTCAAAAGATGCAGCCCTGAGGTCTCTCCTGATAGCAGGTGGGTAAGTAGAAATTCACCACTCGGCTGACCAGGCAGGAGCAAACGTATGCCAAAAATGTACGCAGAACCAACTTTTCAGTGAATAGCAGCCAGGGCCATTCTAGCAAGTTTGACTTGTAAGTGGGGTTGGAAACGCTTTTCAGGCTCAATACTGGGCTCAAAAGATGCAGCCCTGAGGTCTCTATTGAAAGCAGGTGGGTAAGTAGAAATTCGCCGCTCGGCTGACCCGGCAGGAGCAAACGTATGCCAAAAATGTACGCAGAACCAGCTTTTCAGTGAAGAGCAGCCAGGGACATTCTAGCAAGTTTTACTTGTAAGTGGGGTTGGAAACGCTTTTCAGGCTCAGTACTGGGGTCAAAAGATGCAGCCCTGAGGTCTCTCCTGATAGCAGGTGGGTACGTAGAAATTCACCACTCGGCTGACCAGGCAGGAGCAAACGTATGCCAAAAATGTACGCAGAACCAGCTTTTCAGTGAATAGCAGCCAGGGCCATTCTAGCAAGTTTGACTTGTAAGTGGGGTTGGAAACGCTTTTCAGGCTCAGTACTGGGCTCAACAGATGCAGCCCTGAGGTCTCTCTTGATAGCAGGTGGGTAAGTAGTAATTCGCTGCTCGGCTGACCCGGCAGGAGCAAACGTATGCCAAAAATGTGCGCAGAACCAGCTTTTCAGTGAATAGCAGCCAGGGACAATCTAGCAAGTTTTACTTGTAAGTGGGGTTAGAAACGCTTTTCAGGCTCAATACTGGGATCAAAAGATGCAGCCCTGAGGTCCCTCTTGATAGCAGGTGGGTAAGCAGAATCAGCTTTTCAGTGAATAGCACCCAGGGACTTTCTAGCAAGTTTAACTTGTAAGTGGGGTTGGAAATGCTTTTCAGGCTCAATACTGGGCCCAAAAGATGCAGCCCTGAGGTCTCTCCTGATAGCAGGTGGGTAAGTAGAAATTCGCCGCTCGGCTGACCCGGCAGGAGCAAACGTATGCCAAAAATGTGCGCAGAACCAGCTTTTCAGTGAATAGCAGCCAGGGACAATCTAGCAAGTTTTACTTGTAAGTGGGGTTAGAAACGCTTTTCAGGCTCAATACTGGGATCAAAAGATGCAGCCCTGAGGTCTCTCTTGATAGCAGGTGGGTAAGCAGAATCAGCTTTTCAGTGAATAGCACCCAGGGACTTTCTAGCAAGTTTAACTTGTAAGTGGGGTTGGAAACGCTTTTCAGGCTCAGTACTGGGCTCAAAAGATGCAGCCATGAGGTCTCTCATGATAGCAGGTGGGTAAGTAGAAATTCGCCGCTCGGCTGACCCGGCAGGAGCAAATGATGCCAAAAATTTGCGCAGAACCAGCTTTTCAGTGAATAGCAGCCAGGGACAATCTAGCAAGTTTTACTTGTAAGTAGGGTTAGAAACGCTTTTCAGGCTCAATACTGGGATCAAAAGATGCAGCCCTGAGGTCTCTCTTGATAGCAGGTGGGTAAGCAGAATCAGCTTTTCAGTGAATAGCACCCAGGGACATTCTAGCAAGTTTAACTTGTAAGTGGGGTTGGAAACGCTTTTCAGGCTCAGTACTGGGCTCAAAAGATGCAGCCATGAGTTCTCTCATGATAGCAGGTGGGTATGTAGAAATTCGCCGCTCGGCTGACCCGGCAGGAACAAACGTATGCCAAAAATGTATGCAAAACCAGCTTTTCAGTGAATAGCAGCCAGGGACATCCTAGCAAGTTTTACTCGTAAGTTGGGTTGGAAACGCTTTTCAGGCTCAATACTGGGCTCAAAAGATGCAGCCCTGAGGTCTCTCTTGATAGCAGGTGGGTAAGTAGAAATTCGCCGCTCGGCTGACTAGGCAGGAGCAAACATATGCCAAAAATGTACGCAGAACCAGCTTTTCAGTGAAGAGCAGCCAGGGACATTCTAGCAAGTTTTACTTGTAAGTGGGGTTGGAAATGCTTTTCAGGCTCAGTACTGGGCTCAAAAGATGCAGCCCTGAGGTCTCTCCTGATAGCAGGTGGGTAAGTAGAAATTCACCACTCGGCTGACCAGGCAGGAGCAAACGTATGCCAAAAATGTACGCAGAACCAGCTTTTCAGTGAATAGCAGCCAGGGCCATTCTAGCAAGTTTGACTTGTAAGTGGGGTTGGAAACGCTTTTCAGGCTCAATACTGGGCTCAAAAGATGCAGCCCTGAGGTCTCTATTGAAAGCAGGTGGGTAAGTAGAAATTCGCCGCTAGGCTGACCCGGCAGGAGCAAACGTATGCCAAAAATGTACGCAGAACCAGCTTTTCAGTGAAGAGCAGCTAGGGACATTCTAGCAAGTTTTACTTGTAAGTGGGGTTGGAAACGCTTTTCAGGCTCAGTACTGGGGTCAAAAGATGCAGCCCTGAGGTCTCTCCTGATAGCAGGTGGGTACGTAGAAATTCACCACTCGGCTGACCAGGCAGGAGCAAACGTATGCCAAAAATGTACGCAGAACCAGCTTTTCATTGAATAGCAGCCAGGGCCATTCTAGCAAGTTTTACTTGTAAGTGGGGTTGGAAACGCTTTTCAGGCTCAGTACTGGGCTCAAAAGATGCAGCCCTGAGGTCTCTCTTGATAGCAGGTGGGTAAGTAGTAATTTGCCGCTCGGCTGACCCGGCAGGAGCAAGCGTATGCCAAAAATCGATGCTGAACCAGCTTTTCAGTGAAGAGCAGCCATGGATATTCTAGCAAGTTTTACTGGTAAGTGTGGTTGGAAACGGTTTTCAGGCTCAATACTAGGTTCAAAAGATGCAGCACTGAGGTCTCTCCTGATACCAGGTGGGTAAGTAGAAATTCACCACTCGGCTGACCCGACAGGAGCAAACGTATGCCAAAAATGTATGCAGAACCAGCTGTTCAGTGAATAGCAGCCAGGGACATTCTAGCAAGTTTTACTTGTAAGTGGGGTTGGAAACAGTTTTCAGGCTCAATACTGAGCTCAAAAGATGCAGCACTGAGGTCTCTCCTGATAGCAGGTGGGTAAGTAGAAATTCGCCGCTCGGCTGACCCGGCAGGAGCAAACGTATGCCAACAATTTGCGCAGAACCAGCTTTTCAGTGAATAGAAGCCAGGAACAATCTAGTAAGTTTTACTTGTAAGTGGGGTTAGAAACGCTTTTCAGGCTCAATACTGGGATCAAAAGATGCAGCCCTGAGGTCTCTCTTGATAGCAGGTGGGTAAGCAGAATCAGCTTTTCAGTGAATAGCACCCAGGGACATTCTAGCAAGTTTAACTTGTAAGTGGGGTTGGAAACGCTTTTCAGGCTCAGTACTCGGCTCAAAAGATGCAGCCATGAGGTCTTTCATGATAGCAGGGGGGTAAGTAGAAATTTGCCGCTCGGCTGACCCGGCAGGAGCAAACGTATGCCAACAATTTGCGCAGAACCAGCTTTTCAGTGAATAGAAGCCAGGAACAATCGAGCAAGTTTTACTTGTAAGTGGGGTTAGAAACGCTTTTCAGGCTCAATACTGGGATCAAAAGATGCAGCCCTGAGGTCTCTCTTGATAGCAGGTGGGTAAGCAGAATCAGCTTTTCAGTGAATAGCAGCCAGGGACAATCAAGCAAGTTTTATTAGTAAGTGGGGTTAGAAACGCTTTTCAGGCTCAATACTGGGATCAAAAGATGCAGCCCTGAGGTCTCTCTTGATAGCAGGTGGGTAAGCAGAATCAGCTTTTCAGTGAATAGCACCCAGGGACATTCTAGCAAGTTTAACTTGTAAGTGGGGTTGGAAACGCTTTTCAGGCTCAGTACTCGGCTCAAAAGATGCAGCCATGAGGTCTTTCATGATAGCAGGGGGGTAAGTAGAAATTTGCCGCTCGGCTGACCCGGCAGGAACAAACGTATGCCAAAAATGTATGCAGAACCAGCTTTTCAGTGAATAGCAGCCAGGCACATCCTAGCAAGTTTTACTCGTAAGTGGGGTTGGAAACGCTTTTCAGGCTCAATACTGGGCTCAAAAGATGCAGCCCTGAGGTCTCTCTTGATAGCACGTGGGTAAGTAGAAATTCGCCACTCGGCTAACTAGGCAGGAGCAAACATATGCCAAAAATGTACGCAGAACCAGCTTTTCAGTGAATAGCAGCCAGGGACATTCTAGCAAGTTTTACTTGTAAGTGGGGTTGGAAACAGTTTTCAGGCTCAATACTGAGCTCAAAAGATGCAGCACTGAGGTCTCTCCTGATAGCAGGTGGGTAAGTAGAAATTCGCCGCTCGGCTGACCCGGCAGGAGCAAACGTATGCCAAAAATCTGCGCAGAACCAGCTTTTCAGTGAATAGCAGCCATGGACAATCTTGCAAGTTTTACTTGTAAGTGGGGTTAGAAACGCTTTTCAGGCTCAATACTGGGCTCAAAAGATGCAGCCCTGAGGTGTCTCTTGATAGCAGGTGGGTAAGTAGAAATTCGCCGCTCGGCTGACTAGGCAGGAGCAAACATATGCCAAAAATGTACGCAGAACCAGCTTTTCAGTGAATAGCAGCCAGGGACATTCTAGCAAGTTTTACTTGTAAGTGGGGTTGGAAACAGTTTTCAGGCTCAATACTGAGCTCAAAAGATGCAGCACTGAGGTCTCTCCTGATAGCAGGTGGGTAAGTAGAAAGTCACCACTCGGCTGACCAGCCAGGAGCAAACGTATGCCAAAAATGTACGCAGAACCAGCTTTTCAGTGAATAGCAGCCAGGGCCATTCTAGCAAGTTTGACTTGTAAGTGGGGTTGGAAACGCTTTTCAGGCTCAGTACTGGGCTCAAAAGATGCAGCCCTGAGGTCTCTCTTGATAGCAGGTGGGTAAGTAGTAATTTGCCGCTTGGCTGACCTGGCAGGAGCAAGCGTACGCCAAAAATCGATGCTGAACCAGCTTTTCAGTGAAGAGCAGCCAGGGATATTCTAGCAAGTTTTACTGGTAAGTGTGGTTGGAAACGGTTTTAAGGCTCAATACTAGGTTCAAAAGATGCAGCACTGAGGTCTCTCCTGATACCAGGTGGGTAAGTAGAAATTCACCACTAGGCTGACCGGACAGGAGCAAACGTATGCCAAAAATGTATGCAGAACCAGCTGTTCAGTGAATAGCAGCCAGGGACATTCTAGCAAGTTTTACTTGTAAGTGGGGTTGGAAACAGTTTTCAGGCTCAATACTGAGCTCAAAAGATGCAGCACTGAGGTCTCTCCTGATAGCAGGTGGGTAAGTAGAAATTCGCCGCTCGGCTGACCCGGCAGGAGCAAACGTATGCCAACAATTTGCGCAGAACCAGCTTTTCAGTGAATAGAAGCCAGGGACAATCTAGCAAGTTTTATTAGTAAGTGGGGTTAGAAACGCTTTTCAGGCTCAATACTGGGATCAAAAGATGCAGCCCTGAGGTCTCTCTTGATAGCAGGTGGGTAAGCAGAATCAGCTTTTCAGTGAATAGCAGCCAGGGACAATCTAGCAAGTTTTATTAGTAAGTGGGGTTAGAAACGCTTTTCAGGCTCAATACTGGGATCAAAAGATGCAGCCCTGAGGTCTCTCTTGATAGCAGGTGGGTAAGCAGAATCAGCTTTTCAGTGAATAGCACCCAGGGACATTCTAGCAAGTTTAACTTGTAAGTGGGGTTGGAAACACTTTTCAGGCTCAGTACTCGGCTCAAAAGATGCAGCCATGAGGTCTCTCATGATAGCAGGGGGGTAAGTAGAAATTTGCCGCTCGGCTGACCCGGCAGGAACAAACGTATGCCAAAAATGTATGCAGAACCAGCTTTTCAGTGAATAGCAGCCAGGCACATCCTAGCAAGTTTTACTCGTAAGTGGGGTTGGAAACGCTTTTCAGGCTCAATACTGGGCTCAGAAGATGCAGCCCTGAGGTCTCTCTTGATAGCAGGTGGGTAAGTAGAAATTCGCCGCTCGGCTGACTAGGCAGGAGCAAACATATGCCAAAAATGTACGCAGAACCAGCTTTTCAGTGAATAGCAGCCAGGGACATTCTAGCAAGTTTTACTTGTAAGTGGGGTTGGAAACAGTTTTCAGGCTCAATACTGAGCTCAAAAGATGCAGCACTGAGGTCTCTCCTGATAGCAGGTGGGTAAGTAGAAATTCGCCGCTCGGCTGACCCGGCAGGAGGAAACGTATAGCAAAAATTTGCGCAGAACCAGCTTTTCAGTGAATAGCAGCCAGGGACAATCTAGCAAGTTTTACTTGTAAGTGGGGTTAGAAACACTTTTCAGGCTCAATACTGGGATCAAAAGATGCAGCCCTGAGGTCTCTCTTGATAGCAGGTGGGTAAGCAGAATCAGCTTTTCAGTGAATAGCACCCTGGGACATTCTAGCAAGTTTAACTTGTAAGTGGGGTAGGAAACGCTTTTCAGGCTCAGTACTGGGCTCAAAAGATGCTGCCACGAGGTCTCTCATGATAGCAGGTGGGTAAGTAGAAATTCGCCGCTCGGCTGACCCGGCAGGAACAAACGTATGCCAAAAATATATGCAGAACCAGCTTTTCAGTGAATAGCAGCCAGGGACATCCTAGCAAGTTTTACTCGTAAGTGGGGTTGGAAACGTTTTTCAGGCTCAATACTGGGCTCAAAAGATGCAGCCCTGAGGTCTCTCTTGATAGCAGGTGGGTAAGTAAAAATTCACCACTCGGCTGACCAGGCAGGAGCAAACGTATGCCAAAAATGTACACAGAACCAGCTTTTTAGTGAATAGCAGCCAGGGCCGTTCTAGCAAGTTTGACTTGTAAGTCGGGTTGGAAACGCTTTTCAGGCTCAATACTGGGCTCAAAAGATGCAGCCCTGAGGTCTCTATTGAAAGCAGGTGGGTAAGTAGAAATTCGCCGCTCGGCTGACCCAGCAGGAGCAAACGTATGCCAAAAATGTACGCAGAACCAGCTTTTCAGTGAAGAGCAGCCAGGGACATTCTAGCAAGTTTTACTTGTAAGTGGGGTTGGAAATGCTTTTCAGGCTCAGTACTGGGCTCAAAGATGCAGCCCTGAGGTCTCTCCTGATAGCAGGTGGGTAAGTAGAAATTCACCACTCGGCTGACCAGGCAGGAGCAAACGTATGCCAAAAATGTACGCAGAACCAGCTTTTCAGTGAATAGCAGCCAGGGCCATTCTAGCAAGTTTGACTTGTAAGTGGGGTTGGAAACGCTTTTCAGGCTCAATACTGGGCTCAAAAGATGCAGCCCTGAGGTCTCTATTGAAAGCAGGTGGGTAAGTAGAAATTCGCCGCTCGGCTGACCCGGCAGAAGCAAACGTATGCCAAAAATGTACGCAGAACCAGCTTTTCAGTGAAGAGCAGC
Source organism: Lissotriton vulgaris (assembly GCF_964263255.1). Taxonomy (NCBI): domain Eukaryota; kingdom Metazoa; phylum Chordata; class Amphibia; order Caudata; family Salamandridae; genus Lissotriton; species Lissotriton vulgaris. The sequence goes on along the minus strand of NW_028244755.1, from coordinate 566,121 downwards.
CAGGGACATTCTAGCAAGTTTTACTTGTAAGTGGGGTTAGAAACGCTTTTCAGGCTCAATACTGGGATCAAAAGATGCAGCCCTGAGGTCTCTCTTGATAGCAGGTGGGTAAGTAGAAATTCGCCGCTCGGCTGACTAGGCAGGAGCAAACATATGCCAAAAATGTACGCAGAACCAGCTTTTCAGTGAAGAGCAGCCAGGGACATTCTAGCATGTTTTACTTGTAAGTGGGGTTGGAAATGCTTTTCAGGCTCAGTACTGGGCTCAAAAGATGCAGCCCTGAGGTCTCTCCTGATAGCAGGTGGGTAAGTAGAAATTCACCACTCGGCTGACCAGGCAGGAGCAAACGTATGCCAAAAATGTACGCAGAACCAGCTTTTCAGTGAATAGCAGCCAGGGCCATTCTAGCAAGTTTGACTTGTAAGTGGGGTTGGAAACGCTTTTCAGGCTCAATACTGGGCTTAAAAGATGCAGCCCTGAGGTCTCTCTTGATAGCAGGTGGGTAAGCAGAATCAGCTTTTCAGTGAATAGCACCCAGGGACATTCTAGCAAGTTTAACTTGTAAGTGGGGTTGGAAACGCTTTTCAGGCTCAGTACTGGGCACAAAAGATGCAGCCATGAGGTCTCTCATGATAGCAGGTGGGTAAGTAGAAATTCGCCGCTCGGCTGACCCGGCAGGAGCAAACGTATGCCAAAAATGTATGCAAAACCAGCTTTTCAGTGAATAGCAGCCGGGACATTCTAGCAAGTTTGACTTGTAAGTGGGGTTGGAAACACTTTTCAGGCTCAGTACTGGGCTCAAAAGATGCAGCCCTGAGGTCTCTTGATAGCAGGTGGGTAAGTAGTAATTTGATGCTCTGCTGACCCGGCAGGAGCAAACGTATGCCAAAAATTTGCGCAGAACCAGATTTTTAGTGAATAGCAGCCAGGGACAATCTAGCAAGTTTTACTTGTAAGTGGGGTTGGAAATGCTTTTCAGGCTCAGTACTGGGCTCAAAAGATGCAGCCCTGAGGTCTCTCCTGATAGCAGGTGGGTAAGTAGAAATTCACCACTCGGCTGACCAGGCAGGAGCAAACGTATGCCAAAAATGTACGCAGAACCAACTTTTCAGTGAATAGCAGCCAGGGCCATTCTAGCAAGTTTTACTTGTAAGTGGGGTTGGAAACGCTTTTCAGGCTCAGTACTGGGCTCAAAAGATGCAGCCCTGAGGTCTCTCCTGATAGCAGGTGGGTACGTAGAAATTCACCACTCGGCTGACCAGGCAGGAGCAAACGTATGCCAAAAATGTACGCAGAACCAGCTTTTCTGTGAATAGCAGCCAGGGCCATTCTAGCAAGTTTGACTTGTAAGTGGGGTTGGAAACGCTTTTCAGGCTCAGTACTGGGCTCAAAAGATGCAGCCCTGAGGTCTCTCTTGATAGCAGGTGGGTAAGTAGTAATTCGCTGCTCGGCTGACCCGGCAGGAGCAAACGTATGCCAAAAATGTGCGCAGAACCAGATTTTCAGTGAATAGCAGCCAGGGACAATCTAGCAAGTTTTACTTGTAAGTGGGGTTGTAAATGCTTTTCAGGCTCAATACTGGGCTCAAAAGATGCAGCCCTGAGGTCTCTCCTGATAGCAGGTGGGTAAGTAGAAATTCGCCGCTCGGCTGACCCGGCAGGAGCAAACGTATGCCAAAAATGTGTGCAGAACCAGCTTTTCAGTGAATAGCAGCCAGGGACAATCTAGCAAGTTTTACTTGTAAGTGGGGTTAGAAACGCTTTTCAGGCTCAATACTGGGATCAAAAGATGCAGCCCTGAGGTCTCTCTTGATAGCAGGTGGGTAAGCAGAATCAGCTTTTCAGTGAATAGCACCCAGGGACTTTCTAGCAAGTTTAACTTGTAAGTGGGATTGGAAACGCTTTTCAGGCTCAGTACTGGGCTCAAAAGATGCAGCCATGAGGTCTCTCATGATAGCAGGTGGGTAAGTAGAAATTCGCCGCTCGGCTGACCCGGCAGGAGCAAATGATGCCAAAAATTTGCGCAGAACCAGCTTTTCAGTGAATAGCAGCCAGGGACAATCTAGCAAGTTTTACTTGTAAGTAGGGTTAGAAACGCTTTTCAGGCTCAATACTGGGATCAAAAGATGCAGCCCTGAGGTCTCTCTTGATAGCAGGTGGGTAAGCAGTATCAGCTTTTCAGTGAATAGCACCCAGGGACATTCTAGCAAGTTTAACTTGTAAGTGGGGTTGGAAACGCTTTTCAGGCTCAGTACTGGGCTCAAAAGATGCAGCCATGAGTTCTCTCATGATAGCAGGTGGGTATGTAGAAATTCGCCGCTCGGCTGACCCGGCAGGAGCAAGCGTATGCCAAAAATCGATGCTGAACCAGCTTTTCAGTGAAGAGCAGCCAGGGATATTCTAGCAAGTTTTACTGGTAAGTGTGGTTGGAAACGGTTTTCAGGCTCAATATTAGGCTCAAAAGATGCAGCCCTGAGGTCTCTCTTGATAGCAGGTGGGTAAGTAGAAATTCGCCGCTCGGCTGACTAGGCAGGAGCAAACATATGCCAAAAATGTACGCAGAACCAGCTTTTCAGTGAAGAGCAGCCAGGGACATTCTAGCAAGTTTTACTTGTAAGTGGGGTTGGAAATGCTTTTCAGGCTCAGTACTGGGCTCAAAAGATGCAGCCCTGAGGTCTCTCCTGATAGCAGGTGGGTAAGTAGAAATTCACCACTCGGCTGACCAGGCAGGAGCAAACGTATGCCAAAAATGTACGCAGAACCAGCTTTTCAGTGAATAGCAGCCAGGGCCATTCTCGCAAGTTTGACTTGTAAGTGGGGTTGGAAACGCTTTTCAGGCTCAATACTGGGCTCAAAAGATGCAGCCCTGAGGTCTCTATTGAAAGCAGGTGGGTAAGTAGAAATTCGCCGCTAGGCTGACCCGGCAGGAGCAAACGTATGCCAAAAATGTACGCAGAACCAGCTTTTCAGTGAAGACCAGCTAGGGACATTCTAGCAAGTTTTACTTGTAAATGGGGTTGGAAACGCTTTTCAGGCTCAGTACTGGGGTCAAAAGATGCAGCCCTGAGGTCTCTCCTGATAGCAGGTGGGTACGTAGAAATTCACCACTCGGCTGACCAGGCAGGAGCAAACGTATGCCAAAAATGTACGCAGAACCAGCTTTTCAGTGAATAGCAGCCAGGGCCATTCTAGCAAGTTTTACTTGTAAGTGGGGTTGGAAACGCTTTTCAGGCTCAGTACTGGGCTCAAAAGATGCAGCCCTGAGGTCTCTCTTGATAGCAGGTGGGTAAGTTGTAATTTGCCGCTCGGCTGACCCGGCAGGAGCAAGCGTATGCCAAAAATCGATGCTGAACCAGCTTTTCAGTGAAGAGCAGCCAGGGATATTCTAGCAAGTTTTACTGGTAAGTGTGGTTGGAAACGGTTTTCAGGCTCAATACTAGGTTCAAAAGATGCAGCACTGAGGTCTCTCCTGATACCAGGTGGGTAAGTAGAAATTCACCACTCGGCTGACCCGACAGGAGCAAACGTATGCCAAAAATGTATGCAGAACAAGCTGTTCAGTGAATAGCAGCCAGGGACATTCTAGCAAGTTTTACTTGTAAGTGGGGTTGGAAACAGTTTTCATGCTCAATACTTCGCTCAAAAGATGCAGCACTGAGGTCTCTCCTGATAGCAGGTGGGTAAGTAGAAATTCGCCGCTCGGCTGACCCGGCAGGAGCAAACGTATGCCAACAATTTGCGCAGAACCAGCTTTTCAGTGAATAGAAGCCAGGAACAATCTAGCAAGTTTTACTTGTAAGTGGGGTTAGAAACGCTTTTCAGGCTCAATACTGGGATCAAAAGATGCAGCCCTGAGGTCTCTCTTGATAGCAGGTGGGTAAGCAGAATCAGCTTTTCAGTGAATAGCAGCCAGGGACAATCTAGCAAGTTTTATTAGTAAGTGGGGTTAGAAACGCTTTTCAGGCTCAATACTGGGATCAAAAGATGCAGCCCTGAGGTCTCTCTTGATAGCAGGTGGGTAAGCAGAATCAGCTTTTCAGTGAATAGCACCCAGGGACATTCTAGCAAGTTTAACTTGTAAGTGGGGTTGGAAACGCTTTTCAGGCTCAGTACTCGGCTCAAAAGATGCAGCCATGAGGTCTTTCATGATAGCAGGGGGGTAAGTAGAAATTTGCCGCTCGGCTGACCCGGCAGGAACAAACGTATGCCAAAAATGTATGCAGAACCAGCTTTTCAGTGAATAGCAGCCAGGCACATCCTAGCAAGTTTTACTCGTAAGTGGGGTTGGAAACGCTTTTCAGGCTCAATACTGGGCTCAAAAGATGCAGCCCTGAGGTCTCTCTTGATAGCACGTGGGTAAGTAGAAATTCGCCACTCGGCTGACTAGGCAGGAGCAAACATATGCCAAAAATGTACGCAGAACCAGCTTTTCAGTGAATAGCAGCCAGGGACATTCTAGCAAGTTTTACTTGTAAGTGGGGTTGGAAACAGTTTTCAGGCTCAATACTGAGCTCAAAAGATGCAGCACTGAGGTCTCTCCTGATAGCAGGTGGGTAAGTAGAAATTCGCCGCTCGGCTGACCCGGCAGGAGCAAACGTATGCCAAAAATGTGCGCAGAACCAGCTTTTCAGTGAATAGCAGCCATGGACAATCTAGCAAGTTTTACTTGTAAGTGGGGTTAGAAACGCTTTTCAGGCTCAATACAGGGATCAAAAGATGCAGCCCTGAGGTCTCTCTTGATAGCAGGTGGGTAAGCAGAATCAGCTTTTCAGTGAATAGCACCCAGGGACAGTCTAGCAAGTTTAACTTGTAAGTGGGGTTGGAAACGCTTTTCAGGCTCAGTACTGGGCTCAAAAGATGCAGCCATGAGGTCTCTCATGATAGCAGGTGTGTAAGTAGAAATTCGCCGCTCGGCTGACCCGGCAGGAGCAAATGATGCCAAAAATTTGCGCAGAACCAGCTTTTCAGTGAATAGCAGCCAGGGACAATCTAGCAAGTTTTACTTGTAAGTAGGGTTAGAAACGCTTTTCAGGCTCAATACTGGGATCAAAAGATGCAGCCCTGAGGTCTCTCTTGATAGCAGGTGGGTAAGCAGTATCAGCTTTTCAGTGAATAGCACCCAGGGACATTCTAGCAAGTTTAACTTGTAAGTGGGGTTGGAAACGCTTTTCAGGCTCAGTACTGGGCTCAAAAGATGCAGCCATGAGTTCTCTCATGATAGCAGGTGGGTATGTAGAAATTCGCCGCTCGGCTGACCCGGCAGGAACAAACGTATGCCAAAAATGTATGCAAAACCAGCTTTTCAGTGAATAGCAGCCAGGGACATCCTAGCAAGTTTTACTCGTAAGTTGGGTTGGAAACGCTTTTCAGGCTCAATACTGGGCTCAAAAGATGCAGCCCTGAGGTCTCTCTTGATAGCAGGTGGGTAAGTAGAAATTCGCCGCTCGGCTGACTAGGCAGGAGCAAACATATGCCAAAAATGTACGTAGAACCAGCTTTTCAGTGAAGAGCAGCCAGGGACATTCTAGCAAGTTTTACTTGTAAGTGGGGTTGGAAATGCTTTTCAGGCTCAGTACTGGGCTCAAAAGATGCAGCCCTGAGGTCTCTATTGAAAGCAGGTGGGTAAGTAGAAATTCACCACTCGGCTGACCCGGCAGGAGCAAACGTATGCCAAAAATGTACGCAGAACCAGCTTTTCAGTGAAGAGCAGCTAGGGACATTCTAGCAAGTTTTACTTGTAAGTGGGGTTGGAAACGCTTTTCAGGCTCAGTACTGGGGTCAAAAGATGCAGCCCTGAGGTCTCTCCTGATAGCAGGTGGGTACGTAGAAATTCACCACTCGGCTGACCAGGCAGGAGCAAACGTATGCCAAAAATGTACGCAGAACCAGCTTTTCAGTGAAGAGCAGCCAGGGATATTCTAGCAAGTTTTACTGGTAAGTGTGGTTGGAAACGGTTTTCAGGCTCAATACTAGGTTCAAAAGATGCAGCACTGAGGTCTCTCCTGATACCAGGTGGGTAAGTAGAAATTCACCACTCGGCTGACCCGACAGGAGCAAACGTATGCCAAAAATGTATGCAGAACAAGCTGTTCAGTGAATAGCAGCCAGGGACATTCTAGCAAGTTTTACTTGTAAGTGGGGTTGGAAACAGTTTCAGGCTCAATACTGAGCTCAAAAGATGCAGCACTGAGGTCTCTCCTGATAGCAGGTGGGTAAGTAGAAATTCGCCGCTCGGCTGACCCGGCAGGAGCAAACGTATGCCAACAATTTGCGCAGAACCAGCTTTTCAGTGAATAGCAGCCAGGAACAATCTAGCAAGTTTTACTTGTAAGTGGGGTTAGAAACGCTTTTCAGGCTCAATACTGGGATCAAAAGATGCAGCCCTGAGGTCTCTCTTGATAGCAGGTGGGTAAGCAGAATCAGCTTTTCAGTGAATAGCAGCCAGGGACAATCTAGCAAGTTTTATTAGTAAGTGGGGTTAGAAACGCTTTTCAGGCTCAATACTGGGATCAAAAGATGCAGCCCTGAGGTCTCTCTTGATAGCAGGTGGGTAAGCAGAATCAGCTTTTCAGTGAATAGCACCCAGGGACATTCTAGCAAGTTTAACTTGTAAGTGGGGTTGGAAACGCTTTTCAGGCTCAGTACTCGGCTCAAAAGATGCAGCCATGAGGTCTTTCATGATAGCAGGGGGGTAAGTAGAAATTTGCCGCTCGGCTGACCCGGCAGGAACAAACGTATGCCAAAAATGTATGCAGAACCAGCTTTTCAGTGAATAGCAGCCAGGCACATCCTAGCAAGTTTTACTCGTAAGTTGGGTTGGAAACGCTTTTCAGGCTCAATACTGGGCTCAAAAGATGCAGCCCTGAGGTCTCTCTTGATAGCAGGTGGGTAAGTAGAAATTCGCCGCTCGGCTGACTAGGCAGGAGCAAACATATGCCAAAAATGTACGCAGAACCAGCTTTTCAGTGAAGAGCAGCCAGGGACATTCTAGCAAGTTTTACTTGTAAGTGGGGTTGGAAATGCTTTTCAGGCTCAGTACTGGGCTCAAAAGATGCAGCCCTGAGGTCTCTCCTGATTGCAGGTGGGTAAGTAGAAATTCACCACTCGGCTGACCAGGCAGGAGCAAACGTATGCCAAAAATGTACGCAGAACCAGCTTTTCAGTGAATAGCAGCCAGGGCCATTCTAGCAAGTTTGACTTGTAAGTGGGGTTGGAAACGCTTTTCAGGCTCAATACTGGGCTCAAAAGATGCAGCCCTGAGGTCTCTATTGAAAGCAGGTGGGTACGTAGAAATTCACCACTCGGCTGACCAGGCAGGAGCAAACGTATGCCAAAAATGTACGCAGAACCAGCTTTTCAGTGAATAGCAGCCAGGTCCATTCTAGCAAGTTTTACTTGTAAGTGGGGTTGGAAACGCTTTTCAGGCTCAGTACTGGGCTCAAAAGATGCAGCCCTGAGGTCTCTCTTGATAGCAGGTGGGTAAGTAGTAATTTGCCGCTCGGCTGACCCGGCAGGAGCAAGCGTATGCCAAAAATCGATGCTGAACCAGCTTTTCAGTGAAGAGCAGCCAGGGATATTCTAGCAAGTTTTACTGGTAAGTGTGGTTGGAAACGGTTTTCAGGCTCAATACTAGGTTCAAAAGATGCAGCACTGAGGTCTCTCCTGATACCAGGTGGGTAAGTAGAAATTCACCACTCGGCTGACCCGACAGGAGCAAACGTATGCCAAAAATGTATGCAGAACAAGCTGTTCAGTGAATAGCAGCCAGGGACATTCTAGCAAGTTTTACTTGTAAGTGGGGTTGGAAACAGTTTTCAGGCTCAATACTGAGCTCAAAAGATGCAGCACTGAGGTCTCTCCTGATAGCAGGTGGGTAAGTAGAAATTCGCCGCTCGGCTGACCCGGCAGGAGCAAACGTATGCCAACAATTTGCGCAGAACCAGCTTTTCAGTGAATAGAAGCCAGGAACAATCTAGCAAGTTTTACTTGTAAGTGGGGTTAGAAACGCTTTTCAGGCTCAATACTGGGATCAAAAGATGCAGCCCTGAGGTCTCTCTTGATAGCAGGTGGGTAAGCAGAATCAGCTTTTCAGTGAATAGCAGCCAGGGACAATCTAGCAAGTTTTATTAGTAAGTGGGGTTAGAAACGCTTTTCAGGCTCAATACTGGGATCAAAAGATGCAGCCCTGAGGTCTCTCTTGATAGCAGGTGGGTAAGCAGAATCAGCTTTTCAGTGAATAGCACCCAGGGACATTCTAGCAAGTTTAACTTGTAAGTGGGGTTGGAAACGCTTTTCAGGCTCAGTACTCGGCTCAAAAGATGCAGCCATGAGGTCTTTCATGATAGCAGGGGGGTAAGTAGAAATTTGCCGCTCGGCTGACCCGGCAGGAACAAACGTATGCCAAAAATGTATGCAGAACCAGCTTTTCAGTGAATAGCAGCCAGGCACATCCTAGCAAGTTTTACTCGTAAGTGGGGTTGGAAACGCTTTTCAGGCTCAATACTGGGCTCAAAAGATGCAGCCCTGAGGTCTCTCTTGATAGCACGTGGGTAAGTAGAAATTCACCACTCGGCTGACCCGACAGGAGCAAACGTATGCCAAAAATGTATGCAGAACCAGCTGTTCAGTGAATAGCAGCCAGGGACATTCTAGCAAGTTTTACTTGTAAGTGGGGTTGGAAACAGTTTTCAGGCTCAATACTGAGCTCAAAAGATGCAGCAATGAGGTCTCTCCTGATAGCAGGTGGGTAAGTAGAAATTCGCCGCTCGGCTGACCCGGCAGGAGCAAACGTATGCCAACAATTTGCGCAGAACCAGCTTTTCAGTGAATAGAAGCCAGGGACAATCTAGCAAGTTTTACTTGTAAGTGGGGTTAGAAACGCTTTTCAGGCTCAATACTGGGATCAAAAGATGCAGCCCTGAGGTCTCTCTTGATAGCAGGTAGGTAAGCAGAATCAGCTTTTCAGTGAATAGCAGCCAGGGACAATCTAGCAAGTTTTACTTGTAAGTGGGGTTAGAAACGATTTTCAGGCTCAATACTGGGATCAAAAGATGCAGCCCTGAGGTCTCTCTTGATAGCAGGTGGGTAAGCAGAATCAGCTTTTCAGTGAATAGCACCCAGGGACATTCTAGCAAGTTTAACTTGTAAGTGGGGTTGGAAACGCTTTTCAGGCTCAGTACTGGGCTCAAAAGATGCAGCCATGAGGTCTCTCATGATAGCAGGTGGGTAAGTAGAAATTTGCCGCTCGGCTGACCCGGCAGGAACAAACGTATGCCAAAAATGTATGCAGAACCAGCTTTTCAGTGAATAGCAGCCAGGCACATCCTAGCAAGTTTTACTCGTAAGTGGGGTTGGAAACGCTTTTCAGGCTCAATACTGGGCTCAAAAGATGCAGCCCTGAGGTCTCTCTTGATAGCAGGTGGGTAAGTAGAAATTCGCCGCTCGGCTGACTAGGCAGGAGCAAACATATGCCAAAAATGTACGCAGAACCAGCTTTTCAGTGAATAGCAGCCAGGGACATTCTAGCAAGTTTTACTTGTAAGTGGGGTTGGAAACAGTTTTCAGGCTCAATACTGAGCTCAAAAGATGCAGCACTGAGGTCTCTCCTGATAGCAGGTGGGTAAGTAGAAATTCGCCGCTCGGCTGACCCGGCAGGAGCAAACGTATGCCAAAAATTTGCGCAGAACCAGCTTTTCAGTGAATAGCAGCCAGGGACAATCTAGCAAGTTTTACTTGTAAGTCGGGTTAGAAACGCTTTTCAGGCTCAATACTGGGATCAAAAGATGCAGCCCTGAGGTCTCTCTTGATAGCAGGTGGGTAAGCAGAATCAGCTTTTCAGTGAATAGCACCCAGGGACATTCTAGCAAGTTTAACTTGTAAGTGGGGTTGGAAACGCTTTTCAGGCTCAGTACTGGGCTCAAAAGATGCAGCCATGAGGTCTCTCATGATAGCAGGTGGGTAAGTACAAATTCACCACTCGGCTGACCAGGCAGGCGCAAACGTATGCCAAAAATGTACGCAGAACCAGCTTTTCAGTGAATAGCAGCCAGGGCCATTCTAGCAAGTTTTACTTGTAAGTGGGGTTGGAAATGCTTTTCAGGCTCAGTACTGGGCTCAAAAGATGCAGCCCTGAGGTCTCTCCTGATAGCAGGTGGGTAAGTACAAATTCACCACTCGGCTGACCAGGCAGGCGCAAACGTATGCCAAAAATGTACGCAGAACCAGCTTTTCAGTGAATAGCAGCCAGGGCCATTCTAGCAAGTTTGACTTGTAAGTGGGGTTGGAAACGCTTTTCAGGCTCAATACTGGGCTCAAAAGATGCAGCCCTGAGGTCTCTATTGAAAGCAGGTGGGTAAGTAGAAATTCGCCGCTCGGCTGACCCGGCAGGAGCAAATGTATGCCAAAAATGTACGCAGAACCAGCTTTTCAGTGAAGAGCAGCCAGGGACATTCTAGCCAGTTTTACTTGTGAGTGGGGTTGGAAACGCTTTTCAGGCTCAGTACTGGGGTCAAAAGATGCAGCCCTGAGGTCTCTCCTGATAGCAGGTGGGTACGTAGAAATTCACCACTCGGCTGACCAGGCAGGAGCAAACGTATACCAAAAATGTACGCAGAACCAGCTTTTCAGTGAATAGCAGCCAGGGCCATTCTAGCAAGTTTGACTTGTAAGTGGGGTTGGAAACGCTTTTCAGGCTCAGTACTGGGCTCAAAAGATGCAGCTCTGAGGTCTCTCTTGATAGCAGGTGGGTAAGTAGTAATTCGCTGCTCGGCTGACCCGGCAGGAGCAAACGTATGCCAAAAATTTGCGCAGAACCAGATTTTCAGTGAATAGCAGCCAGGGACAATCTAGCAAGTTTTACTTGTAAGTGGGGTTGGAAACGCTTTTCAGGCTCAGTACTGGGCTCAAAAGATGCAGCCCTGAGGTCTCTCCTGATAGCAGGTGGGTAAGTAGAAATTCACCACTCGGCTCACCAGGCAGGAGCAAACGTATGCCAAAAATTTACGCAGAACCAGCTTTTCAGTGAATAGCAGCCAGGGCCATTCTAGCAAGTTTGACTTGTAAGTGGGGTTGAAAAGGCTTTTCAGGCTAAATACTGGGCTCAAACGATGCAGCCCTGAGGTCTCTATTGAAAGCAGGTGGGTAAGTAGAAATTTGCCGCTCGGCTGACCCGGCAGGAGCAAACGTATGCCAAAAATGTACGCAGAACCAGCTTTTCAGTGAAGAGCAGCCAGGGACATTCTAGCAAGTTTTACTTGTAAGTGGGGTTGGAAACGCTTTTCAGGCTCAGTACTGGGGTCAAAAGATGCAGCCCTGAGGTCTCTCCTGATAGCAGGTGGGTAAGTAGAAATTCACCACTCGGCTGACCAGGCAGGAGCAAACGTATGCCAAAAATTTACGCAGAACCAGCTTTTCAGTGAATAGCAGCCAGGGCCATTCTAGCAAGTTTGACTTGTAAGTGGGGTTGTTAATGCTTTTCAGGCTCAGTACTGGGCTCAAAAGATGCAGCCCTGAGGTCTCTCTTGATAGCAGGTGGGTAAGTAGTAATTTGCTGCTCGGCTGACCCGGCAGGAGCAAGCGTATGCCAAAAATCGATGCTGAACCAGCTTTTCAGTGAAGAGCAGCCAGGGATATTCTAGCAAGTTTTACTGGTAAGTGTGGTTGGAAACGGTTTTCAGGCTCAATACTAGGTTTAAAAGATGCAGCACTGAGGTCTCTCCTGATACCAGGTGGGTAAGTAGAAATTCACCACTCGGCTGACCCGACAGGAGCAAACGTATGCCAAAAATGTATGCAGAACCAGCTGTTAAGTGAATAGCAGCCAGGGACATTCTAGCAAGTTTTACTTGTAAGTGGGGTTGAAAACTGTTTTCAGGCTCAATACTGAGCTCAAAAGTTGCAGCACTGAGGTCTCTCCTGATAGCAGGTGGGTAAGTAGAAATTCGCCGCTCGGCTGACCCAGCAGGAGCAAACGTATGCCAAAAATTGGCGCAGAACCATCTTTTCAGTGAATAGCAGCCAGGGACAATCTAGCAAGTTTTACTTGTAAGTGGGGTTAGAAACGCTTTTCAGGCTCAATACTGGGATCAAAAGATGCAGCCCTGAGGTCTCTCTTAATAGCAGGTGGGTAAGCAGAATCAGCTTTTCAGTGAATAGCACCCAGGGACATTCTAGCAAGTTTAACTTGTAAGTGGGGTTGGAAACGCTTTTCAGGCTCAGTACTGGGCTCAAAAGATGCAGCCATGAGGTCTCTCATGATAGCAGGTGGGTAAGTAGAAATTCGCCGCTCGGCTGACCCGGCAGGAACAAACGTATGCCAAAAATGTATGCAGAACCAGCTTTTCAGTGAATATCAGCCAGGGACATCCTAGCAAGTTTTACTCGTAAGTGGGGTTGGAAACGCTTTTCAGGCTCAATACTGGGCTCAAAAGATGCAGCCCTGAGGTCTCTCCTGATAGCAGGTGGGTAAGTAGAAATTCACAACTCGGCTGACCAGGCAGGAGCAAACGTATGCCAAAAATTTACGCAGAACCAGCTTTTCAGTGAATAGCAGCCAGGGCCATTCTAGCAAGTTTGACTTGTAAGTGGGGTTGGAAACGCTTTTCAGGCTCAGTACTGGGCTCAAAAGATGCAGCCCTGAGGTCTCTCTTGATAGCAGGTGAGTAAGTAGTAATTTGCCGCTCGGCTGACCCGGCAGGAGCAAGCGTATGCCAAAAATCGATGCTGAACCAGCTTTTCAGTGAAGAGCAGCCAGGGATATTCTAGCAAGTTTTACTTGTAAGTGGGGTTGGAAACGCTTTTCAGGCTCAGTACTGGGATCAAAAGATGCAGCCCTGAGGTCTCTCCTGATAGCAGGTGGGTAAGTAGAAATTCACCACTCGGCTGACCCGACAGGAGCAAACGTATGCCAAAAATGTATGCAGAACCAGCTGTTCAGTGAATAGCTGCCAGGGACATTCTAGCAAGTTTTACTTGTAAGTGGGGTTGGAAACAGTTTTCAGGCTCAATACTGAGCTCAAAAGATGCAGCACTGAGGTCTCTCCTGATAGCAGGTGGGTAAGTAGAAATTCGGCGCTCGGCTGACCCGGCAGGAGCAAACGTATGCCAAAAATGTACGCAGAACCAGCTTTTCAGTGAAGAGCAGCCAGGGACATTCTAGCAAGTTTTACTTGTAAGTGGGGTTGGAAACGCTTTTCAGGCTCAGTACTGGGATCAAAAGATGCAGCCCTGAGGTCTCTTCTGATAGCAGGTGGGTAAGTAGAGCTAAGATAGCTAGATATCAATCTAGCTATCTAGCTATCTAGCTATCTAGCTATCTAGCTATCTGGCTATCTATCGATTTAGCTATCTAGCTATCTAGCAAGCTATGTAGCTATCTAGCTATCTAGTTATCTCGCTATCTAGCTATCTATCTAGCTATCTTGCTATCTAGCTATCTATCAATCTAGCTATCTAGCTATCTGTCAGCTAGATAGCTTGATTATCTAGCTATCTAGCTATCTATCAATCTATCTATCTGTCTAGCTATCTAGCTATCTAGCTATCTAGCTAGCTATCTTGCTAGCTAGCTATCTAGCTATCCAGCTATCCAGCTATCTAGCTATCTAGCTATCTATCTATCTATCTAGCTATCTATCTAGCTATCTAGCTGTCTAGCTATCTATCTAGCTATCTAGCTATCTAGCTATCTAGCTATCTATCTAGCTATCTAGCTAGCTATCTAGTTATCTAGCTATCTAGCTATCTATCTAGCTATCTATCAATCTAGCTATCTAGCTATCTAGCTAGCTAGCTATCTAGCTAACTATCTAGCTATCTTGCTATCTAGCTATCTATCTAGCTATCTAGCTATCTATCTAGCTATCTAGCCATCTAGCTATATATCTAGCTATCTAGCTATCTATCTAGCTATCTAGCTAGCGATCTATCAATCTAGCTATCTGGCTATCTATCTAGCTATCTAGCTATCTAGCTATCTATAAATCTAGCTATCTAGCTAGCTATCTAGTTATCTTGCTATCTAGCTATCTATCTAGATATCTAGCTAGCTGGCTATCTAGCTATCATCTAGCTATCTAGCTAGCTAGCTAGCAATCTAGCTATCTAGCTATCTATCAATCTAGCTATCTATCAATCTAGCTAGATATCTAACTATGTAGCTAGCTAGCTATCAATCTAGCTATCTAGCTAGCTATCTAGCTATCTATCAATCTATCTAGCTATCTCGCTATCTAGCTATCTATCTAGCTATCTAGCTATCTAACTATCTAGCTATCTAGCTAGCTATCTTTCTATCTAGCTATCTAGCTATCAAGCTATCTAGCTATCTATCTATCCATCTAGCTATCTAGCTATCTAGCTATCTATCAATCTAGCTATCTGGCTATCTATCTAGCTATCTAGCTATCTATCAATATAGCTATCTAGCTATCTATCTAGCTATCTAGCTAGCTATATATCTAGCTACCTATCTAGCTATCTAGCTATCTATCAATCTAGCTAGATATCTAGCTATCTAGCTAGCTAGGTATCTAGCTATCTAGCTATCTATCAATCTAGCAATCTAGCTATTTATCTAGCTATCTAGCTATCTAGCTATCTAGCTATCATCTAGCTATCTAGCTAGCTATCTAGCTATCTAGCTAGCTATCTAGCTATTTAGCTATCTAGCTAGCTATCTATCAATCTAGCTTTCTAGCTATCTAGCTATCTATCAATCTAGCTAGATATCTAACTATCTAGCTAGCTAGCTAGATATCTAACTATCTAGCTAGCTAGCTATCTAGCTATCTAGCTATCTATCTAGCTATCTAGCGATCTAGCTAGCTATCTAGTTATCTATCTAGCTATCTATCTAGCTATCTAGCTATCTATCTAGCTATCTAGTTATCTATCTAGCTATCTAGCTATCTAGCTAGCTATCTAGTTATCTAGCTATCTAGCTATGTAGCTATCAAAATAGCTATCTAGCTATCTAGCTATCTATCTAGCTATCTAGCTATCTATCAATCTATCTATATATCTATCTAGCTATCTAGCTATCTATCAATCTATCTATCTATCTAGCTATCTAGCTATCTATCTAACTAGCTATCTAGCTATCTAGCTATCTAACTATCTACCTATCTATCTAGCTATAATGGCCGAGTTAGCGCTTAGCTGTGCTACACGTTTTTCCCTTTTACTTGGCTATACTCGAAAACGCCATTTTGTGTGTTACGGCGGCCATTTTGGAGAATGAGCGGCCTCGTGCTTTTCAGGCTCAGTACTGGGCTCAAAAGATGCAGCCCTGAGTTCTCTCCTGATAGCAGGTGGGTAAGTAGAAATTCACCACTCGGCTGACCAGGCAGGAGCAAACGTATGCCAAAAATGTACACAGAACCAGCTTTTCAGTGAATAGCAGCCAGGGCCATTCTAGCAAGTTTGACTTGTAAGTGGGGTTGGAAACGCTTTTCAGGCTCAATACTGGGCTCAAAAGATGCAGCCCTGAGGTCTCTCCTGATACCAGGTGGGTAAGTAGAAATTCGCCACTCGGCTGACTAAGCAGGAGCAAACATATGCCAAAAATGTACGCAGAACCAGCTTTTCAGTGAATAGCAGCCAGGGACATTCTAGCAAGTTTTACTTGTAAGTGGGGTTGGAAACAGTTTTCAGGCTCAATACTGAGCTCAAAAGATGCAGCACTGAGGTCTCTCCTGATAGCAGGTGGGTAAGTAGAAATTCGCCGCTCGGCTGACCCGGCAGGAGCAAACGTATGCCAAAAATGTGCGCAGAACCAGCTTTTCAGTGAATAGCAGCCATGGACAATCTAGCAAGTTTTACTTGTAAGTGGGGTTAGAAACGCTTTTCAGGCTCAATACAGGGATCAAAAGATGCAGCCCTGAGGTCTCTCTTGATAGCAGGTGGGTAAGCAGAATCAGCTTTTCAGTGAATAGCACCCAGGGACAGTCTAGCAATTTTAACTTGTAAGTGGGGTTGGAAACGCTTTTCAGGCTCAGTACTGGGCTCAAAAGATGCAGCCATGAGGTCTCTCATGATAGCAGGTGTGTAAGTAGAAATTCGCCGCTCGGCTGACCCGGCAGGAGCAAATGATGCCAAAAATTTGCGCAGAACCAGCTTTTCAGTGAATAGCAGCCAGGGACAATCTAGCAAGTTTTACTTGTAAGTAGGGTTAGAAACGCTTTTCAGGCTCAATACTGGGATCAAAAGATGCAGCCCTGAGGTCTCTCTTGATAGCAGGTGGGTAAGCAGTATCAGCTTTTCAGTGAATAGCACCCAGGGACATTCTAGCAAGTTTAACTTGTAAGTGGGGTTGGAAACGCTTTTCAGGCTCAGTACTGGGCTCAAAAGATGCAGCCATGAGTTCTCTCATGATAGCAGGTGGGTATGTAGAAATTCGCTGCTCGGCTGACCCGGCAGGAACAAACGTATGCCAAAAATGTATGCAAAACCAGCTTTTCAGTGAATAGCAGCCAGGGACATCCTAGCAAGTTTTACTCGTAAGTTGGGTTGGAAACGCTTTTCAGGCTCAATACTGGGCTCAAAAGATGCAGCCCTGAGGTCTCTCTTGATAGCAGGTGGGTAAGTAGAAATTCGCCGCTCGGCTGACTAGGCAGGAGCAAACATATGCCAAAAATGTACGCAGAACCAGCTTTTCAGTGAAGAGCAGCCAGGGACATTCTAGCAAGTTTTACTTGTAAGTGGGGTTGGAAATGCTTTTCAGGCTCAGTACTGGGCTCAAAAGATGCAGCCCTGAGGTCTCTCCTGATAGCAGGTGGGTAAGTAGAAATTCACCACTCGGCTGACCAGGCAGGAGCAAACGTATGCCAAAAATGTACGCAGAACCAGCTTTTCAGTGAATAGCAGCCAGGGCCATTCTAGCAAGTTTGACTTGTAAGTGGGGTTGGAAACGCTTTTCAGGCTCAATACTGGGCTCAAAAGATGCAGCCCTGAGGTCTCTATTGAAAGCAGGTGGGTACGTAGAAATTCACCACTCGGCTGACCAGGCAGGAGCAAACGTATGCCAAAAATGTACGCAGAACCAGCTTTTCAGTGAATAGCAGCCAGGGCCATTCTAGCAAGTTTTACTTGTAAGTGGGGTTGGAAACGCTTTTCAGGCTCAGTACTGGGCTCAAAAGATGCAGCCCTGAGGTCTCTCTTGATAGCAGGTGGGTAAGTAGTAATTTGCCGCTCGGCTGACCCGGCAGGAGCAAGCGTATGCCAAAAATCGATGCTGAACCAGCTTTTCAGTGAAGAGCAGCCAGGGATATTCTAGCAAGTTTTACTGGTAAGTGTGGTTGGAAACGGTTTTCAGGCTCAATACTAGGTTCAAAAGATGCAGCACTGAGGTCTCTCCTGATACCAGGTGGGTAAGTAGAAATTCACCACTCGGCTGACCCGACAGGAGCAAACGTATGCCAAAAATGTATGCAGAACAAGCTGTTCAGTGAATAGCAGCCAGGGACATTCTAGCAAGTTTTACTTGTAAGTGGGGTTGGAAACAGTTTTCAGGCTCAATACTGAGCTCAAAAGATGCAGCACTGAGGTCTCTCCTGATAGCAGGTGGGTAAGTAGAAATTTGCCGCTCGGCTGACCCGGCAGGAGCAAACGTATGCCAACAATTTGCGCAGAACCAGCTTTTCAGTGAATAGAAGCCAGGAACAATCTAGCAAGTTTTACTTGTAAGTGGGGTTAGAAACGCTTTTCAGGCTCAATACTGGGATCAAAAGATGCAGCCCTGAGGTCTCTCTTGATAGCAGGTGGGTAAGCAGAATCAGCTTTTCAGTGAATAGCAGCCAGGGACAATCTAGCAAGTTTTATTAGTAAGTGGGGTTAGAAACGCTTTTCAGGCTCAATACTGGGATCAAAAGATGCAGCCCTGAGGTCTCTCTTGATAGCAGGTGGGTAAGCAGAATCAGCTTTTCAGTGAATAGCACCCAGGGACATTCTAGCAAGTTTAACTTGTAAGTGGGGTTGGAAACGCTTTTCAGGCTCAGTACTCGGCTCAAAAGATGCAGCCATGAGGTCTTTCATGATAGCAGGGGGGTAAGTAGAAATTTGCCGCTCGGCTGACCCGGCAGGAACAAACGTATGCCAAAAATGTATGCAGAACCAGCTTTTCAGTGAATAGCAGCCAGGCACATCCTAGCAAGTTTTACTCGTAAGTGGGGTTGGAAACGCTTTTCAGGCTCAATACTGGGCTCAAAAGATGCAGCCCTGAGGTCTCTCTTGATAGCACGTGGGTAAGTAGAAATTCACCACTCGGCTGACCCGACAGGAGCAAACGTATGCCAAAAATGTATGCAGAACCAGCTGTTCAGTGAATAGCAGCCAGGGACATTCTAGCAAGTTTTACTTGTAAGTGGGGTTGGAAACAGTTTTCAGGCTCAATACTGAGCTCAAAAGATGCAGCAATGAGGTCTCTCCTGATAGCAGGTGGGTAAGTAGAAATTCGCCGCTCGGCTGACCCGGCAGGAGCAAACGTATGCCAACAATTTGCGCAGAACCAGCTTTTCAGTGAATAGAAGCCAGGGACAATCTAGCAAGTTTTACTTGTAAGTGGGGTTAGAAACGCTTTTCAGGCTCAATACTGGGATCAAAAGATGCAGCCCTGAGGTCTCTCTTGATAGCAGGTAGGTAAGCAGAATCAGCTTTTCAGTGAATAGCAGCCAGGGACAATCTAGCAAGTTTTACTTGTAAGTGGGGTTAGAAACGATTTTCAGGCTCAATACTGGGATCAAAAGATGCAGCCCTGAGGTCTCTCTTGATAGCAGGTGGGTAAGCAGAATCAGCTTTTCAGTGAATAGCACCCAGGGACATTCTAGCAAGTTTAACTTGTAAGTGGGGTTGGAAACGCTTTTCAGGCTCAGTACTGGACTCAAAAGATGCAGCCATGAGGTCTCTCATGATAGCAGGTGGGTAAGTAGAAATTTGCCGCTCGGCTGACCCGGCAGGAACAAACGTATGCCAAAAATGTATGCAGAACCAGCTTTTCAGTGAATAGCAGCCAGGCACATCCTAGCAAGTTTTACTCGTAAGTGGGGTTGGAAACGCTTTTCAGGCTCAATACTGGGCTCAAAAGATGCAGCCCTGAGGTCTCTCTTGATAGCAGGTGGGTAAGTAGAAATTCGCCGCTCGGCTGACTAGGCAGGAGCAAACATATGCCAAAAATGTACGCAGAACCAGCTTTTCAGTGAATAGCAGCCAGGGACATTCTAGCAAGTTTTACTTGTAAGTGGGGTTGGAAACAGTTTTCAGGCTCAATACTGAGCTCAAAAGATGCAGCACTGAGGTCTCTCCTGATAGCAGGTGGGTAAGTAGAAATTCGCCGCTCGGCTGACCCGGCAGGAGCAAACGTATGCCAAAAATTTGCGCAGAACCAGCTTTTCAGTGAATAGCAGCCAGGGACAATCTAGCAAGTTTTACTTGTAAGTCGGGTTAGAAACGCTTTTCAGGCTCAATACTGGGATCAAAAGATGCAGCCCTGAGGTCTCTCTTGATAGCAGGTGGGTAAGCAGAATCAGCTTTTCAGTGAATAGCACCCAGGGACATTCTAGCAAGTTTAACTTGTAAGTGGGGTTGGAAACGCTTTTCAGGCTCAGTACTGGGCTCAAAAGATGCAGCCATGAGGTCTCTCATGATAGCAGGTGGGTAAGTAGAAATTCGCCGCTCGGCTGACCCGGCAGGAACAAACGTATGCCAAAAATGTATGCAGAACCAGCTTTTCTGTGAATAGCAGCCAAGGACATCCTAGCAAGTTTTACTCGTAAGTGGGGTTGGAAACGCTTTTCAGGCTCAATACTGGACTCAAAAGATGCAGCCCTGAGGTCTCTCTTGATAGCAGGTGGGTAAGTAGAAATTCGCCGCTCGGCTGACTAGGCAGGAGCAAACATATGCCAAAAATGTACGCAGACCCAGCTTTTCAGTGAAGAGCAGCCAGGGACATTCTAGCAAGTTTTACTTGTAAGTGGGGTTGGAAATGCTTTTCAGGCTCAGTACTGGGCTCAAAAGATGCAGCCCTGAGGTCTCTCCTGATAGCAGGTGGGTAAGTACAAATTCACCACTCGGCTGACCAGGCAGGCGCAAACGTATGCCAAAAATGTACGCAGAACCAGCTTTTCAGTGAATAGCAGCCAGGGCCATTCTAGCAAGTTTGACTTGTAAGTGGGGTTGGAAACGCTTTTCAGGCTCAATACTGGGCTCAAAAGATGCAGCCCTGAGGTCTCTATTGAAAGCAGGTGGGTAAGTAGAAATTCGCCGCTCGGCTGACCCGGCAGGAGCAAATGTATGCCAAAAATGTACGCAGAACCAGCTTTTCAGTGAAGAGCAGCCAGGGACATTCTAGCAAGTTTTACTTGTAAGTGGGGTTGGAAACAGTTTTCAGGCTCAATACTGAGCTCAAAAGATGCAGCACTGAGGTCTCTCCTGATAGCAGGTGGGTAAGTAGAAATTCGCCGCTCGGCTGACCCGGCAGGAGCAAACGTATGCCAAAAATGTGCGCAGAACCAGCTTTTCAGTGAATAGCAGCCATGGACAATCTAGCAAGTTTTACTTGTAAGTGGGGTTAGAAACGCTTTTCAGGCTCAGTACTGGGGTCAAAAGATGCAGCCCTGAGGTCTCTCTTGATAGCAGGTGGGTAAGCAGAATCAGCTTTTCAGTGAATAGCACCCAGGGACAGTCTAGCAATTTTAACTTGTAAGTGGGGTTGGAAACGCTTTTCAGGCTCAGTACTGGGCTCAAAAGATGCAGCCATGAGGTCTCTCATGATAGCAGGTGTGTAAGTAGAAATTCGCCGCTCGGCTGACCCGGCAGGAGCAAATGATGCCAAAAATTTGCGCAGAACCAGCTTTTCAGTGAATAGCAGCCAGGGACAATCTAGCAAGTTTTACTTGTAAGTAGGGTTAGAAACGCTTTTCAGGCTCAATACTGGGATCAAAAGATGCAGCCCTGAGGTCTCTCTTGATAGCAGGTGGGTAAGCAGTATCAGCTTTTCAGTGAATAGCACCCAGGGACATTCTAGCAAGTTTAACTTGTAAGTGGGGTTGGAAACGCTTTTCAGGCTCAGTACTGGGCTCAAAAGATGCAGCCATGAGTTCTCTCATGATAGCAGGTGGGTATGTAGAAATTCGCTGCTCGGCTGACCCGGCAGGAACAAACGTATGCCAAAAATGTATGCAAAACCAGCTTTTCAGTGAATAGCAGCCAGGGACATCCTAGCAAGTTTTACTCGTAAGTTGGGTTGGAAACGCTTTTCAGGCTCAATACTGGGCTCAAAAGATGCAGCCCTGAGGTCTCTCTTGATAGCAGGTGGGTAAGTAGAAATTCGCCGCTCGGCTGACTAGGCAGGAGCAAACATATGCCAAAAATGTACGCAGAACCAGCTTTTCAGTGAAGAGCAGCCAGGGACATTCTAGCAAGTTTTACTTGTAAGTGGGGTTGGAAATGCTTTTCAGGCTCAGTACTGGGCTCAAAAGATGCAGCCCTGAGGTCTCTCCTGATAGCAGGTGGGTAAGTAGAAATTCACCACTCGGCTGACCAGGCAGGAGCAAACGTATGCCAAAAATGTACGCAGAACCAGCTTTTCAGTGAATAGCAGCCAGGGCCGTTCTAGCAAGTTTGACTTGTAAGTGGGGTTGGAAACGCTTTTCAGGCTCAATACTGGGCTCAAAAGATGCAGCCCTGAGGTCTCTATTGAAAGCAGGTGGGTACGTAGAAATTCACCACTCGGCTGACCAGGCAGGAGCAAACGTATGCCAAAAATGTACGCAGAACCAGCTTTTCAGTGAATAGCAGCCAGGGCCATTCTAGCAAGTTTTACTTGTAAGTGGGGTTGGAAACGCTTTTCAGGCTCAGTACTGGGCTCAAAAGATGCAGCCCTGAGGTCTCTCTTGATAGCAGGTGGGTAAGTAGTAATTTGCCGCTCGGCTGACCCGGCAGGAGCAAGCGTATGCCAAAAATCGATGCTGAACCAGCTTTTCAGTGAAGAGCAGCCAGGGATATTCTAGCAAGTTTTACTGGTAAGTGTGGTTGGAAACGGTTTTCAGGCTCAATACTAGGTTCAAAAGATGCAGCACTGAGGTCTCTCCTGATACCAGGTGGGTAAGTAGAAATTCACCACTCGGCTGACCCGACAGGAGCAAACGTATGCCAAAAATGTATGCAGAACAAGCTGTTCAGTGAATAGCAGCCAGGGACATTCTAGCAAGTTTTACTTGTAAGTGGGGTTGGAAACAGTTTTCAGGCTCAATACTGAGCTCAAAAGATGCAGCACTGAGGTCTCTCCTGATAGCAGGTGGGTAAGTAGAAATTCGCCGCTCGGCTGACCCGGCAGGAGCAAACGTATGCCAACAATTTGCGCAGAACCAGCTTTTCAGTGAATAGAAGCCAGGAACAATCTAGCAAGTTTTACTTGTAAGTGGGGTTAGAAACGCTTTTCAGGCTCAATACTGGGATCAAAAGATGCAGCCCTGAGGTCTCTCTTGATAGCAGGTGGGTAAGCAGAATCAGCTTTTCAGTGAATAGCAGCCAGGGACAATCTAGCAAGTTTTATTAGTAAGTGGGGTTAGAAACGCTTTTCAGGCTCAATACTGGGATCAAAAGATGCAGCCCTGAGGTCTCTCTTGATAGCAGGTGGGTAAGCAGAATCAGCTTTTCAGTGAATAGCACCCAGGGACATTCTAGCAAGTTTAACTTGTAAGTGGGGTTGGAAACGCTTTTCAGGCTCAGTACTCGGCTCAAAAGATGCAGCCATGAGGTCTTTCATGATAGCAGGGGGGTAAGTAGAAATTTGCCGCTCGGCTGACCCGGCAGGAACAAACGTATGCCAAAAATGTATGCAGAACCAGCTTTTCAGTGAATAGCAGCCAGGCACATCCTAGCAAGTTTTACTCGTAAGTGGGGTTGGAAACGCTTTTCAGGCTCAATACTGGGCTCAAAAGATGCAGCCCTGAGGTCTCTCTTGATAGCACGTGGGTAAGTAGAAATTCACCACTCGGCTGACCCGACAGGAGCAAACGTATGCCAAAAATGTATGCAGAACCAGCTGTTCAGTGAATAGCAGCCAGGGACATTCTAGCAAGTTTTACTTGTAAGTGGGGTTGGAAACAGTTTTCAGGCTCAATACTGAGCTCAAAAGATGCAGCAATGAGGTCTCTCCTGATAGCAGGTGGGTAAGTAGAAATTCGCCGCTCGGCTGACCCGGCAGGAGCAAACGTATGCCAACAATTTGCGCAGAACCAGCTTTTCAGTGAATAGAAGCCAGGGACAATCTAGCAAGTTTTACTTGTAAGTGGGGTTAGAAACGCTTTTCAGGCTCAATACTGGGATCAAAAGATGCAGCCCTGAGGTCTCTCTTGATAGCAGGTAGGTAAGCAGAATCAGCTTTTCAGTGAATAGCAGCCAGGGACAATCTAGCAAGTTTTACTTGTAAGTGGGGTTAGAAACGATTTTCAGGCTCAATACTGGGATCAAAAGATGCAGCCCTGAGGTCTCTCTTGATAGCAGGTGGGTAAGCAGAATCAGCTTTTCAGTGAATAGCACCCAGGGACATTCTAGCAAGTTTAACTTGTAAGTGGGGTTGGAAACGCTTTTCAGGCTCAGTACTGGGCTCAAAAGATGCAGCCATGAGGTCTCTCATGATAGCAGGTGGGTAAGTAGAAATTTGCCGCTCGGCTGACCCGGCAGGAACAAACGTATGCCAAAAATGTATGCAGAACCAGCTTTTCAGTGAATAGCAGCCAGGCACATCCTAGCAAGTTTTACTGGTAAGTGGGGTTGGAAACGCTTTTCAGGCTCAATACTGGGCTCAAAAGATGCAGCCCTGAGGTCTCTCTTGATAGCAGGTGGGTAAGTAGAAATTCGCCGCTCGGCTGACTAGGCAGGAGCAAACATATGCCAAAAATGTATGCAGAACCAGCTTTTCAGTGAATAGCAGCCAGGGACATTCTAGCAAGTTTTACTTGTAAGTGGGGTTGGAAACAGTTTTCAGGCTCAATACTGAGCTCAAAAGATGCAGCACTGAGGTCTCTCCTGATAGCAGGTGGGTAAGTAGAAATTCGCCGCTCGGCTGACCCGGCAGGAGCAAACGTATGCCAAAAATTTGCGCAGAACCAGCTTTTCAGTGAATAGCAGCCAGGGACAATCTAGCAAGTTTTACTTGTAAGTCGGGTTAGAAACGCTTTTCAGGCTCAATACTGGGATCAAAAGATGCAGCCCTGAGGTCTCTCTTGATAGCAGGTGGGTAAGCAGAATCAGCTTTTCAGTGAATAGCACCCAGGGACATTCTAGCAAGTTTAACTTGTAAGTGGGGTTGGAAACGCTTTTCAGGCTCAGTACTGGGCTCAAAAGATGCAGCCATGAGGTCTCTCATGATAGCAGGTGGGTAAGTAGAAATTCGCCGCTCGGCTGACCCGGCAGGAACAAACGTATGCCAAAAATGTATGCAGAACCAGCTTTTCTGTGAATAGCAGCCAAGGACATCCTAGCAAGTTTTACTCGTAAGTGGGGTTGGAAACGCTTTTCAGGCTCAATACTGGACTCAAAAGATGCAGCCCTGAGGTCTCTCTTGATAGCAGGTGGGTAAGTAGAAATTCGCCGCTCGGCTGACTAGGCAGGAGCAAACATATGCCAAAAATGTACGCAGACCCAGCTTTTCAGTGAAGAGCAGCCAGGGACATTCTAGCAAGTTTTACTTGTAAGTGGGGTTGGAAATGCTTTTCAGGCTCAGTACTGGGCTCAAAAGATGCAGCCCTGAGGTCTCTCCTGATAGCAGGTGGGTAAGTACAAATTCACCACTCGGCTGACCAGGCAGGCGCAAACGTATGCCAAAAATGTACGCAGAACCAGCTTTTCAGTGAATAGCAGCCAGGGCCATTCTAGCAAGTTTGACTTGTAAGTGGGGTTGGAAACGCTTTTCAGGCTCAATACTGGGCTCAAAAGATGCAGCCCTGAGGTCTCTATTGAAAGCAGGTGGGTAAGTAGAAATTCGCCGCTCGGCTGACCCGGCAGGAGCAAATGTATGCCAAAAATGTACGCAGAACCAGCTTTTCAGTGAAGAGCAGCCAGGGACATTCTAGCCAGTTTTACTTGTGAGTGGGGTTGGAAACGCTTTTCAGGCTCAGTACTGGGGTCGAAAGATGCAGCCCTGAGGTCTCTCCTGATAGCAGGTGGGTACGTAGAAATTCACCACTCGGCTGACCAGGCAGGAGCAAACGTATACCAAAAATGTACGCAGAACCAGCTTTTCAGTGAATAGCAGCCAGGGCCATTCTAGCAAGTTTGACTTGTAAGTGGGGTTGGAAACGCTTTTCAGGCTCAGTACTGGGCTCAAAAGATGCAGCTCTGAGGTCTCTCTTGATAGCAGGTGGGTAAGTAGTAATTCGCTGCTCGGCTGACCCGGCAGGAGCAAACGTATGCCAAAAATTTGCGCAGAACCAGATTTTCAGTGAATAGCAGCCAGGGACAATCTAGCAAGTTTTACTTGTAAGTGGGGTTGGAAACGCTTTTCAGGCTCAGTACTGGGCTCAAAAGATGCAGCCCTGAGGTCTCTCCTGATAGCAGGTGGGTAAGTAGAAATTCACCACTCGGCTCACCAGGCAGGAGCAAACGTATGCCAAAAATTTACGCAGAACCAGCTTTTCAGTGAATAGCAGCCAGGGCCATTCTAGCAAGTTTGACTTGTAAGTGGGGTTGAAAAGGCTTTTCAGGCTAAATACTGGGCTCAAACGATGCAGCCCTGAGGTCTCTATTGAAAGCAGGTGGGTAAGTAGAAATTTGCCGCTCGGCTGACCCGGCAGGAGCAAACGTATGCCAAAAATGTACGCAGAACCAGCTTTTCAGTGAAGAGCAGCCAGGGACATTCTAGCAAGTTTTACTTGTAAGTGGGGTTGGAAACGCTTTTCAGGCTCAGTACTGGGGTCAAAAGATGCAGCCCTGAGGTCTCTCCTGATAGCAGGTGGGTAAGTAGAAATTCACCACTCGGCTGACCAGGCAGGAGCAAACGTATGCCAAAAATTTACGCAGAACCAGCTTTTCAGTGAATAGCAGCCAGGGCCATTCTAGCAAGTTTGACTTGTAAGTGGGGTTGTTAATGCTTTTCAGGCTCAGTACTGGGCTCAAAAGATGCAGCCCTGAGGTCTCTCTTGATAGCAGGTGGGTAAGTAGTAATTTGCTGCTCGGCTGACCCGGCAGGAGCAAGCGTATGCCAAAAATCGATGCTGAACCAGCTTTTCAGTGAAGAGCAGCCAGGGATATTCTAGCAAGTTTTACTGGTAAGTGTGGTTGGAAACGGTTTTCAGGCTCAATACTAGGTTTAAAAGATGCAGCACTGAGGTCTCTCCTGATACCAGGTGGGTAAGTAGAAATTCACCACTCGGCTGACCCGACAGGAGCAAACGTATGCCAAAAATGTATGCAGAACCAGCTGTTAAGTGAATAGCAGCCAGGGACATTCTAGCAAGTTTTACTTGTAAGTGGGGTTGAAAACTGTTTTCAGGCTCAATACTGAGCTCAAAAGATGCAGCACTGAGGTCTCTCCTGATAGCAGGTGGGTAAGTAGAAATTCGCCGCTCGGCTGACCCAGCAGGAGCAAACGTATGCCAAAAATTGGCGCAGAACCATCTTTTCAGTGAATAGCAGCCAGGGACAATCTAGCAAGTTTTACTTGTAAGTGGGGTTAGAAACGCTTTTCAGGCTCAATACTGGGATCAAAAGATGCAGCCCTGAGGTCTCTCTTAATAGCAGGTGGGTAAGCAGAATCAGCTTTTCAGTGAATAGCACCCAGGGACATTCTAGCAAGTTTAACTTGTAAGTGGGGTTGGAAACGCTTTTCAGGCTCAGTACTGGGCTCAAAAGATGCAGCCATGAGGTCTCTCATGATAGCAGGTGGGTAAGTAGAAATTCGCCGCTCGGCTGACCCGGCAGGAACAAACGTATGCCAAAAATGTATGCAGAACCAGCTTTTCAGTGAATATCAGCCAGGGACATCCTAGCAAGTTTTACTCGTAAGTGGGGTTGGAAACGCTTTTCAGGCTCAATACTGGGCTCAAAAGATGCAGCCCTGAGGTCTCTCCTGATAGCAGGTGGGTAAGTAGAAATTCACAACTCGGCTGACCAGGCAGGAGCAAACGTATGCCAAAAATTTACGCAGAACCAGCTTTTCAGTGAATAGCAGCCAGGGCCATTCTAGCAAGTTTGACTTGTAAGTGGGGTTGGAAACGCTTTTCAGGCTCAGTACTGGGCTCAAAAGATGCAGCCCTGAGGTCTCTCTTGATAGCAGGTGAGTAAGTAGTAATTTGCCGCTCGGCTGACCCGGCAGGAGCAAGCGTATGCCAAAAATCGATGCTGAACCAGCTTTTCAGTGAAGAGCAGCCAGGGACATTCTAGCAAGTTTTACTTGTAAGTGGGGTTGGAAACGCTTTTCAGGCTCAGTACTGGGGTCAAAAGATGCAGCCCTGAGGTCTCTCCTGATAGCAGGTGGGTAAGTAGAAATTCACCACTCGGCTGACCAGGCAGGAGCAAACGTATGCCAAAAATTTACGCAGAACCAGCTTTTCAGTGAATAGCAGCCAGGGCCATTCTAGCAAGTTTGACTTGTAAGTGGGGTTGTTAATGCTTTTCAGGCTCAGTACTGGGCTCAAAAGATGCAGCCCTGAGGTCTCTCTTGATAGCAGGTGGGTAAGTAGTAATTTGCTGCTCGGCTGACCCGGCAGGAGCAAGCGTATGCCAAAAATCGATGCTGAACCAGCTTTTCAGTGAAGAGCAGCCAGGGATATTCTAGCAAGTTTTACTGGTAAGTGTGGTTGGAAACGGTTTTCAGGCTCAATACTAGGTTTAAAAGATGCAGCACTGAGGTCTCTCCTGATACCAGGTGGGTAAGTAGAAATTCACCACTCGGCTGACCCGACAGGAGCAAACGTATGCCAAAAATGTATGCAGAACCAGCTGTTAAGTGAATAGCAGCCAGGGACATTCTAGCAAGTTTTACTTGTAAGTGGGGTTGAAAACTGTTTTCAGGCTCAATACTGAGCTCAAAAGATGCAGCACTGAGGTCTCTCCTGATAGCAGGTGGGTAAGTAGAAATTCGCCGCTCGGCTGACCCAGCAGGAGCAAACGTATGCCAAAAATTGGCGCAGAACCATCTTTTCAGTGAATAGCAGCCAGGGACAATCTAGCAAGTTTTACTTGTAAGTGGGGTTAGAAACGCTTTTCAGGCTCAATACTGGGATCAAAAGATGCAGCCCTGAGGTCTCTCTTAATAGCAGGTGGGTAAGCAGAATCATCTTTTCAGTGAATAGCACCCAGGGACATTCTAGCAAGTTTAACTTGTAAGTGGGGTTGGAAACGCTTTTCAGGCTCAGTACTGGGCTCAAAAGATGCAGCCATGAGGTCTCTCATGATAGCAGGTGGGTAAGTAGAAATTCGCCGCTCGGCTGACCCGGCAGGAACAAACGTATGCCAAAAATGTATGCAGAACCAGCTTTTCAGTGAATATCAGCCAGGGACATCCTAGCAAGTTTTACTCGTAAGTGGGGTTGGAAACGCTTTTCAGGCTCAATACTGGGCTCAAAAGATGCAGCCCTGAGGTCTCTCCTGATAGCAGGTGGGTAAGTAGAAATTCACAACTCGGCTGACCAGGCAGGAGCAAACGTATGCCAAAAATTTACGCAGAACCAGCTTTTCAGTGAATAGCAGCCAGGGCCATTCTAGCAAGTTTGACTTGTAAGTGGGGTTGGAAACGCTTTTCAGGCTCAGTACTGGGCTCAAAAGATGCAGCCCTGAGGTCTCTCTTGATAGCAGGTGAGTAAGTAGTAATTTGCCGCTCGGCTGACCCGGCAGGAGCAAGCGTATGCCAAAAATCGATGCTGAACCAGCTTTTCAGTGAAGAGCAGCCAGGGATATTCTAGCAAGTTTTACTTGTAAGTGGGGTTGGAAACGCTTTTCAGGCTCAGTACTGGGATCAAAAGATGCAGCCCTGAGGTCTCTCCTGATAGCAGGTGGGTAAGTAGAAATTCACCACTCGGCTGACCCGACAGGAGCAAACGTATGCCAAAAATGTATGCAGAACCAGCTGTTCAGTGAATAGCTGCCAGGGACATTCTAGCAAGTTTTACTTGTAAGTGGGGTTGGAAACAGTTTTCAGGCTCAATACTGAGCTCAAAAGATGCAGCACTGAGGTCTCTCCTGATAGCAGGTGGGTAAGTAGAAATTCGGCGCTCGGCTGACCCGGCAGGAGCAAACGTATGCCAAAAATGTACGCAGAACCAGCTTTTCAGTGAAGAGCAGCCAGGGACATTCTAGCAAGTTTTACTTGTAAGTGGGGTTAGAAACGCTTTTCAGGCTCAGTACTGGGATCAAAAGATGCAGCCCTGAGGTCTCTTCTGATAGCAGGTGGGTAAGTAGAGCTAAGATAGCTAGATATCAATCTAGCTATCTAGCTATCTAGCTATCTAGCTATCTAGCTATCTGGCTATCTATCGATTTAGCTATCTAGCTATCTAGCAAGCTATGTAGCTATCTAGCTATCTAGTTATCTCGCTATCTAGCTATCTATCTAGCTATCTTGCTATCTAGCTATCTATCAATCTAGCTATCTAGCTATCTGTCAGCTAGATAGCTTGATTATCTAGCTATCTAGCTATCTATCAATCTATCTATCTGTCTAGCTATCTAGCTATCTAGCTATCTAGCTAGCTATCTTGCTAGCTAGCTATCTAGCTATCCAGCTATCCAGCTATCTAGCTATCTAGCTATCTATCTATCTATCTAGCTATCTATCTAGCTATCTAGCTGTCTAGCTATCTATCTAGCTATCTAGCTATCTAGCTATCTAGCTATCTATCTAGCTATCTAGCTAGCTATCTAGTTATCTAGCTATCTAGCTATCTATCTAGCTATCTATCAATCTAGCTATCTAGCTATCTAGCTAGCTAGCTATCTAGCTAACTATCTAGCTATCTTGCTATCTAGCTATCTATCTAGCTATCTAGCTATCTATCTAGCTATCTAGCCATCTAGCTATATATCTAGCTATCTAGCTATCTATCTAGCTATCTAGCTAGCGATCTATCAATCTAGCTATCTGGCTATCTATCTAGCTATCTAGCTATCTAGCTATCTATAAATCTAGCTATCTAGCTAGCTATCTAGTTATCTTGCTATCTAGCTATCTATCTAGCTATCTAGCTAGCTGGCTATCTAGCTATCATCTAGCTATCTAGCTAGCTAGCTAGCAATCTAGCTATCTAGCTATCTATCAATCTAGCTATCTATCAATCTAGCTAGATATCTAACTATGTAGCTAGCTAGCTATCAATCTAGCTATCTAGCTAGCTATCTAGCTATCTATCAATCTATCTAGCTATCTCGCTATCTAGCTATCTATCTAGCTATCTAGCTATCTAACTATCTAGCTATCTAGCTAGCTATCTTTCTATCTAGCTATCTAGCTATCAAGCTATCTAGCTATCTATCTATCCATCTAGCTATCTAGCTATCTAGCTATCTATCAATCTAGCTATCTAGCTATCTATCTAGCTATCTAGCTATCTATCAATATAGCTATCTAGCTATCTATCTAGCTATCTAGCTAGCTATATATCTAGCTACCTATCTAGCTATCTAGCTATCTATCAATCTAGCTAGATATCTAGCTATCTAGCTAGCTAGGTATCTAGCTATCTAGCTATCTATCAATCTAGCAATCTAGCTATTTATCTAGCTATCTAGCTATCTAGCTATCTAGCTATCATCTAGCTATCTAGCTAGCTATCTAGCTATCTAGCTAGCTATCTAGCTATTTAGCTATCTAGCTAGCTATCTATCAATCTAGCTTTCTAGCTATCTAGCTATCTATCAATCTAGCTAGATATCTAACTATCTAGCTAGCTAGCTAGATATCTAACTATCTAGCTAGCTAGCTATCTAGCTATCTATCTAGCTATCTAGCGATCTAGCTAGCTATCTAGTTATCTATCTAGCTATCTATCTAGCTATCTAGCTATCTATCTAGCTATCTAGTTATCTATCTAGCTATCTAGCTATCTAGCTAGCTATCTAGTTATCTAGCTATCTAGCTATGTAGCTATCAAAATAGCTATCTAGCTATCTAGCTATCTATCTAGCTATCTAGCTATCTATCAATCTATCTATATATCTATCTAGCTATCTAGCTATCTATCAATCTATCTATCTATCTAGCTATCTAGCTATCTATCTAACTAGCTATCTAGCTATCTAGCTATCTAACTATCTACCTATCTATCTAGCTATAATGGCCGAGTTAGCGCTTAGCTGTGCTACACGTTTTTCATTTTTACTTGGCTATACTCGAAAACGCCATTTTGTGTGTTACGGCGGCCATTTTGGAGAATGAGCGGCCTCGTGCTTTTCAGGCTCAGTACTGGGCTCAAAAGATGCAGCCCTGAGTTCTCTCCTGATAGCAGGTGGGTAAGTAGAAATTCACCACTCGGCTGACCAGGCAGGAGCAAACGTATGCCAAAAATGTACACAGAACCAGCTTTTCAGTGAATAGCAGCCAGGGCCATTCTAGCAAGTTTGACTTGTAAGTGGGGTTGGAAACGCTTTTCAGGCTCAATACTGGGCTCAAAAGATGCAGCCCTGAGGTCTCTCCTGATACCAGGTGGGTAAGTAGAAATTCACCACTCGGCTGACCCGACAGGAGCAAACGTATGCCAAAAATGTATGCAGAACCAGCTGTTCAGTGAATAGCAGCCAGGGACATTCTAGCAAGTTTTACTTGTAAGTGGGCTTTGAAACAGTTTTCAGGCTCAATACTGAGCTCAAAAGATGCAGCACTGAGGTCTCTCCTGATAGCAGGTGGGTAAGTAGAAATTCGCCGCTTGGCTGACCCGGCAGGAGCAAACGTATGCCAACAATTTGCGCAGAACCAGCTTTTCAGTGAATAGAAGCCAGGGACAATCTAGCAAGTTTTACTTGTAAGTGGGGTTAGAAACGCTTTTCAGGCTCAATACTGGGATCAAAAGATGCAGCCCTGAGGTCTCTCTTGATAGCAGGTGGGTAAGCAGAATCAGCTTTTCAGTGAATAGCAGCCAGGGACAATCTAGCAAGTTTTACTTGTAAGTGGGGTTAGAAACGCTTTTCAGGCTCAATACTGGGATCAAAAGATGCAGCCCTGAGGTCTCTCTTGATAGCAGGTGGGTAAGCAGAATCAGCTTTTCAGTGAATAGCACCCAGGGACATTCTAGCAAGTTTAACTTGTAAGTGGGGTTGGAAACGCTTTTCAGGCTCAGTACTGGGCTCAAAAGATGCAGCCATGAGGTCTCTCATGATAGCAGGTGGGTAAGTAGAAATTTGCCGCTCGGCTGACCCGGCAGGAACAAACGTATGCCAAAAATGTATGCAGAACCAGCTTTTCAGTGAATAGCAGCCAGGCACATCCTAGCAAGTTTTACTCGTAAGTGGGGTTGGAAACGCTTTTCAGGCTCAATACTGGGCTCAAAAGATGCAGCCCTGAGGTCTCTCTTGATAGCAGGTGGGTAAGTAGAAATTCGCCGCTCGGCTGACTAGGCAGGAGCAAACATATGCCAAAAATGTACGCAGAACCAGCTTTACAGTGAATAGCAGCCAGGGACATTCTAGCAAGTTTTACTTGTAAGTGGGGTTGGAAACAGTTTTCAGGCTCAATACTGAGCTCAAAAGATGCAGCACTGAGGTCTCTCCTGATAGCAGGTGGGTAAGTAGAAATTCGCCGCTCGGCTGACTCGGCAGGAGCAAACGTATGCCAAAAATGTGCGCAGAACCAGCTTTTCAGTGAATAGCAGCCAGGGACAATCTAGCAAGTTTTACTTGTAAGTGGGGTTAGAAACGCTTTTCAGGCTCAATACTGGGATCAAAAGATGCAGCCCTGAGGTCTCTCTTGATAGCAGGTGGGTAAGCAGAATCAGCTTTTCAGTGAATAGCACCCAGGGACATTCTAGCAAGTTTAACTTGTAAGTGGGGTTGGAAACGCTTTTCAGGCTCAGTACTGGGCTCAAAAGATGCAGCCATGAGGTCTCTCATGATAGCAGGTGGGTAAGTAGAAATTCGCCGCTCGGCTGACCCGGCAGGAACAAACGTATGCCAAAAATGTATGCAGAACCAGCATTTCTGTGAATAGCAGCCAAGGACATCCTAGCAAGTTTTACTCGTAAGTGGGGTTGGAAACGCTTTTCAGGCTCAATACTGGACTCAAAAGATGCAGCCCTGAGGTCTCTCTTGATAGCAGGTGGGTAAGTAGAAATTCGCCGCTCGGCTGACTAGGCAGGAGCAAACATATGCCAAAAATGTACGCAGACCCAGCTTTTCAGTGAAGAGCAGCCAGGGACATTCTAGCAAGTTTTACTTGTAAGTGGGGTTGGAAATGCTTTTCAGGCTCAGTACTGGGCTCAAAAGATGCAGCCCTGAGGTCTCTCCTGATAGCAGGTGGGTAAGTACAAATTCACCACTCGGCTGACCAGGCAGGCGCAAACGTATGCCAAAAATGTACGCAGAACCAGCTTTTCAGTGAATAGCAGCCGGGGCCATTCTAGCAAGTTTGACTTGTAAGTGGGGTTGGAAACGCTTTTCAGGCTCAATACTGGGCTCAAAAGATGCAGCCCTGAGGTCTCTATTGAAAGCAGGTGGGTAAGTAGAAGTTCGCCGCTCGGCTGACCCGGCAGGAGCAAATGTATGCCAAAAATGTACGCAGAACCAGCTTTTCAGTGAAGAGCAGCCAGGGACATTCTAGCCAGTTTTACTTGTAAGTGGGGTTGGAAACGCTTTTCAGGCTCAGTACTGGGGTCAAAAGATGCAGCCCTGAGGTCTCTCCTGATAGCAGGTGGGTACGTAGAAATTCACCACTCGGCTGACCAGGCAGGAGCAAACGTATGCCAAAAATGTACGCAGAACCAGCTTTTCAGTGAATAGCAGCCAGGGCCATTCTAGCAAGTTTGACTTGTAAGTGGGGTTGGAAACGCTTTTCAGGCTCAGTACTGGGCTCAAAAGATGCAGCTCTGAGGTCTCTCTTGATAGCAGGTGGGTAAGTAGTAATTCGCTGCTCGGCTGACCCGGCAGGAGCAAACGTATGCCAAAAATTTGCGCAGAACCAGATTTTCAGTGAATAGCAGCCAGGGACAATCTAGCAAGTTTTACTTGTAAGTGGGGTTGGAAACGCTTTTCAGGCTCAGTACTGGGCTCAAAAGATGCAGCCCTGAGGTCTCTCCTGATAGCAGGTGGGTAAGTAGAAATTCACCACTCGGCTGACCAGGCAGGAGCAAACGTATGCCAAAAATTTACGCAGAACCAGCTTTTCAGTGAATAGCAGCCAGGGCCATTCTAGCAAGTTTGACTTGTAAGTGGGGTTGGAAACGCTTTTCAGGCTAAATACTGGGCTCAAACGATGCAGCCCTGAGGTCTCTATTGAAAGCAGGTGGGTAAGTAGAAATTCGCCGCTCGGCTGACCCGGCAGGAGCAAACGTATGCCAAAAATGTACGCAGAACCAGCTTTTCAGTGAAGAGCAGCCAGGGACATTCTAGCAAGTTAGACTTGTAAGTGGGGTTGGAAACGCTTTTCAGGCTCAGTACTGAACTCAAAAGATGCAGCCCTGAGGTCTCTCTTTATAGCAGGTGGGTAAGTAGTAATTTGCCGCTCGGCTGACCCGGCAGGAGCAAGCGTATGCCAAAAATCGATGCTGAACCAGCTTTTCAGTGAAGAGCAGCCAGGGATATTCTAGCAAGTTTTACTGGTAAGTGTGGTTGGAAACGGTTTTCAGGCTCAATACTAGGTTTAAAAGATGCAGCACTGAGGTCTCTCCTGATACCAGGTGGGTAAGTAGAAATTCACCACTCGGCTGACCCGACAGGAGCAAACGTATGCCAAAAATGTATGCAGAACCAGCTGTTAAGTGAATAGCAGCCAGGGACATTCTAGCAAGTTTTACTTGTAAGTGGGGTTAGAAACGGTTTTCAGGCTCAATACTGAGCTCAAAAGATGCAGCACTGAGGTCTCTCCTGATAGCAGGTGGGTAAGTAGAAATTCGCCGCTCGGCTGACCCAGCAGGAGCAAACGTATGCCAAAAATTGGCGCAGAACCATCTTTTCAGTGAATAGCAGCCAGGGACAATCTAGCAAGTTTTACTTGTAAGTGGGGTTAGAAACGCTTTTCAGGCTCAATACTGGGATCAAAAGATGCAGCCCTGAGGTCTCTCTTAATAGCAGGTGGGTAAGCAGAATCAGCTTTTCAGTGAATAGCACCCAGGGACATTCTAGCAAGTTTAACTTGTAAGTGGGGTTGGAAACGCTTTTCAGGCTCAGTACTGGGCTCAAAAGATGCAGCCATGAGGTCTCTCATGATAGCAGGTGGGTAAGTAGAAATTCGCCGCTCGGCTGACCCGGCAGGAACAAACGTATGCCAAAAATGTATGCAGAACCAGCTTTTCAGTGAATATCAGCCAGGGACATCCTAGCAAGTTTTACTCGTAAGTGGGGTTGGAAACGCTTTTCAGGCTCAATACTGGGCTCAAAAGATGCAGCCCTGAGGTCTCTCCTGATAGCATGTGGGTAAGTAGAAATTCACAACTCGGCTGACCAGGCAGGAGCAAACGTATGCCAAAAATTTATGCAGAACCAGCTTTTCAGTGAATAGCAGCCAGGGCCATTCTAGCAAGTTTGACTTGTAAGTGGGGTTGGAAACACTTTTCAGGCTCAGTACTGGGCTCAAAAGATGCAGCCCTGAGGTCTCTCTTGATAGCAGGTTGGTAAGTAGTAATTTGCCGCTCGGCTGACCCGGCAGGAGCAAGCGTATGCCAAAAATCGATGCTGAACCAGCTTTTCAGTGAAGAGCAGCCAGGGATATTCTAGCAAGTTTTACTTGTAAGTGGGGTTGGAAACGCTTTTCAGGCTCAGTACTGGGATCAAAAGATGCAGCCCTGAGGTCTCTCCTGATAGCAGGTGGGTAAGTAGAAATTCACCACTCGGCTGACCCGACAGGAGCAAACGTATGCCAAAAATGTATGCAGAACCAGCTGTTCAGTGAATAGCTGCCAGGGACATTCTAGCAAGTTTTACTTGTAAGTGGGGTTGGAAACAGTTTTCAGGCTCAATACTGAGCTCAAAAGATGCAGCACTGAGGTCTCTCCTGATAGCAGGTGGGTAAGTAGAAATTCGCCGCTCGGCTGACCCAGCAGGAGCAAACGTATGCCAAAAATTGGCGCAGAACCAGCTTTTCAGTGAATAGCAGCCAGGGACAATCTAGCAAGTTTTACTTGTAAGTGGGGTTAGAAACGCTTTTCAGGCTCAATACTGGGCTCAAAAGATGCAGCCCTGAGGTCTCTCTTGATAGCTGGTGGGTAAGCAGAATCAGCTTTTCAGTGAATAGAACCCAGGGACATTCTAGCAAGTTTAACTTGTAAGTGGGGTTGGAAACGCTTTTCAGGCTCAGTACTGGGCTCAACAGATTGCAGCCATGAGGTCTCTCATGATAGCAGGTGGGTAAATAGAAATTTGCCGCTCGACTGACCCGGCAGGAGCAAATGCTGCAGGAGCAAACATGTGCCAAAAATGTACGCAGAACCAGCTTTTCAGTGAAGAGCAGCCAGGGACGATCTAGCAAGTTTTACTTGTAAGTGGGGTTGGAAATGCTTTTCAGGCTCAATACTGGGCTTAAAAGTTGCAGAAATGAGGTCTCTCATTATAGCAGGTGGGTAAGTAGAAATTCGCCGCTCTGCTGACCAGGCAGGAGCAAACGTATGCCAAAAATCCACACAGAGCCAGCTTTCCAGTGAAGAGCAGCCAGGGACAATCTAGCAAGTTTTACTTGTAAGTGGGGTTGGAAACGCTTTTCAGGCTCAGTACTGGGATCAAAAGATGCAGCCCTGAGGTCTCTCCTGATAGCAGGTGGGTAAGTAGAAATTTTCCACTTGGCTGACCAGGCAGGAGCAAACATATGCAAAAAAATTGAAGCAGAAACAGCTTCTCAGTGAACAGCAGCCAGGGACATTCTGGCAAGTTTTACTTGTAAGTGGGGTTGTAAACACTTTTCAGGTCCAGTACTGGGCTCAAAAGATGCAGCCATGAGGTCTCTCATGATAGCAGGTGGGTAAGTAGAAATTCGCCGCTCGGCTGACCCTGCGGCTGACCCTGCAGGAGCAAACGTATGCCAAAAACGTATGGAGAACCAGCTTTTCAGTGAAAAGCACCCAGGGACATTCTAGCAATGACTCAGGCACAATTATAGATTATATCTTTTTATCTTCAAGTATTCTGCCTGAAGTTATTAATTATAAGGTAGAAACTACAGTTTTTAGCGATCACAACCCCGTGATTTTAGAGATTATAGCTCAGGGAGTCTTGGGAAAAAGGAAGATCGATGCTTTATGCGCGACAGAATTAATTCCGAGAGATCAGAATCGGAGGCTGAAATGGGACCAAGTAACCCCAATCACCTTCTTACAGGAAACTTTGGCTAAAGTTGAAGGGGAGGTCGTCATTTGTCTGGATAATAAGAACTCTGGTGCCACCATGATTGAGGCTTTCAATGTTATTTGCCGTCGGGTCAATCTAGACCTGACTGTAAAGACAAAGCCAAATAGCTTTAGGGGCCCCAGATGGTTTGATTCAAACTGCTCCAAGGCCCACTCAATCCTCCTAAAGGCTATCAATCTAGTTATTTAGCTATCTATCAATCTAGCTAGCTATCTGGCTATCTAGCTATCAGCTATCTAGCTATCTATCTAGCTATCTTGCTATCTAGCTATCTAGATATCTATCTAACTATCTAGCTAGCTCGCTATCTAGCTATCTAGCTAGCTATCTAGCTATCTAGCTATCTAGTTATCTAGCTATCTGGCTATCTATCTAGCTATCTGGCTATCTAGCTATCTATAAATCTAGCTATCTAGCTTGCTATCTAGCTATCTAGCTATCTATGAGCTAGATAGCTAGATTATCTAGCTATCTATCAATCTAGCTATCTGTCTAGCTATCTAGCTATCTATCTAGCTATCTAGCTATCTATCTAGCTATCTATCTAATCTAGCTATCTAGCTATCTTTCAATGTAGCTATCAATCTATCTATCTATCTATCTATCTATCTATCTATCTATCTATCTATCTATCTATCTATCTATCTATCTATCTATCTATCTATCTATCTATCTATCTATCTATCTATCTATCTATCTATCTATCTATCTAGCTCTCCAGCTATCTATCAATCTATCTATTTAGCAATCTATCAATCTAGCTATCTAGCTAGCTATCTAGCTATCTAGCTATCTAGTTATCTAGCTATCTGGCTATCTATCTAGCTATCTAGCTATCTATCAATCTAGCTACCTGTCTAGCTATCTAGCTATCTATCTAGCTATCTAGATATCTAGCTATCTAGATATCTAGCTATCTATCAATCTATCTATCTAGCTATCTAGCTATCTAGCTATCTATCAATCTAGCTATCTAGCTATCTATCAATCTAGCTATCTATCTAGCTATCTAGCTATCTATCTAGCTATCTATCTAATCTATCTATCTATCTATCTATCTATCTATCTATCTATCTATCTATCTATCTATCTATCTATCTATCTATCTATCTATCTATCTATCTATCTATCTATCTATCTATCTATCTATCTATCTATCTATCTATCTATCTATCTATCTATCTATCTATCTATCTATCTATCAGTCTAGCTATCTAGCTATCTATCAATCTAGCTAGCTATCTAGCTATCTAGCTAGCTAGCTATCTAGCTATCTAGCTAACTATCTAGCTATCTTGCTATCTAGCTATCTATCTAGCTATCTAGCTATCTAGCTAGCTATCTAGCCATCTAGCTATATATCTAGCTATCTAGCTATCTATCTAGCTATCTAGCTATCTAGCTAGCGATCTATCAATCTAGCTATCTGGCTATCCATCAATCTAGCTATCTAGCTAGCTATCTAGTTATCTAGCTATCTAGCTATCTATCTAGCTATCTAGCTAGCTAGCTATCTAGCTATCATCTAGCTATCTAGCTAGCTAGCTAGCTATCTAGCTTTCTAGCTATCTAGCTATCTATCAATCTAGCTATCTATCAATCTAGCTAGATACCCAACTATGTAGCTAGCTAGCTATCTAGCTATCAATCTAGCTATCTAGCTAGCTATCTAGCTATCTATAAATCTAGCTATCTATCTAGCTATCTAGGTATCTATCTAGCTATCTAGCTATCTAACTATCTAGCTATCTAGCTATCTATCTTTCTATCTAGCTATCTAGCTATCAAGCTATCTAGCTATCTATCTATCCATCTAGCTATCTAGCTATCTAGCTATCTATCAATCTAGCTATCTATCTAGCTATCTAGCTATCTAGCTATCTATCAATATAGCTATCTAGCTAGCTATCTAGCTATCTAGCTATCTAGCTAGCTATATATCTAGCTACCTATCTAGCTATCTATCAATCTAGCCCCTCCTTCATTTCTTCCTGCTTCATCCTTATGTTCCCTCCCGCACCCTTCGGTCATCTCAATTGGCTTTACTTTCTGTCCCCAGATTCAAGCGGAAGAAACACGGTGGCCTTAGGTTTTCTTTCTTAGCCCCGTCTTTTTGGAACTCCTTACCTCTTTCTCTTAGGTTGTCCTCCCCCTACTCCACATTCAGATCTTCCCTCAAAACCCACCTTTTTACTGTAGCTTACTACTAGCTGTCATCCTCTGTTATGTTATTTTCTGTCTCTCCTCCCTTCTCCCTCTGTACAGCGCCAAGAAACCTAATGGTGTTAGCGCGCTCAATAAATTAATTTAACATAACATAACATAACATAACATCTATCTATCTAGCTATCTAGCTAGCTATCTAGCTTTCTATCTAGCTATATATCAATCTACCTTTCTAGCTATCTAGCTATCTATCAATCTAGCTATCTAGCTATTTATCTAGCTATCTAGCTATCTAGCTATCTATCAATCTAGCTATCTAGCTATTTATCTAGCTATCTAGCTATCTAGCTATCTATCTAGCTATCTAGCTATCTATCTAGCTATCTAGCTAGCTAGCTATCTATCTATCTAGCTATCTAGTTATCATCTAGCTATCTAGCTATCTAGTTATCTAGCTAGCTATCTATCAATCTAGCTTTCTAGCTATCTAGCTATCTATCAATCTAGCTAGATATCTAACTATCTAGCTAGCTAGCTAGATATCTAACTATCTAGCTAGCTAGCTATCTAGTTATCTATCTAGCTATCTAGCTATATATCTAGCTATCTAGTTATCTATCTAGCTATCTAGCTATCTAGCTAGCTATCTAGTTATCTAGCTATCTAGCTATGTAGCTATCAAAATAGCTATCTTGCTATCTAGCTATCTATCTAGCTATCTAGCTATCTATCAATCTATCTATATATCTATCTAGCTATCTAGCTATCTATCAATCTATCTATCTATCTAGCTATCTAGCTAGCTATCTGACTGGCTATCTAGCTATCTAGCTATCTAACTATCTACCTATCTATCTAGCTATCTAGCTAGCTAGCTATCTAGATATCATCTAGCTATCTAGCTAGCTATCTAGCTATCTAGCTATCTATCAATCTAGCTTGATATCTAACTATGTAGCTAGCTAGCTGTCTAGCTATCTAGCTATCTAGCTATCTAGCTATCTATCTAGCTATCTAGCTATCTAGCTAGCTATCTAGCTATGTAGCTATCTATCTATCTAGCTAGCTATCTAGCTACCTAGCTATCTAGCTATCTAGGTATCTAGCTATGTAGCTATCTAGCTATCTATCAATCTAGCTATCTAGCTATCTAGCTATCTGGCTATCTATCGATTTAGCTATCTAGCTATCTAGCAAGCTATGTAGCTATCTAGCTATCTAGTTATCTCGCTATCTAGCTATCTATCTAGCTATCTTGCTATCTAGCTATCTATCAATCTAGCTATCTAGCTATCTGTCAGCTAGATAGCTTGATTATCTAGCTATCTAGCTATCTATCAATCTATCTATCTGTCTAGCTATCTAGCTATCTAGCTATCTAGCTAGCTATCTTGCTAGCTAGCTATCTAGCTATCCAGCTATCCAGCTATCTAGCTATCTAGCTATCTATCTATCTATCTAGCTATCTATCTAGCTATCTAGCTGTCTAGCTATCTATCTAGCTATCTAGCTATCTAGCTATCTATCTAGCTATCTAGCTAGCTATCTAGTTATCTAGCTATCTAGCTATCTATCTAGCTATCTATCAATCTAGCTATCTAGCTATCTAGCTAGCTAGCTATCTAGCTAACTATCTAGCTATCTTGCTATCTAGCTATCTATCTATCTATCTAGCTATCTATCTAGCTATCTAGCCATCTAGCTATATATCTAGCTATCTAGCTATCTATCTATCTATCTAGCTATCTAGCTAGCGATCTATCAATCTAGCTATCTGGCTATCTATCTAGCTATCTAGCTATCTAGCTATCTATAAATCTACCTATCTAGCTAGCTATCTAGTTATCTAGCTATCTAGCTATCTATCTAGCTATCTAGCTAGCTGGCTATCTAGCTATCATCTAGCTATCTAGCTAGCTAGCTAGCTATCTAGCTATCTAGCTATCTATCAATCTAGCTATCTATCAATCTAGCTATCTATCAATCTAGCTAGATATCTAACTATGTAGCTAGCTAGCTATCTAGCTATCAATCTAGCTATCTAGCTTCTATCTAGCTATCTATCAATCTAGCTAGCTATCTCGCTATCTAGCTATCTATCTAGCTATCTAGCTATCTAACTATCTAGCTATCTAGCTAGCTATCTTTCTATCTAGCTATCTAGCTATCAAGCTATCTAGCTATCTATCTATCCATCTAGCTATCTAGCTATCTAGCTATCTAGCTATCTATCAATCTAGCTATCTAGCTATCTATCTAGCTATCTAGCTATCTATCTATCTATCAATATAGCTATCTAGCTATCTATCTAGCTATCTAGCTAGCTATATATCTAGCTACCTATCTAGCTATCTAGCTATCTATCAATCTAGCTAGATATCTAGCTATCTAGCTAGCTAGGTATCTAGCTATCTAGCTATCTATCAATCTAGCAATCTAGCTATTTATCTAGCTATCTAGCTATCTAGCTTTCTAGCTATCTATCTAGCTATCTAGCTATCTAGCTATCTATCTAGCTATGTAGCTAGCTAGCTATCTATCTATCTAGATATCTAGCTATCATCTAGCTATCTAGCTATCTAGCTAGCTATCTAGCTATCTAGCTAGCTATCTAGCTATTTAGCTATCTAGCTAGCTATCTATCAATCTAGCTTTCTAGCTATCTAGCTATCTATCAATCTAGCTAGATATCTAACTATCTAGCTAGCTAGATAGATATCTAACTATCTAGCTAGCTAGCTATCTAGCTATCTAGCTATCTATCTAGCTATCTAGCTAGCTATCTAGTTATCTATCTAGCTATCTATCTAGCTATCTAGCTATCTATCTAGCTATCTAGTTATCTATCTAGCTATCTAGCTATCTAGCTAGCTATCTAGTTATCTAGCTATCTAGCTATGTAGCTATCAAAATAGCTATCTAGCTATCTAGCTATCTAGCTATCTATCTAGCTATCTAGCTATCTATCAATCTATCTATATATCTATCTAGCTATCTAGCTATCTATCAATCTATCTATCTATCTAGCTATCTAGCTATCTATCTAACTAGCTATCTAGCTATCTAGCTATCTAACTATCTACCTATCTATCTAGCTATAATGGCCGAGTTAGCGCTTAGCTGTGCTACACGTTTTTCCCTTTTACTTGGCTATACTCGAAAACGCCATTTTGTGTGTTACGGCGGCCATTTTGGAGAATGAGCGGCCTCGTGGTCAGCATGCCCTTTAGTCCGTTGTCCGTACCACTGACCACTCAACTTTGCCCAGCAACAGGCTATTTTTAGCAACGGTCAAGCCTGTACATGCGCAGTTCCAACTGACCAGTCACCCCTCAGGAATGTGCCGCCAAACTGATCATTGGAGTTGTAACCCCTCCCATGAGTTGGCTGTGCTCCAAAAATAACCATATATGTACATAAACTCTGTAACCTTGTGCCGCCTATCTTTTATATTGCTTGTAAATTGTATAAAAGAGGGGCTCACACCAACGTTCGGTGTGATACTTCTTGCATTGCCGAAGGGTGCTGTAGGAATGTACCACCACCCCATGGGGTCTTAATAAACTTGTTCTTTGTACTTTTCAGTTTCCGTGCCAACAGTTCTTTCAGTGTAAGTGGGTTATCTACGGAGCATGTAGGCCTTGGGAACCCGATACCACAAATTGGCGACCACGAAGGGACTCATCGGTGACTCGGATGCCCGAAGGAGAGGTCGTGACGAAGGATTGGAAACTCGCCATGGACGCGTACGCTGCCACCGAGTGACCCAAGTCTTGGCACCCACTGTGTTTTCTTCCTTTCCTTCTGATCTGACCTTCCAGGTTGCGCCGGTCCCCGACTGAGATCTTGATCGTCT
This sequence comes from Lissotriton vulgaris, assembly GCF_964263255.1. Taxonomy (NCBI): domain Eukaryota; kingdom Metazoa; phylum Chordata; class Amphibia; order Caudata; family Salamandridae; genus Lissotriton; species Lissotriton vulgaris. Next base: position 522,627 of record NW_028244755.1, on the reverse strand, counting down.
GCGTTGCTGTGCAGTGCCTGTTTGGCTGATTCGATCAAAGACCTTGGCAGTTGGAATCTGGATATTTGAAATTGGGTAAGATTTGTGATCGGTAAGGTAGTCTACGGATGCTTACTGAAGTTCTATGATTTGCGATCGGTAAGGTAGTCTTCGGACGCTTGCCGAAGTTCTATGATTGTGTCTATGATTTGAGTTAGCTAACATTTTTGACTTTGTGACCTTTGAATTATATGTGTAGTGCACTTCACATAGGCAGGCATGTAGAGATGTTTCTCTAATTTTGTTTTTTTCCTCTGAGCGGCACATTTGTGTGAAGTACTGTAAGTGCCAGTTTATATGGTATCACGCTTTCGTGACACTTTTTGAACATGCCTGTTTTAAGCACACTCCGAGGGATGTGCTGTCTTGGAAATGGTAACTCAATTAGGTTAGCGGAATCACAGCCGGCTCCCCCAGAAGGAACTCCAAACCGTGAAATGTACATAAAATTTGGCCTTCCCCCTATAATGTACAGTAAATTATGGCATAAATATACCAAAACCGATCCTGAATTGCAATGGCCACTACATGGGTCGTTTGATTTACGAAAGGTTCAGTTTGTGGAGCAATGTTTGTTTCAGCGTAGGTCTAGACAGAATAAGTTTGATTGTGTACGAATGTGGGAGAAAGCGGTGCGTGAACGTATGAAACGTGAAGTTGCCTTGGCGGATAAAGAGCAGCGCAAGGCTGCTCGAGATAAGGCTTTACAGCTTGAGGAAAAGGAGGCGCAGGAAAAGAAAGAGAGGGAGGAACGGGAACGAAATTTGCAAACGACCGGCCAATTTCCTATTCGGCGACCACTTTATCCTGTCCTTACTAATGAAATTGATGATTTTTCATTACTAGATCGATCACCGCCTCCGTACGTTCCTCCTACGGCTCCGACTGCAGATTCTGACGACGAAGGACAGGATAAGCCAGGAAAAGGGGATAAGTCCAGTGTCAGGTTATCTGCGGAGAAAGCCGCGGACTTGCGTAGTTGGGCCCGTAAATTGAATTTAAATTATGTTACTGTGTCTGATGTTGTTGCAGAGAGGGGTAAATGGACGGAACGAGAATTGATATGTTTTTTGACTACCTTGGCTGATGAAGTTGTTACTACATTTCGTAAATATTCGGAGACGTTAGAACCTAAGGCTGTGTCGGTTCATCGTGAGAATTTGGATAAAGGTTTATTTGTTCTTGCAGATGTCGATACATTTTTCAAGCAACTGATCCAGCTGCGGGATGAGACGTCCGGATTGCGGGACGAGCGGAAAAAGAATAAGGAGTCCGGGCCGGGGTCCGCTGAACAGTCTAAGGAGTGTTCTCTCCGGGGTTCAGATAAGAATTCTAACGTGCATGTTATGCCTATGCGTGAAGCCGTACCTCTGTATGTTCCCCCTAAGGGGGAGGGTACAGATGAGGATAAGACGTCGAAGGATGCGAAGGGGTACTTTATATATAATTGGGTGTATACGCCTTGGAATAGAGCAGATGTTATGGCGCTTAAAAATTCTTTGCCTGATCTTCGAAAAAATCCAGCCGCATTCTATGAAGGGGTGGAGGGGGCTATTTCGTCCTGTGTCATGACTCTTGTTGATATAGATCTGTTTTTTGGGTTAATTCTTCCACCTGATATGTGGAGATTGATTTGTAAAAATAATGATGAAACACTGCTTGGGGGAACGTGGAAAGAAATAAACCAGGCTGATTTAGACAGGGAACCTGCATGTAAGCCATGTGACTTGATGCTAGACCTCCCAGCGGCTATCCTAACTAAACTGAAAACGCTTGTTCCTTCTAAAAAGATTGATTGGACCATGCTTGCTTCGTGCAAACAAAAGTCAGATGAAACGGTGTCAGATTTCTTTACACGCTTTGAAGAGGCATTTCATGATTACAGTGGACAATCGTTAACAGACGATACGGGTAGGCATTTGTTTGTAGATAAGTATGTGGCTAATCTTCTACCGGAGATTGCAAAGAGATTAAAGTCGAGTGAAAGTTCCTGGGCCACGGCGACCCCTGCGTCTTTGTTAACTATGGCTCAGTATTATGAGCGGCAGGAATTGGAGGCTAAAGAAAGTATTGATAAGAAAGCGAAGGAGTTGAAAACGAAGGTGATGTTGGCACAGGTTCGTGGAACGCAATCTAGAGGGAATGATAGAGGTAGACGAGGAGGGGGTAATGCGTCGTACGGGCGTACGGATATAGCGGAGGATCAATGTGCCTATTGTAAGGAGTTTGGGCATTGGGCTGATGATTGTCCGGTACTTCGTGAGCAACGTAGTCAGCGTGGTCGAGGAGGTGGAAGGTCAAGGAACAGTTACTCGGGGGCGAGAGGTAGTGGAGGTGATCATAGTAGGTTTGAAGAGAGGGGCCGTGGCCAGGATGAGCGTAATACATTTGATAGACGGAACCAGTATCAGATATCGGAGGGTGAGAATGTGGAGCATCAGGATTATGTACATGCATAGGATTGCGTAGGATGGGGTACGGAATCAGTTGAAGTGCCAGTAGATCAGAGTGGTCCATATGTATCAGCGGGCATTTTGGGTTCTACTGATCAGTTTCTAGTCGACACAGGAGCTACTCGTAGTGCTTTGTCTAAAAACTTGGTTCCGAGGGCTCCCCTGTCTGGCGACATGATAACATGTATTGGGTTTGATGGCACACCCACTCCTAGCCCATTATCGAAGCCTCTTGCACTTTGTCTTGATAAATTTTTCAGTTTTGGCCAATTTTTGTTATCACCTTATACCCCAGATAATATTCTGGGCATTGATTTGCTCAAATATTTTCGAGCAACGATACGTTGCGCTCCGGAGGGAGTGCGGGTTATTTTGAATGATAACTATCCAGATTCAGACAGATTTTGTACTATACAAGAATGTGAAGCATTAGCCTCTCTCCCTCACACGTTATGGGCGACCTCAGATACGGATGTGGGACAGATGCTTATTCCACCTATTCGAATAACTGTAAAGGAGGGAGTCCTTTTGCCACGTGTTCCACAGTATAAGATTTCCAGGGAAGGTGAAATTGCCCTGACACACATTGTCCAAGATTTAATGATCGCAGGTGTAGTGGAGGAAGTTCCTTATAATGTTTGCAACAGCCCTATTCTTCCGATCCTTAAGAAAGATACTGACGACAAGGTCTATCGATTTATTATTGATCTGAGAGAAATTAACAAAATTGTCATTCCCCAATACCCGGTGGTCTCTGACATCACGACATTGCTTACATTGGTCCCCCCAACGGCGATGACCTTTAGTGTCATCGACTTGAAAAATGCGTTCTTTTCCATCCCCATCCATTCTGATAGCAGATACTTATTTGGTTTTACGTTAAATAATAAATCATTGATTTTGTCGTGTTCCTCAAGGTTACACTGAGAGTCCAAGTATCTACAGCCAGGCTTTAAAAAGACAGCTTGATTCTTTTCAATTGCGATCTGGAGTTGCCCTTATCCAGTATGTCGATGACCTTTTGTTAGCTGCAGACACTTATGCACAATGTGAGGAGAGTACGCTTGCTTTGCTTTCATTTCTGGCTCAGAATAATCACAAAGTTTCGAAGAAAAAGCTCCAATACTGTAGACCCAAGGTGACCTACCTCGGTCATCTTTTGTCTAAGGAGGGGCGTGCATTAACATCAGATCGAATTCAGGCGATTCTAGATACACCAGTCCCCCGCACTCAGAGAGATGTACGTGCCTTCATAGGATTAACGTCCTTTTGTAGACAGTGGATCATGGGGTTTTCGCACATTATCAAACCTTTGTTAGCGTTACTGTCCAAAACTACACCAATGCCCCTTGAATGGACAGATGAATGTCAAAATGCTTTCGAACAATTGAGACAGGCCCTTTGCTCTGCACCCGTGTTAGGTACACCAGACTATTCAAAGATTTTCACATTGTACGTGCACAAGAAAGATGGGTGCGCGTTATCAGTGTTAGTGCAAGCACACGGGGATAAGCAGAGGCCATGCGCGTATTTCTCAGCCATTCTTGACCCTGTAGCACGAGGATTACCTGGGTGTTTTCGAGCAGTTGCAGCAACAGCAGTAGCTATACGGCAGAGTGAGGGAATAGTATTATCGCACAAACTGTTGGTGCTAGTTCCCCATGCAGTAGATGCCCTGTTAAATCAAACAAAGACTCAATATCTTACCAGTGCACGTTTAACAGGATATGAGCTCACACTTTTGGCGCCACATATCACACTGAAAAGATGTGCTACCCTGAACCCTGCCACTTTATTGCCCTATCCGGTTGAGAGGGGTCAGGAAGAAAAACATCATGATTGTGTTTTCCTGACCGAGGAACAGACAAAGGGTCGTGTCGACTTACAGGATATGCCACTTCCAGATGTGGATGGGGAACTTTGGGTTGATGGATCGTGTTTGAGGCTGCCAGATGGTACGACTTCCGCAGCATATGCGATCACGACACTTAAGACAGTGGTAGAAACAGCAATAATACCACAGAAATCGGCTCAGGCAGCAGAGCTGATAGCCTTGACAAGAGCCTGCGAATTGAGTGCTGGCCTATGTGTGAACATATACACAGACAGCCGGTACGACTTCGGAGTAGCACATGACTTCGGGCTACTCTGGAGAGAACGTGGGTTTTTGACTTCTCATGGAGTACACATTATGCACGGAGAACTGGTGCGTGATCTCCTAAACGCGTTGCTTTGTCCAAAGAAAGTAGCGATCATTAAATGCAGTGCCCATAAAAAGATCACTGATAAAATGGGTCAAGGAAATGCTTTTGCAGACAGCATAGCAAGGCAAACAGCTATGTCCCGAACTGACTCCCCCATGTATGTCACGAAATCACAGGCTGAGCGATGGTATGATGCTAGAGCGGAAATACTAGACATCCAAAAATCAGCGACTGAATCAGAACTTGCAGCATGGGCAGCAGATGGGGTACTAGATGATGAGGGTTGTTGGAGAAGCAAGGACATGGAGAGATGGAAATTGCCTGCAGCTTACTTGCAGGCGATGGTTCAGATGACTCACGGATTAGCGCATGTGGGAGCTCTTGCAATCACTCGATTGTTATCACGAGTTTGGGAGCATCCCGAGATTGCTAATACTGCCAAGAGAGTAGTGCAGACCTGTCTGATATGTTTACAACACAATCCTGTGAAAGGGACCCATACTCGGAAAGGAGGGTTCGTTCCACCTTCTGCACCACTTGAGGTACTCCAAATGGATTACATCCAGCTTGAGCGCTGCAATAACCTTAAGTATGTCTTAGTGGTGGTGTGCGCCTTTAGCAAATGGGTTGAGGCCTTCCCCACGAAAGATAATACAGCTTTGACAACGGCTAAGGTGTTGCTCAAGGAGTTCTTCCCTCGCTTTGGAGTTTGCAAATTTTTGTGGAGCGATAATGGGCCTCATTTTGTTGGGAAAATTGTGGAGTATGTACTGAAGGGGTTAGGGATCCAGCAGAAGTTCCATGCTGTGTTCCACCCTCAGTCAGCAGGTCTTGTTGAGCGGTACAATGCTACGTTGAAGTTGAAACTGGCTAAGATTGTGGCGTCCACGTCATTGAAGTGGCCGGATGCCTTACCGCTAGCATTGCTCTCTCTTAGATCAGTGCCCCACTCTCGAACAGGCCTCACACCGTATGAAGTGGTGTTTGGAAGGCCTATGAACATATGGGGAGTACCTAAGCCGCGATTGATACATGATGTGCCTTGTATAATGATGAATGATTATTTGGCACGATTAACAAATGATTTGCTTTCTATTCATCAACAGGTTCGAGAAGCGCTCCCTGACAACTCTACTGGAGAGGCTCACAATCTTCGACCTGGTGACTTTGTCATGGTGAGATCGTTTGAGAGGGCGAATAGCTTGGAACCGAGGTGGCGTGGCCCCGAGCAAGTCCTCCTGGCAACTCGAACAGCTGTACGAGTGACCAACAGAAAGCGGTGGGTGCACTCAACTCACTGCCGGCGTGTCTCTCCGGATCTGGTGAATCCTGCCGTGCTGACCGACTACAAGGAGATTCTGGATAAAGAAAAGAGCCCAGCTGTGACATCGGCCGAAGTTGAGGGAGCCTTGCCGGACCACACTGTTTCTGGACGACAGCGTTACGATCTGCGGCCACGATAAGGAGAAGATTTTTTTGGTTTTCGAGACTGGTTGGTTACCGCTCTGGGGTTTGTGAAACGGAAGCCGGGAATCTCAAGGGGGGGGGGATCAGTTCTGCCAAGAGTAGCGACACCTGTCTTGACCCCGGAGAAGAAAACAACGGCTACCTCGGAGCTCAGCACCGTATTTTTCTTTTTTAGGTATACATTTGAGACATTGTGAACTTTTTGAACTATGGCGTCTTCTGCATCACGAGACAAAAGAATACTTGGTGCCATCTTGTTTGTATTGACAATCGTGGTGATAGCATTAATAGCCTGGGTAGTAGAACTCGTGGTGCCTGTACGTGAACATTTGCTGCCGACAACCCGGCTCCATCTGAACATTTTCACTTCACTTTGCCTTACCATGAAGAGCGGCACCAACAGACTTATTTGAACAATAGCTTTATTCAGATTTTGCATCATACTCACAATATGACGAACACTTCAAACTGCTGGGTATGTGGGATGTTGCCTGGGCATCAGAAGAAAGGGGGCACTCCACTCATTCCACTCCCATTTTCGCATAATGGTTCCTGTAACGCCTGGTACACTCTTCACTTCACCTTACGATGGCCAACGAAAGGGGGGGTGCTCTTCCGTTTGAACAAAGTTTGCTACCATGACCGGGATGGGTATCCACGAGCTGAGGGTACTCGATTTGAATGGGAAGAGTACCGCCCCGATAATGTGTCTGCACCTCGTGTTTACAGCAATCAAAGGAACATTAATATGTCCAGTACACATGTTATTAATGTTATCACTACTAAGGCAGACCTCTGCATTCGTAATAAAGGTACAATCCCGGTGGGGAAAAGTGAATGTAACATTACACTTACATTTGACAGTCCGAATGGTATAACATTTGTGGCATCTCGAAATACGTACTTTATTTGTGGCAATAAAGGTTACCATCAGCTCCCTTTAGGATGGTTAGGCACATGTTATGTATCTTTTGTGTTGCCCCCTGTATTCATCGCCCCACCAATGTACCATAATGACTATATTCTCTATCACGACTTTGTACTAAATCGTGTTAAACGTGCTGTGGTCTTGGACGACATCGACCAGACTGATACTGCCTTACAACAATATGTGGACTTTAATTTGGGATTGTTTTCCTTTGTGGGGGCTGCATTGAATAGCCGGAAAATACGACGGCTGACTCGTGTTGTTGAGGCTGTAGCCAATGATACTGCTATTGCATTGGGGAACATAACAGAAGAACTCCAAATTTCTAGGATTGTTACGCTCCGGAACCGTATGGTTCTAGATGTGGTTCTCGCTGACCGTGGGGGGGCATGTAGAATCATTGGAAGTAGCTGTTGTGTGTACGTGCCAGATAATTCGCCCTCTGTTTATGATGCCATTTCAAAGTTGCACAAAATAGCTGCTGAAATACACCCGGACAATGGAACTTGGACTCTTTCAGGGTGGTTCTGGTCGATGCTTACCACTTGGGGTTGGAAACTGCTGACGATTTTATGTATCATTGTTGGGATACTGTTCTTTGTATGTTTATGTATACAATGTGGCCCAGCCTTATGTTCCATGTGTTTATCGGCTTGCATACCATCAAGACGAGCTCTTGCTCAAAACAAAATAATGCTTCATAAAGAAGTAGCTCAAATAATGTTAATTGATATTGAAGATGAACATCCTGATTACGTCCACTATGAGGTAGCTTCAGCTAAACGCTAAAAGGGTCGTCTGTCATAATTTGACAATGGCCGAGTTAGCGCTTAGCTGTGCTACACGTTTTTCCCTTTTACTTGGCTATACTCGAAAACGCCATTTTGTGTGTTACGGCGGCCATTTTGGAGAATGAGCGGCCTCGTGGTCAGCATGCCCTTTAGTCCGTTGTCCGTACCACTGACCACTCGACTTTGCCCAGCAACAGGCTATTTTTAGCAACGGTCAAGCCTGTACATGCGCAGTTCCAACTGACCAGTCACCCCTCAGGAATGTGCCGCCAAACTGACCAGTGGAGTTGTAACCCCTCCCATGAGTTGGCTGTGCTCCAAAAATGACCATATATGTACATAAACTCTGTAACCTTGTGCCGCCTAACTTTTATATTGCTTGTAAATTGTATAAAAGAGGGGCTCACACCAACGTTCGGTGTGATACTTCTTGAATTGCCGAAGGGTGCTGTAGGAATGTACCACCACCCCATGGGGTCTTAATAAACTTGTTCTTTGTACTTTTCAGTTTCCGTGCCAACAGTTCTTTCAGTGTAAGTGGGTTATCTACGGAGCATGTAGGCCTTGGGAACCCGATACCACATATCTAGATATCATCTAGCTATCTAGCTATCTAGCTAGCTATCTAGCTATCTAGCTATCTATCAATCTAGCTATCTATCAATCTAGCTTGATATCTAACTATGTAGCTAGCTAGCTGTCTAGCTATCTATCTAGCTATCTAGCTATCTAGCTATCTAGCTATCTATCTAGCTATCTAGCTATCTAGCTAGCTATCTAGCTATGTAGCTATCTATCTATCTAGCTAGCTATCTAGCTACCTAGCTATCTAGCTATCTAGTTATCTAGCTATGTAGCTATCTAGCTATCTATCAATCTAGCTATCTAGCTATCTAGCTATCTAGCTATCTGGCTATCTATCGATCTAGCTATCTAGCTATCTAGCAAGCTATCTAGCTATCTAGCTATCTAGTTATCTAGCTATCTAGCTATCTAGCTATCTATCTAGCTATCTTGCTATCTAGCTATCTATCAATCTAGCTATCTAGCTATCTGTCAGCTTGATTATCTAGCTATCTAGCTATCTAGCAATCTATCGATCTGTCTAGCTATCTAGCTATCTAGCTAGCTATCTTGCTAGCTAGCTATCTAGCTATACAGCTATCTAGCTATCTATCAATCTAGCTATCTAGCTATCTAGCTATCTATCTATCTATCTAGCTATCTATATAGCTATCTAGCTGTCTAGCTATCTATCTAGCTATCTAGCTATCTAGCTATCTATCTAGCTATCTAGCTAGCTATCTAGTTATCTAGCTATCTAGCTATCTATCTAGCTATCTATGAATCTAGCTATCTAGCTATCTAGCTATCTATCAATCTAGCTATCTAGCTTTATAGCTATCTATCAATCTAGCTAGCTATCTATCTATCTATCTATCTATCTATCTATCTATCTATCTATCTATCTATCTATCTATCTATCTATCTATCTATCTATCTATCTAGCTATCTAGCTATCTAGCTAGCTATCTAGCTATCTAGCTATCAAGCTATCTATCTAGCAATCTAGCTATCTAGTTATCTATCTAACTATCTAGCTAGCTCGCTATCTAGCTATCTAGCTACCTAGTTATCTATCTATCTAGTTATCTATCTAGCTATCTAGATGTCTAGCTATCTATCAATCTAGCTATCTAGCTAGCTATCTACCTATCTAGCTATCTATCAGCTAGATAGCTAGATTATCTAGCTATCTAGCTATCTATCAATCTAGCTATCTGTCTAGCTATCTAGCCATCTAGCTATCTATCAATCTAGCTATCTATCTAGCTATCTAGCTATCTATCTAGCTATCTAGCTAGCTAGCTATCTAATCCATCTATCTATCTATCTATCTATCTATCTATCTATCTATCTATCTATCTATCTATCTATCTATCTATCTATCTATCTATCTATCTATCTATCTATCTATCTATCTATCTATCTATCTATCTATCTATCTATCTATCTATCTATCTATCTATCTATCTCTCTATCTAGCGATCTAGCTATCTATCTAGCTATCTAGCTATCTGGCTATCTAGCTATCTATCAATCTAGCTATCTAGCTAGCTATCTAGCTAGCTATCTAACCATCTAGCTATCTAGCTATCTTGCTATCTATCAATCTAGCTATCTAGCTATCAAGCTATCTATCAATCTAGCTATCTAGCTATCTAGCTATCTATCTATCTAGCTAGCTATCTAGCTATCTAGCTAGCTATCTAGCTATCTAGCTAGCTATCTAGCTAGCTATCTAGCTATCTAGCTATCTATCAATCTAGCTATCTAGCTAGCTATGTAGCTATGTAGCTATCTATCAGCTAGATAGCTAGATTATCTAGCTATCTATCTAATCTAGCTATCTAGCTATATATCAATCTAGCTATCAATCTAGCTATCTATCTAGCTAGCTATCTAGCTATCTATCTAATCTAGCTATCTAGCTATCTATCAATCTAGCTATCAATCTAGCTATCTATCTAGCTAGCTATCTAGCTATCTAGCTATCTATCTAGCTATCTAGCTATCTAGCTATCTAGCTATTCATCAATCTAGCTATCTAGCTATCTATCAATCTATCTATCTATCTATCTATCTATCTATCTATCTATCTATCTATCTATCTATCTATCTATCTATCTATCTATCTATCTATCTATCTATCTATCTATCTAGCTATCTAGCTATCTAGCTATCTAGCAATCTAGCTATCTATCTAGCTATCTAGCAATCTAGCTATCTATCTAGCTAGCTATCTAGCCATCCATCTATCTAGCTATCTATCTAATCTAGCTATCTATCAATCTAGCTATCTAGCTAGCTATCTAGCTATCTATCTATCTAGCTATCTATATATCTATCTAGCTATCTAGCTATCTATCTAGCTATCTAGCTTTTTAGCTATCTATCAATCTAGCTATCAATCTAGCTATCCAGCTAGCTATCTAGCTATCTAGCTATCTACCAATCTAGCTATCTATCTATCTATCTAGCAATCTAGCTTTCTCGCTATCTAGCTATCTATCTAGCTATCTACCTATCTATCTATCTAGCTATCTAGCTATCTAGCAATCTAGCTATCTATTTAGCTATCTATCTATCTATCTATCTATCTATCTATCTATCTATCTATCTATCTATCTATCTATCTATCTATCTATCTATCTAGCTATCTAGCTATCATCTAGCTATCTAGCTATCTAGCTAGCTATCTAGCTATCTAGCTAGCTATCTAGCTATCTAGCTAGCTATCTAGCTATCTAGCTATCTAGCTAGCTATCTATCAATCTAGCTTTCTAGCTATCTAGCTATCTAACAATCTAGCTAGATATCTAACTATCTAGCTAGCTAGCTAGATATCTAACCATCTAGCTAGCTAGCTATCTAGCTATCTATCTAGCTATCTAGCTATCTAGCTAGCTATCTAGTTATCTATCTAGCTATCTAGCTATCTAGCTAGCTATCTAGTTATCTATCTAGCTATCTAGCTATCTATCTAGCTATCTAGCTATCTAACTATCTACCTATCTATCTAGCTATCTAGCTAGCTAGCTATCTAGATATCATCTAGCTATCTCGCTATCTGGCTATCTATCGATCTAGCTATCTAGCTATCTAGCAAGCTATCTAGCTATCTAGCTATCTAGTTATCTAGCTATCTAGCTATCTATCTAGCTATCTTGCTATCTAGCTATCTATCAATCTGTCTAGCTATCTAGCTATCTTGCTAGCTAGCTATCTAGCTATCCAGCTATCCAGCTATCTAGCTATCTAGCTATCTATCCATCTAGCTATCTAGCTGTCTATCTATCTATCTAGCTATCTATCTAGCTATCTAGCTGTCTAGCTATCTATCTAGCTATCTAGCTATCTATCTAGCTATCTAGCTAGCTATCTAGTTATCTAGCTATCTAGCTATCTATCAATCTAGCTATCTAGCTATCTAGCTATCTATCAATCTAGCTATCTTGCTTTCTAGCTATCTATCAATCTAGCTAGCTATCTAGCTATCTATCTAGCTATCTATCTATCTATCTATCTAGCTATCTATCTAGCTATCTAGCTATCTAGCTATCTAGCTAGCTATCTAGCTATCTAGCTATCAAGCTATCTATCTAGCAATCTAGCTATCTATCTATCTATCTAACTATCTAGCTAGCTCGCTATCTAGCTATCTAGCTACCTAGTTATCTATCTATCTAGTTATCTATCTAGCTATCTAGCTATCTAGCTGTCTAGCTATCTGTCAATCTAGCTATCTAGCTAGCTATCTAGCTATCTAGCTATCTATCAGCTAGATAGCTAGATTATCTAGCTATCTAGCTATCTATCAATCTAGCTATCTGTCTAGCTATCTAGCTATCTATCTAGCTATCTAGCTATCAAGCTATCTATCAATCTAGCTATCTAGCTGTCTATCAATCTAGCTATCTAGCTATCTATCAATCTAGCTATCTATCTAGCTATCTAGCTATCTATCTAGCTATCTAGCTATCTAGCTAGCTAGCTATCTAATCTAGCTATCTACCTATCTATCAATCTATCTATCAATCTATCTATCTATCTATCTATCTATCTATCTATCTATCTATCTATCTATCTATCTATCTATCTATCTATCTATCTATCTATCTATCTATCTATCTATCTATCTATCTATCTATCTATCTATCTATCTATCTATCTATCTATCTATC